>NC_069398.1:10955000-12360833 GCF_027475565.1 Acinonyx jubatus | reverse complement strand
TGTGTGTGTAGTTGGAAAGCAAAATTAGGTGGCCATTTCTTCTGTTACACCAGATTATAGTGATGCTCTGTTGCCCCCCGTATTTCACTGCATTTTGTAATTCCTTGAAATAAAGCATTTTCCAAGTCTGCAGTTCTCACTGTGGTCCTTTCTGTCCCCCATGGAAGAGGAAGTGAGGAAAGCAGGTGCTCCCATTCACTCCCTGGGGGAGTTCCAATGACCATAATTAAATTTATTTAAATTATTTAAATTAGTACAAAATTTAAAATAAAAATTTAAAATATAAAATTCACCAGTTTAAAGTATACAATTCAATGGTTTTTAGCATGTTCACAGGGTGCAACCGTCCACTGTCTGATTCCAGAACATTTCATCACTCCCCAAATGAAACCTGGTGCACATTAGCAGTCACTCCGCTTTTCCCCTTTTTCCCAGTCTCTGCCAACGACTGATCTGCTTTCTATCTTTACGGACTTGCCTCTCCTGGACATTTCATATAAATGGAATCATGCTTTATGTAGACTTGTTTCTGGCTTCTCATTATTTAAATTTCAAGGAACAATGGAGCTTCTATATTGGTCAGGACTGCTTTGGTCACAAGTGGTAGAGACCACAACTCAAACTACCCTAGGCAGAATGATTGAAAGAACGAATGAATGAGGAATGGAGTATATTGGCTCTTACAATTCAGAAGTACACAGGTAACTGCTCACAGCTACAGCTGTATCCAGGGCTCCAAGTATCCATAGGACCCAGTCTTGTTCTCTCCATCCCTCAGCTCTGTTTTCTTCAGTGTTGGCTCCATTACCGAGTAACTTTTCCCCTGGCTGTCCTCTTCGGCAACGCTAGCAGAAATGGAGATTATCCCACAATTCGAAGGACCATCTAGGTGATGTGCCCATTTCTGTGCCTAACACTGTAGCTAAATGAGATGGAATACTCTGGCACAGTCCAGTGCCATGTGCCTGTCCCTGAAACAAACACATCCTCCCACTATTCTGATGCTGCTATTATCCGGGCCTGGGTCACATGCCCCCATTGAAGTCCAGAGTGGAATTAGTCCACCTGACCACATGAGCTAACAGAAGAGAAGGGGGCTCTTAGCATAAAGAGGGAGGAATGGGTATTGGGTGGACAAATCTACAGATGTCACTAAAGTATCAGTGTTGAGAGGTTCATTAGGAATTATCTAGTCCAACCTTCTCGTCTTCCAGATGAGGAAACTGAGGTGAGTTTTCCCTAGCTCCCCCAATTCACTAGCAGAGTTATGTTGCTCTTGTCCTGCCAAAGACCCCTCCCCCATCCGAATCCACTCCCACTCCTAGTCTGGCTATGAGATAAGTCAACAGCAAAGAAAAACATTTTCTATTGCTTTGTTTTCCTACACAAACTCCTAACAGTTCTTCTTCATGCTACAGAATGAATCCACAAGTTCACCCATTCCCCTACTCACCTCCCCTCTGGTAACCATTAGTTTGTTCTCTGTAGGTAAGAATCTGTTTTCTGGTTATTTTTTTTTCCTTTGTTCATTTGTTTCTTAAATTCTACATAGGAGTGAAATCATATGGCTTAGCCACAAGTTTATCATGTTTGCCAGGCTGTCTGGATAGGGGCCTTTGCACTGGAATAAAATATCGATGCGATCTGCTTTTGCACATCTCAAGTGACGATGAAGTCCTTCTGGGGAACTTAATGGTCACAACCCTAAGGGATGTGTAGAGAAGGATGTGTGATAATGGGATTATTCAAAGGGCCTCAATTACAGTAATTTCTCTGACATTGGCCATAGCAACTTCTTTCTAGATATGTCTCCTGAGGCAAGGGAAAGAGAAGCAAGAATAAACTATTGAGAGTACATAAAAATAAAAAGCTTCCGGGGCACCTGGGTGGCTCAGTCAATTAAGCGTCTGACTTCTGTTCAGGTCATGATCTCTCAGTTCATGAGTTTGATCCCCACCTCAGGCTGTGTGCTGCAGCTCAGAGCCTGGAGCCTGCTTCCAATTCTGTGTCTCCCTCTCTTTCTATCTATGCCTCCCCTACTCACACTCTCTCTCTCTCTGAAAAATAAATAATAAAAAATTTTAATAAAAAGCTTCTGCACAGCAAAGGAAACAACCAACAAAACTAAAAGACAACCTACTGAATAGGGAAGATATTGCAAATGACATATCCAATAAAGGGTTAGTATCCAAAATATAGAAAGAATTTATACAACTCAACAACCAAAAAACAATACAATTAAAAAATGGGCAGAAAACATGAACAGACATTTCTCCAATGATGACATAGATGGATAACAGACACATGAAAAGATGCTCAACATCATCAATCATCACAGAAATACAAATCAAAACCACAATGAGATATCACCTCACACCTGTCAGAATGTCTAAAATAAAAAACACAAAAAACAATAAGTGTTGGCAAGGATGCAGAGAAAAAGGAACTATCGTGTACTGTCGGTGGGAACGCAAACTGGTGCAGCCACTGTGGAAAAGAATATGGAGGTTCCTCAAAAAATTTAAAAATAGAACTACTACATGATCCAGTAATACCACTACTGGGTATTGACCCAAAGAAAACAAAAACACTAATTCAAAAAGATATATGTACCCCTGTGTTTATTGCAGCATTATTTAGAATAGCCAAATTATGGAAGCAGCTCAAGTGTCCATCAATAGATGAATGGAGACTATATATATATGAAGATTACTCAGCCATTAAAAAGAATGAAATCTTGCCATTTGCAACAACATGAATGGATCTATAGCATATTATGCTAAGTGAAATAAGTCAGAGAATGACAAATACCATATGACTTCACTCATATGTAGAATTTAAGAAACAAATGAACAAAGAAAAAAAAAAAGAATCAAAAAACAGACTCTTGCCTACAGAGAACAAACTAATGGTTACCAGAGGGGAGGTGAATAGGAGAATGGGTGAACGAGGTGAAGGAGATTAAGAGTATATTTATCATGATGAGCACTGAGTAATGTACACAATTGTTTAATCCCTATATTGTATACCTGAAACTAATATAACACTGTATGTTAACTATATTGGAATTTAAAATTTTTTAAGTGCCTGAAATAATTCATAGATTTCTTCTTTTGATCTTTCCATAAGAGCCCATACAATAACTGTTTTAGGCCACCAAGACACAATAGAAAAGAAACAGTCATTGTAAAGGGAATTAAGAGATACAAACTTTGAGTTATAAAACAAGTTGTGGGGATGAAAAGTACAGCATAGGGAATATAGTCAATAATATTGTAGTAATGTATGGTGACAGATGGTAACTATACTTATCATGGTTGAGCATTTCATAAAGTATATAATTATTGAACCACTATGTTGTACACCTGAAACTAATATTGTATGTCCACTATACTTCAATTTTTTAAAAAAGCAGTATTTACCCCCAAAAGCACACAGTCTAGGAAAAGAGAGATGTAAAAAGATGATTACAGTACCATGCTTCAGTGTTACAGGAACATATAGTCAGGGTCCCAGCAGGAACAGGGGTGACTGAAGAGAATTCAATGAAGGGACTTTAAGAAAGCAGAGGGGACAGTGAAGCATGCCAAGGCCAGCCACAGTAGGAAGCTGCCACCACCACTCGCTGAGTTGGCATGAGCAGTTAGGGAACCCAGCAAGCACTGGAGCTAGGGCAGACAGGGGCTGTGGGCTTGGATGAAGGGAGGCAGCCACAGCCCCACAAGGAAATGAGAGGTGGAGTAAATGTCTCAGCCCCTCTTTCCTCCCACTCTCTGGTCTCTTGATGGTGCCTCCCACTGGCCAAACCCAATCAGAAGTCCAGGGAGAGTCCATGGAGGTCACCAATGGGACACAGAGGAAAGTGGAGAATAGCAGAGAGAGGTTCTGGAGGTTAAACAGAAGATGGCCTGCACAGCTACAGGGTCCAATCCAGACTAGTGGCAGGCAGAGAGGGTGAGTCTCCCAAGAGAGTTGGCTACATGGAGGAAGGGTTTCCCAGGAGGAGGGATGATTGTGTGCGGGGGCACAGGCATAGGAGAGGCACACTATATTCAGGAAGCTACAGGAAACCTGGTGTGGCTGCAATTAGGAGAGAGAGAGAGGAAGGGCCAGAGATGAGATCAGAGGCTTGTTAAGTATGCCATTCTCAAAAGAGGAAGAATAGATAGAGCCCTGGGTTTCTCGGTCTCTGCATTATCAACATTTGGGTTCAGATTATTCTTTGTTGTAGGAGGCTGTCCTATGCACGGTAGGATGTTTAGCATTCCTTGTTTCTAGCCCTGTATCAACCCCTGGCCCCCAACTCACGATAATGAAAAATGCCTGTAGACATTGCCAGAGGTTCCTGGGGCAAAATTGTCCCAGTTAAGAATCACCGACTTGCGAGAAGATGGGTTTAGTTCTGGGCATATTGAGTTTGAGGTACCTGTGAGACATTCAAGGGGAGACGTCAGATAAGCACTCGGGCTTATGGATTTGGAGCTCAAAACAATGGTCTGGGTTGGTTACTCAGATTTTGGAATTGCAAGCATACAATTGATGTGTATAGCCTGACGGCCTGAGATATAAGCACGATATGTGTTTGACACACCAAACTCCTTCAGTGAAATGTTCTTTCTTTTATTTCTCACTGACTTTTATGTTAGACTACAAAGAGAGGGAGACAGAGAGAGAACCAAGGGCATTAGGGAGTTTGATAGCACTGGATAAGCATCTAGATTAAGGGATGGAGGTCTGAATACAGTGAGTATTTAAACTCATCCAGGCTCATAATCCTCCAGTCTGTCTCTAGACAAGGCATTTATACTGCTCTAGCTTCCTCCCTTAGGTCTCTCTTGTTTCATTTAGTTTGAAACATCTAGAATTCTTATAACAGTTATAACCTTTTATAATATGGTATAAGACTTTTTTACAGCAATGTGGCATGATGGAGAGGATATATCCTTCATGATAAGTTGGGAGAACATTCACATACTGATTCTGTAAATAATTCATAAGAGGCCAAGAGCCCACAAGAAGAGCATAAAGGTGCCTGGTGAGATCCCCAATAGCAAATGTCTCCCCAAAAGAGGTGAGAGTTGTCCAGTGTGACTGATGACTACAACTATGTTACACTTGAGGCAGAAGATGGATTGAGAATGGTTTGTGCAATGGGGAGAAAGTTTTTCCCTTCAGAGTCACTCCTTTCGACGTCACATAACCCACCCTGACCCTTAGATGCCATGTGAGACACTACATTCAGTGAAACTCCTAGGAATCAACAGCCCAGCATAATTTGCATCTTGCCTCCAGCCGAGGCCTCCCATCTAGTTATGCAACAATAAATAGTGACCATCTGCTATATGACAGACCAGAATTTGGTACAAGGGATATGTCAGTGAACATAGGACAGAGAAAACTCCCTGTCTCCAAGGAGCTTACATTGTAAGGCAGAACATGGCTTCTCCAATAGGGAAGTAGGCATAGCAGAGTTCTCAGTAGGGGGAAACTTTTAATTCAACTTCTTTGCTCCCTGATATATAAGACCGAAGGTAATTCTCACTGTTTCGTTCATATATTTTGATCTAACTTTTGTGATAATTGCAGACATGGTATCTACCCTTTAAATGGAACAACAGGAGATGTTCAGAGAATGGTAGATGAGCCAATGGAGCCTACGAGCTGGGTTACCTTAATAAAAATAAAATTCAGCTGTCGAAAAAAATGCAACTCTGACAACCCATTGTGGCCCCACAGAGGTTTATGATTATTCACGTGATAACAGAAAGGGATTAGGTTTGGTCCCTTCTTTTTAATCCAGCAATTTTGGATGGCATTTTCATGTGACATTTTACAATCCACATGTCCTTCAAAATCATATCCCCTTCTCTCATCGCAAAATTGACATGAAGTCCAAGGGGATGGTCATGGTGAGAGCTTCCAGTTCTACTGGGCAAACAAACATCCTCCTTCCTGTATTTTCTGAGCCAAATGCTGCCCCTCCAGTAGAAAGAAGAATTCTCCAGCATGGAGAATTCCAGCTGGAAATGAGGAACTCCCACGAAGCACTTTGAATGAAATCCTTTAAGGCGGAGAGTTCCAGTAATATTTCCACTGACCTGCCTTTTCTCATTCTCCCAAAGAGGTATCTTTCCACGTCCATAAGGTGATATTCTATCCAGGCAGCAATGCAGGTTTCCAGCTCACAAGTCTTTGTACCACCTCACACAGCCTCTCATTTGCTACAATGTATCGCCAGGCTTTCTATACTACTTTTACCTCTGACAGTCATGTACAAAGTACTACTAGAACTCATCCTTTTTGTTAACAGCGGCACTTCCTCCCCGCCCCCCAACCCGGGTGACTTATACTTCTCATATATCCTAGGAACCAGTGTCTCATTAGGCAGATTCTGGAGAATAAGTGGAGAGAGGATCCTGGCATCTACAATAATGAAGTACTAATACACGCAGGCTCAGACACAACAAACTTTATCTGGGTTTCTTTCATGTGCCAAATGCTTTTGTGCACACTTTTTGAAAGCAAATACAGCTTCAGTCTATTCCAGACCAACAAAATGCAGTATTTGTAAACATGATCATCCCCTAGTGCAACATATTTATTCCATGACTGACAATCTTTCAGAATCTATCTATTGAGGAAGAATGAGCCAATTGTTCATCAGATTTACACATCTGTACCCTCCTGAAGCTTATCGTCTCCATGGGTGTCTCTTGAAATAACCCAAACAGATGTGCATGAGGAACCATGCTGAAGATGAACAGCTGTTTCTGTATTATACACGCAGTCAATAGTAAATTCCACTTGATGTAAGTCTGGCTATAAAAATCCAAGGAAGCTTAGCTGTTCAGTAGGGTTTCAATCTGAATTGGGACAGCCATTCAAAAATGTCAGCTGCAATGCTGCCAGTTTATATCGTAGAACTTACACATATTCAGACATGTGGCCATGGTGACAGACAAGAATGAATAAAAGATATGTACATAATAGAGGCTCTTGGGTGGCTCAGTCGGTTAAGCATCGGACTTCGGCTCAGGTCATGATCTCACAGATCATGGGTTTGAGCCCTGCATCGGGCTCTGTGCTGACGGCTCAGAGCCTGGAGCCTGCTTCGGATTCTGTCTCCCTCTTTCTCTGCCCCTCCCCCTCTCATGTTCTATCTCTCTGTCTCTCAAAAATAAAAAAAGTAATAAAAATTTTTTTAAACCACATAAAAAAAGATATGTACATGCACATAAAAATGTAAAATTTCCTTTTATAATCAACTTTTCCCTACAAATGACCTAGATTCCCCCCCTTCTTTTAAGTTTCAGAAGGCACTTACCTTGAGAAAAATCATGAAACAGTCCAGACTTTTTCTCGGCATCCTTATTTTCTCTCCACTCCTTCGTCTTGGTCTGCTAAGACTGCCATAACAAAATACCACAGACTGGGTGGTTTAAACAACAGAAATTTATTTTCTTACAGCTCTGAAGACTGGAAGTGCAAGATCAAAGTATTGGAAGGTTTGGTTTTTCCTGAAGCATCTGTCTTTGGCTTGCAGATGACTGTTTTCTTGCTGTGTCCCCATGTGGCCTCTTCTGTGTGTGTATGTGCAACCCTGAGTGTCTCTTCTTCTTATAAGGACACCATCCATCTGTGTCCCTTATGACATCATTTAACTTTAATCACCTCCCTAATGGTCTGATCTCCAAATACAGTTATGTTGAGGCATAAAGCTTCAACATACAAATTTTAGGGAGATACAATTCATATTACATCAGGTCACTGGTATTCTATTTCTTTCTTCACTCTCCCTACATGCTGCTCTGCCTCTGTTCCCAGGCAGGAATATTATAAACCCATTTCCATTACTTATAAACATGTAAACATCTGTTGAGGGGTTAAACACATTTAAGTTGGACATGAAGCCTCAGGCCAACGGAAGAACTCAAATCTCTTTCAACAGACAAAGTCATGGAGCTCAGGACAGAACTGGAGTTGGAATCCCCAGGCTCTAAGGATGAGAAAGTAAGCAGCATGCTTGTGTGACAAGAGATTATAATTTTTAAGTTCAGAGTTGGAAAATTAAAGAGATTTTCCCTTGTCTGCCATTCATTTAACCCTTTCTATATTCAAAAATAGCAAAAAGATAATTGGAGAGAAAATTGTATTCTTGTGTTCCCAGATCTCTTTGAGTTGGTCACTGGTGGTTTTTTTGGACAGGTACAGAATATTTCTCAGACTACAGTCTGGGCCTCTTTCTTAGGAGCGCATTTCCAAAACCCTAGGAACAATTCCCAGTGGCCTGGCATTGGGCATACAGAGGGTGTTGACTGGAGGGTTTCCAGTGGGCCACAGCATTGCCCCATTGCTGCAGGTTCACCCTGTGGACCCAATAATCCATCAGAGACTGGTGTCAATCAGTTGCCCAGGCTGTTGTAGCACCTGCTTCCTTCCATTTATAGCATTAAGAACTTTCTTCCTGGGACCAAGCTGCATTTGTATACTCTGAAGATCCTCATCAGAGCAAAGTAACAGAGCTTCTAGATCAATCTGCTCTCTCATGAAAATGGGAAGGAATTCTTCCAGGTGGTGGGACTGCAAAAATACTTCCAGAGGAGTAGCGTCAACCACATCTTCCTCCCACTCCACTTCATCCTCATCCCAAGGCAAATCATCTTCATGGCTGTTTTCCACCCCCTCTTTGTTAGCCTCAGCTTCCTCAGCCTCTGCTGCTCCTTGTCTCTGAAGCAATTCACTGTGCATCTGAAATCCCAACACCCTCTTGCTGTCTGAGAGGTCTTCGGGACTTACTATTCTGTTCCTTCTAAAAACAATATTGCCTAGACCCGGACGGTTAAGAATGGACTCGTGCTGCACACCTCCGTCCTCCTTTGCTGAGAAATGGGGCTTCTCTTTGAAGTCCTGGGAGAATGTGTCTTCCTCCTCTTCTCTGAACACTTCCATCACATTCCTCTGCCCACTTCTGCTCTCCTTCCCTACCAGCTCTTCTGTATCTTTGTTCTTCTTGAACTTTATCTTGAAGGTGTCTTTAATGCCCTTAGTTGCTGACCCAAATGTACCAGAAGCAGAAGCATTTGAAAGGGATGACCTGGAGAAAGTAGCCTTGGAAGAAGAAAGAGTCCCAGATTCCTCCTTGCTATAGGTGCGAGCCATCTTATGTTGGTGCTTCTCTTGGAGCCTCTCGCACTCTTTGATCTGCCTCCTGGCATTCTTCTGAGCCTGCTCCTTCAGCCTGGTAACTTTCTTGGGGCTCATGATGTTCTGGGCAGTGGCAGCCTTATCCAGGAGAGCAACACATTCATTCTGCTCTCTGCTAGCAGCAGCATCCAGTGGAGACTGTAAGTTGTTGTCCAGGGCAAAGATGTTGGCACCAAAGTTGACCAGGAATGAAACACAGTGGGTATGACCATTGGAGGCTGCATAATGCAAGGGAGTATTTCCCCAGATGTCACATCTATTAGGGTCCCCTCTAGAAAAAATATCAAAAATACACATATTTTTTGTTTCTTAGAACATGAGGTCCAAAATAAATAAATAAATAAAACCAAGATGAACAAAATACATGTTAATCCTGCCTTGGCATTGGTTATAACTTGTGAAAGTCTAAACACATAGAGAAATCAACATGGCCAGAAACAGAAAGAGCCCATCTCTACCCTTTGCTTCCTTTTTAGAAGCAAAGCTTTCCAAGAAACATCCCCCTCCCCCAAAAAAAGCCACTTTCATGTCTCATTGTTCCCAATTGGATCACATGTCTATAGGAAGAGAAATAGAACTACTATAACTTAGGCCAATTAAAAATTTTCCCTGAAGCTAGGGATAAGATTACCCAGTGGCATACTTGTAAATGTTTAACAACTGGCTTACCCAAGAAAAAGATCAAAGCTCTGATTTATGGCATGTGCCAATTTTTGTGTTGTACATACACCCATCATGGCAAAATTCAAGCTACTAATGTGATATTACTGGACACAGTTTGGAAGAGATGTACAGTAACACACTGTTATAAATTATTCCCACCATACATGTAGATATTGCAGATGTGCAAAATCTTAAGAACATAGTTAATAGTAAAATGCACTAAATAATTAGGAAGTGAGAAGTTTTGAGTATTTAAAAATATAATTTATTAACTGATAGGTTAAATAACCTTATTTTTAATAATGACTCTGTTTAACAGACTGAAACTTCCTGAAAATTTAGCAATCATCTCTCATGAGCTGGTAAGAGCTCATTCCCACTCTAACAGTGTTACCACACTGGAGTCACATGTAGGAAAATAAAGAACTGAACAGAACTGGGTTCCCACCAGCAAGAAAGAAGAGGAGAATGGATATTGTGTAGGTACCAAACAGTATCTACTACAACCATTATTCATACAAAGGGTAGAACATATCCATTGATTCCCCAACTTACTTCCATGTAATTACAGTGTCATATATGCGATCAGTTCTGCAACGGCTTATGGTATAATTGAGGGTACTATTAGATGGGATTAAGGCCAGAGACCCCATGCCAGCATAGAAACAGTCATGTGGTAGGTGCTCAGTAAAGATTTGTGGGATGAATTAATGCCTACTGGAATCTTGCCCCAGGCCACAACCCCACTCCCCCTATGAGATTGTGAGTTACTGGCAGTCATGTTGTTTAATATGGCTCTGGCCCCAAGCCCAAGCCATTGATGAGGACTCTGATAATACAGGTACTAAGAGGGATTCTTCCCTCACCCTAGACTACACCCCCAAACCAGGATCCCTCTAAACTTTCCCCAGTCTGGACCCATGGAAGGACAGGAGACAGGTTCCGAGAAGGCCTCTTGACATTCTTGGTGAGTAGGATGTGGAAACAGGAGAGACAATCCGTGCACTTGCAACTGCCACATCAATGCCCTGTGACCCTTCCTCTGTTGCTTGCTACTCAAAGTTTGGTCCCTGGATCAGTAGTAGCAGCTGCAGCTGCTAGTTTGCTAGAAATGCGGAATCTTGGACTCCAGCCCAGAATTCCTGAATCAGAATCCGAAGTTTAACAAGATCCCAAGGTGATATGTAAGTTCCCTGCAGATTGAGAAGAGCTGTGCTAGTTAACAGAGCCTAACCAATGTCCAGTAATTTGATGAATCGGATTTGTAACTCCTCCATGGAAAGCCTTGGTCTCCTCAGGCTTTTCAGTTGTGAAGGTTTATACTTTCAACACCATCACCACCACCCACCATCACCATCTCCTTCTTAAAGAAAGACCAGGATAATTATCAGAGGGGTAAAATGAGGCTCAGAATGGTTAACTGATTTAAGCCTGTTACACAGGCAGCATACTTTGGATCAGGCTTGCCTCCAGGCCTAAAGGTCTCCAGCACAATATAGTCTTATGTTAACAGACCTCAAGTTTTTCTACTTTACCAGCTATGAAGCCTCAAGCTTAACTCACTGAGGACTCAGTGTCCTCATCTGAATGAGTGTGAGAATAATTTTCATGGAGTTGCTATGTGAATAAGTTAATAGAAAGCCTTAGAAAAGTGCTTGGTCCATAGTGAATACTCAATAAACATTACCTATTATCATTTCCCTTTTCCCTAAACTCATAATCCCTAATTTCATATATTTATTTTTCCCACAGCATTATAATAGCTCTTGTGACTTTTGTTAAATGTTTATTTATTTTGAGAGAGAGAGAGCACAGGGGAGGGACAGAGGGAATCCTAAACGGGCTTTGCATTCAGAGTGGAGCCCGACATGAGGCTCCATCTCGTGACCATGAGCTCATGACCTGAGCCAAAATCAAGAGTCGGATGCTTAACTGACTGAGCCACCCAGGCGCCCTAGCTCTTGCGACTTTTTAACACTTACAGTCGTACTTAATTTGCCCAATATTTATGTCCCAACTCCCTAATGAGATAATTTGCCTCAGAGGGCCAAGCCTGTGTCTTTTTGTCCTTTGTATCACATCTCCTAGCAGAAGTCTCAGACTCAACTTAAACCAAGCGGGTCATTTAAGCAGCTGAATGGAGCCAAGCTTGTTCTTTCAACAAAGTCATAGTTGAGTGTGAACTTCAATGAGAAAGGATAGCTGTCGCTCAGCAGCAGCTGACTGCTACCTTGAATAAAAGCAGGCACAATTTGGCCAGGGCTTCCATTTTCCACATAAAGCCAGACATCCAGGATTTCATGTGGAATTTTTTGAATTTCAAACGTTGGCTCCAATTTAAAAGAAAAATACAGTGAAATCCAAATAAAACACAGTTTTGGACTGGATCCAGCCCATACTCTGGCAGTTGGTAACCTCCTTCTGAGCAGAGAACAGCATGAACAGATGCACATATGGGTGATGTTAAACATGGCATATCTGAGGAACCAGGAGTATATTTCGGTTGACCAGAGTGCATGGAGATGGGGCAAGGGAAATCAGTGCAAAGAGGAAAGAAAATGAAATTTAATCTAAGGAAAGCAAATATTAAATAAGACCATTCTGTCAGGCTGCTACTTCCAAGAGGTCTGCTCAGTATGCCTGATTTAATTGTTTTGGATCAAAGAAAACCTCTTTCAGTCTTAGTGCAGTTGTGTATCTTAGGGGGGCACAGTGCCTCACCCCCAAAGATGTCGTTTTACATTTTATTTATTTTAACCAAGCACCATATTCAAAAGACTCCTTAAGTACTCTAGACATCAAAGAGGGATTGTAAAAACATCCAAGATGGTACTATAAACATAAACAAAAACATACTGGTTAAATTTGCTTGAAACTATTGGGTTGTATAAGTTAAAAAAGAAATTATTGAGAGGAGTGAGCTATGGTGGGGATGTTCAGGGTCTTAAGGAGTTTAGGTTAAATCTACATGCTTTGGAACTTATGATCCTTTCAAGATGGAAGGAAGAACATCAAGAAAACCTTGAGATGACCCCAAAGATGTGTCTTGTTCTAAGAAAATTTCAAATGCAAAATTCCAAATTTATAGATGAAACTGTCAGTAAGATGATTTAAAAGTTTCCCTAGTGTATTTAAGTTATTTCCACTTATAAAAATTCTATTTAAAAGCAACTTTCTTGGGTGCCTAGGTGGCTGAGTTGGTTAAGCATCTGACTCTTCATGATCTCACAGTTTGTGAGTTCGAGCCCCAAGTCGGGCTCTGTGCTGACAGCTTGGAGCCTGGAACCTGCTTCAGATTCTGTGTCTCCCTCTCTCTGCCCCTCACCTGTTCACACTCTGTCTCTCTCAAATAAATAAATATTTAAAAAAATTTTTTTCAAAGCATCTGACTCTTAATTTCGGCTCAGGCCATGATCCCACAGTTCTTGAGTTTGAGCCCTGCATCAGGTTCTGTGCTACAGCTCGGAGCCTGGAGTCTGCTTCAAATTCTGTGTCTCCCTCTTTCTTTGCCCTTCCCCCAGCTCCCTCTCTGTCTCTCTCTCTCTCTCTCAAAAATTAATTTTTTTTAAATTTTTTTTCAACGTTTATTTATTTTTGGGACAGAGAGAGACAGAGCATGAACGGGGGAGGGGCAGAGAGAGAGGGAGACACAGAATCGGAAACAGGCTCCAGGCTCTGAGCCATCAGCCCAGAGCCCGACGCGGGGCTCGAACTCCCGGACCGCGAGATCGTGATCTGGCTGAAGTCGGACGCTTAACCGACTGCGCCACCCAGGCACCCCAAAAATTAATTTTTTTTAATGTTTATTTTATTTTAAGGCAACTTTCTGGGGTGCCAGGGTGGCTCAGTTGGTTAAGCAACCAACTTCAGCTCAGGTCATGATCTCGCAATTTGTGAGTTGAAGACTCGCAACAAGCTCTGTGCTGACAGCTTGGAGCTGGAGCCTGCTTCAGATTCTGTGTCTCCCTCTCCTCTTCGTGCTCTCTCAAAAATAAATAAAAACTTTAAAAAAAATTTTTTAAATAAAGCAACTTTCCAAATTTGTGTATAACTTAAAATATTTTCTAATGACAAATTTCATGGAGACCTTATATTTTTTTAATGTTTATTTATTTCTGAGAGAGAGAGACAGAGCATGAGCAGGACAGGGGCAGAGAGAGAGGGAGACACAGAATCCAAAGCAGGCTCCAGGCTCTGTGCCATCAGCACAGAGCCTGACACAGGGCTCGAACTTGTGAACTGTGAGATCATGACCTGAGCTGACACCGGATGCCCAACTGACTGAGCCACCCAGGCAACCCTCATGGAGTACTTCTAAATTCAATCTTTGTCTTTCAGTCTTTGGTGTCTTTCATACTTCTTGATAGAATCATTACACATACCTGCCCAGATATGCACAAACTGGTCCCCGTCGTTTGATTATCTGAATCTAATATTGACGCTATAGTGTTTGCCTAGGCTAAATTCAGTCTTGGGTTGGTTTCTTTTCCTATTTCTTTTTTCCAAAAGAGAAACTCACAGAAGAGATTTTAAAATAATCCCCATTTTGCTCTTGCTTTTTTGTAGGTCAGTGCATTTGGGCAGTAATTTTTAAAACCGGATTGGTATTATAGTCACTAAAAGGGCAACTTGCTTATATTAACTTACTCTGAGCATCTGGTCCACATCATTTTTTCTCTTTTGAAGTTAATTTGTTTTTTGTGAAGCTATTCTCAGAAAAAAAAAATCAGTCTTTCAAAAATGTTTTTCTACATAAGAAGGAATATTTGGACTTATTAATAATCAAAGAAATATAAATGAAAACAATGTACTACCATTTTCTTGCCCATCAGATAGGCAAGGATTAAAAAGAACAGTAATACTCAGGTTTGGCAGGAGTATGGGAAAATGAACAATGCTGGAGGAATCATAAAGTAGTTCAAATTTCCTGGCACATTATGTGCCAAAAGCTTTTAAAACATAGCACCCTCTTGAATCAATAACTCTGCCTTTAAGAATTTATCCTAAGGAAATATTAGACCCTTGTGTAAAGATGAGTAAGCAAGGGTGTTCATCCCAACTTGTTAATAACAGTTGAAAGACTGGATTCAAATTTAAGTGTTATGAACAAGCAACTGATTAAATAAATTATGATGAAACCGTAAAAACAGAATACCATATAGTCATTAAAAACCAGTGACATGATGGGGCGCCTGGGTGGCTCAGTCGTTTGAGGGTCCGACTTCGGTTCAGGTCATGATCTCACACTCCGTGGGTTCAAGCTGCATGTCGGGCTCTGTGCTGATGGCTCAGAGCCTGGACTCTGCTTCAGATTCTGTGTCTCCCCCCCTCTCTACCCCTCCCCTGCTCATGCTCTGTCTCTCTCTGTCTCAAAAATAAATAAAAACAGTAAAAAAATTTTTAAAAAACAGTGGCATGGGATGCCTGGGTGGCACAGTTAGCTGACTGTCCAACTCTTGATTTCAGCTCAGTTCATGATCCCAGGATCATGGGATCAAGCCCCACATCAGGCTCTGTGCTGAGCCTGCTTAAGATTCTCTCCCTCTCTCTCTCTCTCTCTGTCTCTTTCTCTCCCTCTCCATCTGCCCCTCTCCCCACTCTTCTAAATCCAATCTCTGTCTTTTAGTCCTTGGTGTCTTTCATACTTCTTGATAGAACCATTACACATATCTGCCCAGGTATTCACAAACTGGTTCCCCTCATTTGATTAGCTGAATCCAATATTGATGCTATAGTGTTTGCCTGGGCTAAATTCAGGCAAATTCTCTCTCTCTCTAATTAACAAAACAAAACAAAACAAAACAAAACAAAACAAAACAAAACACCAGTGGTATAGATTTCTACTTCAAAGAGCAAATAAAAAACTGAAAGTGAAAATGATCCATAATCTATTGTTAAATAATTAGAAGCAGGTGTCAGAACAGTTTGTATAATATGACTGCCTTTTTTCAGGGGGAAGAATGTATGTGTATGTACATGTTCTCAAAGGAAAAAGTCTGGAAGGATATAAGCCCAAATGTTAATGACTGTGAAAATTGGTTTGATTTTTACTTTATTAAATTTATCTTTGTAATATGATGTAAAATTTTGCAATAAGTATCCTCGAAGAATCAGGAAGGAAGATAGGTTAGCAAGTGAAACAAAACAAAAAAAATTCACATACACTTTGAAGGCAAAATGAAATTTTGTATAATTGGCGCCATCTTCCAAGTGTAGGAGAACATATGTAATTATTGCTTTTCATCTTTAAATTTTGAAAAGAAAGGAAAACAATTTTTAACAAAGCCAGAGTTTTGGTATTAATAATTACCACATGATCCACTGTCAGTGATCAATGACTGATTAACTTCTAAATTCAATTTTTAATTTATTTCCCTTTTTAACTCCCTTAATTATAACTGGCAATTGATCTCTCACAGTTCCTGAAAATTGGCTGTGGTCAATATGGGAGCCTAAGAAAACCTGTACAAGATATTTTTTTCAGCCTATATACTCCATGGCAACTTAACACAACGGTGGAACATGGGGTCTTACCTTCCTCTTCCTCTACTCACCAAAACATCCAGTCAACTGTAATTGATCCTACACCCAAACTGCCACTCCAATCCATCCCTGTCTCCCATTGCCATTGCCACTGCCCTAGTCCAGTTCATCTCTCATCTCAACCATTAAAATAGCCCTTGAACATTTTCTGTGACTGCTACACAGCTGCCTGAACAAGTTTTGTAAACACAAATCTACCAGGTGGCTACCCTGCTTAAACCTGACAATGACTTCCCATGCCGTTAGGATAAAGTTCAACTCCCAAACAGAGTTTACAAGGCTCTTGTGATCTGGTCGTTTCTTATAACTTGGCCTCTCCCCATTAAAGCTGCATCCAGCCATACTCAACTTCAGTGCCTAGAATGCAAAGTGCTCTCACTTGGGGGGAAACATTCTTCCTTCCATCTTCTGGCCAGCTTCTTCTCACCTTTTAAGTTACAGCTTCAAAGATCCAGAAAGCCTATCCTCACTCTATGGTTTGGGATAGATGCCTGTGTTATTTATGTAGCGCCCTTTCTTTCCCCCCTTTATAACCAATATCATCTATGACTTAACTTATTTACTTTCTGTCTTCCTCTCTCAAATCTGATCACCATGAGGAGAGGAATTGGGTCTCTCTTGTTGATCAGAGCATCCCCAGTGGCCAATAAAATGGCTGGTACATTGCAAATATGTAAAAGTAAATATTTACTGAATTGAAATTGATTCACTTAGCTCCTTTATTAATGTGTTCTTTTTTCCTTTCTTTACTGCCATCGGGTTATAGTTGCCAACACTGCCTAGCCCTTCTGGTAACATGCAGAAGAAAAGAGATAGGTAATTCCTGCATTAGAATTTGGGGGAAGTGTGTATGCATGTGTATATATCTGACAGCTAGAGAGATAAGACAGGCTGAAGGTCCCTTATAAAGCCAACTATTTCATCTAAGAATCATGGCTTGCATTAGGGTTGTGTATTAATAAAAGGCTGTGGATTTTAATGGAATAGATAAAAAAAAAAAAACAACGCATCATTTGTTCCAATCAAAGTTAACATCTTAAAGTCAAGTAAAACAGTGATTTCTTTTTAAGAGCCAACCATTTAAATTTCATGGAAAAGTTTGTTTGTTTGTTTGTTTGTTTTAAGGTAGGCTTCAGACCTAGCATGGAGCCCAATGTGGGGCTTGAATTCATGACCCTGAGATCAAGACCTGACCTGACATCAAGAGTCAGATGTTTAACTGACTGAGCCACTTAGGTGCCCTTATGTAAAAGATTTTTAAAGACACAAAATTAAAATATCCTCCCCCCCATCTCCCTGCCCCGAGCAGACAACAAAGCCTTAGAGTTCAGGATCTTTCTATGTGTGGCTCATAAAGGATGAGCCATCCCCATGGTACCAGTTCTTAATGTGAAAAGA
This sequence comes from Acinonyx jubatus, assembly GCF_027475565.1. Classification (NCBI taxonomy): domain Eukaryota; kingdom Metazoa; phylum Chordata; class Mammalia; order Carnivora; family Felidae; genus Acinonyx; species Acinonyx jubatus. The sequence goes on along the minus strand of NC_069398.1, from coordinate 12,343,025 downwards.
GCATCTCTAGGCAGTTTTCTCTTTTTCTCTAAAAAGACAATTATTTAGACAATCCATAAAGAACAAAGTATTTTCACTGACTTCCCTGTCTCTTGCTGCTGTCTGTAAACTCCTACCATAAACACTGTTTACAGTAGAAACCATCAGGTTGAACTTACCCTCTGCTGCAGATTATTTCTAGGGCTTCCAAATTCCCATGGTAAGCTGCCAGGAGTGTGGGAGTCATGCCATCTTCATCAGAAAGATTCAGATCTCTCTTGGTAGCCTCTTTCAAAAGTTCTAAGTAGCTATCACTAGCAGCTTGGTGGTAGCGAGTGGACATTTTTCCAGCCCACCTAAGCCCAGCCAGATATTGCTCTCCAGGCAGATCAGGTTGTTGGTGAAGTAGCCTTCCTGCAAAGCTGGTTAATCAGTAACAAGGAAGAGTGTCACCTCAGGACAAAGGTCATTCCAGCCTCCTTCATGGAAGGCAGCCAGAAAGGTTCACAGCACTGAACTTGGACTTTTCCTTTCTGGCATGGCCATGACCTGGAATAGTAAGGAATGCGGGGCTCGTCTTGAGTGGTTTAAGCCACATTTAATTTTTTCTGTCCATTAGCATGTCTTGAATGTAGTATTGGTCATCTAGGCACAGAATGTACAAAATAATTTCCAAACAATTCAGAACTAGTCTAGTTCACTGGGGAGGTCTACTTTAGAAACTATTTTATTGAGGTATAATTTATACACTATGAAATTCACCCCTTTTAAGTGTGTAATTCAATGATAGTAAATTTACACAGTGGTTCAAGCATCACCACAATCCAATTTTAGAACATATCTATCACCCTCAAAATATCCCTCATACTCATTTGTAGTTAATCCCCATTTCCCCTCCCAACCCCAGGAAACTACTAATCTGCTTTCTGTCTCTATAGATTTGCTTTTTAAGGGCATTTAATATAAATGGAATCATAAAATATATAGTCTTTGTGTTTAGGGTTTTTTTTTAGCTTCACATAATTTTCTGAGGTACATTCATTTTTCAGTATATAACAGTACTTCCTTTTTATTGCTGAATAATATTCTACTATAGAAATATACCAAATGTTCATGATTCATCCAATAGCTGATGGACATTTAGATTGTTTCCCCTTTTTGTTTTTATGAATAATGCTTCTAAGAACATTCACACACAAGTCTGTGTGGACATATATCTTTATGTCTCTTGGGTTTATAGCAAAGAGTGGAATGGCTGGGTTACATGATGATTTATATTTAACTTTTTCAGAAATTGCCAGTGTTTTTCCAAAGTCACTGTACTGTTATACATTTCTACCAGCAATGATTGGTGATAATTTCTCCATATCTTTGCAGCCTTTGTTGCCTTTTTGCTTATAGCCATCCTTAGCGGATGTGAAGTGGTATCATTATGGTTCTAATTTGCATTTCCTAATGATTAATGATGTTGAGCACGTTTTCATGTGCTTATTAGCCATTCTTACATCGTATCTTTATTAAATTGTTTGCCCATTTTTCTCACTGGGTTATTATCTTATTATTGAGTTATAAAAGCTCTTTATATATATTGAACAAAAATCCTTTATCAGATCTATTTTGAACTGAATGAAAATGAAGACACAACATCTCAGAATTTTAAAACAGAGCTTGGCCCAGATGTCCATCAACTGATGAATGGATTAAGAAGATGTGGTATATATGAGGTGCCTGGGTGGCTCAGTTGGTTAAGTGTCTGACTTCGGCTCAGGTCATGATCTCACCGTCCATGAGTTCGAGCCCCATGTCAGGCTCTGTGCTGACAGCTTAGAGCCTGGAGCCTGCTTTGGATTTTGTGTCCCCTCCCTCTCTCTCTGCTCCTCACCTACTCACACTCTGTCTCTCTCTCTCTCAAAAATAATAAATAAACATTAAAAAAAAGATGTTACACACACACACACACACACACACACACACACACACACAGTGGAATACTACTCAGCAATGAAAAAGAATGATATCTTGCCATTTGCAACAGTGTGGATGGAACTGGAGGGTATTATGCTAAGTGAAATAAGTCAGTCAAAGAAAAACAGATATCACACGATTTCACTCATATGTGGAATTTGAGAAACCTAACAGATGATCATAGGGAAAAGGAAGGAAAAAGAAGATAAAAACAGAGAGTAAGGCAAACCATAAGAGACTCTTAAATAAAGAGAATAAACTGAGGGTTGATGGGGGTCAGGGGTGGGGAAAATGGGTGATGGGCATTAAGGATAGGACTGGTTGGGATGAGCCCTGGGTGTTATATGTAAGTGATGAATCACTGGATTTTACTCCAAGACTACACTGTATGTTAACTTGAGAATAAGTAAAATAAAAATAAAAAATGTAAAAATAAATAAAACAGAGTTTGGGGGAGAAATTAACAGTTTTTAATGCCTGTATTAAAAAAAGAGAAATATCTCAAATCAATAACTTAAACTCCCACCTTAAGGAAAGGAGGAAAACATGGAAAAATTCGTGCAAATAAAGAACACAATGTAAGACCAAAAACATGGTCCAAATATCTCTGTAAAACAAATAAGTGTAAATGGACAAAATTCAAAATTCACCAGTTGGAAGACCCAGCTATATCTTATTCACAACAGACACAGCTAAAATATAAAATTGCAGAAAGATTGAAAGCAAAAAATGGAAAAGTTTTATCAAGAAAATACTGACAAAAAATGGTGTATCTATATTTATATCAGACAAAATATAGTTTAAGCCAAAAAATTACTAGGGATAAAGAGAGATGATGAAAGGAACAATTCATCAACAAAATATAATAGTCCTAAGCTTGTGTGTACCTAATAACATAGCCCCCAAATAGAGAAAACAAAAAATAATAGAACTGGAACAGAAAGAGCAAATCCACAATCACAGTAGGAGATTTTAACTCTCTTAATATTATATATATAATGATAATGTTAATTCACCCTCTGTATATCATACACACACACACACACACACACACACACACACACATTAGGTTAAAGATTAGTAAAAATATAAAATATTTGAACACAATTAAAAGCTTGCCTTAACAATCCTATGTATAACTCTATACTCAATAGAAAAAGCGTGTTCTTTTCAAGTACACAGAAATATTTATAAAAATTGCCCACCTAGAATGCAAATTGGTGCAGCCACTCTGGAAAACAGTGTGGAGGTTCCTCAAAAAATTAAAAATAGACCTACCCTATGACCCAGCAATAGCACTGCTAGGAATTTACCCAAGGGACACAGGAGTACTGATGCATAGGGGCACTTGTACCCCAATGTTTATAGCAGCACTCTCAACAATAGCCAAATTGTGGAAAGAGCCTAAATGTCCATCAACTGATGAATGGATAAAGAAATTGTGGTTTATATACACAATGGAGGACTACGTGGCAATGAGAAAGAATGAAATATGGCCCTTTGTAGCAACATGGATGGAACTGGAGAGTATGATGACAAGTGAAATAAGCCATACAGAGAAAGACAGATACCATATGTTTTCACTCTTATGTGGATCCTGGGAAACTTAACAGAAACCCATGGGGGAGGGGAAGGGAAAAAAAAAAAGAGATTAGAGTGGAAGAGAGCCAAAGCTCTCTTTGAGCCAAAGCATAAGAGACTCTTAAAAACTGAGAACTGAGGGTTGATGGGGGGTGCGAGGGAGGGGAGGGTGGGTGCTGGGTATTGAGGAGGGCACCTTTTGGGATGAGCACTGGGTGTTGTATGGAAACCAATTTGACAATAAACTTCATATATGGAAAAAAAATTGCCCACCTAATAAAACCAGTGCAGGCCTCAATAAGTATCAAATGATAGATTTCATGCAGACCATGCCCTGTGAAGACACAGCAATAAAATTAGAACCCCTCACCCGATACAACTGATAAACTGTATAGATATTCTCTTGAAGTATATATTTTACATAGTTTTTATCATCAAATACATACATTTTTGCATTGTCTTTTCCTCTCTTTAATCCACCATAAGTATTTCCCATATTGTTACAAAACCTTTAATATGTTTGGATAATAGTCCACGGAATTGAGGTGAGGAAGATCTATTTTCAAAGTCTATAACTCTTTATTCTTCTTATCTCTTTTTGTCTAAGCCTTTATTCCAAGATAAATTATCTGTCAACTTTGAGAAAGTACAAAGCTTTCATCTGCAAGTTTCTCACGATAATTAGCTCCAAGAGTCAATGTTTGTTCCTTTTTCTGGTTTCTATGAGAACCAGTAGAAGCTGTAGAAGCAACCTGGAGGACACTATTATTTATTTGTAAGGAGGGAAAAAGAATTTTTTTAAGACTGCAGAGAGTGAAATATTCAAACGTGATTATGGATACTGTGAGAACAACTAATTTTTTCATGAGCTACTTTAATTTAGACACAATTACATTCATGAATATATTCTAAAATAGAAAATCGTATATAATCTGACAGAGGGCTTCTCAAAGATCGATTAATTATTGTGTATATAATTATAAACTATATTATTAGCTTATAGAAAGCTAAGTGCCAATCAAACGAGGAGTCTGTTACAAGATGAAGATGATGATAAAGATAATGTGATAATGATGGGGAGAAGGAGAATGATAAAGATAAGGATGGAAGCAAAGATAAAGGAGGACAGAGCAATCATTCATATAGGAAGAAGGGTTAGAAATGGAGGAGAAGGAAGAGTTTCTCAACTCCAGTAGCACTCATGACTTGGACTCAAACTCTCCTGTGAAATGGTAAGACACCTGAGCTCTTTGTTTTAATATTTTTAAATGGTATTTAAATATCCTGGCACCCTTTGGCATTTCCTTGGGAAAACCCCTTCCTTAAAAGAAGAGTGTGTTGGGGGGGCGCCTGGGTGGCTCCGTCGGTTAAGCAGCCGACTTCGGCTCAGGTCATGATCTCGCAGTCCATCAGTTCTAGCCCCGCGTCGGGCTCTGTGCTGACAGCTCAGAGCCTGGGACCTGCTTCAGATTCTGTGTCTCCCTCTCTCTGACCCTCCCCTGTTCATGCTCTGTCTCTCCCTGTCTCAAAAATAAATAAACATTAAAAAAATTAAAAAAAAAAAAAAGAAGAGTGTGTTGGGAAGGTGAGGTGAAGCAGAAACAGATCCTGAACTTGAAGATCCTCCTTACACCATTCCCTCAAGAGGAGATTGACAGAGAGGGTTGAAATTAGACCTAGAAGACCTGAAGTCCATATATTCTGGGAGAACTTACTGCATCTATTTGAGTTTCCATTTCTTTGTGAATAAAATTGGAGGATATTGCTCATGATCATATTATCATCTAAACTTACAGTAGTAAAGGTGAAATTATATAAAATTCCTTGCAAACTGTGAAGTATGGTTTTACAAACTGGAAGAGCCAAGAAACCATGTGATTGTGGCTAAGAGTGCAGTTAGAGAGAGAGAGATCTAAAACTTAGTAATTGGTCTCTTTTCTTATTTTCTACTGTACTTCTCAAAGTACAAAGGAGAGACACAACTGGTAGGAGATGGTAAGGGCAGAGATTAATGAAAATACCTAAGACAGATCTGCATATAATTTAGGCATTAACTGCTCATCAGGAGTCTAGATATGGGGCAATTGTGGCTTTTGACTGTATGTTTTGACAGTATTGGCCTTGTGGAAATAAGTATTTGAATCTGTCCCAACAGTATGCTATTGGACTCTTTGAAGGTCAGAAAAGAATATCTTCCCTACACACTGGTTGATAGACTTTAAGGGTCAGATTTAAATGTCCATTTAAATATCCAGATTAAGTCAGGTGCTCATCACCTTCCTGTTGTAACCAACCCTGTCCTGCTCCCACCTCCCTATACACTTGCAATATTAGAATAACTTTAGAAACTCTTGCTAGTGACTTCTATGTCCCTCTGCTGCCACTTAGGTTCAGAGGTGGTAGGCTTTATTTCCTCCTTTGTTTTCTTAAAAACTCATTTATTACCTGACACCCCATGCATTTAACCATTTCACTTTGAGAGTCCCTTAGACCGAAACACCACTTCTTTCTGCCAATGACCCAGAGAAAACAGGGTTAATTGGCACCCCCAGGGGCAACACTTAGAAAGATTCTCCCCCTAAAGGGTCTCCTCCTCCCCACAAAGCAATGGCATTGTCCATTCTTCATTGCTGTATTTATAATTTTGCAGTCTCTCCTGCCACCTGACAGCTTGATGTTGTAAACAACTGTCCCATCTACCATGGTGTCTAATCCTGGATGAAAGGAAGTAGTAGCCCTTGGATGGAGAATTTACCTAGGACTCTGATCTATCTATAAAACAGAGTCTTGTGTGTTCCTTTGCCCAGAGAGAGAGATGGAAGGAACAAAGATTAGTGGTAGTTGATACCTCCAGTCTACCCCCAAGAAAAACCAATGCCAACAAAGTGGAAACCCAACTTCTTCCTTGTTCTGAAAAACCATTCACTGCTAATTGGGAAAGAAATTCAATGTGAAGCCCAGAAACACTTATTTTTATTAACGAGATTGCCCCCTAAACCCAAGAGACCTGGTTTTCAAAAGCAGCCTGTATTTGTTCTCCAAAGCTATTTAGGCCTAATTATAGAGGAAATTCACTTGTATGGTAGGGAAGCACATTTTTACCTAATAAGGAAAAAGAAAAGATCCAAGCAGAACGTTGCTTTTAACAAGATTGTTTCATCTAATGAGCATCTTATTATGAATTTTAATGAAAATAAAAGGATTAACAGAAAGTAAAAAAAATTATAAAGGATTACAGAAGTCCTATTGTTACATGGAACTTATAGGAAGTAAGCAAGGACAGAATAGGCGTCATTAACACATTACTGTATGTGCTGGACTTGGGTTTGTGAGAAACAAACCATTTGAGGTAAAGACATTTTTAAGTCCATTACTCAGAAAATGTCACTTAGTTATTTATGTATGTTTTCCTCTTGAGCACAGCAACAAAACTCTTCAACCTATTTGATGTGGATTTTTCCTCTTCAAAAGAGATTCAACAACCCTGCTTCTCATTTAAACACATATATCACTCAAAATACAGAGAAACTTTCTTTCCCACATTGAAGGTCACTGGTGTTGTTTTTCTTAGAAACATTGTTAAATACAAACATGAGGCAATGAAAGGAACCACTGTCTGCCCTTTTGTTTTTTTCTTCTCTAAATGAAAACATTTATGAAAATATTTAGGTGGGTAAGTTGACTATTGAAATTATAATGTCCCTGAAGTATTGATTGGGCTTAATTTATTCACATAAGTTTCAAGCCATTCAAAGCCCTATTTTTCTGCCAAAAACACAGACAGAGCTGTTATTGTACCATCTGGTTTGCATGAAGAATCTCTTGGCATCTCTTAACTGCATATTTTATAAATGCTAAATCCCAGATGGCATTACATTGTAACAGTGGAGAGTTTTATAAAGGTTTCCAAAAACAAATTCTTTAAAATGTGAATACTGGATAGTCTAAGCAGGGGCTACGAATTTAAATTCTGCACTTGAATCAACTGGCTTTGTTATCTAGACAAATTTCCTTTTTCTTTTGCCCTTACTCCTTTCTAATTATTATTGGCTCTGTGAATTGAAGATTTCAGTCAATAAAATCATATGACCAAGTCCTCACTCAAAGCTTAAATTCGTATAAAAGTTGTAAGAACAATGATCACTGGAAAACCTGTATTAGCTGCCATTTTGTTTCAAGATAGAATTTACCACAAAGGAGGGATGTTACGGTACCTGTTAGCAGATCATCAAATACCATCAAAACCATTCACCACTCTTAAAGCTGATAGTTGGACTGGAAACTATGCAACTGTGAGCAGCATGCATTATGTTGAAACAAAGCCCTAGTATGGTAATAGCTAAGAACACAGATTCTTAAGTCAGAGACTGACAGACACTAACCCAGAAATTAAATCCCACCATTAATTTGGGCAGATTACTTCTGAGCTTCAATTTCCTCACCAGTAAAATGAAGAGAAAACCCCACAGAGTTATTGCAAGTAATATTATTCACAGGGCTGATGCAAGTAATTAGTTACTTCACACAATGTATGGTCTGTAGTCAGTACTCAATGAATGTAAATTAGTAGTAGTCCCACTGGAAGTAGAAGCTGAAGTCAAGCAGAAGTAGCAGTACTACTAGTAGAAAGGAAGGAACTCTTGGGGTGCCTGGGTGGCTCAGTTGGTTGGGTATCCGACTTCAGCTTAGGTCATGACCTCACAGTTGGTGGGTTCAAGCCCCACGTCGGGCTCTGTGCTGGCATCTTGGAGCCTGGAGCCTGCTTCTGATTCTGTGTGTTTCTCTCTCTGCCCCTCCCCTGCTCACACTCTGTGTCTCAAAAATAAATAAAAATGTTTAAAAAATTTTTTTTAATTAAAAAAAGAAAGGAAGGAACTCTCTCCCTTCTTTAGGTCAATCATAAATGTATAATTACTGAATTTTCTTAAACCTTCTCTTTCCTTTGCATTTTTCTTCTCCGTAACAACAAGGAACTGGCTTTTTGTTTTGTTTTGTTTTTTGGGTTTTTGGGTTTTTTTGGTCCTATCCTTCATCATGGTTCAGTAAAAAGAGTATATATTTTATAGTCACACAGAGTTGTCTTTCAATCTGAGAATGTGTATTTGTCTTCTAGGGTTGCCCCAAAAAGTACCTCAAACTCGGTGGCTTAATCAGCAGAATTTTTTTCTTACAGTTCTGGAAGTCAGAAGTCCAAGATCAAAGTGTCAGCAGGGTTGGTTCCTTCTGAGGGCTATGAGGGAAGGATCTTTTTTGGGGCCTCTCTCCTTGGCTTATAGATGGCCATCTTCTTCTGTGTCTTCATATTGTCTTCCCTCTGTATACATCTCTGTTCAAATTTCCTCTTCTCTTACAGACACTAGTCATATTGTATTAGGGCCCACCCTAAAGATCTCATTTTAAGTTAAGCTAGAGGATCTATCTCTAAGTACAAGGCCTCTCAAGAACTGGGCTCAGAACTGGCATAGTGCCAGTTCTACCACATTCTGTTGGCCAAACCAGCCAGACTCAAGGGGGAAGTGAAGTCACAGGAAGAAACAGACCTCGAAGCACACTGCAAGGGATGGGAATACAGGGAGGGGTGGAAGATTGTGACTTTTACAACAAATCTTCACATCAGCTTCAGAACTTTAATATTTAACATATATTCTATCAACTAAAAGTAATGTGCTGCATTGCCAAGAAAACCTTTTCTCTATTTCTGTGGTAACCGCTGCACTCTTTACTAGCTATGGAGTAATCTGTATTAATACTTTTATATAAATGGGTTTTTATTTAGAACTTCTGAGCCTTCTCTGTCATCCATTTACCTAAACTGCCCTATCTTTATATTTACAGATCAATGAAGTCTTGTATACCTTTGTTCTAGTTCTTTCTGAGCCCATGACTATCAAGAGGCTTATTCAACTTGGATCTGTCTAAAGATCCCAAGAGGAAAATGATATTAATATTGTATAGTTACACTGTTAAAGGAATTACCATATGATGTTAAAGAACATTCTCATTGACATAATCTATCTTGTTCTCCTAAGTTAAATTCATATTTGACATTTGAAAGCTATTTTAAGCTATATTAGCATAGCTGGTAGAAGTTTCTAGATTTCTTATTTATCTTATACTGCTAAATTCTAATTGATGCCATCTTGTACTTCTAAAGCTAACTGATCTGCAAGAGAAGCAGAGTTTTAAAACACCTCCTCATGCACACACACACACACACACACACACACAGGGGGAGAGAGAGAGAAAGGGAAAATCATAATGAATTAGAAAGAGCTTGGGAATGGACATCAGGACCTGATTCCTTACTGGATCTCTACTGCTAACTTTCTGTAAGATCTTGAGCAAGTTACTAAACCTCTTAGGTGTAATTTCTTCATTTTACATTAGGGAGATGGACTTTGGAAGCCTCACGTACCAAATCCACTCACTTGGGTGCTATACCTTTATATCATGAAGTTTGAACCCATGGGCCTTTGATTGTATACCTTCTATTGATCACTTAAATACCACTCAGATTTACTGTTACTTCTGTTTGCACTTTAAAATTATTTTCATTGGTTATTTTGTCACCAAGACAACTCAATCAATACAGGAAAAAAATAGAGTCAGTAAAACAGGAGTTCCCCACCTCCGTATTCCTATGGATGATATTGTGCATATATTTATAACCAGTAGTAGAAGAGCACAGACAAACCAGAACCAACAATTGTTGTAAATGGCCAGCATAGCTGGACTGGGCTTGACTGCCTGTATATCTGCACGGTCTCTTCCCCTGGGTAACACAATTAGCTCTCTGGAAATACTTTCCTGGACTTTTTTTCCATGAGAGAGAGCACGCACATGGAAGCAGGGGAGAAGGGCAGAGGGAGAGAGAGAGAGAGAGAGAGAGGGAGAGAATCTTAAGCAGATTCCATGCTCAGCGAGGAGCCTGATGCAGGGCTCGAACCCATGGTCCTGGGATCATGACCTGAGCTGAAATCAAGAGTCAGATACTCAACCAACTGAGCCATCCAGGCACCCCATCCTTCCTGTACTTTCAACTCAAATATACATTTATATACACAGACACAAAAATGTATAGACATACACAGGTTTTTTTTTCTTTTTTTAAGTACAATATAAAAACATTAATTATACAACTCCAAAACTCCAATTTTATTGTGGTCATCTTTAATATTACCATCCATAGATCCACATGAATCCAGATGCATTTTAGAATTTGAAGATATTCATACTTACCTAACAATCTGATGATGACATTTAGGTTGTCTTTTAATATGTTTATATTGTAGAAAATAAGACAGCAAGCAAGCTTGGAATTTAAGAATTGTAAATTGTTGGGATGCCTGGGTGGCTCAGTTGGTTAAGCGTCCAACTCTTGATTTTGGCTCGGGTCATGGTCTCACATGCTTCTTGGTATCAAGCTCCACGTCAGGGTCTAGGCAGTGTGGAGCTTGCTTGGGATTCTCTCTCTTCCCCTCCTCCACCCTCCTCTCAAAATAAATATGTAAACATAAAAGAAAAAGAACTGTAAACTGTTATTTATAAGAACTGTATTTCAGAAGGAGGGCACATGCTCAAATGAGGCAACAATACTGCCTTGTTATGCATAACAACTTAAAACTCCCTTCAAGAAATGCCTGGTGATGAGCAAGTAAGAAGTGACCTCAGGACCATCAGGTAGAGACCCACTCAGAGAGTAGAGGGAATACCTTGTAGTCATTAGCACAAAGAGTGCTAATGAAATTAGTCGCGAAGGAAGATGGCGGCGCAGGAGGACTTAGATTCCACCCACACCTGCCTAAATAACCCAGAAAACCGCCAGAAGACTAGCAGAACGGATTCTCTGGGGCCAAGTGTAGATGAGAGGCCCACGGAAGAGGGTAGGAAGGGCAGAGAGGCGGTGAGCGCTACACGGAGAGCTGGGGCGGAAGGGCAGCCCGCTGGCAAAGCAGAGCCCCCGAGTCTGGCTTGCAAAAGTGGAGGGGCCGGACAGAGTGTGTTCCGACAGCAAGCGGGACTTAACATCTGGAAGGTTACAAGTTAACAGCTCTGCTCAGAGAGAGGGAGGGCTGGAGGACAACGGGAGGGAGAGTTGTTGAGCCCTGGACGACAGAGCTCAGCTTGGTGGGGAACAAAGGCGCTCGCCAGCGCCATCTCCCTCGCCCATCCTCCAGCCAAAATCCCAAAGGGAACCAGTTCCTGTCAGGAAACTTGCTTGCACCGCGCAAACACCCAACACTGTGCTTCTGCGGATCCATCCCTCCAGCGGCGGGTCTGACTCCCTCCCGCTGCCGCAGGGCCCCTCCCGAAGCGGATCACTGAATCAGATGGAAAGAGCCTAAATGTCCATCAACTGATGAATGGATAAAGAAATTGTGGTTTATATACACAATGGAATACTACTTGGCAATGAGAAAGAATGAAATATGGCCTTTTGTAGCAATATGAATTAAACTGGAGAGTGGTAGCCTAAGTGAAATAAGTAATACAGAGAAAGACAGATACCATATGTTTTCACTCATGTGGATCCTGAGAAACTTAACGGAAGACCATGGGGAAGGAGAAGGGGAAAAAAAAAAAGTTAGGGAGGTAGCCAAACCACAAGAGACTCTTAAAAACTGAGAATAAACTGAGGGTTGATGGAGGGGTGGGAGGGAAGGGAAAGTGGATGATGGGCATTGAGGAGGGCACCTGTTTGGATGAGCACTGGGTGTTGTATGGAAACCAATTTGACAATAAATTTCATATAGTAAAAAAAATAAATAAGGGGCGCCTGGGTGGCTCAGTAGGTTAAGCGGCCGACTTTGGCTCAGGTCATGATCTCGCGGTCCGTGAGTTTGAGCCCCGCGTCGGGCTCTGTGCTGACAGCTCAGAGCCTGGAGCCTGTTTCAGATTCTGTGTCTCCCTCTCTCTGACCCTCCCCCATTCATGCTCTGTCTCTCTCTGTCTCAAAAATAAATAAACGTTAAAAAATTTTTTTTAAGAAATAAATAACATTGAAAAGAAAAAAAGTATACCCTAAAAATAAATAAATAAATAATAAAGAAATAAAGAAATAAAAGAAATTAGTCTTTGGTGTACTCACCACCTTTACCAGTTCCCACAGTGGTCGTCCTTCTCTCCATGCCTCCTGCTCAGGGCTTTTGTGCTGCCCCTTAGTCTCTCAGAAACCCGAATTTGGGGCTGGGATCAAATCTGTCCTTTCTAAGGCAAGACCTCCTACTTTGGAGAAAAGGCACAATATTGGTAGAGAAACGAACCTGGGGGTAGGGCCTCGGAAAGTGGAGTGACACATCAGTCTCTGAACCTTGCTTCCACACTGCATCCTCTACGGCCTTCCCATCACAGTCTTAACAATCATGGTAGGAAATTACCTTCATATTTGCAGAAAAGTTGTCACTTTTTGGAAAATATGCTTCAGAGAAAAGGAGTAACTATTGCTACCATGCCTCTGCTTGGAATCTAAATCTTCTCACTGTCTCTAATCCCAGAAACGTGCTTATCCTGGCTTTTGTTCCCTCTCCCCAATTCCATATAACATAATGGGTTAATTCCCATTGAAGAAGTTGACCACTAACAATCACTCATTTTCGTGCCTTCCCTCCAAGTATGTGCCAAATTTTCCCCATCATAAGATTCACCTGTGGTGCTTGTTAAATAGTACATTAACTCAGGACCCTCCCCTGGAGAGCCCAATTCAGCAGCTTTTGGGTGAGAGCCTGGAATATGTGCTATTAATGAGAGCCCCATGTAATCCTTTGATCAAGAAAGTTGGGGAAACACTGCTCTAACCTACAATGGTATTTCAGACACCTGTAACAGAGAGTGGAGATTACCCCTCAAGTTACACTACAAAGACAACACCATAAATCAATAATTACAAGTGCCACCCCGCCACTTGCACAGAATTTGAACATGACTGCAGAAATCTAGGTATCTCAAATTGCAGTAAGAGATGCTGAAAATATCTTGATTGGGCCTTACAAAATCTGAGTCCTCAACCTGGCTCTGACACTCAATTGTTAATAGGTTGGGCAAAGTTGCTTTGCCTCAATTTCCCCATGTGTAAACTCCCAATTGGTATGCATATGACATTATTATTTAGAACGTTACTCTCTTTGACCCAGAATTTCTACTTACCAAGGGTTAGCCAGGGGAATATACAAGAATGTCCATCGTATTATGGTTTATGATGATGAAAAATTAGAAGTCTTTGTAATGTCCATCATTAGGAATAAACGCTGATTTATCTAGACATTGAATACTATGCAATCTTAAAAATGGTAATGGAGATGTTTATGTTTGATATATAAAATGCCCATGTCATGTAAAGTGGTAAAATCAGGTTACAAAACATTACCTAAACTTTGGTCCCAGGTTATTGGTTTTTGTGTGTGGTGTTTGTACAAAAAGCCCATAAAGCTATATATCTAAATATTAGCAGTGGCAAGATTACAGGTGACTTTTTCCTTTTCTCTATATCCTTCTGTAATTGTCTGAATTTTTGCAGTTAATTTAAATTTTTATACGTGGGGGAAATAATATATCATCATTTTTTGTAAAGGTACTTCATGCACATTGCCAGGGTAGTGATAACAGCCAGGAAACTAGGGGTTACTTAAAAGAAAGGTTTGTTACTTGAAGATGGTATGAACAAGAGATGTTCTTTCTTCAATAAAATCCACCGCCCTCTTTCACTCTACACTGGAGTTGTATTTTTCCCAAAAAATACTAATTTTGCCCAGTGTTATGGAGAAAAACACCAATTCATTTACCTGGAGCCAATTTTAGTGACCTCTGGTTTCATGGCTGGCCCACAGAGAAGCTGGTAGAATAACCCAAAGGCAAATGTCAGGAAGGGCAGAATTATGCTTCCTTCAGGCCTTCCAGAAAGTCCTTCCTGTCCCAAATCCCCCCTGTCAGGTGAGAAAGCTGGAGAAAACTCAGGTGTCTCCAATGGGGAGAGGGCGGGGTCATGTTCTATGTTCTGCTATAAAAAAAGCACAGAACAACCCTTCCCTCTATCTGGTTGATTTGGTGATACATTAGGCCATGGCCTCCAGACAGAAAGGAGATAGTGGGAGTCCTTCAAGCTGGTTTAATGCAGATTGGAGGTGAGTAATTCTGGCAGCAGAGTAGGGACAGACACAATGGCCTTGTTTGCTAAAGCTCATTCCTCCTTAACTCTCTCCCCAATCTCCCCAATCTCTCTTCTAGCACCTACAGGTCACTTTTTCTACTCTTTATCCTCGTGACTTCAGTGAATTCCATAGGTGTTTTGCAGTTGGTGAATCCTGTCTTCCCAGGTATGTCTGTTGAGTGAGGGGAAATGCCCTTAGCATCTTTCAAACAGGTTGCAGCTAGATGGCCAGGGAACATTAACATGGGCCACAATCTCCACTCACCCCGTTTCTTAGTTGGATCAAGTCAGTAGATTTTGCTATTACTTACCCATGACTTGGTATACTAGCTAAAGAAAAGATGTTGCAAAACACCTACACTAGTTTTTATTCCCTTACTGCCTCAAGCTTTATGGTACCCCCAAAACAGCAGAACACAACACTAAATCCCCATCTTTAAGGGTAGTCCTTTTCAAACACAAGCTTATGCTTAAGGAAAGCATCAACATGACAGACAAAATTGGAGCTGCTCTGCTTATGAGTTTTTTAAACTTTGACGTGGGCAAGAGGATGTAAAATAGCATAATATAGGTAGAATTTAGCCTTTAAAAAGTGTTCTTGGGCTTATGAAGGGTGAAGTTTTTAAGTTTAAGTAATCTCTACGCTTAACACGGGATTCAAACTGAGGACCCTAAGATCAAGAGTCTTGCATGCTCTTCTCACTGGGCCAGCCAGGCACCCCATGTTGGGCATTTTTTAAACTTCAAGTTGAAAAGTCTTTAGATAGAACATTTGTCCTCCAGCTCTTCACAGACCTACCATCCCCACCTCTGTCAGCATCATTGTCAAGGTTCTAGCCTGGTCCCTGTTCTGGGGCCTCTTCTGGGCTTAACTTTGGAGAGTTCCAGAAAGCCCCAGGCATTTAACTGACAACTTCCCTACAGTTGGTAACTTGCATTTTAGTTATGTCTTTGCCACCAATCTGTGAGCTCCCTGAAGGTAGGAATCAAAGTTTGCCTCTTGCAAGTGGTATTCTTCCCTGATGCCTGTTGGAGAGGTGACTCCCTAAGTTTAGGAATCCTGCCTCCTGCAGCTCAAGGAGGCCCCAAACGTTTCCTTTCCTCTTCAGGTACTGTCACTTGCTATGAAACTAGAATGGCAGTGGAATTTCCAAGTGATTTTGGCACCAAAAAATGGCATACATCTGTGGTGGGTAGGTAATGTGTATATTCTTATCTTAGTCTTAGTAGAAAACTCTTAGTTCAAGGCTAGCCCTACTTTTCAGGTGAGCAGAGTACGCAAACTTTCGAGTAATTGACACCCAATTCCCATGATGCCACAGGGGTCCCTGATTTGCATGATGCCAGTAAGAGTGAGAGACCTCATCTTGCCTTAGAAACCTGTCTTATCTCAGAATTTCCTGAGAAATCTTTAGTAGCAAACCACAGCATCTTTTAAAGCTTGGGTCCTATCACCCATCTGGGACAATAAAAAGTAAAATGATGGAGCTTAGAAATGGATTGATACTCTTGGCTATGTAGCTTTGGTTTACTTTGTTACTGTAATGTACTTCTTGGCCATTTGCTCTGGCTTCTATAGATCCCTTTAGTTTTGAATTGTTGAACTGCACTTACATCTTGGATCCAGAAAAGCTCACCTTAAAGGCCCCATATGAGACCTGTACCAGAAGAACGGTAAGTAATAGTTTTGAGGAGTGATGGTGGGAAATAGTAACCTAGTAGTTACTAATAGTAACCCTACTAGTTAAGGATTTGGCTTTAGAGTAGAGCAGTTACTCTCAATCAAGGGTGGTTGATGGTGGTGGTGGTGGTTGGTTGGTTGGTTGGTTGGTTGGTTGGTTTGTTTTTGTTACTGTTTTTGGGGGTTGGGGGGAGTTGTTTAGTTTTGTCTTCCAAGAGGACATTGTGCAATGTTTGGAGACCTTTTGAAGACCTTACTGGCTGTCACAACTGGTGTAGGGGGCTGTCTGCCACTGGCATCCAGCAGGTACAAGCCACAGTTGCTGCTAAAAAGCCTACATTGCACAGGGTGGCTCCCTTTAACATGGAATTACCAGTCCTGAAATGTCAATAATGCTGAAAATGAAAAACCCTGAAGTTAGGGCCTTGGTATGAGTACTGGCTTTGCCACTCTCGAGTTGTGATCTTGAGCAAGTAAGCTAACCTTTCTAAGCCTTGGCTTGCTCATTGCAAAAGGGGGATTATGGTACCTTTTCTACAGGGCACCTAAAAATTAATAAGATACAGATGAAGAACTTGGCACAGCAGTAAGATACAACAAATGTTTAAAATGAGATATTCTGATCAGTAACCTCCATGGGCAACTGAAGGCTATTTTGGTGCTGGCAAAGAGAACTGCTATGCTATAAAAACAGGTGTTGGAAGGCAAGCAGCAGCTGAGCAATAGGGTTTTCTCTATTGCCAAGCAACAGTACTGCCCAATCAAGGTTATTGGGAGCAGTAAAGGAAACCTGTCAAGTAGCCAAGAATCACTTGGGGAACTTTGTATACACTTAGTTCATTGATCTAAGTTGATGACTTAGGTCTAAGGTACATTTTAGAAATCTGCATACTTAACTGGCTACTTGATCTAACTGTGCAGTGAAAACCTCCAGTAATTAATTTTTCCTTTCGGAGATGGCCTTTGCCAACTTTCAGAGAGGCTAGAGTTTGCTTTAGACCAAGGGCCTGCCAACTACAAACTGTGGATGGCCACATTCAGCCCATGATGTGCATGTATGCATGTGTGTGATAGTCCTTGAGTTAAGGATGGTTTTTAAAGACTTAAAAAGTACATGTTAGAAATTGTATGTGGCCTTAAAATCCTAAAATACTTATTAATAGTTAATAGAAAAAAGGTGGCTGTCCTTTGCTTGAGGCTGAATTCCCTAAACGAGGGGAAAATACCAAAGATGGCCCTGTCTAGCACCCAAACAATGGCTGATAAATACGTGCTCAATATTTGTTTGACTTGGGCAGAGGTGCCAAATTAGCTGGAACCATGATATTCAAAGGTAAATGTCAAATCAAAACCTTAACTCTAATCCCTGAAGCTCAATAAACTACTTTGTGCCAAGACAGGAGTCTTACCTAGGATATTTGAAAGCACTAGCTATAGCCTATCTGTGTATAGGAATGGTTACTTTCCAGAACCTGTGGTACTAGTAACCTCAAGAGTCTGGCCATTCAGCTGGATCCAATGGTCTTCTGGAATCACCTTTCCCACCAAGGTACCAGCACTTACTGTTGTTACTATGCCTTTGCACACAGCTTGGCCAACACCGGATGATCATCAGACTCAAGGACCACAATGCTGCTTCAAGACATAACAGTTTCATGTATCAGATCAACTGTCCAGTTATGCAAGCAGAAGAAACCCATGAGCATGCAGGATCCACTATCTGCACAAAGGATTCCATGTCTGTGAGTGAAGCAGACTAATGGCTTCTCATGGTTACTGCAGGGGAAATGGGGTGGTCTACACAGAGCTGGTGTTAGGAACAGGATCAGGATTACAATCTGGTATTCACCACTAATTGATGATGTGGCTTTGGATTCATTTCTTGACCATATTGAGTCTTTGTTTCCAAGTCTTAAGCAGGAGACAATAGTACTTAACTCAAAGGATGGCCCTGAGAATTAACTGAGAGGGTATATACAGTGCTCAGCACATCATACCTGGCAGTAGAAAGGATTACATTGGTAGCTGCAATCACATTAAAAAACATGTGACAAATTGAATGCCCATGATGTGCCAGGTTCTGTGCCAGATGCTAAGATACAGTAAAAAAGCAAAATAGCCCAATCTCCTACTCTGGGATTTTATAGTCTGACATAACTAATATCAACAATGGGAAAATAAATTCATCCTTGATTATAACAATGATAAAAAGGCATGACTTGACTGAATGTTTGATTTCTGTGGACAAAGGGAAAAAATGAGCATCTAAGAACTTAGTGTCCCAATTTAAAACTGGAAGAGAGTTGCGATCTTGCAATTGCTTTTTGTCATCAGAAGCCTGGGGATGAAATGATGTCTAAGGGCACAGCTAGTTTTCATGACTGGACTTGTGCCTCTTCTTACCCCACAACCAGACCTGTTGGTAGAAGTACACAGCAGTTGCTCTGGGTGTTCTACACATATTGACAGGTGGCATGATTTCAGAAACCTTCTCTGCCAAATCAAAGCCTCACATCATGGTTTCTTTACTTTTTCTTTCCAGTTTACCTTTAATGTCATTCCTGGCCTGGCTGATGAAAATACGGTATGAAAGTCACCTGTTAAATTACAGACCTAAGTAACCTTTAGTTCTATAGTAGAAGTGACCTAACTTCAATCTTGATTAAAATATTAAGTAGACAAATAGTCTTGGAGTTAAGGTGAGCACCAGCCCTCTAAATCAAACTTGTATCTTTAGGATACCAAGAATCCGATGGGATGGAGCATTGAGGTTGGTGATGGTACAAAAGCCAAAACTCTGACTCTTCAGGATGTCTTGAGACAAGGATACAATATCGTGTTTGATAACCACAAGATCACCTTCCAGGTGTCATTCAATGCCACTGGAGTGACTCACTACATGGTAGGTATGAATCTTCTTGTACCACTACCAAAGGACAGACCAATATTCTAAGTCTAAGTGTGGTCTCAACCATGTCTTCAAAATAACTGAGAATACAATTGATTGAACAGGTATCTTAATGCCTCCCATGTGCTAGGCGCTGCACTGAGTATGAAATATAAAAGGGTGAACAAAACAGATGTGTTCTTCCCATAGATCTATCTAGATCTACTCTATGTGATCTAGGGTACCATGAAGGTCTTTGAGCAATTAAGATGTTGTTGTTATACATCATAGGACAATGATTGCTTGTAGAAATTGGTGCTTTGAGGGCCAACAATGAAGACATGAAGTTAAATGAGTTAATGTGTGAAAGTAATTTAAACAGGTCCTAGCAGATAAGCGCTTAAATGTCAGCCATTTTAACAAGAACAGTCCTGTTACACATAGAATATAAACAGATTGCTGAGTTTTACAAACATTTCCTGTGAATGCTGTTAAGATAAAACCAGCTTTTGTTCACATCTGCCTAGGAGTGATGTATAGGTCCTACCAGTAGACAATACTGACTGGCCAGAGGTTAGGAGACATAAGATTTAAAAACTAGAACATCTGATAAACAGTCATTGGACAAACTACTTAAATTCTAGTTGGGCCAAAATAGTGCCCAATACTGGAGTATATGTTTGCCCTGATGACTCCTAGAGAACTTGTTATAAATTCAAGTAAACCAATGTTGGAAAAATGTTCTCTCCCCACCCCACCCTCAGCAAGGTAACAGTCACCTCTACATGGTGCCTCTGAAGTTGATACATGAATCTCTTGGGCAGAAGATCATCTTAACAACACGAGTGCTTTGTATGTCAGGTAAGGCCCTGACATACAGGAAGGGGCAACTCCAGTTGTGGGAGACACTGTTCTAGGGGCTTAAAGCTGATCATGGGCATTGTGTTGGCCATTCCTTCTAGATGCTGTGACCTGTAACGCCACACATGTGACTCTGACCATACCAGAGTTTCCTGGGAAGTTAAAATCTGTGAGCTTTGAAAATAGGAACTTTGCTGTAAGCCAGCTGCACAACAATGGGATTGATAAAGAAGAATCAAGTGGCTTGACATTGCACTTCAGCAAAACTCTTCTCAAAATGGAAGTATGTTCCTATCATGAACAGCTAGGCTTAAACGAAGCCAGACTTGAAGAACAGTCATTAAATAACCCTGATACAGCTCATGACTGGTCCATAAACTGTCAGTAGAATAGATGCAAAATCGAAGGCCTCATTTGATCACTTGGCCTAAGTGAATTCTCCAGTAACTGAAATTTACTCTGAAACATACAGCCTCCTAAACCGCTGCAATGGAAGTATTCCTGTGTGGGGTTTTTTGTTTGTTTCATTGTGTGTGTGTGTGTGTGTGTGTGTGTGTGTGTGTGTAACTCAGCTCATCGAACTGATTATAAGTTGTTAATGATGACCCTCCTATGCCCTACTAAAAGCGGGACAGTTTGATCCAAACAAGTGTCCTGAACTGTTAACTTGGAGGCCAGTCTTGACTGATGGAATTGCCAGGGACACCAGAGAGTAATCTTAGGTTGGGGTAGTGTGTTTTGCAATAACATCTGACAACATTGGTAGAATGCTTGATGAATCAGACCTAGCTTGGCAGAGCACTCCACTCTTTGGAATTTGATCTGTAAATTCAGGCTTCAGTGAAAAGTACAAAGAGCATGCAGAGCTGGGTATTTCAGGGCATGAGTTTAAAGCAATAAATTTCCTGCCTAGGAAAGCATCCTGATCTGGAGAAGTGATAGGATCTTGCTTGTTGTGGTTTGAAGGGAATCCAGATTAATTCTAGAGTGTGCCCTACAGGTATTCAGTGTACTTCCTTCCTGCTTCACTGGGACTGTTCTGGGCCCCCAAGGCTGTGGCTGCTAATTGATACTCCTCTCTCCTTGCAGTTCTCTGAAAAATGCCTACCCTATCAGTTCTACTTAGCTTCACTCAAGCTGACCTTTGCCTTTAATCAAGAGACAATATCCACGGTGCTTTATCCTGAGTGTGTCTGTGAGTCACCAGTTTCTATAGGTAAAAACATTTCCAAGAAAAATGGTTTTTTACATTATTTCTCCCTTAGCCTTTCTGTAGGTCAGAATGGGTACAGAAGTTCGGACTCTGTATTGCTTCTACTGAGGAAACTGATCAGATCGGAAATCTCAGTATAGCTACTAAAACAGCATCCTAAGTAGATAAGCTCTCCAAAAGACAGTGATAGGTACCTGTATGTATAAGGGATCCATGTTTAAGTAGCCTGGATATATTGTGGTTTAGGAGCCTGAGCCCACCATCTCAATAAGATTGATCCAAACCTGTAACTACAAGGGCTACAAAAGTTGAAAAGACTTCCCCCAAATGCTGATAAGTGGCTCAAAAACAGGGAGTAGGTATTTCTTCAGTATTGCCTCTGCCCCTGTGCTTCTCTTATTTACTAACCTGTGTCCAGTCCAGCCAATAAGAAAACTAGCTCTTGCATCCACTACCCTCCATCCTTGCCCTCCCCAAACCATTCAGGATTTGTGAGCCTTGAAATAAGGGACATGATGATACAAGGCATTACACTTTAAGCCATAATCTGATCCATGAGTAACTTCAGCCCCTCAAGGTTTGCTCCTAGATCTCCTCATCCGCACTTCAGTGTTGGTAAATACCATTCACCTGGCAGACAAACTACTTTAAACTCTGACCACCATCTAGTTACAGGTGACCTGTGTACTCAGGATGGGTTTATGGACATAAAGGTCTACAGTCACCAGACAAAACCAGCTCTCAACTTAGAAACCCTAAGGGTGGGAGACTCATCCTGCCAACCTACCTTCCAGGCTGCATCTCAAGGGCTGATACTGTTTCACATACCCCTGAATGGATGCGGGACAAGACATAAGGTTAGTGCTGGCAGACTACGGAATGCTAGGGCTTGACTTCGAGGTCACTTGTTACTAGCTTCTAACCTTTATCCAACTTTAAGTTCAAGGAAGGCAAAGTCATCTATGAAAATGAAATACATGCTGTCTGGGCGGATCTTCCTCCAAGCACAATTTCTAGAGATAGTGAATTCAGGTATGATTAAATTGCTACTTGTTAAGCTCCAGATGAAATTCAAGCAGGATCCTAACCTAAAATTCTTCTGTACCACCTTGCCCCTCCCCTAATGTCTTACAGAATGACAGTGCAGTGCCATTACAGCAAAGGTGACCTGCTAATAAATACCAGAGTCCAAAGTCTTCCTCCTCCAGAGGCCTCAGTGAGGCCAGGTCCACTTGCCTTAATCCTGCAAACCTACCCAGGTGAGATGTTACAACCTAAAAAATCTGCTTGGGGCACTTAGGTGGCTCAGTTGGTTAAGTGTTCAACTTTGGCTCAGGTCATGATCTCACAGTTACCGAGTTCCAGCCCTGCTCTGCTTATAGTGCAGAACCTGCTTTTGATCCAGTCTCCCTCTATCTACTCCTCCCTTGCTCACCTCCTCTCTTTCTCAAAAAAAAAAAAAAAAAAAAAAAAACACTGAAAAAAAAATTTAAAAAAACCTGCTGAAATCCTTTGAGGTAAATCTTCCCTAACCTGAACTTTGTGATGATGCCAGACCAGTGGAACATTAGTGATGCTTCAGCTCCTCTTGCAACCATCAACCACTTGAATACTGAAGAGGTCTCAATTCCATTTCAGATAAATCCTACCTCCAACCTTACGGGGAGAAGGAGTACCCTGTGGTGAGATACCTCCGCCAACCAATTTATCTGGAAGTGAGAGTCCTAAATAGGTCTGACCCCAACATCAAGCTGGTCTTAGATGACTGCTGGGCAACACCCACGGTGGACCCAGCCTCCGTCCCCCAGTGGAATATTATCATGGATGGGTAGGTATTCTCTATAGATAAGGTAGCTCAGCTAATCAAAACACCAGTGAAGAGACTCCTGGCTGGCTCAGTACAGCATGTGACTTTTGATCTCAGGATTGTGTGTGAGCCCCGTGTTGGGTGTAGAGATTACTTTTAAAAAGTTTAGGAAAAAAAAAAGGCCAGTGAGAAGATAAAACCCTCTAGGGTTTCAGAAGAGCACTAGGTCACAAAAGTGCTGATTTTGGTACTCATTAGTAACCAGTCATTGGTCCAATAGGATGATATACTTTGCTCTTAACCTTGAATCTAAAAGAATGGGTTCGGGGCGCCTGGGTGGCGCAGTCGGTTAAGCGTCCGACTTCAGCCAGGTCACGATCTTGTGGTCCGTGAGTTCGAGCCCTGGGTCAGGCTCTGGGCTGATGGCTCAGAGCCTGGAGCCCGTTTCTGATTCTGTGTCTCTCTCGCTCTCTCTGCTCCTCCCCCGTTCATGCTCTGTCTCTCTCTGTCCCAAAAATAAATAAACGTTGAAAAAAAAAAAAAAAGAATGGGTCCCTCTCCAAGGATGCCAGGCTCTAATACTTTTGGATCTAGAGAGAAGAGATTGCCAGTTCCTATTCACCCATGTTCCAAGCAAGGTGCTATGTACTCAACATGCATTAGTTGAACCTCCTCACACTATGAAAAGACACTAGCCACCCCACTTGATGATAAAACCCAAGCTGGCTGCTTAAATGACTAGCCAAAATAAGATGTAGTAAATAGTGGGATTTCAATGCCTATCTGACTCGGTCCATAATGCTCTGAAGCTGTGACTAGACACATGTGAATTGGTGGCTGTCCTCCCAGCTCTGCCCTCAAGGGTCTTCATCTGTATAGAAACCATAGATTACCTTCCTTGAAGCCCTTATAATCTGTTCCTAAGCTCTTAAACTCCAGGTACACTCTTGGTCCAGGACTACATGTAGCCCACCTAACAAGATTTTCTCTACAGCTACCAACCTCTTGTATCATCAGAGGTAAAATAGCAGTAGTTCTCTACTATTTTTTTTAGTTTTTTATTTATTTTTGAGAGAGGAGAGAGAGAAGTGAGGGGGGATGGGCAGAGAGAGACACAGAATCCAAAGCAGGCCCCAGGCTCTGAGCTGCCAGCACAGAGCCTGATGTGGGGCTCAAACTCCTGGACTATGAGATCATGACCTGAGCCGAAGTCGGACGCTCAACCAAGTGAGCCACTCCGGCACCCCAATTCTCTACTTTCCTTGTCCCTGATCTATACTAACTGCCTGGGATAAAATAGGTACTCAGCTGAGTATGGAAGGATTAAGCCAATGTCCGATGAAAACACACATATGAAACTGGAGGTTCTTGATACGTTGAGCTGGCAAACAAATAGGTACTTAAATTTTATTAATGCATGTTCGAAAAACAGAACTAGCATATACAACTCATGACTTAATATTTGTGGAGACGCCATGTCAGAAGTATAGTAAATAAAATGTACAGGTAGAAGGTAGAACAATTCTGAAGGTGTTTGAATACACATAGCTGAAGATGGGCAGATGTTGAGTTAAACTTCAGGGAAAATGAAGCTGACAATCTTTGCTGATGTGTGCCTCCTAGCTGTGAATACAACCTGGACAACCACAGAACCACCTTCCATCCAGTTGGCTCCTCTGTGACCTATCCTTCTCACTATCGGAGGTTTGATGTGAAGACCTTTGCCTTTGTATCAGAGGCCCAAGTGCTTTCTAGTCTGGTAAGTGATTAAGTCACCTGGGACAGGTCAAAAGTGAGTGCATCAGTTCCACTTAACTCTTCCTTTATCCCCAGGTCTACTTCCACTGCAGTGTCTTAATCTGCAGTCGACTGTCTGCTGACTCCCCTCTGTGTTCCGTGACTTGCCCTGTGTCATTCAGACACAGGAGAGGTAATAACTTGAAGTCCTTATTGCCATGAGTTGTCAAAGCAAGACTGGTCTTTATAGAACTAGAAACTAAGAATAAGGCTTTGGGGTGCTTGGATGGCTCAGTTGTTAGAGCATGGAATTCTTGATCTCAGGAATGTGAGTTTGAGCCCCAAGTGTGGTGAAGAGTTGACATGAAAAAAAAAAAAGTTTAAAAAAAAAAAAAGGAGGGGGGTTGATTGAGACTCTTCATTCAGTTGCAAGAAACCTTCTTAGCCCAGTCTGCCCTGCCAATAGAGTAAGACTGAGATGACCAGTTCTTGATAAGACTATGGGCAAATTTGGTTTTACACATGGACTGGAGCCTGATGTTTTGCAAACATGACTCCCAAAAGTTACTATGCTGGAGTCCAGGTTGACTCGGAACTTAATCTTTGAGTATTCTTAGAGATTTTATCCTATTCTTACCCTAAGGTGTATGTCCTCTCCTGCAAAGGTGGGGAAAACCCACATAGAGCAGGGGACTCGATGGAGATGTGCTCAAAAATGTCCATCAACACCCCTCTCTACTCCTCGCTATTCCAGAGGTCAGACAGACACAAATTCCAATTTCTCCCTCCAGCCACAGGCACCACTGAAGAAGAGAAAATGATAGTGAGTCTTCCAGGACCCATCCTCCTGCTGTCAGATAACTCTTCACTCAGAGGTATGGAGCTAAAGCTTAGGGCACTTCCTGAACTCAAGTTCATACCTTTTATGTTGAATTTAACCATACATGAGTAATACATGATTATAGTAATTCTAAGCAGTGAAAGAATCTCTCTAAGGAAGAGAAAGGAGTATCTCTTCCTAGCTATACTTCATTAAGTCTCTTGTGTACTCTTCCAAAAATCCCCCTTAAAAAAAATCTCCCTTTAACACAAGTGGAATCATATTTTCTACCTGCTTTCTATGATTTTACACTTAAACACTTAAATGTGTACAGAGAGCACCTAACAGCTAACAGCTACATAGTACTGCATGCATACAGCTGTAGTTTAGCCACAGTCCTCAATCAAGGACCTGTAGGTTACTTCAAGCTCTGTCAATAATGTCACAGTAGAATACTCTTAAATCTTTGCCAATTAAACAAATTCAGGATATCTTTCTAGAAGTGAAACTATGAGATCAGAATGAATGTGCCTTACCACTGCCAAATTTGAGTCTGTACTAGATGGTGTTCCTGGTCATATCCCATATCCTCATCACAAATGGTCTTAATTTTAGGCTTACAATTGGAAATTGCAAGTTTTGTTAGGGACTTAAGACAGTGTAAGAAATTGTACATTCGAGGTCATCTCTATGAATGCCAGAATGTTGGTTAGACTGGAACAGTAAGATTGTTTCCAGGTGTCAGCCCATCGGATTTTAGGTTAATTAAAGTTAGTAGGAAGTAGTAGCAGCAGTGGGACCAGAGAGGAGGAGGTTGGCTCAAAGAGTAAGACTAAATACTCTATTGCAAGCTTCCCAAAGGAGACATTAGAGGCATAATTTAACTTCTCTGGGGAGCCTAAGGCTTGAACTTAAGCCTTTAGATTTGAAATGATCTTAAGACCTGAATGTCTGCTTTCTTCCCAGATGTGGTGGACTCAAAAGGGTATGGGGCTGCTGGATATGTTGCTTTTAAGACTGTGGTAGCTGTGGCTGCCTTAGCAGGCCTTGTGGCAACGCTAGGCTTCATCACCTACCTGCGCAAGAACAGAACCATGATGTTAAATCACTAAGGATTTTCAAATAAAATGGTTGAAGTAAGCAACTTGCTTTTTACCTCATTAACCTTACATGGAGTGTTCTCTTATAGTCATGCTTTAATGGTAACTGTAGGACATTTCCACAACCCCAATGGGCTTTAGTCTGTGTGGATGTGAATAAGGAAATGTGTGACTTCAGTGCTTACTGTCAACGCAGCTTTGACGTCCTTAACCAAAACTGGTAGAGCCAGCGAATTAAACAGTGGCTCTTGACTACAGAGACAAGTCTTAAACTCCTCCATTCATCTATGCAAGACTAAGACAAGAAATCACCCCTAGTCACTGGCATGATTTTGTCTAGACGGGCAGGGAAACCACATGTTCCCAAGGAATTAATTGAATTTATCTAGTGTTCTGCTCCAACATTGCCTAATGGAAATTATTCCTTGAAAATTTACCTGAGAATTTGAGGTATTCAGTCACATTCTTCCCTGTCCTCCTCATGCAATTCAAGACCAGCAATCTCCCTTGGAAGGATAAAATTAGAAGGTTCTAGTTTACTTAAGTGCAATTACAACATTTCTAGTCTCATTAAGACTCCACAGCTGAACACCAGCCCCTTAGCTGAGCTGGAGAGTGGCTTTCCCCCCGCTACCAACACATGATTATTCATTCTTCCTGAGCCTTTTTTCCCTCAGGGTCCCCTAGCTTCTGCTACGCTGCAGTAAAATCAGTATGACTAGTGTTTGCTTCACACTGAAGCTCTAACAGACCATCTTCAAGACAACTAACGGAGAATATAAGCGAGTTCATTTCTATAACTAGAAGAAGCCTAGGTCTAAATAAGAACTTGTTTTGGAAAAAAGTCATAAAGCTTTTAAATGTCTGAACAGGGGTGTGCCTGGGTGGCCCAGACAACTGGGCATCTGGCTCTTCATTTTGGCTCAAGTCATGATCCCACAGTGGTGGGATTGAGGCCTGAGTTGGGCTATGCACCGGGCATGTAGCCAGCTTAAGATTCTCTCCTTCTTCCTCTGGTCAGCCCCTACTTACATGTGTGTTCTCTCAAAAGAAAAATTAAAAATCTGTACATGGCAGGGAGGTGAAAACAGTGTTTGGTGGACTTCTTCAACCCTCAAGTGGGAAATGCCATAATCTGGTTTTTTCAAGTGTTGTTTCCTCAAGAAGGCTAGGTATAATGTAGGTCTTATATATTGGAAAGAGGAATCCAATATTAATTTCCATTCATTAGATATATATGGTAGAACTCATCCCTGGTGTGGGGAAGGAAACCCCACACCATTATATGAAATGTCTTGTCTGTCTAGAGTAACAGAGGTTAAAAATTCAAGGTATCTCCTCAAAACCATTCTTTAGATACTGCTTGATAAGAGAATACGGCCTTAACCTACTACTGACAAATGGTGTTAGAGTCCAACTTTTCTGTGACTATCCTGTAACAGTGTTAAATATTAGAACCAGAAATCTTGCATATGCTGTACTTTGTAAAATGGCACTTAAGAGTTGGCCACTTAAGTGGCTTCCTGATCTCCCCAAGTCTATATGGACTGGGCAGATGTGGTAAGAGTCCTGACAAGGGGCCATTATGCAATAGGGTCCAATCACATGGGTCCCTATAAATAGGGTAGATAGATCAGAATCACATCATGTTCCAAAGGGAGAAATCAGAATGACATGGGCTACAAGCCACGGAATGCAGGCAGCCTATATTAGGTGGGGCATGGCAAGCAAATATATTCTCTCCTAGAATACAGCCCTGCTGCCCCATTTTGGACTTCTGAATTCAAGTTGCAAAATAACCTGTGTTTTAAACCACTCAGTTTGTATTAATTTCTTAAAACAGCAATAGGAAACAAATATAACCTCTAATGTGTCCCTACAGCCAACACTTTGCTAGAAATGCATACATTTTACAGAAGAGCAACTTGAACCTAGTGTAGCTTGTCCAGGATATCACTGTGTCTTGATCACGAAGCTGGAGCTTCTCATCCCCAGATTGGTCTGTTTGTGTAGAGTCAGGATCAAGGTGACAGACTTGTTTCTGATGTTTGCCACAAATGCTCGGGCAGAACTCAGAAAAGCTAACCGGCTGTGGAACAGCTGCTAGGATGAATACTTGTTGCCATGGTAACCTGGAACAAGTATAAGAGTGATTGAAGAAAGTCACGTTCTCAACTTTGGGTGGTACGCATCCTGCCATATGTGGGGGAGGCGGCCTAGCTGTGTGGGGAGTGAGCTCAAATCCCAAGAGGCTGCTCCTTCACCCAGTGTCTGCAATCTACCTTATCCAGTAAGGATAAGCTGTAATTGTGACACAGGTCTCAGGAGGTAGATGAAGGGCATGTGGGATTCTAATACTCAGCCCAACAGTTCCATGGGTGGAGGTTACAGGGATTGGTAATGGACCTATGAGCCTTGGGAAGTCCCCTCTAACATTGAACTTTTCTTTCCTGCCATTCTGCTGACTTGGGTGGTTTTATGAAATTTGTAGGGTTTTAGAATAAGGGCTAGAATAAGGTTTGTGTTCTAGTTCTGTCTCTCTCTTGCTGCATGACTTTGGACAGATGGAACACAATCTCTGAGTCTACTTCCACATCTGTAAAATGGGAATAAAACTTATTTGGGGGCATCTGGCTGGCTTTGTTAGTGGAGCATGTGACTCTTGATCTTGAGGTTGTAGGTCCCAGCCCCCCACTGGGCACAGAGATTACTTAAAATCTTAAAAAAACAAAGCCTACTTAGAAAGCACGTGAGCATTCAATAAGATAGTCAATCGTCAAGTTCTTGTGTATGTGCTGCCCAGTCAGCATTGGAGCCATCTAAATAAAACCGCGGAGATAAAATTATAAGCAACTGAAGGTAGGATATAACTATGTATTAGGCAACAGGTACTTAGTCAGGCATATATTTTGAAAAATAAACATGTCCTGACCCCACCTACTAAACTAGAATCTTTGAGGGGTGTCTAAGCATGTTTAGGCTCTGTGGGAGGCCAAAGAATGGCCCTCAAATATCCATGTCCTAATTTCAGAAACATGTGAAATGTTACCTTCCATGGGAAAAGAGGATTTTGAGTACATGATTAATTTCGGGGTCCTGGATAGGGAAATTATCTGAATTATCCCTGTGGGCCCTAACTTCAATCACAAGGATCCCTGTAAGAGAGAAACAGGGTGAGATCTGACCACAGGAGGACAAGGCAATGTGACGATGGCAGCAGAGACTGGAATGATGCACAGTGAGCACAAGGGAGGAGCTACCAGCCAAGGAAAACAAGTGGACACCAGAAGCTAAATGAGTCCAGGAAAAGGACTCTCCCCTAGAGCCTCCAGAAGGAAATAGCCTCACTGGCATGCATCTTGACTTCAGCCTAGTGAAACTGATTTCAAATTTCTGACCTCCAAAATAAATCGGTTATTTTTAAGCCCCTGAGCTTGTGGTAATTTGTTACAGCAGCAAAAGGAAACTAAAGCAAAGCTGCTCCTGTGAGTCTGACATACACCCCTGGGTAAGAATCGCTATGTTAAACAAAGCGATTGGTGGCAAACTTTGTCATAGACGTGTTACAAACACACATGGTTGCTCCTATATAGAGTCGAAGAACATGGGAACAGTTTATCATCTCAAGGACTTGGCAGATTCAAGTAGCAACCAGCCTCGTTTCTAAACCATAGTATATCCTGGTGAAATAGAAGAATTGCAGAGAACAGAAGTCCATCCTGATGTGGGAATTTAAGTTGTAACCCGTTGAGTTACCAGAATGCAAATTTCCTTTTATGGTTGTCACTACTGGGTCAATAAGCAGAAAATACATAGAGTTACATTGCTTCTGGCTTGAAGGTGGTCGTGCATGGAGAGGCAACCCACTTCACTGTGGGCAGGAGGGCAGGACAAGGGGGTCAGCAGAAGGTAGTGTTATGTAACCAGGCTGGAACGCTGGTGGAAACACCAAGCAGCACTTGGAGATTTTGGTGGATCGGAGATTTATTTAACACCGGCGGGCGCAGAGGAGACCGTTTCTCCAAAGATCTGAGCGCTGAATGCAAGTGGGGAGGGTAATTTATAGTTGTCAGCTTCCACATCTGTGGGGGTTTTCACACGCGCAGCAAACAAAGGAAGAAGAACCCGGAGGAAGGGGTCTCTAAACTAGAGACCAGAGTTTGTTTTAGCGCCATCAGCCATTTTGGCGTACTTTATTCACTTCTCCAACAGAACATGCAGTGTCCATGGTCTTGGTCATAGCAGCTTCCACCTGATGAGTCAATGGACTCCAGTGTGCATAGGGGGGGCTACTGGGTGGCAAGAGTAACGACTTCTTCTCTTGAGAGTAGATTTCCCTGCCAGAGGTTAGCATTTTGGCTAAGCTTCTTGGTCCTGACCTTTGATCACAGGGCACCTGAAGAACTTTATTTTGTGAATAAACACAACTACAACAGTCATGAGTGCACTGGAACAGACAGTGTAGTGTTGGCTGCTTAATCAGAAAGGGTTTTCTTCCCCCTTTCTTTTACTGTAATACTGTGATTTATAATAAATACATATTTCGTCTTTGTCTAGGTCTAGCACGGAGCTCCTGAAACCCTGGGAATCTCCTAAGTGAAGAGGGCAATCAAGGAGTCTTTTGTAATGTTAATAGACGACTTAAGGAAAGCCCCTAGATAACCAGGGAAGGGGATTTGTTGCCAGGGACACCAACCTCAAATAGACTGTAGAGACCTTCAGTCCCACCCCCTTGATGGGGAGAGAGCACAGAGGTTGAATCAGTCACCAGTGGTCAGGGACTTAACCAATCATGACTGTAAAATCCAAACAGGTGGGGATTTGAGAAGAGTGATGCTTTCAGAGAGGATATGGAAGTTCCTTGTCCTTTCTCCATGCCTCTGCATCAATTCCATCTGGCTATTCCTGAATTACATCCTTTAATAATAAACCAGTAATCTAGTAAGTACACTGTTTCTCTGAGTTCTATGAGACACTCTGGCAAAGTCATCAAACCCAAGGAGGGTCTCATCAGAACCTCCTATCTGTAGCCAGTCCATTAGGAAGAGCACAGGTGACAACCTGTACTTGTGACTGGCACCTGAAGCAGGGTGGGCTGGGGTGGAGTCAGTCTTATAAGACCTAGACCTTAACCTGTGTGTGGGATCTGATGCCACAGTGACATCAGATAGTCACAGAATTCAGTTAAATTGTAGGACACCAGATGGTGTCAGAATTGCTTGGTGGTATGGGAAACCCCCCACCCCCACCCCGCCCTGACATACACATTGGAGTTGGTCCCAGAATCCTCCTTCTTCTCTCCCCACTCCCTTCTTCCCTAATAAGAGAAATTTGACCTTGTTCTGGAATGGGGTAGTATATCCCCCAGGGGATATACCCAGATTGGGCTACATAATGAAGATAAAGTCTCATTCCTCTTGCAGATTAGCTACCAGCAGGCATATGATTCTGTTCAATCACATTTATTGAGGGATATTGGAAGGGGGCTTCTGTCTTTTGCTTCCCTGTGTAAAAAAAAAAAAAAGTTATGTAATTCTAGCCCCTTTTCTTCCTGCCTGTGGATGTGGTTGTGGGACATTGTGATTCCTTGAGCTGTGGCAGCCATCTTGTGACCATGAGGAAATAAACCTAATGACGCTGAGAATGACGGAGTAAAACAGAAAACCTAAATTCCTGACTACTTCATTGTGTTTCCTCAATCAACCCTGGAGTCACTTGCATCTTTTAAAAAGAAAACCACAGGCCCCAAAATGGAATAACTTATGCTAGGCCAAGTTACCAAAACAGAGCTTAATACCTAATCTAATTGCAGTTTCAACCTACCCCAGAAATGTAGTCTTAACTGGTAAATCAGGAATTTTCTAATCAGCACCAATGGGCCCTCTCCATTCCCCAAAATAAGATGAGATCATCTTTATCTGTGTAAGACCTTCTGCTCTTCCCCTAAGGGAGAGTGACCTTGCCTAAAACAATTTTTTTCTTTTGCTAATAACTTCTTTGCCCTACCCTCTTTCCTATAAAAACTTTCCACTTTGTACAGCTCCTCAGAGATCCCCTCTACTTGCTAGATGGAATTCATGAATTGCTTCATAAAACCAATGTGAGAAGTGAGATGATTCATTTTCAAACACACCAAATAAAAGCTGTGCTGTCTAGTTAACCATAGGTTTACAACCTATTGGAAATATGTACAAGCTGCCCACACACACCCCTCCCCCACCCCTTGCAACAATGGAGTCCCCAATGCTTGAACACTTCACTTCCTGGTTATTCCTCCCCTCTCCATTTCCCCAGGCTTATTTTTTGTGGGCTCTGCAATGAGCATGTGCCAAAGAACTGAAGTTCTCTGGGTCACCTCAAGGAGTGTACATTTGTTCCAATCAGACTACATGGCTATAGGTGACTTCCAGGTAAGGCTGTCACCTCTGTAGTACTCAGCCAATGAGGAACCAGGGGAGTAACGTGCATGCTAGAAGATAAATTGCATGCTATAACTGCCCCGAGTTGTGCCTGTCCATCAGATACCTGCTCTTGCAAGAACCTTGATTGAAGCCTTGCTTCACTGTGCTCCAAGTCTCCTAGTCCCTCCTTTGATTGGGCCAGTGGATTTATTTCTCACAACCAATTAGATCTTCAAATTTACTCAGCTGAAATTTTAACAATCTTTGATGTTGAGTGAGATTCTAAGGATTCCTATTTTTAAAGGGAGGCCGTTTGTTTCTTGTAGGTAAAAAGCACTCAAAATGATTCAGGATTAAAGAACCTTTATTTTTAGGAGAATGACTATGGGTATAATTTGCATCTGTAAGAACACCCCAAGTTATATGTAAGCTGTCCTTTGGATTAATAGCCAAATTTGTATAAATCACAAAGAAGAACACCTTCTGTTACATTTATTTTGTTTTGGCTCCCACAAGGCCCAAGAGGACCAGAGTCTTGTTCTGTTCATCTTTGAATTCCCACTGGTCCTCACGTGGGGAAGTGGTTGACCAAAAATATAGTACGAAGAAGTTTGATTCTATGAAAATTAGTAACAGGAAACATCACTAAAATGGAGTCAGGAAGTTTTGGCATGGGGAGTTCCCATGCCCTACCACTCCAAATCAATTGCAGACACAACAGAAGAGATGAATTTTACTGTGAACAGGGAACCACTCTACTCTTCCAGGTGGACGTAGAGATGTTTTCCTCATTTCCTGCCCCCCCTCACCCCCACCAGGCAACAGTTCAACCAATGAGAAGCCACTATACTTCAAACTCCCAGTTTCTCCAATGGACTTTTAGTTCATAACAGCCTTCCCAATTTACCCCTTCTCTCCTTAAAAAGAGCGTTCCTCAGGGCACCTGGGTGGCTCAGTCCATTGAGCTGTCCCTCTCTTGATTTTGACACAGGTCATGATCTCATGGTTGTGGGATCGACCCTGCTCTGCACTGGGCATGCAGCCTGCTTGGGATTCTCTCTCCCTCTGCCCCCGCTTGCATGCTCACGCATATGTGCTCTCTCTCTCTCAGAAAAAAGAGGGGGGGGCACCTGGGTGGCTCAGTCAGTTAAGTATCCAACTTCAGCTCAGGTCATGATCTCATAGCTGGTGGGTTCAAGCCCCACACTGGGCTCTGTGCTGACAGCTCAGAACCTGGAGCCTGCTTCAGATTCTGTGTTTCCCTCTCTCTCTGCCCCTCCCCAGCTTGCACTTTGTCTCTCTCAAAAACAAACATTAAAAAAAAAAAAAAAAAAGCATGCCTCTCCCTTGTAACCTGGACTTGCCTACAGTTTTGCTGTTTGTCCCCAATTGCAATTCTCTTTTATTCACAAATAAACCCATCTTTTTTTCTGGTAAAATAACTGGCAGTATCTATGAGGTTACCAATTCAAAGCAGACAGTATGGTCTCTTCTCTTCCATACTTAGGAATGGATCCTCCTCCCTTAATTCTGTTAGGGTCACAGGGGCAGGGAAGATGCCAGGAAGCAAGCATGGATGCAGGAAACATGGGTTCTAGCCCTGGTACTGCAGACTTACAGTGTCTGGCCTCAGGTGTGCATCTTCAGGAGAGGACTGAAGAGGCAATCTATTTATTACCTTGTTACCCAAGGTGTGTGGTCTGTGCAAGGCTTCCCCTGGGAGCTGGTAAGCAGCGCATAAACTCAGGTCCTGCTCCAGACCTAAGGATTCAGAATCTGCCCTGTAGCAGGAGTCCTTGTTACTAATGCACATTTACAATGCACATTAATGGATGCAAGTTAACATTTGATGTGTGAGTCAAAAGCTTCTTCCAGTTAGCGCTACTCCCTGCTGGCCCAGCTTCATATTGCCTGAACGTGAGCTCCCTCTTCTGGCTCAGAAATTAAGCGCTTTCTTTAGGAAACACTTCTGATCCATTTGTTTTTTTTTTTTTTTAAGGGTTTCAAATGGGGCTTGAAGCTCCAGCACCTAAACAGGGGCATAAGGGCTGTTTTTTTTTTAAGGGTTTCAAATGCGGCTTGAAGTTAGCTCCAGCACCTAAACAGGGGCATAGCATATGCATAGGACCTTGAGTCTCCTCCTGCGTTTTGGAAACTTGAACAATGCCTACAGCCCGGAGCAGGGGGGGGCCATGCCCTCTCCAACCTAGATGGCTCAGATTCCCCCCTGCCAAGGAGTCCACTTTCCCCGTGACTCAGCCTTGTCATTTCTGCTTTTTTTTGGTAATATTTATTTATTTATTTATTTATTTAAAATTTTTTTTAACGTTTTATTTATTTTTGAGACAGGGAGAGACAGAGCATGAACAGGGGAGGGTCAGAGTGAGGGAGACACAGAATCTGAAGCAGGCTCCAGGCTTCCAGCTGTCTGCACGGAGCCCGATGCGGGGCTCGAACTCACGGACTGCGAGATCATGACCTGAGCCGAAGTCAGACGCTCAACCGACTGAACCACCCAGGCGCCCCAATTTTTATTTATTTTTGAGAGAGAAAGAGAGAAAGGCAGACAGAGAGAGGGAGACCCAGAATCCAAAGCATGCTTCAGGCTCCCAGCTGTCAGCACAGAGCCCAACGCAGGGCTCCAACCCACGAACTGTGAGATCATGACCTGAGCTGAAGTTGGAGCTTAACCGACTGAGCCACCCAGGTGCCCCATGTCATTTCTGCTTTAACAACAAAGCAGGGAGAGATGAACAAACAGTGCCTGACCTGGCAGGCTGGTGATGGGGTAGTCACCAGCCAGCCCTGAGACCTTTGGCAAACTGTTGGCCCAGTTTCCTCTTCTGCCAGCTGATGAATATGGCATGAAGTTGGAACAGAGTGACCTTGCAAAACTGTTGTGAAAGGTCAAAAATGGTAATCGATGTGAAAGGTCTTTGAAAACCTGAAATGTTTGTTTCACAAACATGAAGGTGTTTTCCTGATGCCATTACTGTAACTGGCTGCTCTAGCACAGACCTGGCCAACTCCAGCCTCTGATCCCAGACGAGCTGTGCCTTGCTTGGCCTAATGCTCTTAATTCTCATTATTTGTCTACATCAAGATTTCTCAACCTTGGCACCAACATTTGGGCCCAGATAATCTTTTTGTAAGGAGGTGTCATATGCACTGTAGGATGGTTAGCAGCATCCCTGGCCTCAACCCACCAGATGCCAGCCTCACCCCCTCTTCCAAACACACACACAGTCATGACAATCAAAAATGCCTCCAGATGCTGCCAGACGGGAACAGGCTATAGATCCAGACTTCTTGATCTTTCTAGTCAATGGAAAATGTTGTTCAGGGGCTTCTATGTATAAGGTTATAGGCTACCCAAAGTGAATAGACGGACTTTGTTTCCATCCCCAGAGCACTGGTGGAGAGGAGGCACGTAAGCAGGGTGGGAGGAAGGACAAATGCAAGAGACAATTTCGTTGAGGAAGGGTATAATTGTTCCACTGTGTTGTAGCACTTTTATAATCTAGAGATCACTTGCCTCCACCTCCCAAAGATTCTGGGTGGGTAGCATTCTCACTACAGACTGAGGAAGTCAACACACAGAGAGGTTGTCACTTGCTCACCATGCCTGGTCCACAAGGGCTGTACATATAAAGACAGTGCATACAGCAAGACATGACTTCAATTTAAGCTGGACTGTGGAAGGTGGAAATGTTTCAAAAAGGGAGGTTTGGAAAGGGGATGCCCAACACCATTGATTTTCAACTTTTCTGCCACACACATGATGGATAATATCCACCCTGACGACACACCCAAGAGGCACACCAAATTTGTATGTAATCCCTACCCCCTTCCTTTCCTTCAGGAAGGCAAAGAAAGCACTTTAATAATTTGTAATTGTCACAGCTCTTACCAATCACTCAGAGAGTGTGTGTGTGTGTGTGTGTGTGTGTGTGCACGCACGTGCGTGCACGCATAATTTAATCACTCAGGATATGTGTATGCATGCACGCACAGGGGTTCTGGGGGATGCCATGGCATAGGTAAGGTTACTCTCAAATTCTACATCCTCTCTCTAGCTCCACCTTTTCTCTCCTGCTCAAGGAAGCACAGCAGAACCTCATGAAAGTACCGTTAGTCATTCTCAACCTTCTTGCGACAACTCACACCTGATCTGCCTTTGACAAAATGCCGCAACTTCTGGGCTCAATCTCCCTTTTTTTTCTCTCTTTTCCAACTTCTATTTAAATTCTAGTTAGTTAACATACAGTGCAATATCGGTTGCAGGAGTAGAATTCAGGGATTCATCACTTACCTATGACACCCTGTTCTACACGGAGCAGACTGCAGGAGCTGCACACAAGTGGTAGTTGAAATGGTTACTTCAATGGAGACAATTTTAGGGGAAGCCAATCGCTCACATTCCGTTTCATGAAAGCGGTGATCTCTGGAGTTCAGTGACACGGCAGCAAAGGATGTGGGTACGGTCGCAGACGGCATCTATTAGGGCATGGGTCCAAATTTCAGAAGGCCTCAAAGGCAGGTTGGAGGAGTGGATATTGAACAGTACACGGGTTACACAGGTGGGTTTTGTAGTCAGGCACACTGGGCTTGAATCCCACTTGTTTCTGTGTGCCCTTAAAACAGTTTAACCACTCAGTCTTTTGGCTTCTTCATCTCTAAAATGGGTGGTAGTGAGGATGGACTGAAACGTGTATTGATTTGTAGAGGTTTCAAGATCGCACCCAACATGTGGCAAAAACAGAGACATACTGATAAATTAACATTCTGGCTGTATAAAGTCACAGCTTTCACGCTCTGAGGATAAATTACCTTTCCAAATGAGCCGCACATTGAACTATATCTAAAAAGCAGGCACCTTTTGAATAATGAGTGAGTCCTAACATTCCTCCAAGCTTGGCTAACAATAGGCCTCTTACACGTTCCTGTTGCACTGTTTTAAATGATGGTGCACTGTGCATTTTGACAACTGTGCCTTATGGGCCCGTTCTATGGCAGGCACTCTGCTAGGTTCTGTACGTTATTTTACTTTGATTGGCAAAGGCCTTGGGCTCCAGGCAATATTATGGGGAGCCTGAATTGCAAAGCTATGATTAGATGCCACATTTCTTGGCAGAATTAGTGAGTCAGTTCTGCTCTAAACCTTAGTTTCATTTCTAAACTCCAGAGGCTGATGCATACAAAAAATGAGAAGCCAGCAGGGGCAGCTTGTGATGGGTCTCACTCAAGTGTAGTGGGAAAGCACCTTGTACTTGCAGAGTTTGAAGTAAGGATGTTTATATAATCGGAAATGTGTTTTAAAATGATCTCTTGGCTACTCCTAGGAGACCATCTCATAAGATGTCTGTGTAAAGCTCTCAGCACTGAAAATACTCCCAAACATTATATCCTCAGCCCAGACCTACACTCTAAGCCAACAGTCTACTTGATTAATCCTATTGGTGTTAAGGGCGTATCTGACTTAATATAAGCAAAGCAGATTTTGAATATTCACCCAGTCCCCACCTCAGAAAAATAGTTTCTCTGTCTACCCACCAGCTCAAGTTAAAAAAATTTATGTCCCCCTTTCCTTCATCATCCACATGCAATCAACCACCAGATGCTGCCGGCTCTCCAAGGGAGGGAGGTCTCCATTACCTCCATCCCAGTGTGGTGCCACAACCATCCTCTGCTCTGGGCCTCTGGAGACCTAAATGGCTTTCAGCTCCCAACCCACTGCCTATAGAGTGATCTTTTAACATCCAAATCTATGTCCCTCTAAACTTTATGGTCTTCCCTTTACTCATTGGTGTAAATTTACTATATGGACCAGTGCACGATGGACTCCTATCTCTTTCATCTACCCTTTGCTTACCAGGCCCAGCCACACTGACATTTCGATTTTTCCAGTCTCTGGGCCTTTGTGTCCCTGTGCCTTCTGCTGGGAACACGCAGCCCCAGCTCATGGCATGGCAGTAACTTCTCATTCTTTGGTTCAGAGAAGAAATCCCTGCTTGCTGTGACTAAACTGGCCTCCCACAGTTATTTATCACCCTTTACTTTCATTGATATGCTTGTCACAATCTAATACTTTGTCTGCTTGTTGTAGCAGGTAGACTCTAAGGTAGAGCCCATGATCCCAACCTGTGGTACACATGCCTTTGTGCGATCCCATCCTTTCAAGTGTGGTTGGGACCTGTGATTGCTTCTAACCCACAGAATACAGTGAAAGTGACAAGATGTACGTGATTATGCTACATAAGAATGTAATGTCTGCCTTGCTAAGAGACTCTCTCTCTCAGTGGCTTTGAAGAAGCAAGCTGCCAGGTGTGAAGTTCCATATAGACTGCAGGGAACTGGATGCTGCCAGTGACCATGTGGGCTTGGATGTGGATCCTTCCCCAGGTGAGCCTCAAATGAGAACCTAGCCCTGGCAACACTGTGTTTGTAGTCTTTCAAAGGACCCAGCTGAGCCAGGACTCCTAACACACTGAAAATGTGAGTTAACATATGCTCTTTTAAGTCTATAGTTTGTGGTAAACTGCTATACAGCAACATTTAATACACTTGTTAAACAACTCCTGTGTTAGAAAGTGAACTTCAGGACTGGGGACCTTTTCATTTTTCCATTACTGAAGCCTCAGAACCCAGCCGGGTAGATACCATCGACAGAAAATAGCAGACCCTTGCATGAAGAAAAGAAACATTTAATAAATACCAACTGTTAATACTGGCAAGAAAGGGCACCTCTTATTCTCAAGTAGAGATAAAACCACCTTTAGGGACAGGCATGACAGTCAAGGGATTCAGAAGTTTCCAGATGAAGGCCTTTATGCCCTATCACAAGTAGCAGGCTTATTATTTTCGTTTGCCCAGTAAATATTTCCTCTCCTTCTCATATTCCTTTGGGAGTATGCACACCATCCTATGTGAAACCAGTGGACCTGACCTAAACCATCCCTGGTTCCCATGAACCTATGTCCCAGCCCTGCCCTATCAGCAGAGTCTAACCTCCTGGCCACTGTGATTGGTTCAGGGTTGCTCACATGACCCAAGTCTGTCCATTCAGAGCCAAGCCCAGAACATCTGCTTGTACTGTTGGAAAAGAGCAGCTTTCTTACCAGTGCAGAGTGCTGACTGTAGGGTTGATGTAAAGCCAGAGTTGCTGGGACCCCAGGTAAGGAGGGCCTGACTGGAAAAGGAGCTCACACGGAGGAAACTAGGGCTGAGGGCTGAGAGAGATGCCTCAAAGCACCACTGGATCCGGCAGTACCTGAAAATCTAACCCCTGGCTTTTTAGTTGAGTGAAATGAACTTCCCCCTTCTGCGCCCCACTTTTTAAAGCCACTTTGGGTGGAGTGTCTATCACAAACCCTATTACCTGGGATCTGACATGAAATCAACAGAGAAGGAATAAGCAGGTATGATGTCTTAGGGGTGAAATAAAGAGTTAAGAAGCTCATCTAGATAAATATTTAATAAAATGCCACAGCAGACCACTGAAGTAGAAATCCCATGGGATTTTAAAAGTTTGTGTAATCCTTTAGCATTCCATAGGACTTTTTACAGATGTGGCTTAACAAGTTCCTGAAAACAATACAAAAGTGTCAAGTGCAAGTATTTTAGAAAGTAACAGCACTTAACAGTACTCAACATGGGAACTAAGCCTTTAGACTTTTTCAAAAGTGCCCTTGGCCATAAAGTTAACTTTGGACTGTATTTTCCAGCTTTGTCTGAGAGGCCATAATTACCAAATTTTGCTAGTTTTTCTGATACAAAGCTAATAAGGCAGAAGAATTTGTTCTGTTTTCGATCACTTTTGCCACCTCGTTTCAAGGAAGTGAAGAAATAAACAGCTTCCTCATTTCAGAAAGAAAGAAAAAAAGAAAGGAAGCAAGGAAGGAAGGGGAGGGAGGGAAGGAAGATAGAAGAAAAAAAAAGAAACCATAGTTGCCCCAGCTGGGCCCTTGGACACAAGATTGGAGTCTTTGGGGTCAAGCTGCTGGCTGTAAGGAGTGGGGCCAAAGTCAAGACCGCACACTGGAGAGGAGTGAAAGGTGGGAGGAGCTGCCAAGCCACTGCAATTTTTAGCTAATTCTCACGTGAGGGTGGGTCAGCCAACAGAACCACAGGGACTCAAGAGCAACTGATCACCAAGTGGCCTCAAGTTGCCCCCGCAGGATCCTACAAATAAGAGAAAAGGCTAGAGGACACATACAGGGAGTGTTTGACCACCCAGCCCCCATCTGAGTCAATCCTAAGGGTTGAGTATGATCCACAGACTTCGAGAAGTGCTTGCAAAAAGCTCTGGCTCCGCTCAGCCGATCATTCCTGGTAGAGCCCCTCTAAGTCTGCGGACTTCATAGCAAGCTGACAGTCGCCACCGGAGTTTTGTTGTGTTAACAGTCTGTTTGGTAACAAGAGGAAATGGTTAGCCCTACGGCCTCTTTATTTATTTTTTATTTTTTAAAATGTTTATTTTTGAGAGAGAGAGACAGAGCATGCGTAGGGCAGGGGCAGAGAGAGAGACACACAGAATGTGAAGCAGGCTCCAGGCTCTGAGCTGTCAGCACAGAGCCCGACGCGGGACTAAAACTCACCAACAGTGAGATCATGACCTGAGCTGAAATTGGATGCTTTAACCGACTAAACCACCCAGCCACCCCATGTTTATTTATTTTTTAATGCTTATTTATTTTTGAGAAAGGAAGAGAGAGATAGAACATGAGTGGGGGAGGGGCAGAGACAGAGGGAGACAGAAAATCTGAAGCAAGTTCCAGGCTCTGAGCTGTCAGCACAGAGCCTGATGCGGGACTCAAACTCAGAAACAGTGAGATCATGACCTGAGCCGAAGTTGGATGCTTAACTGACTAAACCACTTGCCACCCCATGTTTATTTGTTTTTTAATGCTTATTTATTTTTGTGAGAGACAGACAGAGAGAGAGAGAGAGAGAGAGAGAGAGAGAGAGAGAGAGAGAGAGAGAGAACGTGGGTGGGGGAGGGGCAGAGAGAGAGGGAGGCACAGAATCTGAAGCAGGCTCCAGGCTCTGAGCTGTCAGCACAGAGCCCGACGTGGGGCTTGAACCTATGACCCATGGGATCATGACCTGAGCCAAAGTCAGAGGCTTAACCAACTGAGCTACCCAGGCATAGGGCCTCTTTAAAGAGCTTCAATGCTGAGCATGCACAAAACTGAATACAGGACTTTCTTTGTTGGTTTGTTTTTAGCTACTTCTTGAAACACCAGATTTGAGGCTTTACCATTTACAGATGGAAATTGAGGGTACAAGAGGTTAAAATGACTGAGTTAGGGGTAGGGATTATGGCCCTTCCCCCTATTCTAATTTGGACACTGCATTTTCTCAGTGTATTGTTCACATTCTCGCAATAATCCAGTGATTGTTGGAGTAGCCCTATTTTACCAGTGAAAGAAAACTGAGAACAGAGAAGTTAAGCAGCTTGTTCAAGATCACACAGCTAAAAAATGGCAGAGCTGGGATTGAGACCCGTATCTTCTGATTCCAATTAATCCGCTGTTTCTTGACATCTTCAACAGAAGAGACGTAGGGGGCAAAAAGGAAGACAAATAGGTCTTTTTTAGCCCCTGTGATGGCAAGTTTCTGAGGGGAGTGAGAGTGGAGATAGCATTATCGATATTAAGTGCATCTATAGGTTATCTTTGAATTTCAAATACCTTTGCCAACATGGACACCCCAGTGCGGAAATCTGTGGCATACACCAGAGTTTGGCTGACCAACACAGCTGAGAAAACAGCACTCCATCTCACAGCCTCCTTGCCAGCTTAGAACAGCCAACTGACACAATTCTAGCCAAGGAAGTCAGCTTGGGCAGGATGGGGAGAGGTCCTAGGAAAAACTGCACTTACTTGATAAAAATGGTCAGACTCAAGTGGTGAGGGAGGTCTCATTTTTTTTTTCTCCCTTCATCCTGCCTTGAATGTTCTTGGTGCAGCCAGAGCCACAACAGCTTTCTTGTGGCCATGAGGTCACAAACCAATGGGCTAAGCATGGCAACACCAAAAGACATAAGGTGGCTGGTATGTAGATGACACCATGCAGTTAATCCATTTTCTTAAGGACATCTTACAGTTTTATTCCCTTTTTTCTTTTTCAAAAATTTTAGCTGCATATTATCTTTTGTTTTAAGGTCAAGATCCCATTTGCATCATGGAATAAAGTGAACAGTTCCTCTTTCTTCCCCCTATGCTTTGGAACATTCAGTAAGAGTTTCTCGAATTTAAGAATTCACTAGTGCAAGGGTTTTCAGGTGACAACTATTTTCATAGTAATATAATATGCTCAATGCCTTTGTTGCTCTCATTCTCCACAAAGGAACAGTGGAGTGGTTTTTTTTAAGCTTATTTTTGAGAAAGAGAGAGAAAGCATAAGTGGGGAAGAGGGAGAAAGAAAGGGAAACAGAGGATCCAAAGGGGGCTCTGTGCTGACAGCAGAGAGCTCGATGCGGGGCTTGAACTCACAAACCGCGAGATCATGATCTGAGCCTAAATCAGAAGCTTGACTGACTAAGCCACTCAAGTGCCCCAACAGTGGAGTTTTCACAGTATATGTGGAACATGTGCATGACTCCATGAACCAATATTCTCCAAATGAGCAATGCATGAAGTTAAAAAACACACACCATAGAAGATCTAATAAAAGTGCAAGACAGACCAGTAGATTTTAATATAATGAACTACAAAAAGTCACATTTCAGTTAACCTTTGAGAAACTACCACGTATTGAGTTTTGGTGTACTATCAAAGAACATCCACAGTCATCTGAAAAAGCTTTTCCTCTCTTTGTCAGTCACACATTTGTGAGGCGGGGTCTGCAAAACCCAGCTGACCTCTATTAAGGAGACCTTAAAGATCTTTGTAACATGTAAAACAATGCCACTTACTCATTTCATTTTGTAATGGGAAAATGTTACTTATAAAGATGTTATTTACATCAACTGGTAAAACTGCTCTTTTTAAAGGAATAAATATTTTTTGAATTTGTTAATTTCTACTACAGTAATTATTGGTACATTTAAACCACATGAACAAAAACTTGGGGAGATTCAGTAGTTTTAAGAAGGTAAAATGGGTCATTTTAAGAAGGTAAAAAGCTTGAGAACCACTGCCCTAATGAAAACAATCAGTCCAGGGGTCTTGGTTGGGAGAAGAGGGCTGTAAGGAGATAAA
The DNA here is from genome assembly GCF_027475565.1 of Acinonyx jubatus. Classification (NCBI taxonomy): domain Eukaryota; kingdom Metazoa; phylum Chordata; class Mammalia; order Carnivora; family Felidae; genus Acinonyx; species Acinonyx jubatus. The sequence goes on along the minus strand of NC_069398.1, from coordinate 12,298,646 downwards.
GGAGAAATCTTGGGTATCTTTTTTTGTTTGTTTGTTTTTGAGAGAGAGAGACAGAGTGCGAGCAGAGGAGGAGTAGAGAGAGGGGGGCACAGAATCCAAAACAAGCTCCAGGCTCCAAGCTGTCAGCACAGAGCCTGACATGGGGCTCGAACCCACAACGCTGAGATCATGACCTGGGCCGAAGTTGGATGCTCAACTGACTGAGCCACCCAGGCGTCCCTCTTGGATATCTTTTTACTCTCTTTGTTGACAAGTAGGTGGTATTCAGGTTTTGCTACTTCCTGCGGTATAGCAGAGCAGGGTTCAGAGGTGGGGAGAAATTTTGGCTCAGAAACATTAGCTTTAATAAGCCACATTTTGGCTAATATTTTTCCTTTTATCTCCTTTGAGACTGATAGTCATCAAAACAATTTAGAGAAGCTGAATGTAACTCCAGGGACATCAACCAGGCAAGCCTATGACAACCACCCCTGAGGTATTTTAAATTATACCTACTTCACATTTTATTTTCCAACATGAGTAACAAGAGGATAACACTTTGGTAAGAAGTTCAAGGGCTAGTCTATAGAAAAATAAAATTCAGGATGTAGGTTCTTTTAGGGCAAGGGTTGGCAAATCCCTTGGGCCAAATCTGGCCTGCTGCCTGTTTTTGTAAATAAAGTTTTATTGGAACACAGCCATGCTCAGTTGTAGGCATGTAGCCACCTGTGTTACAACAGCACAGGTGAGGAGTTACAATAGAGACCACATGGTCTGCAAAGGCTAAAATAAAGTATTATCATCTGGCCCCTTACAGACATTGTTTGCTGACTCCTGTTTTGGAGTCACTTTGGAATCTTGGTTAAGAAGCTTTAGAGTTAAGTGACTTGTAGAGTTAAGTAACTTGTAGAGTTAAGGGACTTGTATAAGTCCCTTCTCTGCCACACTTTGCTTTGGGACTTGGCTTCATTTAGTTGTCATAGATTGGAGCTAGTACCTGCCTCACAGGGTGGTTGTGAGGATTATATGAACTAAGGCCTGGAAAGCGCATAACAGAGTCCCAGGCACAGAGCAAGTGCTTGATGGGTAGCTGCTGTCATCAATTAAGCAAGAGCTTAAATGAAGCATAATGGACAGCCCACTTGGGACTTAGATTCTAAATTCATCAAGGAGAATGGATAAAAATCAAGCATTAAAAAAAAAATCATCTCTAGGGGCTCCTGGGTGGCTCAGTCAGTTAAGCGTCTGACTCTTGATTTCAGCTCAGGTCATGATCTCATGGTTGTGGGATCAAGCCCTGCACAGTACAGAGCCTGCTTGGGATTCTCTCTTTCCCTCTCTGCCCCTTCTGTGCTCTCACACACCCTCTCTCAAAATAAATTTAAAAAACATTAAAAAAAAAATCTCTGAAAATCCCTTAGGAGGGCAGTCCATTATAGACAAACATACTGTCTTACACTAATCTCAGTATGGCTGGTTTTCCCTCTAGCATTTAAATACATCACTGTTCCTTCAGTGAAGGCCCAGATGAAGTGTAGCTGGCATTTAGGAGCCACAATGTAGGAACATAATCCATGTAATCAAACACAAGATAACACACTCAGTATGGTGAGATACACACACACACACACACACACACACACACACTGAAGAGCAAAGGGAATGAAGACAGACTTTGGGAACAGCAGATTTGTGGCCCCCTGCATCATCCTGAGGTACATGCATGCTGAGTATTTCCGGTTGCCCCCTGCAAAAACCCTTAATTTGAATTTTTGTAAATTTAATGGTATCTTTTAAAAGGAATCAGTAACAATTACTTCAGAGTTGCCATGACAACAAAATGAGTAATTGTGTGTGGTGGTTGTTTGAAACGCCATTGTAAATTCCCATGTGATGTCTGATGTATATGGAATAAGGAACACCTGCCTCTCACAATTTTACTAACCAAATAGGGTTAAGGTATTATTTGTGAAAATCCCCCAAATGGTAAAGATTAAATTATTGCACTGACATGTATTTACCTGGGAGAAAACCAGTAGTTGACAAGGCTGGAGACCATCACGTAGGACACCATGATTGTCCCTGACATGACGAGTGACACAAAGCTCAAGCCACAAAGGACACAAAGCAGTGAGAGGCCACCCACAGAGATGACCAGTCCTAGAAGAAAGCATAGTTAGGAGAAGCATTCAGCTAAAACAGATTGAAAGCTACCAGACCCAAGGCCACTGTGCTTATGACAGTTAACTCAGACATTTTAAGTGAGATTTCCCATAAAGATCCAGGTTTCCAGCATCACTTTAAAAGAAGGTAATCTAGGGGCACCTGGGTGGCTCAGTCGGTTTAGTGTCCGACTTCGGCTCAGGTCATGATCTCACAGTTTGTGAGTTTGAGCCCCTCGTCGGGCTCTGTGCTAACAGTTGAGAGCCTGGAGCCTGCTTTGGATTCTGTGTCTCCCTCTCTCTCTGCCCCTCACCTGCTCGCTCTCTCTCTCTCTCTCTCAAAAATAAATAAAACATTAAAAAAAGATTTAAAAAAAAGGAGGTAATCTAACCACCCAAGTGGGCATCACTGCAAGGCAAATACACTTTTCCTTGCCTTGGGAGTGGTCAAATAACTCAGGACTCCATCCTCATGGCTACAGTGATATAATTTCAGGGACGGACCTTGCAAAGGAAGGAAATCAGACAATACAAATGGATGTGCTGCCTTTTTACAAAGATTTGCAAAATCCTGGATCAGTGTTTTTCCAAGTGTGGCCAACAACCACTGTATCAGAATCAGATGCATCAGGAAGGCTTGTAAAATTTCAGATTTTTGGACCCTACTCCAGAACTACTAACGATCTCTGGATGAAGCCTAGAAGTCTGTATCTTCAAAAACACAAGTAAGACTTAAACACACTCAAGTTCCAGACTACTGTTCTAAAGGCTTTATATATGCTGTTCCTCCTGTTTAGAAAGTCTTTACTCCCCCAAAGGAAACAAGAGTTGTTACAGATCTGTAAATCCTGTCCTCTGTTGAACTTTGCATGGTACACCAAAATGCAGTGGTTCTCTTCCCCTCCTTAAATTTACTTTTGCTACAGTACTCATTCATTCCTCCACTCATTCATTCATCCGTCTCTCTATCCATCAATATTTAGTGAACAGCTACTCTGCCAGGCTGTATTTTGCTCATCTGCCTATGATGCTCACTTTCTCCTTTGAGTATAAATTGCCTTATCCACAGTTCCCCAGGCAGGGAAACAACTCTGCTTGATCTTAACCCTGGGAAATCGTAGGATAAATCAGAGGTGATTGCCTGACCCAATGGCAACCACCTCTTTGGCCAGTATTTTGTGATTTGTGATCTGATATGAAAAGGCAAACTGAGCTGGTCAGATCTGCCTTCTCAGTAATTTTATCTTAGCAACAAAAGGAGAAGTTGACAGTTGGCAGTGTGACTTCAGGAGGAAAGGTGGCGAAGAGGAAACATTACTACCTAGCAAGGTACCTGGCATGCAACGGATATTCAGTAACTAGTTGTGAAATAGACTGTTACTATTCATGTAGAAGCTACTAGGTGCCATGGGCTGTGCTAAATACTTTATGGAACTATGAGTTTCAATCCTTACAATAATGCTTTGAGACAGTTATTATATCATCCCCATTCTACATATGAGGAGTTTGAGGTTCAGAGAGGATAAATAACTTGTCCAAAATTGTGTTGGTGGAAGTAGGATTCTTTTTTTAAAAAAAAAATTTCTTTTAATGTTTATTTATTTTTGAGACACAGAGAAAGACAGCATGACCAGGGGAGGGTCAGAGAAAGAGAGAGACACAGAGAGAGAGACCATGACCAGGGGAGGGTCAGAGAAAGAGAGAGACAGAGAATCTGAAACAGGCTTCAGGCTCTGAGCTGTCAGCACAGAGCCTGACGCGGGGCTTGAACTCACGGACCGCGAGATCATGACCTGAGCTGAAGTCGGACACTTAACCGACTGAGCCACCCAGGCGCCCCTGTGGAAGTAGGATTCTAATGTGGACACCAGAGGCCATCTTTTAACTACTCTGACAATCTGCCTTGGTCATTCTGATTTTTTCAATAAGAGGAAACTTTGATATCAGTGGCAGGTGCCAAATAAATACTGTGCTCCCAACTGAATCATTTTCCAAGGGGGTGAATAGATGAGCAGGATACCTTCCAGTAAAATGACTCCCACAAGAGCAGCCAGGGAGGTAAGCACCACAAGGAGCAGGAAGAATCCAACAGGAATGGCCGACACAGCAACAAACACCAGCATAGTGAGGGCCAGAAAAGGATGCCTGTCCAGGTACTGACCCACCGGAGACTTCATAAAGGCAACCACCTGCAGGCAAAGGAGAAAGAGCCAGGATTAAACGCTACGTCTGACCCCCAGGTTGATGGACCCACCTGAGCTGCAGGAAGTATATAAGCAAAGGCCATGAAGTTGGATGGCTCATAAGTAATGTAACAAGTCAACAACCCTAACAATTTTCCCAAGACATGAGTCACCCTGGCAACAGCTTAAGGTAGCTATAGGCAGATGGCAGGTTTGAGAGTCCCACCCAACTTTAAGTCTTATGAAAGTAGGAAAGACCTGGTCATGGCTCTACCGCTTAACACACACCCTCTCAGAAGAGGCCCTCAGCATGTGTACACATGGATGTAAAGTACACACCATTTATCTCCTACTTCACAGCTGAAGTTTCATAGTTGAGGCCACTGAGGCACAGAGAGGTTAAGTCCTAGCTACTTGGCATCACCTGGGAGCCTGTTGAAAATGCAACATCTCAAGCCCTCCCCCAGATCTGCTAAATCAGATGATTTTTTTTAATGTTTATTTTTGAGAGAGAGAGAGAGAATGAGCAGATGAGGGCAGAGAGAGAGGGAGATAGAGGATCCAAAGTGGGTTCTGCGCTGACAGCAGAAAGCCTGATGCGGAGCTCGAACTCAGGAACCGTGAGATCATGACCTGAGGTGAAGCTGGATGCCTAACCGACTGGGCCACCCAGGCGCCCCCATCCCTCAGATGTTGATTTTTAATGAGATCCCAGGTGACTTGTACGCACATTAAAGTCTGAGAAGCAATGGCATTTGCCTAGAGTCACGCGGTTTCCAAGTGGCAAAATCTAGGCATCCAAAGCTGAATCTCTTCATTCTGAATGTCTAATGCGTGCAATGGCTTCACCTTGTTAGGAAAAAATGCTTTTATGTCATCAACTTGGATACCACAGTCAGGACATAGTCGGATGACACCTGCAAGCTTATGCTGTGTTAATAAACAAGCTAACTTCCTTCACCAGGCAAAAGGGTTTTTTTTGGATCTGGCTCAATGGGGAAGGGCCGCTTTAATAGAGAACTGGCCCTAGACAACCCCACAAGGATGGGCTTCGCCCCTCTACTTAAGCCCCATGCTGTCTCTCTCCTCACTACTGACATGTTGGTTCCAGTTCCCTTACAATGTTCCATCAAGAATTTTTTCCCATCAAAACTAGTCCTTCCCAGGTCTCATTCCTCAGTGCCTTACAGGCCAGCAGCTGAAATGAAGAGGAAATTCAAGCTACAGTGATCATGGATGCCACTACACAAAACACATGTACCTCTTAATGACTCCAATAGTGGGGATCTGGAGGCAAGCTAGAAGGCAATAGGGTTTTGCAGTTGAAGTTGATAGTGATCAAAATACAGTGCTCATGCTGCTTAACCAGAAAAGGCTGTTGTTCCAAGAAGCCACTGCCCTTGGTCTTGGGGCTTCAGCACTGCCTCCTTAGAACTCTCCAGGCATGAACAACTTCACTTCCTGTCAGGCCACAAAAATGGCACAATGCCCACTAGCTATACTGCTTCTAGCTCCTCCTGAGAAAAGCTACCAGATTTGGCTATTCAACTTCTCCTGTTAAGTCAGCTGAAGGTGAGAGAACGGGTCACGGGAGTGGGGCTGGTCCCTGGATCTGTCTTAAGTCCTGATTGCTTTCCAGCTCTAGTCCACATACATTCTTATTAACTCCTCCAACCACCCAAGGCATCATCTGACAGACTGAACTGTTCTCTCTGACCCTTATAATCAAGAGACCCAGTAACCACAGTGGGGAGATGAGGCTGGAACACCTGAATGCCAGGCTCATGAGTTTACACCTGGACCATCCAGCACAGTAGCCCCATGTGGCCACTGCAGACTTGAAATATGGCTGATGAACTAGGTTTTTAACTTAGTTTAACTTAAATTTAAAAATGGATATATGCTTCAGTCACAGGAATATTTTTAATTACATTTCAAATAGGTCAGGTAGGTTTCAAATAAATTTTCAAATGTAAATTTCATGAAATCTGAAGAGATCAAGTATTTTCTTTTTTTTTAATGTTTATTTATTTTTGACAGAGAGAGACAGAGCATGAACAGGGGAGGGGCAGAGAGAGAGGAAGACACAGAATCCGAAGCAGGCTCCAGGCTCTGAGCTGTCAGCACAGAGCCTGATGCGGGGCTCGAATTCACAGGGCGTGAGATCATGACCTGAGTCGAAGTTGGACGCTCAACTGACTGAGCCACACAGGCGCCCCGAGATCAAGTATTTTCAATGGATATTTAGTACCTGAATTGAGATGTGCACTAAGTATATTTAAAAATGAAGACTGGGGTGGCTGGGTGGCTCAGTCAGTTGAGTGTCAACTCTTGGTTCCAGCTCAGGTCAGGTCAGGTCAGGATCTCATGGCTGTGGGATCCAGCCCTGAGTCGGGCTTCATCCTAAGCGTGGAGCCTGCTTGAGATCTCTCTCTCTCCCTCTCCCTCCCTCCCTCCCTCCCTCCCTCTCTCTCTCTCCCCCTCTGCCCCCCTTCCTTGCTCACGCTGGCTCTCTCTCTAAAATAAAAAAATAAACCTAAAAAAATGTAGACTATCTCGTCACTAATTTTTTATATTATTACATATTGAAATGATATTGTTTTGGATATTTTGGGTTATATAAAATATATTATTGATAGTAATTTCACATTTCTTTTCATGCTTTTTAATAGGACTACTAGCAAATTTAAAACTCTATACACACATTGCACAGTACTTCCACTGTAAAGCACTTGTTTAAACTTTATCTAGAGAAAAAAAACAGGAGGCAAACTGCTGGCATTTGAGCAGGACTATGATATCATGAAAGCACTAATTTAAGATATATGAACCTGGCAGTCATGTGCAAAAGGCAATTATGAGAATTCGCCTGAAATCAGGCAAGAGACACTGATGGGCAAATCTAGGCTGATGGCAATATGAAAGTGGAATGACAAAAGAAAAATCAATAGGACTTGGGGACAGTTTGGCCTGGGGATCCAAAAGGAGAAAAGTAGGACTATTCTTCCAGACCCTAAAAGAATCTATTTTTTTCTTAGCCTCTTCTGAGTCTGGGCCCTGTAACCAACAAACAGAATCATTCAGATATGCAGAGAGACCATTTTAAGATGCAGTTAAGCCCAGCAATTGTCTTCCCCTAAGAAGTACGGCCCTACTTAGGCCAGTCTGTCATAGAAGAGGAGGATATGATTCAGCTACACCTAATAATAATAGAGGGGCACCTGGGCAGCTCAGTCGGTTGAGCATCCAACTCTTGATTTCAGCTCAAGTCATGATCTCAGGATTGTGGGATCAAGCCCTGCAACGGGGTCCTGCTGAGCCTGCTTAGGATACTCTCTCTCTCCCTCTGCCCCTCTTCCCCACTCACTCTCTCTCTAAAATAAAAAAAGGAAATAAAAAAAATAATAGAGAACATTGATTAAACACTCAGGCACCAAGCACGGTTTTAAGTGCTTTCAATGTATTTCCTCATTTATTTCCCCCTAAGACACTCACAGGCAGGTAAGGAGGAACTTTATTTAAATCCAGGGAATTGGAACATAGCAATTAACTTCTCATTCTCATGGCAATAGAGGGGGATACAATGGGAGGATGGAAAGTGGGACAGCTTATTATTCAGTAACATGAACTGCAATTTTCCATCCCTATCCTGGAAGCAGGCACATGTCATCCAACCTGGATTTTACAGGGAGGGTGCTGTGCTGAAGAACTCAGGAATGCCAGGCTGGGACAGACTAGCACTGTTATGTGCCAGGCTCTGTGCCACAGCTTTTCTAAACAGCTTCTGAGATCACCTCACAACAAACCGATGAGCCTGGCATTGCTTATTTTAGAGAAGAGGTGATGGAGATTCAAAGACCCTAAGCAACTTGCCCAAGGTCAAAGGAAATTTATTTTAAACTGCACACAATTTATTTTAAACCTGCCTGAGTATGGCAGGTTCCAAAGTAGGGGTGATGTGGCCAGTATTTAAGGACATGAAGGCTCCATATGGAACTGTTTAGGAGATAGGCCAATTCCCTGGTGTCAGAATGCAAAAGACAATCAGTGTCCCTTGCTACCAGAGAGAAGGAGGACAAAGGCATCGGATTATTTAAAACCACTGGTAAAGTGCTGGTATCCAAAATCTATAAAGAACTCACCAAACTCCACACCTGAAAACCAAATAATCCAGTGAAGAAATGGGCAGAAAACATGAATAGACACTTCTCTAAAGAAGACCTCCAGATGGCCAACAGGCACATGAAAAGATGCTCAATGTCACTCCTCATCAGGGAAATACAAATCAAAACCACACTCAGATACCACCTCACCCCAGTCAGAGTGGCTAAAATGAACAAATCAGGAGACTATAGATGCTGGAGAGGATGTGGAGAAACGGGAACCCTCTTGCACTGTTGGTGGGAATGCAAACTGGTGCAGCCGCTCTGGAAAACAGTGTGGAGATTACTCCAAAAATTAAAAATAGATCTACCCTATGACCCAGCAATAGCATTGCTAGGAATTTACCCAAGGGATACAGGAGTGCTGATGCACAGGGGCACTCGTACCCCAATGTTTATAGCAGCACTTTCAACAATAGCCAAATTATGGAAAGAGTCTAAATGTCCATTAACTGATGAATGGATAAAGAAATTGTGGTTTATATACACAATGGAGTCCTACGTGGCAATGAGAAAGAATGAAATATGGCCTTTTGTAGCAATGTGGATGGAAATGGAGAGTGTGATGCTAAGTGAAATAGGTCATACAGAGAAAGACAGGTACTACATGTTTTCACTCATATGTGAGATCTTGAGAAACTTAACAGAAGACCAAGGGGGAGGGGAAGGAAAAAATAAAGTTAGAGAGGGAGGGAGCCAAACCATAAGAGACTCTTAAAAACTGAGAATAAACTGAGGGTTGATGGGGGGTGGGAGGGAGGGGAAAGTGGGTGATGGGCATTGAGGAGGGCACCTGTTGGGATGAGCACTGGGTGTTGTATGGAAACCAATTTGACAATAAATTTCATATTAAAAATAAGTAAATAAATAAATAAAACCAGTGGTAAAGACAACTCCAAGGTGCTGGGTAACAGTTTCTCCCAGACCGCGGTCCCTGGGTGCCCACTGGTACGTGATTCAGAGGTTAGTTCAAAAACATCCCTTGTGGGCCAGCATGGGAGCAAAACTAGTTAGTCATAGGTAATCCACAAGTGAAAATGCCATCAGGGGGCATCTGCCCAGCCCATGTTCCTTCTCTCTTCCCACCTCTCTGAACCCCTATTCCCACAATAGGGGTAGGCCCCTGGAGCCATGTTTCTCTCCACGAAATGAGAAGCCCCTGCCCAGCTGTCACCAACCTGGCCACAGGTGACTTGGTCAAGCCTGATCCTAGGAATCAGACATCCCCAGAGAAGGCTCCTAAAGGGCTTCAGGGAGGGAGACATAGGGAGTTGAAGGTACCAGCCTGGGGAGTCACAGTGGCCCATGTGAATGGAAGAGTCAAGAAAGCCAGGCTGTAGAGAGAGGAGAATGAAGGTGATGCACAAGGAAAAACGGTAACTGGAAGCAACATGAGCAACATGGCCCAAGAGAAGATGTTGAGAGTTACCTCTAACCCCAGTGACCTGCCAGATCCTGATTCACTTCCTGCCCTTGGCTTCTAAGATAGCCTCCCATTTCCAAAGTCCCAGCATGCCTCACTACTCATTTGCTTAAGCTATTTTGAGCAGGTTTCTGACTCTCTCAGCCTAAAAGTAAGACAACAAAGACTTGACATTCCAGAGGCTTCCTAGAAGAAATGATGGGAGTTGTTTCACAAATACTCTGTGTAGAAGCCAATCTATTCTTTTCTGGAATTTAAAGGGCTGATTAACTCTGAGGAAAGGCTAAAACTTATTTGGGAGAAATAAATCATCTAAATATGCTCCAAACAAGTAGATGTTTCTATAAATTATGCTTATGTCAATCTGATGGAAGGTTCTATAATACCTTTTCTTACATTTTTGTTTTTTGTTGGTAATTTCACCATTCAAAATGGCACTGTCTAGTGTTCTTAAGTGTAAGAAGGCTGTGATGTGCCTTAAGAGAAAATACTTTGTTCAGGCAAGATTTCTAGTGCTATTGGCCATGAGTTTAATGTTAACGAATGAACAATATATATATAAGTAACCTGCAAACAAAAATACACATGCAATAGTTTATGTATTTATCAATTGATGAGTATATTGTGACCATACATTTGCCAGAGCCTAATCCTGTAGTTCCCCTGGAGAAATTGCAAATTCATTGTTTGAGGTGACCTCATAGAACTTAAATAACACATCTAATGAGAATCAAATGCACATGGAGATGAGCACAAGGACCTTTCCTACTAAGCTAACTTTTAGCAACAAGAGTCTCATCCTGCTGACTAGAAAGCTGCTTGGCCAATTTAAAAATAGCTTGGTAAATCCACCAAGAGGGCCAGAGGCATTTTGGGATGAGTCCAGGAAAGATCGCTACGGAGTATATTGCTCTAGACTGCAAAGTGGTAGCTCTTCAAATAGACCCTAGGGGAATTGTACTGTCTAATACAAAAAACAGATCACAAACTAGTTCATTTCATTACATATATGTATGTACCTTATGGGTATACTGCATGGGAAAAAAAAAGTCTGGAGGGAAATACAACACAATGTTAATATTATCTCTGAGAGCTGTTATTTTTTTTCCTGACAAAATGCTGAGTGACACACAGAAGAAGGCAAGAAAGATAAAAATTCAAGAAAGCAGAATATACCATCTCAAGTCCCATTGCCATTGAATGGGTACTGAACATCTGAAAAGTGGCTAATTCAAATGGAGATGTGCCATTAAGTGTAAAATACACACTGGAGTTTGAAGACTTACTACAAAATAATGTAGAATGTTTCAATGACTTTTTTCATTAATAATTTTTTATAATGATTACATATTGAAATATTTAGATATATTAGACTAAATACATCAAAATTAATTTCACCTACTTTTTACTTTTTAAATGTGGCTACTAGAAAACTGTAAATTACATATGTGGCTCCTATCATACTTCTATTGGACACTGGGTTTCTAGTGGAAAACTGGACTCAAATCTTAAAGTAGGCTTTAGCCCCTCAGTCTCAGGATAACGGCAAAATTAACAACAAAACAAAACAGGAGGGTATCTGTGGCAAAGACTGAGAGCCACCCTTATATCTAAAGAACTGCATTTACCCCTAGGGGAGACCTGCAACTAAATTTTGGTCTATGAGATATAATTGGAAGTGCTACCTGTGTGTGACTTCTAGGAAGGCCTTTAAATTAGAAGTGGCTTGCAAGTCTTTCTCCCCTTCCCTCCTCCATCCCATAGCCTGAAATGTGAATACAGTGGCTGATACTTTAGCAGCCATCTTGGACAATGAGTTTGAAGATCACAATTTAGGCATGTCAGAGTGGTGAATTAGAAAGATTCCTGACCTACTCCAAATTTCTTCTACCTCAGAGAGAAATAACCTTCTATGCTGTTTAAGCTGGTGTTATTTTGGGATTATTCCATTACATACCCTGATTGGAAACTGACCTTTGAGTTATTCTGGATAGACTCAATCAGCAAAGACAGCTTCCTCTGCAGTTCCTGCAAGTCCTTTGAGGTACTTGGGAGGTCTTCTTTTGCCATCCTGAAACCCACTTCAGTCTCTTTATGGGTTAATTCTTCTATCTGTAAGCTGTCCAGGGCAGGGTGCAGTCGAATCTCTCATGTCACCCTGTCTCTTGCTGTCACTGGTGAAACAAGAAGTAACTTAAACCATTAGTAGTATTCACCCAGCCAGTTCAACAAAAGCTTCTACTATCCTCACGCATTGATGGTAGGTGTGCAGGTGGAGGGTAGCTTGGCCGTATGTATCAAAATCTCTAAGTGCACACACCTTCTTCCAACAATTCATTTTCCAGAATCTGAAGGAGATAATCAAATAGGTATATCAAAACATACAAAAAGGATGTGCAGTGCAATCGTATTTATAGTATGTAATAAGCAGCAAAACATTGGAAAGAAGCTAACTGTAAGAAATTGGTTAAATAATGATAAATTCATAAAATGGAGTATTCGTTACTTGTTAAAATGATAGTGTGGAGGGGTGCCTGGGTGGTTTAGTCGGTTAAATGTCTGAATCTTGCTTTTGGCTCAGGTCACGATCTCACAATTTGTGAGATCCAGCCCTGCATCTGGCTCTGTATTGTCAGCACAAAGCCTGCTTGGGATTCTCTCTCCCTACCCCTCTCCACCCCTCTCCACCCCCTTCAAAATAAACAAATAAACATTTTAAATAATGATAATATGGACATTTAGTGATATGAAAATACATCCATGGTAATAAGTAAAAAAAAAATTACAAGATATCCCATACTGTTACGTAAACCTTAGTATTTTACGTCTATATTCCATAGTAAAATAAAAGACCTAGAAGGATATGTATCATATAATACCAAAATATTAATGATATTATCTCTGGGGGCTTACGTTTATTTTTTTAGCCCGACAAACTGCTGCAAAGAAAGGTGAAAGGTGAAACACTATTTTAAGTCCCATTGCCTTTTTCCCCCCAGAAAGCTTTTCTTAAGCAATGATGGTGGTCAATTTCTTTATTCACTACCCACATTAACAGGTTGGCTCCCAATTACACAGCATCATAAATCATTCTCTATTTACTTGTAAATCTCCTAACAAGAGGTGCCTCAAGGGGAAACCTAGCTACAATATACTCCCTGACTCAACAGCCTTTAATTTCCAGGACTGTCCTAATCACATATAACTTATAAAACCAATTTGTTCAATTAGATATCTATTTTTTTAACCCTTACTGGATTTTCATACAAAAAACATATTGTTCTTATTTTGTATTTTCCAAAACTGGAGGGCTGGACACAATTTCTTCCTTACAAATGACCTCTTGCTACTGATAGTAAAAAAGCCTCAAAGATCCTGTCACAGTGGCCAAATTAACTGAGTGATGCCGACATTTGTTTACCATATTGACTACACCACATGGTAATTATGTGAGTTAAGGGGGGAGGGGTTACTTACTAATACCACTAGGGCCTAGAATGAAAATTAAAGTCCATTTTAATTACCCCAGCTAGAGTGCTTCTGCTACAACCCCGTTTGTGAAACAGGAACGCTTTGCACAGTAAAGGACGAACCCCTCTACAGCCATATTCTGTCTTTGAAGCTGCTACTCGCACAGATTTTGGATTTGGGATGTTCCCAGGACTCAGCTCCCCTAATCTCATCTCTGCAGCGGGCAGAAACAAGCCCAGCTCCCCTTACTGGTCTCCAGAGGCCTTAGGGAACCCAAGGGCCACCCAGACCGGTTAGGGAAGTCCGATGGGAACCAGCGTGGGTAGAAGGCCGTGGGCCATTGCCGTGAAATACATCCACCTGGCTTCCAATCCCCAGACTGCCTAATCACTCACTCTACGGAGGGGTCTCCCCAGGCACTTAGAAGTTTCCAAACCGAAGGCGGCAATCTCTTAACCCTGCGCAGCCCATAAATTACCTGCCTTCTCCGCCTTCCCGGCTGACCAAAGAGATCACTAACCAACCTTCCCGTCCCCCTCCCCCAGCCATGGCTCTTCCACTCCCGCCCCTCCCGGGGCTAACGGCCACCCGGAGCGTTCCAGCTAGAACGGAAAGGGGGCGCATCTCTTTTTGGGGAAAAGGAATGCGGGGCGCCTCGGGCCTACCCGGGCCGCTTCACCCATCAGCTTCCAAGTCTCTCAGCCTTCGAAGCCGCGAGGGGGAGGAGGCGCCCTGCTTCTAGGGATCCATGGGCATTGGGGGAAGCGGCAGGGATGCAGGTGGAGAGGGTGGTCCGCCTACGAGAGAGCACGGAGGCTAAGAAAGGGAAGTTCAGGGGCGAGTGGAGTACTCTTGTCATTAATTTGGGGGAAAAGAATACACCTTTGTTACCGAGGGTCCCTCGGTAGAGAGGAGGGACCCCTTGAGAAGGTGGGCACCCATTTTCATTAATCCTGTGGAAAGGGTTTAGAGACTCCCCAGCCAGGTTTCCCCAAGGGGCAGGGTCTCGGGGGTGGGATGGGACTGGCAAGCCTGCTATCAAATCTAGTGGTGGATGTGAGGGTGTGTGTGCACTCCGAGCCCGTTTTAAGGCTTCGAAGGGGTAAGACGTCCCTTTTAGCTAAACAGCGGACAGGGGACCACACCGCTAGGCACCCACTGCCTTCTCATTTGCCCTTCCCCGCGAGGGGGTCTAGCCAGCCCAGGCATGCTGTATCCTACCACCCAAGCTTCGAGCTCTCACCAAGGCCCGGCGGCTACACTTACCGGTGTCTGCGACCGGAGCTGAGGGAGATGGGAAGAGGGGGAAAGGTAAAGGAGGAGGAGGAAGTAAGGTCCTTCGGCACTGGCGGGAGCTGCGGCCGGCTTCCTGCCCAGTCCCGGCCGGCCACCTCCCTGCGCCGCGTCCCGCCCCTTCTCCGCCCTCGCCCCGCCCCTTCCCCCGCCCCTCGGTTGCCGACGTCTACCCCAACTTCGCTCTGCTCGGCTCTTCCCGCCTGCTGCCGGAGGGAGCCGGAGCCAGCAAAGGCGCGCCCTGGCCTCGCGCACCACGCTCCGCCGAGCGCGCTCTCTGCCTCAGCGTTTTGGAGCCATCCCAACAGGCCCTGAGAGCTTTACAGATGAGGAAACTGAGGCCCAAAAGGAATTGCCCGTCCCACACCCTTGGCTTGAGGTGAGAGTGCCCATGCCACCGCCAACACAGGTGGGCTGGCCTCTGAGCACGGGTTTGTGTAGTCTTAGGGCTTCCCCTGCCTAAATGTCTACACCTGTACCAACTCTTCTGGAAGCATTCCTGGAGTTCAGGACACCCAACAATGAGGTGTGGCCTTTACTGGAAGGTGTTAGCCATTACTTTTCATGCAGAAGTCACGAACCCGCGAGATCCTTAAAGATGGGTTCAGCTATTATCTCTGTTTTTTTTTATGGATGAAAAAGTCTAAACCTAAGTCCCTCAGTTCTACATCAGAGCCAGACACGTTCCCTGGCCCCAAACCCATAGAGCAGGGTTTCTCAATGGCAGCAATATTGACTTAGTAGGTGGGAAAATTCTGTATTAAGGGGCTGTGAATTGTAGAATGTTTAGCAGTATTCCTGGCCTCTACCCACTAGATGCCAGTAGTAATCCCTTTCCTCCCAGTTGTGACAACCAAAAAATGTCCCCAAACATTGCCACAGGTTCTGTGAGGGGGCACAATCGTCCCCAGCTGAGACCCACTGCGATTGAGGGTTGAGTGTATCCGTAAACACCATGGCGGGGGGAGGGGGATCCCAACAGTTCTGGGCTCTGATCTCATGGCTTACTGTGTGACCTTGGTGAGTTACCTCTCTCAGCCTGGGCTTTGTCTCTAAAATGATAGGCCCGTGCATTGGCCTGCTACTACATAGTTTTCAGGCACTTTCCATCCAGGGACCTATGTTGACCTACCTTTCTTCTGTGACCTGGATGACAGAGGGTTTTAGTGAGGACATGCGCAATAATAGCTACAAAGAAGTTAAT
The DNA here is from genome assembly GCF_027475565.1 of Acinonyx jubatus. Taxonomy (NCBI): domain Eukaryota; kingdom Metazoa; phylum Chordata; class Mammalia; order Carnivora; family Felidae; genus Acinonyx; species Acinonyx jubatus. Next base: position 12,282,768 of record NC_069398.1, on the reverse strand, counting down.
ACCTATCTGGAGTATAAAAGAGACTCAAAAAGATTGGATGGCACAGTCTTTTACCAACTAATGTTTCTAGAAATAAACAGGCTGGTGGATAAAGACATAAGCTTGGGGTTAGTAAGAATAAAAAGAAGCTAAAGGGGGCGCCTTGGTGGCTCAGTTGGTTAAGCAGGTCATGATCTCCTATCATAATTTGTAAGTCTGAGCCCCGCATCAGGTTCTGCACTGACAGCGCTGGGCCTGCTTGGATTCTCTCTCCCCCTCTCTCTCTGCCCCTCCCCTGCTCACTCTCTCTCTCTTTCTCTCTCAAAGTAAATAAACTTAAAAAAAAAAAAAAAAAAGCTAAGGAATCCTGCTCTACCTCCACAACAGCCAAGAAAAGAGGAGCTAATGGTGGGGATAAGTGTCCCTAAATTCTTAAGTTTCAGGCAATCCTGTGTGGCTTCATGCACTTTGATTTGCTGCAGTATTATGGGTGCCCCATCTAAGAAAAGGTTGTGGGTTTTTTTCCTTTAGAACAAAACATTACAACCATCATTCTTACTTCCTTTCGAAAGTTGAACTGGGTCCTCCGTGGGATTGTTCAAGAGTGCCATCTAGGGGCGTCTTTGTGAATCCTTTACTTCCCCCTCCTCCACCTCTGTCATTGTAGGGACAGCCAGGTTTTGTTTTATCCTTGTGCTTTGGCTGCCTTCTGCACCATGTTATGTATACTCTGATGACTAGGATCTTAGCTCTCTCCATAGCATCAGGACTTGGCTCATGATGACCATTGATGGGACAATAAGGTATATCCATATGCAGCCTCTTCTATGCTTTTCAGAGATTACTTACTCTGGGTGAGCAACCATTTCAGGTCTTAGAAAAGATCTGCCAGGAGCCCTGGGCTCTGAATAAGAAATGTCTGAAAATTTCCCCACAACACATTGAGATCCTAAGCTGTTTATATCACAGAGATGGGGACAAACCAGACTCTAACTGACCTCTTCTCCCTGTATTGCCAGATTTAGCAAATAAAAATCCAGGACACCCAGTTCAGAGTGAATTTCAAGTGAACAACAGATAACTTTTTAACATAATTATGTCCCAAATACCGAATGGGATAAACTTATGCTAAAAAAATTATTTGTTGTTTATCTGAAATTCTAATTTTACTGGGCATCCTGTGTTACATCTGGCAACCCTGTGTACTTAGAGTTGAGGGATTGAGGGATTTGAAGCCTGCATCCCTCTTGGGACTTATCAGACAGAAGATTAAGTCAGACAATTCTGGTGCAGATGAGGTGGCTGGGGAGTGTGTTGGGGGGAGATGGCATTTTCATTCTCCTTAGTAGATATTTTATTTATTTTTTTTTTAATTTTTAAATGTTTATTTTTGAGAGAGAGAGAAACGGCATGAGCAGGGGAGAGACAGAGAGAGAGGGAGACACACAATCTGAAGCAGGCTCCAGGTTCTGAGCTGGCAGCACAGTGTCTGACCTGGGGCTGAAACTCAGGAACTCAACCGTGAGATCATGACCTGAGCCGAAGTCAGACATTTAACCGACTGAGCTACCCAGGCGCCCTATTTATTTATTTTCTACGTAACAGACCACACGTAGGTTTTTGGTTAAAGCTAGGGAACAGATTCCATAGTCAGGTTCAAGTCCCAACTTTGCCACCAACCTAGCTGAGTGATTTAACCTGCCTGTGTCTGTTTCCTCAGCCATAAAACTTGGGATAATAATTGTATTTATTTTCTGGGTTGTTGAGAAGATTTGGAAAGATGATGCTTAGCACAGTGCTAGCAGATAGTATAGCTCAATACATGGAAGTCATAATCATTGTTTTGATGTTTTTGAACACAGATAGACTTAGAGTTCACTAACTTTCAGATGGAAGCATGTCTCCTCCTCACCCACAGGATCATGGGGCTCATTAGCACCATACCAGTCTCTTTCTACTGTTTCATTTTGTTGGGCTACAGCCTCTGGTTTTTGTGTGACATTGGGTTTCGTGCCCCATTATAGGAGGCCTGGTAATAACCCCATTTCTGTCTAAACCAAAGTTTCAAACCCTGTCACTAGTTCATTTATTCCAGATACTATTTGAAATTGTATATATTGTGTTATGTAAATGTCGTGTCTGTCCAGAAGATGGGGGCCCCCAGTTGTGGGGTAACGATCAGGTGGAAAACAGTGGCAAGGGCAGTGAAGGATTCACCTGAGGCAGAACAAGGAAGCTAGAAGTTTACCAAATACACCTCAAGGGAGGTTGGGAGGGGCAGGACAGCAAAGGAGAGGCAGTGGGTGGGGGCTATTTTTAAAAGGGAAATGTGAGGAGGAATGGGGATGTATGGAAAAAAGGGAGACTTTATGGTAACTGCCTGGTTGTAAGTAGCCCATTGGTTAGTTAGGGCCTATGGATGTTTTGAGGTGAGTCCCCTGATGGTCTTGTCTATATTCAGCCAGGAGGTCACTGTGAGCCCTTTCTACATTCCATTGCTCAAGATTGTTTGCCTAAAAGCGGACTCTCCATATATGTCTGATGGTAGAGAGTAGAAATAAAAGAGATGGGGAAGCACAAGGTTATTTTCAAAGTATGGAGAGGGGTGCCTGGGTGGCTTAGTTGGTTAAACATCTGACTCTTGATCTTGGATCAGGGCTGACAGTACAGAGCCTGTTTGGGAGTCTCTCTCTCCCCCTCTCTGCCCCTCCCCTGCTCATGCACTCTGCCTCTCTCAAACTAAAAATAAATAAACTTAAAAAATAAAAAAGTAAGAAAAAGGAGAAACAGAAGTACTTGGTGCTGTGCTGGTAGGATCTCAGAAATGTTTGTTTTCTGAATAGGTCCTTTGTGGAAAGAGCAATGGACTCTGGAGTCATAAGGGCAGGCTTCAACTTCTATTAGCTCTTATGAGTTGCATCAATTTGGGAAAGTTATGTATTTTTCTCAGTTTTGGTTTTCTCCTCCATAAAATGGGAACAACATGGCATTTTGGGGAAAATTGAATGAAATAACAGATATGCAAGCATGGCACCCCAAAAGAGCTCAATAAGTCTAACTTGGTTTTGAGGGAACTCAAGCGACCAAATAATGTGTGCTTTGAATGTTTGGACAGCAGCTAATACTGTAACCTGTGTACACAAGTATACATGTGTGTGAGTATGTGTATGTGTGTTTCTGTGTTTATAATAAGAATTATATTAAAAAAAAAAGAAAGAATTATGTTAGCCACAATATCTATAGAGTGCCTCCTATATCAGGTGACCAAACCATCCCACTGCCTAGGACTGCGGGGGTTCCCTGGATACAGGACTTGGAGTGTTAAAACCCAGAAAGTCACAGGCAAACTGGGATGAGTTGGTCATCCTCCTGCTCTGTGCAGATTGCTTTACAGACATTATCTCATTAAACCTTCCAACCTACCCTGTGAGGTAGGTACTGAAGTTTGTTGCCATTTTACATTTAAGAAGGACATTTAGAGAGATTAAGCAACTTCGTCAAGCCACAAAGCTAATTAATGGGAAGGGCAGGATCTGAACCCAGCTGGGTCCAGCCTGAGAATTTAACCACCATGCTATAGGCATTTAGACTTTACCAAAGGCATAGTCTTTTATTGCCACTCATCTCTACATTCCCGGATCTTTGCTAAACACCCTCCCATCTTCCTTTCTGTCACCACCAATTTCTGCTGCCCAGCCAGGCCTCCAGCAAAGGGAGACACCAGCTGAGTCAAGCCCAGTCTTGTATCTGGGCACAGCTGAGGCCCCTCCTTCCTTAGCAACAGACGCTGAAGCCTGGTTACCGGCCCCAAGGCCTGGGTGCAGGCACCTCCAATGTTAAAACAGCCCAGAGAGGAGGAGAGAGAAGAGTTCAGGTTGCTAGGGTATTGTTTAGTGGAGGTGTTTCTTCCCTCTTATCTGTATTAACATGTAACTCTGCTTCCATTTTTCCTCTACAGTGAACTCGGTGTGTTCCTGGAAAAGTTCTAAGAGAGGAGCTGCTCAGTGGAAGGGAAGAGCGGCCAGAGCAGAAGGCGTTGCGACCACAGCAGAAAAGCCCTGCAGAACCCCAGTGCTCTCCCTTCTTCATTCTCTAGCTTCTCTTTCTTTCTTCTTCTACCAGAGAACTCCTCAGGGGGCCAAAGTCTATGACCTCAGAGAGACAGCTCTGTGAACAGAGCTTTCAGAACATTTAGAAAGTTCCGTTTTCTGTGTCACCTCACTATGCTATAAGCAAGTGTGAATTTCAGAGCCACTGGTACGAGAGGATCATCCCTACAGAAACTGAGAGCTCTTTATTCATTTTGTAATAGACCCAACTAAAATGGACAACATGAGTGATGTGGATTGCTCATCTCAGAAGGTAGGTGTGAATTTTAAGGTGTATTTCTTTTTTTCTTTTAAACCTGTATTTTCAACATGTAGGGAATTTGGCAGTGGGCAGGAAGGGGATGTTTCAATCATAGACTAATTGCCATGTTAGATCCCCTTGACTGAGCAACTGTGTTAATATTTTTATGCTTTGTCCTTTGAAACATGCTTTTTGCTGAATTAGGCTTTTGGACTAAAAGCCTCAGGTTTTGCTGTGAAAACTTCAGGAATAGATACCTGTTGTTCCTTTCCCTTCCCTTCCCAAGGCCTTTAGACCATATATTCCATCCAACACTTCCCAGATGTACATCAGAATATCCTAGAGAGCATCTTGAAAACAGAGACTTGGCCTCACTCCCAAAGGTTCTGATCCAGAAGACTTGATTGGGGTCCCGGAATCTGTATTTTTAACTAAGAATTGAGTGATTCTGCTGTAGCAGGTGAGCTTTTGAGATCGGCCTCCAAGAAGAACATGCAAACATGATGTGTAGTCAGAAATCATCCATCTGAAAGTAATAGTGTTACTCCATCTAGATGTCAGAATCTTGGTGTTCAAAGCCAAGATCCATTAGGTTGCCATACCCTAAAGTGCCCAGAGGAGCATTTTCATGTTTATTTGTTTTTTGAGAGAGAGAGAGAGAGAGAGAGAGAGAGAGCATGAACAAGGAAGGGGTAGAGAGAGAGAGAGAAAGAGAAAGAGAGAGACACAACCCAAAGCAGGCTCTAGGCTCTGAGCTGTCAGCACAGAGCCAGACACAGGCCTTGAACTCACAAGTGGTGAGATCATGATCTGAGCTTAACTGACTGAGCTACCCAGGCACCCCAAACCAGAGGAGCATTTTAAATTGAAACTTTATGAAATGAAGGTGGTTCTTACAAAAATCAATCTCTTTTTCCTTCAAGATGCCACAGAGCATTCTTAGGTATGGTCATGTTCTGTTCTGGAATTGATTTCTATATCTGGTGATCCTGTGTGTGTTCCATGTATCCCTGTCCCATGCACTGAGATGTTTTCTGCTCTCCGTATTTCTGGCTCTGTGTGTCTAAGTCTTAGTCTGTGCCTATGAACAAGCTCAAATTTTTAACTTGTTCTCCAAAGGTTCTGCTTCTATTATATGCTGTAAAATTCTTAATATTGGCTTGCTTCTTGCAAAATGTTTCAGTTTCTTTGCTTTCCCAAGAATAGCTTATGTCTTTGTATGATGATTCAGCTGTCTCTGTGTCTGCCCCTTGGATGAACATCTCTCAGTATGAAGGAGCATAAATATAATTTAGCTCAAACCCAAAAGGGAATCTCTGGGTTCAAGTAACCGAGAAGTCCAAATGGGATCCAGGAGTCCAGCCGATGTCACTGGGAGTCTATCTTTTGCCTTCTGGGAGTCTTGCTTCTATGTTGGCTGTATTCTAATGAAAGCTTTGTTTCCACATAAGGCAAAGATGTTTATTGAGAGTGCCTCTTTCTCAATAGGTCTAGTGAAACTGTCAGGAAAGACTGATGAGCCCAGCTTAGGTCACATGCCTGTCCCTGAGCCAACTGTGTCTAGGAGGGGGAGAACCCTGATTAGCCTGAGCTATGTCACATGTGCTTCCTGGAGCCAGGGACTGGGTGGGATCAGGTGACTGTATAGCACGGACTGAAATTGGAGAAGAGCCGATTTTGTCCACTAGGGCTGTCCCCTACTAATTTTGGTAGGGAGAATAACTTCCCAGTTGGTGTCAGAGATGACATCAGGTTTACCCCAGCCACGACCAGAAGCAAGACACCTCCTGAATAATGTTAACGTCCTACTTGACTGTAAAAGTTCAAGGTTTTTTGGTTTAACTACTCATTTCCATTTTTGTTGTAACTTACTCAAGATGTCTGAAATTTGTGGTGTTTGCTTGTTGCTCTTTTAATGAAGATTTTTATTTGAAACATATTTAAAAGCTAGGCCAAGGGAAAGATTTCCAGTGACCATAAAACTTTCTTGCTTGCAAAGACAAAAAAACAAAAACAGGCAGCCAGAACTTTATCAATCATTATATGCTGTACATCTGGGATCCTGATGGAAATCATGAATGACTTCATAGCACTGAAAGTACCACTGCCAGAATCGACCTCGGATGGTGTGGTACCCACTTTGGATGACCAGGTTCCTTTCAAGCTGATGCTGGAGTTCTATCCTTTTGTTCACCTGATTGGTGCAAATCTGATACTAATTTCAGTACTGAAAAATCATCTTGGAGATAATTGATCAATTCTTAGGTCCTTGAAACTGAGGTCAAGAACAGAGAGGGGCGCCTGGGTGGCTCAGTTGGTTAAACGTCTGACTTTGGCTTGGGTCATGATCTTGTGGTTTGTGGGTTCAATCCCCACCTCAGGCTCTGGGCTGACCGCTCAGAGCCTGGAGCCTGTTTCCTATTCTGTGTCTCTCGTTCTCTGTTTCTGCTCCTCCCCGGGAGCAAATCCCCAGACTTGCATTCTGTCTCTCTCAAAAATAAATAAACATTGAAAAAAAAGAGAGAGAGAGAGATAGGCACGGTTATTTAACTCAACAAACTGAGTTCTCTAAAAACAGCAAAGTCTGCAGGTCTCAAACTCCTCCCGTTTAAGTTGGAGCCCAAGCATCCCTATTTTTAATAAAGTTCTATTGGTGAGTGTGATGTGCCACAATTTTTTACCATAACTAGATTAGGCCATTAGACCAGTGGGCCTGTTGTATGTTTTTTAAAGATCTCAGGCTTGGTGTGCATCTTTATTTATGGGTTTGCGTGTTTTTGTTGAATTTTAAGATCAACACCTTCCTAAAGTAATTTGCCATGTTATCAGTACTCGCTGTTTCCAATGTGTTGGGATGCAGAGTCATGTGTATTTAAATTTTTTTTAATGTTTATTTATTTTTGAGAGAGAGAGAGAGAAACACAGCGTGATCAGGGTAGGGGCAAAGAGAAAGGGAGATACAGAATCTGAAGCAGGCTCCAGGCTCTGAGCTATGAGCACAGAGCCTGATGCAGGGCTTGAACTCACAAAATGGGAGATCATGACCTGAACCAAAGTCGAACACCTAACCAACTGAGCCACCCAAATGCCCGCAGACTCATGTGTATTTAAAAGCACCTGTGTGTGGCCAGGATGCATTACTTATATTCTCTGGGCTTTAGTTTCTTCATGTCAAACATGGTTATCAAAAACTCCCATAAGGAAAAAAAAACCTCTCATAAGGTTGTACAGTGCCTAGCATGTAATAATTTGGAATAATTATAGTGGTATTATTGTTATTTTATGAGGTTGAGTCATCAGTGAGCAGTTGGTTAGGGCGTGAGGGTGGCTGACATCCGATTCATATACCCCCTATCTGCTACCCCCTGCCAGTTCCCCTGCATGACATAATTTGCTGATTCAAGTAAATCAAATGAATCCAGTAATGTCTCGTCTTACACAGTTTAGTCCAAGGTCATTGCCTTAGGTGAAAAATCATGGAGAGCCAAAATTGCCCTTGAAAGCCCCTTAAACCATCTTTAAAATGCTATACAGCAACATGTCTCAGTAAGTACAACCCACAGTTTTCCTTTAGTTTTGGAACAAATTGTACCTTCTCTGTCACAGCCCCAGATAAGTAGTTGTCGTGCACATAGAGGCTGGGTCCTAGGACAGAAACACACACAGAATTGTTCAATACTGCTGTCACTTTCAGCTCTGCTCAGAAGAGGTACTTGGGAACTGAGAGTGGCCATGGGAGCTGCAGGTTCACCCCTACCTGAGGCTCACCCCTAAGCGCACCCTCACTGAGTGGAATGGTGGACTCAGACACCCATACTATTTAAGTGACTCTTTTTATTTTTCAAAGCAGGCAGAACAGAGAGTTGCTCATGTGTGTGTTAAACACACAAAGTACAATGCCACCACATAAGCAAATTTCTATTTGAAATTGTGTTTTTGTGAAGTGCAAGGGTCTATTTTTTGTTTAAAGTTAACCCCTTTAATCACAATCCAGGATAGGGTAACTTCCCTCAGAATTTGGGGTCTTCCCAGAAGAAAAATATTACCCTAAATTTGCTCATTGAGGGGTAGCCAAGGAGAAGACGCTGGAGAAGAGACATCACTGATTTAAAAATGAAACCTACACTATGGATGGGGGTGAGAAGGTGTTTAGTGGGCATAACTCTGTCCCTAAAACTTATCTTAGGGATCTTTTTACTCCTTGCCAACCTAGAGGCTTGGAAATCTTTCCCGATTCCTGAAGAGCGGCTTTGTTCCCATTTCCCACAGATCCCTGAAAATGACTCAATACATCACATGAGCCACTCCCAGATGCGGCCAGAGCTGCCCCCTCTGCCTGCTTCTGCTAATGAGGAACCATCTGCGCTCTACCAGGTATGTTCACTGGGCTGCTGCTATTCTACTGATATTAGTGGGAGACAAACAGCTAGGCTTGACGAGTGGGATCAATGGCTTTGGTCACTTCTGCCACCAGAAAAGGCTATGGTAGTGTGGGGAGAAAGAGCTATCTAGTAGTACAAAGGTGAGTTAGCATCCAGCCTGCTCACTTCCCTGCTGTATTATTGAGTCTTTCTGAACTTCTGCATCTTTGGTTGTGAAAAATATAAGGATGATTATTTCCACTTTACAGCCATGTCCATAAAGAATAAAGACAATAGAAGTAAATCACCTGATGCACAAACATACTGCTTATTGAAAGCCAGCTTTTGTCCTTGACATCAGAAATCATGCTCATGGTGGTTGGAGAAGTGCAATTGGTGAACATCCAGGAAGCATATGGCTGAGTTTGCAGGAAGTAGAAACAGCGTAGGGCATGCAGGACTCTCTTGAGTCTCCATGTGAGTGGAACTTAAGCTCCTCCAAGAGATGTCCTTCACCTCATCATACTCTGCATTTCTTTCCTTGTAGACCATCATGTCGCACAGCTTTTATCCCCCCTTGATGCAACGTACATCGTGGACCCTGGCTGCACCCTTCAAAGAGCAGCACCACTACCGTGGACCCAGCGACTCCATTGCCAACAACTACTCCTTGATGGCCCAGGACCTGAAGCTGAAGGACCTGCTGAAGGTTTACCAGCCAGTCACTATCAATGTCCCCAGGGAAAGGACCAGAAAGGGGCTGCCATTAGGTAATTATAGCAGTGTGCCATACCGGATCCAAATGGGGCTTTGCAGTGAGATTTTTAGTCGTGGGTTCTAGTTCTGGCTCCATTGCTTGCTGAAGCTAACCTTGGATAACCTCATAGGGTCTCAGTCTTTTCATCTATGAAATGGGAATGATTGTAATATCTAGCATTACATTTACTGTATGCCGTGTCCCTTACATTTACCACACGCCGAACACTTTTCTGCGTACTTGTGTTATTGAATCCTGAATAACAAATTATTCCCAAAACTTAATGGTTTAAAACAACCACCACTTATTATCTCATAGTTTCTATGGATCAAGAATCTGAGCATGGCTTAACCGAATAGTTCTGCCTCAGAGTCTCTCACAAGCATGCAATCAAGGTGTCAGCTAGCCCCACAGTCCTCTAAGGGCACTTAGGGAAGGATCCTCTCCCAAGCTCATTCATTTCCTCAGGTTTTTGCTGGCTGTTGGTCATAGACATCAGTTTCCTGCCACATGGGTCTTTCCGTAGGGCAGTTCACATTATGGCTTCTGGCTTCCCTCATAGGGAACAGGGGAGAGAGCAAGGGACAGAAGAGAGCCAAAAAAACAGAAACCACACTATTTTTGGAATTTAATTTTGGAAGTGACAGCCTATCACTTTTGCTGTATTCTGTTTGTTAGAAGTGAGTCACCAGGTCTAGCCTGCACGCACAGGGATTGCACAAGGCCATGATGCCAGGAGGTGGGGATCATTGGGGGCCATCTTGGAAGCTGTTTACCACAGTACTTTATATGTATTAATTTATTTAATCCTGCTGGGCACACATAAGTCTGCTTATCCTTCAGTAATTTTTGTTACATGTGTGTTGGAGCCTCTCAGTCTGCCCTCTGTCTCAAACTCATTTTCATATTTTTCATTTTTCTCTCTGTGCTGGGTCTGGGTAAGTTCCTCAGATGTATCTTCTGATTCACTAATTTGCTCAACTGTGTTGAACCTTGAGTTTATCATGTCTAATGAACTTTTTTTACTTTCATGACAAAATCTTTTCATTTTCAGATTTTCTTTTTTTTTAATTAAAAAAGTTTTTTTAGGGGCGCCTGGGTGGCTCAGTCGGTTAAGCGTCCGACTTCAGCTCAGGTCACGATCTCGCGGTCCACGAGTTCGAGCCCCGCGTCGGGCTCTGGGCTGATGGCTCAGAGCCTGGAGCCTGCTTCCGATTCTGTGTCTCCCTCTCTCTCTGCCCCTCCCCTGTTCACGCTGTGTCTCTCTCTGTCTCAAAAATAAATAAACGTTAAAAAAAAAAGTTTTTTTAAGTTCATTTATGTTAGAGAGTGTGGGTGCAAGCACAGGAAGGGCAGAGATAGAGAAAGAAAGAGAATCGCAAGCAGGCTTTGTATGCTGTCAGTGTGGAGCCCTGCACGGGGCTTGATCCTATGAACCATGAGACAATGACCTGAGCTGAAATCAAGAGTCAGATGCTTAATCAACTGAACCACACAAGTGCCCCTCATTTTCAGATTTTCTAATTGATTCTACCTGCCAATTTGTCATTTTACTCTTATAGGCTTAGCTCTTTCAATATTCCTGGGAAGATCTTAAACATTTATTTTGGAGCAATGTTTGATTGCTGTATTATTTTTACTTTGCAAAATTATCCCTTGCTTGTTGAGTCAATTAACTGTCTTTCTTACTATTGGTTTTTCTCATATGGTCTGGTCTGGGATTTTAATTTGCAGGCTTCTGTTGAGAGTTTTTCCCTTCTTGTGACTTGCATCCCCCCCATTGTTTTTATTGAGGTATGATTTACATACAATAAGACGCATAGATCTCAAGTGTTCAGTTCAGTGAGCATTGACCATTGTTTATACCATGTAGCCACCACCCAAACAGGATATAGGGCATTTCCATCCCTGGAGAAAGCTCTATTGTGCTTATTTCCAGTGAGTTCTCTTCCCTACCCAAAACCATCCCACTCTAGGGTAGTTGCTTTCTGACTTTTGTCACCATAGATTAATTTTGATTGTTTTCACTTAGAAATGTAATCAGTGTACCTTTTTGACACATACTTCTTAATCTAACGTTTTTATTCTTATGCCTTCATCTGGCCTCTTAGGACCCCAAATTAGTACCAGACCTTATATTGGTGGCTTGGGACTCCCATCCTAGGTGATATTTGGAGATCTTGTAGATGTGGTCACTGAGGCTGCGTGAAACTTGGCCTCCTTATTATTGGGCTGTCTCTGTTATCTCTGGCCAACATAAGAATTGAGGATCCCTGTGCTTTATCTGCATGACAGTGCTGTCTTCATGGTTAGGACAGCCTGTCTTCATGGATAGGGCAGCCTTGCTTCAGTCCTGGCTTTGTGCTGTGAACCTAGATCATTTATTTATTTTGAGAGAGAGAGCATGAGCAGGATGAGGAGCAGAGAGAGATGGAGAGAGAGGATCCCAAGCAGGCTCTGTGCTGCCAGCTCAGAGCCTGATGTGGGTCATGATCTCATGAACTGTGAGATCGTGACCTGAGCCAAAATCAAGAGTCAGACACTTAACCAACTGAACCACCCAGGAGCCTCTCAAAATGTCAATTTAATGTTATGTCTTCGACACTTCTCTGTTACTTGTTAATTCCTTTAGGCTGGAGACTTAAGTAACAGTATCTAATTAAAGCTTTATAATCTAGTTTTATATCAACTATTGAATTCATTTGTAGTTACCTTGTATTGTGCATGATACTGGTTTTTCTATTTGTGATAATCATATGTTTCCTTTAAAATAAATATGCCAAGTGTAAAAGTCTTCACCTACTTAGAAATATTAAACAGTAATTTCCAACGTTTAGAAAATAGGGCATACAGGATTAGGGAGTGAATCGAGTAGGACTGATATTAATACTTGACAATTGTATGGGTGAATAGAAGGTATGTGCATTCCCATTTCACAGTTGGGGAAACTGAGACCTGGAGTGATGAAGTCACTGCTTCAGAGTCACACAGGTGATTAGTGGTGCATGTAGAACCAGGCGGCCCATCTCCTGCCTTATCCCCATTGCACCGAGTCTATTCCCCTTAGTATGCTCTGGGACTGTCCTGTGGACAGAGGATGACCCTAATGTGTTTCTTCTCCACTCTTCTAGCAACTAACTGCTCATCAGAACCCAACAAGAAGAAAAGAAAGTCCTCCTCTAGAGACAAAGAGAATCCCACCAGGTAAGTATCCCTGTGGGTGCAGGAGATTGTAGGACACCTGGCTGAACTGAAGAAGGCTGTGGTCTCATTAACCATGCTCTGCTTCTTGACTTCAAAGCATTCCCAGACTCCAAGTAACTCATGTGTTTTTCCACCAGTGCTCTTAACTCAATTTTTTAAAATGTTTATTTACTTTTGAGAGAGAGACAGAGAGAGAGACAGAACACAAGCAGGAGAGGGGCAGAGACAGAGACACAGAATCCAAAGCAGTCTCCAGGCTCTGAACTGTCAACACAGCCTAATGTGGGTCTTGAACTCATGAACCATGAGATCATGATCAAAGCTGAAGTCGGTTACTCAACCCACTGAGCCACCCACGCGCTCTCTTTTAACCCAGTTTTTTAAGGTCTAAATAAAACTAAAGTAACCAACTGAGCAGAGGCACCTGAGTGGCTCATTGGTTGCCAACTCTTGTTTTCAGCTCAGGTCATGATCCCAGGGTCCTGGAATTGAGCCCTGCATCAGGCTCTGTGCTGAGCATGGAGCCTGCTGAAGATTCTCTCACTCTCTCCCTCTACCCATCTCCCGAACTCTCTCTCTCTCTCTCTCTAAAATAAAAAAAGGAGGGGTGCCTGGGTGGCTCAGTCGGTTGAGCATCTGACTTCGGCCCAGGTCATGATCTTGCACTTCATGGGTTTGAGCTCTGGCATCAAGCTCTGTGCTGGAGCCTTGGAGCCTGCTTCAGATTCTGTCTCTCACTCTCTCTCTGCCCGCCCGCCACCCCACCACTTGCACTTTGTCTCTCTCTTTGTCACAAAAAGGAATAAACATTAAAAAAAATTTTAAGTAAAAAATGAAAATAAAAAAAAATAAATTTACCACCTGAGCAAAACCAATGCTAGCATACCTATGGATGTTCCATGGTTAGAGGCTGTCACTGCAGTGCACATCCATACTGTTAGATGACACAGAGGAGAGGGGTTTCCATTGCAGAATGACACTCAGCAGCTTGGAGACAGTAGGCCTGACACAGAGCACCTCTGCAGAGAACCAAAGATGTGTCTACTTTTCAGGACCAAGCTGGCCCACAATATCTCAGCCTTATCATCCATAAAGAAGGAGGCAGTGACATCTTTGACCCTGCCAGGAAGCAGACCAATGAGTCCAGGAGAACAGATTGGTGTGATGTTACAGCAGGAGATGGAAATAGAAGGTAAAGAAACCCAACCATCTGAATCAGACTTAGAGGTATGTGCTTGTTGCTTCCTTTCTCTCAGTTTGCTAAGAATTATTCTTGACAGCTCAGGGATTCTAAACTCAGGGAGAATAGCAGAACCACCCAGGGAATGTTTTAAAAATATCAAAGTCCAGACCCCATGACAGACTACTGAATAAGGGTATGTGTGTATTTTTGTGTGTGTGTGTGTGTGTGTGTGTGTGTGTGTCTGTGTGAATTGTTTTAGTAGGTCTTAGAAACCTTTGAGTCCTTATAGAACATAGGTTGTGGGACACCTAGGTTGCTCAGTCAGTTAAGCATTTGACTCTTGATTTAGTTCAGGTCATGATCTCATGAACCATGAGATCAGGCCCCACGTTGGGGTCTCCACTGACAGCAGGGAGCCTGCTTAGGATTCTTTCCCTTCCTCCGTTTCTGCCCCCCATGCTCTCTCTCTGTCTCTCAAAATAAATAAATAAACTTAAAAAAAAAAAAACCAATGGTTGCAAAATGGTGACCCATAAGCTAGGGTTGCAAAATTTTGAAAAATAAAACAAAAAACAGGACACCCAGTTAAATTGGAATTTCAGATATACAATAAATAATTTTAAAAATTATACTAAAATACTAAAAGTATAAGTATATCCCAATGCATCCTGTATTTGGAAGTTTCTTCTCTATAAGCAGCTTCCATTAAGGTTGGAGGAAGGTGAGCTCAGCCTCTTCTGACTACAGACAGTTGTCACAAAAGCTCAAAACTGATTTCCTACACTTTGTGCTTCTCACCCATCTTAAAGTATTTGTTTCTAGAGCTATTCAGCCATCTGGCAGCTTAGAGCCCTAAACGAACAAAACTTCCTGAAATCAACCAGATCACATTGGCCATTAAAAAAAAAATTTTTTTAATGTTTATTTATTTTTGGGAGAGACAGAGACAGAATGCGAGTGGGCTAGGGGCAGAGAGAGAGGGAGACACAGAATCCGAAGCAGGCTCCAGGCTCCAATCTGTCAGCACAGAGCCCCACGTGGGGCTCAAACTCATGAGCTGTGAGATCATGACCTGAGCCAAAGTTGTACGCTCAACTGACTGAGCCACCTAGGCGCCACCACATTGGCTATTTTTGTTTAGTTTGTGTGTTTGTATTGCTTTCCTAAACTCAGAAGCCCATGGTTTGATCAGAACTATTGTAAGTTTCACTTGGACTTGGGGAATTTCCCCTCACTGGCTGCTACAAGCCACAGGATCAAAGTCCTTTGTAGACCACCATTGTTGTTGAGGACGGTGAATTATCTGGTCCATTTGAGGAGCTCATTAATTATGTTCTTAAAGCTCACCGATGGGCTGCCTCTGTCCTGGCCTCAGTAGTCATTCCACTGTTCCTCTCTGCATGGCTTTTGACAAGTCCTTCCTTATAACCCACTGAAATTTCTGGCTCTGGGTCAGTCCTCCAGAGTCATGGAAAAATTTGCCCGCCATCACACTGCACAGAGTGTGTGGTGATGGTCCCAGAAAACCCGATTGTAGCAAGTGAAGGGTGGAGATGGGTGCTGTGTGAACAGGGCCCCTTGGAGGCTGATGGGTGTGGGCAGGTGGGCACAGTTAACCAATCACTATCATTGTCTTGCTGGTGGTTTGTTTATGGAAGAGATACTATTACTATTTGACCAATGGCATCCGAAAAGATATGATTGCCCCTGAGGAGGATGAAGTGATGTTTCGGATTTCAAAGCTGATTTCTAACACACTGCTGACAAGTCCCTTCCTGGCACCCCTGATGATCATCCTGGTGAAGGAGAAGGAAAATGACTACTATAGTAGCATCATGAAAAGCATTGGTAAGGTTGGGTATAAGTGGTTCAAGGGGCTCCCATGTGGAGGGCACTGTCTTTATCAGTCCACCTTCTGGTTCCTCCTTTTCATTCAGATGCTCTCCGCCCATCACTAAGGTCTACACTAACACTTCCTGTACTTTGATGGGCACCCACATAACCTGGGAATCTTATAAAAAATGCAGATTCCGGGGGGCGCCTGAGTGGCTCAGTTGGTTAAGCATCCAATTTCAGCTCAGGTCATGATCTCACAGTTTGTGAGTTCAAGCCCTACATCAGGCTCTATGCTGACAGCTCATAGCCTGGAGCCTACTTTGGATTCTGTGTCTCCAGCTTTCTCTGCCCCTCCCCCGCTTGCACTTGCTCGTGTGCTCGATCTCTCTCTCTCTCTCAAAAAGCAGATTCCGATTCGGTACATCTGGGGTAGGGCCCGAGAGTCTGCATTTCTAACAAGCTACCAGGAGATATGGATGCTTGCTCACCTCTGGGCAACACTAGGACTAGCAAGGGTTTACCTAAGTTTTAAAATCTAGCTCAAGACCTGCCTCTTAAGTACTTTTAGCTCTCTGCACCCCACAGTGGTCCCTCCACCCTCTGCATGCACAGCACTTCTTATCTCTACTTTTAACTCACCCTACTTTGGACCATCTCTGGGCCATTATTTCTCCTCTGTCATTTCACACTGGCATTGTCTTTTCATTTCTCGTGGGTCTTGGCTCCCTTATTAGACTGTCAGTTCTTTGACTGTGAAGGACATATTATTGATCCTAGCTCCCCTTCATTCCTTAGGCCCATGTCTTATACACACAGTAGGTCATTGGGAAATATTTAATGATGGTGAGTAATGTGAGAAATACATCGAAGGGGCATAATGATATTAGTTCCTCATCTTTCTATTTTCTCTGGCCAATAGCTGTGTTTACCAAGTTACCTAGTTATTTTTAATTTCCTAATTAACTTTCTAATGGTGTCAGGGTAATGGCTCCTTGTCCACTCTAGGGTAGAACCAAACTCATAAGGTTAAACCTGTAAAAGTCTTTTAAATTCCAGCCTCAATGTACTTCTGCAGTCTTATCACCTTAAACTCGACTACTTGCATCTGATATTTCAGCTACAAAATAACTCCCAGATCCTTCAGCATGTTTTACAAAAGTCATAGAACTGCATTTCATTATATGCTGTTACTTCTTTGGTTCTTCCAAAGGACGTTATATGTTCTTTCCTTCCTATCCTGTCTGCAAATGCCTACTCATTATTCACATTCCAGCTCAAATGTCCCTTCCTCTGTGAACCTTTTACCAATCTTTCTTTCCTTAGTGTGTGAAATATTTGGTTTCTGAATTTCCAATTCTGAGTATATGGTATCATCTGTTATGTTGATTTTTTTGTGTATGGCTATTTAGGTGTGAGAAATCAATTAATGATGAATGAGGTATCATCAAATAGTAGCTCCTTGTCATGCATGATGCTAGATATCCTAATAGGTCTCAACCCCAGGTTCTAAGCTCCAGACTGTGAAGTTACACTCCTCCTTCTCCCTGAAATATCTTCAGAAAGAAAACAAACCAACAGAGTGGAGCTTCCCCAATTTAGTTATACCCAGGGGATTATCAACATAATGGGTATTATCAGTGTAACCGGTCAGAGGCTCATTTACATTCTAAATGCTGCAGCTCAGAGCACAGAGTGTTCCAGGGCCTGCCTTACTAACAAAGTATTTGTTCTGCTGGTTATAGTTGATTACATCCTCATGGACCCAATAGAGAGAAAAAGACTCTTCATTGAGAATATTCCCCGTATGTTTCCTCAAAGAGTGATCCGGGCGCCTGTGCCCTGGCACAGTGTCTACAGGAATGCCAAGAAGTGGAACGAGGAACATCTGCACACAGTGAACCCCATGATGCTCAGCCTGAAAGAACTGTGGTTTACAGAGTAAGAATTTCCTCCCTTCCCTTTTCTTCCCTTTCTTTCTTGTTTACACACATAAGAGACTACCTATGCTGGGCACAGTTAGGGTAGCCCAGCCCTTAAGAGGAAATGATGAAAATCCTGGACCAAAAGTGCATATGAACTGTAAATGACAGCTCTCCGTGCACAGTGAAGGTACTCTTCTTTGCCTGACACCCAGTGCCAGTCTCTAAGCCCTGGTGCGTACCAGTAAAGAGCACAGACTTGGAGCCAGCCCGCTAAGGGCTGTATCTTCACTCTGCGGCTTCCTAGGTAATATGGGTATGTTACATCATCTGTCTGGGTCTTGCTTTCCTGATCTCTAAATTAAGGATAGTAAGAGTTCCTGCTTTATTGGGCTGGGAGGAGGAATACATGCAATAACTTAATACATGCAAAGTACTCAGAACAGTGCCCGACACATTAAGTGTAAATGAGCCATTAACTCTGTGAGGACATGTACCACACTGAATTACAACTGTGTGTTTGCTAGTTTGTCTTTTCTCTAGCCTATGAGATGTATGGGAGATTGGGTCTTATTCCTTAGGTAACTCATTACCCGCACAGGGATGGCAAACAGTGGTCTGTTATGTTCATCAGTGGAGCGCCTGGGGGGCTCAGTCAGTTAAGTGTCTGACTCTTGATTTCAGCTCAAGACCTAAACTCATGTTCATGAGTTCAAGCCCTGCATCGGGCTCTGTGCTAACAGTGGGAAACCTGCTTGGAATTCTCTCTCTGCCCCTTCCTAGCTGGCGTGCTGTCTCTCTTTCTCTCTCTTTCAAAATGAATAAATAAAGTTAAAAAAAAAATTTGTTCATCAGTGACTGAATTGGCCACAGGAAGTGGAGGAGTTTAGAGGATGCAAGAATCCCTTTTCTGTCATTTTTCTAAATTGAGATATAATCCACATACCATAAAATTCACCCCTCTTAAGTGCACAGTACGGTAGTTTTCAGTGCACTCACACATTTGTACAACCCAGAAAGAAATGCGATATCCATTAGCAGTCATCCTTCATCCCCCTTCTGCTCAGCCCTTGGCAACCACTAACCTGATTTCTGTCTCTACAGATTTAACCTATCCTGGACATTTCATGTAGATGGAATCACACCATATGTGACCTTTTGTGTCTAGTTGCTTTTTGCTCAGCATCAGGTTTTCAAGGTTCATCCACCACTGAAGCATGTATCAGTGTTTCATTCCATTCTGTGACTGAATATTCCATTGAAAGGCTACACCCTGTTGAGTTTATCCATTCATCAGCTGTGGAGAAAGACTGTCATTTTGGGGGAGTCCATCAAGGGAGGTGCCAATCCTGGTGGGAACATGAGGCCAACAGATTTCACTGAAAGGTCAGGCTGATGACATGATGAGCTGCCATCATCTGAGTTCTTTATTAGAAAAATTAGAGGCTGGGGCATCTGGGTGGCTCAGTTGGTTGAGTGTCTGACTCTTGATCTTGCCTCAGGTCTTGATCTTAGGGTTGTGAGTTTGAGCCCTCTGTTAGGCTCCACGCTGGGTATGAAGCCTACTTAAAAAATGAAAAGTAGAGAGCCAGGAGGCTCAGTCCATTAAGTGTCCGATTCCTGATTTCAGCTCAGGTCATGATCTTAGGTCACATAGGGCTCTGCGCTGACAGTGTGAAGCCTGCTTAGGATTCTCTCTCTTTCTGCCTCTCCCCTGCTGTCACCACACCCCCCCCCCCCCCGTTTCTCTCTCTCTCGCTCTCTCAAAATAAATAAAATAAACTTTAAAAAATAAAAGAAAAATTGAAGGTAAATATGCTTACTTAATTTTGATTGGCTAAACTTGCCAGTAGCTCAAATATTTTATTTTGGGGAGGCTCTGTAGCTTTGAGTGTCTTCAGTCTTAAGGGAGGCTTGTTACCTAGAGAACTTCCTTGTTTATCACATTCTTTGTTTTACTTATATTTTAAAAGGGAATGGAAGGGGAAGTCAAGCTAGCGTGGAGCCCACCAATGTTAAATAAGCACATTCCCTTCTTTGGACTGTATTCAGTTTTCTAAGTCATTGGAGGTGCCACTCAGGATTCTGAAAAGAAACAGTCATTTTCTAATGAGGCAGAAGCATATAGGGTAATAATTTATAGTATGGGCTCCAAAACTACACTGCCTACATTCTGATTCTCTCTCTGTTAATAACAAACAGTGTGATTTGGGGGAACTTAATCTCTCTAGGCCTTTATTTTTTTATATGTGAAATGAGAATAATAACAGTTACCTCATGGGTTGTTGGATGAATTGCTTAGAACAGTTTTGGCATATAGCTGTTCAATAAATGAAAGTGCTGCTTTAATTTTAAGCATGTTTATGGCCTCAAAAAATAACCTAAAAAATAACAAAAAAGGTCAGTCTTAGGGATGGTAAATTGCTAAATGCTCAAAGCCAAAAAGATGTACATGTGCATTTAATTTGATCATGTAGTGAAGATGGCAAATTATTGAACCCACAGCTTCTGAAAAGAAAGAATTCTTACCGCCTGCTTTTAGGGGTTTCCTAAAGATTACGTAGGCAACAAAGACAAACATGAACCAAAGCCATTTAGAAGCTCTTTGTCAGCTGAACAAAAAAAAAAAAAAAAAAAAAAATCAACAATGAGAAAGATTTGTTAAGGAAATGATACAGACTGCTCTTCTCTATGGCCTGCGTGATTAATTTTAAAAATTCTAAGAAGTCATCTAGTGGTTGGCAAAGGGTAAAGGACCTGGGGGCTCAAATAGGGTTGTGGTCTAAAAAGCCATTGTCGGAAGTTTGTTAGGACTGAATTAAAGATAAGTAGCATAATTACCAAGTGGTGACAAAGGCCATACTCAGGTTGGATATCAAAGGTGTGGTGAGGGAGGTCTCAGATTCTGTCCTTCCCTAACAGTGCTTTGTGACTGGCCAGACAAGATGGGGACCAAGTTCACCACCTACACCAAGGAGGAATAGAAATGTAGGCTGTGGGATTTAAGAAAGGTGAGAAAAGTGCCCAAGAGATCATTACAGTGGATAATGAAAATGAAAAGCAAGACATGAGATGAGCTAAGAAAGTGAGCAAAGGTCTAATTGAGGAAGTGAAAGGCAGTGATTATTTAAAAGAATGAGTTATAGGGGTGCCTGGGTGGCTCAGTCGGTTGAGCGTCTAACTGCAGCTCAGGTCATGATCTCACGGTCAGCGAGTTTCGAGCCCCGCGTCGGGCTCTATGCTGACAGCTCAGAGCCTGGAGCCTGCTTCAGATTCTGTGTCTCCCTCTTTATCTGCCCTTCCCCACTCATCCTCTGTTTCTCTGTCAAAAATAAATAAACATTAAAAAAAATCAAGAGTGATTTATAAATGAGTGGAATAGATATCAGGAAGAGATATGGTGTCCCTCTGAGCTAAAAGAGGCCTCGGGGAATGTGGTAAAGGGCAACACATCCATTGATCTGAGAGAAATAGGAGAAGATAAGAGCCTCACAGAAGAAGGTGGAAGGAGATTCGTGTATTCATTCAACAAATATTGTGTGCTTGCATTGTGTGAGGGACTGTGCCAAGGTATGCTGTGCATGTCTTGGTGAGTCTGCCAGCCATCAGGGGTAGTAGGTCTGAAGGGTTTTTTTGTTTGTTTAGACCAAAGCAGTCCTCCAAGTTGTCCTGAGTAGCTTATCCAGGGGCCACGTTGAAGATTAGATGGAACCCAGTTGATCATGAAGGTGGTGCTTCGCTTGACCTGTCTTCTGTGTCTTTGCTGTTGTAAAGAACTTTGATTTGTCCATTTGATATCCCAGTTCCCAGGCAGGCAAATAACCAGGTTGCTGCCAAAACCTCACTCCTCAGATGGGTTATTTGGAGCAGGACAGATAGGAAGGCTCAGCAAACACCTATTCAGTTGGCTCATCTATCTACTCTTTGCAAGGTTCTTGTGGACTGTCTACCCCTCCTCAGACTTTCATATTTTTCAAATATAAATGGTTTTACTCTCATTGAAAAGTGAGGATGGGGCACCTGGGTGCCTCAGTTGTTTAAGTGTCTGACTCTTGATTTCGGCTCAGGTCCTGATCTCACAGTTCGTGAGTTTGAGCCTTACATCAGGCTTCGCACTGAGCACGGAACCTGCTTGGGATTCTCTCTCTCCCTCTCTCTTCCCCTTCTCTACTCACTCGCACTTGCTCTCTCTCTCTCTCTCTCTCTCTCTCTCTCTCTCTCAAAATAAACAAACAAAAAGATAAGAAAAGTGAGGATGTGTGCCCTTTGAACCCATCCTCGAGAATTCATTATTGTCTTCTCAGCCCAGGACGGTTCTCCCTCTCTTTTGGCAGATTTAAAGACCTCAGGTTTGTTCGAACAGCAGAATTACTGGCAGGAAAATTGCCTTTGCAGCCTCATGAGTACTGGGATGTGATCCAGAAACACTGCATGGAAGCACGCCAAATTCTTCTCAACAAGTCAGTATCTGGCCTCAGAATGGGACCTCGTCACAACATCATAAACTCTCAGGAGGGAAATCTGGTTCCTGGAGGTTGCACAGTTTGCTGACTTCTCACTGACATCTTTCTCTGTCCCTTTCCTTCTACATTCCATCCCACCAGTATTTGTGTCTCCCCAGGTCCATGCTTCAACCCTCATTCCTGTTCTCCCTCTGCCTTTTTGAAACTCTCATTACCATTCTTTGTTGGGCTACCACTTCTTTACCCTCCCTCTGAAATCTGTGAGGTCTTGCTAAGTTACATGACTTGAGTTTGAATAACTTGTGTTCAGGTGGCCCAGATAAACAGCTGCAAGATTCCAGGGTTAGAGAGTTTTCAGTCACTTAGACTATTCCTTTTCCCTTTGCAAATGCATGCAGGATGATGTCCAGAGCTAGAGAAATCCCCTTATGTAAAATGATGGTGGTAATACCTACCAGTGGGTTTTTATTATCAGAGAAAATGTATATGCCATAGCACGTAGTAGCTGCTTGATAAATATCATAATTATTGTCTTTACAACTCTGGCTGTTACTAGTACTTCTCTGATTGTTAGAGTAGCACCTTCCTAGCAATCATAAAAGAGATGTGATAGGGTGAAAAGGCCAGTGGTTCCCACTGGGAATTAAAAATTGGGGGAAGTAGGAAGAAAGAACAATGAGACATCCATTTTTTCTTTTTCTTTTCTTATTTTCACTCTCAACTTCTGAGCAACTATCACCACACTGGAGTTTCTCTTAAGTTTTCTTCTTTTTCTCCTCTTCCTCACTTTCCCCCTATAAAGTCTGAATCGAGGCCAGGCATTTGCCAGGGAGAGAAGTTGGACAGAACATTCCATTTCTTTATGCCCCTTCACCCCAATCTCTGATTATTGTAAAGAAACTAGAGACTCTTTGAGCAGGACATGCCACCAGCATCCCTTGTGCCTTTGGATGAATAGTCTCTCAATTCAAATCTTACTACTTTCTTTCCAGGAAAGAGGTATTGGCAGGGGAGGTGGCCAGGAATATGAAAGTACCAATTTGGAAAGCTGCTTAGTGGGGAATGAGCCACCTTCCTTGTTACAGAGAGTGGGGAACATCTGATAGGATTTCTCCGAGCTCAGAAGAGCTTCTTACTTCTCTGCCCTTCTTTTTTCACAGGTGGATCCCCACCTGTGCCCAGCTGTTCATCTCACAGAAGGAGCAGTGGGTCCATTTTGCTCCCAAGAGTGACTATGACTCCTCTCATAACATTGAGGAATATTTTGCTTCTGTTGCTTCCTTCATGTCCCTCCAGCTGAGGGACTTGGTCATTAAGTCTCTCGAGGACCTCGTCTCCTTTTTCATGATACACAAGGTATGTAGGGGACCAGCAGTAGGCCCTTTGAGGGGAAACAACCAAGACAGAATCAGAATTCCATCATGTAGGTCTTCAGCTACATTAGTTCATGAAAATGAGTTTTGTGAGTCACAGCAAGCTTTCCTGAGGTAATTGCCTATACTAAATTGCCAAAGAACTCCAGAAGTGGAGAAGTTGTTACAAAAATTGAAAGAAGATAGAATAAAATGGAATTCATACCTCCTATGAGAGGGAATGGGGTCACTTTTTCATCCTCTGTGAAGGAAGGTGTTGAAAAAATTTTGTTATCAATCTTTGGCTTGATATTTAGGGAGTGTTGTGTGTATCATTGCAAACATTGCCTTTGGTTCTTTGGTCTTTGAAGGGGCATCTCTGAAAACAAAAGGCTTTGTTGACCTAATTAATAACTTTCTTCATGAAACTACTTCAGTGAAGTCAAAATAAAAGCTAAAAACACTAAGTCTTGGATTTCAAAAGATCATAGCATCCCCTAAACTTAGATAACCTATGGACCAAGGAAGATTTGTTTACATTTTATGCCACGTGCACATTTTACCTTAAAAAGGAGTAATAAAAATATATAATTGCCTGGTTATAAAAGGTTAAGTTCTAAGTATTTTTACAAATGAAGTAAAGATGAACAATTGTCCTTTTGCTCAAAAAAAGTATAGAAGCCAATATTGCTGAATTTAGACTGTGATGTTAGCTTTGTAGCAAGGACCAATCAATAGATGTCACTGTAATCATCCACTTTGCTAAAGCAGAAGAGGCTCAGATGTGGAACAAATCCCACTCTAAAATTCCCCACAAAGGGAAAAGTTAAATCTTTATATGTCTGAAAGAAGGGGAGATTTATGGGTATTTGATACATGGTAGCTGTTCAGCAAATGTTTATCAATCATCCTTAAACAGATCTAGAGATGTCTAACATCACTGACTTAGGCAAATACTTTCCAGCTACCCTGTGACAATTTCATTAGGCAGGGTAGTTTATGAGAGGTATCTCCTATTACTACCCTCATAGGGAATTGTAGATATCTCCATGCCAATATTTCTGTTGTAGGAGTGTTGACATTTTGAGTGTTTAAAATAGACTATACACTCATTAGCTCCATTTGAGGTATACAGATAACTATTTATGCTTTTGGATTCTGTCACAGATTTTTATTGAGCATCAACTATGTATTAAATGCTACCTTGGAGATTTCAGAGGAAGTACAGGGTTCAGACAGATCCTGCCCTTGAGGTTAGAGTAGAGAAAATAAGATGTACCTATAAATCTCTGCAACAGAGAAAGCTAAAATAGCATGAAGGAAATAGAAACACATAAGTTCAGAAGTGAAAGAGATTATATCTTGCTAGAGAACAGAGAAGCTTCCTAGAGCAGGGGCTTTTGAGCTGAATTTTGAAGGGTGGGAAGGATTTGGAAATAATTAATGCAGGAATATCTAAGCAAAGAAAATATACTGAATTAAAACTTCTGGAATGGGGGAGTGGATAAGCTCAGGGTGGGCTAAGGCATACCCAGACCTTATGTGAACATGAACAGTGCCTGGTACCCTGCATTTCCTTTTCTGGTATTCTTGTAATACTGTGAATGGGTAAAAATCACTCCTTTGATTCTGGAAGGCCCCATCTTGTGACAGCTGCCATATCTTATATCTCCTGAAGGATGGGAATGATTACAAGGAGCCCTACCAAGAGATGGAGTTCTTCATACCTCAGCTAATCATGATCAAACTTGAAGTCCATGAACCCATTATCATCTTTAATCCATCTTTTGATGACTGCTGGGAATTAATACACAATTCTTTCTTGGAAATTATTAAAAACTCTAGGGAGATCCCCAAGGTATAGTACTGACTTACTCATTTATAGTTTTATTTACTTATCGAATAAAATATATTTAAAGTGACTGTTTGTACAAGGTAGTCAGAAGAGTTTTTATTTTGAGAGCTCAATCCTGAGTATGCCTCCCGTGACCCCAGACAGAAGATTTGGGCCATAAAGAAATGTCCACGCATTGGAGAATTGTGCTTCTAATACAAGCATTAATGGGGCGCCTGGGTGGCTCAGTCTGGTAAGCGTCCAACTTCAGCTCAGGTCATGATCTCACGGTTCATGAGTTCAAGCTCCGCGTCCAGCTCTGCTGTGAGTACAGAGCCCACTTCGGATCCTCTATCCCCCTATCTGCCCCTTCCCTGCTTACATGCATGCTGTCTCTCTGTCTCTCTCAAAATAAACATTAAAAAAATTTTTTTAAGAATTATTTTGTCAGCAAGTAGAGTTCCCCTTTTCCTCAACATGACGCCAACTTCAAAGGGACAGATGTGTCCCGAGCCGTAACCAACTTGGGTTGACAATCCACGATGGAGCAATGCCATGAACTCACCAAGAATCTTCATGAAATGATACCTAATTTAGTTCTTGAAGTTCCATTTGTTTAACCACTGAAGACATCAAGGGGAGAGATTGAAGCTTCTCTTCCTGATCCAAGACCTTTCCAGCTTCCTTTCCAGGGTGGGATTGGTAATCATATTCCAGACACGTAGCAGACTTTTAGTGCTGGGCAGGATCACCCACATGAGTGTGACTCTTCTGTACTCTGTACTCCCTCTGGGTGGCTGAAGTGGCAAGAAGGCCAGTGTCCAGAGCCACACAGGAAAGGGAACCGTGGGGTGTTTTTCTCTATTTTTCTCCCCCTCCCTCATTGCCCAGGCATTATGTGTGATGCTTAGGTACTCTTAAGTACTCTTTTCTTTGCAGTCCTATGCTTAGAGGGTTCCAAGAGCTCAAGAGTAGAGTTTGGTGTTGTAGGGAAACATGTGAGGCCAAAATGCTCTAGTCTATTTCACCAGATAACTCTAAATTTGGGGTTTCGAACCCAACCAAGCCTAGTTAACAAGAAAACTGGGTGTGTGGAAGGGAAAGAAACAGTGGGCAACTCTCCTACAATCGATATCCCTAGAAAGGAAATGAAAGAGAAGACCCTGTAATTTGGAAGGATAAGTGTGGGGCTTGGGGACAGATAAAATACATACCACTCAAGTTCTCTTTCACTGATCTTGATTAGCAATGTTTGCCAGCAGCTGGGCCGGGAGAGCCAAGGGCTCATGTGATCGCTCCTGCAAACACCCAGCAGGGGTGGTGGAATTTAGTGGATTCCCATGGCAAGAAGATGTAGTCACAGGTTATAGTGTGTACCAGGTTTGAAAGCTAGGCCCAAGTGAATGCCAATGACTTTATCAGACTGTGAGAAAAAGCAGCCCAGTCTCAGCATTCTCTATCTAGACATGCCCACAGCACTGACTCCTGTGTCAAACTCCTCACACAATTCTGTCTCTGAACTGGGTATTGAAACTTAAATTTTTTTTTTTAACATTTATTCATTTTTGAGAGACAGAGAGATACAGAGCATGATAAGGGGAGGGGCAGAGAGAGGGAGATACAGAATCTGAAGCAGGCTCCAGGCTCTGAGCTGTCAGCACAGAGCCCAACACAGGGCTTGAACCCATGAACCGTGAGATCATGACCTGAGCCAAAGTTGGACGCTTAACTGACTGAGTCACCCAGGCACCCCAAAACTTAAATTTATTTTAATGTTTATTGTTTTTGAAACACAACTTATTTATGTGTTTTATTTATTTATTTATTTATGAAACACAATTTATTGTTTTTGAAACACTGACTGGGTGCCCCATGAACTGGGTATTGAAACTTTAAAAGAATAGCCCCTCAGGTTGAGTATCTAATAAGTATATCTAAGAACTGCAACAGACGGACATTACCCCTAATCCCTACCTTTCCTGCCTTTTTTTATGGTTGAACATAAATATTATTTTATTTCATTTATTTTTATTTTTTAAGTGTTTATTTATTTTGAGAGAGAGAGAGAGAGAATCCCAGGCAGGGTCCATACTGTCTGGGCAGAGTCCGACGTGGAGCTCAAACTGACAAACTGTGAGATCATGACCTGAGCCAAAATTAAGAGATGAATGCTTAACTGACTGAGCCACCCAGATGTCCCTCATTTTATTTGTTTTGGAAGTTTTATTTTAAAGTAATCTTTACACCCAATGTAGGGCTCAAAATCACTGTCCTGAGACCAAGAGTTACATGCCCTACCAAACAAGCCACACAGGTTCCCTTAAACATAAATTTTTTTAAGTTGGGAAAAATGTCAGCATGAAGTTTTGGAAATAAGTTTCAAGGTATAGAAGGGAAGCCTACCTATGAGAAAGTTACTAAAGGAAAGCAAAGTACATATTAGAAAGTATTTGTCTTGGCAAAAAAATTAAGACATAGATGTTGTAATACTGATTGAAATGAAAAGAGGTGAATGAGCAGCATAAATAAAATGAGGTGGGGTGAAATAAGAAGGGTTTTCTGAAACTAAAAATGCAGTAAGGAAAAAAATCAGCATTAGCAGCCATGTCAAAACATTATTTTCGTAATCAGGAATACACACACAGACACACACACACACATTACTATGGAGTCTCCCTGATGGGAGACTTTTCTCACTCAGAGTGCCAGGGAAATCCCAAACTTGGAGAAGTGTGCAGGCATAAGCACTGAGGGTGATGACAAGACCAGGAAGTCAGGGATCAGAGAGCCATGGAGATAAGAAGATAGTAAGAGTGATTACCTGGGAAGGGCACGATTGATCTCAGCTCAGTTTTACAGACTACTACGGAGCATGCGAGAACCTGCCACATTTAAAGGGCAATAAAAGGCATTACTTCCTCTTTTGACTGAAGACTTCTCAAGAAACAATCCCTTATGCTGTCCACATGTGATCTGTTGAGTGGCCTGGATGTACCAGTTGTATGTCCCTAAACCATATCTTTTTTTTTTTTTTTTTGTAATGTTTATTTTTGAGAGAGAGAGAGACAGGCAGAGAGAGAGGGAGACAGGATCAGAAGCGGGCTCTGCACTGACAGCAGAGAGTCTGACACAGGGCTCGAACTCCCGAACTGTGAGATCATGTCCTGAGCTGAAATTGGACGTTTAACTGAGCCACCCAGGCACCCCTCCCTAAATCATTTAATCCATATGCTTGACCAATGCCCTATCCTCCATCTCCTTGGAGAAGGATCACTCCTCCACTGTCTGCAGCATGGCCACAGCAAAGAAGCTGTTTGTTCCTCTGCTGGCTTAAAAACGTTGGAATTGTCCAAAGAAGGAGGATACAGACCATTTGCACTGGGCTTTCCCTCTTTCTAAATCAGTGTATTCTCATCCATGGTGTATAATTGCTGTAACCAACTAGAGCACTCTGACCATCTTTTCTGGGACCATCACCATAAGCTTTCTTAGGGAGGGCATTGGGTACCCAGCACGGACTTGGCAGTCTTCTTGAATCATGCAAGTGAGAACATTTCCCAGGGATACACACATGCCATTTAGAAGTTGGAGTACTTGGGGCACCTGGGTGACTCATTCGGTTAAGACTCCAACTCATGATTTCAGCTCAGGTCATGATCTGACGATTCTTGAGATCAAGCCTCATATCAGGTTCTGCACTGACAGTGTGGAACCTGCTTGGGATTCTCTCTCTCTCTCTCTCTCTCTCTCTCTCTCTCTCTCTCTGCCCCACCCCTACTCATGTTCTCTCTCTCTCAAAAATAAATAAACTTTAAAAAAAAGGAGTACTTGAATTATCAGAAAAGATACTGTTCTAGCTATAGACTTTTTTCCCCCTCTGATCTGAGAGAAGAATCTAGTGTCTCTCCTTTTCTTCAGGGGAGAAAATGGAAGTTCAGAGAGAAGTAGCTTAGCTCAGGTCACATGGTCAATTAGCAGCAGAATCAGATTTAGAACCCATGTCTCCAATAACTTCATTAGTAAAAGCTGATCAGGGGGACAGGGAGCCACCACTATGATACTCATTCAGTCACACCATATTTACTGAGCACTTACTATGTGCCAAGCTCTTTAAAAAAATTTTTTTTAATGTTTATTTTTAAGAGAGAGAGAGAGAGAGAGAGAGAGAGAGAGAGAGAGCCTGAGTGGGGGAGGGGCAGAGAGAGGAAGACACAGAATCTGAAGCAGCCTCCAGACTCTAAGCTGTCAGCACAGAGCCCAACACAGGGCTGGAACCCACAAACTGTGAGATCATGACCTGAGCCGAAGTCAGACGCTCAATCGACTGAGCCACACAGGCGCCCCACTATGTGCCAAGCTCTTGTTGAACTCTTCACAATAGTGAAGAAGTCAGACACAATCCAGGCCCTCTTGGTATTTATATCCCATGACAAACCTAAAACAGCTCATTATACATTATTTCATTACAGTTGTGCTGAGTGGGAAGAGTTCAGAATGTGAGCTTTAAGCAGGGAAACTTAACATCCTAACTAGAGGCCCAGGGGACTCTCCAGGGACAGGAGACTTGAAAGGGGCAGGGAAAGATGAGTAACCCAAGAGGGAGAGAAGAGAGGATAGAGGTAAAGGGACCAGGAGGGTGATCCTGACACTATCCAAGGGGAAACAAGTGTCAATGCAACTGGTGTCTCTGGAAGGGAGTCCACTGCAGAAGATTTTACCTTTTGGTACCATCTCCCTTCCTGTGTCTTGTGGATGGATGTGTCACTACATAAAAGTGGTTTCTAATCCTTTAGGTGGAATCTATCCTGTTCCCGGAGTTGAAAGGATATAATCTGATTCTTGGAACCATTAACCCTGAAGAAAAACTGGTTTCTGATTTTGTGAATCAAACCTTCGAGGTATTTCAGAAAAATCAAGTCGGCCCCCGCAAGTAAGTGGGTTTAGTTGTAACTTAGCCATTTTAGCATCGGTTTGTTTGTCATCAAATAAATAATTGCTGTTCCCATGTACCCAAAACACATCTGTAGTAAGAACAGCCAACACTTACATTGGAATTACTATTTATCCCCATCTTACAGATGAGGAAACTTTCCCAATGTTATACAGCAAATAAATAAAAGAACCAGAATTCAATTACAGGTGTGTCTCCACTATCTGAAAGCTTTAAGGCCAGATAGGTTTTCGCATCCCTTCATTAAATCTATTGATATTTCTGGAGTGAAAAATATGACTATTCACACAAGTAGCCTCACATCGGTTTACACCAGCTTTTGCTATCAAATGAATTCTGAAGCAGCTTTCTGTTTTCAGAGCTTTTGGACTTAGGAATTAAAGGAAATTGAGGACAAGTTATCTGAATGCTCCTTAATCATTGTACTGTAGGGGGGCACCTGGATGGCTCAGTCCGTTAAGGGTCTGACTCTTGGTTTCAGCTCAGGTCATAATCTCACGGTTCATGGGTTTGAGCCCTGTATTGAGCTCTGCACTGACAGTGCAGAGCCTGCTTGGAATTCTCTCTCTCTCTCTCTGTCTCTCCCCCTCCCCCCTTCCTTTTATCTCAAAATAAATAAACTTAAAATCATCATACTATAGAATATCTCACAGTTGCTCATGTGAGCAGTCCCTAGTTTAGAGTGATCATTTATATAATACTGCTTCCAAACTGAGACACTTTGAGAGTGAAGAGGTATTAACAATTACCATGGTACAACAAGTGTAAATCTAAGCTGTCCCAGGAAAATCAGGATATATGGGTTTCCTGACTGCAGCTCTGTCAACATTTTAGACCAGAAAATCCTGTATTGTGAGGAGCTGCTGTGCATGGTAGGATGTTTAGCATCATCCCTGGCCTATACCCATCTTCCCACAACCAAAATCATCCCCAGACATGGCCAAATGCCCCCTGAGTGGTCAAATCGCCCTCAGTTGAGAACTACTTCTGATCTAGTCTGAGAATCATAAATTCAGATTTGGAAGCTCTGCCCTTATGAGTTTGATTTGGGGACATCTATTTGAAACCTCTGTTCTCCCTGTTCTTGGAGTCTGACACAGTTTGTCTTTCTGGACTGGCAGCTTTGGACTGACTGCTCCTCAGATTGTATCTCAGTTTTAGAATCTCTGAAGTGTTGGGGCACCTGGGTGGCTTAGTTAAACGTCCGACTCTTGATTTCAGCTCAGCACATGATTTCACAATTTGTGAGTTCGAGCCCTGTGTCGGGCTCTGCACTGACAGCATGGAGCCTGCTTGGGATTTTCTCTCTCTTCCTCTCTCTCTCTGCTCCTCCTCCTCTCTCCTCAAAATAAGTAAAAATAATAAACATTTAGAATCTCTGAAGTGTTGGCCAACTCTTGGAAGTATACCACTGTGGCCCAAAAATTAATTCTGCTTACTTAATACCTTCTTATTTTAATTCAAACTTTTTTTAAAAAGGTCTTATTTTTAAGTTATCCCTACATCCAATGTGGTACTCAAACTCACAACCCCAAGATCCAGAGTCACACGTTCTACTGACTCCGTGAGCCAGGCATCCTTAGTTCAAACGTATTTTAAGTCAGAACATCCCAAACACATCCTCCTCCAATTTGGGAGAAACTGTCCAGCTATTTTTGCATGATATGACAGAGCAGAAAACTAAATTTATCCCATAGATGTTAGGTTCATTAGTTTCAAATTTTCATCTTAAAATTTAGACATAGGGTTTTAGAACTGGAAGAAAGGATAGGAGCTAATATGTTGGGGAAAGCATTCGTTGCTTTATATGTATATTATTGTAGGTAAGCTTTACAGCAATCCTATGAGGTGTTACTATTTCTACTTTAAAGATACTGATATTTGGAAAAAAAGAGAAATATCTTGTCTAAGTTCATATAGCTAAGAAGTGGCAAGATTGGAGTTTGAAGCCAAAGTTCTGAATTCCCAGTTCACTGTACCTTTTGCAACGTTATATTTCCCTTTCCTGGCTAGAGCTAATTTTTGCTATATTTATGTCTTCATTTTCCCCTCTGCCTAATCTGATTTGGTGACCTGTATTTGCTTGTCTGATTTTACACTCTTCGATTATGGAAGATACTTAAATGTATACAAAAAATACGATGACTTATTGGATAACACGGCTGAACAAAGCATCACTGCGTTCCTGAAAGAAAATCATGATATCGAGGATTTTGTGATGGTAGGGAAAGTAATTTGATATATATCTTGGAGACGTGTGCTGCAGACAGTCCAATGAGTAGTCACTGTATTTCGATACATTGTGCTGTGCTCAACATTGGACTGGGTTGGCTGGGGGTGAGGCTGGGGCAAAAGCAGGGAGGCTAAAGGCAAATCAAGCTACTGACTGTGCTCCTTTCTACAGAGGATCAGTAGCATAAAAAAGAGGAGAAATGAAATTGCCTCCATGCACATTACCGTGCCTTTGGCCATGTTCTGCCTTGACACCATGACCCTGAATTATGACCTGTGTGAGCGAGCCCAAAATTTGAAAGACCGTCTGATTCAATTCCAAGTGGATGTAAACCGGCACACCAATACCAGGTATCGTGATTGTGGGTAGAGAAGTAGAACAGGAGAATAGAAAAGTGGACAAAACTTGCACCTTCTATTAATGACCAGACAGAACTTCTAGCTCAAGTTGTTTTTGCCCCCAGAGTGAGGGTGGCAGGGAATTCAGGTTCAGGCTAGAAGGTGATCAGTAGGGAAAAAACTACATGGGGCTTGGAACAGGAGTGTGGAAAGCATCCTGCAGCTATCCATCTCTGATCTCTCAGTGTTTGCTTCCTTGGAGGCACCGTCAGGGAGATGCTGCCTCTTGGGTTTGGCCATCAGAGGTCCTCTCCCTGGCCATGTAGTACATTTTCAGAGACACAGGGTGCTTACAGGCACCCCCCTAGAACCACTCCTATGCAGGCTTCTGCTGTACAGATCTGAGGATTCTGTCATTTGGTCTTAATTAAGCTCTATGTCATACCTTCATTTCACTGATGACTATATATTAGTCCAAACGTTTTTGGTTCTAAGGAATAGAAGCCCAGACAGGTTGGCCAAAGTGGAAAAGGTAATTTGGGTCTCATGTGTTGAAAAGTTGAGGAATTGCTAGCTTCAGGCCATGAACACTACAATTAGGATGCAGTCTCTCTCCCTCTACCGGGCTTTCATTCTCTCTCAGGGTTTCTCCCGTTTGTGGGCCCAGCAGTTCCAGGCTTACATCCTCCCTGATTCCCATCCAGAGGGGTCAGTGGTTTCTGTCTTTCCAGTTACCTCAAAAAGTCCTGGCCTGTGTGACACTAGCCTGACTTGGGTCTTTTGTGCAGCACTGAACCAAATGCCATGGTGAAGAAGATGGCTTAGATCGGGTGGCAGTCCCATCTCTGGGGTGGATGTCTGCCCTATGTGAACCATGTGAATTTGAGGTGGGGGTACCCCAAGACTTAGGGTGTAGTTCCCAGAAGAGGGAAAGATGCTAAGAGGCTGGGAGACCAACCATCTGGGGTCTTTCTTATAAGAGCACTAAACCCATATATGAGGGCATAGCTCTCATGACCTATTTACCTTCCAAAGGCCACCTCCAAATACCATCACATTAGAGAATAGGTTTTAACATAAGGATTTTGGGGGCACACAAACATTCAGCCTGTAGCAAAAACACTAGTGCCCAGTGTGTGGCTGTATTTGAAGCCTAGGCCTTGAAGGAGATGATGAGGTTAAATGAGGTCATAAGGATGGGATCCTGATCCAATAGGGCTGTTGCCCTTGAAGGAAGAGGAGGAGGCACCAGAGCTCTTTCCCCCTCTCCCCACATGAGGACACAGTAAGAAGGCAGCTGTCTGCAAGCCAGAAAGAAAGCCTTCACTAGGAACCAAATTGGTCGGTACTTTGACCTTGGACTTCCCAGCCTCTAAGAACTGTGAGAGAATAATTTCCTGTTTTTTAAGCCATCCAGTATGTGATGTTTTGTTATGGTAGCCCAAGCTTACTGTTAGAATACCCGACTAAAAATGCAAAGGAGGCTGGGACGTGTAATGTGGCTCTGAGTCCAAGAAGTGGAAAATACTATGTAATATTGAGCCTATGTAGTACAGTAGATAGTTTTTCTCTGCAGAAAGTTTCTAAATTGTGTAGAAATTCATTTTTAAGATCCTGGAAGTGTCTGCAAAGATGTTTTAATCATTTTTTCTTCAGTTTGATGTAATTAGCTTCACTATGGAGGGGTCTCTATACATTAAGAAGGAATATTGAGTGTCAACTATACTTCAATTGAAAAAACAAAAACAACAAAAGAAGGAATACTGAGGACTGAAAATATTGGAACAAGTGGTTTTTATAATGCATGAATGTCAACATGTAATAATCAATTACTAATAAAAATTATGATAGCTATTGCTAGCATTTCTTAAGGGCTACTATGTGCTAGGCATGGATGTATTACAGGCAGTTTGTTCCTAATTATAATTAAAATACTGATGATGGTCATCGCTGGCTTTTGCATAAGTTAGGGACATTCAAATTATCCTTAAATAGCATCCTTTCTTGGGGCACCTGGGTGGCTCAGTAGGTTAAGCACCTGCCTCTTGGTTTCTGCTCAGGTCATCTCAGTTTGTGAGAGCCTGCTTGGGGTTCTCTCCCTCTCTCTTTCTGCCCTTCCCCTGCTCGCTCTCTCTCTCTCTCTCTCTCAAAATAAATAAACTTTGAAAAAAAAGATAGCGTCCTTTCTCATAGTCTTGTGTTTGGGAAGCAGGCAGTTAGGTCTAGTGGTCCCAGTGGTTGAATGTCACTTTCTCTTTGCCAACCAGGAACTACCTCTAGCACATGAGGATAAACTTGCTGACATACTATAAACAGTAGTGATTACCATTAGTTTAGTGTTCTACTTCAGCGTAAAATTCAAGGAATTGCTATTGCTGGTGGTGGTGGTGGTGGTATTCTTGTTGTTTGGGTCTAAATCTGGATTCTACCCATGGCATATCTGTTAAGAGTACAAGCTTTGGAATCGTTTGAGCCAGGGTCACATCTTGTCCCTGACACCTCCACAACATGTTGCTTTGGACAGAGTTACTCAGCCTTACTTTCTTCCATTATAAAATGTTGATAATAACAGTCCCTACCCCTTAGAATTGTTGTGAAGTTTAATATATATATATATCTCATGTGTGTATATATATATATATACACACATATATGTATATATTATGTATATATGTATGTATACATAATATATACATATATATATATATATATATATTCACTGATTAGAATAGGGCATGGCACGTAGTAAAGGGCTTAAAACCTATGAGATGTTATTTCCTTTACTATTGTTTGTATTCTTGAGGTGTGGTGTGCACATGAATATTACCTATCACAGATCTGCAGGTAGAGAAAAGTTGGAAACCATTGTTCTAGTCTCCAGATGAGAATTATACCTGTTTAGCATAAACGTCTTAAAAGAAAGTGATTTTAGATGGTAGAGATGATGATGGCTGTTCCTCTCCCTGTAGCATTTGCAATCAGTACAGCACCATTGCAGACAAAGTCAGTGAAATTCCTGCCAACACTGAGGAGCTGGTATTCCTCATTGAATTCTTAAAGAAATCCAGTGATGTCACGGTGTTCAAACTCCGGAGGCAACTTAGAGATGCAAGTGAACGGCTAGAGTTCCTGATGGACTATGCAGACTTGCCCCGTAAGTCCAATGACGTGTAGATTTATGTGCAAACGTACATGTATATTTATATTTTTAGAGGTAAGGAGTCAGGAAGGAGAGTCGGCAGTCCTACCTCTAAATGTCAGTATTGGGAGTGCTGCTTTTCAAGTGTCCTTATATGTTAGAGGCACCAATTCCATGGTCTTATCCTCAGGAATTTGAATCAAACAAAGGGATTTCTTATTGTTAGACTAAAAGAAGAAATATCTAGGGACTTGAGTTCTTAGATGCCTGTCCTGGTATCTTGTGTCTGGTTTCTGGAAAAAATCACTTCCAAATGCAGAGTCCTTTTATAAATGGATAGATTTCAGTTATCTATAATCTTAATACAATTTCACCTTTGAGGAGAGGCCAGGGCACTTTCCTTCATGCTCCTGAATATCTTTAAAGGAAAGAAATGGCCAGAGCCCTTTCAAGGCTTGTTGGGCCAAGTTAGAGTTTTGTAAGGACCAGGTTCTGAAGGAAAAACTGATACACTCTCCACAAGCCAAGTTTTCAGATCCTCCTTCCATCTGGAAATACCTGTGAATTTACCTGGTGTCCATGGTATTTGGGGGAAAGAGTGATGGGAGGGAGAGATGGGTACTGGGACTGAGAGAGGGGTTGCCCTAACCATCCCCCTGCACATTCATGAGCTGTGCCCTTGACCATGTGAACACACACTGGACCTCTGCTTCCTACGTTCTTCAGGGTACAGAGAGAGCCCAGGACATTTCAGCTGACCTGAGCCTTAGAGTGATACTGATTTTATTACTGACATTTAACTAGAAGGGAGATTGAGACTCAGATGAGGTGACAATTTAAAGAAATGGAACTTCAGCCCAAGTTTCTACTCTACTCAGATGCACCCTGGGAAAGCAATGAAGCCTAATGGTTAGAACATTAGCTTTAGAGTTGGTTAGACCTGGGTTTGAAATCATCTCTGCCTTCTAGTGGTGTGACCTTGATTACTTGGCTAAACTTTGTTTCCCATCTGTAAGAACAAGGATGATAATACTGTTTCCCTTCTAGCCTGGCACTTGGTAAGTGCTCGATAAACATTGGCTATCATTCATCCATAATGGGCCCATCCATTCATTGCCACCCCCACACCCACTTCTGTTGACTTCTTGTTCTGCTGAATTAATTCCCTGAATGCTGACCTATGCTGAACAGTGTCCTGGAGCAGACTGTATGTGTTTTGCAGAAGAGGACATCAAACTGAACAGCACTCTTTTCCTCTGGCCAGACCAGATTGAAGATATCTTTGAAAACAGCCGAAACTTGCTCTTTAGCAAGAGAGATCAGGCTGAGATGGACCTCATTAAAAGGTACAAGGAGAGTCTGAGGTTATTTCAGAAATGATACCCAGCTTTGTAACACGCTGCATGTTTCTGGTTCTGCCTAGAGCCCCCCCACCCCCCACAGGAATGCGTGGGCGAAGGCTGAAGACAAATGGTGGAGAAGAAATTTCCTTTTGTTTCCCACTGAGGGATGTTCTCTTTAAGCCTGCTTCACTGTGGTGACCCTGCCAATGCCTTCTCTCCCTGCTTTGAACAATTGGAATTTGGTGGTACAGAGAGAAAAAGACAAAAATAGTGGCATGTAATAATGGCCTCACAATAATAATAGCAAAATTGTCAGCCTTACATTGGAGACCACAGATCTCTGAGTTATCAAGACAGGGATAATAGAGGCATGGTAGGAGGCTGAGAAATTGCCTATTTTGCAGCTGGTCTTGTTCAATGCTAATGTGGCTGTATCATTTATTCATTCATTATTTGTCAATTCAACCAGTATTTATTAAGGATTTTTACTATGGGCTGTGCTGTATTCTAGACATGTAAGTGTGTTTGGCTACTAAATAAAGATTTTAATCCAGAGGCAGAGAAAATATAGGCATACTGAAAAATCAAACAATGTTGAGTGAAGTGGGCCAAGTGCCACGTACAGGGCAAAGACATGCACGCAGGCACACATACCCATCCCAGCTTCTAACACTTGGTTTGTGAACTGTGGTCATACCAGTTACTATCCCCTTCACGTGTGAAGTGCCCACTGCCCAACCTTAGGTCCTATAGTCCCTGAAAATACTTAGAAGGAAGGAAAAATGTAGATAAAAGAAATTTCTACATAGAATGGGAGTTTGGGCTGAAGGAGAAAACGTGCACACCATTTTTTCTTCCAGTGGCCTTCTCTCTCTACCTAAATGAATACTGTCCTCAGAACCTAGAACTAGCCCAGTAGGTGGTACTGAAAATTTTTAATTAATAAACTTTATTTCTTGGAGCAGTTTTAAAATTCACAACAAAAGTGAGAAAGTACAGAGTTCCCATTTACCCCATGGCCCCTTATGCACAGCCTCCACCATGGAACTGATTTGCAGGTTCGTGAACAAGAGAAAGTTTATCTTTTTGAGCCTTAGTGTCCTCATCCAGAAAATGGGATAACAGAGTCCATCTCAGATCATCTCATTTCCTGAGACGTATCATTGGGCAGAGGGATGAAATGAGATGATGTGATATTGTGCCTGAGTGGTACCCAGCACATGGTAGGTATTCAGAAACCATCTGCTTCCTTCATCCTTTGAACAATGACTTCTTTGGGGAAAAAAATCCCCAGACCACAGCCTTGCAAGCATACTCTGAGTGCTCTAAGACTATTCAGAGGCAGCAAATGCTGTTAAAGTTCAGAGGAGTGACGGGTGGCTCTGGGAGAAATGTGAACTGTCATTTATGGTGAGAGGAGAACACTATTGGAGGGGCGACTCTTAGCCTGATGGCATGACTGGTTCCTGAGCTCTCAACAGCGGATTCAGCACAAGAGCACCTCTAGGAGAACCCCATAGCCCTGGGTCCAGCCTTCTCTTTGGTGAACTCTTAAAACTCACGTCCATCATTCTTGCATTAGTGCTGAGAACAATGTGTGAGGAGGGCTGAACAATATTCATTGATTCATTTGTTGTCTGTGAAAGCAACCCCGTTCCCTCTCTAAGAAACTTAACCTGTTTTCCCAGCCCACATTAATTTTTGGCTTTGGTGCTAATTTTTCTCCATTTGCTGTCCCCATCTCAGTTCCCATTGTTCCCTTGGCCCAAGGGGTCATAGTGGCTTCCCTGT
Source organism: Acinonyx jubatus (assembly GCF_027475565.1). Classification (NCBI taxonomy): domain Eukaryota; kingdom Metazoa; phylum Chordata; class Mammalia; order Carnivora; family Felidae; genus Acinonyx; species Acinonyx jubatus. The sequence goes on along the minus strand of NC_069398.1, from coordinate 12,243,735 downwards.
AAGGCTACCCATATTTCACCTCTGTAGGTAGTCTCTTCATTAAAGCCTCTCTCTGCAGACATTGGAGTGAGTTCCATTTCATGCCAGAATTCTGACCAGTCCACCATCTTGAAATCCCTAAATTATCCTCTCTTAGACTCCAGGTGGTCCCACAAATACAACTCATTTACTCAACCTAGTTTCCCGAATGCCTACTATTTACTAGTGACTGTATTATTATATGAAATATATGCCTATGTATTTATTATGGCCATGAAAATACTTTGGAAACTATAATGTGCTAAGCAATTATAACTCAACACTATATAATATAATCTACCTTGTTAGAAAAAGGGAAAAATAAATCTGTGACCTGCTTTGTTGCTAAAAGGTCTTCCCTGATCATTCTAGCTGGAGTAGCCTTGTACTTCCATCCACTAGGCACTCTTCCCTGTTTTATTTTCTTCAAAGTATTTATCACCATCAGAAACACAACATTTTATCTTTATGTGTGAATTTATCCATCCATCTGTCCACCCACCCACCCACCCATCCATCCATGTGTATTTCTTGTCTAGGTCTCCTCAAACTAAAATGCAAGCTCCATGAGGCTAGTGTATATCAAAAATATGTCCCTGATGCCTAGAGCAGTCCTTGGAATGCATTAAGCCATCAATAATAAATATCTAATGGATAACAATAATATGTGTATACATACATTTTATATATACGTATATAGTATATAGATTTCATATATGTGCACACGCATGTATTTACCGATACAGGAAAACATCTGGAAATGTTTAACCACCAATAGATTCATAGCAGGCATCTCTGAGAGGTAGGATCATAAGTTAATATATTGTATTATATCATGCATCATATCAGATTCTCCCCAGGCTTGAATATGAGTGAGCAATGCTGATACTCTGAAAATCAAATTGGAAAGTCCAGATGTGATTGGGATGTCCTTTGCTTTTAGGTGCTCAGAATTTGAGTCGAAACTTGAAGGATACAGCAAGGAACTGGAAGGGTTTAGGAAACGTGAAGTGATGACTACAGAAGAAATGAAGAACAATGTTGAAAAGCTTCACGAGCTTTCAAAGAACCTAGATCAAGCACTGGTGGAATTTGAGGTTTGGGGTCTAGGGGTCTGGGTTGGAGACTTATGACTCTGTCCTGCTCTCTTCATTCTGTTTCTTGGTTCTGCATTGTCCTAACATCACCTGTCAGGTAGATACTGTTGATTGGTTGGTTGACCACTTCTTTCATTGGTGCTTTCAGCTACCTTTTTCTACATCCCTACATTATACCAGCTTTTTTGTTAGTTGCTGAGTGCACAAAGAAGAAATTACAGTAAAATAATTGCTCACGTATTTTGAGTATTTATTATGTGCTCACCAGTATACAAAGGGCTTCATATATATCACTAAAGGGCTAAAATATATCACTTAACACCCATAACAAACCTTTGGGGTAGGCATTGTTATTGTCCCTATTTATCTCTATTTAAAATGGGAGAACTAAGGCATAGAGAAGCTAAGGCAATTTCCCTGAAGGTCAGCAAATAAGTTCTCTAACCATTAAAGTCCTTATCTTTGAGGTAAGTCCATATAAGAAGGCAATATCATGTAGACAGCTAACGTACATAAGAAAATTGTGAAAATGGGGACGTGGATATGGTAGAGTAGGATCAAAGATGATGGAGCAAGTGGCAAATTATCCCAGGGTTTCATCCAGCTAGATCTTAGCTGTCATGGCCCTCAGAGGTAGCAGAGGGACCGTCTTACTTGAGTCCATGCCTTATTTTTCTCTCTTGCTCTCCAGATGAACAAGCATCTTCCTCAACTTGGTGTTCAAACCACTGAGGAATTTGCCATGGTGGCTTCCAGGGTTCAGAAAACCAGCCACCCAATAAACAGCATCCCCTTTTGCCCTGCAGTTGATCAATAAGGAAGAGGATCTGTTGGAAAAGGAGAAGAGTACCTTCCCTCTCCTGCAAACCGTGTTGACCAACAAAGGGCCTTATGAGCAGCTGTGGCTGACAACGTACGAGTTTAGCATCAAGTCAGAGGAGTGGATGAACGGTATGTTGCAGGCTCACTCTACTGGAATAGGGTAGGGATGAGATAGTGGATCCAACCTAGCCAGTTCTAGAATAGGGTTTGGACTTCAGCTTCAGGCTGGACTTTTTATCATATTCTTATACTCTAGACGCAGCCACGCAGTCGAATTTTTCCAATGTGATAATGACGGGAAGTGGGGATTGAAGAGCCAAGACCTTTTGCTAGGGTAGAATGGAAGGGGCAGCCACCCAGAGCTGTGGATTGTGGAGAGGCAGGTGAGAGGAGAATAAGATGGCAGTTGCACTACTGTGCTGCTTCAAGAAAGGCCAGAGTGCCACAGATAACTGTAAACTACTCCTTTTTCTTTAGATCCTGGAGGCTAGAGAGAAATTAAGGTAGAGTCAACAGGACTTAATGATTGATCTCAAAGGGGCAAGGGGCAAGGAGGGAGAGGGGAGAAACTGGAGTGATTTCCAGATTATTAGCCCAGGCAGTTTGGTGGATATTGCCATCATTGAACGAGAGAAGTGACAAATTTGTTGGGAAAAAAGACACATCAATTTGAATATACTGGGTTTAAGGTGTCTGCAAACATCCAAATGGGAACATTAACTAACATTTGAGAAAATCAGCCTGAAGTTAAGTTATAGGTTTGGCGGGGGGTGATTTATATTGGGGAATGATTGAGTATAGATTACAAGTCAAAGGCATGAATGATGTCACCTGGGGAGAGGGCATAAGAGCAGGGGACAAACACAGGGACCCTTAGAGGTGAGCCTTCAGTTTCCAGTGCCGCAGTTATTTCAAGCACAACTGTGATGAGCATCTTTGCACCAGTTTTCTGGATGCAATTTTGATCGTTTTCATAGGATAAATTCCTGAAAGTGAAATGGCTAGATCAAAGCTATTGTAATGAAAATTACTAGGATTTTAAAAACTGGTTGTTGATGATGATGATATTGTTATGGTCTTCCAGAAAAGTTATGTTTTATTACCCTTCTAGCAGCACTTGAGTGCCCATTCTTCACACCCTCAATGAACCTGGGAAATAATGGCTTTGAAAACTTTTTGCTGATTTATTTTATTTATTTTTTGTTTGTTTAATTTAGTTTTGTTGATTTAATGTTTATTTTTCATTAAAAATTTTTTTTTAATGTTTACTTGAGAGAAAGAGAACGTGAGCAGGGGAGGGGCAGAGACCGAGGGAGACACAGAATCCGAAGCAGGCTCCAGGCTCTGAGCTGTCAGCACAGAGCCCAATGTGGGGCTTGAACCCATGAACCGCAAGATCATGACCTGAGCCAAAGTCAGAAGCTTATAACCGACTGAGCCACCCAGGCACCTCTGTTGATTTTATGTTTAAATTGGCATTTTCTTTTTCATTTAAAAAACTTGCATTTTCACTGATGCTCTTAAACTTTCCAGGTTATCAGTCATATCTAAACAATATATTTTACCTTCTTTATTTATTTTCATACCCCTTTATTTATTCACTGTTCTGTGTTGACCAGCACTTCCAAAATAAACAGTGGTAATAATGGGCATCTCTGTCTTCTTCCTGATTTTCATGGGAATTCCTGCAGAGTGTCAGCTTTAAACATGATGCTTTTCATTGGTTTAAGATACAAAATTTTTATGGTGTCAGAGAAATATTTATAGTTGACCAAGTCTTTTTATTAGAAAGAGATACTGTATTAAAATTTTTTTACACTTAGGGGCTCTTGGTTCAGTTAAGAGTCTGACTTTGGCTCACGTCATGATCTCACATTCGTGAGTTCAAGCCTTCATCAGGCTCTATGCTGACAGCTCATAGCCTGGAGCCTGCTTAGGATTCTGTGTCTCCCTCTCTCTCTCTGCCCCTCCCCTGCTCCCACTCTGTCTGTCTCAAAAATAAAAAAAAATTTTTTTTAATTTTTTTACACTTAATTTTTTTAATTCATATACAACAAAAAGGACTTTTTTGGTATATAAATGTTAACACATGTATAGATTCACCACGATCAGAGAGCAGAAGTTTCATCATTTCAGTAAAATTTCTTGTACTGCCCCTTGTAGTCACACTCTCCCCTCAGCCAGAAGACCTGGCATTGTTGAGCTCTTCATTATTACTATAGTTTTGTCTTTTTGAGACCTTTTGAGAGTGCTTCTTTCACACAGCATACTACTTTGAGATTCATCCAAGTTTTTGGATATATCCATAGGTCCTTCCCTTTTATGCTAGGTAGTGTTCCATTGCATGGATATACCAGTTTGTTTACCCATTTATCCACTGGTGGATATTTGGGCTGTTTCCAGTTTTAGGCTGTTATGAATATAGCTACTATAAACATTCATGCATGAGTTTGTATGTTAACATAAGTTTCTGTTCTTCTGGGATAAATGCTTGGGAATAGATTGCTGGGCCATATTTAAAGTTTATATATAACTTCATTTCAAAAATGCCTTGTAAAAGCAAAGTGTTCCTAATTCTTCCCTTCTATCTGCTGTGTCATTTCTGTTCTTCATTACACCTGTATATAAACTGTAATCATCAAATATATTGTTGCTCTTATTATTTTGAACAAACTGTTAGATCATCTAGGAATAAGAAAAATCAAAGTATTTATTTTACCTTCACTTATCCTTTCCTTAATGCTCCTCCTTTCTTTAAGTAAATCTGTGTTTCTGACAAATACTTTTCCTTCTTTCTGAAGAACTTCTTTTAACATTTCTTGCAAGGTACCTACTGGCAAATTCCCTCAATTTCTCTCTGTCTGAGAAAGTATTTGTTACTCCTTCACTTCTGAAGGATAATTTCTTAGGATAGAGAATTTTAGGTTGGTTGGGTTTTTTTTCTCTCAATGCTTTTAATACTTCATTCCACTCTCTTCTTGTTTGTGTGTTTTCTGAGGAAAAGTAGAATGTAAGGCTTATTTTTGCTTCTCTAAAGGTATGGTGTTTCCCCCTGCCCCCCCCCCCCCCACCACTGGCATTTTTCAAGTTTTTTCTTTAACTTAGATTTTCTACAGCTTGAATGTCATATACCTAAGTGTCATTTTTGGCATTTATCCTGGATCTGTAGCTTGGTGTCTGACATTAATTTGGAGGAAATTCTCAGTCATTAATGCTTCACATATTTTTTCCATTTCTTTCTCTGCTGCTTCTGGTATTTCCATTACCAGTGTGTTACACATCTTGTAGCTATCCCACAGTTCTTAGCCTTTCTGCTCCATTTCTTCCCCCATCTTATTTTCTTTTTAACTTTGCAAGTTTCTAGTGACATATTCTCAAACTCAAAGATTCTTTCCTCAGCTGCGTCTAGTCTACTAATGAACCCATCAGATATATTCTCATTTCTGTTACAGTGTTTTTGCTCTCCAGCAAAGATTTCATTATTGTTGTTATTTAGATTTCTTGGATCACCTGTATAAACAGTCATGTCATCAGGAAAACTAAGACATTTTATTTCTTCTCTTCCAATCTGTATGCCTCCTCTTTCTTTTTCATGCCTCATTGTACTGTCTAGGATTTTAAGTATGATGTTGATAAGGAATTATGAGAGTGAAAATTCTTGCTTTGTCTTAGGGAAAAAGTATTCCATCTTTCACCATTAACTGTTAGGGATCTTTCTTTCTTTCTTTCTCTCTATTCTTTATCCTTTTTTTTGTTTTTTTTATAGAAAAGCCTTAAATTTTATTTATGTATTCATTCATTCATACATTCATTTGAGAGAGAATGAGCAGAGAAGGGACAGAGAGAGAGGAAGGACAGAGGATCTGAAGTTGGGATTGATGCAGGGCTCGAATTCATGAACCACAAGAGCATGACCTGAGCTGAAGTCAGAAGCTTAACTAACTGAGCCACCCAGGCACCTCTGGTTTTGTTTTTTAAAATCACTTTGATATAGTATGATTGACATGTAAAAAACCGTACATATTTCCAAAATACAAGAGTATGGTGGTAGTATAGGTTTTTCATAGATGCCCTTTATCAAGCTGATAAGCTTCTTTCTATTTCTAGTTGGTTTAGAGGTTTTTATCATAAATGGATACTGAATTTTTTCAAATGCTTTTTCCACATCTGTTGATACTATCATGTGATTTTCTTTTTTTAGATTGTTAATAGAGTATATTACATTGTTTGATTTTCAAATATTAAACAAGCCTCACATTACCATGAAAAACCCCAATTGGACATGGTGTATTATTATTTTTATATGTTTCCTGTACACTATGTACAATTCAAAAAGTTTTTAAAAAATTTTTTTCTAATGTTTATTCATTTTTGAGAGACAGAGAGAGACAGAGCATGAGCAGGGGAAGGGCTGAGAGAGAGGGAGATGCAGAATCCGAAGCAGGCTCCAGGCTTCAAGCTATCAGCACAGAGTCTGACGCAGGGCCTAAACCCACAACCTGTGAGATCATGACCTGACTGAGCTGAAGTCAGATGCTTAACTGACTGAGCCACCCAGGTGCTCCAAAGAGTTTTAATTTTTGATCACTCAACTCACAAATGTTGGGCTGATGAAACAAGTTAAATTAACGAAGCTTTATTTAGTCTTGGTAGCCATGAAATAAGAGTGTTTTTGAGTAAATTAGCAACATCATGACACAAGAGTTAACACCGATTTGATATATCCTCGGGGAAGAAAGCAGCAGCGTGGAAGGATTTTGACCAAATGTGAAACCCAAATGCTATAGGATCCCTATGAAGAAAAGGAGGAGAAGGAAATTAATGTTTTGGCGCACTTTTTTTTTTTTTAATGAGGGGTCAATTTTTGTTTTGAAAAGAATCTTTTTACGATAATTTCAAACTTACACAAAAGTTGCCAGAGCTATACAAAGAACTCCCATATCCTCGTTCACCCACATTCTCCAGTTGTTAATATTTCACAGTATTTGTGGAGCACCTTTTACTGCTTCTGTAATGGCATCTACAACCAGGGCTAACAACTGATTCCATGACTACACTTGCATTACACAGCAGGCGTTATGTTGTGCTCGCCACTTTACTTACCTTGCTTACAGTCACTTGCCAAGGTATCTGTTATTACCCCTGTATCGTAGGTGATACTGTTGAGGCTTAGAAAAGTTGAGACAAACATGCCCAATGTTTCATTGGCTAAGGAGAGGTTTTAGATCCAGACCCCACTCCAAAGCCTATGCTTGTTCCCATATCCATACCATAGATAGGCAGAATCCTAAATTCAGGGAATTAAAGGTGTACCCATGACTAACATCTACTTGGTGGTCTGACCCTTCTCTCATGATTTCTATTTCAGGACCCCTCTTTTTGCTGAATGCTGAGGAAATCTCAGAGGAAGTAGGGAATATGTGGAGAACGATATATAAATTGACCAAGACTCTAGCTGATGTACCTGCACCCAGGCGGTTGGCAGAGAATGTGAAAATGAAGATTGAGAAATTCAAGCAACACATCCCTATCCTCAGCATTTCCTGCAACCCAGGGATGAAAGACCGGCACTGGCAGCAGGTGACTGTCACTGTCCACCTCTAGCCAGCCAGTCAATGCCTATGCCTACCTGGTCGCCCTTTGGAAGGCAGGAACCATTACTGGGTCAAGCCTCTCCTTTCTGAAAGGAGAATCTGCTTGAAGCCAAGGGGTTAATAATGGGAGGGAAAGTCTTTTAAAGGAAGGAAATAGGCAGGATACAGGATGAAATGCCTGCCTCTCCACATAAACAGGTTGACCCCTTTCTTTGGAGATCCCATTAATGATGATTGAATATTGCTTCAGCCAGTGGCTAGAAAGACTCTTGTAGTCTGCTTTTGTAAGCAAGTGGCTGCTCAGGACCCTAAAGGATGATAAGGGCATTGAATTACAGTGAGAGGGGCCTGGATTTGTCCCTTGATGAAGGACACACAAAAGAGAAAGCCATGCCTTTTCCTGGGGCCTCTTGACAATGCCAGATGATTCCTGCTTGGGCCAATAATATTGTAGAGCTTCATCGTCCAGCAGGCTATGTTCGGAAATAATACCTCACTCTTCTTTCAGCCCTTTGAGTCTATAAATGAGAATAATAAATATTCTCCTCTAAAAATAGTTGGGACTTTTATAAGCAACTAAGTGTGAGGGTGATAAGTGTGGTGTGAACACTAAGCAGAAAAAAGAAAACTGACTGTGTTTCTAAAATAATCATCACATTCAAGGGCTAGAAATGGCCTTGAAACGTCCTCTACCAGGGAGTTGGAGTTGAGACGGCCTCTCCATAGGCAGATTTCTCTGTGACTTGGCCTAGAATTCCCTCTTTCGGAAACATGCACAAGACTGAGGACATGTCTCTGGAAGGACCTAATCTGAGAGCACACCCATTACCTTCCAGAGAATGAAGTCTGAGCTCAGAGCATTTTGATCTCTCTGGGAAGACAAGATCTTGATATGTCAGAGATTCTGGATTTTTCTGTAAAGAAGAACTACTTTCAGTTTCCCAGAAAGCCTTGAAACTCAACACCTAAGTAAAGGGTGTAAAGGAGGGCAGGGGAGAGGTCCTCTTAGGAGACTTATGGTCTTGGGCTGTCCCAGCAGAGAGGGCTACACAGGAGCACCTGCCCCCACTTGGTGCTCATAGGGTGCCCCTATGGACCTAGCCTGACTAGTACATTGGCCCATTTGGAGGGCTGGGGAGGGTGGATAGACAAGTGGCCTTTGGTGTAGTGCTAGGTCTCTCCATGAGATGGCACTATAGAAAGTGCCTTCATCAATGGCCTTTAAAAAACCCCTCAGGAGGGTTGATGGGGGGTGGGAGGGAGGAGAGGGTGGGTGATGGGTATTGAAGAGGGCACCTTTTGGGATGAGCACTGGGTGTTGTATGGAAACCAATTTGACAATAAGTTTCATATATAAAATAAAAAAAAAAAGAGAGAAAAAAAAAAAACCCTCAGGAGACTCGGAAAGCCATCTCCTCCACCTGGTCCTTTCCCTTTGATGATGCTATTCCCACATGTAGACACTTTAAAAATCCCAACCATTCCTAGACATTCATAATGCTCATTTACAGATCACTTAGATGGACAGAATGGGAAAAAATCCTTAGAAGAATAATAACAGTAATAGCTCAAACATAGTTCATACCAACTATGAACTAGGCACTGTGTTGTATACTTTGTGTGGATTCCCTCATTTTATCCTCTCAACAACCCTTTGAAGTAGGGATGATCATCTCCACAGATAAGAAAACTGAGGCTTTGGAGAGAATAAGTAAATGGTCATGTGACTAGTAAGTGGTGGGAGAGGGAATCGGAATCTAGGTCTATGACTCAGCCTAGATGGGGAAAATGGGGAAAGAAATATCAGGTCAGAGGGGACAGTAAGCTGTAGGTAAGAGTGGAATATAGCCCCAAGAAGGTGGCTCCTGAATAATGAACCCCTAAAGTGGAACCCCAGTGGGCTGAACAGTTACAAGTGAGCTCAGACAGGAAAGAGGCCACCAGATACATAAAAGGGTGCCCACAGTCAGAGGCCTGTCCTGCCTGCATTGTAGGTCAAACCACAAGCCACCCTAGTGACAGCCACCGGCCTAGGGGAACCATTCTCTGCCCAAATGCCTAACTCAAGAGAACCATTTGTACAGGTTCTGGCTCAGGCAGGGGGCTCTGAAGGCTAAACCACCTCTTGCTGTCAAGGCTACCAAATGTAACTTCTGGGGTCATAGGGTGGCTGTGCTGTGGTTTCTGACCATTTCCCAGAACTTAAGCAGGTAGGGCTAGTCCCTTTATTTGGGGCACTGATATCAGCAAAGGGGTTGCTACTGTGATTTAAAACAAGATGGAACAGGGTGACATTTGACTTAGGAAGAAACCACGGTGGTGTATACTAAAGCTAGCCCTCTAGGACCATGCTGCCCAATGAAAATAATACAAGCCATATGTCTAGTGTTAAAGTTTCTAGTAGCCATGTTTTTTAAAAGCACTGACAGATGAAAAAAATTTACATTTCATTTAACCAAACATATTCAAAATATTTTTTCAATAGGTAGTCGATGTAAAAAAATGTTAATGTGATCTCATATTTTTCATATTAAGTCTTGGAAACATGGTATTCTTTTATACCTAGAGCGAATCTCAGTTTGGGCCAGTCACATTTCAAGTTCTCAATAGCCACAAGAAGCTAGTGGCTCCATAGTAGACAGGGCAGCTGCAAGCTCTTAGAATTAGAAAGCCAGATGTTTTGTTAGTCTCTATAATTAACAAAAGCAATTACAAAAAAAAAAAAATAGGGGCGCCTGGGTGGCTCAGTCAGTTAAGCATCTGACTTTGGCTCAGGTCATGATCTCGCTGTTCGTGAGTTCAAGCCCTGCATAGGACTCTGTGCTGACAACTCAGAGCCTGGAGCCTGCTTCAGATTATGTGTCTCCCTCTCTCTCTGCTCCTCCCCCACTCATGCTCTGTCTATCTCAAAAATAAATGTCGGAAAAAAAATTGTTAATAATAAATAAATAAGACTACCAATCTCTGAGTTGGCCAAGTCCTATGCCAAATGCTTTATGTAGTTATGTCATTTAATCCTAGAGATAGTGTGTATTCTAAGCCGTATTTTCAGGTATTGAGAATAAATCAAAGTCCAGGGCCACCAGGAACAATTGTGCAGACTGCAATCCACAACTCTAGGGAATGCTGTTCTTGTGTGCTACAGTGTGAATTGTACTTTTTAGAGTTATGCAGTGTATAACCTTCACAACTGTACATAGAAGACCTAAGAGCCCCACTAGATGTGATGAAGAAGAGCTTTTCAGGCAGAACTGGGTCCAAGTCCCAATTCTTCCATTTACTAGTTGGATGGTCTTGGACAAGGTACTTATTTTCTTTGTCTGAGTTTCCTTATGTGTAAAACAAGAGTAATAGTACATTAGTATCTTCCTCGTCATATTGAGGGAATGAAATGAGTGTATAAAAGTCTTAAAACAGTGCCTACTTCATAGTAAGCCCTCAATAAGTGTTTATTACTTCTGATTTCCACTATGCTAGTGGTCCTCCAGGTGTCCTCAGGACCCAGATTGGAAGCCATTTGAATTAGCTGGTTCACTCATGCTTTTGCTCTGCAAATATTTACTGATGCCTACTGACTGCCAGGCCCTGGGGACACAGGGCTAAGTAGGACAGAACAGCCTGCACCTCTCACATTGCTTTCTGCTCTGACATTTTGTAGTCCTCCTGGGGTTGAACAGAGACAAAATTGGGCAGTAGGTGAGATTTCTTACAGAGCCTCATTATCCTTCAGTCTTCTTGCTCCTCCTCTTGAGCACATGTAACCCTCATCCTCCCCCAGATCTCTGTCTTTGAGAAAAGTATTCAAAGCCATCAGAGATTTCAAGTGAGACCTTCTTCAGGGATATTTTCACTTAAAAGACAAGCGTGGGGTAGTATTTACACCAAAGGAATGGGCACAGTTGCAAACTGTTCCAACAAGTTAGCACACTGGGGTGGAAAGGAAGATATTTGGACAGAGCGGATTTCTTCCTTCTCGGCATCCTCAGATCACAGAATTTGTGTGGAGGGGGTCTGTGTACTCATGACTTCCTCCTTTTACTCAGCAAACACTGAAGCTTCTGTCACAGACCAGGCTTTGCACTAGGAGCACGAAAACAAACCAGATCCGGTTGCACCCCCAGGATGCTCACAAGTTGACACCACTGGTCCTCACAAAGACCACCGAGTGCTGCTGGGTAGAGACCCCAGTAAGCCAGATGGAATGCAGTGCGGGCCCTAGGCAGCCTCCCACATTTTTAGACCTGCACCATCCAATTCATTTGCCACTAGCTGTACACAGCTATTCAATTTTAAGTAAAAGTAGATTTAAAAAATCAGCTCCTCAATCACACTAGCCACATTTCCAGGGCTCAATGGCCAAATGTGACTGGTGGCTACTGTAAGGGACAGCGCAGAGTACAACATCATGGAAAGCCTACTGGCCAGCGCTACCTTGGACAGTACACACTTGTTTTCTTCTTTTTTCTGCAGATCAGTGAGATCGTCGGCTATGAAATAAAACCCACAGAAACAACTTGCCTTTCAAATATGCTGGAATACGGATTTGGCAAATTTGTTGACAAGTAAGACTCCTCTCCTTCAGGAAGCTTTTCCATCAAAGTATCTAAGTTCCTACAGGACATGACTGACCTCAGGCTGTTTTTCTCTTTATGGTTCAGGGTAACTTAAGCATTTTTAATAACCTCCACCTTGGGTGATTAGCTACTGGTGAAACTCATTTTCAGCTGCTGGGTTGATGATGGATTATAACTAGAAAATTGAGTCAGAGATTTTATTTTAAAGGGAAATTACAAAAAACAAACAAAAAAGCTCTTGGAACCTGAGCTCCAAGCCCAGGTCTCAGTGACTTCAGGTAAAACTGTTCACCTTTTCTGGGCTTCAGTTTCTTCCTCCCTTCCTCCCTCCCTCCCACCCTCCTTTCCCTCCTCCCTCCCTCCTGAGAGAGAGAGAGAGAGAGAGAGAGGCAGAAAGAGAGGGACAGATTATCCGAAGTGGGCTCTGTGCTGACAGCAGAGTCCAATGCAGGGCTCAAACTCATGATCCGTGAGATCACGACCCGAGTGGAAGTTGGATGCTCAACCGACCGAGCCACCCAGGCGCCCCCAGTTTCCTCTTTTGAACAAAAAACCAACAATAAACAGGAGCAGCTCTCTGAGTTCTTAGAGTCCAGGAAAGATGGTCCAGTGAGAGAATGTTTCACTTGCTTTCTCCTTTTCTCCAAATGCCCCTAGAGTCTGTGTACAAGAAACTGTGTTCTTTGAATTGCTGTTTTCAGGACCCAGAGACTCGTTGGACCTTGACTGTCTACACCTTCAGGGCAGGGGATGGGAGATACTGTATTGCCTGGACCAGAGACCCTGTCAGACAGCTGGGTTCAGGTCTAACTTGACACATGCTTCTCAGAGTGTGGCCCCAGACCAGCTGCATCAGCATCACCTGGGAACCTATTAGAATTGTATATTCTCGGGCCCCACCCCAGTCTGCTGAATCAGAAATTCTGGGTGTGGACCCTGCAATCTATGCTTTAACTGGCTTTTCAGATCAGCACTGTCCAGTCCAGAAGCCACCAGCCACATATCCTACTGAGCCCTTGAAATGTAACTATTCTGAATTAGAGGTGAGGCAAATATAAATAGAGGCTGGGTTTCAAAGGCTTATTAAGAAAAAAAAGCAAAATGTCTAATGAGTTTTAATATTGATTATATGTTGAAATGAATATTTTTGATATACTGAATTAAATAAATTATTAAAAAATTTTTCACCTGTTTCTTTTTACATTTTCAAAATATGGCTACTGGAAACCTTAAAGTGACATGTGACCCACCTTTTATTTAGAATAGGCAGTACTGCTCCAGGTGATTCTGATGCACGCCAGAGTTTGGAACCACTTTCTCCATCCCTGTGGGATAGGCCCCCAAATCTCTCTGCCATCTGAATGCTCTGATTCCCAACCCCCTAATACCACCAATGTAGTCCCTTTGTGAGGAGGAAGCCTAGAGACAGATTAGTGAGATTGTTGGCTATGAAATAAAACCCACAGAAACGGTGTAGGTTATTTCATGAAAAGGCTTCATTTTCCCTGAAAAGATAGATGTTTCTAAGAGAGACCAGCTATAGAACATTTATGCTGCACCAACATTTAATAAACATTAACCAACTGATCCATCACTATAACCTAATGTTGTAGCTACTATTATTATCCCTATTTTACAGATGAGGAAGTAAGTTGATCTGAGTGTTTAGGTAACTTGACAGAGGTCACAGCTAGTAACTCAATGAACCAAGACTGGAGCCCAGACTGGCTGACTCGAGAGCCTAAAGTATTGTTACCCTGTACTGCCTAAAAAATAAACTCCTCTAAGGAGACGGAAACCAAGCAAACACGCAGCAACTCTGCCACTTTCTGTGCCAGCTGGCCCCACTGTGACAAACCCAGAAGTGGTGACACCTTGGCTAAGTTGTTTGCCTCTGTGTGTCTCAGTATCCTTATCTGTAAAATGGGAAGAAGAATAGTAGCTGGGCGATTAGAGTCATGTTGAGGGTTATGAGGTAAGGCATATAACCTGAGCTGAGTTAACGTCTAAGTTCTCAGCCACAACCTGTTAGTGAGGCGTGCAGTCCCAGGTCTCCATCATCCCATAGTTAATGCAGCTTTGTCACATCACACTGTTAATGGGCTCCTTTAGCACATTTGGTTAAGGTCAACTGTTGCTGGACTTCAGGGATGCCCAAACTCATTAATGCTTCTGTGCAATATTTTGCATAATTATAAGTCATAAAGTATGTTGCAAACATTTTATCTTATTTAATTATACCAACAACCCCTGGTATGTGCAGAGGCAGACCCACTATGGCCTGTTGAGTGACTTGGTCACAGACATGCAGACAGCCTCTTTGTCTCACTCCCACCTGGGCTGGCACCTGCCTTTATTAATTATTCCCTAAATGCACACTCATTTTGTCATCTCCCAAGAAGGCCACGTTTAGGATGATGACCATGCTGCTGAAATCTTGATCAGTCATTCTTTGGAATGGGCCTCATCCACTACTCTCAAGGAAGCTGAGCAAAGATTCTCAGCTCTGTTTAGTTGACCCTATTTGGCTGACCACGTGTGGACAATTCTCTTGCTCCTTCTGATAAGGAGAAGAGAAAAGGCACATAGTGGAGGAGGAAGAAACACTGGATTGGAAGTCAGAGGAACTAGTGTCTGGACCTGGTTCCAGCACTCCCCGGCTGCAATTGAGGCTTTGGGGATATCACTTGCTTCATCTGGGCTTCAGTTGCCTATATGCAAAGACCAGATAGTGTCATCTCCAGTCAAGCTTGCAATGAAAGACAAGTGCCGAGGCAGAGAGAATAATCCCTCCTTCTCCTTCCAAGAACTTGGCTTCCTGGTTCTTCCCAATTCCCAGGCCACACCTGAGTTTAGAACCCCAACTCTCCATGTGGAAGCAAGAAGAAAGGAACTTGTCTTCCCCTTTTCTGTGGAACAGAGGGGCTATGGATATGGACCCAGCATATCAGGAAAATAGCAGTGATTTTTAAAAAGGTAGGGACGTGGGCACCTGCGTGGCTCAGTTGGTTGGGTGTCCGACTTCAACCCAGGTCATGATCTCTTGGTCCATGAGATCATGGACCCTGCGTTGGGCTCTGTGCTGACAACTGAGAGCCTGGAGTCTGCTTCAGATTCTGCCTCCCTCTCTCTCTGCCCCTCGCTCATGTTCTCTCTCTCTCTCTCTCTCTCTCTCTCAAAAATAAGTAAACGTTAAAATTAAAAAGGTAGGGCAGGGGCTCCTGGCTGGCTCACTTGGTAGAGCATGTGACTCTTGATTTTGGGATTGTGAGTTCAAGCCCCATATTGGGTATACAGATTATGTTTAAAAAAAAAAAAAAAAGGCAGGGACAGGAAGTGGAACAAAGCCATCGTGTAAATTAACAGAAGTTCTAACATCTAAATAGGAAGTCAATAATAATTCTGGGGGAAATAAGGAGTAAATGAAAATAGAGAAAAGGGGGTCTTATTTTAATGGCTTTGAAAGAATGGTTCTCAACTGGGGACAATCCACCCCACCCCCACTGGGAAACATTTGACAATATCTGGAGCCATTTTCGATTGCCACAACTGGCAAGAGGTGGGAGCAGGGGGAGTCTGCTACTGGCATCTATTGAGTAGATGCCAAGGATGCTACTAAACATCCTCCAATGTACAGGACAGCCCCCTCTCCCAACAGAGTTAATTAGTATTAGTTTGCTAGGGCTGCTATAACAAATACCTTAGGCTGGGTGGCATAAACAACAGAAACTTATTTTCTCATAGTTCTGGATGCTGGAGGTCCAAGATCAAGGCATTGGCAGAATTGGTTTCTTGTGAGGACTCTCTTTTTGGTTTGCAGAAGACCGCTTTCTCCCTGTATCCTCACATGGTCTTACCTCTGTGTGTCTGTCTTAATTTCATGTAAGGACCCCAGTCATATTGGATTAGAACCCATCCTAATGACCTCATTTTAACTGAACTATCTCTAACTGATCTCTTTTTTAAGATTTTAATTCCAGTATATTAGTGTTATATTAGTTTCAGATGTACAATATAGTGATCAACAACTCTATACATAACTAAACTACCTCTTTAAAGACCCTATCTCTGGGGCACCTGGGTTGGCTCAGTGGGTTAAGCATCTGACTCTTGATTTCGCCCAGATCATGATCCAATGGTTTTGTGAGTTTGAGCCCCAACGTTGGGCTCTTCACAGCTGGCAGCACAGAGCCTGCTTGGGATTCTCTGCGCACCGTCCCCGCCCCCCCCCCCCCGCTCCTCCCCCCACTCACAATGTCCCCTGTCTTTCTCAAATAAATAAACTTCAAAAATAAAAGTAAAGACCCTATCTCCAAACGGGATACCCCTCATTCTCAGATTCTGGAGTTTAGGACTTCAACGCATGATTTTTGGGGGGATGCAATTCAGCCCATAACACAGCCCGTACGCCACTGGTGCTGAGGGTAAGAAACTCTGCAAAACACTGGAGGTAACCAGCACGTCTTAGAGCCGGGTGTTATTAAACATTTTAGTAAAATTAAGGGCATTTTGAATTTGTCTTAAGGATGAACCAAAATTACTCCTCTGCCATGTTTTCACTGCCCTCCTTCCTCCTGTTGATGTTGCTATTGCTGTGTTCTCTCTAGACTGGAGCCCATTGGTGCAGCCGCCAGTAAGGAATACTCTCTGGAGAAAAACCTGGAAAAAATGAAGTTAGACTGGGTTAACATGACGTTCAACTTTGTGAAGTACAGGGACACTGTGAGTGTTAGTCCAACTGCCCAGCTCCCTGACAGCAGCCCCTTGATTATGTAGCAGGTGACAGAGGGGAGTCATTCAGAATTGCAACAGCACTTGGGAAGGAGGGATCCCTAACGTCTTGTTTTTTAATTTATTTTTATTGAGATATAATTGACATGCAACATTGTGTAAGTTTGAGATGTAAAACGTGTTGATTTGATACATTTATGTATTGCAATATGATCACCACCCTAGTGTTAGCTAACAGCCCTGTTATGTCACATAATTATCATTTCTTTTTTGTGGTAGGAACAATTAAGATCCAGTTTCTTAGCAACTTTGGAGTTTTTCTTGCTGTCTTGTCTATAATCACTATCCTGTGCATTAGATTGTTTCCTCCCATCTGCCTTCACGTGCCAGTCATTCTTCCTCCCCAGCCCACCCACCGGAAGGGTGCATTTTTAAATGAGAAAGGCCTTTTGATTGAGAGCTACAGGCTTTCTCAGTGCAAAGAAACTGAGTAAGCCTGCTGAGTTAGCATCTCCCAGGGAGGGCTCCCCAGGCCTCTCAGAAGCATACCTGGGTAAAAAATGCTTAGAGCATCTCAAAAAAAAAAAAAAAATCTGCAATTGATTCTTTCTGGCTCCTCTTACCCACAGAATCTGTATTTTTCAAGCACTCCGGTTTTTATTCTAACGTGCAGTACAGATTAAGAAACTCCCTGTCCCCCAGGCTGCATGTTATCTTTTGTGACTCTCCACTGCTTTAACTTGAATGGTCACGGCACCTTGATCACGTGGATAGGAACTATAGCTGAGCCAATGTAAGGGAAGAGAACTGGGGCCTCTCTCAGCAAGACCAGGCCACTGACAGTGCCAGTAGCTTGGTGCTACATCACCTGATGCGATTGGATACTGCTAGGGGCTGTTGGGCTGGGGTGAGAGGTTGAACCTGGGGAAACTGGGAACAGGTCAGTTGCACCTGGCCCATCTTCAGAGTTTGGGACTGACACAACTATAGACAAGGATCGACAGCAAAAGGAAGTCACAGTAGCACTTTATCAAGAGCTAGACACACCTTCTGATGCAGAGCTACTGGTAGAAGGTACATGAGAGAATATATCCTAGCTCCAATTTAACCACCCAGATGTGGGCTTGAAGGAAGTGAAAACAGAGCCAGAAAGGCCAGACCTGCTAGACAGGGGCAGACCCTTCTCAGCTTGCTCACCACAGTGGCCCAGGAGGAAGAAGAGTGCCATTCACAGGGGCTGACCTCCAAAGCACAGTAACCTGAGCTCCTAGTAAAATATGGCCCAGTAAATGTATAGGCAGAAGTTCCCAAACTTTTTTCTGTGTGTGGCGCCTTTGTGTCTCGGTACCTTTTTTTTTTTATAGTTCCCCTCCCCGGGCTGAAAGAAACACCTAACAGCTTTGTTTATGAAGTAATAAGGTTCAAACAACTTTAATAAGTATTTGTGTCATTTCAACAACTGTGTTTTTTAATCCATATAAATGGAAAGAAAAAAACATTTGTGTTTCATTTTTAAATAACCACAACTAATTGCTGCTAGTTTGCTGCAGTGCCCAGGGGTACCTTGGCACACAGTATGGGAACCACAGGTCAAGGTCCAACCAGTCAGATTAGCAGCTCATCCTACCTGAGAGAGAACCAGCAAAGCAAGTGGAAGTAGGAACATAGAGAAGGGACTAGAATAATATGCCCTTCCCCCACCCAGTCCCCAACAGCTACTAGTTGTAGGTCTGGGCTGGGACCATGTTTGATTTCTGCAAAGGAGGTAGAAAATAAATGTCTTTAAGAACACTTTCGAGGAAGAGAATAGAAATTCCATGCCCTGTGAGACAGATTTCTGTCCCACTTGGGTGGAGATCTGAGCTGTGGGCCCTTTGGAGATCAGCATGAAAAGTGGGGGGCGGGGAGGGAGGGCTTGTGGTTTTGAACGGTCGGGGAATCTTTATTCATAGGGTACAAGCATCTTGTGTGCGGTTGATGACATTCAGCTGTTACTTGATGATCACGTGATAAAGACCCAGACTATGTGTGGCTCCCCATTCATCAAACCAATAGAAGCAGAATGCCGGGTAAGAGGAAATGAGATTGAGGGTTCTTGATGTCTCATTAGCTCTGGGTTTGCTGGAAGAGGGAGAAGATTTTTAAGTTCAGTTAACAAAGAAGCTCACTTTTTCCTGATTGGAAAAAATACATAACTCAAGACTGAAAGCAATAACCATCCAAGTAAGCATATGGCACTCTGAGCCTTTACAGTAGTCTGCCAAAAGAGAAGATGAGATGATTTTAATGCACTGAATAAAAATACATTTGTGAAGTATTTTATGAGCTAGAGTAATCTAGAATATAAACTACATAAGGGTAGGGGTTTAGGCTCCTTTCTTGCCTCAGTGTTTGTGGAAGTGGCATAAGCTAAGGCCACTCTGGAGCCAGACTGCCTGGGTTCAAATTCTGGCTTTGTACCTTGTTGTGTGACCTTGGGAAAGTTACTTGAACTGTTCTATGTCCATTTCTGCATCTGTAAAGTGAGATTTGTAATAGTATCTCCCTCATAAATCTGTTGGATTAAACTGGTTTCATATATGTAAAGCACTCAGACCATCGCTTGTCACAGAGTAAGCATTATAGCTGCTATTAATATTATTCCATTGGGAAAACTGCATGAAGGCAAGGACTCTTGTTTTTTTCATTGCTGTGTCCACATTGCCTAGAGTAATGACCAGAACACTGGGGGCAAATAATAAGTACTTTCTTAAACAAGTGAATGAGCAAATGAATGAATAAATCCATCCAGTTTGTTCAGGCAATGGGTCTGTGTTGCAGAGTGGCAGGTTAATGATTCAGATATGAAATGCTAAATTCACAGAAATGGGAAGAAAAGCTGGTTCGTGTGCAGGAAATTTTGGAGGCCTGGTTGAAATGCCAAGCCACCTGGCTGTACCTGGAACCGATCTTCAGCTCAGAGGACATCATAGCCCAGATGCCAGAAGAGGGCAGGAAATTTGCCACCGTTGATAGTTACTGGAAATCACTCATGTCCCAAGCGGTAAGTTTTTCCTCCCTAGCACATCTCTCCATCAGGCATGTGGGATGCTGTACAGATGTTCCTCACTGCACATCGTAGCCATGTCCCTTGAAATTTATAAGTAAACTAGATTTTTTCAAATTTGATATGTTTAAAATTTTTTTCTAATTTTGAAAGTTGTTACTAAAAATTCAAGTGTAGAAATATGTAATACAGAGAGTGGAGGCCTTTTGAAAGCCTACCTCCTTAGAGGCAACTGTTAGTAGTTTGTATGATTTAGTTCTCGTTCCTAATGAGGTAGAAGATTGTGTCACATGATAATGCAATAGAACTTTTATAGATTGAGGATCATTTTAGAATTCAAATCGTTCTCCATATTCAGTTACCTAGTTATTTAACAAATGTTTATTAAATACCCAGCATTGAATTAACAGTCAGAAAACAACTTGAAGATGACTAGTATATGATTTCTGCCTTCATAAAATTCACTGTCTTGTGAGGAGAGACTCAGAGGTAAATAAGAGAGCTATAAAAGAAGTATATATAAACAGCTTTTAGAACACAGAAGAGTGATTTAGTTGCCTGGGAGTGTCAAGAAAGGCTGCAAAGGGGGCACCATCAGAAACAAGCCTTTTAGGATGAGTTCACTGGGCATACAGGGCAATCAGGGGTATCCATTAAGAGATGATATCTTTTTCCTTTTTGAAGTCAAGTGTACTCAAATTGGGGCTCACTTATAAAGAATTTATCTCAAGAATATTTATCTGTGTTAGTGGGAATTTATATTGCCCAACCAGTGGAGCCAGTTTTCATGATATCCTGCTTCCTCCAACTCCATATTAGTTCAGATTCTTCAGTTGCAAGTATTCAGTAACAAAAGTTCCACTGAATAAATTTTAAAGATCAAATTGGCTTTTTTAAAGAATTCATAAATTGGGCACTATCCCATCTAACAAATAATAGGATGCTCAAAGGAGTTGTACAAAATGGGAAGTTTATTTTTTTTTAATTTTTTAATGTTTAATTTTGAGAGAGAGAGCACTCAAGCAGGGGAGGGGCAGAGAGAGAGGGAGACACAGAGTCCAAAGCAGCCTCTAGGCTCCAAGCTGTCAGCACAGAGCCAGATGCGAGACTCATACCCATGAACCATGAGATCATGACCTGAACCAAAGTTGAACACTTAACCAATGAGCCACTCAGGAGCCCTGGAAGGTTTTTATAGAAGGAGGAGTCGACCATGTCCAGAGGAAGAGGATCATGTTGTATGAGCTTTCACCCTTGTGGGATTAGGAGGCAGTTAGCTGGGCAGGGAAGTCAGCAATTGATGGGCTTGGTCATATACTCAATGATCATTCTCAGAATCTAGGAACCCCGTGGTGATTCTCATTTTTTTTTGGAACCTAGGTGAAAGATACCAGGGTTCTGGTGGCAGCAGACCAGCCACGGATGGCTGAGAGGCTTCAGGAAGCCAACCTCTTCTTAGAGGACATCCAGAAGGGGCTGAATGATTACTTGGAGAAGAAGAGACTGTTTTTCCCCAGGTATTCAGTACTATTCTTTTGTTTGGAGTTACCTTTTTGACCCATGTATAGTTAGAATTACATTTTTCATCCTGAGGGTTGGCTTCTACCAATCTTTTTCATAGTTTTTTCCTGGTTTTCCATTCCCCACAAGACAGCTTTCAGGAGTAGGGCATGTCTTTCTGGTCATTGCTTAGAGTGAGGTTGAATGGACACCAGTAGGAACCAAATCATGGTCGAATACCCCGTTGAAGGGATATAGTAGTCCTGATTAAGAGCCTAGACTTGGGAGTTAAACAGACCTCTGTTTGAGTCCCAGCTTTTCCACTTACTAATCCTGAGACTTTTAGCAAATCTACCTGAGCCTCAGGTTCTTCACTGTAAAATAGAAATATAATAATGGCTCCTACCTCATATATCTGTGCAGATCAAGGAGATAATGCATGTAAAGCATTTAGCCATCTAAACAGTTAAATGTTTTTTTGACATCAAATTTTGCAGTTTCTGGTAGGTATGTTTTTAAATATTTGACTCTTGTTAAATATTTATATTTTTGCTTCTGCGTAAAAGTCAAAGTCATTTTAGAGGGTTGGTTTCAGAAAGAGGATTCTCACTGCTGATATCTATCCATGTCATTTGACTTGAATTGGGATGTTGGTTTGATCCAAATTTGCTTTTAGGAAAAGTAAATTTTTGTGTTCCCTTTTATGGAGACAAAATTAGTTTCCTGCTTTCCACCACAAACTTAAAAAAAATTTTTTTTTAAGTAAGCTCCATGCCCAGTGTGGAGCTTGAACTCATGACCCTGAGATCAAGAGTCATATTCTCTACTGACTGAGCCAGCCAGGTGCCCCTCCACCAGAAATTGTTTTAAAATGGTTTGTTTAGGACTTACAAATGTCCTTGTGTCTATGTAGTGCAGCATTGTGTGATAGAACTTTCTACAATGATAGGAATGTTCTGTATTTGTGCTGTCCAATACAGTAGCCATTAGGCGCATGTAGCTATATAGCACTTTAAATGTGGCTAGGGTGCCTGAGAAAGTGAATTTTTAATGTATTTAATATTAATTTTGCAATGTAGATAGCCACGTACAGCTAATGGCTTCAGTTTTGGACAACACAAATACAGCACAAATCATGGAAGGAACCTGAACTTGGAAGTACAAAACTTAGGAAGAGGAAACCCCTGAGATTTGGGCTTTTAGTCCTATACCCTGTCCTGTTATTCCTTATAAAAATATGAGCAATAGCCAACACTAACACAGCATTTACCGTATACCAGGACACTTTTCTAGGTGCCTTACATGTATTAACTTATTTAAACTCACAATAATCCTATGAAGTTGGAAGCATTATTATTATTTCCTTTTACAAATAAGGAAACAGTAACTTGCCAGAAGACACAAGACTGGTAAATGGACAAGCTAGAATTCAATCCAGGCAGTCTGTATAAGATACCCTGTTATTTAATCTCTCTGAGACTGCTTTTCTCCCTAAATTACACACACACACACACACACACACACACACACGCACACTGTATTCTCTCTCTCTCTCCCTCTTTCCCTCTCTCTCTCTGTCTCTCACCATGAATACCTCAGTTTCCTTACGCATTTTTATAAAGTCATGCACTCTCAGAAAACACTTTGAAAATGTTAATGAATAATTTCACATATTTGAAATTAATTTTGTCTTGAAAATATGGAGTGCTAAATAATGATTTTGTGTTAAGTTATCCAAGTAATTTAATTATTACTCTTATGGCCTTTGAGCCTTATTCATTGTCACACTTGATGAGTCCATAGAGATCACCTGTGTTAATTTCCCTTGGCAGTGAGAGAAATTGATATCCTCATTAGATATTGGTATGTTAGTCAGCCAACAAATAATTATTGCGCTCTTCCTATCTGCTCAACATTGCAGCTATAATACATTAGTTTGCTTTGCATCATAACAAACCTCCCCATAACTTAGAAGCTTAACACAGCAACTGTTTATCTAGGTCATAATCCTGTGGTCTTGCAAATAGGGCTGGAATCAGCAGGGTGGCTCTTCTGGTCTCATCAGGGCTCATTTATGTGCCTGGTCAGCTGGCAATTGATAGCCTCAATGACTTGTCTAGTGGTTGGCTTCCTTTTGGCTGGAGCAGCCAGGATAGTTGGGCCACATGTCTTTCATCCTCCAGAAAGCTAGCCTGAATTTATTCACATGGTGGTGGTCACAGGGTTCCCAAGGCCAGCCAAGAGTGGAAGCTGTAAGGCTTCTTAATGTCTAGGCTTGGAACTTGCACAAATGCATGTTTGCTATAGTCTGTAGGCCAAAGCAGGACACAGAGCCCGGCCAAGTTTGAGACATGTAAAAATAGATTCGACCTCTTGTAAAGAGGAACCATAAATATCATGACCATACACAGTGAAGATTGTAATATATGGTCCCTCAATTATGGGACTTTTCAGGTTGATGGTTACAGTTTGTCTGTAAAATAGAGGTTTGTCTATTGAACATTTGCTAAAAGTTTGTGGTTGCTGACTTAAGGGCCTGAGCAAGACAATGATTCTACCATCTTCTAACTTAAAACATGAAGTAAAGTCCTCTCCATATAGATAGTGATGTGATGTGTGGTCTGGGAGTGAACAGTCAAGAAAGAATTTTTGAGATTTTTCAAGTGCAAAAAATGTGGTTTTATTAAAGCATGGAGGAGCCCCTGGGTGGCTCAGTGGGTTGAGTGTCTGGGTCTTGATTTCAGCTCAGGTCATAATCCCAGGGTCATGGGATCGAGCTCTACATTGGGCTCTGCACTGAGTGTGGAGCCTGCTCGCTCGCTCTCTCTCTCTCCCTCCCTCTCCCTCCCTCTCCCTTTCCCCACCTCTCCCTTTTCCCTCCCCTCCCCCACTCACTCTCTCTAAAAGAAAGAATGAAAGAAAGAAAGAAAGAAAGAAAGAAAGAAAGAAAGAAAGAAAGAAAGAAAGAGCAAGCAAGCACAGGGACAGGACCCATGGACAGAGAGAGCTGCACTGGAATTGGGAGGAGCAATTGATTATATACTTTGGAGCTGGGAGAGGGGAGGTGAGTAGAGACAAATGAAGTTTCCAAAAGGATTTTCATATGTTAAAGAAGACTTAACAGGATCCTGGAGGTCTGGCTATTGTCAAGTGAAGGTTGCCTTTGCCTCTAGAAAAGTATTAACATTAAGACAGTTGTGAGTTCCTGGAGGAATATCATACTCTGCCTGTCTTAAGTATTTGGCAATGGACTGCAAGTTGTAAGGAAATCTAATTTTATCTACATTTCCTTTTGCCTTTGTTCTCCACATCAGATAGGTCAATAATGTACTTCTTATTTCACATTGTTAACATTTTCTGTCATACCTGGAGATAAGGAAAGACAAGGAAGTCTTCTCTCTCCTTCTAATAATGGTTCTGTACTGATTGTATATTAGAATCACCTTGGATTTTAAAACTATAGATCCCTAGACCTAACCCAAGTCACTTATATTAGATTCTCGAGGTAGTGGAACCTTAGCATTGGAGGTTTTTTTAAGCTCCACAGGTGATTCTAGAGTGCAAAGTTGAGAACCACTGCTGTATCCAAGTTTCCTCCAAAAGGTGGCACCCTGCCCCCAAGCCATATTAAACTCACATATACCAGCTTTCATCCTTTGTCTTGCTCTGAGTCAAAACTGTCTCCACCCTCTATGCTTTACAGAAGACTCTAGAATATATCTGGTGTTCACGGGTGTCATCTATCTGTTGGGGAGTATCACCTTCTTGGGAAAAGAGGTTCTCAAAAGAGATTCCAGTTGCCATCTTCTTTTGCTTTAAAATAGGTTCTTCTTCCTGTCAAACGATGAGCTGCTGGAGATCTTGTCAGAGACCAAGGACCCCCTCCGCGTGCAGCCACACTTGAAGAAGTGCTTCGAAGGAATTGCCAAGCTAGAGTTTACAGACAGCCTGGAGATTGTAGGCATGATAAGCTCAGAAAAAGAAACCATTCCATTCAAACAGAAAATCTACCCAGCTCAAGCCAAAGTAACTCTCCTCTTACTCATTTTCATTCTTTTCTCCATAACAGAGCAATACAGAGAGAAGCAGGGAGCATATTGATAGGTTAAGCACTTGGACTCGACTTCCATACTGCCGGGGTGTGGAATACCTGAGTTCCACAGCTTAAGGACTATGTGACTTTGGGAAATTGCTTAATCTTTCTGAATCTCCATTTGCCCATCTCTAAGATGAGGGTTTTACTGCAATCCAAGTGACACACTAAATTTATGGAAGGATTTCAATCAAACTTCATGTGGAGGCAATAACAGGCATCAGACCCAACAGCCGATGCTGTTCAGATCTCCATGATCAAAGCCCGATTAAAAGTAATCTAGTCAGACAGCTTTCTGGGGCAGGTGTTTTTAAAGGTCAATAAAACATTATGGAATCAATGCCATTTTACTCAGGTTTTGATACAAGTGTCCTTATATAATGAGTAAGATGTAAATTACTCCCTCTTCTGCTGAACATGATGGCACCATCAACTAGAAGTAGACAAGCACTCTTGGCTTTGCTTTGTTAACCATTTTTGCCAGCCACACATATAAGTTGTAATAACCAGGAATCACGTTACCAAATAGACACCAGCTAGCTCACAGGTGCCTGAAGTTACCTGAAATTCTAAAACTGAATAATTTGATGCATATTTGAATTACCTGTAGAGCTTTAAATAAAATTCAAATGCCCAGGTTGCATCCCATAACAAATTGAAACAGCTGGGAGTGGAAGTCAGGTATCCATATTTTTTAAGAATCTCCAAATCATTCCAGTGCACGACAAAGTTTGGGAACCACTGGACTAAGGCAAGGATTAGAACTGCTCATTAGAAATGAGCAATTATTTTATGAACTGAAACATAAATGTGTCATTTGCTTCCTGAGAAGTTGTCTGTTTCAGAAAATTACGTGAAATGTGTGTCAAGAATCCCCCATTTCCCCTTTTACGTGACACATACTTCCTAGAATGAAAAAATATAAATAAGTAAATAAATATAAAACATATAATTAGAGAATATTGGCTTGAAGGGGTGTCAGACCTTTGGCCTCCCTCCAGCCTTGGTCCAGAGAGAGCTTGGGTTCTGCCCATGATGTGTCCCTCTGGGCTTGGCTAGCTTGCTCCTTTTTTGTCTCGCCCCACAGGGCATGGTGGAAAAGTGGCTCCAGCAGGTGGAGCAGATGATGCTTGCCAGTATGCAGGAAGTTATTAGACTTGGGATCGAAGCATATGTCCAGGTAAATGAGAATTGGGATATACATGCCAGGGTGTTGGTACAGCAACAACTCTGGGTTAAATGGATCAGTTATAACCACCCCTCTGTCTTCTACCAAAACCCACGCTAATCCTGTTGGGTAACACCTGACCCCTCTGTGCCCTCTCTTCTTTCCCTGTGAATCTTGGGGTGATCTACATATTTCCGATGAAATGGAAGCAGCTGGGACAAGACAACATGGTTAGCTTTAACCCTCTGGCTGCTCCCTGCCAAGTCCTTTCTGTGAAATGAATTGATGGTAGGAGGTTGTTTTAGAGCCCCTTCCAATTAAGCATTTTCCCTTCCAGGCTTTTAGGTTCCATTACATAAGCCCTAAACAGTACAACTCATTAAACTCCCAAAATTTTAGGGAAAGAAGGTATGACCGAAGAAAGCCAAAAGAAAAAGAGCTGGTGGCAATCACTCTTCAGCCAGCTCCTAGCAAGGCTAAATGTAGGCAGATCAGGTCTTTGTGCTCCTTGATTTGGGTGCCTTTTTGCCTTACTTTTCAGGGCCCCACCCCCATGACCCTTTCCATCAAACCAAAGAATATTCAGTTAATACCTTCCCACTAAAGTACAGGGTACTGACCCTGCTGTCCCTCTTGGTAGTAGTACATTGTAAATGAAAGGCCTATCCTTTGTCCTGCAATTTATTTTAAATTAAAAAACTAAGGAAAAATGGCTACCAGTATGAAATATTTCATGCAATTGCGTGTATATATATAGCAAGAGTCAGCAAACATTTTCTGCAATGTAAATGTTTTTATAGTGTCTTCAGCTCTGTGGGCCACAAAAAAACAGCCTTGGATGATAGGTAAACAATGGGTATGGCTGTGTTACAATAAAACTTTATTTTCAGAAACAGAAGCAAGGCCAGATTCAGCCCTCTGGTCTTAGTTTGTAAAATCTATAGTTTAAAAACAAGTTTGAGGAGTTGCTGGGCATGGCTAAGGAACCTGGCACAGCACTACAATATTATATAGACATCAAAAAGAATGGGTATGAAAACTCACTAAACAGCTCCTTGATTATAACTGTGTAAAATTCTTGGATTGGGAATTTAAGAAAAAAAAACGAGTTGAGCTTGCTGATGATTTTTTTTTCTTTTTCATACAATTCAGTGAGGAAGACATAAAGCAGTAATCCCAGAGATGTCAAGCCTAGTAGCTTCTGAGGGTGGAGGAGGATTTTGTATTTCTTGAGGGGGTAAGGTGGTGGGGGATGTTTTTCAGACATTGATTTAAGTCACACAAGATGAAATGACCCTACCACCTGCCCCCCCACACACCTTTCCAGGTCCCTCGTAATCAGTGGGTCTTGCAGTGGCCTGGCCAGGTGGTTATCTGTGTCTCTTCCATCTTTTGGACCAAGGAGGTGTCCCAAGCCCTGGTCGAAAAGACCCTACTGGTAAGTGAGCCTGTCATGAAGCTTGTAGAGGAGATTCAAGCTCGATTAAGCTTTGAATGACATATACTTAAAATAGCCCTATTTTCTGAACAACAACAAGAAAAAATCATATAATCCAACTCTGACATTGGGAAAGCCAGGGTTTTCATGGGGACGGTGGGATGGATTTGGAATTGAGGCTCTGCTGGAGTTCTCTAGTGTAACACCTCTCATGATCCTTCCCAGGTAGAAATACTAGGCTGTAATATACTAAATTTTTATCAGTCTTCACTTCCAGGGGTCAGCTTGGCAAAATTTCTATCAACAGAGACCTCTTATCTTCTTTCTGGGCCCAAATACCACCTGGTCCTGTTTTCCCCTCCTCCTTTACCATTACCACTTCTTGCCACCTGCAGTTCAACACAAACCCACCTACAACTCTTCATTCAGCATTCTTTTAAGACCAAGAATGTTGAAGTCCTCCTTGTCCTCAGATCCAGACATGCATATTTCCAGTTAATTCCTTCCTTGGAGGCCAATGCTTGAGAGTTCAAGACCTGGATGGACTTGGGGGGTGCCTGGGTGGCTTAGTCGGTTAAGCGTCCAACTCTTAATTTTGGCTGAAGTCATGGTTCATGGCTTTGAGCCCCATGTTGGACTCTGCACTGAGAGCACAGAGCCTGCTTGGGATTCTCTCTCTCTGTCCTTCCCCACCACCCCCCCCCCGCCCCCACCATATGTATTCACATTTTCTCTCTCTTTCTCTCTCTAAATAAAAATTAAAAAAAAAAAAAAAAAAGACCTGGATGGACTTGGGTTCATATCTTGTACTTTCCCTTGTTAGCTGTGTGACCATGGGCAAGTTATTTAATCTAAGTCTTGGTCTCCTTGGCTCTACAATGAGCCACAGTGCACCACATTGTAGTACAACATCATACTCTTCTGTGGGAGAGTTAAATGAAATACTAGCAAATGAGTCACTGCTAGAGACCAGGCTATGAATCCCACAGGGCAGAGGCTATGTCTGTTTTGCTCACTATTATATCTTCAGGGGTTACTGCAATGCTGAGCACATAGTAGGTGCTAAATATTTGCTGAACAAATGAATTGTAACTCCATTCCCAACCTTTTTACCATAAACATACTTTCCCATATTTATCCCATTAGACCTTCTGTTATTCCCCCTGTAGATGACTGGCTGCAGACAAGAAAATATTTTAGTTTATTATATTTTGTTTTATACCTTAAAATTAGAACATTAGTATTTAACCAGCATTCAAATTTCTACAGATTCCATGTTGATAATTCCTACAAATATACTTTACACTTGCTGACTGCTTTCATGTATTTCATTTCACACTTTTGAAACACTAAAAAATTATGATTTTTGTGACTGCATCTTTGTGCCCCAGTTTTCCTACCTGTAAAAGGAGAGCCTGCTTCCCATCACACATCAGTGCCATAGAGTACCTGTGTGTTGAATGATGTGGCTCAGTGTCTTAAAGGAAGCAAATGTTGGTACAGGATCACCATCCATGCATCCATCCATCCATCCAGTATTCCTTTAATAAATATTTGTTTGACATCTGCCCTGTGCTGAAATGATGCTACTAGGCAAAGGGAATTAGAAGTGAGTCAGAGCAACATGGTCCCTGTCCTCATGAATTTACAGTCTAGTGGGGGAGATAAAAAGTCTCTTCAGTAGGAGTGTGATAAGGAAAGCTTAGGGATTCAAGAAGCATGGGAAGGAAGGAGAGAAGAGAGAGGTTAGGATTAGAGATGATTTCCCAGGAAAATGGTGCCTAAGAGGAGACCTAAAATATAAACAGGGATTAGCCAAGCAAAAAAACAGGAGAAAGAGTGTTTGAGAGAGAGAGAGAGAAACCACAATGTGCAAAAGTCTGAAGATGAAAAATGTGGTGCATTCCAGCAACTGAAGGCACTTTGGTCCAGAATAGCTGTGGAATGAGTGTGGTTAAGAAAGATGTGGGGAGGGGTCCCTGACTGGCTCAGTTGGCAGAGCATGGGACTCTTGATCTTGGGGTTGTGAGTTTGAGCCCCACACTGGGTGTAGAGATTACTTAAAAATAAAATCTTAAAAAAAAAAAAAAAAAAAAGATGCATCACCAAGAGTTTTCCAGACTCACAGCAAGGGCAATGGGGAGGCATTGAAAAGGCTTTTTTTTTTTTTTTTTTTTTTTTGGCTATGTGTCAGGTACCTTATTAATAATAATAACAACCATCAGTATTTACTGGATGCTTTATTCACACTGTGCCAAGTGCTTCGCCATTTCATTTAATCTTCAAAACAGCTCCAAGAGATAGCTGAAATTATCTAGACTCGGCAGAACAGGAGACTAAGACTCAGCAGGTTACTCTATTTTGCCCAGAACTGCATAGCTAGGAAGTGGAGAAGGTGAGCTGTGGACCTAAGGTGGTCTCACTTTTTTTCCTCTTTAAAATGTATTTGTATTTTTTAACTCTTTATTTCGAAGTAATGTCAGACTCACAAATAATGTTGCAAAAATAATGCAAAGAGTTCTCATATCCAGATTCACCCAAAATTAACATCTTAAATAGCCACAATATGATTATAATTATCCAAATCAGGAAACCAACATTGATGCAAGATACATTCCTATCTAATCTGTTCCAGGATCATGGTTTACATACATTTACTTTTCACATCTCCTGTGTCTCCTTTAATCTGAAAAAGTTTCCATTTTTTAAAATTCTGATTTACTGCATAATTTATATACAGTAAAATTCACCCTTTTTAGTGTACAGTTCTCAGTTTGAACACATACATACATTCGTGTAACCACCATCACAATCAAGATACAGAACAGTTGCATGCCCCCCAAAGTTCCCTCACTCCCTTTGTAGCAATCCCTTCCCCTGTTCCACGCCTCTGGCAACTACCAAGCTGTTGTCTGCTCCTGTATTTTGTCTTTTCCACAGCATCATAACAATAAAATCAAGATATCTGGCCTTTCCAATTTGACTTCTTTCAGTTAGCATAATGCATTTGAAATTTGTCTTGAGGTTAATGAAGAGAGTGAGGGAAAGGTTGCTGGAGGGATGGCTTGGGCCATGGGCTGGTGGATGGTGCCATTCCCCAAGAGGGGATTACAGAGAAGAATCCAGTTTAACCAGATGTCCCCTCCTGTGCCCCTGCCAGGATTTTCTGAAAAAGAGCAACAATCAGATCGCACAGATTGTCCAGCTGGTTCGAGGGAAGCTAAGCAGTGGGGCTCGACTCACCCTCGGGGCCCTCACGGTCATCGATGTCCATGGTGAGCAAGGAGGCTTCTCTGGCATTTCTGACTGTCTAGGAATGGCAACCAGGCTTGCTGCTCTCCATTCTCCTGGATGGAGTGATTCAGGGTCTCCTTTCCTGTTAGGGAGAGGCTTCTCTAACTGTAAGTAAGGTGAGGGAATAAGAAGTCAAGGCTTCTATGAATCTCCACCTCCTTTTCTCTCCCATCCCCACCCTTATTTCCAGGGAACCCCTAAGCAGGGCCCTCTCACTGAGACCATGATGGCCAAAGCCATTTCTAAGATTCACCAACTTGGAACATTTTCTTGAGGCTGACCATAGCTAATATTTTTGAATACCCACCAGGTACGAGGCTTTGTGCTCAGTGCTTGACGTACATTATCTTGTTTTTATACACACTTAACAAATTAAGAACCTGAGGCTTAGAGGGTTAAATAACTCACCAGAGAGGAATACAGCTACTAAGTAGCAGAAGCTGTTTTGTAATTTGATGTCATTGATTTAATGGTAATTCTTTGTCTGATTCCAAACCCAAGAGACTGGAAATGGGCAGTGTATGCAGGGAGAGAACGGGTGAGAGATAATGCCTTCCAGCAATTCCTTTAAAAAAAAATGGGAATGCAAGCTGGTGCAGCCACTCTGGAAAACAGTATGGAGGTTCCTCAAAAAACTAAAAATAGAACTGCCCTACAATCCAGCAATTGCATTACTAGGCATTTATCCATGGGATACAGGTGTGCTGTTTCAAAGGGACACATGCATCCCCATGTTTATAGCAGCACTATCAACAATAGCCAAAGTATGGAAAGAGCCCAAATGTCCATCGACGGATGAATGGTTAAAGAAGATGTGGTATATATATGCACAATGGAGTATTACTCGGCAATCAAAAAGAATGAAATCTTGCCATTTGCAACTATGTGGATGGAACTGGAGGGTATTATGCTAAGTGAAATTAGTCAGAGAAAGACAAAAATCATATGACTTCACTCATATGAGGACTTTAAGAGACAAAACGGATGAACATAAGGGAAGGGAAACAAAAATAATATAAAAACAGGGAGGGGGACGAAACAGAAGAGACTCATAAATATGGAGAACAAACTAAGGGTTACGGGAGGGGTTGTAGGAGGGGGGATGGGCTAAATGGGTAAGGAGCACTAAGGAATCTACTCCTGAAATCATTGTTGCACTATATACTAACTAATTTGGATGTAAATTAAAAAAAAAATAAAAAATAAAATTTTTTAAAAAAAAGGAGAGGAGGAGGAGGAAGAACTGGGGCCTTTATATAAAACAAACCACCCCCTCACCCTCACTCCATCACCACCAAGGAAACTAGGGCTGGACTAGCTGGTTGCCTGGAAACAGTGTCTCTCTTGTTCATACACCCAGCTGCCTCCTGGCATTTTGTGGCATCTTGTTCTCCTTAAGATTGATGCTCATTTCTATCTAATTTTGCTTGGATAGACAAGCATGAAATCAGGGAGAGAGAAGGGAGAATGCGAACTTCATCTAGTAGGAGTAAGAAGTGCATGTGTGGTTACTGCCCAGGGTTCCCCAGAATGGTTGTGTTCACACATTTGCACATACACACTCAGGCACGCACACGTGCACGCGCGCGCACATACACACACACACACACACACATGCTGCATCATGCAGGCATTCCCCATACTCAGTCCCTTGAGAGTCATCTTCCTCTTGGATCCCTCATGGAGACCCCTACTCCTGCTACTACTCTGTGGTTTCTCTGAAGAACCTGGAGGGGAATTACATTCCTCAGGAAGGACGGAAGAGCTATTGGTGTAATCTTCAAGGACTCTTCTCCGGAGGGTTTTGGATTTTACTGTCATGAAGAAGACTTCTTTTCACAGAGGGGCAGTAGACTAACAGAAGCATCCCTTTGCAAAGTTATGTTTCTGAGATACTAAATTCAGGCTACTGTCCTAGTTATGAGATCTCAATAGCTCTCATCCAAGCATTCCATAAAAAATAACTAATGATTCTCATAAACCTTTATTTATTCTTCAACTTCAGGGCTCCCATAACTGTGAGAAAATTAAATTAGGCTCATAATCCTATGAGAGAAAGAAGGACACCCAGAAGTATATCTCCCATCTGTTTTCTCAGGCCCCGAGATGGAAAGACTATATGTAACCATGGGTTCTAGGGACCCCTTCCCTTGCCAACTGCATCAGGCCAAGCTGACTGTATTCTCCTAGGATATCCTAGAAGCCTGGAACAGGGTCAAAAGGACCATATTGGGGATTTGATAGCATTTGGGGTAACTACATATTGCAAATCTCTCTGGGTCAGTCCCCCCAGAATTTAGGAACAATAACAATAGCTAGTATTTATATAATCTTTCCTTTTTTCTTTCTTTCATCTATCTGTATCTGCATATATATGTGGATATATATTTATATATGTACACATGTATGTGTACCTATGTGTGTATATACATGTCTGTGTATACAGTTGGCCTGTGACCAACCTGGGTTTGAACTGCACAGGTCCACGTAGAAGCAAATTTTTTCAATAAGTACAATACAGTACTGTAAATGTATTGTCTCTTCATGACTTTCATAATAATATTTTCTCTAGCTTACTTTATTGTGAGAATACAGTATATGATACATATAACTTGCAAAATATGTGTTAATTGGCCACTTGTTATCTGTAAGGTTTCCAGTCTAAGAGTAGATTATTAGTAATTAGGTTTGAAGGGAGTTGAAAGTTATAAGCAAATTTTTGACTCTACAGTGGTTAGGCACCCCAACCCCTACGTTGTTCAAAGGTAAACTGTATATACAGTTAATCCTCCTAATAACCTTCTAATAACCCTAGAAGGTGGGTACTATGTTATCCCCATTTTACAGATTATGCAACTCAAGAGAGAGGTTGCGCAACCTGCTCAAAGTCACGTAGCTAGTTAATGGCAGAACCAGAATTTGGATCCAGGCAGTCTGACTTCAGAGTACGCACTTTTAATGCCTCTGCTGTACTGTCTGAGAGAAGACAATGTAGCATGTTCTCTGCCAGGCTTCTTGGGAGAAGCAAAGTCCAACTTCTGAAAGATATTGCTGCCTGTAGGTTAGGAGTGGGCAGGGAAGCTAGTTGAGCCTGAAACTGTTTGGATAGTGAAGGGTGGCCTGGATAATGTCCTGACATCCTGAGCAGTCTCTGGACATATGAGTATGCTGATGGCTCTGCATTTGTGTGTTTCCACATCTGCATCTGTTCCAATAGCTCGCGACGTGGTGGCCAAGTTATCTGAGGATAATATTTGTGATCTAAATGATTTCCAGTGGATCTCCCAGCTGCGTTACTACTGGGATTCAAAGGATGTACAGGTGCAGATGATCACCACAGAAGTCTTATATGGCTATGAGTACTTGGGGAACTCCCCCCGGCTGGTGATTACACCCCTCACCGACCGCTGCTACAGGTAACCTCTGGGCCTCCCCCAAGACCTGAAGGGTGAATAGAATTCCAGAAGGAAAACCTTCTGGGGAAGAAGGTGTGGAGCATCTTGAGTTTGTAACCTTTACCCTCTACATTTCAGATACTCAGATTGTAGAATTTTGTCCTTAATTATCATGGTCCCACAACAGGCGTGGAAATTAGCCCTTAGGCCAGAAATGAGAACCCAGTAGGAATCCTAATGCAAATTAATGTGGCCAAACCAACAAGCAGAATGTTGATGCCTGTCCTTAAAAATGCCCCAGTACTGGGGTGCCTGGGTGACTCAGTCAGTTGAGCGTCGACTCTTGATTTCAGCTCAGGTCATGATCTCAGAGCTCATGGGGTGGAGCCCTATATCGGGCTCTGCACTGACAATGCAGAGCCTGCTTGGGGTTCTCTCTCTCTCTCTTTCTCTCTCTCTCTGCCCCTCCCCTGCTTGTGCTCTATTTCTCTCTCTCTCTCTCAAAATAAATGAACTTTTAAAAAAAAATGCCACAGTATTTAAGTAGAAAGCTCTCCAGTGGCAGGAATCAAGATGGTGCCTGGAGATCCCATAGACGAAAGAATCAAAAGGGGCCAGGTGAAGGACTCAGGCAAGGAGTCTCCAAGCTCAGCCAGCCAGTCTGATGGAGAGACGTAGTCATTCTATGCTCAGCAAAGTGCTTTTCCACTTTCCTTGGTATTCATAACATTAGAAATGTGAACTTTGTGAATGTGTCAACTTTGTGATGTTTAGATTTTCTTTGATTTTGTATATTCCTTAAAGTGGAATTTTTTTAATTAAAAAGACAATTCCTGAGTATTTTGTCCTTTGAAAGTCCTCAAACACCTGTTTTCTGTGTTCTGGATTTTTGTTCTTCATTCATTTGTTTCATTATTCACTAGTCATTTCTTAAAGTCTCCTGTGCCCCATGCATGACCTCAAGAAACCCTCAATCTAATGGGGTCAGGGGAGAGAGATAGATGATTATAAGATGGTGTGTTAACTGAAACTATAGAGGCCCATACAATGGACTGTAGCGCCACACTTAACACATCATTAATTTCTAATATTTATTTTGCCCCTACTGTATCAAACTGAATCAAATACAGGTCCTGAACTCAAGAGTTCATAATCTAGTGGGAGAAATGGATTTATTTTCACCACTCCATTAGAACTGGTAATCTTTCATGTGTGGAGTTTATGAAGATTTTTTACCTTTATTTGATTCATTTGTGTATGTATTCATTCATCCATTCAATCATTCATTAAAACAAATGTTTATGGGTGCCACCCATGCACCAGGCTCTAAGATTACAGTACTGAGTAAAACAGAATTTTTTACAATGATGATATCCTGGTCATATAATCAGGGAAAAAATTTAAAGCTATTTGTAGGAGTCAAAACAAAATAAAGCAAAAGTCTCTTTCTTCCCTGTGTCTTAGGACTTGGGCACCGAATTCTTATTTTCTTCCCTTAGGACACTGATGGGGGCTTTGAAGCTGAACCTTGGGGGAGCTCCGGAGGGACCTGCTGGTACAGGAAAGACAGAAACCACAAAAGATCTGGCCAAAGCTTTGGCCAAGCAGGTAGGGAAATGCTGTCTGTTCTCACCCTCTCTTGTCATCCCTGTCTAGACTCCTATCAGGGGAGTGGGCATTAAGTTCAAGATGGTTAAGGGTGAGGGAGGCAGAGTTGGGCCCCAGCTCCTACAGTGGAATAGGAAGAGAAGAGCCACACCCGTGTTTTATGGTGCAGGGTAATTCAGATATGAGGGAACCCACCCCTAATGGTGCCCACATTCTCCTTCTCTAGTGTGTGGTCTTCAACTGCTCAGATGGTCTGGATTACAAAGCCATGGGGAAGTTCTTCAAGGGACTGGCCCAGGCCGGAGCATGGGCCTGCTTTGATGAGTTCAACAGAATTGAGGTAATGCTGCAACAGGACTACAGAGCAGGGATTGGATATGCAGGGGCCTTTTTCTGGGCTCTTAGGTGCTCAGTGACAGTGCCTTATGTCTCCTCTAAGACTGTTGCACAGAGTAAGTACTCAATGAACTAAACAAAAACAGTCCCAAGGAGACAAAGTGCATATTTTATATACATATGGATCCTCAGTATATTCATTCCTTCGGTCCCTCATTCAAAAATTTATTGAGTAGCTAGTATATGTCAGATACTCCGCAATTGTTCATGACACAAAGATAAGTAAGAAATGATTTTGCCCTCTGAGTGTTAGAATTTAGCAAAGGGAAATAAAAAGTAAGTGAAGCACATAGAATATGATAGAAGTCTATGGTAGTGGTACAAAAGAGGCATCACAAAAGAGAGGGGGTGATTAATTCTATTTGGGTAGGGAATTTAGGTCAGGAAATGTAAACATGCAATGGGAACCAATAAACACTGAGTACATACTATGGGTCAAGCATTATGCTAGGTGCTGGAACAGAGATAAAATACTATGGAAACTAGTAACACATACACACACACAGACACACACACACACACACACACACACACACATCAATTTTCTTTTTCTTTACCAAAACCCCAAATCATTCTTGTAATTTTGAAGGTGAAGGTCTGGTTTTTAGGTGATTGGGTTTTTTCATTGCTAAGTGAAGGAGACTCTGGCAGAGTTGGGTGGTGGCTGTCAGAGCAAGAGCTCACATCTGCCCACTATTCTCACTCCAGGTAGAAGTGCTATCTGTGGTGGCTCAGCAGATTCTCAGCATTCAGCAAGCCATTATCCGGAAGCTAAAGACATTCATCTTTGAAGGCACTGAGCTCCTTCTGAACCCAACTTGCGCTGTCTTCATCACCATGAACCCTGGATATGCTGGCAGGGCTGAGCTGCCAGATAACCTCAAGGTAAACGTGAGCGTGTATATATTCTGCGTGTATTTTATGGTGTAGAAACCTCTGGAGGTAACAGAAGATCTCACAGAGAAGGCAAATAATGGGTGACATTTTTCAGCTGTGAGAATTAATAGTGGAGCAACAATGGTAGTAAGTTAGTCCCCAGAACCTAACTGTTGCCCCAACAATGTCTCGTGGGGGAGGGGCATATATCCAGAATGAACAATGGCAATTAGAAGACAATGAACACTAGAACAAGAGTCACTATTTCTGTTGTCTACAGGAGGTCAATGAGAGGAACCAGCTGGGCTTGGTAGGGACTCTGACAAATGCCCCCTCTAGAGGGAGCAGCCCTTACTTAGCCGCCAGCCTACTGTTGCCAAGCAGGAATTGTCACATCTTCTCATTTTTCAGGAAAAGCCAGACATTTGGATTTTTACATGTAATCTGACTGTTGTGATCCTGGCTAAATGCAAAAAAAAAAAAAAATCACTGTAGGCCAAACAAAAACATCTCATAAGGCAGCATCAAAGGTAGTCACAGAGAACTCTGGGAAACCTAGGCAGAACCACATGGAGGTCCTCTTCATTACCAGCCTGCTTAAGCTGAAGTGGTGTCCATATCAAAACAGGCTGTTCCAACCAGCTGCAGAGAGGACAAGGAAGTATGTATGTCCCCAGTGCCTACTGCTGAGCTGGCCTGAGTTGCAGCCATGGTAACAGCTACTGGTCCTGCTGCTAGTAGAGAAGGAAGGTGCCTCTGAAGGGAAAGTCAACCAGGCCATCTTCAAGGGAATAGGCTGTAGACTGTGCTCTGATGGAAGGAAAAAACCCAAAGTACAAAATGGCTGGATCTCCTGTACGAGGAGACCCTAGCACCCCAACTGCATGAAAAGAGGGACCAGAGAGAGACTTCTAGGCCTGCTTCTTTATGGATTTTCCTCTATGTTATTAATTCCATGAGTGGAATTCACAAGACACAAGAGTGGAAGACACAAGAGAGACCCAGACAAACCCATATGAGTACTTCATGTGCCAGAAACGCGTCTGATTAGTGCTCTGCGATCTTATTCAGACACTTCTTCTCACTGCCCCCCAAATGGAAAAGAGTCAGGGAGATCCTTAGTAGTGACTCCTCCCATCTAGGCCAGGATAGGCCAATGAGCACCAAAGTGCAATTTGGACCCACATTTCTCATTTTTACCACCCAACGGTTGTAATCCCCCCCACCCCTTGCCACACCCCTCCCAGCCAGCAACCCTGTCAAGTCTGTATAAGCAGCTTTCGTGAGATAGTGTGGTATAGCAGAAATCACCAGGGGGTGGTGTCAGGAAGCCTGGGTTCTAGTCCTGGCTCTACCTGTAACTGACTGGACTTCTGTAAGATCTAAGGTAA
This sequence comes from Acinonyx jubatus, assembly GCF_027475565.1. Taxonomy (NCBI): domain Eukaryota; kingdom Metazoa; phylum Chordata; class Mammalia; order Carnivora; family Felidae; genus Acinonyx; species Acinonyx jubatus. The sequence goes on along the minus strand of NC_069398.1, from coordinate 12,204,694 downwards.
TAACAATAGCTGATGCTTATTGAACACTCACTTATGTGCCACACACTGTTCTAAGCACTTCACTCATATGATATCATTTGTTCTCATGAGAACAATACAGTTGTTGGCCCATTTTGAGGTGAAATAACTAGAGGGAAATTACTTGCCCACAGCCAATAGGCAGCAGTACAAGTACTCAGATCAGTATCTGTTTGACTTCAAGATTCTTCAGATATATATTGGTCCTGCATTCCTAAATGACTTCCTCTGTCCTTAATGAACAAAGGAAAGGTCTGATAGTTGAACGGTACTCATTTGGCATAGGGAAATGAGGTGTTATTAGAATACCAGCACCTAAGGCCTTCCACGTAACCACTGAGGGACCCATTGTGGCAACATGTACATAGACAGGGCCAGTGGGGAGGTTAGCTGGGCAGTGGATCTGCCCAACAAAGACGGTCTCTCGGCATTGACTTGTCCTCCTGCTTTTCTTTCCTTGATTTCACTGGAATGGTGTGAATGACTTTCCTGCTTCTCTTTGTATCTGTAAATACACCTTCTCCCAGAGTTTGCTGTATATGTTCAGGTTCTCAGTGGCCTTTTCTTTTCTTTTCTGGCCATTTGTTTTCTAGGCCTTATTCCGGACAGTTGCCATGATGGTGCCAGATTATGCCCTCATTGGGGAAATTTCCCTCTATTCCATGGGGTTTCTGGACTCCAGAAGGTATGTGATATTGGCTTTCCAGTAGGTTCTAAAGGTCCTGAAAGAGTGCCTTTTGTGTGGTGGATCAAGTTAGGTTGCCCATTGGAAGAAAAAAAGAAACAAGAAATGGACTTTGGCTCCCTTTTTGATGTGACAGCAACTTAGCCCTGGCTTTGGTCCTGACCAGGAAATGGTCCAAATTCCCAAGAAAGAGCCTCCTCTCTCTTTATATATACGTGGACTTCTGCTAAAGAAATCGGCCACTCATCTTCTCTTTATCCCAACCCTGTGTACACACACACACACACACACGCACACACACACACAGCTTAAGGCAAGACTTTAAAACATGAAATTATTCCAAGATTAAAGAGGAAATTTTTAATATGATTTAGAATTAACATTGTCAACAGCATAACATTTATTGACTTTAAATGTTTTTTAATGTTTATTTTATTTTTGAGAGAGAGAGAGACGCAGAGTGTGAGCAGGGAAGGGGCAGAGAGGGAGGGAGACACAGTATCTGAAGAAGACTCCAGGCTCTGAGCTGTCAGCACAGAGGCCAATGCGGGGCTTGAACCCACGAACTGTGAGATCGTGACCTGAGCCGAAGTCAGGCACTTAACTGACTGAGCCACCCAGGCTCCCCCGTTTATTGACTTTAATGGATATGGGAAAAAATTGTTAGGTTATAGAAGTGAAAAAAGCAAGTTTCTTCTCAGTGACCCTGAGTTCCATTCTCCAGGGGTTAATATTGTTGATAGTTTGATGTTTCTTCCAAAATGTGTGTTTGTGCATGTGTGTGTGCTCATATATTCACATATACACATAAAAGTATATACCCATACAATTTCTTGTATAGTAGGTTGTATACACATGTGTGTATGCTTACTCTTTTTCCTCCAAACTTTGAAAGAGAACTCTTCCTTAGCTCATCCTGGTAACTGTTAAAAGGACTTCAGATGATGGGGCTTCTCCATCAAGTCCATGAATAGGTCTGGTTCCTGAAGGGACAGGATACAGGGATGTTGGGAATGTCTGATGAGCAGGAGCTGGTCCTCTCTGGCAGTCTGCAGACATGTCTCTGCCCTCCCAGTCTCGCCCAGAAAATTGTCGCAACCTACCGTCTGTGCTCGGAGCAGCTGTCCTCACAGCATCACTATGACTATGGCATGCGTGCAGTCAAGTCTGTGCTCACTGCTGCTGGCAACCTGAAGCTCAAATATCCCGAGGAGGATGAGAGTGTCCTGTTGCTCCGGGCCTTGCTTGATGTCAACCTGGCCAAGTTCTTGGCTCAAGATGTCCCTCTGTTTCAGGTATGCAGTGCTTTGGGACCTTGGCCAAGTGCTGGGACTCAGTTTCTGAAGATGAACTATTTCTCTGGCACCCTCTCCATCTCCAGCCAGCACTCCCACCACCAGATACCCTCCCCCAAAAGTTAGATAATGTGATAGCACTATCCCTGTCTAGTTCCTGGTTTAAAATTTTTTAAATGTTTTTATTATTTATTTTTGTGAAGGGGTGGGAGGGTTAGAGAGTGAGGAAGACACAGAATCCCAAGCAGGCTCCAGGCTCAGAGCTGGCAGCCCAGAGCCCGACATGGGGCTCAAACTCATGAACCGTGAGATCATGACCTTAGCCCAAGTCGGATGCCCAACTGTCTGAGCCACCCAGGCTCCCCTAGTTCCTGATTTTAATAAAAATTATTTCACTGATAGAATAATATCTGCCATTGGTTTGGGGTAGGTTTTTTTTTAACCAAATGTAGTTTTCCTTTGTAATTATTCTAATTCCTCTCTTCCTTATCAGGCTGTGAGCTCCATACAGACAGAAATTATGACTATCTAATTCATTCCTAGTACAATAACTGGAAGATAATACAGACTTATTAAATATTTGAGGGCTTTTGGGGCGCCTGGGTGGCCCAGTCGGTTAAGCGTCCGACTTCAGCCAGGTCACGATCTCGCGGTCCGTGAGTTCGAGCCCCGCGTCAGGCTCTGGGCTGCTGGCTCAGAGCCTGGAGCCTGTTTCCGATTCTGTGTCTCCCTCTCTCTCTGCCCCTCCCCCGTTCATGCTCTGTCTCTCTCTGTCCCAAAAATAAATAAACGTTGAAAAATAAATAAATAAATAAATAAATAAATAAATAAATAAATATTTGAGGGCTTTTTAAATTATTTGGGAGAGAAATCATATTTTACAGATTGTGTTGGAATTTGCAATTGTGGATGAGTTTTGGCATAGAAAAATGAGGTTTGGAATTTTACAAAGCCTTCTGCTGTCTGTGAATCTCATTTTCAGAAAATGTCGAGGTCATATCCCCTGACAATTCACCCTTTCCATCTTCTCTCGAATTCTTGTTAACAGGGAATTATATCAGATTTGTTTCCTGGAGTTGTTCTTCCAAAGCCAGACTATGAAGTTTTTATGGAAGTGCTGAATGAGAACATCAAAAAGATGAAACTCCAGCCGGTACCTTGGTTTATTGGGAAAATTATCCAGGTTGGTTCCCTGTATCTATATGAGAATGCACGTGTTCTTCTATTCGCTGAAGTCAGGAATTAGAATTGTGGTTGATTGGAGCAGAGTGATGGCAACCACAGGAGCCAAAATAGAAATGGAAGTGCCTTCAGGTCTCATTTCCAGGAATTGAAGTTAAAATCCAATGTTTTTCCTCTGACCATCTTCTTTGGGGTTCCTTTTTTTAAATTTGGGGATGAAACAAAACCTTTGGGGGCACTGGGCTTGAACTAGTCAGGACTTTATCAGTTTCCAGTGACAGAAACCCAACTCAAACTGCCTTAGTCAACAAAAGGGAGTCTGTTCACTTACCTAACTTGAAAAACCCAGATGTGTTTTGGCCTTAGGAACAGCAGGATCCAGGAAACTTTCTCTTCATTTCTGGGCTCTGTCTCTGAGTTAAAACTTCATTCTTAGTTGGGTTTCCAGCAGCCTCAGACTTAGATTGTCCCAGGTTCAAGCCCAGAAGGAAAAAGAGCATTGCTCTCCAAATGGCTTCAGTAAAGGTCTCAGGATTAACTTTGAATTGTGCTGGTAAAGTCACAAAATCACCCTGGAATCACTTACAAGGAAGATCATTTATATTTTGCAGCATGGGCCTGGCTTGGAAAATACCTTTTATCTGTTGAGAGTTCTAATCAAGTCAGAACTGCATTTAGGCCTCAAAAAAGGAAGTTTCCAATTGAAGTGCAGGGTGCTAAGATGACTGCTGTTTCCCTTTCCCCTTTAAAAGCAAATAGAGGGGTGCCTGGGTAGCTCAGTTTGTTGAGGGTCAGATTCTTGATTTCATCCCAGGCCATGATCTCATGGTTTGATTCATGAGATCAAGCCCCAAGTAAGGTTCTGCACTGACAGTGAAGAATCTGCTTGGAATTCTCTTTCCCTCTCCCTCTCCCTCTCCCTCTCCCTCTCCCTCTCCCTCTCCCTCCCTCTCTCTCTCTCTGTGTCTCTCTGCCCGTCCCCAGCTCACACACAAACACACTCTTTCTCTCTCTTTTTTTTTTTTTAAGTTTTTTAAAGTGTTTATTCTTGAAAGAGAGAGAGAGACAGAGCATGAGTAGGGGAGGGGCAGAGAGAGAGAGAGGGACACAGAATCTGAAACAGGCTCCAGGCTCAGAGCTGTCCACACAGAGCCCAACACGGGGCTCAAACTCACGAGCTTGAGATCACGACCTGAGCCGAAGTTGGATGCTTAACTGACTGAGTCACCCAGGTGCCCCTCCCTTTCTCTTAAAATAAATAAATAAACATTAAAAAAATGAAAAATAGAAGCAAATAGAAATGGCCTAATGAAAAAAATTGAGGCATTAAACTTAGACAGTCACGTGTGCAAATCATGGCTTCACCACTGATGAGTGTGGGCAAGTTACGTAACCTCTCTGGGGCTCAGCATTCCTACCACTAGAAGATAGTTCATGATACCTGAGTGTATTAAATGAAATAATTTATGTAAGTCACTCGATGTAACCCATGGGTAGGTTCAGAGCAAATAGAAGATCCCATTCCTTAAATATATGAGACATACACATGTATTTATTTACCTCAAAGGTATTTAAACTACAAATCATAAAAAGGATTACAGTTCACCAGGGGTTGAAGGGACTATGGAAATCCCCTTTTAGTCCCTCATTCCTCACTGACATCTGACTGACTTGTAGCTCTGGAAGGTTTGCAATGATTAACTGTTTATATGTCTCCTACCAGATCTACGAGATGATGCTGGTGAGACATGGCTATATGATTGTTGGAGACCCCATGGGTGGCAAGACCTGTGCTTATAAAGTGTTGGCTGCAGCTCTGGGTGATTTATACGCAGGTAAAGCTCACATCCCTGGCTTCCTGGGAGCACAGAACTCCCCAGTCAGTTGGCTGGCTCCATGGAGATAATGCCAGGCTATTAGTTTTGCCATCCCTGGATTGTGACATCAGAGCCAGAAATAGCACATGGCACACAGATGTCTGCAGGCAGAAAATAAAGGGGGGTGGGGTGGGAGCTTCTAACAGGAATTTTATATGCATGTCATTAAGTGCAGGAATTTTCTCAGATTTCTCAAATGCTGAATAGGGGCTTCTCCAAAGGTTTCCCAATGAGAGAGAGAAACTCCTATCAGTGTCCTGAACAAATTATTTTAAAAGCTCATTATTGCATGGTTTCTTTTCTTCTCCTTTTTTCCTTTTTTTCCTTTTATCCCTTTTCCCCTTCTCTTTCCTTTGCTTCCCTTTCCCTTTTTTTCCCTTTTTTTCTCCTCCCTACCTTCTTTCCCTCCTTCTTTCCTTTCCCTCTTCCCCTTCCTTACTTCTATTTAATGTAGAACATAAGACCTCAGACTTTTGAGTCAGACCCAGACCTTGGACCGGTGATTAAACCTCTCTCAGCCTCTACTTTTTCAGCTGTGAAATGGGATTGTTGCGCAAATTAAGTGAGATTATGCAGGAAAGTAATCCAGCACAGTTTCTGGTCCACAAATGGAAGCTGTGTTTATTGCCAGAGAAAGAGTTTTGGGGTTTTTTTCTTTTATAAAACGTAAGCCTATGGTTTTGAAAAACAATGCCTTGTATTTATACAATCCCTTCCAGTACTTCAACATATTTTTTTCTTTTTGTAACATTTTTATGTTTATTTTTGAGAGAGAGAGAGATAGAGAATGAGAGAATGAACTGGGGAGAGGGAGAGAGGGAATCCCAAGCAGGCTCCACGCTGTCAGCACAGAGCCTGACATGGGGCTCAATCCCACAAACCATGAGATCATGACCCGAGCTGAAATCAAGAGTTGGCTGCTTAACTGACTGACATATTTTTTTCTAATAATTTTTGATGATTGAGTTGCTGTTGGATTTTTGAGGCTTTTGTTTTGGGGACTAACTTGGCCCTAGTAACTAATTAGGGCCTAGTAACTAAGAATTTCAAACTTACTATTTTCAACATTTGAATACAGTTTAGGAAACTAAATGAGAAAAGAGGCTATCCCATCGTTTCTGCCTTGGGATTCTGCAGAAATGGTTCTTTATTTAGCTCATGGTTCAAGCATTCCAACTTTTCCTTACTTTGAAGGATCATATAAAAGTGTGATTATTTTCTGTTATTGAATGCATCTGATGTGCCATCTATCAGCCTGTGTATTCCGGTTGGGTCCTTGTACTCTCATGGTGTGAATTTCTCAGCGGATACTTGCTGAGCAGCTAAAGAAGAGGCGTCAGGGCTAACTAGTCCTTCAGATAGAGAAAAGAAAAGTAGTCAATATTTTCCAGAATCATTTACATGTCTGCTATTCCTTCATTTCAAGTCAAAGCCAAGGTTCTTAGGGTAGCTGTGAGAGTCAGGTACATAAAGACACTTGATAACATGGACCTCTCTCCCTTACTGCTTGAGTTCATTTAGACCCAGACAGATTTCTTTAGATCTGACCAGAACATTTGCCCTGTTTGAAATGAGACTCAGAAGAATATTTGGTGAGAAACTAGTGGGCATAATAACCTAATAATTTAGGTCATTGCCCATCCAGATATCCTAACCTTTATAAGAACTGAGTACAAATTTTATAAGGACTCTGCATGGATGACATAATCATAAAGGTTGGTTGGTCTTTGAGGTGGCATTGTCTCTTGTCTAATGTTTTGGTCTCTCCAGAGCCTTTGTAACTCATGTTGAACCTTCTTGCTCAGCCAAAGAGATGGAAGAATTTGCTGTGGAGTATTTGATCATCAACCCCAAGGCCATCACCATGGGGCAGCTCTATGGGTGCTTTGACCAAGTGAGCCATGAATGGACAGATGGTGTCCTAGCCAATGTTTTCCGGGAGCAAGCATCTTCAATGTCTGATGAACGCAAATGGATTATATTTGATGGGCCAGTAGATGCTGTTTGGATCGAAAATATGAACACAGTTCTGGATGACAATAAAAAGGTACCTACTGAGTCTCATATCTCTTTTATATAGGTAGGTTATAAATTCTCTTTTTCAAGTGAGTAATTGACCCAAACTATATAATACATACATTTGTTACATGAAGAATAAATGCCCCACAAGAAATTTAAGTTTATGAATTATGCTTTTATTTGTACTTGTGGGTAAGCTCTGTCTGTTTAGGGATAATGTTGCATCATGGTTAAAAGCATTGGTGTTGGCATCATATTGGACCACTAGCTCTACAACTGAGCTTTTGTACTGGGCAAGTCACATAACTTCTCTGAATCTCAATTTCCACATTTGTAAAAAGGTAGTAATAAAATAGGGATATTGACAATTAAATAAGATAGCACGCACAAAGTCACTGATATATGGAATGTATTTGGTTATCCATTACGGTATATTTAAAGACTTAAAATAGCCATTTACTTTGCTCATGATATTGTGGATTAGAAATTTTGGAAGGGATCAGCTGGGCTCAGCTAATCATTGTGATGTCAGCTAGGGCAGCCATGGATGGAGGATCCACAACCAAGGTGGCTTCCTCACTCAGTGTCTGGGGCTCATTCCTCCTTGGCCTGTCTCTCTCTGTCTTTCTTTCTCTTCAGATGACATCTCATCCTCCAAGCATCTCCACATGTGTCAGGTGTCTTACTTAGTGGTCTTGGGTAGTGATAGTTCTTACATGGTGGTTAATTTTCCAAAAGGCAGGAAGTGAAAGTTTCCAGGAAATTAAGAGCTGTGCTTGGAACTGGCATAGCATCACTTTCTCTGAATTCTAGCAGTTGAAGAAGTCACTGGGCCTACTCAGATTCAAGGGAGTGGAGAAAGAGACTCCACTTCTTGATGGAGCAGGGCAAGGTCACATTGCAACAGCATTCATGTGATGGAAGCTACTGCTACAGCAGTCTTTGGAAAATATATTCTGCCACAGTTAGCATATTGGCTAAAGACTTGGACTCTGGAGCCAGACAGGCTGTGTTCAAATCCTGCATAGCCGCTTACCAGTTGTATAAACTCAGGCAAGCTATTTAGTCTCTCTGTGTCTCAGCTGTATCATCTGTAAAGGAGGACTGTTAATTAGGAAGATTAGATAAGTTAATATTTTCAAAATGCTTCTGATAGCACCTAGCATATAATAAGTGCTATTTTACTAAATGAAATAAAAAATTTTTAAGATAGCTAAATAGATTTATTTATTTTTTTTGTATTTGAATCACTTTCAAATTATGTTTTTTTTTAATATATGAAATTTATTGTCAAATTGGTTTCCATACAACACCTAGTGCTCATCCCAAAAGATGCCCTCTTCAATACCCATCACCTACCCTCCCCTCCCTCCCACCCCCCATCAATCCTCAGTTTGTTCTCAGTTTTTAAGAGTCTCTTATGCTTTGGCTCTCTCCCACTCTAACCTTTTTTTTTTCCTTCCCCTCCCCCCATAGCTTTCTGTTAAGTTTCTCAGGATCCACATAAAAGTGAAAACATATGGTATCTGTCTTTCTCTGTATGGCTTATTTCACTTAGCATCACACTCTCCATTTCCATCCACGTTGCTACAAAGGGTCATTATTTCATTCTTTCTCATTGCCACGTAGTACTCCATTGTGTATATAAACCACAATTTCTTTATCCATTCATCAGTTGATGGACATTTAGGCTCTTGCCACAATTTGGCTATTGTTGAGAGTGCTGCTGTAAACATTGGGGTACAAGTGCCCCTATGCATCAGTACTCCTGTATCCCTTGGGTAAATTCCTAGCAGTGCTACTGCTGGGTCATAGGATAGGTCTATTTTTAATTTTTTGAAGAACCTCTGCACTGTTTTCCAGAGTGGCTGCACCAGTTTGCATTCCCACCAACAGTGCAAGAGGGTTCCCATTTCTCCACATCTTCGCCAGCATTTGTAGTTCATTTTGCCCACTCTGACTGGCGTGAGGTGATATCTGAGTGTGGTTTTGATTTGTATTTCCCTGATGAGGAGCGATGTTGAGCATCTTTTCATGTGCCTGTTGGCCATCTGGATGTCTTCTTTAGAGAAGTGTCTATTCATGTTTTCTGCCCATTTCTTCACTGGGTTATTTGTTTTTTGGGTGTGGAGTTTGGTGATTTCTTTATAGATTTTGGATACTAGCCCTTTGTCCGATATGTCATTTGCAAATATCTTTTCCCATTCGGTTGTTTGCCTTTTAGTTTTGTTGATTGTTTCCTTTGCTGTGCAGAAGCTTTTTATCTTCATGAAGTCCCAATAGTTCATTTTTGCTTTTAATTCCCTTGCCTTTGGGGATGTGTCAAGTAAGAAATTGCTGCAGCTGAGGTCAGAGAGGTTTTTCCCTGCTTTCTCCTCTAGGGTTTTGATGGTTTCCTGTCTCACATTCAGGTCCTTTATCCATTTTGAGTTTGTTTTTGTGAATGGTGTAAGAAAGTGGTCTAGTTTCACTCCTCTGCATGTTGCTGTCCAGTTCTCCCAGCACCATTTGTTAAAGAGACTGTCTTTTTTCCATTGGATGTTCTTTCCTGCTTTGTCAAAGATGAGTTGGCCATACATTTGTGGGTCTAGTTCTGGGGTTTCTATTCTATTCCATTGGTCTATGTGTCTGTTTTTGTGCCCATACCATGCTGTCTTGATGATGACAGCTTTGTAGTAGAGGCTAAAGTCTGGGATTGTGATGCCTCCCGCTTTGGTCTTCTTCAGAATTACTTTGGCTATTCGGGGCCTTTTGTGGTTCCATATGAATTTTAGGATTGCTTGTTCTAGCTTCGAGAAGAATGCTGGTGCAATTTGGATTGGGATTGCATTGAATGTGTAGATAGCTTTGGGTAGTATTGACATTTTAACAATATTTATTCTTCCAACCCACGAGCATGGAATGTTTTTCCATTTCTTTATATCTTCTTCAATTTCCTTCCTAAGCTTTCTATAGTTTTCAGCATACAGATCTTTTACATCTTTGGTTAGATTTATCCCTAGGTATTGTATGCTTCTTGGTGCAATTGTGAATGGGATCAGTTTCTTTATTTGTCTTTCTGTTGCTTCATTATTAGTGTATAAGAATGCAACTGATTTCTGTACATTGATTTTGTATCCTGCAACTTTGCTGATTTCATGTATCAGTTCTAGCAGACTTTTGGTGGAGTCTGTCGGGTTTTCCATGTATAATATCATGTCATCTGCAAAAAGTGAAAGCTTGACTTCATCTTTGCCAATTTTGATGCCTTTGATTTCCTTTTGTTGTCTGATTGCTGATGCTAGCACTTCCAACACTATGTTAAACAACAGCGGTGAGAGTGGACATCCCTGTCGTGTTCCTGATCTCAGGGAAAAAACTCTGTTTTTCCTCATTGAGGATGATATTAGCTGTGGGCTTTTCATAAATGGCTTTTATGATGTTTAAGTATGTTCCTTCTACCCCGACTTTCTCAAGGATTTTTATTAAGAAAGGATGCGAATTTTGTCAAATGCTTTTTCTGCATCGATTGACAGGATTATATGGTTCTTATCTTTTCTTGTATTAATGTGATTTATCACGTTGATTGATTTGCAAATGTTGAACCAGCCCTGCATTCCAGGAATGAATCCCACTTGATCATGGTGAATAATTCTTTTTATAAGCTGTTGAATTTGATTTGCTAGTATCTTGTTGAGAATTTTTGTATCCATATTCATCAGGGATATTGGCCTATAGTTCTCTTTTTTTACTGGGTCTCTGTCTGGTTTAGGAATCAAAGTAATACTGGCTTCATAGAATGAGTCTGGAAGTTTTCCTTCCCTTTCTATTTTTTGGAATAGCTTGAGAAGGATAGGTATTATCTCTGCATTAAATGTCTGGTAGAATTCCCCAGGGAAGCCATCTGGTCCTGGACTCTTATTTGTTGGGAGATTTTTGATAACTGATTCAGTTTCTTCCCTGGTTATGGGTCTGTTCAAGCTTTCTATTTCCTCCTGTTTGAGTTTTGGAAGCGTGTGGGTGTTTAGGAATTTGTCCATTTCTTCCAGGTTGTCCAGTTTGTTGGCATATAATTTTTCCTAGTATTCCCTGATAATTGCTTGTATTTCTGAGGGATTGGTTGTAATAATGCCATTTTCATTCATGATTTTATCTATTTGGGTCATCTCCCTTTTCTTTTTGAGAAGCCTGGCTAGAGGTTTACCAACTGTGTTTATTTTTTCAAAAAACCAACTCTTGGTTTCATTGATCTGCTTTACAGTTTTTTTAGATTCAATATTGTTTATTTCTGCTCTGATCTTTATTATTTCTCTTCTTCTGCTGGGTTTGGGGTGTCTTTGCTGTTCTGCTTCTATTTCCTTTAGGTGTGCTGTTAGATTTTGTATTTGGGATTTTTCTTGTTTCTTGAGATAGGCCTGGATTGCAATGTATTTTCCTCTCAGGACTGCCTTCGCTGCATCCCAAAGCGTTTGGATTGTTGTATTTTCATTTTTGTTTATTTCCATATATTTTTTTAATTTCTTCTCTAATTGCCTGGTTGACCCATTCCTTCTTTAGTAGGGTGTTCTTTAACCTCCATGCTTTTCGAGGTTTTCTAGACTTTTTCCTGTGGTTGATTTCAAGCTTCATCGCATTGTGGTCTGAAAGTATGCCTGGTATGATCTCAATTCTTGTATACTTATGAAGGGCTCTTTTGTGACCCAGTATGTGATCTATCTTGGAGAATGTTCCATGTGCACTTGAGAAGAAAGTATATTCTGTTGCTTTGGGATGCAGAGTTCTAAATATATCTGTCAAGTCCATCTGATCCAATGTATCATTCAGGGCCCTTGTTTCTTTATTGACCATGTGTCTAGATGATCTATCCATTGTTGTAAGTGGGGTATTAAAGTCCCCTGCAATTACCACATTCTTGTCAATAAGGTTGCTTATGTTTGTGAGTAATTGTTTTACATATTTGGGGGCTCCTGTATTTGGTGCAGAGACATTTATAATTGTTAGTTCTTCTTCATGGATAGACCCTGTAATTATTATATAATGCCCTTCTTCATCTCTTGTTACAGCCTTTAATTTAAAGTCTAGTTTGTCTGGTGTAAGTATGGCTACTCCAGCTCTTTTGACTTCCAGTAGCATTATAGATGATTCTCCATCCCCACACTTTCAATCTGAAGGTGTCCTCAGGTCTAAAATGAGTCTCTTGTAGACAGCAAATAGATGGGTCTTGTTTTTTTATCCATCCTGATACCCTATGTCTTTTGGCGGCGCATTTAGTCCATTTACATTCAGTGTTATTATAGAAAGAGACGGGTTTAGAGTCATTGTGATGTCTGTATGTTTTATGCTTGTAGCGATGTCTCTGGTACTTTGTCTCACAGGATCCCCCTTAGGATCTCTTGTAGGGCTGGTTTAGTGGTGATGAAAAATGAAATGAAATTTATCACCATTTTAAGGAAGTTTCTATACTGAATATACATGATTATTGAATCAAAATATACTTTCCTACTACATTTAAATTTCACAAGACTATGAGTGAGTCATGCTCAATGGAAGGCCTAATTATCCAAATTACACACATATGCTAATTATAATATGTGCATAATTTTGATTACATAACATAAAAATTGAAATGTTTTATTATATTATATAAGCTATGTGATATAAACTAATTGTACAAATGTATTTGTTGGTTTTGAGATAAGAAGTATAAAGAGTTATAAACCATGAATTCCTGATGGCTCTTCCTGTCACTGGGTGTAAATCAAACTACCGTCAGAGGTATGGGTCTCTTTTACTTTTCTTGATATTCAGAGATGATACTGCTGGTGGTGTAAGCCCCATAATGGCTATTGACCTTCTTGGGGATGCATGTAGTGACCTGATTCTAGTGACCTGTTTCCAGTTGTGGGCCAGGTAATGTACAAAGAACTTTTTAAGCACAACTTTGAATGAACAGCAGGGAGTAATGGGGTTTCCTCTTTGCCACTGAGAGACCGAAGCCTCAGGCAATCTCAAGTGAGACTTAAAGATCTCACTTGAACCCATGTTGGCAAATAGGAAGTACCACTTCTTTGTATGTACACTGAGTCTCCCCTGTGTGTTTGAACTACTTTCTACAGGGACATACCCTCTAAACACTAGGATTTCCAATGGTCTTTCCTTCCATTCCAGAAAGGATTTGTGGAGATGTTCTTGTCCCTGTAGACTTACACCAGTTCATGGGAGATCCCAAAAGGAGTCCTTCATGGGAAACTTGAGCAAATAAAACAGGAGAAAGGTGTGCAGTTACATCTATATTAAATGCTAAGGAAGGAACCATGAAACTTGATGTAGTCTGATAACTTCTTGATCCTTCATCTAAGGCTGCAATTCATTGACTCTCTGACCTCACTATTTAAAATCACCTGGCCCTGGCTGAGCATTTTCCAGCCTCCTCTTCTACTTAATTATTTTCCAAAGCACTTTCATCATGTTATATGCTATGTATTTTATCATCTGTTTCCTCCCAGCAGAATGTAAATCCCAAGAGCACAGGGATTTTTGTCTGTTTTATTCTACATATCTAGAACAGTGCCTGATGCATATAGTTAGTGCTCAAGAAGTACTAAATGAATTTAAACCATCTCTGTCTCCACTGAAGCCTTTCACTTGCAGATAGAATTTAACCCCTTTGCCTGCCCTCCACTCCTCTGCTTTGCCCTTTCAGCTGTGTTTAATGAGTGGAGAGATTATCCAGATGAGCCCCAAGATGAGTCTGATCTTCGAGCCAGCAGATCTGGAGCAGGCCTCGCCAGCCACTGTAAGCAGGTCAGTCAGCCTCATACTGGCACCCTGAGGGAATTGTATGTATATACCCATCTTCTTTATCCATTCATCTATGATTTGCTTCCACAATATGGCTATTGTAAATAATGGTGCAATATGCATAGGGGTGCATGTATCCCTTTGAATTAGTGTTTTTGTAATAAACTGTAATATTTATATATCACTCAAAATAAATAAATTATACTGACCTAGAACTCTATGGATAAATCTTATTAACTATAAAATCTTAGCAATGTTATGTATAAAAATAAGCACACAATAGTATATATAGTGCAGTGTCTCCATTTAAACTGCTAAAAACAACTAACATAAATAAATTTACATTATAGGAGCATATAGAAATACTATAAAACTATATAAGAAAGAAAGAAATCAAGAGACAGGTGACCATGAAATTCAAGATAATGAGTTACATCAGGTGGAGAAAGCCATGGGTATAGGATAAGGGAGACCAAATGGGTTAGATGAAAGTTATTGTCAAGATCCTAGCTTCTGTCTGGGTGGTGGGTTCATGGATACTCATTAAATTATTGAAAACCCTTAACTAAGAAATAAGAAAGGCCCTGCATGGGCTACTGATAGTGTGCCAAGGATGACAATGAATCCAATCCTGTGCACCTGAGGTTCATACAAAAATAAAGTCAGCCCACATTCCCAAAGGCAATGTCAGGGAGTAGAAAGAGCAATGGCAAATTAGACCAACTTGGTCTTCCACCCTGGCCATGTCAATATCTAGCTGTGTGGCCTCTTCCAAGTCACTTAGCCTCTCTGAGCCAGTTTCCTCATGTCTTAAAACATGACCATAAAGATATCCTTAAAGATAAAGGTCATTAGGACATAGCATAGTGCCTGACATGCAGTAGATGCTCAATAAATGGCAGCCATATTTTAATGGGGGAAAAAAACATGTACTACATAAAATATCAGTACTTATTAATGCTAATGATAATAGTTTCCATTGATTACGAGTTTTCTATATCCTGGAAATGGCACTGAATTATTTGTTGGCATTTTCTTATTTAACCACTATAACAGCCGTATGAACTATGTATTTTTTGTTTCTTGATTTATAGACAAGGATGAAGAATTTCAGAGATAGTAAAGAAAGCTTGCCCAAGGCCACTCAGATAGTAGAATCTGGGGCTGGGATTTGAACCCAGGTCTCTCTTATTCCCAAGACCAAGCTGTTATCACTGGTCCCCATCCTTTGCTGACAAAATCTGGGCACCTTCCTTTTGGCCTAGAGCAGGCAAGGGTCTGTGCTCCACCGCAAGCTACAGCCCCTTACCTTGCCATGACTGCCTGCATTTACCTCGCCCCTGTGTGCTTGGGAGCCTAGATGTGGACCAGGCTGGTTCTGTCTTTGTGCTTGCCAGGTGTGGGATGATCTACATGGAGCCCCATCAACTAGGCTGGAAGCCCTTGAAGGACTCTTATATGGACACCCTGCCCACCAGTCTCACTGAGGAGCACAAGGAATTGGTGACAACATCAGACTCCTTTACTTCCCCTCCCTCCCTGTCTCCCTGCTCCTCATTTCTAAGGCCTTCTAGACACATATTTACCTTCTAATTCCAGGATGCAAGAACAGGCAGTGGCTTCCCTGCTTGCCTCTAGTTGTCTTCTTTCCTGGCTGCCTGCCATTTTTCCAACTTTGTTCTCCATGTGGAGAGGATGGGATATGGTCAATTTCTACTTTTCTTCTACCTTCTTCATCACTCCCCATCTCCCCAGTGGAGAATTCTGATGCTTGAGAACATTCTACAAGGTGGCTGGAATGTCACTCCTTTTCCCATTGCTCCACTGGCAGAAATATCTCTAGAAGTTGCTCTAGAGATAGGCCAGATTAGGAAGAGCTGTGTTCCTCTCTGTACTGCCACTCCCCATCCTGGTGACCTCGACTTCATACCTCTCATATCTAGGGAGCTGGAGCCAGCTTAGAAAAGCTTGTATTGCAGGTACTAAGAGTATATATCCCCTTCTTCCCTTTCTAAAAGAGGTGTGAACATTCAGGTTAATGGGTACATGAGCACACTCTCAGCCTAGGGAATCAGGAAGGGAGAACCCAAGCTTTTGGTGGCTTTTGTCTTTCCCTGCATTAATAGAATTCTAGGAAAGTTTCTCACCAAAGAAGCCAAGAAAGGTATAGTTGGGCTCTCTTCCTACTGTGGAAATACTCTGATGAGCTATGTAGGATGGCCCCATTCCTGTCACATTTATATGCATGTACCATGTATATAATCACATACTTATACAGATACATGCCCACATGCACATCAAGAGACCAATCTATACAGGTGCACAGGAAGCCTTCAGTGCGACTCCTCAGTGTCCTTAGCACAAAGTCTAACTTCTTATCAGGGCCTCTGAAACCTCAGTCTGACCCTGTCACCTTTCTGAACTCATCACTACCCTCTTCTTCAACTTATTACCCTGCAGCCCTTGTATTTTGTTTCCATTCCTAGAAGACCCCAGGTTTCATCACCTCAAGACTTTCACACCTTTTCTTCCTCTTCCTGGAAATGTTGTCCCATTTTATCTTCTGAGGGATGATTCACCTTCATCATCTCAACATAAAGGCCTCCTCCTCTAAGAAGCCTTCCCTGACCACCCTACTAAGCCCTTCCCATTATTCCCCATTGTAGCATCTTTATTTGTTTCCTGCTAGTACTTTCCATGATTTGTAAGTATTTTATTTATTTCCTTGCTTGTTTAGTTATTTATTTTTTGTCTCCCCTACCCTTCAGTAATTTCTGAGAGGGCAGGAATCTTGTCTATCTTGTGAGTTGTTTATCCTCAGCACCTACAACACTGTAATTACTAGATACTCCATAAATATTTGTTGGCTGGATGAATATACCACGTATTCATGTACACATGTGTACGTATTCATATATATGTTCATGTGTATGTATTCATATATACATATAAATGCATCTATATATTTATATACAGATATATATCAATATATGTATATATACATATATATATATACACATGTATTTATTTAGTGATGACCTATCTACTTCCCAAAAAATGACTTAAGATAATTTACAGTGACAACCACAAATCTTTTAACAAAAATGAAAAAATATCCTAAATAAGAGGATAAAGGAAAAATTTTTTGGAAAGAGTAACTGGGGTGAAAAGCAGAGACGAGAATCATTATACCTACAAATAAGTACATATATACATACATACATACAGATAATTACTGAAAATCAGCCCTGAACTTAGCTCTGCACTTCCTATGGCCACTTTATACAGGAGTCCAGCCTAAAGTCATTTGAAAATCTTGTTTAGGGTTCCTAATGATTTTATACAAACAAGTCAGATGCCCAGTTTGGGTCCTAAAACTACTTTATGCATCTTGTACCTGACCCACGGTAGCTCCAAGCCTCTGAGTATCCAGCTCTGGGTAGTAAAATGGGAGGAGTAGGGATGGTCTGTGGGCTGCCTGTCCATTGAGTAGGAAGTTTAAGTCAGGGCCCTGGGTACCTTTGATCCTTTCCCCAATACACCTATATTCAAAAATAATCAGCAACTTTACCAGCATCCCTGGCCTTCCAGAAGTGTACCAAACCCTTAGTCTTAAACTCATTTTTTTGATAACATCTTCAAATTTCGTGTCTACTTTCAGGTCAGTGATATGTTCATGTGGCTTGTCCAGCCCTGCCTGGAGTTTATTCACCTTCAGTGTAAATTTGTGGTCCAAACTTCTCCCATCCACCTTGCTTCCTCAATGATGAGACTGTACTCCTCTCTGCTTGGTACGTGCTACTATGATTCTTGAAGGTGGGGTATATGCGGGATATTTCTTCCTCTTCCCCATCCCTTCTATTCCTGCCCCGTCCATGAGTCACAACGAGACTGGCATTTTAGTCTAGAACAAACAAGCGTTTGGAGTGGAGATAGTAGAATTTAGCGGAAAGAATCCATGTTTGGGGGCTTTAACATTAATCTTAGATTGATTTCCTGGATGTTTTTGTGCAAATTACCCCATCTTTTCTTGTGTTAGGTTTCTTGTCCACACAATGAGGATAAAAATCTCTGTCTCTCTTTACCTAACTAGGATATCCTGGAGGGAAATGAATTTACATGATACATATGAATGTATCTGAGAAAAAAAAGATTCTGCAAAAAATAAGACCGGAGATTTTCCTGTGTTAAGAAAACTTATAAAAATCTGATTTCACAAAATACATAGTTACACGGTCAAGAGAACTGATCATATCAGCTACAAAACTAGGGAACTTCTCCAGGACATGAGAAGTACCTAAATCATAGAACTATTTGTTTAAAGGTCCTAGAGAAGTTCCCTGTAACCATCTCATATAAATCAAATTTCATTGAATTCTGTGGGAAATGACAAAGCATGTGTCCATTTGGAGAACTTCTTCCTGGATGACATTTCTTTTTCAATATCTCACATAATTCAGGCTCAAGATGGATCTTCCCAGAACTTCTGTTACATGTACATTTTCTCAGCTCATTGCTTCCAAAGGCATTATAGGAACAGATTAAAAAAATGTAATATGGTGAACAGTTGAGTGGAGACTTTCTTTGGCTAAATATTATGTGATTTTTCTGAAATTAAAATTACAGGCAATTTCAAAAGCACACTAACTGCATACAATGCCATATATTTGCATCATTAGTTGCAAATTTTGCATATTTTCCCAAGGCCTGTTTCCTGTCCTTGTGTTGTATCTCCTCCAGGAAAAAAGGCATCGCATGAGAAATGGACTCATTGTCCCCAGCGCTGAGTGCCCTAATATCTTGCCTTCCCAGATCTATAGCCATGAGTCCTATCAGGAGTGTTGAAAGACACTCTACTACTAAAAACTGGGGACATGAACACAGATATGTCTGATTTCAGAGCCCTAACTTTTTCCTCTGTCAGTGCTAAAATGCAGGAGTATGGTAACTATGATCAATCAGCAAGGCGTTGAGCTAAGGAATACTAAATACATTTGTTAGCCTTTTATTTTAAAATAATCGAAATAATTTATAATAATAATAATAATAAATTATAATATTTATAATTATATAATAATTATATAATTTTATAATTTTATAATTTTATATATAATTATATAATAATTATAATATAATAAAATATAATAAAATAATAATAAAATAATCTGGCTTGCAAAAAAATTGCTAAAGGACTATGTTGAGTCACATATCCCTTCACCTAGCTTCCTTTAAAGTTAACATCTTACATAACCAAGGCACAATGATCAAAATGAGAAAATTGAAACTGATACTAAACTATTAACTACACTACAGACTTTATTTGCAGTTCATCAATTTCTCCACAAATGTCCTTTTTCTGTTCTAGGATGCAATTCGGGAGGTCACTTTTTTTTTTTAATTGTTGTATCTCATTCGTGTCCTTCAATCTATGACAGCTCCTCAGTCTTTCCTTGCCTTTTTTTTTTTTAAATAAACCCAGCATGAGGCTTAAACTCATGACCCCCAAATCGAGTCACGTGTTCTACTGACTGAGCCAGCCAGGCACCCCTTTCCTTGTCTTTTATAACTTGGTTACTTGATAAATAATGGTCATTTATTTTATAGAATATGTCTCAATTTAAGAGATATGTTTTCTCATAATTAGATTGGGGTTATGCATTTTCAGTAAGAATACCACGAAAGTGATGATGTATCCTTCTCTGTACATCATCATGGGGCACATGATGTTGCTATATGTTATGACTGGTGAAGGCTCTGGTCAAAGTTAGCTTTGATCAGAGCCACATTTCTCCACTGTAAGAGAAGTGTTACTATGTTTTCCTTCATAATTAATAAGTATTTGGGGGAGGGGAGACAATTTGAAACCATGCAAATATCCTATTTGCTCCTCAAATTTTCACCCACTGATTTTAATATCTATTGGATCTTGCCTACCACGGTTATTATGGCGGCATTTGCCTAATGTTAATTTTCTGTTTCTCTGTGTATTCCTTCTGTATTTACTAATTAGAATTCTTCTGTAAGGAAAAACTGTTCTTCCCTATTTCTTTGCTAATTCAGTTATTTGCTGATTGAAGTATGAACTCACAATATTTATTTTATCCTATGGGTTATAATCCAATGCTATAGTTATTTTGTTGCTCAAATGTTTTCAGCCATTGAGAGCTCCTTCAGGTTGGTGCCCATGTCCTTTCAAAATTAGAAAAAGTTTTTAAAACTAGCACAAAGAAATATGTGGATAAAGGATCTGGCAGGTGATGGCCACTCAGCCACTATCATTCCCCTCTCCAGAGCCCTCACAGACAAGACCACCCAGCTCACATTGTTTATAGATCTGTATATAAGCAGATATTTGCAGCTTTTCCTGAGGTTCCTTTTTCTTGCTTTTAGATGAAATCAGAAAAATAGACAAGGAGGAAAGTGAATTATTTGAAGGCCCAACAAGCCAACAGATCTTTCTCTGGCTGCAAGGTCTATTCCTCTTTGCCTTGGTGTGGACCGTGGCCGGCACCATCAATGCGGACAGCAGAAAGAAATTTGATCTGTTTTTCCGCAACCTGATCATGGGTATGGATGATAACAATCCAAGGCCCAAAAGCGTCAAACTTACCAAAAACAACATCTTTCCAGAAAGAGGTAACTTAGTACCTGTTTGTTTTGTCTTGCTATAATAATCTGGATCATATGGTTCCAAAATCCCATCAAAATGTGTGGTCCAAGTAAGGGTTTTACAATGGCCAGGTGACATTACGTAGCTTGCCTGAGTGGGTTCAAGGTCTCCAGAGCTGGCCCACATGTGTAAGAGATGGATGGCTCAAAGTCAGGGTCTTATGGGATGTTTTAACTATTGTTTTAATTTAGAAAAGTTGATATAACTTTTTTTTCCCCAAAATTACCCATAATTCCATCATTCAAACAGGCTCCAGGAGACAGAATGAGAAATATAGCACATTTGTTTTTCTTATTCCCTTCTAGCCTTATTCTGTGTGTTTACATTCATCGTATTATGTTGATTATGGCGTTAATATTCATAGTAATTTTGTCATTGTAATCTAATTTCATGTTGAAATGTTTCCATTTTTGCCATATACGTTTTCTTCAAAGTGATCACTTTAATGATCTATAAATATTCTATGTGTGACATCATTTACTAAAAGATCAAAAAATTTTTTTCTTTTAAGTGGCTTTCACTATTATTTTTCTTAACACCATAATGATATATAAAATTTATTTTTTAATATTTTACATTTAAACATTTATTTATTTATTTATTTATTTATTTATTTATTTATTTATTTTTAATATGAAATTTATTGTCAAATTGGTTTCCATACAACACGCAGTGCTCATCCCAACAGGTGCCTTCCTCAATGCCCATCACCCACTTTCCCCCCCCTCCCACCCCCCCATCAACCCTCAGTTTATTCTCAGTTTTTAAGAGTCTCTTATGGTTGGGCTCCCTCCCTCTCTCTCTTTTTTTTCCTTCCCCTCCCCCATGGTCTTCTGTTAAGTTAGAAAAAACAGAGAATAGCAGAAATAAAAATCAGTGGTAATCCAACTACCCACAAATAAACACTTAAAGTTTTTTTCTTCAAGTTTTTTTCTATATTTCTGTAACAAAAAGGAGATCATACTATAAACACTTCCCAAATAGCTTTACTTTTTGTGATTATAAAATAGTAGATAAAGGGTGATGAAATAACTTCTAGAGTGATAGTAATGTGTATATTGAGAAAGATTTGGTTTACACAGGTATGTTCATTTGTCAAAACTCAGTGAATGTGCACTTAGGATTTGTACATTTCATTGCATGTAAATTTTAGATCAAGAGAAAAAGCATAAGCAAATACTGAACAGTGAATGATATAAATGCTGAAGTTTACGGGGAAGTGTATAGATGTTTTACGTTGAAGTCTGTCAAAAAATCAGATGGCTTACTTGATAGATGGATGAACAGGTATATGATAAACCAAGTAAAAACTAATCGTAAAGTTTAGGAGAAGGGTATGTAAGTGTTTGCTGTACAGTGTTTTCAGTATTTATGTTTGAAATTTTTCCTAATGATAATAATAAATGAATGAACAAGTAGGGGCCACCCACTGCCCCTGTACACACAGTCCTTCCTCAGCACATGAGGCACACTTTATCTGATATGGTCATCTGTCCCAGTAAACTGCATAGAGGCCCTGGGCCAATCCAATATTTAGATTGTAGTACAATCATTCTGTTTTCTTTCTTTCTTTCCTTCTTTCTTTCTTTCTTTCTTTCTTTTCTTTTCTTTTCTTTTCTTTTCTTTTCTTTCTTTCTTTCTTTCTCTTTCCTTTTTTCTTTTATTCTCTCTTTTCTTTCTCTTCCCCTTCCTTCCTTCTCTCCTCCTCTCCTCCTCCTCGTTTCTCTTTTACTTCTTCTTTGACTTAGAAGATTCTTTTTTATTTTGGTAAAATATGTATAATATAAAAATTTACCATTTTAACCATTTTTAAGTATACAGTTCAGTGGTGTTAAACATTGTTGTGCACCCTTCACCACCATTTATCTCCAGAACTTTTTTCATCTTCCCAAACTAAAACTCCATATTCTGTAAACACTAACTCTCCATTTCTCCCCTCCTTCTGGCTCCCCCACCCCCAGCAACCACCATCCCACTTTCAGTCTCTATAAATCTGACTACTCTAGGTACCTCATTTAAATAGAATCACATAGTATTTGTCCTTTTTTGACAAGTTTATTTCACTTAGTAATAACTTCAAAATTCATCCATGTTGAAGCATGTGTCAGAATTTCCTTCCTTTTTAAGGTTGAATAATACTCTGTTGTGTGTATGTGCCACATTTTGTTCCTTTGTTCACCTGTTGATAGACATTTGAGTTACTCTCATATTTTGACTACTGTGAATAATGCAGATATAAACATGGGTGTACAAATATTTATTTGAGTCTCTTGCTTTCATTTCTTTTTGCTATGTGCTCAAAAGTGGAATTTATTTTTTTAAGTTTATTTTGAGAGAGAGAGAGAAAGCACATGCACAAGTGGGAGAGGGGCAAAGAGGGAGAGAGAGAATCCCAAGCAGGCTTTGCACTGTCAGCCCAGAGACTGACGTGGATCTCAGGCTCACAAACTGTGAGATCATGACCTGAGCCGAAACCAGGAGTTTGATGCTTAACTGACTGAGCTGCTCAGGATCCCCTTAAAAGTGGAATTTATAGATCATATAGTAATTCTGTGTTTAAGTTTGTGAGGAATTGCCACAATGTTTTTCATAGTACTTGTACCATCATACATCCCCACCAGCAATGCGCAAGAATTCCAATTTCTTCACATTCTCATGTATTGTTTTGTCTTGTTTTTTAGGAATAGCTATCCTGACGAGTGTGAAGTGCATTCTTGATTTTTTAAGAAAAAATATGAATAGGTCATATAATAAAAAAGATAAATGTTTTAAAAAAGATAACCACAATTAACATTTTGATAACCATCCATTTAGACATTTCCCTGTGCATATATGTGCCTATGGATTTATTTTTGCAAATATGGGATCATTCTGCACTTATTTCCTAGTTATTTTCTAGTTTTTGTTATCATTAACAACACTGTGATGAACAGTATTCCGGTAGCCACCTGCTTGCTTAATCCATGATTATTTTCTTAGGATAATTTCCTAGAATTAAAATAACTGAATCAAGAATCAATAAAATTTTAAAGCTTTGATTGCTAAATTTCCCTTGTGCCTTCCCAATCCATTTCCTGAGTAGGTAATCATGCCATCAACAAACAAAAATAGTTTTATTTCTTCCTTCCCAATCTTTTATTTTCTTTTTTGTTGTTGTTTGGTTTTTTTTTTAGTCTATTGCATAAGCTAAGACTTCCTGTATGATTTATATAGGTATGATTAGAGGGAGCATCCTTATCTTAGGGAGAAAATATCTAGTTCCTTGCCTTAGGTATGAGATTAGCTGTAGGTGTTTTGTTGATATTCTTTATCAAGTTGAGGAAGTTCCCCTCTATACCTAGTTTACTGAGTGTTGGATTTTGTCAAATGCTTTTTCTGAATTTATTGATAATCATGTGAGTTTTCTTCTTTAGCCTGTTTCTGTAATAGATTACATTAATTGATTTTTTAAAAATTACCTTCATTTATTATTTCTCCAAAAGATTTCCTTTTTTTTTTTAATGTAGATCCAAACTTCTGACCTATATCATTTTCCTTCTCTCTGAAAAAATTCTATTTCCTGTGGGGCTGCCCTGCTGATTATGATTTCCCTCATTTTTTTGTTTTCTGAGAAAGCTTTTATTTCTCCTCTAGTTTGAAAATATAATCTCAGTGGATACAGAATTTTATCATGGTGAGTTTTTTTCCACCAACACTTTAAATATTTCCCTCTACTCTGTTCTTTCTGGCATACTTTCTGATGGAAAGTCTGCTATAATTCTTATCTTTGTTCCTCTATAGGTAAGATCTTCCCCAATAAACTGATGTTTTTCCAGATTTTCTCTTTGTCTTTAATTTTCTGTTGTTTGGTTATATTATTCCCAGGTGTTGAATATGGGGTGTTTTTCTTCCTTCATATTTTCTGAGCTACCTGGTTCTATAGGTTCATATCTATCATTAACTTTCAAAAGTTCTTGGCCATTATTACATTGAATATTTCTGCTTTGCTGTCTCTTCTTTTTCTGGTATTCCCAGTATTAATATCTTAAACCATTTGCAATTGGCCACAATTATCCAATAATCTGTTCTTTTTTTAAATTTTTTCCTCCATTTATTTCAGGTTAGTAAGTTTATATTGTCATATATTCCAGCTCATAGATTCTTTTCTAGGCTGCATCTAGTCTATTAATAAGCCTACCAAATGCATTCTTCATTTCTACTACAGTGTTTTTGTTTTCTCTTATTTTTCTTTTGATTCTTTTTTTTTCTTCATTAGCCTAATGGATTACATTAGTTGATTTTTGAATGTTGAACCAGCCTTATATACCTGGAAGGAATAAATCCCACTTGAATGTGGTGTGTAATTCTTTCCATATATTGTTGATTTGATTTGTCAGTATTTTGTTAAGGATTTTTGCATCTGTTTTGTCTGTTTTGAGGAGATATATTATCTATAGTTTTCCTTTATTGTAGTATCTTTGGTTTGGGGATCAGGGTTATGCTGACCTCATAGAATAAATATGCTTTTATTTTCTGGAGAAGATTGTAGGGTATTGTAAAATGTTTTTCCTTAAATGTTTAGTAGAATTCATCATTTAGGCCTGGTGCTTTCTCTTTTGGAAGGTTATTAATTGTTGCTTCAATTTCGTTAATAGATATCGTTCTCTTCAAATTATCTATTTCTTCTTATATGAGTTTTGTTAGATCATGTCTTTTGAGGAATTGTTTTATTTCATCTAAGTTATCAAATTTGTGGTCATAGAGTTGTTCATAATATTCCTTTATTATCTTCCTAATGCCTTTGGTATCAGTAGTGATGGTTCCTCTTTCATTTCTGATATTAGTAATTTCTGTCTTCTCTCTTTTTTTCTTGGTTGGCCTAACTAGAGGTTTATCAGTTTTATAACCTTTTCCAAGAAACAGCTTTTGGTTTTGTTGATTTTCTCTATTGATTTTCTCTGTTTTCAACTTCATTGATTTCTACTCTAATTTTTATTATTTATTTTATTCTGCTTATTTTGTATTTAATTCACTCTTCATTTCTAGTTTCCTAAGGTGGAAGCTTAGATTATTGATTTTAGAGCTTTCTTCATTTCTAATATATGCATTCAATGCTAAATTTCTCTGTAAGCATTTCTTTCACTGCATCCCACAGATTTTGAAAAGTTGTGTTTTCTTTCTTTCGTTCGTTTGTTCTTTCTTTTTGAGAAGGAGAAAGAGAGGGCACTCAAGCAAGGGGCAGAGAGAGAAAGAGAATCCCAGAGAGGGAAAGAGAGAGAGAAGTGGGGCTCACCTGAAGCGAGGCTTGTGCTCACCCAACGTGGGACTCAAACTCATAAACCATGAGATCATGGCCTGAGCCAGTCAGATGCTTAATGACTGAGCCACCCAGGCACCCCTAGAAGTCTTTTTCTTAATCTTCAAGTATTTGGGGATTTTCCAGCTATCTTTTTGTTACTGATTTCTAGTCTAATTGCATTGTGGACTGAGAGTATACACTGTATGATTTCTACTCTTTAAAAATTTTAAGGTGTGTTTTATGGCCCAGAATGTGGTCTCTCTAGGAGAATGTTCCATGTGAGCTCGAAAAGGATGTATTCTGCTGTTGTTGAAGTAATCTATAAATGTCAGTGAGGTCCAATTGATGGTGAAGGTGCTGTTTAGTTTAACTATATCCTCACTCATTTTCTACCCAATGTCAATTGCTGATAGAGGGGGACTGAAGTCTCCAACTATAATAATTGGATTTTTCTATTAATTTTTGCAATTCTATCAGTTTTGACTTATGTATTTTGGTGTTCTTTTCACATTTGTAGTACGAAAATAGTATCTAGTTTTAATTTCTTCTCTTTTTAACTGTGAGATTGAATTATATATATATAATTAATTATTAATTATATGTTATATGTAATTTATTATTAATTAATAATAATTATTATCAATATAATAAATACATATACTTATAATGTTATATAAATTATATTCTAAATTATCATTTATAATAAATAAATAATAATTGATAATTAATTATATATAATTAAATCTCAATTAAAAAGAGAAGAAATTGAAATTAGATTATATAGTATTTTATAATTATTAGATTATATTATTATTAATATAATTATATTATAATTGATAACTATTAAGATTATATTAATCATATAATTAATAATTAATTATATTATATATATATATATGTATAAAACAACTGTTTGTTTCACCTATGTTCTGAATGGTTTGTGTTCTTTTTTTAATATTCTACTGTAGGGTTTTGTTTTGTTTTTTAACATACTATATCTAGATGTATGTCTCCTTTTGTCTATTTTCCCTGGAATGTGATGAGGCCTTTCCATCATCGAGGGAAATTTTTATTGTCTGGCTTCCATATCTATCATCTCTTTCCTTATTTTTGAGTTTTTGCCTTTTTAAGATAGTTTTTTTTTCATTTTAATATGTCACCCACAACTTCAGTTATGCTTTTAGTGCCTTGCATGGTGTTGGTTCTGCTGTTGTTACCTATTGTTTCCTTATGATCCTTTCTTAGTGTAATGATTAAAAACAAGTCACATTGTCAGGGCTTGAATCCTGCCTTCAATACTTAGTAGTGAGGAAGTTCCTTATCCCCTCTCAGTCTCCTCATTTATAAAATGGGGACAGGGCACCAGGGTGGCTGTCACTTAAGCATCCAGCTCTTGGTTTCGGCTCAGGTCATGATCTCATGGCTCGTGGGTTCATGAGTTCAAGCCCCACATGAGGCTCTGTGCTGACATCATGGAGCCTGTTTGGGATTCTCACTCTCTCACTCTCCCTCTCTCTCTGCCCCTTCCCCCCGCATGTAATAACAGTATGCAGTCATGGTGTTCTTACAAGAATTAAATGAGTTAATACATGTAAACACATTTAGAATAAAAGGATGGTATATAGAAGATGTTAAATATCAGCAATTTTTATTGCTGTCTTATCATTGTCACCATCATTCTATTAGCTCATCCATCTTCCTTTTTTTATCTCATGTGGCCTTTTTATCTTAGCCTGTTTTCTCCTTACGGCTTTCTTTCCTGTTTCATTAAAATGATAGCAATCAACCAGAAAAGACCCTAAATAGCCAAAGCAATCTTGAAAAAGAAAACCAAAGCAGGAGGCATCACAATCCCAGACTTCAAGCTATACTACAAAGCTGTAATCATCAAGATAGTATGGTACTGGCACAAGAACAGACACTCAGATCAATGGAACAGAATAGAGAACCCAGAAATGGACCCACAAACATATGGCCAACTAATCTTTGACAAAACAGGAAAGAATATCCAATGGAATAAACACAGTCTCTTCAGCAAGTGATGCTAGGAAAACTAGACAGCAACATGCAGAAGAATGAACCTAGACCACTGTCTTACACCATACACAAAAATAAACTCAACATGCATGAAAGACCTAAATGTAAGACAGGAAGCCATCAAAATCCTTGAGGAGAAAGCAGGAAAAAACCTCTTTGATCTTGCTCACAGCAACTTCTTACTCAACATGTCTCTGGAGGCAAGGGAAACAAAAGCAAAAATGAACTACTGGGACCTCATCAAAATAAAAAGCTTCTGCACAGTGAAGGAAACAATCAGCAAAACTCAAAGGCAACCGACAGAATGGGAGAAAATATTTGCAAGTGACATATCAGATAAAGGGTTAGTATCCAAAATCTATAAAGAACTTATCAAACTCAACACCCAAAAAACAAATCATCCAGTGAAGAAATGGGCAAAAGACATGAATAGACACTTCCCCAAAGAAGACTTGCAGATGGCCAACCGACCATGAAAAATGTTCAATATCACTCATCATCAGGGAAATACAAATCAAAACCACAATGAGATACCACCTTACACGTGTCAGAATGGCTCACATTAACAATTCAGGCAACAACAGATGTTGGCGAGGATGTGGAGAAAGAGGATCTCTTTTGCATTGTTGGTGGGAATGCAAGCAGGTGTAGCCACTCTGGAAAACAGTATGGAGGTTCCTCAAAAAACTAAAAATAGAACTACTCTACAACCCAGCAATTGCACTACTAGGCATTTATCCAAGGGATACAGGTGTGCTGTTTTGAAGGGACGCATGCACCCCTGTGTTTATAGCAGCACTATCAACAATAGCCAAAGTATGGAAAGAGCCCAAATGTCCATCAATGGATGAATGAATAAAGAAAATGTGGTATATATGCACAATGGAGTATTACTCAGCAATCAAAAACAATGAAATCTTGCCATTTGCAACTACGTGGATGGAACTGGAGGGTATTATGCTAAGTTAAATTAGAGAAAGACAAAAATCATATGGCTTCACTCATGTGAGGACTTTAAGAAACAAAACAGATGAACATAAGGGAAGGGAAACAAAAATAATATAAAAACAGGGAGGGGGATGAAATAGAAGAGACTCATAAGTATGGAGAACAAACTGAGGGTTACTGGAGGGGTTGTAGGAGGGGGGAAGGACTAAATGGGTAAGGGGCACTAAGGAATATACTCCTGAAATCATTGTTGCACTCTATGATAACTAATTTGGATATAAATTTAAAAAAATAAAAAATCAAATTAAAAAAATGGTAGCAATCATCATCATCATCATCTTTTTGTAGTCTATTTAGGATTCCAAACAGTTTCCTGAAATTTGGTTTTGAGTCTTGCATTAAACAAGTTTCAAGGATATACTCTTGAAGTGTAATCTCCATATTATATTCCTTTATATTGCAGTATTTTTTCAGTTTCCGTATGCTGTTTTCTGCTTCCTCTATCCTTCCAGATCAGTCTGTTCATGCTTTGTGTCAACAAAGATGGTTCATGAAGTTCCCTTGACCCCACTCTTGGCCCACTTTGTGTCAACATCTTTCCTTTCCTTCTGCAGCTAGCAGGCTAGTGATATATATATATGACTTCCACTCAGTTTCTAGGTAACTTTGCCCTATAACATCTCCTATCTACTGTGATGGCATGTGTCCTCCCTCCACATCCTACTCAACTGATGCGCTATTTAAAACAAAAATTCCACATATACGGCTTCTTTGTCTATATTCTTTTGCAGCACCTACTTTACTTAAAAGCCAATTTGGTTCTGAAAAGACCATTCATAAGACTAAAATGACACCTTGCAAGTGATCATTGCAAACCTGTCCATGGGAAGTTAAGCTTTACTTTTTCTTCATGGTAATCCCACATCTCTCTTTCTGCTAGTTTTCCAAATTGTCACAGCTTTTGGACATGATCAGGGTAAATAATATTCATATAACACTTTTAAAATAAACCTAAATGCTATAAACTCTGCTCTAGAGTAAGAAGCAATAGGATGGCCAAGATCCAATGACCACATATGATCAACTAATGCCATCTGTTGGAGGCAGCCTTTTCTATTTGTTTCATCTCTGAATATTCTAGAAAAGGGAAGTTTCTCAACAGAGGGGCATTTGTGGCTCTTTACTCTGGAAGACCGTATCTCACTGAATTTAAGGTGTTCTGACTGACTCTTCCTTACTCATATGGTCTGGGACCCTACTGCACTTCTCAGCTATACGGGGCACCTGGGTGGCTCAGTCGGTTAAGTGTCCGACTTCGGCTCAGGTCATGATCTCGCAGTCCGTGAATTCAAGCTCCCCACTCATGCTCCTGCTCTCTCTCTCTTGCTCTCTTTGTCTCAAAAATAAATAAATATTTAAAAATTAAAAGAAAAAAAATAAGAGGCAAGGATAAGGAGAAAATGAGACAGTACTCCTGGATTAATACCTGGTAGGGCAAAGGAACAGCTACACAATTTTCTGTGTGGGATGGAACCTGAGTCTCTGCATCCTAGTGGCCTTTATTGCCTTTCCTCATGAAATCTCATTTTAAAAAAATTTTTTGTAACATTTATTTATTTTTGAGAGAGAGCGTGAGTGAGGGAAGGGCAGAGAGAGAGGGAGACACAGAATCTGAAGCAGGCTCCAGGCTCCGAGCTGTCAGCACAGAGCCTGACATGGAGCTCGAACCCACGAACCGTGCGATCATGACCTGAGCCAAAGTCAGACGCCTAACCGACTGAGCCACCCAGGCGCCCCCCTCATGAAATCTCTTGAGGTAAGATTTCTTATTCCAGCTGGAGATGCTGCTCAGATTTTTTTTTTCAGTCTTTATTTTCAATGACATCATTCCACTTCTTTTTCTTTTTGGCTTAATAAGTATTTTAGTGTGAAATTTCAAAGTGCCTAGCCAGAACCCATTTGAATCAAAGACATGTTTTAAGTACTAAGTATGCTTTTTTATATATAACAACTTTATGGAGGTATAATTTACATACCATAAAATTATCCCATGTAAGTGTACAAATCAGTGGCTTTTAGTAAATTTGCATAGTTGTGCAACTGTCACCATAATCCAATTTCAGAACATTTTCATCCCTCTGGTAAGATCCTTCAGGCCCATTTCCAATTAATCCCTGTTCCCATCTTCAGTCCCAGGCAACCACTGACCTGCTGTCTATATATTTGCCTTTTCCTGGTATTTCATATGCATGAAATCATGGAGTATGTGACCTCTTGTGTCTAGCTTTGAGTATACATTCTTATTACCACCTTAAAAAGCTTTAAATGCCTTTCTAGCCTTTCCACAAGGAGCCAAGGTTAAAATTCTCATGGTAAGACCTCCAGGGAGGCTTCCCTGACCTTATGGGACATTGTGTTCTGGGCTTTTCACATTCAGGAGCTGTGGGATAAGTAGACTTCTGAGATAAATGATGGAGGAACTACACTAGGGAGCATACGTTAAGGAAAGCAAACAGACCTTTGAGGGATTCTCTCAGGGTTGGGTTCACATCATCTGACATGTATCCTTGTTTGTCAACTAAGAGATTTATTTATCCATCTATTCATCTATTCACTGTATGCCCTTTATCTTTTTTAAATTTATTTATTTAAATTCAAGTTAGTTAACCTACAGTGTGGTATTGGTTTCAGGAGTTGAACCCAGTGATTCATCACTTACATATAACCCCCAGTGCTCGTTAACCCAACAAATGCCCTCGTTAACACCCATCACCCATTTAGTCCATCCCCCCACCCACCTCACCTCCAGCAACCCTCAATTCATTCTCTGTATTTAAGAGTCTCTGAGGGTTTGCCTCCCTCTATGTTTTTATCTTATTTTTTCCTTCCCCTCCCCTATGTTCATCTGTTGTGTTTCTTTTAAATATATATTTTTTTGAGTCAGAGAGATAGAGCACAACCGGCGGAGGGGCAGAGAGAGAGGGAGACACAGAATCTGAAGCAGGCTCCAGGCTCTGAGTTCTCAGCACAGAGCCCAATGAGGGGCTCAAACCCGTGAACCATGAGATCATGACCTGAGCCGAAGTCAGACGGTTAACAAACTGAGCTACCAGGTGCCCCTATCTGTTATGTTTCTTAAATTCCACATATGAGTGAAATTACATGGTATTTTGTCTTTCTCTGACTGACTTATTTCATTTAGCATAATACACTCTAGTTCCATCCACATTGCAAATGTCAAGATTTCATTCTTTTTGATCACTGAGTAGTATTCCATTGTGTGTGTGTGTGTGTGTGTGTATCTCACATCTTCTTTATTCATTCATCAGTGTGTGCCCTTTGAAACCTCACTCCTTTGTTGAAAAGTTTACCTTATTGGAGTGCCTGGGTGGCTCAGTTCGTTGAGCGTCTGACTTTGGCTCAGGTCACGATCTCACACTTTGTGGATTCGAGCCCCACATCGGGCTCTGTGCTGATAGCTCACAGCCTGGAGTCTGCTTCAGATTCTGTGTCTCCCTCTCTCTCTGCCCATTCCCTGCTCATGCTCTGTCTCTTTCTCTCTGTCTCTCTCTCTTTCAAAAAGAAATAAACATAAAAAATTTTTTAAAAAGTTTACCTTATTCTCCCAAGTGCTGGAGAAGAACACAGGGTGAAGTGGGGGGGGGGGGGAGGTCAGAGGTAATAGAGACAGAATATGCCTTCCTGGATTTCTACTATTCTCTCCTTTTCTTCCCTTGTACTTGGAACAGAGTTTGAATTAAAATCACAGTGCAGAGTGAACAAGAGCCATTACTCTGATAAGAACCAGAGACCTAGAGCTGAATCTTCTCAGTGCCTGTGTGCTCAGAGCTATGCTACATGTTTGACACATATATCTTTCATTTACCCTCTACAGTGACTCTCTGAGCTTCACATAAAATCAGGCCCATTTTACAGGTGTACAAATGGTAACCTTGGCCAAGGTCACATCGCTTAGCAAATCTACTTTTACTCACTTGAGGCTTTTCTCTTTGGCCTTAATCTTCCTGTGTCAAGCAACAAACTAGCTCTATTGAATCATAACATCCAGGGAAGGGAGACAAATGCTTTTCTGAATCATGCTTTTAGTGTCTCCTTTTTTTGTTGTAAAACAATTCAGTTCTATTTTTTAAAAATGACCAAAAAGTATCTCTTTGTTCACCACCCTGTCCCAAGTATGTCAGAAAAACTTTTCTGTTTTGTCTACCTGATTTCATCTCTTTACCTCTTTAGCATAATGACATATGTTCTATTTTTTATTCTATTTTCATCTGTCATTGCTTTTTGAAAGAATTTGATATGTTGATACTTAGTTTTTGCAAAATATTCCATTCATCTCATAAGACATAATTTTGACTGGTCTCCTAATGTGAGACATGTAAATTATTTCCAAATTTTTGCTATCACAGATGGTGCTGCATAGCCGTGTATAGAGATTATTTTCATTCTGAATTATTTCCTTATGATAAATTCCCAGAAGTGGGATTTCTGGCTTAGACTACAGAACATTTTTGTAGCTCTGTAAGCATAATGCCAGATTGCTTTCTAAAAGTGTTTTGCTAGATTAACTTCTAGGTAAAGCTGCAGAGGGGTGTAGGATAACAGACCTCCCTCCTTTAATACCTAGTGAAATGAACAAAAACAACAACAAAATTAAGCCTAAAAATATCCCAGCAATAATTATAGAAAATGTTCCATCTTGATTCTGTCTATAAACATTAAGAAGTGATGGACAGGAAAAGTAAAACTAAGATCTGGCATGCTGCATCTT
Organism: Acinonyx jubatus; assembly: GCF_027475565.1. Classification (NCBI taxonomy): domain Eukaryota; kingdom Metazoa; phylum Chordata; class Mammalia; order Carnivora; family Felidae; genus Acinonyx; species Acinonyx jubatus. The sequence continues at coordinate 12,171,116 of NC_069398.1, read as the reverse complement.
CCAACCTAGACCCCACCACCCCCCTGTCCTCCTAAGAGTGGTTTTGGGAGGAAAGGTGGTCAGTTGACAAAATTCTGAGAATTCTCACTGGTAATCACCCCTTGGAGAGAAGTGGATTACAGTGGCCTGCAGATGCAAAGAATGTCTATGAGAAATCCTTGGGCATGAAGCACCTGCATGCTTCTGTAGAATCTTAATACAAGTGGGAGAAACTACGAGGGTTTGCACCTTCCACAGTCTATGCTGCATCAGGATTGTGAGATGATGATACAGGAATGTGGGACATGTTGCTAGCTGGGATGGGAGTGGCACCATAGTTCAGGAACCTTGGCCAAATTGTAGAAAGAGAGTGTAGAGCCCAGGTTTCCTAGCAGGGGCAATTGAGAATTTTCTTTTACCCGGTCCATGTAACCTCATGCTACAAAAAAGAAAGCCACTCACTAATCCTTGAATTGTGGTCAGGAAAGTGGAGGAGATAAACTGGCCTCAGATAACATTAGGAAAGATGTCAAGAACTTACCTGATTGTAACAGAGCAAGAATGGTATGGAAATTGCAAACATGAGAAAGAGAGAAAGAGAGAGAGAGAGAGAGAGAGAGGCAGACAGACTGAATGAATCTAAAAGAAAAATTACCTAAGAAACATAAAATATTTCTGTTGAAAGAACTTAGTTATAACAATTTTATTTCTTAAAAAGTTCATAGACGAACATGTGGTACTGGCAAAAGGATAGATATTTAGCTCAGTGGAATATAATTGAGAGTTCAGAAACCAGCCCCTCACATTTATGGTAACTTGCTTTTTGGCAAGGGTACCAAGATAATTAAATGGAGAAAGAATAATCTTTTCAACAAATGGTGCTGGGACAGGTGAATATTTGTCATAAAATAATGAATTTGGACCTCTACTTTGCACCATAGTCAAAAATTAACTCAACATGAATGAAAGTCCTAAATTTAAGAATTAAAACTTGTAAAATTACTAAAGAAAAAATAGGTGCAAATCTTCATGACCTTGGACTAGACAATGGTTTCTTAGGACACCAAAAGCACAGGCAATAACAATAACAACAAATAGGTAAACTGGACTTAATCAAAATTAAAAACTTTTGTGCTTCAAAGGACAATGCCAAGAAAGTGAAAAGACAACCCACAAAATAGGTGAAGCCTTTTTACAATCATATGTATGATAAGGGACTTCTATCTGGAATATATAAAGAGGTACTACAACATAATAATAAAAAGATAACCCTACTAAAAAATGGGCAAAGTAACTGAATAGACATTTCTCCAAAGAAGATACACAAAGAGTCAATAAACATGTGACAACATTGTTAGCCATCAGGAAATGCAAATCAGAAGCACAATGAAACACCACTTCACAACTAGGATGAGAATAATAAAAAAGAAAACAACAAGTGTTGGTGAGAACATGGGAAAACTGGAACCCTTACATACATAATGGAAATGTTAAATGGTACAGCAGAGTTGGAGAACAGTATTTGACAGTTCCCCAAAATTTAAACATAGAGTTGCCATATGACCCAGCAATTCTATTCCTAGTTCTATGCCCAGGAGAAACAAAAACATGTCTACCCACAAACTTCTACACAAATGTTCATAGCAGCGTTATTCATAAAGGCCAAAAAGTAGAAACAATCCAAGTGTCCATCAATAGATAAATGAATAAATAAAAATATCCATATAATGGAATATTACTCAATAATTTAAAAAATTGAAGTAATAATACATGCTACAACATGGATGAACCTTAAAAATATCATGCTCCCGGATGCCTGGATGGCTCAGTTGGTTAAGCATCCAACTCTTGATCTCATGGTTCCTGCATCCAGCTTTATGCTGACATCACCAAGCCTGCTTAGGATTCTCTCTCTCCTTCTCTTTCTTTGCTCCTCCCCAACTCGTGCATGCGCTCTCTCTCTTAAAATAAATTAATAAACTTAAAGATATATATAAATCATAATGAGTAAAAGAAGACAGCTACAAAAGAACACATATTGTGTGATTTCATTTACATGAAACATCTGGAATACACAAATCTGTAGACAGTAGATTAGTGGTTGCCTAGTGCTGAGAGTAGGAGGGGGAAATGAGGGGTAACAACTAGGAGATATGGGGTTTCTTTTTCATGTAATGAAATGTCTTAAAATTGGTTATAGTATAGTTGCACAACTATGAATATTAGTACATCACATATACATTTTTAGTAAAGCTATCTTTTAGAAGTTTGTAGATGAGGTGAAAAAAACCACAGAATTAGAGGAAAAGAGGGATTGAAAAACTACAAAACAAACTGACAATGAGACAGTACCATTAGCGGTCTAATAAATACATTAGGAACAGCAAGAAATAAAATGTATAAATCTAGGTATCTCATAAATGGCTTAGAGGGGAGGTTTGAGAGAACTACACTTACTATAGAAGAAAAAAAACCAAATACATTAAAGCAATTATCAATATGATTGATATAGAGGCCAAACCATGCTGATTCCTTAAATGGGTAACCCAGTAAATAGTATAGACAATATATACAAAGGTATATATGAGAGGAGGGATTTCTGGGTGGCTCAGTCAATTGAGTGTCTGATTCTTGATTTCAGCTCAGGTCATGATCCCAGAGTTGTGGGATCGAGCCCCACATCCGACTCTGCTGAGCATGGATCCTGCCTGGATTCACTCTCTCTGTCCCTCTGCCCCTCTCCCCCACTTACTCTCTCTCTATATATAATAAAAAATAAAATAAAAAATTTTAAAAAGATATAAATGAGAAATTGTTCCTCAAATGAACAACTGTTTCTACAGATTATGAGTATGCCATGTTTCAAGAAAAAGTGATAAAGAATAATTGACCAAAAGATATAGCCTGATTAAATTATTAAATTTACAGATAAAAGAAATTACATGATACATATAGATAAGGAAAAAAAGTAAGTGAAGAGGGAAATATCTGATGGACCTCAGATTTCCACACAGCAACTTAGTATACAGAGAAACATAAGAGAACAGTCAGAAGTCTGAGGGAAAGAAAAATGTGACCTGAGAATATCACTGTCAGCCAAGTCATTGTTGAAAAACAAAATCTGTTGGCAGATACTCCCAAACTTGCAAGAGCTGAGAGAATGAAGCACCGTAAGTCCCTTCTTGGGGGGGGGGGAAAAAAAAGGAAAGAAAATAAATTTTCCGACTAACAGATCGATCAAAACAAAGAGCTTTTAAATGGGCTGTGTTAGAAGCCATGAATTTGAGCAATGAATCTATTGAAACTAGACCTAAGACTAAGGAATGGGAGAATTATGGTCATCATCAACAACAAAAGGAGTCAGAGGAGAGGAGATGGAAGGAAAAGTGAGTTAATCACCTCATAGCTTATGAATGAATCAGGGAATTTGGTCTAACATTGAGTCACATGTATTTACAAATGAAATATAATGTCAGGATTTGCTACAAAAGACTCCACACAAACAAAGGAGAATGGAAAGGAAAGGGAGTTGGTTAAGTGTCCAACTCTTGATTTTGGCTCAGGTCACACTCTCACTATATGTGAGATCAAGCCGCTCATTCAGCTCTGTGATGACAGCACGGAGCCTGCTTGGGATTCTCTCTCCCTCTCTCTCTGCTCCTCCCCTGCTTGCTCTCTCTCAAGATAAATAAACATTAAAAAAAAAGAAATTTAACATCTTTATTTTAAAATAGTATAATAGATGATATATATAACATATACGTGATACATATAATATATGTGATATGTAAGTATATAATATATGATATACATTAATAGAATATATAATTCTATATTAATATATCACATATAATTATATATCATAGTATAATATATAATGTCAAATGATCTTATTCTTATCAAATCCTTTCATCTGTCCTTCCATGTTCAATGTGCTTGTGTGTCTAAAGAGAAAGCTAGAAGGATTGCCATCAAAAGTTATTTCTAGAGGGACGCCTGGGTGGCTCAGTTGGTTAAACATCCGACTTCAGCTCAGGTCATGATCTCACAGTTCGTGATTTCAAGCCCTGTTGGGCTCTGTGCTGCCTGGAGCCCACCTTGAGTTCTGTGTCTCTACCTCCCTCTCTGCCCCTCCCCTGCCCCTGCTCACGCTCTGTCTCTCTCTCTCTCTCAAAAATAAATAAATACTTTTTAAAAAAATTTTTAAGGGGCGCCTGGGTGGCTCAGTCAGTTGAGCGTCTGACTTCGGCTCAGGTCACGATCTCACGGTCCGTGAGTTTGAGCCCCGCGTCGGGCTCTGGGCTGATGGCTCAGAGCCTGGAGCCTGCTTCTGATTCTGTGTCTCCCTCTCTCTCTGACCCTCCCCCGTTCATGCTCTGTCTCTGTCTCAAAAATAAATAAACGTTAAAAAAAAATAAATAAAAAATTTTTAAAAAGCTATTTCTGGATGTGAGATCTGATTTATTGCCTCCTTTTATTGTCCTTTTCAGTACTTCCCATTTTACATATTAAAATAATTATTTATATAATTAGTACCTATCATTTTTTATGCAAACTGTAGAGTCATTACTCTCTAAAAGATATTTTTCCAATTTATACAGTTACCATTAATGTGTAAGTTTTATGGGGCGCCTGGGTGGCTCAGTCGGTTAAGCGTCCGACTTCGGCTCAGGTCATGATCTCGTGGTTTGTGAGTTCGAGCCCCACACTGGGCTCTGTGCTAACAGCTCAGAGCCTGGAGCCTGCTTCAGATTCCGTGTCTCCTCCTATCTCTGCCCCTCCCATGCTCATGCTCTGTCTCTGTCTCTCAAATAAATAAACGTTAAAAAAAATTTTTTTTAAATGTGTAAGTTTTACCACAGCTTGGCTAATACTGGTAGATACACATTTTCAGATGTCTATAACTGAGGTGGTTAAACACCTCAAATATGAAATGTAAACCCCTGGGGTGCTAATGACCTGTTTTGTTTCTTTGAATCCAGGGAGCATCTATGATTTTTATTTCCTCAAGGAAGGTAGTGGACATTGGTACACATGGACAGAGTATATTACTAAAGAAGAGGAAAATATCCCAGCTAATGCCAAGGTAAAAGAGAGGTATTTGTCATGGAACTTTGGTTTCTAAAATGACCTGAACTTTCTCCAAGGTGGAGGAATTAACATCAACTCTTTATTAGCATTTTTAAGAACTTTCTTTAGAAAAAGTTTCAAACATGAGCTGGATCAGCCTTCAAAAGCTTGGACTTTAGAATTAGAGGCACAGATTCCTTACTCGGCCCTCACACTCTCTGCCTCAGTTTACTCAGCTACACAATAGCAAAAAAAAATACTTGAAGGATGTTTGAGAGAATTGAAGGTAATATACCTGAACACGTGGCACACATCATGTGCTAGATCCATGTTGATTGCTATTTTGATTATTATCATTGTCATGTGGTCAGTTATCAATGCTGGGCAGTCATCAGTCCAATGCTGGGCGGTCATCAGTCTTACCTCTCAGACATCTCAGCCAAAAAGGATCATTGTCTTTTCTTCAAAATTCCCAGAGAAAGATTTCCTTGATCAGAATTCTCAGAAAAACAGGTCTAGCTGTTTTTCTCAGCTCCAACTTCTCCTTGTAGAAAATTTGCCTCTATTAGTAGTTTCTAGTGAACATACTTTACCTTTCTGGGGGTGGTTGCAGATCATTCAGGCCCCAGATGGAGTGGTGGACAATGTATAGAAAAGTGGGAATATTGACAGTCAAGTCAGGCAGCCAGCAGGGTGACAGCTGCTCCTGAAGATGGTGTGATAAGCAGAGGTGGATGTGTGCTGAATTTTGGGCACACTCTGGGGGCTGAGTGTTGTGCAGAAGCCCTGAGCATGGAGGTCCAAAACTTTAATTCTCCTTAAAGAGCTTAGTCACCTGAACCTCCAGGGGGGGTTGAAATCACACTGAATTCATACAAATAAGAGAGTCCTATGCAGAGAAGATTTTAAGTTGTGCTGAAAATTTTCCCCTTGTCAAAGTGTTGTGGTCTTTGAAAATAAAAATCTCTGAAACCCAACTTGCTTTAAATTCCATCTTGATAGAAAAATAAGCATTTTTCACCTGGCCCTGTATTCAGCACCACTTACTGGCCACATGACTTTGGACAAATGAGCCAGTAATCTTCCAACCTCAGAGGGTTACTGGGAAAACTGCAGGGGATAATATAGGCAAAGCCTCCTAAGCTCAACACCTATTAATGCTCTTCCTCTATACTTCAGTTCCCTTGCCTTGTCCCTTTTCCTTTGAGCAAATTATTATCAAAAGAAGCCCAGCCTTTTTCTGCCGATATTTACAGGGCTGCCTTGTTGCACAGACTCACTTGGTGCCATTGGCATTGTGGTCTAGCCTTGCTTTAGTGGCACCGTTTACATAAAACACAGTAGGAATGGTACTTTCTGGAGTTGTGCAACACACTGGCTCCATGTTCACTAGCCCCTTCCAGCCTAAACATAAGGAGATGTCAGCATATGATATATATCTTCCAGTCCCTTCCTCTGTCCCCATGGAAGGACCAAATGTGACCAAATGGCCAATGACAGTGTTCAGGCTCAAAGAAGCCAAGCTAAGGTAAGGTATTCTACTCAAAGTAATAGGGAGTCCATGACTCCAAACCAAGCCCTTAGAGTCCAGTTGGGGTTTGAATACCAGGAAGAGTGTTGTAATCCCCATATTGGAAAAAGGGTTAAGTGGGGGTGGGTCCTAGAACCAAGGATCCAAGTGTTGGAAAAAGGCAGAACAGGAGTGAGTGCAGGGAAGGGGGCTAAGTGTCACAACCCACCCTTCTGAGCCAAGCAGTATGGAAGATGACATATGGGAGGTGGACCTTCCTTGCCTGGGGCAAGGCAGACAGGTTGGTTCAGAGCAATGATCTCAGAGGGCAACAACTATAAACTGATCATGAGTGTAATTGGTGTTTATTCCTTGATAGTTCAGTGGTTAAGAATATAGACTTTGGAATCAGACAAGCTAGAATGCAAGTCCTTGTATTTCTACTTACTTGTTGTATTACTTGGGCAAGTTGCCCAAGTTGGACCTTGGGCAAGGTCCAAAAAGGTCTGGACCTCAGTTTCCTCACCTACAAAACAGTGCCAATAATGCCCATTTTGACATGTATGATCTCATTTTAATCCTCAAAGCATGTCGGTGAACTGGATGCCATTATTATCGCATTTAAAAGGTGAAGAAACAGAGGCCCTTGGCGAGGTTAAATACTCACTTGAAGTCATAAAGGTAGTAAGGGATGGAGCTGAATGGATAGTAAGTATCCTGAATGCCAAGCCCAGCATCTTTGGCCCAGTAATAAGACTGTTCCATATCTTTGCGGTACAGGTCTCAGAACTCATCATCTCCACAGTGGAGACAGCCAGGCAGTCTTTCTTCTTGAAAACATACCTGGACCATGAAATTCCAGTGCTATTTGTGGGGCCCACAGGCACTGGCAAATCAGCCATTACCAACAATTTCCTTCTCCACCTTCCCAAAAGCACCTACCTGCCCAACTGCATCAATTTCTCTGCCAGAACCTCAGCCAGTCAAACTCAAGATATCATCATGTCCAAGCTGGATCGACGGCGGAAGGGTCTTTTTGGGCCTCCCATAGGGAAGAAAGCAGTGGTATTTGTGGGTAAGGCATTGGCCTGAATCTAAACATAACCAGATGCTTCTGTGCTGCAGCAAACCAGAACTTCCCTTTGTAGGGCCAATGTACAATTCTTTTACTCTCTCTGAGACATATTTCTGGTTAATGTAGTGTTCCTTCCCTCCCTTTTTCTTCTCTATCCTTCTTTCTGTCCTTCCTTCCCTCCTTCCTCCCATTTTTATCCCTCCCCCTTCCCTCCCACTCTCCCATGTTTAATTTTGACTTTCCTTTCCTTCTTTCATTACCAAGTATTTGTTGATTAAGTGCTATATGTCATATTTTCAGTAAGTAAGTTGTAGTCCAGGCCTTTTTGCCCTGAGGTAACTTCCAAGTTTCTCCTGAGAGGAAGATGAGCCTTTGGATCAAGCAAGGTTACCTTGTAGTGAGAATTCGTTCCAGAAGGGTATTTACCCTCTTGGATCTCCAAAAGCAACACTCACTTTGTGATAAACTCCTTATTCCATTTTTTTTGTCAGATAAATGTTATCAGTAAATGAAGAAACCTAATATTTGCTAAATAAGTATTTTGAAATAAGCACATTGAATATCCCCAGGATTTTGCCTGTTTACAAAGCACTTCCTCATTTATTTCGTTTGAGCCTATTATCCCTTTGAGGTTATTAACCATCATTATCATTTTACTAGTGAGATTGAGGCTCCAGAAGGTTAAATTCTCTGTCAGACATCTAGAAAATTCTGGAGCCATAACCCAAATCCAGATTTCTTGGTGCCAAATACATGATATTTTTCACTATCTTACTGCTAACTCATAGGGTTTTAATTTAGTAAAAGTAATGCCCTAGTCTTCTGGGTTATCTCATATCCTGTCCTTAAAATTCATGTATTGATAGTGAATATTGCATGTATTTATATCCTTACCCACTAACATTACCTTCTTAAAGGCAGAGATCCAATTTTGTTTTGTTTTCTTTTTCTTTTCTTCCTTTCCCCTTTCCTCCAGACTGTTCCCTCTTCCTATCTTTATGGTATATACAGAAACAATTTTTTAAATGTCTTAATGCTAGTTTATTTTTGAGAGAGAGACAGAGAGTAAGTGGGGGAGGGGCAGAAGGAGAGGGAGACACAGAATCCGAGGCAGGCTCCAGGCTCTGAGCTGTCAGCACAGAGCTGGATGTGGGGCTTGAACCCACAGACTGCAAGATTATGACCTGAACCAAAGTCCAACACTTAACTGACTGAGCCACCCAGACCCTCCTATCCGGAAACAATTTAAGCTTTGCAGCAAACAGATCTAGGTTCAAATCTCACTTTCTAACCCTAGGCATATTGTGACTTAACTTTTGTGACCCTCAGGTCCTCACCTCTAACATAAAGGTAATACTATCTTCCTTATAAAGTCATCATTTGGATTAGGTGAGATAGTGTGTATAAAACTACTAAAATGTATGTCACATAAACTGGGCATTCAGTTAGTGTTCATTAGAGAAAAATTAAAAGGCTTTCATTCTATTGAGTGTCTTCTATGTGCAGTGACTAGGTCACACAATATGCTTTTGAGGAAAATCAACCCCTGCCCTTGAGAAAGTCACTATCTTTTCTTGCCATTTTGGTTTTACTCCTCAAAAACCCTTGCTTAAAACCTTTCTCCCATTGAGGTTCAGTTGTTACCTGCCAGTAAAATTATACACACTGTTGGCTGGGAGTATGATTGTCTTCCTCACCATCATATCCCCAGAACTTAACAGTGTCTAACACATAGTAGACATTCAATATAGTGTGGTTGATGGAATGGGAAAAAATTAAATGCCTGTTTGTTGATGCCAATCCATGCATCCTTAATGTCACAATGGGCAGAGATCTCAATGAGGCAGGAGAGCCCAGAAATTTTCTTTCCGTATGGTCAGTGTGTCCACTGGCTGAGCTCTTCCTGGAGTGGAGAGGGGACAACTAGTGGAGAGGGGACTCCTCTCCCATGGAGGGAATAGTTATCTGTTGTCTCCCCTAGACTTAGAATGTGTGGCTTCTTTCCCCAGATGACCTCAACATGCCAGCCAAAGAAGTGTATGGGGCCCAGCCCCCCATTGAGCTCTTGAGGCAGTGGATTGACCACGGTTACTGGTTTGACAAGAAGGACACAAACAGGCTGGACTTCGTGGATGTGCTGCTTGTGACTGCCATGGGCCCCCCTGGGGGAGGAAGGAATGACATTACTGGTATGTGACAAAGAAACTTCATTCCTCTTCATCCTCCAGCAGAACCAGACCACCTTCATGGATGGAGAGTTGGTACAGGACACTCTGTCCTGATGGAAGGTAGAGAAAAGTATGTTTAGGCTATAGCCAGAGGGGGTTGGGCTAGCTCCAGGGAGTGGAATTTGAAGTCTTCATGTTGGAAGTTGTGTGAAATAGGACATGAATGTGGAAAGAGAATGTGAAAGTCTTTGGCTAGGCCCTGGAGAAACAGAGAGTCTCCTGTGAAAAGGAGAGTTCAGTGTGGCCAGCATGGGTGCCAGGAGGGAGACTAGATCAGAGGTTCAACCAGGGGTGGTAAAAGATTCACCTGTTGTGTTTGTTACAATTCTTCAGATTGCCGGAGATAGAACAACTAACCCAAAGTGGCCTAAGCAAAATAATAATAAGCAAACAAACAAAACAAGTAAGAGTTCCTCCCATCATCCAACAGTTTAGGAATACATTTTGCTTCTGGTGTAACTGGATTCGTCAAGGATCTGCATTTAATTCTGAGATACATCCTTGCTTAAGAATCTTAATACCATTTCCAGACTTAAGATTCTTTGACCTTGCTCTCCCCTCTGGCATTTAGCTTTCTCATCTGTAAAATTTTCCATAAGGAAAATGGACAGGATAATCGTATTTGGCACATTGTGTACCTAAGAATACAGACTCAAAAATGACCACTACCAAGACATGCACTAGTAAAATTGCTGGACTTTATAGAAAAGGAAAAATTCTTTTGGACATCTAGGCACAAAAGAGCACGTGACTTAAAAGAAAAATAAAATTAGATCATCTTAAAACTATTCTACCACAATGCTTTATGCCACAAGAAAATGAAGTAACATTTTTAAGATGCTCAAGGAAATAAAATGAGAGGCAAGGATTTTATAGCCAGCAAAGCTGACCTTGACATATAAAAGGAAAACTGTTATCAGCATGCAAGAACTCAGACTTATTTCCACAGGCACTTTCTTGGGAACCTACTAGAAAATGAGTTTCACACGATCAAAATGACTGAAAATAAATAGATATCACAACTGGTCATAAGCTTTAAATATATGGTTATTTGTTGGACTAAGACTACATGGGAGAGATTATAATGTGTAAAGGCTGTAAGACCCTGTTGTAGACACAGAACAATTGAAAATGGAGGGGGGATGAGGATAACAAATACAAAAAGTTTTCAAATCGTTTTCAGTTATCATAATTGGTAGTAAGTATATTCTTATTCTGAGAGATTTGTATAAAGTAGGATTATACAAATGAGTTATTGTGGAATTTTCTATTTTATTTTTTTAAGTAAATTTATTTTCTTTGAGAGAGAGAGAGCACAAGCAAGGGAGGAGCAGAGAGAAGGAGAGACAGAATCCCAAGCAGGCTCCATGTAATCAGCACAGAGCCCAAGGTGGGGCTCAAACTCACGAACTGTGAGATCATGACCTGAGCCAAGATCAAGAGTTGGATGCTTAATGAACTGTGCTACCCAGGCACCCAGGAATTTTTTATTTCTACTGACCCTTGTGTCCTTGAGAATCAGAAGTGTCAGTATGAAATACCAAGATGTAATATAGATGAAATTAAGTGAAAACCCTGTAGTCCTAAATTAGAAATATCAGTAGTAATAACTCATGATGTCCATTGATGTACTAGGTCTAGGAAATAATAGCCAACTCACTAACAATGAGCATGCCTACCACCCAGATTGTTTTGAAATCCAACTTCCTGCTGAAAGAAACCAGAGCTTCTTGAGAAATGGCTGATTGCATATCTGGGGCAGAAAATACAAAATGAGCTTGTAACTTCTTGATATACCAAATAACGAGAAAGCTCTCAAAGTTTAAATGGTCGTGTCAAAAGGACTCAGTTGTCAACATAAGCAGGCTCTCACTGGCCAAAGATGGGAAAATTTGAGCTTCAACAATGATAGCAATTTTAATGGATTGAAATTTATCAAAATATATTTAAATCCACAAGTCTATAATAAAAATGATAATTGGCCATTTTCACGGGATGGTAAGGAACCAATTTATTATCTTAAAAACTGATAAATAAATGGAAGTAATCAAACATTTATCTTGACTTTCTTATATGAAATGTACCACAGTATGAGCAAATCCTAGATGAGGGAAGTATCTCTTTACAAAAATATTCCAACTAATAAATGAAAAAGAAATGATAGAATCAGAGTATCACCATTTTACAATCCCCAATAAATTATTAGATCTAGCCAATTGAGCATCAGTAGCTACCATCATCACAAAAGGAGAGACATCATGTCTCTGATGAAAGCATATACCACCACCTACCATCTGGTCAGAGATGTAATCTGAATCTGATCAAGTCTCTGGATCCAGCTGCAAATTAGTATGAAATACAAAGGACAGAGGAACAGAATTAACTCACCATGAGTATACAGTCAGCAAAATCCTGACTGTGAAGCTACACATCAAACAGCCCTCATACTCATCTGGCAAAAGATGAAAGAAATATAAGGGGAATCTATGGATTAAAAGAGATTTATCAGACATAATCAAGTTTTTTTTTAATTGGGAAGATTAAACTGTGCTGTGTAGAAATGAACACTTGGGTGATAAAAGACATAAATCAAGACAGCAAAGCAAATTACTATAAAAGTCAAGATAGTAATCTTTGGAAAGAGACAGAAAGCTAAGATTGAGATGGGATATGCAGAGGGACACCTGTGGAAGGTAAGCAAAGCTTTGTTTTTTGACTTGGATGGTAGATGTATGAATATTGATCTTATGATGATCCACTAAACTTTATATTTGTTTTTGTATGGTTTTCTGTATCTGTGTTTTATTTTGTATAATCAAATGCTTTTTTAAAAAAGACATGCAGGCAAATTTAGAGAAACGAAAAATAGGCTATTCATTGCCAAGGACTCCAAGGAAATGGGGAGTGACTGCTAATGGTTACAAGATTTCTTTTTGAGGTGATTAAAATGTTCTGAAATTGTGGTATTGGTTGCACAACTATAATACTAAGAAATGATTGAATTGTATACGTAGTTGAATTGGATAGTATGTAAATTATATCTCAATAAAGCTGATATACAGACATGAATATATAGATATCTAACATTAGACAGGCATAATATAGATAGATATGTAAGGATACCACATTGATAGTGGTTAATTGGGGAAAGAATGGAGGTAAGCCAAAGATGATGCTCACTTTCTATAAAAGTATTTCTAAATTGACTATTTTACAATGATCACATGTTGCCTTCACTTTTAAAAGCAATCGTGAACATTAGTGCTGTTAATAGAATTTCTGCAATCATGGAGATGTTCTGCATTTGCATTGTGCAATACAACAGCCACTAGCCAGATGTTAGAAATGTGGCTAGTGAGGCTAAGGAAATTATTTTTTAATGTTATTTAATATTAATATTAATTAAGTTTAAATAGCCACATGTGGTTAGAGGTTACCATATTGGACAACACAGCTCTAGAACATGAAATCAGCAGAAAACCTACTCTTCCATATCCCAGGATCACAAGGCCCAGGAGGTAGGTGTGAGTCTGTGTGTTTTCCAGGACGATTCACTCGCCATCTGAATATTGTTTCCATCAACGCCTTTGAGGATGACATTTTAACCAAGATTTTCAGTTCAATTGCTGACTGGCACTTTGGGAAAGGGTTTGACGTGATGTTCTTAAGGTAAGAGATTCCTGTGTCTTCCACAATGTTGGCCTGGGATCCTCAGTTTTAGCCCCTCTTTGATGGATTTGCCTTCCCCTTCCTCCTAAGGTATGGAAAGATGCTGGTACAAGCTACTATGACAATTTATAAAGCTGCGGTGGAGAATTTCTTGCCAACTCCCTCTAAGTCACATTACGTCTTTAACCTGCGGGACTTTTCACGGGTTATCCAAGGGGTACTGCTCTGCCCTCACACCCACCTGCAGGTCAGACACTATCATTTCTCTTATCCAGTTCATTCAGCAATATCCTTGGCTACATGGAATCAATAGTGATAATAGTAATTGCTAAGTTTTATTAAGTTTTTATTTATGCTAGGCATTGTGCTAAGTATTTTATAAGCATTATCTTGTTTAATACTCAGCCAACCCCAGGATTTAGAAACTAAGAACTACCACCTCAGGTACCACTCAAATAATTAACTCTGGATTTTCAGGATATAGAAAAATTTATCCGGCTTTGGATTCATGAGGTTTATCGGGTCTTCTGTGACCGTCTGATCGACGATGAGGACAGACAGGTCTTCTTCAACATGGTGAAGGAAACCACATCCAACTGCTTCAAGCAGACTGTGGAGAAGGTAAGCCAGACCCTCTGAGCATTTGGCCTCAGAAATGGCCCCAAATATTTGAGTATGTTAGTCTCAGATTTCAGGTTTCCTTCCTCATGGGGACTCAGCTCTGCTCTCTGAATCTCAGGAGATGGGATTGAGTCAACTAGTCACCTGATTTGGTGATATTATATTTGGCCCAATTTTGCTTCACTTCCCTGATAACATATACGTTTGGATCCATTCAAAGTGGTTTATGATCTGATGTAATTGTTTATAATTAACTTAAAATACATTTTTAAGGTTAATTAATTTGTGAGTTGAGAAATGAACCGTGAAATTTTTATGGTTTGATCAACATCCTACTTGATCTTCAGGTAGAAGACTATCATAGTTTCCCATTTGTAAATATTTTCTCTTTTCCCTTTTGATGTAAGAAAAGTTGTTTTTAAGCCTATGTGTTTACATAGTCTAGTTTTACCTCTATTTTTAAGAAGCTGTGATTTCTCCACAGAAAAATTGTGAGTGTTTCATGTTGTATCTAGAGGCCAAGTGCTGTAGCACTGTCAGGTTCTAATATCAGGAAGAGAAAGCACCTAGGACATTCCCACTCTAGCCACAGAGTGGGGATCAGGGGTAGCACCTGTACCTCTCTTTGGTGAAGGAGCAAGTTTATTGAAAAAAATGGTGCCATCCTTCAACTACCACTGGGATCTCACAATCTGACCACCAACATTTTAGCCATTTGGCAAACAGATTGACTCTCACTTTCATGCTTTTTTCTCTAATGTCCTTTCATTAAAGTCTTTACAACCAGCAGATCCATCTATTATGTTTTTAAAAAACTATTAAAGAACGCTGACTTTGGAGAATATGCTCAGAGGAACCACTCATATCTCTTGTTCCCTCCCTCTGTACCTCACACCGTCATCTTGGTTGGGCCACTGGCTGAATGCCTGGCTGAGATTTACCTTTCCCACAGGTCCTCATTCACCTGTCACCCACTGGAAAGATTGTCGATGATAATATCCGTAGCCTCTTCTTTGGAGATTTCTTTAAGCCAGAAAGTGACCCAAAAATCTATGATGAGATCACTGACTTGAAACAGCTCACGGTGGTCATGGAGTACTACCTAGAAGAGTTCAACAACATCAGCAAGGCCCCCATGTCCTTGGTCATGTTCAGGTTTGCCATTGAGCACATCTCCAGGATCTGTAGGGTCCTGAAACAGGACAAAGGCCACTTGCTTCTGGTGGGCATTGGGGGCAGTGGGAGGCAGAGTGCCAGCAAACTGTCCACATTCATGAACTCATACGAGCTTTATCAGATCGAGATCACCAAGAACTACTCAACCCACGACTGGCGGGAGGACCTGAAGAAGATCATGCTGCAGGTCGGAGTGGCCACCAAAAGTACCGTATTCCTCTTTGCTGATAACCAGATCAAGGATGAATCATTCGTCGAGGACATCAACATGCTTCTGAACACAGGAGATGTGCCCAACATCTTCCCGGCTGACGAAAAGGCTGACCTTGTAGAGAAGATGCAAATGGCAGCTAGGACAGAAGGCGAGAAGATCGAAGTCACTCCTCTTTCGCTGTATAACTTCTTTATTGAGAGGGTGAAAAAGAACCTTCACATTGTCCTTGGTAAGAAGAAGTAAACTCACTTTGCCCTTTTCCTCGGGGTGTTTCGGGGTCTCCTGTGCCTAAATTTGGTCCTCTTACAGTGGTCTGAGGATTGATCCAGCCATGGCACTCACCCAGGGCTTTATGGCTGAATTTCTGTGGAAACTTACCCTTCCTTGAACAACTATTTTAAACCTGTTTCACTCTTCTCAATTCTCTGAATTCTTCTCTGAACCTTTTCCTTCCTTTTAGTGCATTACCCTGGTGGCCTCACATCTGGAGTTCTCTCTGTGAATGACATCCCCAATCTATCCAGAAACCGAGGCATTCTATTTAATACTTTTCTCTCGCGTTACCATGTCCTGTCAATTTTTACCTCCTTGGTCTCTCTCATATCCACCCATTTATCTCCATCTCCACTACGTTTGCACTAGCTAAACTGCCCAGCATCTTGCCCAGCCTCATCTCTGCAACCTTCTAACTATTCTATGTGCACTCGTCCATTCCAAACCTTTCTATTCCACTGACCCAGAATGGGTTTTTTCCCATGTACTGCAAATATGAACATTGTGTACACACACACACACACACACACACACACATTAAAACACTTAAAATGCTTTCTATCAGGATAAACACCAAAATTCCTAATCTATGGATTTATAAGGCCACCTGCCATACTGTCCCCTGTATCCTTTCTACTCTCCTCTCAAACCAAGCTCCCCCTTCTCTCTCTGTTCTTCACCTACAATGACCTCCTCACACTTCCCACCTGTGCATCATGTTTCCTCCTACCACACTGAAACCAAATAAAAAATGAATGGAATTTATCCAAAATTTGTGCTTGGATGGAGATGGGGTCAGAAACAAGCCAATGGCCCCACTCAACTTCCGTAAATAACTGTGTATGGGTCATCCATGATTCCCTTATATCTGAGTCAGCACAAATAGAGAAAGAGGATCAAAGGGCATAAACCATGCTGGCTAAGTGATGCAAAAGATCTGGAAAGGAGAACAATAGGTATGGGAGGCCAGTCAGAAGTCTATTATAATATACTAAATTCCCATCACAAAGTTGCATGGAAGTATCCGATGATTCTGCTGTGCTTCTCAGGCACTCATTGTGACTATTCCCATTATACCCCTGGAGTACCAACGGGAAACCAACCCCTTACCCACCAGAATCCTTGGAAAAACCTGCCTGCCTCTTTGCCTTGGAGGAAGGAAACTAACGAAGTCTGCTTTTCATTAGCCATGAGCCCAATTGGGGACGCCTTCCGGAACCGCCTGCGGATGTTCCCTTCACTGATCAATTGTTGTACGATTGATTGGTTCCAGTCCTGGCCCACAGATGCCCTGGAGTTGGTAGCCAACAAATTTCTGGAAGATGTGGAGCTTGATGACAATATTCGGATAGAGTAAGCATTAGCTGCATTTTACTACCCCAACCAAATATTCCAAATTGAAAATCCAGATATTGGCTGTATTGTTACTATTGTTTTGTGATTTCTTGATTTATATATAGAAAATCCCATTTAGGGGCCCCTGTGTGGCTCAGTTGGTTGGGCATCCAACTCTTGAATTTGGCTTAGGTTATGATCCCAGGGTTGTAGGATTGAGCCCTACTTTGGGCTCCATGCTGAGCATGGAGCCTGCTTAAGATTCTCTCTCTCTCCCTCCCCCCTACTCTTTCTCCCTCTCTCTCTAAAAATTAAAAATTAAAAAAAAAGATTTAAAAAGAGAAAATCACATTTATTTAGATATTTAATAAAACACCTTTGCTGAAAAAGAATGAAATTTCATTGTTCAGAATTGTCCTGGGGATGCACTGTTGTCATAGCTATGAGAACCTTGCTCTAATGATATAGCTATTTCAATCATTTTAGAGCATGCATTCTCGGTAGGGATGACATTGCTACCAAGGGGATGAAAACCGGTTGTTTTGAGAGTGAAAAAAAAACTTACTCTTTTATGTATAAAGCCCAGATATACAAAAAACAACCCCAAAATGCCCTTAATTTTGGCTAGAGTAAGGGAAGAGATGAGAATGTTGTCCACCTGGGTGCCCCATATGAAGGCAGTAGTCACATTATCTGCCTTGTCTGACTCTATATCCTTAGTGCCTAGCGGGTTCCTGGTACATAATAATTCAATGGCTATTTAGTAAATGAATGAATGGAAAATGAAAAAGTAGGTAGGGGTCAGAGTATTGATGCCTATAAATTCCTCCTTAAGAACTTTGAACTTTATTCTCTAGGCCACAAGACCCTTAACTTGGGTCCATGGGCTCAGGGATAGAATTCAGAGGGTCAGTTAATGTGAATGGAGAAAAATTATATGTTCATTTTCATTGACATCCAACTGGTATTTTGCATTTCCTTAAATGATGAATGTAGGCAGTAAACCCCAGTAGGATTAGCAGGACTTGTTACCAGTCGGAGTCCCAGTTGTGTGTGTGTGTTTTAAATAACACATTCAGTCTTTACAGATGCATTAGTGTATCATTTCCTTCAAAGTTGTGGTAGTTTTCAGACCTGTTGCCTCATCTTATTATTTAATGCAGAGTCAGCAAGCCATGATCCACTGACCAAGTCCAGTCTACAGCCTGTTTTTATAAATCAAGTTTTGTTGGAACTCAGCCATGCCATTTTTTTCCCCATACAACAGCAGCAGAGTTGAGTAGTTACCACTACTCAACCATGTGACCCGTTGATTTTTACTATTTGGCCCTTTCCAGAAAAAGTTTGCTGACCACTGATATATCGCAAATTTGTTTTTTAAAATATTTTGAAAATGGGGGCGTCTGGGTGGCTCAATTGGTTAAACGTCTGACTTCGGCTCAGGTCATGATCTCATGGTTTGTGAGTTTGAGCCCCGCATCAGGCTCTGTGCTGACAGCTCAGAGCCTGGAGCCTGCTTCAGATTCTGTGTCTCCCTCTCTTTCTGCCCCTACCCCACTCATGCTCTGTCTCTCTCTCTCTCAAAACTGAAAAACGGTAAAAAAAAATCAATATTTTGAAAATGATTTCAACATAATTGGTTCCTTTTGTAATTTTATGTATTTTTTTATGATTTTGAGACTATCATTCTGCAAAATCCAGAGGCTTCACCAGACTACCTAAGATTAAGAACTCTTACTCAAAGCTCTGGTGATTCCCCAAAGTGACCAGAAATAGAAATTATTGCTCAAAAATCATTCTAGTAGGAATATATATCTCTCCAAACCTTCTTGCAGCTCTGTTGGCCTGTCTCTGAGAATTTGGGACTCTAGCAGGCGAAAGTCAGTGTGTACCTTCTCACATCCTCACATCTGTAGCCAAAGCTGTGGTAGGTCTCTCTAGAGGACGTTGGGCCTGCCTAACCATCCTCGTGTCCTTGGTAGGGTCATCTCCATGTGCAAATATTTCCAGGAAAGTGTGAAGGACCTGTCACTTGATTACTATAACACACTTCGCAGACACAACTACGTCACCCCCACTTCCTACCTCGAACTGATCCTAACCTTCAAGACGCTCCTGAATACCAAGAGACACGAGGTTGAGATGATGAGGAACCGTTACCTGACAGGTCTGCAGAAACTAGAATTTGCATCTTCACAGGTGAGCACTGCCAAAGTAGAAGAGAGACAAAGAGGTCCAGGCTTAGGTGGGTACAGTGAGGCACTTGTTCAGGTGCAGAATTCAGGAGGTCACTACATAAGGACAGCATCTGCACCTCTTCTTGTAGAGCTTTACCTTGCTTGCCTCAGCCTAAACCCAGCTCTCGGAGATTCTGTCTTTCTTTAAGATCTTGATATCTTGTTCATCATGGATGAACCCTGAATGCATTATTTCACCCCTTGGAGCCTCAGTTTGATCTGAGGGGGGATAATAGTTTTCACATCATAGGGCTATTACAAAGGTTAAATGGGCTAACACAAGTGCAGCCCATAGCAAAATACCTGGCATATGAATTAGTAATTAATTTGTGCTTGGAGCTACTTGAAAAACCATCTAAAATGAGAGCTGTATAAGTGGATGGATTTTCAGCACCAATAAAGAACTGAGCTAATTGAGGTTCGCAGTAGGTTGACCTGCCGCTGAGTACAGCAAACCCACCAGCACTACGACACAAGGATGGGGGAGAACAGCAGAGGTGGCCTCCCTCGTTCTGTTCCTGGGGGTCCCTGGCTCTTAGAGAGGTTTTGAAAATTGGATTCTGTCCAGGCAAGGGTGAGCAAACCATGTTGTTAGAGGAGCAGCAAGGCAGTCTAGACCAGAAAAGAGAATGATGGTGCCAGTTAACATTCCTTGAGCCCTTCCATATGACGGTGCTGTGTATGAGGAAAGTACTGTTACCATTTCCATGTTACACACAAAGAAACCACGATGCAGAGAGACCAGGAGACTTGCCAAAATCACACATGCAGGCTCGTGACTAGCCAGTGTGAACAGTCAGGCCAAAACTGAAACCCTGTTCTGCATGATTCCAGAACCTGTGCTCCTAATCAGGCTAGCATGCTGTGCTTCTCCCACATGCTTGTGGTAGCAGGATTATGAAACCTTCCTCAGATATGCATCTGAGCTGCCTTAGAAGGTAGAATCAGGGCCAGTAGGTGAAAAATGGCACAAATGTCCTGAGAGGGAGTGAGCCCTCCACCATTAGAGGAACTCAAACGGAGGTCAGAAAACTACTTGACAGGAATGCTCTAGAAGGCATTGACTCTTGGAAAAAATGACCTTGAAAGTTTCTTCTACCCTAGGTATCTCATGTATGCTTCCTTCACAGACTAAAAAAAAAAAAAGTAGGAGTTTGTTTTTTTTTTCTAACTTGCTTCTGTTTTATCTCTTCCTGCCCCCAACACTGAAATGTAGGTTCAAGAGCACAGGAGGAAACTGTACCTTTTTAAAAAATTTTAAGTTTACCATTTTATGTCTAGTGCCTAGCACCTGTACTTGATAATTTACAGTACATAGTATGAATTCAGTAACTAAGTATTGAAAGATCAAAGAGAGAGACTCCAGCCAACAAATACATACCCAGGACCATGTTAAAATCATTAGTATTTTCTGCATATATCATAGGTTGGAGAATGGTTTCAACTCTTGCCAACCATGCCATTCTCAGTGATGATAGAGCTGACGCTGCCCCCCCCCCCCACTTCTTGCTAGGTGGCAGTTATGCAAGTAGAACTGACTGCTCTCCAGCCTCAGCTCATCCATACCTCTGAGGAGACCGCCAAGATGATGGTGAAAATTGAAGAGGAGACAAAAGAGGCTGATGCCAAGAAACTTCTGGTGCAGGCGGATGAAAAAGAAGCCAACGCTGCTGCTGCCATTGCTCAAGGAATCAAGGTATAAAAAGCCAAAGAGGAAAGGGAGGGAACCAGCATTTTCTGGGTTCATCCATGATCTCACAAGAGCCTAACAAAGTCCTGCACAGTATGTGGTTGGACCCATCCTGCAGGGAAAAGTGGGGTCTGAAGAAGACAACTGACTTTCATACATCACACAGCTAGTAAGTGGTGAAGCAAGTCTTTGTGACACCTGGCTCTCTCCAGGAAGCATTACTGTTTTCCGAATATTCTCCATCTCACTCAGAGTCAAGACCTACAAGACCCAACATGATCTAACCTCATCTCATTACCTTCCCTTCATTCACTCTGCTCTGGCCACTCTGGCGTCCTAACTATTCCTCGGATAAGTGCAAAGGCACAATCCCACCCCAGGGCCCTTGCACTGGATGTCCCTCTGCCTGTCTCCTCCACCTCCATCATCTTTTGCTCAGATGTGCCTGGTATGTTACAGGGGTGGAATAAATCATTGTCAAATAACAGAATGTTGAACCTAGAAGATGCCACTTGAAGGTGATTCTTGTATCAAAGAATAGCCCTGGGCAGGGCCTCACCTACATTCTGATATTAGAAGAAAATCTGATTAACATTCATGTGATGCTATATATTTCTCAGCCCTTTCAATTGCACAATTCCATTTGAGTGTCACAACTGCCTTGGACTTGGGAATGACAGGTATCAGTATCTGAGAGTTAATGACATTGAAGTTCAGTGGTGAAGTGATTTCTCAGAGTTGCACAGCTAGTTAGTGGGTTTAGCGCTGTTGGCACTTAGCTCAAGATAATTGTCCCTATTCAGAATTAGAAAATCCTTTTGACCATTCTTCATAAAAGACCTTGAATAGGAAGTAGCTTATGTCTGGATTCTAGGTTAAATACATCATGGGGCACCTTCTTGAAAAGGACAGGTGTTATAGACTGGCTTTTCTCCAGTGAGTCCTGAGACCTGGCCTCTCATAGGTTCCTTTAGATCCAATCCCTGATCTCAGAGTCACACAGTGAAGGCCCTGGGTGAGAGAGGTGTGCTCATTCATGTCCCAGTGGCATAGACAAGAGGCCACTGGAACCATAGAAGATGGTGACCACCAGGAACCATAATCCAGCAGGTGTTTTGCCATTCTGTGACAAGATGATAGTAATAGCTACTACTCTTAAGCACCACGGTGGTTTCTTGTAGTCCTTCATTTAACAAATACTTACTGAACACTTGCTGTGTGCTAGTGCCTTTCCAGGCAGTGGGAGGTGAAGAGTGAACAAGACAGACAAAAATCCCTTCCCTCATGGAGACTGTATTCTCTCATACTTGATATACCATTGCCTTTTATCATTGCAGCAGCCCTGCAAGGCAAATGATACCATTCCCAGCTTACACATAAGGAAATTATGGTACTGGAACTTAAATGATCTGTCCAAGGTCATGTGGCTACCAAGTGACTGAATTTGGGAGTGTATATTTACCCTATGACACACACAGTATTTTTTTTAAGTCTGAAGCAATCTTCAACTTTTAAAAATTAGGAGATTTCAAGTAAAAATTGTGAATGTTCAGTTTTTCTTGGGGAAAAAAAACCAAGCATTCTGGCAACATTGGACCTGCATTTCTGGGTTACACCCATCAGCAGTATTGAATAGATGATGCCCCATGTGTCTTCCAGTTCCCCAAAGCCCCACCCAGCCCACTTCCCACAGTCACATCATGGGCCTGGCCCCTGTAGGCACAGGAATTTGCAGTTCCTCCGTGGTTTAATATTATAATTGGGCACATCAGGCTCAGTATTTTTTCTGTCCCTTTTCTAACCTCAGTTTTCTTGCCTATTAAGTGAGGATAGTAAGAGAAAAATAGGTAAATTTTGTAACACATGTCCAGCACACGGAGTTTAGTGGTGCATATTCTCCAAAACTGTTCTTTACCTTGTACCAAGTGGATTTACCTATTTTTTTTAAATTTTTTTTTCAACGTTTATTTATTTTGGGGGGGACAGAGAGAGACAGAGCATGAACGGGGGAAGGGCAGAGAGAGAGGGAGACACAGAATCGGAAACAGGCTCCAGGCTCTGAGCCATCAGCCCAGAGCCTGACGCGGGGCTCGAACTCACGGACCGCGAGATCGTGACCTGGCTGAAGTCGGACGCTTAACCGACTGCGCCACCCAGGCACCCCATGGATTTACCTATTTAATAAAGGACAGCCTCTTTCCAAATATGGGTACCATCACTGGATTCTACTCCACAATGTCAGGGGAAAACAGGGACTTGCTGGAGCAGGAGGGAGGGAGGTGACATGGAGACGGCCCACCACACCCATTCCTGGGCAGTAAACTGCTACTTTGGGTTTCAGTGTCAAGGGTAAGGTCTGATGTTTTGTCATGTCATCCCTGAGTGTCGGAAATGACACCCTGGAGGTGAGTCAGGAGGTGTACCCAGGAAGGAGGAAGATGCTGTGCTTGCTCTGAGTTTTCCTGAGGACCAGAACCCCTCCTTGAACTTCTCAGAGCTACAGTCCCTCTCTATACAAGGATTATAATTTCCTCCTATCTCCTCCCACCCCTAGAAAGGAGGTAACCTGGGAAAGCCCTCAGTGTGGTGGCCCCTGCAGCAGAGAGGCTCAGCCATGCAAGTGGAATCTATCCAGGGACAGTGAGGAGACTGGCAGAGAAAGAGGCCCAAATACTTGCTTCCCAAGAACAATAGTTCACTTACAGCAGTCATTTCTTTTAAGTGAATGAATCATTTCTTTTCCCCCTAATGAGGATAATAACTGATTCCAGAATTGCTGCAGAGTTGATTGTGTTTCTTGAGAATGTACCGTGCTTTATACCTTTCAGAGGGCCCTGCTGCTCCTTGAATTGTTAAGCAACTGGGGTCATTTTTAATCAATGTTTTTTATCATAGAAACAAATGATGTAACAGTAATAACACGTATGAAAGATTATTTAAGAACTCAGCTTTAACATCTTTTTGATTTCCCAAGTTTCCTTCTAGCCCCTGTCTATACACATGGATAGTTTTATATTATTGCAGTCATAACATAATTGCAATTTGCATCATGCTTATTTATTTCCTTAACATCCTATCACACCTGTTTTTTCAAAATGTCATATAATCATTTCAGTGACCATTTTAAGTAAGTTCTCTCATCAAGTAGCCATTCCCCCATTGGGCACCAAAGTCTGTTCCTTCCTGCCATGTTTTCGGTTTCGAGAGTGTAAGCTGGAGTCTCTCAACAGAGCTGTGTGTCAGAATCACCTCTGGAGTTTTAAAAAGGCGGTGCCGAGGCCTCGCCCAGATTGAATGAATCAGAATCTCGGGGCGTGGGGCCTGACCCTGAGGATGGCCTTAAATGTTCTTCAGTGACTCTGAGGCAGAACCAGCGTTGAAAATCACTGTACACACAGTCTTATAATTAGAGCCTTTTTGCATCACTTGACAAACAAGCTTGCTGGTACCCAGGCCTTGCTCCTTAGGAAAGGGAGCAGAGCTCCTGGGCCACTGGAGGACAAGAAGCATGTGCGGGCCACTGGTTGTCTGACACATGATAAGAAAGGAACATGAACTATTGGTGGCACCTGTGGGAACCTGGGATTATTGAAATTCCACCAAGAATCCAAAGCTGTGGCTGAGCCAACACCTTTGTTCTCCTCTGCCACCAACTTTATCTGAAGCTGACCATGAGAAACAGCAGGCTTTGGTTTCAGTTCTTTTCCTCTTGCATTGCACTCTGGCACTTATCCTAGGATGGAAGAGGGAGCAAACTGAGTTACCCCTGGGACTGGGCCATTTTTGCCATCTGAAGCGGAGCATTTCATTTTGATATTGGGAACATCTGACGTGGTTCATGGAGGGCATGGGTGTTGTTTTAGTATAATAAAGCCAAACAAAACATTGATGCAAGTTTATTTAAAAATCAGAAAACCTAAAATAAAAAATCCATGATATACACACATGAAGATACATACAAGTGCATGCAAGAAGGTGATGCCACCTTTATTTTGTTTGCCTACAATACACCTGTGGGATATGGACTTCAACACATGCTGCTTTGCCTGAGAATTGTTCTCTTGTGAAGCTTCATTTCAGCTGTGGCTGTGTGACCATTTGCAGGGCAGGGCAACCAACAGAGTATTCACAGAGTGTGAACCAGGGTCCCAAAGTTGGAGCTTCATGACCGGGGCTAACTCATTTTGCCTACTGAGACCTTGTTTTTATTTTTGTTTATTTGGTAATTGGATTACTAAATAGCCTATAAGGTCCCTTCCAGTTCTAAAATCTTACCTTTCTAAAATCTTAAGCTTTCTTTAAAAAAAAATTGAGGGGCGCCTGGGTGGCTCATTCAGTTAAGCATCGGACTTCAGCTCACATCATGATCTCATGGTTTGTGGGTTGGAGCCCTGTATCAGGCTCTGTGCTGACGGCTCAAAAATGAATAAACATTAAAAAATTTGTTTTAATTGAGATTTAATTCACATACCATTAATAGCTACCTTTTTAAAATTTATTTTGAAAGATAGAGACAGAGAGGGTGGGGAAGGGCAGAGAGAGAGGGAGAGAGAAAATTCCAAGCAGGCTCTGCACTGTCATCACAGAGCCTGATGTGGGGCCTGAACTCATGAACCATGAAATTATGACTTGAGCTGAAACCAAGAGTTGGATGCTTAACTGACTAAGCCACCCAGGTGCCCTCCACCTTTTTAAGTTATGCAATTCAGAGGTGTTTAGTACAGTCACAGAGGTATACACTTATCACCATTAATTCTAGAACATTTTTGTCACCCCACAAGAAACCTAAACCTGTTAGCAGTCACTCATCATTCCTCTCTCTCCCCCGGCCCTTGACAACCACTAACTCACTTTCTGCCTCTATGGATTTTCCTTTTCTGCACATTTCATGTAAATGGAGCCATATAACAGGTGGCATTTTGTGTTTGGTTCCTTTCACTTAGCATGTTTTCCATGTTGTCACATGAATCAATACTTCATTCCTTTTTATGACTGAATAATATTTCATTGGATTAATCTCTGTTCCCATTCCTCATCCTTAAACTATTGCCTTAAACTCCACCCTATCCCCAAGCTTCACCTTATCCCTGACTCTACCCCTGCCTCATCTCTGAGCTACAGTACATTCCGGACCTCACCCCATCCCTGACCCTCCCCCACCCCTCCTGCCTATTTTTCCCCCAAGCTTGCCCTAATCCCCTTCCCAGCTGTCACTCAACCCCTGGGCCTCATCCTTTACTCCATTTCTCATCCCATCCTTGATCAGTGGGTGTGAAGTTACCCACTGCATATATCTCTTGGGAACTTGTTTAGAATCCAAAGCTTGATTTTTTTTTTTTTTAGACCACAAATCAGGTGAATTCTCAAATGTCCAAGGCATCAAAACCACAGCCCTGAAAAGCCATGGATGCCTGCCTGCTGCCACTCAGTAGTTAGAGCCACCCTCCTGTGCAGAACTCCAGGAGGGGGCACCGTCCTGGAAGGACATGGAGGGGCAGGAAGAGCCTCTTCCAGCTTCCTCCAAGAGGTGAGCGCCTGATGTGCCAGGCACTCATCCCTCTCTGTCCCTGTGCTGCCCACAGAATGAATGTGAGGGGGACCTGGCAGAGGCCATGCCAGCACTGGAGGCTGCACTTGCTGCCCTGGACACCCTGAACCCAGCAGACATCTCACTGGTGAAGTCCATGCAGAACCCGCCCGGCCCTGTCAAGCTGGTCATGGAGAGCATCTGCGTCATGAAAGGGCTAAAACCAGAGAGGAAGCCAGACTCCAGCGGCAGCGGTAAACCCCTTCAGCTCCCATCCCTCCCAGCAGCCTTCACAGGCTGTTTTCCCTGGCAGGAGGGGTACCACGCCCCCACCCACTGCCCCAGGCCTGCAAGCAGGGTCTGGAGTCCCAGAAGAGATCAGAAAGGTGCCAGGAGGTGCATACTCATCCACACAGCTCTCTCCTTCCTCACTTCTCTCAATCAGTAGGGAAAAGGCAGGTGTCTTTAGGCAAAGCTGAGCTTAGTCAAGGTCCCTGACTGAAAATCATTACAAAAATGAAGGCTGCAGAGACAAAAGGCTGACACAGAGTAGTGTGTGGTTGTGAGGGTGAGAAACAGAAAGAGCTAGAGAAAGAGAGAAACTGAGAGAAAACCAGAGAAGGAAACGCAGAGAATGAGACCGAGATACAGGGAGATGGAAAGAGATAGGCACCTGGACTCACATGCACATGCTCAGGCATGCATATGTGCACAAAGAGATAATGAACTGGGCGAGATGTGAGGAGGGAGGAAGGCAGAGGGAACAGAAGAAGAGCTAGAAACAGTTAAAGGCAGAGAGAAAGGGGCAAAGGGAGGAAGACAAGGAATCAGAGACTTGGGCATAAGGGAGGAAAGAAAGCTCCTCATATAATTAAACCTAGAAGCATTAGTAGGTGAGTATTTGTCCTCCTTAAAATCCAAATTACATGTAGAATTTTGTATTATTAATAACAGTGTCTTAGAGCTAAACAAGGACTTTAAGAACCCATCTCAGTAATTTCTCTGCCTTTTGAATCCTCCTGTCCTGGGAACAGCCCTGATCTTCCTCCATTCCTTCTGAAAGGTTCTAAATCCCTGATCCCTCATTCAGGAGCCTCTGGCTTCTGCTTCCCACTGACTAACATTTCTTCTTCCCTGATTGGTGGCAGGCCAAAAACCACATGAAGAAGATAGGGGTGATCAGGAATGGACAGGCAGGAAGTGGACTTCACAGGAGAATCCCTTAGGGAAACAGCTGAGGTGTAATAAGTTGACTGAGTAAGAATGAGCTAGTCCAGCACCTCTCCACCCTGTCTGTACCCTAGAACCACCTAGGGAGTGTAAAGAATGCTGAAGCCCGTGCCTGCATTCCTAGAGATTCTTACTCCACTGGTCTTGGGTACAGACTGAGCCGTGTGTGTGTGTGTGTGTGTGTGTGTGTGTGTGTGTGTGTGTGTGTGTATTCAGCTTCCAGGTGATGTAAGGTGCAGCCAGGGTGGAGAACTGCCAAGATATGCAAAGTACGGCCAAAGTCACGAAAGTTCATTCTCTTCTTGGATCACTTGATCAGCACAGGACCCACCATTCTCCTTTCTTTTTTTTTTTAAATTGAAGTGAATTGTGTGTATTATTCATTTATCCCACACAACTTTAGCCAGAACATTAAGACGGAGCATAAGACCATTTAATTCATTTTGGGTACCTTGAATTTAACTGAACCAGATCATTTTCCTGAATGCAGACAAAAACCTTCATGAGAAATACTTGTTTGGTTACTGTGCTTGCATTAGAAACAGGACACATCTGACCTATTGTACTTAATATGATTTCTCAAGTATAACTTTTTTTGATTAACCTGAGGTTGGCAAGTGTTTACAATGCTGTGAGCCAAAAGGGCTTCTAACTCATTTCCAGCATGTCAACAAAAGGGATGCAGCCCCAGGTGGGATCAAGACTCCCTCAGTCATTGGCAGGATGGGTGCTGAGGAGAATAAGGGCCCTGCTTTGTTTCTGGACAGGGCAAGGATGGCCTTTTCTATAGTTACATGCTGCTTCCCCACCCTTGCTCTTTCTCTTGAGACTCACTCACAGGAACTGATCGGGTACCATCTAGCCCACCTCCCAGTCTTCAAAAGGAGTATTCAGAGGCACCTGGGTGGTTCAGTCAGTTAAGCATCTGACTTCAGCTTAGGTCATGGCCTTATGGTTTGTGAGTCTGAGCCCCACATTGGGAGCCCCACAGCATGGAGCCCATTTCAGATCCTCTGTCTCCCTCTTTCTGCCCCTCCCCCACTCTGTCACTCTCTGTCTCTCAAAAATAAATAAAACATTAAAATTACACGTTGGATAAATGATGTAAAGGGAATCGACATTCCAGCAGCTGAGATGAAAGAAAATGCTGGGGGAGGGATAGAGTAGCCCAGTGTAGTGATAGAAATCTGGGGAAAGCTCTCAGTGGAAGTAACTTTAAAAAAATTTGTTTTTAATGTTTATTTTTGAGGGAGAGAGAGACAGAGTGCAAACAGGGGAGGGGCAGAGATAGAGGGAGACACAGAATCCGAAGTAGGCTCTATGCTCTGAGCTGTCAGCACAGAGCCTGATGCGAGTCTCGAACTCATGAAACGTGAGATATGGCCTTAGCTGAAGTCTGACATTTAACCCATTGAGCCACCCAGGTGCCCCTCAGCGGAGGTGACAATTGAACTGAAGTCTGGTTGAGAGCCAGCAGATGCTATTTACAGTCTAGGTCAAGGGCTTATGGTAGGGAAGCACTTAAGATCTTTGAGGAGTTGAAGAAGGTTCTGCCTGACTAAAGTCCAAGGAGCAAGGCCTCAAAGATGAGGTAGATGAGTTCAGTGGGCCTCCTGGACCATGGTAAGAAACTTAGATTTTTCTTTTTTTTTTTTAATTTAGATTTTATATTTTTAGAGCAATTTTAAGGTCACAGCAAAATTGAGAGAAGGGTACAGAGATTTCTCATATACCCCTAACCCACACACATGCATAGCATCCCCTGTTGTTGTAACAGAGTGGTACGTTTGTTAAAATTGATGAACCTATTTTGACACATCATTAATACCCTGAGTCCATAGTTTATATTAGAGTTCACACTTGGTATTGTACATTTTATGGATTTGGACAAATATATAATGACATATATCCATCATTATGGTTATTAAACAGAGTATTTTCCTGCACTAAAAATGTTTGGTAGGACCTTGGATTTTTTTCCCCAAATATGAGTAGCCATTGCAAATCTTGAAGTCTCAGCCAGAATGTCTTAATAATAGTCCAATATCCATTTCTTGTTCCAAATAGGTAAAATGATAGAGGATTACTGGGGAGTTTCAAGAAAGATTCTTGGAGATCTGAAATTCTTGGAGAGTCTTAAGACATATGACAAAGACAACATCCCTCCAACGATCATGAAGCGGATCCGGGAAAGGTTCATCGATCACCCAGATTTCCAGCCAGCTGTCATTAAAAATGTGTCATCTGCCTGCGAAGGTCTGTGCAAGTGGGTGAGGGCCATGGAGGTGTATGATCGCGTGGCCAAAGTGGTGGCTCCCAAACGGGAGCGGCTGAGAGAGGCCGAGGGGAAGCTGGGCGCACAGATGCAGAAACTGAACCAGAAGCGAGCAGAACTGAAGCTGGTGGAAGACCGCCTCCAGGCCCTGAATCTTGACTTTGAGGAGATGAACACCAAAAAAAGGACCTTGGAGGAAAACATTGAGATCTGCTCCCAGAAACTGATCAGAGCAGAAAAGCTGATCAGTGGTCTTGGGGGAGAGAAGGACAGATGGACAGAAGCCACCCGGCAGCTGGGGATCCGTTATACCAATCTAACAGGGGATGTGCTATTGTCCTCAGGGACTGTGGCTTACCTGGGGGCCTTTACAGTGGATTATCGGGCAAGGTGTCAGAAGCAGTGGTTGGCCCAGTGTAAGGACAAGGTCATCCCTGGCTCTAGTGACTTCAGTCTCAGCAACACATTAGGAGATCCTGTAAAAATCCGGGCCTGGCAGATTGCTGGGCTGCCCATTGACTCCTTCTCCATTGACAATGGCATCATTGTGTCCAATTCCAGACGCTGGGCCTTAATGATTGACCCTCAGGGGCAGGCCAATAAGTGGATCAAGAATATGGAGAAAGCAAATAAGCTCTCCGTCATCAAATTCTCAGATGCCAGCTATGTGAGGACGTTGGAAAACGCCCTGCAGTTTGGCACCCCCGTCCTGCTAGAAAATGTTGGAGAGGAGCTGGATGCATTTATTGAACCCATCTTGCTCAAGTCCACATTTAAGCAGCAAGGGGTTGAGTACATGAGGCTGGGTGAAAACATCATTGAATACTCCAGGGATTTTAAGTTATATATCACAACCCATTTGAGGAACCCACATTACCTCCCTGAAGTCGCTGTGAAAGTCTGCCTGCTCAACTTCATGATCACACCCTTAGGTCTCCAGGATCAGCTCCTTGGCATTGTGGCCGCCAAGGAGAAGCCAGAACTGGAAGAGAAGAAGAACGAGTTGATTGTAGAAAGCGCCAAGAACAAGAAACAGCTAAAAGAAATTGAAGATAAGATCTTGGCAGTCCTCTCCCTGTCTGAGGGCAACATCCTTGAGGATGAGACTGCCATCAAAGTTTTGTCCTCCTCCAAAATGCTGTCTGAGGAGATATCTGAGAAACAGAAAATTGCTTCAGTGACAGAAACACAGATCGATCAGACTCGGATGGGCTACAAGCCAGTGGCTGTCCATTCTGCCACCATCTTCTTCTGTATCTCTGACCTGGCCCACATCGAGCCAATGTACCAGTACTCCCTGACATGGTTCATAAACCTCTATGTGCATTCCCTGGCTCATAGCAATAAAAGTGAAGAACTGGACCGTCGCATTGAGTACATCATCGAACATTTTACCCTCAGCATCTACAACAATGTCTGCCGCTCTCTGTTTGAGAAGGACAAGCTACTTTTCTCTCTCCTCCTCACCATCGGCATCATGAAAGAGAAAAAGCAAATTAATGAGGAGGTTTGGTATTTCCTTCTAACTGGAGGTGTTGCCCTGGACAACCCCTTCTCCAACCCAGTTCCTGAATGGCTGTCCGAGAAGGCGTGGGCGGAAGTGGTTCGTGCCTCGGCATTGCCCAAACTGAAAGGCCTGATGGAACATTTAGAACAAAATGCTGATGAGTGGAAGCTTATCTATGACTCCACCTGGCCCCATGAGGAGACATTCCCTGGATCTTGGAAGTTCCTTCAGGGATTGGAGAGGATGGTAATCCTACGATGTTTGCGGCCTGACAAAATGGTTCCAGCCATTCGGGAGTTCATCGCTGAGCACATGGGCAGTGTATACATTGAAGCCCCTACCTTTGATCTCCAGGAGTCCTACAATGATTCCAGTTGTTGTGCACCGTTGATTTTTGTGTTGTCTCCAGGTGCGGACCCAATGGCAGGTAAGGGCAGAATGTTGTGTGAAGAACATAAATACCCCAGGATGCATGAATGGATGACAACAGCGTGTCCCTTCCAGCAAGAATCTCAAACTCAGATGCTTTGAAATGTGAACAGTTAACAGGTGAAGGTGAGGGTGAGGCCACTGAAATTTTCTTTTCCCACCTAAAGAAAGCAGCTCCTCTTCAGCCCCGAAGCACCATGCCATTCTGATAATGTGAGCCCAGGAAGGCTAGGTCACCTGATTTTTCAAGAGAAATCAGAAATGCAGAAATCACCCATTTTTACATCCTGATAACTCATTCAAATTCTTTCCTAAAAATTGTGAGGGCCAGACCAGAACTAGATTTAGCCTACTGGGTGGTAGTTTATCATCTTCATCCTAAATCATTTTCTAATACTATTGCCTTTCTAAATTAGGCTTTTCTCTTTTCTTTTAATTTTTAAATTAAAGTTTTTTTTAATGTTGGTTTATTTTGAGAGAGAGGGGGCATCTGGGTGGCTCAGTCAGATAAGCATGCGACTTTGGCTCAGGTCATAGTCTCATGGTTCAGGAGTTCAAGCCCCATGTCGGGCTCTGTGCTGACAGCTCAGAGCCTGGAGCCTGCTTCAGATTCTGTCTCTCCCTGTCTTTCTGCCCCTCCCCACTTGGTTCTCTGTCTCTCTGTCTCTCAAAAAGATAGATAAACATTTAAAAAAGAAGAAACATAGAAAGTGAGAGAGTGTGTGCCTGTGCATGCGTGTGAGTTGAGGGGCAGAGAGAGAGAGGGAGAGAGAGAATCCTAAGCAGGTTCTGCACTGACAGTGTGGAGCCCAAAGTGGGGCTCAAACTTATGAACTGTGAGATCATGACTGAACAGAAATCAAGAGTCAGATGCTCAACCAGCTGAACCACCCAGGTGCCCCCAATTAAAGTGTAATGACTAATACTGTGTATAACTGTATATAGTAAAAAAAAAAAAAAAAAAAAATCAATGTGGAAAAATATAGGACTGTGGCTCCACCAGGGCCATTTTGCCCCCTCAAGGGACATTTGGCAAAGTGGTGAAACGTTTTTTGTCACAAGTAGGGGATGCTACTAGCATCCAGTAGATTGAGCCCAAGGATGCTACTAAACATCCTGCAGTGCACAGGACAGTCCCCCACAACAAAGGATTATTTGGCCCAAAATGTCAGTAGTGCTGAGGTTGAGAAACCCTTGTGTAGAGTGAAAGGTATATCTTCCTCCTAACCCTTCCAGAAGTAACCATTATTACTGGTTTGTGTATCTTTCCAGAAATCAATTATTGCATATTAACAGGTATGAGTTATTGACAGAAATAGATTTGTTTTCTGTTCCGCTGGATCTCAAAGCTTTCATTTTCTCTGTGGCTGAATGAAGAAAAGTACCAGAAATGCAAATGACAAGGTTGCCATTCTTTTGTAACCCCTGAGGTGTTTGACACTTATCCTGACCTGGATGGAAAGCTGGCAGCTGTGCACCAGGGAGGAGGTCGGAGGAGGGAGCTGAAATGAACTAGTACCCTTACCACGCTCCCATACCACAGTGTTATTGTCAAAGATAAATTCATGGTCCCTTTCTAGTAGCTTTATTTTAACCCCATGTCCTTTATGTGGCAGATTTAAATTAGAGCAATGAGGGTAAACCAGGAAAGGTAAAGAGAAATGGAGGAAAGGTCATAGTATGGTCTGTAAAATGATGATGTGCTGGCAAAGGATGGGCCAGTTGTGTCCAGTGGCATATGTTGCATATTCCTGTCTGTCTGTGCTAGAGGCCTGATCAGATTTAACTTGGATAACTTCCCAGGAGACCTCACGGGTACTGTGTCCCTTGTAGTGCCTCACACCAGGAAGCATATACTATCTGATTGTCTTTCCCTTTCTGATTAAGTTTTATCAGTGGACTCAGGCACTGTCATTGTGATCCACCTTCCCATTCTGCTTCCCTTGTAAAGTTTCTCATCAGCCTCACAGCTAATGTGATGGTTCTCAATCTTGGCTGCACAATGGAATCACCTAGTTTGAGGGGCAGGGGGCAGATTAAGAAAAACCTCCATGTGCACGCCACACCCTCAATCAATTAAATTAAAATCTTTGTCAATGAGGCCCAGGCATTGTGTTTTAGAAGCTTTTCAGGTAGGGGCGCCTGGGTGGCTCAGTTGGTTAAGTGTCCAACTTTGGCTCAGATTATGATCTCATGGTGCTTGGGTTTGAGCCCAGCATCAGGGTCTGTACTGATAGTTCAGAGCCTGGAGCCTGCTTCAGATTCTGTGTCTCCCTTTCTCTCTGCCCTTCCCCTGCTTGCGTGCTCTCTCTTGCTCTCTCTCTCTCTGTCTCAAAAATAAACAATCATTAAAAAAAGAAAAAAGAAGTCTTTCAGATAATTCCCGTATGTTTTGGAAACAACTGACCTGATGATTTTAGTGGCCTTAAAAAAATCAATCCCCAGATCCATTATTTCATTAGGGGCTACAAAATGGTATTTTAATTCTGTCAACTATGTTTGCATTTATTCGCTGGAACTCCCCTATGAAGAAAAATTTCCTTGGTCAACTCTTTGGTTTACTCTGACTATAGCTCAAAAAGGACCAGCAGAATAGACACTTGGTTCATTCTCTTGATTTCTCAAACTTCATATTAATAAATTAGTGCCCTGGTATCCTGTGAAGTTACTTAAGCAATAAGATTTTCTTTGTGCCATTGTGAATGCATAGATTTTAACATAGTGGGTGTTTCAAACATGGTGGTGTTTTATTATTTACTATTCTTTTTGGTTTTCAAATCATTCAGTCTCTAGCCTGTAGGGGCCCCTTCATGACTAGTAGTTTTCACATAACCCCGGTGGTTTTATATAGCATCCTTGCCGTATAGAATTAGCATGTATTCTGGGCTCATCTTGTACAGACATTTCTCTAAGGAACTCCAGTTCTTTCAAAACAGGCCACAAGGGGTGCCTGGGTGGCGCAGTCGGTTAAACGTTCGACTTCAGCCTGGTCACAATCTCGCGGTCTGTGGGTTCGAGCCCCGCGTCGGGCTCTGGGCTGATGGCTCAGAGCCTGGATTCTGTGTCTCCCTCTCTCTCTGCCCCTCCCCCGTTCATGCTCTGTCTCTCTCTGTCCCAAAAATAAATAAACGTTGAAAAAAAAAATTAAAAAAAAAAAAAACAGGCCACAGGATTTGGAAACCACAATATGAGTACTACTGGATGGATCATTGATTGCAGACCTTACTGCTCACTAATTCTTTCTGGCTGCCTCTACCCTGTGCTTTTAATCAGTACTTTGAGTTTTTATCTGCAGTGACAGTGCTTTCCATTTCTAGAAGTTTTATTTGTTTTATTCCAAATCCATGTATTTCTTTTTTTGTAGGACTGTGAATTTTATTATGCTTTGTGGTCCTCCTTTATTGATTTTTAGATGTATTTCGTTCATGGTCTTTTTCAGAAATTATATTAATCTGCTAGGGCTGCTATAAATAAATATCAAAGACTCAGTGGTTTAAATAAGAGAGAGTTATTTTCTCTCAATTCTGGAAACTAAACATCCAAAATCAAGGCATCGGCAGGGTTAATTTCTTCTGAGACCTTGGCTTGTTTGTGGCCAGTTTCTCCCTGTGTCATCTTCTCCCTATGTCTTTATATGGTCTTCTCTCTGTGAGTATGTCACTGTTCCAGTCTCCTCCTCTTTTAAGGACACCAGTCCTGTTGGATTAGGACCTGCCCTGTTGACCTCATTTTAACTTAATTACCTCTTTAAAGACCCCATCTCCAAATACAGCCACATTCTGAGGTCCTGGGAATTAGGGCTTCAACATATGGATTTGAAAGAGACAGGGGCGCCTGGGTGGCACAGTCGGTTAAGCGTCCGACTTCAGCCAGGTCATGATCTCGCGGTCTGTGGGTTCGAGCCCCGAGTCGGGCTCTGGGCTGATGGCTCAGAGCCTGGAGCCTGTTTCCGATTCTGTGTCTCCCTCTCTCTCTGCCCCTCCCCCGTTCATGCTCTGTCTCTCTCTGTCCCAAAAATAAATAAAAAACGTTGAAAAAAAAAATTAAAAAAAAAAAAAGAAAGAGACATAATTGGGCTCATAACAGAGTTCATATATAATCTGTGGAGTATTAATTCTCCAGATTGTTTTATGTGCTATCCCTTATAGTGATATATTTCCTCACGTAGCTTGTAATTTTTTATTGTGAGTTCACAATCAGCAATCTTGTGTTCTTTTGTGGGAGTCTCCTAATACCTTGGGTTTTAGGAGTGCCCTAACAGAACGACTTTGCATATGCAAACACTGATGCCCCAGGGGGGGTTGCCACTCTAGATCAATTTTTTTAGGTTCATTTATTTATTTTGAGAGAGACAGAGACAACATGAGCAGGGGTGAGGCAAACAGAGAGGGAGAGAGAAGCCCAAGCAGGCTCCACACTGTCACACGGAGTGCATGACCTCACAGAGGCGCGTGCAGAGCCTGACACGGGGCTCAAACTCACGAAACCATGAGATCATGACCTGAGCCAAAATGGACAGTCGGGCGCTTAACCAACTAAGCCACCCAGGTGCCCCCATTCTATATCAATTTTATGGGAAATTTCTCAGTTGGGGAATCCCACCCACAGGTACTATAAACCCACACCCTTCATCCACATGTGGCATAGGCTTAGTGTTTTGTTTTCTTAGCAGAGAGTTATTTTTTCCACCAATGAGCTTCTGCATTGCTTCTAGACCAGTAGCCAGATTTCTGGCCACCTTAACGTAAAGGTGCAGCGCTTTGAAGGTCCCAACTGTCTACAAAAGTCTCAGTTCTAGCCCCCCATTTCTTATGAGTGCAAAAGTTATGTGTCCACAATCACCCAACATCCATATTGGTTAAATAAAGTATGGTATATTCCAATCGTGAAATGCTATGTAACCATGAAAAAGAATAAGACTTTTCTGTATGTACAGGCATAACTTGTTTTATTGTGCTCTACCTTACTGCACTTTGCAGATCCGGTTTTTTGTTTGTTTGTTTGTTTGTTTGTTTGTTTTGCACATTGAAGGTTTGTGGCAACCCTGCATCAAGCAACCTATCAGTTCCACTTTTCTTATTTTTTTAAGAGAACAAATCTACACATTTATGTATGTATGTATTTTTTTTAATGACAGAATGTCTAACTAAGGAGAGTTTTTTTTAAGGAATGTTTACTTATTTTTGAGAGTGAGAAAGCACATGTGTGCACACTAGCAGGGGAGGGACAGAGAAAGGGGGAGACAGAGGATCTGAAGCAGGCTCAGCACTGACAGCAGAGAGTCTGATGTGGGGCTTGAACTCACGAACTGAGAGATCATGACCTGAGCCGAAGTCGAATATTTGAGCAACCCGGGTACCTCTCAGTTAAGTTTAAATCCTTAAGGAGTACAGCATCACACAGATTTTTGTGGTCAGTGGCCTTAGCAGGAAGGTTGCTTTGAAACTTGGCACAAAACATGGCACTGTTTCCATGAGCATGAATTACTTTTCCCCAGAGTATTCTGGTTTTCTTCAGTTTGCCACCAGGAATTACTGTGTTGTTCTTTGCTTTGTACACATAAGCACATCTCTTGCGTAGATAGAATTCAGTTTCATGTTGAGCATAAACACCTTCAATTTTAAGAAGTGCCGTGTGCTCCCTCTGGTTCCAAAGAAAATTGGCCTTGGACCACAGCCTTCCAGACATATTTGTCGTTTTAGGAGTCCTGTTTCCAGCAGGCCGCCACAGGCTCCAAGATGACAGGAAGAGTATTGGTGCCATTTTTCCAACAACATTTGCTCACTTCATGTCTCTGGGTCACATTTTGGTAATTCTTGGCAATATTTCAAACTTTTCCATTGTTTTTCATGGTGATCTGTGATCAGTGATTATAACTTACTGAAAGCTCAGATGATAGCACTTTTTAGCAATAAAATATTTTTAAATTAAGGTACATACATTGTTTTTTAGACATAATACTACTGCACACTTAATGGGTAATATTGTAGTGTACACATAACTTTTATATGCACTGGGAGGCCAAAAAAAAATCATTTGCTCGTTTTATTGCATCATTCACTTTATTGCGATGGTTTGGAACCAAACCCGCAATATCTCTGAGCTGTGCCTGTATTGATGTGGAAAACATCTAAGTGAAAGAAGCAAATGTAGTATTCTGCAGTTCACATAATAGTATATATGCATTTATTTAATGCATAAAATATGTTTGGAAGGATTCACAAAAAGCTAGTAACATTGGCTGCCTCAGAGGAAAAGAGAAGAGAAAGAGACTTACTTGAAATTTCACTGTACAAATGCCCATTTTTCTAGTAAAATACATTTGTAACAACCCAGTTTCTAGTTCTTTGGTTGTGTGTTCATCTCTTTAGTTTTGAGTTCCCTCTTCATTTTTGGCACCTGGGAAATTCTGTCTCTCAGACTCTATTTTTTTTTTTTTGTTATTGTTTGTATTGTATAATTCAGTTTGTAATTTTTTTAAATAAAGAATGCCTGGGGCACCTGGCTGGCTCAGTTCAAAGAGAATGAGGCTCTTCATCTTGGGGTCATGAGTTCAAGCTCCATGCTGGGGGTAGAGATTACTTTAAAAAAAAACTTAGAGGGGCTCCTGGGTGGCTCAGTTGGTTGGTTAAGCATCTGACTTTGGCTCAGGTCATGATCTTGTGGTTTGTGGGCTCAAGCCCCAGGCTGGGCTCTGTGCTGACAGCTCAGAGCCTGGAGCCTGCTTCTGTGTCTCCCTCTCTCTCTGCCCGTCCCCTTCTCATGTTCTCTCTCTCCCCCCCTCTCTCTCTCTCTCAAAAATAAATAAACATTTTTTTTAAAACTTAAAAAAAAAGAATGTCTATGTATTCAGAACAAAAGAGGAATCAATAGTAGCTTCATTCATCCTCTTAAAAGAAGTCTAAAGCTTCCCCATAGAGATGCTTATTTTTGTAATTGACAGAAGCCAGTGAGTTTCTTTCTGAGTCCAGAATTTTGATGTAGACCTTCTTTCTGCATAGTCCCTGTTAATATGGTCTTAGCTGGCCTGTCGTCTTTCAAAAAAACCCTTTTCTTCCTGGTCTCAGGCCTGCTGAAGTTTGCTGATGATCTTGGCATGGGAGGCACCAGAACACAGACCATCTCCCTTGGCCAAGGCCAAGGCTCAATTGCTGCCAAAATGATCAACACTGCCATCAAAGATGGGACCTGGGTGGTGTTACAGAACTGCCACCTGGCCACAAGCTGGATGCCTACACTGGAGAAGATCTGTGAGGAGGTGATTGTTCCTGAAAGCACTAACATCAGATTCAGGTGAGGTGCTGCCCCACCACTACCTGTTTCGGGGCTCCAGTCTTGAGCTCCAGATGTCATGCTGGTGGCTGGGAGTGCTAAGATGAGCAAACGCAGTTCTCATCTAGCAGAAAACAGACCATGGGTGAATGATGTTGATGCCACGCAGTACCTGCTGTACTCGTTTGAATAAGAACCATGGAGCACAGAAAAGGGAAGGGAAAGCTGGGGAGTGCCTAGAGGCCTGACAGTTGCCTGGGGTTTTGAAAGATGATAGTTTTGCAGGAAGGACATTCCAGCCGGAAGGGATAGCATCTATAAAAGCAAAGATGCATATGAAGGAAACACTGAGAAGTTATTCTATGAATATGGGGTATATACTATGAGAAGTTGTTGGGCGATATAATAGGAGATGTGTCTGGGAAAGTAGATTAAATGTCAGTAAATCTGATTTTTAAAATTGTCATGGAAGAAATCTCACCTGTAGTGTAGGCACCAATGTCCATGCTGCTCTAACCTGTATTTCTTGGGCTCTGTGGAATTTTAATCAATACTGGAAAGAGCTACCTACTTTTTGTGTGAATTTTAAAGCCTAGCAAAACTGGGCCTCAATTTTTGCGTATACAAAATGATGAGATGAACCAGACAGACTTCAAAGCCCTTTTCAACTCAAATGTTCTCTTATTCCAGGCAAGAGGTCAGCGAACTACAGGCTGTAGTTCAAATACAGCCTGCTACCTGATTTGTATGGCCTATATGCTAAGAAGAGTTTTTACATTTTTAGATGGTTGAAAAAAAATCAAAACAACAATATTTCGTGACACATGAAAATTATATGAAATTCAAATTTCAGTGTCCATAAATAAAGTTTTATTGAAATAGAGCCATGCTCATTCATATCCTGTCTATTGTGACTGCTTTCACAATATAAGTAGTTCTAACCGAAACCATATGGCCTGCAGAGCCTAAAAATTTACTCTTTGACCTTTTACAGGAAAGGTTTGCCAACTCCTGTTTTAGGCTACAAAGTTTGCTGGTTATTTTTTCTTTCTTCCTTCCTTCCTTCCTTTCTTTCTTTCTTTCTTTCTTTCTTTCTTTCTTTCTTTCTTTTTCATGTTTATTTTTGAGAGAGAGAGAGAGAGAGAGAGAGAGAGAGAGCACAAGTGGGGGAGGGGCAGAGAGAGAGGGAGACACAGAATCCAAAGCAGGCTCCTGGCTCTGAGCTATTAGCACAGAGCCCAACCCACGGCTTGAACTCACAAGCCATGAGATCATGACCTGAGCAAAAGTCAGATGCTTAACTCAGGTGCCCCTGGTTATTTTCATTTTAGTCATGTTTGCCTGAAAATAGGAAAGTGTTTGGTGTTTATTTACAAAGCCAGATTAGGCAATGGTTTATTATATACATGTAAGACTCCTATAAAATCCATAGAAGAGTTTAAAGGAATCCAATTAGTTTCAAGAATTCTGTTTGGTTTGGGATGGTGGCTTGATTAAGCACCATCAATGATAC
Source organism: Acinonyx jubatus (assembly GCF_027475565.1). Taxonomy (NCBI): domain Eukaryota; kingdom Metazoa; phylum Chordata; class Mammalia; order Carnivora; family Felidae; genus Acinonyx; species Acinonyx jubatus. The sequence continues at coordinate 12,130,286 of NC_069398.1, read as the reverse complement.
AATGAACATTGAACAAAAAATTATTTATGCTGATATTATGGTCTTCTGTAATATGATCCTAACACAAAAGTTATTACCCCAAGTGCCTATAGGAGCCAGGAATAACATATATGAATGAAGAGGACTTGGCCACAGGAGATATTCCAGTTCCCACAGTACAGTGGCAGTCATCATGGGCAGTCAGCCTCAGTGTTGGACATCAACGGAGAGTGGTGGGGACTGCAGTGAACTAGAGGCCCATGCATGACCTTTCGAGAAGAGCAGTGACTACCTAATACCAAGTGACTATTGCCATGCAGGAGTGCAGGCCCATTGTGTTCAGATTTTCTCATTATTTTAAAGGGAAGATGGGAATCTAGAATTTTAAAAGAAAGTCACAGTTTTTTTAAAAGTTGGCAGCTACTTCAAACTATGTTGTAGCCTTGTGTTGGTTTGCATGGTATGAGCTAAATATCACCTAACTGCAGCCTGAAGTCGGACCTCAATCTACCTGTTTATGGCCTCTTCCCTTCCCTCCTGGCAACTCCTGGGGTGCCAGGTATCATACTGACCTAGTAGATTCTCAGGTAGTCTTGCAGGGGAGGAATATGGTGTGGTGTTTAAGATGGCCTTTGGAGTCAAGGAGCCCTGAGTTCACATCCCATTTCAGTTGCTTCTAAGTGGTGTGTCCTTGAAAAATCCAGTTGACCTCTGCATGCCTCCGTTTCCTCCCTGGTATAAGGGAATAGCTAATCCCTTCACATAGGGTGGCTGAGAGGGTCAAGGAAGGGACATACATTAAATTCTTATCATGCGGTTTGGCATCCAGTAGTGCTTAATAAATGGTGGCTATTATTTTTTGTTATCGCTTTTTAATATAACTTACTGCATTGCTCTAAATAGTTAGATCTGTTGTTCTTCCAGACTCTGGTTAACCAGCTATCCATCAGAGAAATTTCCAGTCAGCATTCTCCAAAATGGGATCAAAATGACCAATGAGCCCCCCAAAGGGCTGCGGGCCAACCTTTTGCGCTCCTATCTCAATGACCCCATCTCGGACCCCGTGTTTTTCCAAAGCTGTACAAAGGCAGTCATATGGCAGAAGCTGTTGTTTGGGCTGTGTTTCTTCCACGCCATTGTTCAAGAAAGGAGAAACTTTGGACCCTTAGGTAAGCGATGACAGTGTACCTGGGCTGCTGGGGCACAGATCACAGACAAATGCAGGTATGTGTTCAAGTTTATACTCCGATAAGGTTGCCAGTAAAATGCTGTATAAGTATATTCCATGTAATATTTGGGACATACTTAGACTAAACATGATTTGTTTAAGTGAAATTAAAACTTCACTGACTGTCCTGTATTTTTATTTGATAAATTTGACAACCCTATAATTAGGTCACTATCAATGTCAAGAAAAGAGATGTTGCTCCAAAATTAGAGGTCTCCTAATTATTGAAGTAATATGTTAATGAAAAAATTGTAAGCCCTTCCCTTTGGTGAGTATTTGCCTATCTTAGGTACAATGGCCATTTTCCAGGGAGTTGTCACCAGGTAATTTATGAAATTTTGAGTAGTTCTCTAAACATGTGCATAACAATGAAGGAAGTACAACTGGGACATTTGCCTGTGCTTCTTTTTGAAAAACTAAAAATAAATTTCATTATTAACATATCCTGTCCCTTACTACTTTATCTTAACTTAATGCTCTTGTTAGAGCAGAACATCCAACTGCTAAATACAGATTCCATATCCACATGGTTTAAAGGTTGGGCTACCTCTGATTTTGTTCAACAGCCTTGAAATGGCCCAAGGCGATGCATTTTCAGCTGTTCTTTTGGCTTAAATATGGAGGCAAACTGTCCTCTTGGCGATTCTCTCTGAGCATCTTCTTCCTTTCCTTCTCCCACCACCCACAGCCCCTGTTAGCTTCCCAGACCACCTGACCATTCCACTGAGGGGTACAGGGATGACACAGCCTGGGCTGGACACTCCCACCACATCTGTGTTTCATATACCATATTCTCCCACCACTATTCTCCCACCCATGCCAGATCTCCAAAAATCCATGTAAGAGTTTGGCTTGGAGCCAACAGGCCAGTTGTGTTTTTTTTGCCAGAACACGAATTTTTTATTTTGCTAAATTTTTATTTGAATGTGATGTGCAGGAGGAAATTAAATGTCCCTGCTGAGCACACATCCCACTGAACTCTGCTGTCTTACACTGTGCCCACTTCACATACTTATGTCACTTTTCCAGCCCCTCTGGGCATTTATCATTATACCCTTGAAAATACCCTTGATAGTTTCTTCAAGGCTAGCCATCCCATTTTTCCCATGAGCATGAGGAGGGGAATTCTCCAAGCTGATTTAGTTCTGTTGCCTAATCATAAGATATTGCTCTCTAGCTATGCTTTAGTGTTATTTTTGGAACCCTGTGCATTACCACAGTATTCCAGCCAGGGTGAATTATTCTCATTCCACAAATCCCAGCATATTAACATCTACCTTAACAAATGGGGAGATCCATAAGAAAATTGATTTTAGAATGGATGTTTTCTCAGGCAGAATGGCTCCCACATTGGCAGTAAATGTCAGGGCTAATAGTTGGCCTGGTACTTGATATTCATGGGACTGAAAGAGGCTGCTGCTCCACATGATGCTTAACTCTACAGCTCAATGTCTGAGTGGAATTATGAGCTCTTGGCACTGAAGTCTCTAATTCTTCTATGCTTTGTGCAGGCTGGAATATTCCTTATGAATTCAATGAATCTGACCTGCGGATTAGTATGCGGCAGATCCAGATGTTTCTGAACGACTACAAGGAGGTGCCATTTGATGCTCTGACTTACCTGACAGGTATTTCTGGGAGGAAGCTTTGCAGTTATAAATGCCCAGTATCCTACTCCACCCCTCTGCTCTTCTGGTTCCACCTCCATTCATTTATTTACTCAATCATTCTTTCAACAAACATTGAGCTCTTACTAATGCTGGTCACCATGACAGATATTATAAAAAATGAAGATACAATTCCTACCTTCAAGTGGCTCACAGTCCACAAAGGAAAAAATATATATAAAGAAATAAATGACAGTACAGTCATAAATTCAGCAAGGGAAACATTTATAAAGTCGAAAGGCAATGCAGTGATTAAATCTCAGGGATGGGGTAGGGGGTGATCATGGAATACTTCCTGAAGGCATAAAGGATGGGTTTTGAGGGATGAATAGGAGTTTTACAAGTGGAAGAAGAAAGCAGGGTAGGCAGTGGGGAAAAAAGAAGGAGAGCGTTCCTAGCACAGGTATCCTAAAGTGAAAACATCACTTGCTGTTTTATATTAAAGCAGTCTACAGTGACCTTTTATTAGTCACTCAGATATTTACTAGTACATGATATAGAAGAATGCAAATGGATAGAACTTTGTTGCTTCCCTCATGGAACACATCATGTAGGCCCAGAGATAGGAGATAAAATATAGATGGGTAAAGCGAGTGGAATACCATGGCGGAAGGTCAAAATGAAGCACAGTTGGAAAACCCTGGTGTCTTCAATATTACGGGGGCACCTGGGTGGCTCAGTCAGTTAAGCGTCAGACTTCGGCTCAGGTCATGATCTCGCGGTTTGTGAGTTCGAGCCCCTCGTCGGGCTTTGTGCTAACAGCTCAGAGCCTGGGGCCTGCTTCAGATTCTGTGTCTCCCTTTCTCTCTGCCCCTCCCCAACTCATGCTCTGTCTCTGTCTCAGAAATAAAAACATTAAAAAAAAATTTTTTTTTAAAGATTACATACAAGTTCCTTCCTCAGCTCCATATGTTAAGGAGTTTGTGTGGATCCTTTCCCCGATTGTGTGGAAGATGCTCCATATATACACAATCATCACCTTGAGTCTTCACAGTAACCTTATGAGCTTCATGTTAGTGACCCCATTTTAGAGTCAATGAGACTGAGGCCTTAGAGCAGTGGTTCTCAACAAAGGGCAGTTTTGTCCCCCAGGGGACATTTGGCAATGTCTGGAGACATTTTTGCTTGCCACCACTAAATAGAGATGCTACTGGGTAGAGGCCAGGGATGCTGCTGAACACCCCACAACACATAGAACAGCCCTCACCACACAGAACTATCCAGTACAACCTGTTAATACTGCTAAGATTGAGAAATCGTACTTCAGAGTGATTAAGTTCGGTTGTAAAAGGTCACGTAGACCTTACTTAACGCAGTACGCTGTCCCCTAAAATGAAACCCCAAGTGACATGCACAACATAAACTCAGTGGATATTAGTTTGGTGAAAGAACTTCTCTAAAGAAGTGAGTCATTTTCCTCTCATTTCAGGTCACGCAGAAGCATATGCCAGGGCTGTTCTTCAGAATGCAGAATGAGTGCATACTTGCCCTAGGATAAGGTCTTAGTATGGGACTTCCTGGAGCCCATAAAGCAACCTTCCCTGACCGTGTCAGCCCACTGGAGGAGACTCACTTCCTACCTAGGCCAGTCAGCATAGGCTAATTAGGCCAGAGAATCAACAGCCCCCACATCTCAAGGGTGTAAGACATCTAAGGTCCATTTCTCAGCCACTCTACATGTCTGGGGTGAAATGGCAGGGGTCTGTGCTCATTGTGATTATCTATCTACCAGCTAGCAGAAGCTCCACCCACTTTTGATGCCATGTCTCAGCACATACTTGTGTGGTCACTGCCACAGGAATAGCACTGAAGGGCTCATGCCAGGAATTAAATGCACAAGAAGTTGTCTCCCATACCTGGCCCCCACAAGGGATCCAGAGAAGTGTAACTTGCCTATGTGCCTGGAAGGAAAGAAAAACCAGATGTGGATGATCATTAGAACTCTGTGCTGACACTAACCAAAGAGACGGGTCTTGTTTGAACAATGGTTATCACATTCAATGGGCCAAAGTCAATGCATTATTCATCTGGTACCCCCAGCCTTGGCAGGGAGAGTAGAGACCTTAGAGGAGACAAAAGCAAGGGGTGCCTGGGTGGCTCAGTCGGTTAAGCTTCTGACTTCATCTCAGGTCATGATCTCACGGTGCATGAGTTCAGGCCCCAGATTGTGCTCTTTGCTATCAGCACAGAGCCCACTTTGGCTCCTGTGTCCCCTGTTCCCTCTCTGCCCCACCCCTACTCTCTGCCCCTCCCCCACTCGAGTGTGTGCTTTCTTTCCACCTCCCCCCTCTCAAAAATAAATAAACAGTAGGGGTGCCTGGGTGGCTCACTCGGTTAAGTGTCCAACTTCATCTCAGGTCATGATCTCACAGTTGGTGGGCTCAAGCCTGCATCGGGCTCTGTGCTGACGGCTCAGAGCCTGGAGCCTGCTTCAGATTCTGTGTCTCCCTCTCTCTCTGCCCCCCCTCTGCTCATGCTCTCTCTCTCTCTCTCTCTCTCAAAAATAAATAAACATTAAAAAAATTTAAAAAATAGTTGGGCTCCTTTAAAAAAATTAAAAAATTAAAAATAAATATTAAAAAAAGACAAAAGTACATCCTGGCTCCCATAGGCACTTGTGCTCTTGATACCAGAATAGACCTATAAGTAGCTATAAAGAAATCCACCTTCCTTCACAAACATAAAACCCAAAGCCTGCAAGGGTATCCCCTGGAGGAAAATTTGCTGATAAGGGTGTGGTGGCAGGACCTTGCACTATGACTCTGTGCCTGAGATTTACCTTTACTTGGGTTCACTTTTGGGTGCCCTCGAGCTCTGCCATGCTGACTTCAGTGAGGGAAAACCACTGCACCTTTGATGTTATATTTTTAATTGTTATATTTAATATAGTGCTATCAAAAGCTTGTTTATAGCTGAGACCAACCGTAATGTTCAAACTGAACTTTGCTAAACGCCTGGAAAAGTCCATAGAGAGAGCCTCAGAAATCTAGATGGTCTGGCTTAAGGTAAAACAGCATCTGCAGGGCTCAAATTACTCAAAAAGTAAATAGACCCTTACTCTGCCCTTAATGAGCCACCCATATCCTCCTCCTTCACATTTAGACCCCTCCAAGACCAAGAGAAGCTGAGGCCTCCTGCCCCCACCTTAGGCCATACCTCCTGTTTCTTGTCTGTAGACCTGTGTCTTCCTGGAATGGTTGCAATTGGAAATGAGCCTGCATATGTGTGTCCACACACGCATATACACACAGATGTGTTTCCTCCTTGAAGACTAGTGTGTTGTCCATTAACTACCAAATACCAGGTGGCACCCACATACTATGGAATCTGGACCAGCTAGAAAATGCGTCATGGGCTTGGCGAGATGGATTTGATGTGGCTTCCAAAGAATTACCTAATTATTTTTGTAGAAATCTGAGTGTAGAAACCTGAGTCTCAGAGAATGATATTAATGATGGGGATGGAGTATCCCAAAGCAGTATGTATGGGATAATCACAATTTTCAAAAATATATTTATTTGTAATAGCTGTACTGTAATAAATTGAATACTTTCTGTGTGCTATATATTGTGCTAAATGTTTTATAAGCATTATTAACCACAACCTTGTAAGATGGGTACTGCAATTATCTCTGCTTCTCGACAGATGAGAAACTGCTGGGATTGGAACCCAGGACTGTCTTATGCCAAAGTGCTTGCCCTGAGCCACCTTTATGTAATGCCTTTCATGTATGTACACACACACACACACACACACACACACACACACACACACACACACACAAAACCACACACATGAAGAAGATGCCTAAATGTTCACAGTTACCTTTGATGGAATTATTGGTGATTGTATTGGTTTTTTCTTTCAGTTTATTTTTACTTCCTAATTTCTAATGTGGTGAATAAGTACTATTTTTGTGGCAAACATAATACCAAAAAGGCCTGATCTCATCCCAATGTGAGCATTGGTTTCAGCAACCCTGCATCTAAGCAGAGTTTCTTGGCCGGAAGAATCCTCTGTTTTAGGTTAATGACCAAGTTCATTATGACCTTCCTTGAGCTCAACTTCTTCCTGTTGGTTGTCCACAGGGGAATGTAATTACGGGGGCAGAGTGACTGATGACAAAGACAGGCGTCTCCTGCTATCCCTTCTGTCCACGTTCTACTGTAAGGAAATTGAGCAGGACCATTACTCCCTCGCTCCTGGAGACACTTACTACATTCCTCCTCATGGCTCCTACCAGGTGAGGGGCTTGGCAGTCTCCATGTGGCTAGGGTCTGCGGCATAGCCAAGGAGAGCCAGGGGTAGCTTTGGGCTTCCTGACTTGGGACCATAAGTTATTTCCAATATTCCAAAAAGCCTCTAAGAGAGACATTATTATTATTGAATGAAAACTGGGTATTTGATAGACAAGATCTTTTCAAAATGTGGGGCCCATCTTGGGGAGTTAAGGGGAAGGATGGTTAAAATGAAGCCTTGGTAGTAACCTGGTTGCAAATTGCTACTTGAAAACAAAGGTTCAGAAAGTGGCTAAAGGGGAAGGACAGAAAAACTGGATGGGAGAATGAGAACAGGAAGAAGAAAACAGGAAATCTGTAAGAGCTTTAAGAGGGATTTCTTTTATTAAACACCTGTTATATGCCAAGGCCTATTACTTTATAACTTCACTTATCTTCCCATTTACAGATAAGGAAACTGGGGGTCAAGGTTACACAGTTAGTTTTCAGTAGAGCTAGGATCCAAACCCAGTTCAGTCTGACTGTAAAGCCAGAACTGCAGGGGGAGCAGGGAGAAGCTAGGGGTGGGAGGGGAGATACTCAGTCCTTCTGCCTTCATACTCACTCCCCAGAAGACTGTATGAGGAACAGCTTGGGGTGTGTTCACCGTGTGTGTGTGTGTGTGTGTGTGTGTGTGTGTGTGTGTGTGTGTGGTTGGTTGGTGTGTGGGGTGGTGGGCAGATGTGGCCTGTGCTACCAATCCAATGTGATTCTTGCTTGGGTTGGGTACAGCTAAGCCCTGAGTGATCTCTGGGACCCCAGAGGACCTGGGTTTGTGTCAACTGAACATTTCCTTTCCAGTCCTATATCGAGTATCTTAGGAACCTACCCATCACAACCCACCCAGAAGTCTTTGGCCTCCATGAGAATGCTGACATCACCAAGGACAACCAGGAAACCAACCAGCTGTTTCAAGGAGTGCTGCTGACCCTCCCTAGGCAGTCAGGAGGGAGTGGCAAGTCCCCTCAGGTAATTGGGCTTTGGGTGGGAGACGTAATTCCATTCACAGACAGTTGTCCGTCTGGTGGTCATGCAGGATTGTGGGTGATAACCTAGAAGGCCGACGATCAGAGGCTTGGCAGACTCCATAGGGCATGGGTGCTCTGGTCTTCCTGCTGAGAGTCCTTAAATACAGAGCTGGAAGAGCAGCAGTGTTTCCGGATTGTCAGCTGCTCCTATATAACCCTCAGGAGTCATTGCTCTACCCATATGTCATCTATACTACATTTACATAATATTTAAAACAAAATCTCTTAAAAACATTTCTTTTAAACACTGCATATCATGCGACTCTTGATCTGGGGGTCATGGGTTAAAGCCTTACATTGGGTGTAGAGATTACTTAAAAAATAAAATATTGAAAAAAGCTCTGCACATCAGTACCATAAATGGAAACCCAATGTCACTTCCATAAAGTCACAACAGCCACAAAAAGAAAATGAAAACTAAACGGTTATTAGGTTCTTCGCAGATTATGTTGCTGAGGCCCTGCTGGCTGCTTGTGAAAAGAGGAGGATCAGCCAGTGTTACAGAGCGTTTAGTTAGCACTGATCTGAGACTTTGTCCTTGAGAAGAATGAAAAGAGAAAGGCAGCTGAAACTTGGAAAGAGAATGACTTTATCACCATGTGATTCAACATGATGTGTTCCATGTCCTGGAAACACCTAGAAACAGCTTGGGTGCCTCTTGCCGTCCATGCTTTATGAGGCACAGACCTGGTCCACCATCCTCAGTCTACAGATGGGGGTGAAATAGCCCAGTGGGAGGAAGAGACCTGCTTCAAAGCATTCATCAACTCAGAGGCAGAGCCAGATCCAGGACTGCCATCTCCTGACTCCACCACACCCTCTTCTTTCCTATCCTTCCCTTCCCTTCTCCATCTTCTGAGCTACTCCATGTTCAAGCCCTCTCAGCTGTGGGTTTCTCTTGATTTGGCTCATAGTGCCATAAATGATAATAGGTATAAAGATAGAGCAGCCTGCTTGGTTTCAGTTTAGGGATGGAAATTCCCCTCACTGTGAGAAGAGGGAAGGAAGTGTGTGTTCCAAGCCTTTCAGATCCACAGGATGGCAGAGCTGTGTGTCTCTCCCACACCCAGGTCCTACTCCTTGCTCCTGTAGGCCTGTCCCCTCCCCTACTTGGCCAACCCCATTGCCCTGGGCTATTCTTGCTCGATGCTGAGGAATGGCTTACCGCTTTCCCAGGTGTCCTATACGGTCACTGGCACTGAGCAAGAGTCCCATCTGTACCATGAGCTGGTTATGAGGGGCTGGCTGAGAGAGCTGTGGGAGATGCTCTCCTAGGAGGAGTTTGGCTGGGTTCAGCACTGCCTGAGGCTACCTATCCAGCCATCAGAACCTTGCTTCAGGTGTAAGAATAGGGCTCTTATTGCTTAGGTTTTTTTACCTTCTGGGCCAAGAGGTGATGCCTTCAAGAAGACTGGTAGAGAGGTAAGTGACCTCCTTTCCCCCAGGCAGAATTGGCTTTTGTAGGAGAGTTCCCAGGAAGGTCCTGTAGGCTGTGATTAAAAAGACCAATGCTCACTGCTTCAGGTTTACCCAGACAAAGCCACAGTGCACAGGCCTTGTTTCTCATTCACCTCTCTACGTCTGTACTTTAAGGAAGTCATTGAGGAGCTGGCTCAGGACATACTCTCCAAGCTTCCCAAAGACTTTGACCTGGAAGTGGTCATGAAGTTGTACCCTGTGGTCTATGAGGAATCCATGAACACTGTCCTAAGGCAGGAGCTCATCAGATTCAACAGGTGGGCTGGATGGTCTTACTTGGATCCTTGGAGTGGGAGTGTAGGGGTATGATCTCATGGGCAGTAACTGACATGTGCACTTGATAAGTGGTTTGCCCCACCTATGGGGAGGGCTGTGAATAGGACCATCCCAGCATGTGTTGACCCAAGTTTAACTCAATTTTTCTAGTCATTCTCTTCCACTCATTGATAGTACACCTGTAAAATCAGCTTAAAACCAATACCAAGCAGACTCATAGTAAAAGTAATTATCAGAGCCACTTTTCTTGAGCCCTTAGTGCCAGGTATAGCTCCAAGCATCATGTATGTGTTTGCATTCAAACCATGTAATAGTATTTTGAAATAGGAACAGTTAGTAATCCCTCTGCCCCCGTTTTAAAGGTGAGAAAACAGACCCAGAAGAGTTATACAACTTGCACAAGGTCATACAGTAATTCAGTGACAGAATGGAGTTTGAACCCAGGCTGTCTGATTCCAGAGCCCATACACTTACCCAATATGTGAAATCAGGGCGAATATAGAAGAGGGTGGAGAGAAGTTTATCCCATTGCCCCTACCACACAGGTAGAGAAGGGGTGTGAGGGGCTGGCCATGGAGCTAAGGGTCTCTGGCCTTCCTTACTTCTCTAGTTACTACAGCAGAGAACCCAATAGATCATCTTGATTTGACTTCTAAATAAAACTGAAAGCGTTCTCAAAGACCATATATGCCAAATGAGAAAACTCATCACTTCTGTCTTCAAGTCAAAGGTTCTCACTGCTCCCAGCTCTCCATCTGTTACTGTCTCCATTTTGCCTCATTGATCATTGCTTAGTTTTAGGGACATCCCTAAACTCTGAAGTACTAAAGAACTGGAAGAATGTCATCTAAGTATTCCTTGCCTTCTCAGTGTTAGGATTAGAGTCAACTCTAGAGTCAACAGACAGTTGACCATATGGGGGAACGAAGCAAAGTATAGGGTGTGAGCTAAGGATGCAGCAGCACTGCTGTGAGTCAGATACTTTGCATGATGGGATGTAGTTGTCATTCATCCAGACGCCAAGCCTAATGGCTTTGCTCTTCTGCCATCCATCCTCTCCTAAGGTCACAGGAACTCTTCCTTAGTGGTTGTAGGGGCCTTCACTAGCCTTTACCACTGGTCATTGTAATAGAAGAGAACAGGGTAACAGCAATCTTATTTTCCAATGACGGTCAGGATTAATCACATTGAGTAGTCTACCCCCACATCCTCACCAATCACTTTTTTTTGGCCTGTTCACCATGTGGTATGAGAATATCAAAATGATTAGGTGACAGTTCAGTTTCCAGTTCAGGGGAATCATTACTGTATCTTCTGAGGCAAATGTTACTTCCTAAAACCTTGAAACTAGTAGAGCACATAGTTAAAAAAAAAAAAATAGAAAAACTCTTACAAGTAAGTCTTTAGGTGTAATAGCCAAAGGTCTGTGGAATAATCCTTCAGATAGTAACTTTGCCCCGTGACTCCTTAGCCAAGCACATGAACCAAAGTTCTGACCCTTAAATTCCTCTTAATATGAATATTAAGTGATTACACGTCTAGGAATCCCTTTCTTGCATATGATCATTCTCATATCCACTTGGCTGGGATTCCAAAAATTGCTAGAGATGACAAGTTATTTCTGGTGGCATATTCTTTGGCACTCTCAGGTGAATTCCCTCTGGGCTTAGCTAGGCCTCAAAACATAGAGGCCAGAGAGAGAGGCAGGCAATCTTGGCATCTCCCAGGCTGCCTTTTCTCAGGCATGGACCTCATAATCTATGAAAAGAACTTTGGCAATATGGATCAAACCCCTTCAAATTGTATTACCTTTTAACCTAGAAATTCTACCTTTCATAGGAAAATCATTATAAGTTTCCACAAAGATTGATATGGATGGATGTTCCTAGCAATGTTGTTAACAGTGATAACAAACCTAGAAATAACATGTTTCAGCAATAGGGAAATGGTTAAATAAAATGAAATACCTTGTAGTCATTAAAAAAGGATGATTTAGGTCTCTATTGAATTGGAAAGATGCTCCCTATACGCTAAGAGAGAAAAACAGATTACAAAAAAGTAATATAGTTAATACCATTAAAAATAATTTATGTTTACATATAGAAAAATTTGGAAAGATAAACATCAAAGTTATCTTTAGGTGGTGAGATACCAGGTGATTTCATTTTTTTCTCATCTTTATAATTTTTCCATCATGAATGTATATTACTTGTCTGACCTTTCAAAGAGAGGAAAAGTGAAAGGAGACCTGAGTCAGGGTATTTGGGTAGGGTAAAGCTGGAGAAGCTGGCTGAGCCAGCTCCTTTGTTCTTGCAGGCTGACCAAGGTCGTTCGCAGAAGCCTCATTGATCTTGGCCGAGCCATCAAAGGACAGGTCCTGATGTCCTCAGAGCTGGAGGATGTCTTCAGTAGCGTGATCGTGGGTAAAGTGCCAGCCATGTGGATGGCCAAGTCCTACCCATCTCTAAAGCCCCTGGGGGGCTATGTGGCTGACCTGCTGGCCCGCCTGGCCTTCTTCCAGGTACCTGGGAGTCAGGGCAGCTGGGCACCTGGCACACGCATTCAGGTAGAGAGGACATTCTGAAATGGATTGAGCACCTACTGGAAACAGTCTTGCCAGAATTGAGGGCAGGAGTCGGAACTAGAATAAATGTCACAAACTAGTGGCTCATGGGCCAGATTTGACTAATAGATATATTTGGTTTGGCTGCCTGGTAATTAAAAAAAATTTTTTTAAGTTTATTTATTTATTTTGAGAGAGAGAGAGAGAGAGTGTGCATGTGTGAGCGTGTGCAGGGAAGGGGCAGAGAGAGAGGGGGAGAGAGAATCTCAAGCAGACTCCATGCTCAGTGCAGAGCCTGATGCGGGGCTTGTTCCCATGACTGTGAGATCATGACATGAGCTGAAATCAGGAGTCAGATGCTTAACTGACTGAGCCACCCAGGTGCCCCTAATTTAAAATTTTTTGAGATAGCATGTAAACATTGAATTATTACACATAACAATCCAGATGTTTGTCCTGCAAAAAAAGGAAGAGCTGAAACAATGAGCCTGCATTCCTGCATGGCAACTATTATGAGATGAGTGGCTGTTGCTCAGTTTAGGCAAGGCACATAGTTTCCACCATTACATTCCCTGCCAGTGTCTATTATACCCCGACACCAGCTTGCACCTGTGCTTTTCTTAAAGTAGAAATATATGTTTGTACCTTCATTTCAAAAGTGGGGGAAAAAAGTGGGAAAATACAAACTAAACTGAGAGGGCTACCTGTTTTGAGAAAAAAGAGAAAAAACATCTTTCTTAACGGAACTCATTTACATTACCTGCCTTTGAACTATCTTTGATGTGCTGTTGATTTTGAATTTTTATTTCTGTGACTCTCCAGGAATGGATTGACCACGGGCCCCCTGTGGTCTTTTGGATCTCTGGATTTTACTTCACACAGTCATTTTTGACCGGTGTTTCTCAGAATTATGCCCGGAAATACACCATCCCCATTGACCACATCGGATTTGAGTTTGAGGTAGACATACTTTGGGTTAGGCCAGCTCAAGGGACCAACCAGAGAAAGCAATGTTGCCTGTTTTTTAATGAGTCCAAACATTTGGATGTGTTAAGGCACAAATGCTTCTGAGATGGTACAAGTGAAGTATTTAGTATGGCTTAAAAATAGCTCCAAAATTTATTCCAGACAGAATCAGAGAATTCCCAAGGCTTTGTTGCTGTGTATACATAAAGAATATTTCCAGAGAAAAACTCTGCCACCATTATACCAAGAAAAATTAAAGCATGCTTCCCTATTGTTTATTCATCATGGTGGACTCTTCATTTGGAAAGATGGTAATGGTCTTGGGTAGTGCTTTCCAAGTGATAATCAAGTATCACCTTTGTCCATATATGGAGAGAAAACAGTAAGATCATCTTGTCCAGAGGTTGCAGACTGGTTGATAGGTCTTAATTTAGTTTATGAATGAACTTGATAATCTTCGAAGGCAACATGAAGCTGAAATTAATGCAATAAGGTAACAAAATAACTGGGATAAATATTGGAAAATAGATAAATCCATCTTTTTTGATGTTGAAATGATTGTATACCTAGAAACCCTAAAGACTCTAAAACTACACCTGTCAGAATACTGATAGATAATAGGTATCAGAATACTGATATGGTGATTGGATACTCGGATACTGGTTAAATATACAAAAACCAATAGCCTTTCCTATTCTAGCAATAAGTACTTAGGAGTAAAAATGAGAAAAATATTCTATTCACAACAACAGAAAGAGAATTTGAATGATTTTAAATGGAGCTTGTCTTCTCTGGTTCATCATAATCCCCACCACTCCTTATTCTCCTACACCTGGACCATTTTCTGCACTCACCTTAAGGAATTTGACTTTACTACCTCTGAATTTAAACAGTGGTGTGCTGGAGCTGGCTCATATCAACTCACCAGACCTGGGTGGAGCTGGTTATTACATAGTTTTAATAGCCTGAAACATGTACACAATAGAAATTGACAAAAACTGCAAATCAAGGCTTTATTTCTCCCTGCCAGACAGCTGTTTTACCAGCATGCATCTGAATCTTACCTCTCACTTTATGGATCCAGGTCCCAATTGTGCAAGGTCACTAAGCTAGTTACAGTTAATGTGATCCCCCAGCTCCTACTTTAGTGCATTCTCTATGCCTACCATATAGGAGCACAGCATGCTGACTAGGAATCAGACCTGGTTCATTTGTGAAGGCAGGAGTATTATCACAGAAGCCACAGTGTCCTGGGAAATGTATATTGGGAAAGGCAGACATTGCAACAGATTTTCTGATCTCTTGATGCTGCCCCATTTAGGGAAATTGCAGGTAATAGAACTTACAGCTCTCTCTCTTCCAGGTAACCACACAAGAAACAGTCATGGAGAGTAACCCAGAAGATGGGGCCTACATAAAAGGACTCTTTTTAGAAGGTGCCCGCTGGGACAGGGAAACAGTGCAGATTGAGGAGTCTTTCCCCAAAATTCTCTATGATCCACTGCCTGTTATTTGGCTGAAACCTGGGGAAAGTGCAATGTTTCCACATCAGAACATTTATGTATGTCCAGTCTACAAAACAAGTGCCCGAAGAGGCATCCTCTCCACCACAGGCCACTCCACCAACTATGTCCTCTCCATTGAACTCCCAACAGACAGGCCCCAGAAGCACTGGATAAACCGAGGGGTAGCCTCTCTGTGCCAGCTGGATAATTGATGGCATCCATCTCAATGCAGAAAATAAAAGGCATCTCATTCTCAACCACAACCTAGCTTTCCTTTCATAAGAGACACATGGTATGATGATGATGGCAGCAGTTATATTAATAGAGCACTTGCTACGAGTCAGTATTTCAGAGCAGCCCTATAAAGTAGGTTATTATTATCCTCATTTTATGGCCCTACAGAAACCATGATACAGAGAAGGTAAGTAAGATCTCCCAAATCAGATAGCTACTAAAATAGTGGAGCCTGGATTTGAACACAGATGATGGGACTCTTCAACCTAGATCTTTAGCCATTTGGCTAAACTCCTTTGTGTTTTATTTCCTGTTGTTTTGCTGTAACTTCCACTGAACTTTAATTGCTTCTTTCCTAGTGCTGTTTCCTAGCACTAACATCACAGCCTCTCAGGTTCAAAAAGGCTTGAGCCACTGTGCTGACAGCTCAGAGCCTGGAGCCTGCTTCAGATTCTGTGTCTTCCTCTCTTTCTGCCCCTCTCCCACTCTGTCTCTCTCTCTAATAATAATAATAATAATAATAATAATAATAATAATAAAAACATTAAAAAAAACCCAACTAGTTCAAGGTTTCACAACTTATCAGTGATAGAAATGGAACCCAAATACTTCTCTACTAACCTGCAACAAATGGGCAGAAATTTCAGGAAGGAGACATGAAAAAACCAGCATTTGTTGCATGCCTACTATGTACCATGGGTTGTGACCTGGTCCTTTAGATATCTTGTTTTTTCCTATGTGGTGGGTACCATTGTCTCTCCCTCTGGAGATTATGTAACTTGCCTAAGATCATCCAGCTCTTTGACATTGCAGAGCCAAGGTCTGTCTGGCTCTAGAACCCATGCATTTTTCACTGCCACATGCTGCCTCCCTGCCAATGACTTGGCTATGTTATGATGTAGAATCTTAAATGTGTAGCTCCAACAACCATGTCCAAAAATTTTCTAGTTTATCACTTTCCTGTTTTCCCCCAGAGCCAGCTAAAAGAGAATCCTAAGGAATATAAAAATCAAATTCTTTATATATTACTTCTCGACTAACTCTTTCATTTAGCTCTTTGGCTCTAAGTGACTTCAGGGCATTCCAGTGGTCAGTTCATAGTTGAGCAAAGACATAAGGCTGTTTGAGGGTCTTTTCTTTTTTTTTTTTTTAGAACAGTTTCTGAATGTATTTTTTTAAAATATATGAAATTTGTTGTCAAATACAGTTTCTGAATGTATTTTTTTTAACATATGAAATTTATTGTCAAATTGTCAAAGTGCTCATCCCAAAAGATGCCCTCAATACCCATCACCCACCCTTTCCTCCCTCCCACCCCCCATCAGCCCTCAGTTTGTTCTCATTTTTTAAGAGTTGTTTGAGGGTCTTAATGTGTCTTTCGGTTTCTCTGCCTCTTCACTAGAAGAAAGGTCCTCAGGGTTTTTTATTTTTCCTGAATGTGGGAAGCTTCAGAGAACCAAACATACATACTCCAGAAATCTCTTCATGGAAACATGGAGTTGATAAAATTCTGATTAAGAACCCTAAATTAGGGGTGCCTGGGTGGCTCGGTTGGTTAAGCGTCCAACTTTGGCTCAGGTCATGATCTCACGGTTCATGGGTTCGAGCCCCATGTCAAGCTCTCTGCTGTCTGCTTAGGGCCTGGAGCCTGCTTTGAATTCTGTCTCCCTCTTTCTGCTCCTCTCTCTCTTGTGCTCTCTCTCTCTCTCAAAAAACAAACAAACATTAAAAATTTTTAAAAGAACCCTAAATGCTGAGATCAGCAGAATTATCTGAGAGATCTGAGACATTAAGTGCAAAAGGGGAGTTCTCCAAATCTTGCCAGGAGGCAATAAAGAGGAGCAGTCTCTTCCAACTCAAAGCAGGTAGCTTGATAGTTATTTTTTCGAGAAAGACAGTTTTTTAATTTTTACTTTTTCCAATGAGGGAAAGAAAATCAGAATGAAAAGAGAGCTGAAACTGCATTATCATTCCAAGTAAGATTGTTGGTCATGTGAGATGGAAAGATGGTCAGGATCCCAACTGCCTGAATCTTGGACTGGTTAGGCTAAGTTGTATTGTAAGTTTTAAGGCAGTGAGGGGGTTGCTAAGAGAACAATTGGATTTTAATTAGTTGTCTAACTCCCAGATTCAGCAACAAAAAGCTGAAGGAGGCAGGGACTGACTGTTTCATTCCTCAGGGGTCAAGGGACAGAATGTTTCTGTATGATGGATTAAATTTTTGTAATTTAAAAAATTTCCTCCACTTTGAAAAGAAACAGTGCCCTAAATTTGAGGTCATTTTCTACTGGGGCCAATGGGGTATTTAATGCTTTCCCCTGGGAAAGAGCTGTATGTTCTTTCAGAAATCCTGGTGAGTTAGAGGCTGGAGTCTTGGGGCAGAGATGGCCAGAGATCAGTTTGGTGAGAAGCTGCAGTTCCTGCCAATAAATAGTGCAGCAGATGATATCAGACAAACATTGTCACCAAGCTAGTCATTTCTCTTTAAAAATCTAGCTGTTGGGTAAAGAATTTTCAGTCCTTGTCAGTATTGGAAGAAAATTTCATTGAAAGAGGGGATGTAGGGAAGATAGGTTTGGCCTTTAGAAGAACGAAGATGGAGATTTTATAGTCTTGGAGAGAAAATGGGAGAAATAAAAGCTATTATAAACATTGTTCATATGAAAGTTTTGGTAGTAAATTGGTAATTATGTTACTGTGTAATAGGACATGCACCTTTGCAAAGGAGGCTAGTCATATAAAATTCAGTTAGGTAAGATTCCTGGCACATAGAAGATACTCAGGAGGCTAGCTAGCAATTAGATCAACTTCCATTTTGGAAGAGGCTGGGTGGGAAGGTTGGTTTCTTCACTCAACAGAGTTAAAGACAAAAACGGCACGGTCAAAATCACCTTGAGTTACTTAGAAAAGGACGAGGACAGAGATAGGCAAGTCACGTCTCACTTGGTCCAGCAGAGCCAGTTTTTCCACCAATTCGAGAACAGATCACTGTTTCAATGGTTGACCCCCAGATGAAGTACTTGACTTGATTTCACAGGCCCTATGTTGCGTGACAAAATGTATAAACACTAGAACCACCTCTGAACAGGGAGATGCTTCCACAATGAGACCAGATAGAAGGAGAGTTACTGATGGAACAGCAGATGTCTCCCAGTTGAAGCCAAGCTGGGGTTTATGTGGCAACCATGTTAAATATGCATTTACTATTACTACAGTGATATATTTGTTCTCCACATCATTGCCAAACTGTGCAATACTTACCCTCAGCATTAAAGTGTATGCTTCTGCTCACAGGAGCAGGCTTTGAGATTGAAATATAATGCTTACTTTGAATTAGAGGAGCTGTGTGACAAGAGAATCCTATATCTAGGTATGGGCTGGAAGTTACCATATGCTACTTTTGAGGGTCTCAGAGCCATTTTGGAAAAGAATACAGAGAGACCAAAATCGATCAAAATTTGTTTTTATTGGTGATGCTCATTGTCTTTGGAAGTCAGAAGGAATGTTAACAAGGTGTGTGTGACTTGCCATGGGATTCCACACATGCAGGAGTATAAATCCTTTGTGTTTTGATTTCTCTTTGTGCCATTGCTGTTTAGACATAATTTGAAAACCAGCTTGGCCCTTGTACTTCCTAATTATGTTAAGATAAAATATTCATAATGAATGCAGTATGAGTTTCAAGTAAGCCTTTCAAATCCTAAGTGGATCCTAAGTAATCACAGGCTTTAAGATAAAGTAAACATACGCATTTACCTAAGACAAGTACTTTTACGTATGTATATGGCAGGGGCAGGGTGTCATGTAAAATTTCCATGAAAAACCACGATAAATCCAATGATGCACCTTCTAAGGGTAGTTTATCTGGAAACTGGGATGGTCAAAAGACAGCAAAACATATACAAAGAAGCCCACTTTTAAGCAAACCTTTGTTTTTTAAGCAAAAATTCGGGAGAAAGAAGCCAAAAAATATTCTGAAGGCAGTGTAGTTTTATGGTAGCTATGAAGACTTTCAGCAGCTGGCTGATTTCTTCCTATCAGCTGACATGACTGGCAAATGACATTTCCATGAAAATCTTTGTCATCCTTATCTTACTTCTACAGGCCTTGGCCGTGTTTCCAAAGATGCTTCAGTGAGGGTATATAAGGTCCATGACCTCTAGGGTTAGTGTCATCCACTTTAGGCAACAAGACCCTGATGAAGTGTCAGGAGGAGTGAGCACAGATCTTGGGGTGAATACCAATATTTTAGAGGTTTTTAAGAAGATATTTAAATTTTTACCCCTAATCGAAGAGAAGGGTTTCATCATCTGGTTTACATTCAAGATCTAGTCGGCTCATCCTTCTGAGAAATAAATTTTCTTCTGGGTTAGGAAATCTCATCATGAGACTTGAGATATACTGGTTTGGAAAGTTTCCTCAGTTTTTCCTGGCTTCGAAGTCCCCGGCCTCGTAGTGGGGTAAGGCCCATTGGAGGCAGATGAATCTGAATAGGAAGAATAAGAATAATGATAATATTAAGAATTATAATCACCAGAGCAGCTTATTCATTGAGGATTTACTAAGTACCGTGCTCCCTGCTAAGCACTAAATCTACGCTGACTCATTAATCCTTAAAATCCTTACACACATTAATCCTTATAATAATCTCATAAGGAATTAGATAATATTTATAGATGAGACAATGGAGGCTCAGAAGTTAAATAACTTGCTCAATCTTATATACACATTAAGTGGTAGAGCCAAGATTTGCA
Source organism: Acinonyx jubatus (assembly GCF_027475565.1). NCBI lineage: Eukaryota > Metazoa > Chordata > Mammalia > Carnivora > Felidae > Acinonyx > Acinonyx jubatus. The sequence goes on along the minus strand of NC_069398.1, from coordinate 12,110,330 downwards.
TTCCAGATCACATTCCAGAGCTTGTGCTCTTCTTTGTCATACTGCCTGCATGGAAGGAACAATGACCACAGATCACATGGTGAGATGAGAATCCAAAGAAGGCGAGAAAAAAAGTTTGGGTAGACAAAGCTATTCTGCGCAGAGTGGAAAACTGGGAGTAATCTAAATGCCTACTAAAGAGCTGCTGGGTAAATTATGGTATATTCTTGTAACAGGATCCAGTGGCAACCATTTAAAAAGATGGGAGGCAGAGATGGCCAGGACAGATGACATAAACTAAGTAAGCAGCAAACAGTATGTCCAGGATCCCATGTACTTTAAGAAAACGTAGGTACACGAATATAGAAAAAAAGGTAAGATATTACCAAACTATTAGGTTGAGCCAATACCGGGTAAAATTGCTGTTTTTGTATTATAGGTTAAGAGTAGAATATTGGCAGTTTCATATAGTGCAACCGAACAGTTACAGTGGTTACTTCCACAGGGTGAGAATTTTGGACCATTTTCATTTTCTACCTCATGCACTCTTTTAATGCTATTAACAACAAACCTTACTTTTATTATAAGGAAAATAAAAATACTTCCATAAAAAAGGTGAAAGTCAAAAAGAGAAAGCTATCTAAATATGGGCTAGCTTTCCCTTCTATATGTGGGAAAGTTGTATGAGTAGGAGAAATCAGGCATTCATTGACATTTTAGCTTGTTGTGATGGGTTGGCGGCATGCAAGGATAGCTTACTTCCAACATGCCTCCCACAGAAGCTCTAGACTGCTCGACAAACACTGGCCCTCTTGGTACACGTTCTTGGAAATAACTGGGTTGGTGAGGAGAAGTACCCGCCACATGTTAACTGTCACACTTACTGGCCGTGGATAAGGAATCTGGTAATGCAGTCCAATTTCAATCCTTGCTGTGCATTCATCTATACACTGTTTAATCAGGTCTGTGTCTGTGAGCTATTAAAAGAGGAAAACAGGTGAGGTTCTTAGCATCTTTCTAATGCTCCTTATGTAGAGGTGTACATCTTCTTCAACTTTCTCAGCTCACCAGCCAGTAAATTCAATGCTGATACTTTGAAAAATCAAAAGCAATTTAGTATAAAATTTACTGTGGATTAAACTTTTTAAAAAATTATGGCAATAGGTAATACCTGCACACAGTAAAACATTATTCAAATAACACAAAAGGATATAATATAAAAACAAAGTCTCCTTTTTACCCCTCTCACAGTTCCCCCTTCTCAAGGACCACAATTATTGGCAGTGTTTGTCCTCCCAGGGATATTCTATGTAGATAAAAGCATACGTGTATATATACACTTTTTTTTCCTTACACACAATAGCTCTCTTTGTTCTGAACTTTGCTTTTTCCCCAACAATGTGTAGCTCCTTTTATATTTACACAGAGAGCTGCCCATTCTTTTTTTTTTTTTTTTTAATGTTTATTTATTTTTGAGAGAGAGAGAGAAAGAGAGAGAGAGAGACAGACAGAGCATGGGCAGGGGAGGGGCAGACAGAGAGGGAGACACGGAATCCAAAGTAGGCTCCAGGCTCCGAGCTGTCAGCACAGTGCTCGACGCGGGGCTCGAACCCAAGAACCATGAGATCACGACCTGAGCCAAAGTCGGACGCTTAACTGACTGAGCCACCCAGGCGCCCCAGAGAGCTGCCCATTCTTTCTAAGAGCTGCACAAAATTCAAACATAAGGCCGTGTTATAATTTAATCAGTCTTTTCCTGATGGATATTTAGGTTATTTCCAGTTTTTTTCCATTATAAACAATTCTGTTATGGATCCCACTAAAGTTGTTTTTGGCTTACACGCAAATATATCTAAAAGATAAATTCCTAGAGAACTGCTGGGTTAAAGGGTGTATGTTCATGCATGTTTAATTCTTTCAGATATTCCCTCTAGATTCAAATTACCCTCTAAGAGTGTACCAATTTATAGTCCCACCAACACCCTGATGAGAATGCTTCTCCACTTCCTCTCCATGTGGATCAAACTTGAACCCAACTGTTTCAGCAAGTGCTGTCCAGAAACCCCCCAAGTAAGATATTGGAGAATGATCCACTTCTTATTTTGAACTGTAAACTGCCTTGTTCACTGGTAAGGGGAAGAAATGGCTTTTTAAATTCCCAAATAGTCAAATTGTGGTAGTCCAGTTTCAAGTAAAGGTATGACAAATTCATTCTAAAAAACAGAACACCAGGTAGAAGGGGAGAAACCCTTACATTTCAAGGATGGAAAATGAGTCAACATGTGGCTCTGCTAAGAGTTTGCAAGTGGGCCTCAAAGCAGAGCTGGGATTGCACCAGTCCCAGATGACACCCACAGTGACGTCTGGGCCAGCAAGGCTTGGAAATTCCAAGGGCGTGCCTATTCTATGGCACCTTTTGGAGCAGAGAAGAGTTCTAGGAACTGCAGTGCACAGAACTACAGCTGGGTCCCCTGGGGCAGAGGGTCTGCTTTCTGACCTCTGCTTCTCAGAAGCCGTTGCTCTGATGTCCACATTGGGAATAGATTTCCATGTTCCCATTTGCCCATTAGGATTCAGAGCAATTCATGAGATACCTCTGAATTATTATTAAAATCTCACAGCAAGTGAAGTTCTAAGAAACGACTTAAGTCTGCGTAAGGGACTGGGGAGAAAGAAGCCCGTCATAAAGATACGTATGGTTAAGGGGGCTGAGGGCTCCTGGGACTGCAGCTGTCCATTTGAACAATCTGGGTTAGAGCTCTCCAAATTCAGTCATTCATTGGCTGCCTTCATGATTCTGCTATATCCACACACCATTTATACTAACATTAAGCTTTCTCTTTAAATGTACTGTCTCCTAAGCATAATATTTGTGGCGTTATCTGATATGCTATTTTCTAACACATGGCAAAATACGTATCTTAAAAACCCATGTACCTTCTCCCCAGACACAACAAAATAATCTTATTTATGTCACATCACTGGCACATACACTTCCCTCTGACTCACACCACACTGGGCCAGCCCAAGCTGAGGCAAAGGAAGGATTGATTACTGCCATAACTGAAAACCCTAAGGGCCTTGATCAGTCCTCACATGAGTGAGCCTGAAAAGGTTTACTGGGCACATCCTGCTATGATATCTCTCCAGCACCGGGCTAGACACTGTGAGGCCATGATTCTTGCCTTCAACTATCAAGGTTATTACCTGGGCAGAACAACTCTGATGCATAAAGCTACAGAAAAGGCATGGAGGCATGTAATCAACAGGGCAGTGACTGCTGCACACTGCTCTAGAGGAGTTCAGAATAGGTCACTGTCACAGGGTTGAGTGAAGGCTCATGAATTTAGTGACAACCTCAAGGCAGGTCCCATGGGATATATAAGAAAGTATAAGACATTGTCTCTTTGCTCGAGGAAGTGGCAGTCTGGTTGGGGAGACCACACCAACATAAATGAAACAAACAAGAAGGAATGTGACCAACTACATAGGGACAGGCATAGGTTATAGTGGTCTCCCAACTTTTTGATTATTTACTGCTTTCAGTAAAAATTTCTGAGCCCATAGCTCCTATACATGTACTCATACTGATTTATAAAATATATTAATAAGTGCATTAAATACATCAAAAACCTTATAAGTATACACCAAATACACATTTTAATTTTTTTTTATTTTCTAAAGTTTATTTTTTTAGTAATCTCTACACATAGTGTGGGGCTCAAACTCACAACCCCGAGATCAAGAGTCACATGCTCTCCCAGCTGAGCCAGCAAGGCACCCCATGAACAGACATTTTTAAAGGATGCAATAAAAAATAAAGAGAAATAGCACTTGCAGTATTTTATTTCCATTTCTCAGAGAACTGTTTAAGGACTTCATTGGGCACACACATTGTGATGTGTGGCATGGAAAAGTTTGGAGAAGCTGGAGGAAGGCTGGAAAGGCAGAAGCTTCATGAGCAGGTTGGTTTTATGAAGCAGACAGGATTCAGATTCTGAGATGGGGAAGATAGTGTTGTTTGGGAGGGTTTCTTTGTAGTGCTTACCCCATTGTAATTTTTTTAATTTCTTACCATCTAACTCTGAAACATCTTTGAGGGATCCTGTCTTGGTTTTGCTCATTTTATGTCCTCAACATCTAGTCCAATGTTTGGCACATGGTGGGCACTCAAATACTTGCTGAATGAAAGAATGAGAGCAGAGAGTTGCAGAGTGGTGATGGGAGCTATGGCAGAAATAGGCAAGCTGGAGAGGGGAGGCATCCTGGTGGAAAGAGGTGCTCTGCTTTGGATCGTTATACTTGGTATAAGGCCCTTCAGGAGGCTGGTGAGGGGCTGAGGCTGGGTTTTCAGATGTGGGAGCTGAAACCATAAAGTGGTTGCACAGTCTCTGGGCCTCAGTGCAGAGGGCTGACTTTCAGAGGATCCTTACAGCTGGCAGGAGGGTGTGTGGCCGGAGGGTGTGTCCAAAAGGACACAGAGACAGGGGTCAGAGAGGAAAAGTAAAGAGAGTGGATTGTCAGGAAGTGTCATGAGGGGAACAGTGACAGCACTGACTTCATGAGATCAGTGAGAAGGAGGCAAGGAAAGTAAGAAGCTGAAAGCTTCTTTCCATGCTTAGTGCCAGGCAGTCTTTGTAAGGAGCTAAGAGCCAATGCTTTATAGTCTGTGAGATGGGTCACATCAAGCCTCTTACAAATGGTTTTTGGCTCCCTGATGTCTAGGTGTGCAGTTCCGTTAAACTACTTAATGGAGGCACTTTCTTACCCAATTCTGTGGTCTCAAAGGGCAAACTCACTCTGCTAGCCAAAGAGGCTTGAGTTCAGAGTGAAGTTGTGAAGGGAACCCTGTGTCTTTATCCTATTCTCTTTCTTCTGAATGGGTTTATACTTAGAGGCCTTGAATAGTTTATGAGTTGAAGAAAAAAAAAAAAGTTTCACTGTGCACCTCCTGTGGGAGGGGCCAGGAACAGGCACAGTGATTTCGAACTGCTCCTCCCCTGAAAACCCTCACTGGCCTGGCTCCTGTCACCTGGCTCATGGGGTCTTACAAGGACGAGGACGCTAAGACACTGACAGGCTGGACTGAGACCTGAAACAAATGACGGGAGGAACCCAGGCTGGGCTCTGCTTCCCAGTAGTTGGGCAAGCTAGCTGGGCCGTGCCTCTGAGCCCTTCCTGCCCCACACTCTGCCACTGTGACCTGTGCTGCTCAGTCCTCTCAATTTTAGGACGAAAAAGAACAAGTATCACAAGACACTGCCCTCCTCCTTACAGTTTCCAATTGGGGCCTACTTACATTTTTGTTTTTCTGGAACAGCGTTCTGGCTTCATTTAATATGTACTGTTTTTCTTTAATGGTGTCTTCCATCTGCCCTGATGCCGCCTGCCATTTCCTCACAAGCCTGAAAATTCTGCGGTAGAGGCCAAGAACTTCTTGTCGTGTTGCTGTTGTCATCCTCAGACCCACCAAAATAGAAGAGGGGAAATTTGCATGAAAATTCAATTTGACAGTAGGCAGCTAGGCAGATGTACATTTTTTTTAATCAAGCTTTTTAATTAGTCTGGAAATAATTGCTCTTTCTCAACAGATCTGTTTGGTAGCATTGCCAGAATGTGCTATAGGAACACCAGCTCTCTCTCAGCCATGCTGGTATATCACCCCATGGTTCAGAGTTCATGTTTGCTACGATGGCAATTTTTACAAACATGGCAAACCAAAATTCAAATTTACTATACTTTAAAGCAGTAAATTCTTTACCAGAATATCTTGGGAATGATGCTTTTAGTGTGTATTTTTATAAGATTGCAGTACTTACCAGAGTGCCTGGAAAAGGCACATTTTGAAAAACTAATTTTTTTTAAGTTTATTTATTCTAAGAGTGCGCATGTGCGAGCATGAGCAGAAAAGGGGAAAAGATAGAGGGAGAGAGAATCCCAAGCACGCTCTGTCCTGTCAGCATGGAGCCTGATGTGGGGCTAAAACCCATAAACTGTGAGATCATGACCTGAGCCGAAATCAAGAGTCAGATGCTCAACCAACTGAGCCACCCAGGTGCCCCAAATAACTAAAATTTCTAGTTAAGTATCTTGAGTTTAATGCAGGGATCTCAAATTCAAGCACATCCAGGGTCTGGCAGGTAACAAAATGAGGGAACCTGGCTAGGTAGAGACAATGGCCAGGAGAGGACATCCCCCTGCCCCCCGAAAAGGTACAGTTGCTACTTAGTATCAGGCAGCTACTGCCATGGAGAAATGAGGGCCTAGGAATGCCAGATTTCCTCATAGTTTAACAGTAGGTAGCAATCCATATTTTTTAAATGTGAAATCTCAAGACACTAATTCATTCTTTTCGAAAGTGTGAGTATCATGAAAGCCAAACACATTGAGTCTGCAGGCTCAATTCTACCCAGAGGCTGGCAGGTTGCAACCTCTCTTTTAGTTCATCATAACCTTGTTGAAAATATTTCTCAAAATTGTTGGTCTGCTTCCTTGTCCATGTGAGAACCATACAGTAAGTATAACGGAAGATCTTGCTGATGATGACTAAAGAGCTTGTGGCCTCTTTGGGTTTTTACTTTGAAACATCAGTTTTAATTTCAGGAAACTTGGCTAAGTGAGTCCCAACCTAAGTATATTCCCAAAGCTAAATGCATTCATTCATTCATTCATTCATTCATTCATTCATTCATTGAGAGAGAGAGAGAGAGAGAGAGAGAGAGAGTGAGTGGGAGGGGCAGAGACAGAGATACAGAATCTGAAGGAGGCTCCAGGCTCTGAGCTGTCAGCACAGAGCCCAACGTGACCCATGGACCATGAGATCATGACCTGAGCTGAAGTCAGATGTCTGACCAACTGAGGCATCCAGACACCCCTATATGCCTTAAAAAAATTAAATTCCTGTCATTTTTATTTTTATTATGAAATATTTCAGATATACAAAAAGATATAGAGAATATAATTAAACAGCCATATATTCACAATGGATCTTAAATAAATTATATATATACCCCTACTGTATCCCTTCCAGTCAAATTTCCCTTCCTCTGTGCTAGAAGGAACCACTGTCCTGAACTTGTTATTAATCTTCTCACACATATCTTTACACTTAACATTCTATAGTATTGCTTAGCAAGTTTACAAACCTTATACAGCTGACCCTTGAACAATATGGGGCATAGGAGCACTGACCTCCACGTAGTCAAAAATCTACAATAACTTTTGACTCCCCAAAACTTTACTAATAGCCTACTGTTGACATGAAGCCTTACTGAGAATATAAGCAGTCAATGAACACATATGTATGTATATGTATCATATACTATATTCTTACAATGAAATATGCTAGAGAAAGGAAAATGTTAAGAAAATCATGAGGAAAAGAAAATACATTTATAGTACTGTTCTGTATTTGCAAAAGAAATCTGTGTCTAAGTGGACCTGCATAATTCAAACCCATGTTGTTTAAGGGTCAACTCTCTATGTAAAAGGTATTATGTCCTTCTGCAACTTGCTTTTTTTGCTCATGTTTGTATGATTCACCGATGTTGTTACATGTAACCCTAGCTCATATATTCTCAATACTGCAATTCAGTCCCAGTATATTGTCTCTTCTCTTGCTAATGTTCTAATGATGGGACATTAGGTGTTTTCCTTTTTCTTTCTCTTTTTACTTATGCAAAAACTTCAGACTATGTCTTTACTATTTACTACTATATCTAAAAGAAATTCAGGGAAGACAGAAAAAAGAAGTCTCAAAACTAGAGGATTCTGATTAGTCACATTTTAGAGAATGAATATATTGTACGGTCTTTAACAAAAGGGTAGGCTGGGAAGACAAGAACACATCTGGTGAGTAGCAGGGCCAGGCACTGGAACACCTCATGAGTACTGGGCTTTCCTCAAACAGGCTCATCAGGATGGGGAAGTAGGCTGCTCACTGCCCTTTGAGAAGAGGACCCATTTCCAACTCAAGGTGGAGGTGTAACATACGGAGACTGTATGCTTTAGGGTGGTCCTGAGCTCCTGAGGACTTGGGCAGCTAAATGCAGATGGGAGCTGGGAAGAGTGAGTTCATCTAGAAGTTCTAAGTACCTGCAAGGAATTTACCTTAGAATTTCTTTTGAATAGGATTGCCTCCCTGCCCCCTGACCCTGGTGACCTTTCTTAAGCAATGAGTAATGAACCAAGGCTTAATCACTTGCTGAAAAGGTTGAAAGCACTGCTTCACCCAATTCAAAGTTAAGATGAAAGTTATAATCAACACCAATTCTGATGTCCATGGATACCTCACAGAAAAAAATGCTTAGAAGAAATTCATAAAAACCAGGAGAGAACATCATTCTTTGTGGCTAATCGTAATAAAAACCCATGAGATGATGACTTTTCCTGGTAAGGAAACAGGTTTCTGAGTTTCTGGTTCTCCCTAAAACTCCATGGTTTCATATGAAAATACGTGAGTCAGTTCCTGTGAGGGGCATAGAGTCTGTAACTACGATTAATGATTGCTTCACTTCCTTAACAGATGAAACGTCTCTGACTGCATGACACTTGAGGAAAGTGACGGAGGTATGGCATATTAAAGCAGTAGCAACCTTCTCCAAAGCCTTTGTTTTTTTTCTACTACTCGAAAGAGCCACAACTTCAAACTGTAACTGGCCATATGCCATAATCGGATACACAAGCCCTGCAATTAGGGTACTCAAGGTCATAGGCAGTACCAACAATCAGTACTTAATAGGTCTATTTTCAAAACACTTTAATTAACGTATACAGTGTTTTGAAAACTAATCCTGAAAGGGAGATTGATATCTCCCTCTCCACCATCAGGTGACCCAGAAAACCCAAGTCTGAAAGATTTCCGGAGAAGGGTCTAAGGCTGTATTCCCCATTGTGCACTATTAGCAAGTCTAGCTTAACAACACTTCCCAATCTTCAGAGAATAGGCAAGAAAAGAAAAATGCCTCCTTTGTTGTTTTCTTACTGGATTTCTTTCGGTTCTTTGAGGGAATCACATTTTTCTTACCGTAGGTAGGGGTATACACGCATGCTGTTCCCTCTTTCTAGAAGGCTCTTTCCTGACCCTCTCTCTTTTACCTGACCAACCCCTACTCATCCTTCAATTCCCAGTGAAAACCTGGACACCTCAGAGAATCCTTCTCCCTCCTGTCACCACATGCACTGGGTCAGGTCTGTTGAACCTTCCCATGGATTTTGAATTTCTTCTTTGTGGTACTTACCACTCAAGTAATTATGGTTTGTTAGTGCCTGTCTTCTCCCAATTGATCCTTACGTTTATGGGGATAGTTATGACATCCATCTTATTTACTGCTCAATTCTTGGCACCTACCCAGGTCTGTAATTGGTGTTCCACAAATGCTGAATAAATAAAAATATCTCATGATACAGAAAGCTTGGGATTCTAGAAACAAAACTGACCATATAAAAAATTGTTTTTCCAAGCTCTTTCCCCTTTGGTTTATATTTTTGTCTTTGTTCCTAGGAAGCAACCTGTTTAGAAAAAGTGCTTTTTCCCTAAGAGTGTTCCTTCTTATGGATTCAATGACTTGAAACCAACATTTATTCCTCCGGAACTATCAATGATTTCTCACTACTGATGCAAGGCTGAGATGGCTCTTTTCTTTACTAGTTTCATGGGTTGATCCAATGTACTGAGGTCTGCTGGGATTTTCCCACAGGCAACATGAGAAATATCAAATTATTTAGAGGACCACATTTTTAAAAAAGATTTTATTTTTAAGTAATCTCTACACTCAACATGGGGATCGAACTCACAACCTTGAGATCAAAAGGTGCAGGCTCCACTGACTGAGCCAGCCAGGTGCTCCTAGAGGACCACAACTGAACCAGTCTCACTCAACTGGCCATGAAATCTACTCTTACAGAATTTTTAAAGTTTTATAACTTTGATTATGAGATTGACATTTGGTCAAACTGTTTCACTTTACTTCCTTAACCCCAAAGCCCCAGAATGAGGAAAGGTAAGAGATATGAAGTGTTCCTGGGAGGAAATGTGACTAGAAACTGGCCTTTTCTTCTTCTTCTTTTAATGTTTATTTTGAAAGCGAGAGAGAGAGAGAGAGAGAGAGAGAGAGAGAGAGAGCGCGCGCGCGCACGTGAGCAGGGGAGGGGCAGAGAGGGAGAGGGACTCCCAGACTCTGTGCTGTCAGCAGAGATCCTGACAACAGGCTCTATCTTACCAACCTGATCTCACTATCATGACTTCAGCCGAAATCAAGAGCTGGACGTTTAACCAACTGAGCCACCCAGGTGCCTCGAAATTGGCCGTTTCTTAAAATTGTACCCCATACATACATAGTACCAAGAAAAAATTCACAACTAAGCATCTTCCAAGTGAAGCCTGGGCCACTAAGAAAAAGCTGATAAATGTTGCTGCTAGTGTGGTTTGGTCTCTGGTCACAGTTGGGAGAAGTTTTTCCGACAGCAGGTGTCCCAAAGATTGGTTGGGGAGGTTATTTTTTGGATGTACAAGTATTTTATAATGTACTGTAATAGCCTATCAAACTCATAATTTAATAGCATGATTTTGATTTCACAGCAATAATATAGAGCTTCTTTGAGATGAACGTATTATAAAAGTTTTTTTTAATGTTTATTTTGAGGGAGTGAGCATGCACAAGCAGGGGAGGGGCAACAAGAGATGGGGAGAGAGAAGGGGGGAGAGGGAGAGACAGAGACAGAGAGAATCTCAAGCAGATTTGGTGCTTCACCACAGAGCTTGATGTGGGGCTCCAGCTCATGAACCATAAGATCATGACCTGAGCTGAAATCACGAGTCAGACACTTAACCAATTGAGCCACCCAGGTGCCCCTGTATTAGAAAAGTTTTTAAAGCTGGCCTAAAATATGGGTAATAATAGTAAAAATTGTGATGCAGAGTGTGAAATACACAAGTTTTAAAGCTACAGCTCTAAGGCACCCTGCAGGGTCATGCCTTGGTGTTTATTCTATCATCCACTTACAATGCTTGCTTTCTGCTAGTTATCACACCCCACCTACTAGATACCTATTTGCTCCCAAGTTTTTCTGCGGCCCCCTTTTCTCTGCTTCTCTCCTAAGCCAGCTATTGATATTTTGCTATTTCATTGTGTCTTTTTCTTCACAGTCTCTCAATTCCTGCAGGGCTCAGACTGTTTTGCACATTAGAGCAATTATAATAATACTACACTTTGCTCTGTACTAACTGTGCTAGAGGCTTTGCTAGGTGCTTTATGTATGTTAACTCCCCAAATCACAATTCTATAAGGTAGGTAACTACCATTACCCCTTTACAAAGCAGAAACCTGATGCAAAGAGAGGTTAAGTAACTTGCCCAAAGTCACATCAACTATATTAAGAGGTTAGGCTGGAGGCATCTCTCTGGCTCAGTCACCAGAGACTCATCTCAGGGCTGTGAGACAAGCCTCAAGTTGGTTGTAGACCTCACTTAAAAACAAAACAAAACAAAACAAAACAAAACAAAACAAAACAAAACAAAACAAAACAACGGGGCATCTGGGTGGCTCAGTCGATTGGCATCCGACTTCAGCTCAGGTCATGATCTCATGGATTGTGAGTTCAAGCCCCGCGTGAGGCTCTATGCTGAAAGCTCAGAGCCTGGAGCCTGCCTCAGATTCTGTGTCTCCCCTCTCTCTCTGCACCTCACACACTCTCACTCTGTCTCTCAAAAATAAATAAACATAAAAAAAAAAAAAAAAAAAAAAGAGGTGAGGCCAGGATTCAAACCCAGACCCAGTCTGGAGTCCAGCCCAAATGTTTAATCACTAAATAGGATGCTCAATCTCAGTAAATGTGGTTGAATGTCTGTTAACTGCTTTAAAGAGCTTGGCTAGTTTGTGACAAAGGGAACTCAATTTTATTCCCTTCCCACAAACAGCAAAAAACCATTGTTTTGCACCTTGATATGAATAACCTTTTAATAAGGTTTTCCATATGCCATCTGCCCTTGCCTTTTTTTTTTTTTTACATCTATTTATTTTGAGAGAGAGAGACTGTGAGCAGGGGAAGGGCAGAGAAAAGGAGGAGAGAGAATCCTAAGCAGTCAGTGTGAAGCCCCACTCGGTTCGAATTCATGACCTGAGCAGAAATCAAGAAATGGACACTTAACTGACTGAGCCACCCAGGCACACAGCCCCCCGCTCCTGACTTTTTTAAAAAGTTTACTTACTTATTTTGAGAGAGTAAGAGTGTACATGAGTGACTGGGGGAAGGGCAACTGCCCTTCCTTAATAATTGTGTTGCACATCAGCACCTTAAAAGATGCTGTGCACCTGGCAGGGCTGGGCTGCTCTTCCATTCGCTATGGCAACTCTGTTCCATCACTCCAAAAGGAGTGGACATCATAGAAGACTCACCAGGGCTCATTACAGTGCTACCACTCTGCAGGCCTTACTGGTCCCTCCCAAGCATCTATCCTTTCAGTACCCACTGGGACCACACACAGGAGATTCTAGGGATACACAACCTTGATAAACAAGCAGCCTTAGTCCCTGCCTTCCTGAAGCTTACATTCTAGTGGCCAAATAGATGACATACAAGAAAAACAATTTCTGATGGTGGTATGTGCTCTCTAGGAATGAAACAGTAATAGGATTCAAATGAACAGAGGCAGGGTTATTTTATTTTGGGTAGTTAGTGCCATTTGAGTCCTGAATGACATGAAGGAGCCTGAGCCTATTCAAGGGAAGAGTTAAGGGAAGGGTGGTTCAGGAAGAGGGTGGCAACCAACAAAGGCTAAGAGGTGGTAAACAAGTCAATGTTAACGCAGCAAGAACCTGTGGGGAAGGTGGGGCCACCGGTGAGCAAAAATCTAGGACAGGTTGGGAGCGTAGGCCCTGGAAAGGAGTTCAGCTTGTAATCTAAGAACAACAAAACAAAAGGAAGACATTGGCTGATTTTAAGCAAGCTGGAGTACCATGGTCTAATTTGCATTTATTCTATCCTTTAAAAAAATTTTAACGTTTTATTTTTTGAGACAGAGAGTGAGCAAAGGAGGGGCAGAGAGAGAGGGAGACACAGAATCCAAAGCAGGCTCCAGGCTCTGAGCCGTCAGCACAGACCTCCATGCAGGGCTCAAACCCATGAACACAAGATTATGACCTGAGCTGAAGTTAGATGCTCAACTGACTGAGCCACCCAGATGCCCTTAATTTACATCTTTTAAAATGTGCTGGATTTGGGGGCACCTGGGTGGCTCAGTCAGTTGAGCATCCAACTCTTGATTTCATCTCAGGTCATGATCTCAAGGTTTGAGATTGAGCCCAATGTCAGGCTCCACAGCCTGATCCACAGTGTGGAGCCTGCTTGGTATTTGCTCTCCCTTTTCTCTCCGCTCCTCCCCTGCTTGTACTTGTGCTTGCTCTCTCTCTTTCAAAACAAACAAACACTAAAAAAAAATGTGCTGGATTTCAAATTGTATCTTGCACATGGTGAAAAAAGTTTTGCCTAATGCCACCTAATTGACAGGAGATTTGGGATTAAGAGCCAATAAACCTAGATGATTATTTCCCTGACCAAGAGTTTTCCCATTTTTATTTTGGAGTCAGTAATGGGGCAGTAATTAATCTCCTAAAACCAAACGAAACCACCTACTCACTCTTCTACTCCGTGATGAGTGGAAATAATGAAAGGTCTGGGTAGGTTCCAAGAACCCACTCTATACAGCACGTGTAGACACACGGCATGTTTAGGTTTGGCTTTTCAGGATGTCTGCATGAAGATATGCTAGTATTAGGGGATTTATCCACTTCACCCTTTCCCCCACCTTTGGAAAGACCATCACAGCATGAACACTGAGGAGTTTAAGAGCAGAGATGAAAATTCCTTCTCCAGATGAAATTTATAGAAGTATGACTCTGGTCTCAGGAATGTCAAAATTCCCAGTGTTGGACTCTCATGAGGCTTTGCCTTCTACTTAAGAAAAAGTGTTGCAGTATAAACAAGGGACAGAAAAGGCAATGGGAATTAACTGACTTTCCAGCCCCAGGCAGAAGGAAAGACTCTTGCCATTCTTTCAGTATCTGCTCCTAGGTGGAATTTTTCTTTTTCTCATCATAACTAATGAATGTAATAGAGTTAAATTTCTCTCCCAAGTACTTTATGATTGGGTGGGTGGTGGAGATTATGAAACTCACCCAAATGAAATCACTGTCTCATGTGTTCATTGTGCACCCATGCTGGCCGGTCCCTGTCCCGCTGCCCAATCTCCTTAGATCTGGCACCCCTTCTTTTTGCCAAATGAAGGTCCAAATTCACACAACTGAAATATTCTTTCTTTGCCTAGCTGTTGATTCTCATTCTCGGATTTCCATTACTTTTCATAGGGTGCCATCTTCATGCTAAAACAGGTTCAGTGACTCTGCTATGTGTACTCCAGGCACCTCCAGCACACTTGTATCATAAGTTCATTCTATTCTAGTGTAATTTTCTGGCTGGCTTACCTTTCTTCTTCCACTGTGTGTGTTTTGGGGAGGGAGAAAGAAGGTTGGGACTATGCCTCATTCATCACACTCTTAAGACTGGGCACAAAGTTGGAGCTTGAAATATATTTGTTAGAAGAATAATACATTTACACACGAAGAATAGTCACCAGTAATGTCCATTCTCATTCTGAAACACACACAGTGGTATGTGGGCCAGGTTTCCCAAGTGAAGACCCTAGAACATTTAAAAATACTAATTAACCCTCACAATGATGTTTTCAAGAGTGGTGCTGTGGGTGTCAGGTTTGGGGAGGAGGCCTTATCAGTTCCATCCTTACAGTTATAATAATGTAACCCATACTCTTAAGTTCTTTAAAAGCCAGTAAGTGTTGGTCCACTGGAATGAAATGATTTACTATGTTTTCATGAAGCTTAGAACCAAACATATAGAAAAAATATGGCTCGGACACATTTTCTCTTGGGAAAAAAAAAATCCTTCTTGGGAATAAGATCTATTGCAACCAAATGATCGGGGATCAAAACCAACCTCCAAAATTGTTATTTGTAACAAGCAAACAGATTTTCTTGCCCAGGAAAGCAGAGGACAGAATGATTGTCTTGGTTTTAGGCATTCAAAGTTTTTCCACATATGTAAGGAACAGAAGATAAAATGCAACTATTGAACAAATGGGTTCTGGAATGGTCAAAAGTGGGTTTCAATCCCGACTTCACTACATTGGTCAAGTCTTCCTGAGCCTCAGTTTCTGAAAAAGTGAAATGGGGTAACAATAGAACCCTCTTCAAAGAGTTGGGGTAAAGATTACTCATGAGATAATCCATGTAAATCACTTAGCATTGGGAGTTAACAAAGGCAAATGTTACCTAAATAGGAGGAAATAAAGGAGGAACAATGACGCCTCTTTTATCTATGCTAAGCTTTGCAGAGGTGGGAAAAGAAGCGCGTTGCCTGTTGGCAAATTTATTGCTTTGTGATACTGATGCATTTTCCTAAAGCTGTTTCCCTCTGATCATTAATAATCCCTGTACAGTAAAGGGCTATTGTTCTTCAGTATGAGCAAATAACCCAGTCAGATGCACTGCTTATCTTCAGACCACAGCACATACTTCTTACTGGAAATATAATGCAGGTGCCAACACTGAAGGCATGACCAGACTTCCTATTTTTCTTCCTTTATCTCTTACTCCTTGCTTATCCTTTGGCTTGTTTTTCTCCTACATCTCTTATATTTCCTACTTTCTGGTGTACACCCATATCCTATACAGTATCATCCTTACCCAAATTGAATAACCTTCAAGTTAAGCTGTGCCCCACACATCACTGCCCTCTATCCCCCACTCCTCTCAATTAACAGACAGGCAGACACACACACCCCACGGACTTGTTTCCTGTCCTGGATTCAGTTTTTGGTTACTAGAATCCAAAAAGGGAAGTGTAATGCCACACACTGTTCTGCAAATCTCAGGATATGCTTGTGTGGTGTACTTAATCATACCACAGCTATTCTCTGAAACAGCATCTTTTTACACAGAAAGTGACAATATGGTGTGTCAGAGATAGGAGGCAGGGAGTGGAAGGTAGATCGTGTTTTCATTTTACTTAAAGGAATAGAATTAGGTTAGGCCCTGTAATATGGGAAATCTCCAGAACACAGGGAAAAACCAAAAATACTGATGTCTGAAAGGCTTCTAAATTATCCAAAACAAAATCATATGAGGCAAGTATGCTCATTCTAAATATACCAGCATAGGAGCGTACACAAGATTATACTTGTAAGGGGGAACTCCAATTAGGCTTTTGTAACCAAGAGAGATACAGCTCTTTTTCCCCTCAGACAGAAATTCTAAATGGAAACCAAGTTTCTGCCCTTCAATTCAAAAGAAATGAAGTATTTGTTTCCTTATCAGCATATTTTAAGAGACAAAAGTAAGGGTCAGTCAGAGGGGGTAAGAACCAGTTAGCAGAAGTAGGATGAGGTGTTAGATGTGTGTGGGGGTGTGTGTGTGTGCTGGAAATAGATGAAAACTAGGTCAACGCTAAAAATCAACCCCAGTCATTCATTCATAACTACCAGAATTTCACCCTTCATAGGAACTAGGAAAGTCAGAGCAAGAAACACTTAAGTTTAAATTAGCATTTAAATCCTCCTTTGTGATAATTTCCTAGGAAAATGGATTAGGAAACTGACAAAAGGGCTTTGGTTATAACATTAGATACAGCTGGAGTTTTCTAGCACCTGACCCTTGATCCAACCATCTGATGAATAACCTCACGTTGAGTAGTGGTCCCTGCCTTCACAACAGTTTCCAAATACCCTCCACCTATCAAGTAACTACCAAATGAGCAACTTTTCTCATCTGCAGACGCAACAGAGCTCCTTACCAGACAAAATCCCTTGACAGCAGGAGCAGTGACTGTCCATCCTTATGTGTGTGGAACTATTTGCACCCAGAATACCTTCAAGCTCCTGCAGTTCAGTGCTGAACCAAAGAATGTATTTCCTTTTTACTTTGTTTATTTATTTAGAGCATGAACAGGGAAGAGTGGCAGAGGGAGTTAGAATCTTAAGCAGGCTCTGTGCTCAGCGCTGAGCCTGACCCAGGGCTCAATCCCACGACCCTGAGATCATGACCTGAGCCAAAATCAAGAGTTGGATGCTCATCCAACTGAGCTATCCGGGCACCCCCACAGAATGTATTTCAATGATGGAAATATTCTACAACTGTGATGTCCAGCAGGGTAGCTAGCCACTGGCCACATGAAATATGGTTACTGCATCTGAGAAACTGGCATTTAAAAGTGTATTTAAGTACCTACATGTAAAAAATAAATAGCAACATGTAGCCAGTGGCTACTGGGGAACAGCACAGTTCAAGACCAAGAACTGCAAATCAAATGCCCACAAGGGTCAGGCAGACAGCTGAAAAGAGAGGAGGCCTTTGGCACTGAGCCACATACAAAGGGGTGGGGCGGTGGCGGGGAGAAGCTTTATTGGCTCCAGGTGTGTTGCCAGATTCTTTTTCCAATGAAGCTGAAAATCTGGATTTTGATGTCTAATTTTTAAATGTTGGCAAGTCAATTTTAAAAAGAATTTAAATTTAAATCATTTTGGGGGCTGAATGATATGTTTGTAGGCAATAGCTGTATTTCCATTTGCAATCTCTAATTGAGGCCAACCCCTTCAGCTCAAAGAAAAAGACCTTCTCCAATGAATGCCACTGCTGATCAGTAGCAGATCCAAGATTGAAACCCAGGCCTTCTGATACTTCTGATATTCTTTCTAGATTTTATGAGATTAACCATATCTAGATTGTGGCTGGCAGTGGCAGCATCAGCGGGACAAAAGCTCCTTTGTCAGAGCTGCTGAAGTCCGTGACTGATACCTTATGAATACAGTAATCCTACCTAGCTATAACCACATATTGGGCCCTTTGGGCAAAGCTCTACACTAGAAGCAAGACACAAAGAAGAAATAGCCCACAGGGGAGTCAGACATAACAATTAACAAGCAAAGTCAGGCTTGCTGTAATGGACACAAATCACCTGCACACAAGTCCAAAAGCAATGACAGCTGGGGGAGGAAGGGAAGGAAGAGATTTGAGCCAGGGCTTAGAGGATGAATAGAAGCTGGCTGGTGGGTGAATGAGTCTCACGGATTATGAGAGTGAGTCTCACTATCGCAGGATATTAAGGGATCCTGCTTTTATCTCTGAGGCCTTATCTGTGTCAAGTCTCCTTTGCTGGCTTCTGTTCTTCTCCGGGGAATCTCTGAATGTCTCTAAAAACTCCTGTGTATTTTCTCTGGGACTTTTCCCCTGACTTGTATATCTAACTTCTCCGACATCTTCACCTGGATGGTTAGTAGACTTATCGAACCTAGTATATTCAAGAGAACTTAGGATATTCCGTTCCAAACAGTTTCCCCTTAGTAGTCCTCCTTGGTTCCTCTTCCTCCAATACACTTCACACCCAGTCAGGCATTAAGTCTTGCAAACTCTACTTCCAAAATGCATTCTGAATTTAATGATCGGCATTTCCACTGACAGTACTTCTTGGCCTACTGTAACAGGGTCCTAACAGTTCTGACAACTTCTACCCTTCTCTGTCTAGCAACCAAGTGATTTTTTTTTTAAATGTAAATCAGGTCAGGTCACTCCCCTTCTCAAAACCCTCAGGTAACACAACAGCCAAACCCTTACCTTGGGCTAAAATGCTGTGCTTGTTCAGGCCCTGCCATTTCTCCATCACAGACCACTTTGGCCCTTGTTTTTTCTGCTCCAGCAACCTGGCTTTCTCGCCGTTTCCTTCCTCAGAACCCTGTCGGTTGGCTCTTTTCTCCACCTAGACAGTCCATTCCCTAGCTTCTTTCTTTTCTCGAATCTCTGTGAAACCGGCCTTCTCTGAAGAGCTCTACCCCATTTTAGAGTGGCCCTCCCCCCATCTTCTACCACTTCATCCGGTACTATTGTCTTACTTGCGGATATCTTCCTTCCTGATTTACATTTTAACTTTAACTGTACATTTTAACTTTCTTCCGGACTCGAAGTCACCGAGCAAGGCCTCCGTTCTCGCTCTCATTTGTAATCGAGGCAATAAGAAGCTAGTTCTCAGTATCCTAGAAAGTCTCCGTAGCTTGTACGGGCCCTCGTTTGGGTCAACCTTCCCCAGCTTGACGCCTCTCGCCCCAGAATAGCCCCTGTTAATATCCTATTTATATTCGGGGATCCAAGCGATTCAGCAAAGTTTGAGATGGGCCCCAAATCGGCATCTCAGAGTCCCCAAACCAGGCCTTCCCTTCCTGGCCTTCGGGCCACTTCCCAAGGCAAGTTCTCGAGGCCAGGGGCGACGACACCAAGCCGCCCTCGCGAGGCAGGGGTCACACAAGCACGTCTCCTAGCAACGTCGCACCCCCGCCCCCACCCCATCCCTGCCCCTGGGGACCCAACCCCTTCCCCCAGTCTCCCGCGCCAGGAGTCAGCGTCTCCATCCCCTACACTCACTCTGCGTCAGTCCTGCCTTCCCCCACCCACAGAAGCGCCGCAGCCTACCGCGGGCTAGGAGGAGGCGGCGCCAGAAGCCTAGCTGAGCCGCGGGCGACGGAGGTCGGGCAGGTCCGGTAGGCCAGGCCGGACCAAACCACCGGGAGGACCTCTGTGGGAGCATTAGTTCCAGGTCGGGAGTAGCCACGAGTCTCCCTTACACTTCATACTGTAGCCCATATTCCGCCGTATACAAACAATATAGCCAACTTCATCCTCTCCGTAGTTTCTCTTTACCCCTTCCGCTATCGTTCCCCCCACTCTAGTCAAAAAAATGGTCCAGCCCAGCACCTCCTAGCCCTCCCTCCTCGTCGCTAGGTCTTTGCCCTTACTTGGCTACAGCTTCGTGCGTCTTTGCGTACGTCGTGACGCAATCTTCCACCCGTTCCTCCCCGCCCCTCTTCAATTCTCCCTCCTGGAGTCGGCTGCCTGCGGGGTTACCGGAAGTGATGATGCAGGAGGCGATGGAGGGGGCGGGGTTTGGGGGCGGCTGCCGCCGGTGGGCCGCAGATGAAGAGGAGGCGGCGGCAGTGGTGGAAGAAGAGGCGGCGGCGGCGCGGGTAGGGACCCTGGAAACGCGAGCGGGGATGGTAGGTGGTTTGGACCCGCCGGGCCGCCGTCGTTTCCAGAAAGGGTTTGACTGGAGGAACCTCTGGAGCAGCTGTGAGTTTGGGGGGGGGGCTTTTGAGGAAAAGGGGGGAGCATTGAGAGATGAAGGGGCGGGGGTTGGGTACCTTCGAGAAAAGGGGGTGGAAGGGGAGGAGTGGAAATCAGCGCCTTGTCTGGACTGGTCCCTTTGAGGAAGAGGCTGTGAGGGGAGCCTGTGGCGTGTCAGCCGCAGGGCTCAAGAAAACTTACCTACGGTCCCTGCCTCCCCACCGCCAGCACCCCTCAACCCAGGCTTGGGGATCTGGGGGCTGGAGCTGCCCTGGAGAGGGTGCAGACTCTGGTTCTATGCCCCGGGTAAGCGCCGTAAGGTAGGAGTCCAAGCGGGAGGTGGTGGGTGAATCCCCAGCTCCCTCCTCCCTCATTTCACTCCCCACCCCCATCCTTCTCTTTAATCATTAACAGCCCTGGAATTAAGGGGCTCAGACCTGAAGGCCTTTCTATGCACCTTTGCTACAAACGATAACCATCTGTGCCTGAGGTAATGGGGCTGGAAGCTTTGCCCGTGTCCTGTATAGGAAGTGGTACGGGGTGACAAATGTATTGTTTTTTTTCCATTCCCTTTCACCCCTTTTCTTCTCCCATATACACCCCTCGTTTCCACTTCAGTTCTCTGTGGCTAGGTGGTAATCATGGTGGTTTTTCTTTTTTCTTTCTTTTTTTCCCCCCTTTATGTCACTTGGTACCTTGATTACCTCTTTCGAATTTGGTGTTCAGCCTCTATCCCAGATCTTACTGCAAGCTTTGTAATACTTCAGTTACAGGCTGTGTCACATTGGGAGTACCTCTCAATGCCTGGTAGCTCCAAATTAAGATGAGCATTTTCTCCTATAAATACTGGAATTCCTAAGGCCTTGCAAGGATTCCTAAATGGCATCATAGCCCAGGAATCAAAGTCTCTTGTTCTAAATACTTTATGTGTGAGGAATTTACATGTTGTCAACTCTTTCCAAAATGATTTGATGTTAGGCTAATTCTGGATTTCTGTGTTTCTCTCCACCCACACTTCATGATGCACTTCAGAGAACAGAAAACCCCATATTACTTTTTTGTTTCTGCAGTTGGACAATAGGTTTTTAATCTTTTTCTACATTTGTTGGTCACACAAGTCTTCAGTGGCACATATGATTTGTGCTGATTTCCATCTTATTTAGCTGATTGTTTGTGTATAGGTGGTCTTAAATGAGAAAATGTGGTGTGTTGTTTTAAAGAAGAATACAAACCAATAACGGATGTGCAAAAATTATTTGAACAAGGCAGATAATGACTGGAAAGATCTCTTTATGGATGTTCTCTTGGTTTAAAAAAAAAAAAAAATCACCAAGTAGTGCTCTTTTAGCTTGTCTTAGAAGTTTTAGAGTGAAATGTAAGAATTCCTATTTTGGTGTTGATATTTTCTTTGGAAATCTGTTGAATGTTGAACTGTGTTTTCTGAAGAACTTTAATAGATAGTGCCTAAATATTAGGGATCCTTTGATTAGAAAGTGCCCATAAATCCTGGCCCTCTATAACTGAGTTTATATGCATATTGCTAGGAGAATTATCATAACGGGTCCCATCCGACTCATTAGGGCTTTCAAGCCTGATAAAACAGAATATTTAATGCCTTGATTGTACAAGTAACAGCTTGTTTATGTGTTTCACAGAACTGTAACAAAAAGAATGACTACTGTTCTCACAATTGATTTGGAACCATTGTATAAAAAGTCCAAAATTCATTCATTCAGCAAGCATTATTGACGAGCAAGTAAGTGCTAGCCAGTATTTTGGGTTCTGGGTGGGCAAAGGTGAACACAAGCATAAGGTCTGAGCTTTCATGGAGCTTACATTAGAGAGTGTGGGGACAGAGAATAAATAAGCAAATAAATCATATTTTAATAAATGCTGAAGGAAGTAGAGTGATGTGATAGAAAGTGATTGGGATGCAGTCAAGGAAGACCTTTCTTGAGGAGGTAACACTCAAGCTGAGCTTTAAATAAAAAGAAGCCAGCCATGCAAATATAGGGGAAAAGCCTTCCAGCTTCTCGGACTAGCTAGTGCAGAAACTGGCTGAAGTGACTTTGGCAAGTTCCAGGGTCTGGAAAGAAAGGGGTGGGGTGGAAGGGGGGTAGGGAGGTGAGGGAGGATGGGAAAGAGGAGGCAGTAACAGTCAGAGCCTAGTGAAATGAAAAAAGTCTAGGTCAGAGAGGTAGAGGCTAGGCTCAGAACAGGTAGGCAAAATAAGAGCAAGAAGAAGGAAATAGAAAGTGATGCTCCTTTTTGATCAATTCTATTTCCTTTCGTAGAGTATTATCACTTACTGTTTTGCAGGTACTGTTGGACTGTTGGCAATTAAAAAAAAAAAAAAGTTGCCCTGCTGAGAGTGGGAGAGGAGCCGTCTGTGGTCACCTGGGTCTTTTCTGGCAGATAAATGTCAAGCTGTGTTCAGAATTCAACAAAATGTTCAACTGAGAGCACACTTTTTCTCCTTAGAGGATTTTGTCTTGTATGCTATTTAAAATTGCATAGTGGGTACCCTGAATATGTTCTAGTAAATGAATCCTCCTTTGCTTCCAGCTGTGTATGAATTTAGGGTTGAAGGTTGGGCAAGTGATAATAATATAACCCCGTTGGTCTACAAAGATGTCCATCAGGATCTAAGTTTGAAGTTGTTTTTTGTAGGGAGGCAGGTTTTATGTTGCAACATTTCCACTCTTGTCTGGTCTGCCTGATGACTAATAACACTGAGCTGAGGTGTAGGTTGGTGCTAAAAGTTCACTCGGTGGATTACAGTAGATAAATGACCATTGTGGGCTGAATCCCACTATGTCGGCATCTTTGGGCTGGCATGTAACCAGGGGATGTAACCTACTTTTGCCTTCTGTTGGGGCCATTCATCTCCAATAGTCAGCTGCTTTTCAGCCTCACCTTGACCAGATTGTCCACTTGAGAAGCCCAATCAGGACTCCTCCTTGATTTGGCCCTCTTCTGCCATGTCACAGTGGGCTGAAACAGAAAGAATATGCTGTTTTCTTCTTTTGAACCCCACAACAGTGACTAGTGTGTTCTTTGAGTGAATTGGCCCTTTGAGCCATGTGGTTGAGAGACTTAAATGTTGCTTGGGCTGTTTGTAGTAAAGTCGGTATTAGAAATGCTAAGTAAAACCTTTTAGTGTTTGGGGGAAAACAAATCTGAAATTGAGGACTTGTCACCTGTTTTAAGTTCTGCTACTTTAGTAGATTTGGTAGGTGGATTGCCAGAACTAACGAACAGGGCTTGCTGGGCAGTCCTCAGGGTATTGAGGGGGGTGGAATAGAGCCTGGTACTGAATTACTGAATTCCGACTTGAATACCAATGGAAAGTCTTTTAGTTAGCAAGCAAGTGACTGAAGTGAACAGCTAGGACCAGGAAAACAATAGACTCCACTGTTCTGTACTGCAGACTAAGTCAAAGATTTGAGAACTGATGATATATATATAATATATATAGGTTAAATATATATATAATATATATAGGTTAAATATATATATAATATATGTAGGTTAAATATATATATAATATATAGGTTAAATATATATAGGTTAAATATATATAGGTTAAATATATATATATATATATATATGTCTAGGTTAAAGAGTTTTGGACTTTGTATGCTAATGCTGGGCTTCAGATGCTCTGGCCAATGGATTATTAAGCTGTCTACTATTCATCTTCATTTCAATGGCTTATTATAACTCAGGGTATGAAAATATCCTGTAGGTTGAAATATTATCAGCTAGTTTGTAGACTAGTGGCTCTTTTCTAATTTCTGAAAGGGGGTGGATATGTAGGAGGGGACTTGAACATGGGGAGAAGCCATTGACTCCTACGTTGGCCACTGATTGTGTTTGGGGAAAGAATCCACCAATCTAAATGAATGTGGAGTCTTGGAGTTGAGCTGGCCTTTTAATCTAGGGTACCAGTTGATTTCTTTCTTGAACTTTGGGGGCTTTTGGACAAACTCTTCTGAGAGGTGGGCAACCTAGGAGGCCAGTTGATGCCACTTAGTTTTAGAGTTGTATTGCAGTAGACTTAAAATTAATCTGATTTTGCTGTTTTGGTATCTGTGCTGCAGTAAGAGTTAATTGTACACTGGCTGCCAGTTGTTTTGAGGTGAAGATGTGGTAACTCAGATTGAAACAATGGTAATTACGTGGTAACTCCTATTTCCCCGGCTCTTGATAACTTACAATTACTTCTTTGTGTCTCTTTACAGATGTTGATACCAGTGAACCAGGATCAGTTCTCCCTAAGTGTTGCACAGTGTTCTGAAGCTCTTTGTACAAAGGACCAGTGAGTTTGAGTTAGTGTCTTTCACTTCAAATCTAGTTTCACTGGTTCTTGTGTCTGTTTTTCTAGGTGATGGAAGGTCTTATTTCTTTTGGGAGAACAAAGAGATTATCACAGTACCTCACCATTTAATTAACGATTACAAAGTATAACTCAACATATTAATTTAGTAAAATAATGAGAAAAAGGGTTGGAAGCTCAAACTCTAATTCTTTGAAGTTGTGATGTGCTGAAAGGAAAAAATGGGAGGGGGAAGGAAAGTCCCACATGATCTTCTTTTAGATGTGTGTGAATGAAACTTTATTTAAATACTGTACATCAGAATAGGGAAGATCAGTAAGTCAGTGTTGAGATGGTGATTAGCCCTTGTTGTGGCAAAATAAGCCACCTATGGCCAGTGCCCATATACCAGCCTGAGTGCATGGAAAGGTAGGCATCATGTTAATGACTCCTCCTGACTTCCTGAGGGTGTGGCTTTGCTCAGGACTATCCTTTGAGCTGTGCTGTGTTGTTTGGTTTTGGGCTGAATTGCAGTGTGGAAGCTTAGATTGCTATAGGAAACATTCTCTTTGTCCCTGTTGTGCCATGCTCTGCTGGAGGGCTCAACCTGAGGACTTGAGGACTGGAAATAATTCTGTAACTGAGGCCAGACCAGATATGACTGACAGAGGATCTTGGATAGTACCCCCTGCATAGTGTAGGAGTTTTGTTTTTGGAGAGTTGTTTAGCATCTTTTGTAGCTACTGCCCCAGTCTCTGCTTGTCATTCTAGGAGACAGTGTGCTGGAAAGACTTGCCTCCCCTTATTTTATTAATAGATTGCTTCCACCCTATCAGGACAGCAGAGTTTGGTTCTAGTTTTTAGTTCTTGTTGGTTGATGAAGGGTTTGGTCTCTCCAGTGTTGGCTTAAAGTGGGTTGGTGTGTGATCTATAATTTTGATTCTGAGTAAGAGTCAAGTGATAGCATTTAATGTATTGAATGCAGTTCATTCCTCTTTCTCCAGTTTAGGAAGAAGCCGGAAAAAGACCCTCAAAGAACCTTACTATCTGGTGTGGTGTTTGTTTGAAACTGGGCTCTGTGGAACTCTGGTGGGTCGTTGCTGGAGTACATTTGTGGTTGGGATGAGGGAGTTTTGCTGTCTGCCTTCCATTTCAGCCCACTGTGCTTCACTCTGTGAAAGTTAACTTTAATATTCTCTTATATTGGGCTTCCACAGAAGATTTCAATGGAACAAAACGTTCTGAGACCAAAAACAGGTTGAAAAGCGGTGATTTAGTCGGGAAATGGAAATCTAGAAAGGTTACAGTAAACTTGCTTGAAGTTACAGAGTGGAGTACTGGCAACTATAGGACTAGAATCGGGCCTTCTCTGTGCTAATTTTGTTTTCTCATTTGCTTTACTTCATATGTGTCTTTGTAGGCACTTAGTTTGTTTGAGTTGAATTGAAATCCTTGCTGCTTGGTCTTTTATATATTCTCAGTTCTTTACTCAAACATTTTGTCACAAACTGCTGTTCTTTCAGAGAAGACTCCTTATAACCACCTTTGAAGCATATGCGAAATGAGGCTATAAGTGAGTAATGGCACCTGTAAGTAGCTGACCCTTTCTCCTCAGTATTCCTGAAAGTGACAGTAGTTCTCTCAAATAGGAGTTGAGGCTTTATCTCTGTAATTTCTTAAGCCAGTGGGCTGTGGAGAATACCTATTCAAAATGCTGAACCAAATACACTACTTCCTTTTCCCAGTGACTTGCCCTGGAATCCGAACAGGAAAACCTGGGTATATCCATTGACAGAACAGTTTTAGAACAGCTCTGGGAAAGAACTACAATGGCCACATTCCTTTTTTTTTTCTTTTTTTCTTTGTGAAGCAAATTTGTTTTCAGTTAAACTCTAGCTTTATATCTACTTGATTACCTAGTGGCTGCTCTTTAAACTGAAAGGGAAGGGTAGGAATCCACTGCAGTGAGGGCTGGCACTCTAGTAGCCTGGGTTCTAGGTGGCAGGATCGTGGATACGCTGGAATTCCCAGGTCCTCAGAGGAGACATTATTCTCAGTTCGAATGACACTTTCTTGCTTCCGAGTAGAATTCAAAAGTGAGAAGTGATAGAGTGAATGCCCTGTTTCCATTTTTTAGAATGTTTCCATGGTTCTTTTTCTCTAGTAAATTAGTTTTTTTTGAAACAACTAGTCATTTGTTCAGTCATTTACTCAAAACAGTTGGTTATGGCTAATGCCTATGGTAAGGAAAAGTTTGCGGGTTTCCTAACATTTTATGAAAGAGAAAAGTCTAAAGACTTTTGAAGGCTTTTATTTTATTTTATTTTATTTTATTTTATTTTATTTTATTTTATTTTATTGTTTATTTAGTTTGGGGGGGAGGGGCAGAGAGAAGAGAGAGAGAGAGAGAGAGAGAGAGAGAGAGAGAGAATCCCAAGCAGCCTCCCCCAACACAGCGCTCAGTCCCACAAACCCAAGAATATGACCCGAGCTGAAATAGAGCTGAAATCGAGTTGGAAGCTCAACTGACTGAGCCACTGAAGTGCCCCCTGAAGGCATTTAGATAGGTGGGTTCAGTGGTGGAAGAAGAGGGTGTGTAGGGAAGGACTTTGGGAAGGCGAGGTGGTCGGGGTGGTGGTAGTGGTATTGTGGACTGGGTGTATATATAGGGTGAAGAGAAATGCCCATTGGTGGTCCAACTGGGAAAGGGTAGAAAACGCTAACGATGGCACTTAGCGGGGGAAGAGTGGGTAGGGAAGGAGCAGGCCCACAAGATTGCCCAACTTCAGGGAACAGTGTTCCCAAGGAGAGGGACGGGGAACCTGTGGAGTTGGGTAATCCAGGGGCCCTGGCCAGGTCTCTGACCACAAGTGTTCTCTCCCATTACTGGAAAGTATATTTCTGATGGGGAGGGGTGAATGCAGGGATGCAGTATCTGGTTTGACCAGATTGGTCTTAAAGATTGCTTACTGAGTGCTGGCCTAAGTTTTTTGAGATCTCTGTCTCTTTTGATTTTACTTTTGACAAATCAGAAGTTGGTAAACAGGAGGGAATGTAATGTCCCTGGTCACATTAGAGTTTGGGTAAAAGTACAAATGAAGCAAATACTAGGCGGTGGTGATTGTCATTTAGCATCATCTGCTATCCAGAGGGAACAGTTAATGTAAACTATCGAGGTAATTCGTGATTCTCTCATGGGAGAGAATCTCATGGAGACTATAATAAATGTGGAATAAATCACAACTTAAATTATTAAAGAATAATCATTTTTGGTTTCAATTTCTACAACATTCCATGTTTTCTTTAGCAGGTCAAATTAGTCCATGAGCTTTCTTTTAAAAGAAATTTTATTCTACCAGGTACTTACAGATCTGTCCATAGAGCCATATTTTCTACTTGCACTGAAAATGTCAAGTAGTGCTCTGAATTGGTGACAGCTATAGATTTAATGATTAGATCAAGCAGGGAAGTGGCTTCTGAGCACCAGTTAGATTGGTTTTAACGTAAACCTCTTTTTCTGAGGTTATTAATTATGTTCCAACAACAATTCTCTGACACAACCTGAGTGTCCAACAATTCAATTCTGACACAAACTGCCTGGAGTGAGTGCATACCCCACAAGTTAATGGTTCAGTCTCATAAGATTGCCCCACTTCAGATACCAGCCACAAGTATCAGTTAGCCCCAGAGTACCTGCACTTCTGCCTGACAGGCTAAAAATTTGGGGTTCCTCACAACCTCCCTCCCTCAGGTTCAATAATTGCCAGAACATTTGACTCACAGAACTGGGGAAAGTGTATTTATGATTACAGTTTCACTATAAAGGATACAAACCAGGAACAGCCAATTGGAAGAGGGGCATAAGACAAGATCTGAATTGGTACAGCTTGCATGTCCCCCCTTGGTTATTGCTGCCTCCCAGTACATCAGTGTGTTCACCAAGCCTGGAGCTCCCCTAGCCTGGTTTTAGTTTCAGTTGAGGTTCCTTGATGTAGTCATAACTGATTGAATCATCAGCCTGGTGATTAAACTCCAGCCACCCTTTGCGCCCCTTCCCTGTGGTCTGGAGATGAGGCTGAAAGTTCCAGCCTTTTAATCTTGTGTCTGCTCTTTCTGGTGAGGCCAGCCTCTGCCGTGAAGGTGTCTAAGGGCCAACCCTGAGTCACCTCATTAGCATAAGTTCCAGTGTGGTCCAACCAGGATCCTTATGAATAACAAAGGACACTTCTATCTGTAAGGACATACCAAGAGTTTTAGGAGCTCTGGCACAAACTGGGGACAAAGACCAAATATATTTTTTTATTCTACTACACTAATAATCCAGCTTTGCATTCCATAAGTAGATGCTACCTAGAGAAGGCTACCTAAAGTTAATTTAGGTGAGAAGTAACAGTATGCATTTATTGTTAATTTGATGGAGGTTTTGGTCAAGAGAGTGCAAATTAAATAGCTTCAGATTACAAAAGAACAAACTTCTCCCTCAGTCAATATGAAATGGCATTCTCAGAATGTGTTATAGTTTCTTGGATTTCACAGGTGCTGTAGCTCTAGACTTGCCTAGTGCAAGAAATGAGCTCCCTTAAGAAATCAATTACACAATATTCATGTTTTCTTTTGGTGTGACGTTAAAGATTCAGGTGTACATAGTGCACTGGTTAAGAGCATCAGCCTAGTCTGGTTTTTAGTCTGAACTTTACCACCTACTTAAATGTTGATCTTGGATGAGCCACTTAACATCTCTAAGTCTCATTTTTATATTTTTCATGTATAAAGGGAGGATAATCATAGCAAATACTTGTAAGTCAGTAAGACAGTCCATTTGAAGGCTTTGGCACCGTGCCTGGCATGCGAATATATATATATATATATATATATATATATATATATATATATATATATATATAAACATCTAAGAACATCAGCTGTTATTAGCTATGTGCATACATAGCTAAGCTCACCTGGGTTGGCACGTCCCAAGGGGCCAGGAACTATATCATTTTACTTCCTTTTATAGGGAGACATATAGGACAGCGTATAAAACATTGCTGGGCACACAGTAGACACAGGTTATCTGTCACTTGAAAATAAAACCTGCTCTGGGTATCTGGGAAGTATAGGAGTGACTCTGTGATGGAAACTTCCAGCCCATTTCCAGAGCTGGCCTAAAACTAAGAGATGGAAAATCTCCCTGAAACTATAGAGCATGCAGGAGTCTAGCAATGGGCACTGGGGCTCAGTAGCAAAGGTACTGTTAAACCAAAAAAAAGGGAAACTGATCCAGGAGACATTTTTATCTTTTGCAGTATACCTTGAGTGCATTGAATTGGGCATAATCACATGAGACTGTGGGAAGGAAACAGCGAGTCTATTTCAGCCAGTCTAGAAAAACCTTAGAGAGTCAGCTAGCCAAGTACTATGTTGTGTGTGTGCTTCTCAGAGAAAGTGAAAAGCCCAGATACACTGGTAAAGGGCTTACCAGCTGCTTGAGGTTCAGTTGTTGGTGAACTCCCCTAAGGCCAGCTCTCTGATTCTCCCTGTAGCTCACCCATCTAGAGATTCTACTCTGGTGGGACCACCCCTGGACTTAGATCCTAGTCCGGGCTCCACCACCGGTTATTCTGTATTTTTGAGCAAGTTACAGGCCCTCTTTGAGTCTGTTTCCTTAACTGTGACATAAACGATTTGAGATGAAATCACTGTTTCGCAAAGTGTGGCTTTGGTTATATTCTTAGTGTATATGCTGCTGAAATGAGCACGCAAAAGTGTTTTTTTTGTACTATTGATGGTACATAAGATTTTTGGTGGTACACAGATGAGACCTTCTTGTTTACTAGTTCTGTATTTTACTGTGTATTAATGAAAACAAAACTAGCATGCCCAGACCTGTGACTTCATGGATAGTGTTGCTTAAGATAATATTAAAGTGGATATGATTTTTTTATGCTTTTAAGAAAAATATTGGGTGAACAATAGTTGATGGTAAATGGATATGTAAGATCATAAAGGCTGTCTAGGAAAGGCTGAAGTTTGTAATTCTAAGGTTCATTAATTCTGCTTCAGTGCCACACCTTCATGAAGTCCTCTGGGGGACACAGAACAGGTTCAAATTTGAGTGGATTTAAAGACTTGCCTCACTCAAGCAAATTGACAAATTTCTATTTCTGCATTCATGGTGAAGATATCCGTAAGTAGGCTGTATAGAATTTAAAATATTGTAGATGTTAGTAGTGGTGGCTTTTTTTTTAACGAATGAAAAATAAGTAGTAATGCTTTCTCTTTCACTCTAAGCAGTTTTCCTACAACCTGGACTGATCTTTTTTCCTTTCACTTTTTGGGGTTGGGACTCCCCATAGAAGCAGCTAGGATTTTGACCTATTCTGTTGGGGAGGGAGAAAAAGCCAACACTCGTGCTCTCTCTCACTCTTACTTACTTATTTATTTATCGATCTATCTACTTACTATTTATTTATTTATTTATTTATTTATTTATTGCCAGCCCTCTCTCTTGAATGCATGCTAGTGCATGTATTCTAGGTTCTGGAAGGCTGAGGCTGTGCCCTATCTTAATCTTACTGGTAACTTCTTTAAAGGTATAGTGTGACACCTGCCCTAAAATGAAGTTAAACACTGAGACAAGCTTTATTTAAAATTTTATTTCACTTTTGTTTTATTGGCTCATAACTCAATGGGGGTCTTGAGAAGTAAACTGAGCAATGGTAAAAAAAAAAAAAAAAAGAAAGAAAGAAAGAAAGAAAAAGTATTGTGGGAGGTGCTTTCTTTTTAAGTAAAATCCTAGAATAAAACTGAAATCTTGATTGCATAATAGGAGCTAAGAAAGTTGCTTTCACATGTAGTCTGTTTTCTCGAGATTGTTTTTTTGTTTTGTTTTGAACCTTAATTACCTGTGTTCCCTTGACATTTTCTGTGTATCTTCACACTGTCATCTTTCACTATCTACTTTGCTTGTTGGCCAGTGTTCTGCAAGTGATAGTGTTCTGTAATTACTTCAGCATAAAGGCCCATGCATCTGGTATAGTTCCGTGTAATAGTTTAATGTTTCAAATTATAATTTAAAAGAATTGCTATAAAGATGGTTCCGTGTCTATTACCTTTTGTGCTATGTGTTATCTAGCTAGTCAAGATGAGGTCAAAATTGAGCACAGTGGTGACAATGATGTAGCCCAAGATGATTTTCCTCCTTCATTTATTTAATACAGAGTTTCTACTTGATTTCATAATGAGAAACTCTTCAGATGTTTCCCAACTGAGGTAAATCTAACGTTCCAAGCCACAAGCCCTCAATACTTGGTAAATTTTCGTTTTGTCATTCATACAGTTTTGTCTCCTGAGAGAAGTGGTGACTTGCGGTATTGGGCACACTGGGAAAGGGAAAAAGCCTTTACTCAGGCCTATAATTTTGCAGGATTAAAAAATCTTTTTTTCTCCAGTAAAATCTCTTTCATGACATAGATGACATTCATCCTTTGTGCAGATTCACAAGACTGCCTTACTCATTGTAGATGTCTTTCAGAGTCCATTTTCCTTGGCGCAGAGTTTAGTCATTACTTATATATTATTGCTGGTGAGTCGGGGGAAATCCTAAAAGGGGATGGAGAGGAGTCGTGACATTTGCCCTTGGTCTGTAGACTAGGATTTGCAAAGCTAGAGTGAGGTTGTTTATTTCTTTCTCTTCTTGGAAAATTGCCATTGGATCAATGAGTCTTGGTTAAGATATCTTGTGGGCAGCTGAGTCGTTGGGCCTTTAAAGATGAGAGCCCCATGAAATACTATTCTTTCCCAGTCATACAAATAATTATCTCCATGGTAGTAGAATCTCCACAGAAGTGTAAGCATTCAAGATCACACATTTAAAAAGATAAAATGTAATTTAGAGTCAGAATGAAAGATGTACAAACAGTGGTAGAGTTCCAAACCTTCTGAAGTCATTCTTCCATGTTTCCAGCACTTACTGGAGTAAGACGACTTACTCTGGTGTTCTCATGGAAGACTAACATTTTAATTCTTGTTGGAAATTGAACTTTCATGGTAACTTGAAGTAAAAAAAAAATAATAATAATAATTGCCAGCTTTAACTCTTAACTCTAAACCTCCCTAATCAAAGAACCAGAATTACTTAGTTTGTCAGGGCATTTGCTTTTCTAAGTTCCAGCTCAAAACCATTGCTCGGCCTAGCAGAAAGAGATAATAAAATGTTATGCAACAGGTAAAAATCTTTCCAGTTGCCTTTTCCCCCATTTGGAAGGTTACAGTTTTTCCTTCCCTCTGTGTAGTTTGGCCTAAGTTTCCCCTCAGTCTGATTTGTCGCTTTACCATTTGCATACAATGCTTAAGTTGACTCACTCAACACCAAGTTCTGCAGGTCTCCTGCATTTAATGCTTCTGACTCAGCCCACTGAAGTGAAAGAGCTTTTGATTACAGTAGCAGCTTAACAGAACAAAACTTTTATTTTTAATTTTTTTAATGTTTATTTATTATTGAGAGACAGAGCATGAACAGGGGAGGGGCAGAGAGAGAGGGAGACACAGAATTGGAAGCAGGCTCCAGGCTCTGAGGTGTCAGCACAGAGCCCGACTCAGGGCTCGAACTCACAAACCGCAAGGTCATGACCTGAGCCGAAGTCGGACGCTTAACTGACGGAGCCACCCAGGCGCCCCAACAAAACTTTTAAAAACACACTGTTAATAGCACTCTCAGTTTCCAAACAGATGCAAGATATTCTAAGAAGAACCATCCTATATAGTTTTCAAATTAGACGTATATGAGAAGGGGACCAGCTTTCCCAGACTGAATGTGGATCATTCATAGGGAACTTCTGAAACTCAAAACTAGCTTTGTAACCTAGAAAACTTTGGCCTTCAGATTAGATGCTTTCACCATTGTATTCAAAATGAAGTGTGTGTGGTCTGAATTTTTCTTAAAGGACTGACTCTAGGATTGGATGCACAACATGTGTTTATAGGTTGCCAACTATTCATTCCGGTACATTTAAGTGCCTTTTGTGTATCTTGTTCTTAAGGCCCTTATGATGTGGTAGGAAAAGTGACATAAGAACAAGTAGAAAATGTAAAACCGTTGCCAAAAAATATCAGTGCCATAAATGAAGATGTGGAGGGGCAGAAAGGCTCTAGGTCAGCTTGAAGGAGTCAGGAGAGGAGTCCTGTGGGAGGTAAACATCTCCGCTGAGCTTGACAGACATAGACCAGAGAGTGAGATGGCATTCAGTAGAGGTAACAGGATGTGTAAACCTAAGCATGAGAAGCGGTGGCATTTTGGGGAATGGCAGGTGTTTATGGCTGAGGGATGGGGAATATATGAGATGGGGAGAATGACAGTAGTTGAGGCCAGACTCAGAAGGGCTTTCTTTGTATGCCTTATTGAGTTTGGGATTGTGTTTTGTAGGTGAAGGGGAACTATTAAATAATTTTGAGTAGGGACGCAGCATAGTCAAGTGTGTGTGTGTGTGTGTGTGTGTGTGTGTGTGTGTGTGTGTAAAAGATCATTCCAGTGACAGTGTGAAAGAGGTTGGAGGGAGCAATCTCAGAAGTAGGGAAACTATTTGTGAGGGTGCTCCAATAAAGATGTCAGGGGCCTGAACTGTAGAATTACTGAGGATGGGTAGATAGTCAAGAGTAAGAATTTACAAAGTCTGCCTTAATCTGATAAAACTTTATTGTTTGGATGTCCCGCATGGGTCAGTAGGCTGAAGGGTGCCCTGTTCTATACAGTCACTCAGAGGCCCAGGCTAATGAAGATTCCACTCTTGTGTACTATCTTGGTCACCATGGCAGGGGAAAAGATGGCTGAAATGTCACGTGCCAGCTCAGTGTTTAGGGT
Organism: Acinonyx jubatus; assembly: GCF_027475565.1. Classification (NCBI taxonomy): domain Eukaryota; kingdom Metazoa; phylum Chordata; class Mammalia; order Carnivora; family Felidae; genus Acinonyx; species Acinonyx jubatus. Next base: position 12,076,000 of record NC_069398.1, on the reverse strand, counting down.
TAGAAACGGTAAGAATCACAACTGCCTACAGCTCATTGGCCAGAAATAGACACATTTCCCCACCTCACTGAAAAGAACCTGGGAAACTGGGGGAGCAGATGGACAGTTTGGTGAGCTTTTCTGTGCCACAGTGTAGGGATTTGGGTAAAGTGGGTTTTTTCTGAGATTATTTCAGTGTATCAGCAGTACCAACTTCGTAGGGTAGATGTGGGGATTAACTGCTGTCATGACTCTAAAATGCCTAGTATTCTGTCTGGCACAATAAGGCTATTGAAGGGGACCTTTAAGTTTGATCTTGAGAGTTTCTCACTGTGGGTCATATCTAGTGAGTATAATCAAAAGTTAAAAACCAAATTAAAGAAAAGGAATAAATTATAGTGCATCCTAGAAGTGAGGGTAAGGTAAATATTGCTTCATGAAACTTTTGAGTTATATGTGTATTTACATGTGTATTTGGTCAGGGGGTAGTGTTCATTCTCCCTGAAGGCTGCAGTTAAAGTGGAAGGCACTGATCTTGTTCTGTCTCTCATTTCACGGTAACTGAAAGCTTATACATACCACACAAAAAACTATTCATTTTATTTAAAAAAATTTTTTTTAAGATTTTATTTTGGGGCGCCTGAGTGGCTCAGTTGGTTAAGCGTCTGACTTTGGCTTGGGTCATGGTCTCATGGTTCGTGGGTTCAAGCCCCACATTGGACTCTGTGCTGCCAGCTCAGAGCCTGGAGTTGTTTCAGATTCTGTGTCTCTCTCTCTCTCTGCCCCTCCCCTGCTCACACTCTGTCTGCCTCTCTCTCAAAAATAAGTAAACATTAAAAAATTTTCTTTTAAAGTTTTATTTTATTTGAAAGAGAGGTGAGAGCACACACGGGGGAGGGGGAGGAGAGAGAGAATCCCAAGTAGGCTCCATGCCCAGTGCAGAGGCCGGCGCGGGGCTCAGTCTCAGGACTGTGAGATCATGACCTGAGCCGAAATCAAGAGTCAGACACTTAACTGCCTGAGCCACCCAGGCACCCCTAACGATTTTATTTTTAAGTAATCTCTGTACCCAACTTGGGGCTCGAACTTACAACGCTGAGATCAAGAGTTGCATGTTTCACCTACTGAGCCAGCTAGGCACCCCAAAAAACTATTTTAGTATGGTTTTTGAAAGAGTTAGTTTAAATTTCCATATTTTAAAAACTGTGGGTTTGAAAAGCATTATCCTTAATTACGAAAAACAGTAAAACATGGGTTTGAATTTTAGCTTTGCCACTTGCTAGCTGTGTGCCCTTATATAAGTTACTGGTATTTTCTGTGTCTTAGTTTTCTCATCTATAAAACAGTGATAATACCTACCTACTAGGGTATGATTGTTGGATTAGTTCACATGTGTAAAATGTTTTGAAAATGTTGGGTAGTACATTGTAAAACTCATGTAAGCATTTGTGGACGTGATTGTGTAAAACTGGCTAGTACCATGCATGTAGGTAGATTTGTGCGGTGTGCTTGGTACAAAGTAGGTGCTTATTCTTTAGAAAATGTTTGTTAGGTGCCAGTTAGCTCTTTTCACATTACCATGCACACTCCCTGCCTTCTTAGAACTTGTAATCTAAGATGTAATAATAATAATATCCTTTATCTTCTGTGCACGTGTTATTTTTGGCTATCTGCTTTGGTGTCATGAATGTTTATGTTCAATAGGAGTAAAGAATACATAATGCATTCAAGCTTTGAATGCATAATAGAAATAACAAATTGTCTATTATAGGGGCGCCTGGATGGCTCAGTCGGTTGAGCGTCTGACTTCCGCTCAGGTCATGATCTCATGGTTCGTGCGTTTGAGCCCTGCGTCGGGCTCTGTGCTGACAGCATGGAGCCTGGAGCCTGCTTCGAATTCTGTCTCTCTCTCTCTCTCTCTCTCTGCTCCTCCTACCGCTCATGCTCTGTCTCTCTCTCTCTCTCCCCTTCAAAAATGAATAAAAAAATTAAAAAAAAACCCAAATTGTCTACTATAATAAAATGTCAGCATAGGCAGTTCCTATAAAAATTCAGTCAGGAGAACTTACTGGAGGAGAAACCAACAAAATACTTTCCTTTCTGGATTTAAAAAAACTTTTGGCCTGCAAGAAACAAGTATCAAATTTGTTTATAAGATTGTTAGGTTGATTTCTCTTGCAGTGAGTAGTTGGTGTCAGCCAACTGATGAGCAGTGAGAAACGTGCTGTGCCTTTCTCAGGGCAGTGGTGGATGATGACTTTCATTTTGATAAGCCAGTTGGTGATACTGAGGAGTAGTGCCCTGGGTGAATAGGAGTTAATCCTGGCTGCCTGGCAGAAGTGGATTTGTTATATAATTTATGGCACCCAGAAGCCCTTTGGGGAGGTCTTTATTGTCTTATTATCAAGACAGTATCCATCTAGGCCTGAAGATTAATTCTTGTTGCTCCCATCTAGTTCCACCAGAGTGGTTCTCATAACTGAAAGGGTAGCAGTTTGCTGTGAAATGCCTGCACTTGGCTTTTGCTTTGACACAAAGGTATGTTAATCAAGAATGGCTATTAGAAATCCAGAAATGTTTCAGTTAGTGATTTATTAATAGTGTAGAGGACTTTTTTTCTTGTTAAACTGATTTAACTTTTGTAAAATGAGTCATATTCAGGGTTTCAAATATTTCCTCTTTGACTAGCCTCACAAAAGGTGTATGAACATTTCTGTCTTGTAAATTGCTGCTGCCGTTCATTTGTGTCTGTTTTGCCATTGCTGAAACAAATACAGGAGTGTCCGTTTGGTTTTCCATCATCTGACACAAGTGGACCTCTTTAACTCTTATTACCGGTGTCCACTGTTCAACAAACCTGGACTATTTTTTGTGACTCACTGAGAAGTCATGTGGTGGTGTGATCCCCGTCCTTAGCTACCAGCACTTAAACTTGTAATTTTCAATGTATTGTGTTAAAACAGATTTCTAATTCTGGCTATTTTTCTTTTCAATTTTAGACCTAAAATTGGAAGCTCTATTTTTATAAAACACTCTCCTAGAAACGTCACTGGTGTTGCTACCCAAATATCATAACTGGGCCCGGGGGCGGAGAGAGCAAAAGCTAGCTGTTTCACATGGTTAAGCAGAATGTGTGGGCCTGCCTGCCAGCCAGCGGAGGTGGAATCTGCCCTTTGCTTTCTTGGCAAATGCATCTAGCTTTGAAGGCCCTTCGTTCTTGGCCTTTCTTTTCTTGCTGTCATCTAAAACATAGTCCGTTGTCCCCTGTGGTTCTAACGAGATGCAGGACCTTGATGGTCCGTATCTCTTACTATCTTTGATGAGGTATGCTCTTGAACCCTCAGAGTTAAAAGCCACTGTGTCATCAAGCGACTTTTAGTAAATACAACAGTGGAATAGCAGTGTGTCCTTCATGTTCAATATGCAGTATTCAAGAAAACTGCTGGGTTTTGCTCTTGCATCTCCAAACACCTTAAATGTGTGATGCCTTAGTTTACTGAGGTAGAGAAGATCTAGTTCAGACCAGCACCAGAAGGCTTTTTACTGGAGTTCACCTGATTGGCAAACCCTTGGAGCTTCCTAGAGTGCCACATGGCAGTGGCTTGAATGAACTCTTTGCACTTTCTCCCTTGCTAAAAGGAGAGGCCGGAGTGATATTGATATCCATCATTAATGTGAATTTTTTCCAAGGGACTGGGGTGCAGGTTAAAGAGAGGTTCGACAGGATGAACATGTTCTATTTCAACTTTAACTTTGGCTCTTGTTGGGTTTGAGGTGAAAATTAGCTTGTGGCATGTGGAGAGTGGTATATGCTGGCTGAGAAGCTGTGTTTTACATTATCTGGGAAATGATGAGGTAGGGAATAAGGGGACAGTTCCTACTCTCTTCTCTCCGAAGGTAGTGAAGTACTGGGAGGAGAGGAGTCCAGGAGAAGTTAGACCTTAGGAAGCAGTTCTGGAGAAGTGAAATTAAATTCTCCATACTTAGGGCTTAACCCCCTTTTAGTGTTTGGTAACATCATAGAATTGGTATCAATGGCTACCAGTTGTTGAGTTCTAACTTGTGCTAGGGACAGTGCTAAGTATGTTGGACTCCTCATTTATTCAATCATGAGTTAATACACTTAATGTACATAGACTAGTGAGTGCCTTGTATAGAAGTGTTCAGTAGATCTCAGCGACTGTTACTCACTCAACAGATATTTATCAAACTGTTGCTTATGTGACACAACTTAGGTGCACAGGACAAACAGGTGAATAAGATAAAATCCCTGCTCCTGTGGCATTTGCCTTCTAGTAGTCGGGGCAGACAACAGGTAAATTAACAAGAATTTCAGAGAGTGGAATGTGCTGGGAAGAAATAAAATAGTGTGTCAGGTTGGATGGAGATGGAATTTGAGGTTGGTTGAACAGTAAAGGCATCTTAGCATTAGAACTGAGTCCCACCTGATGCAAAGGAGCCATTTATTCTTCACGGTGACCCTTTGATTTTCCTAGTTTTTAGGTGAGAAAACTGAGGCACGGGTGATTAAGTATGTGCTGGGCGCAGACAGAGCTGAACTGTACAGACTCAGTCATCTGTGTGCAGAGCATGTCCTGCCTTTCTCCGAAGGCATGAGACTGTACTGGGGCAGCTGTAGGAGCTACACTATCTGCAAGTGGGTTTTCTGAATGGATAGAACCAATGTGGTTGCAGTGTATATAAAATCCTGATGCATTTTGGAAAAGTTCCATGTATTTTCATAGACCTCAGTCATTGGATGCAAGCTTTGCGTGTATTTGTATGTATCTACAGATTATTCTGGGTCCAAAGCTGTCCTATCAGATTTTCAAAGATACTGATGACCAAAAGAGCTTATGGTACTGCTGCTTTATTTTAGGATTTCCTCATAATCGGTTTTATGAAAATAGGGCCTAGCTGTTAGGGCAGAGTTTTGATAGCTTTGCAGTGACCATTTGGTGGCAGCAATTTTGGCAGGTCAATATGGGCGGGAAGTGGGCAAGAACTGGGCTGGAATCATCAGATGTGTCTTTTACCAAGTCTCTAATACTGTGATCCCAGCCATCAGGTATAGGGGTCTATTTTGATTTAATTATCTGCTTATCTTTACACGTGTTAATGAATACTTTGGCTTCATGCCATGTGAGTACGCATCTGTGAAATAAGTAACTGGGGGGAAAAAAAGCCCAAACCTTGGGGCCTCAAGTTTCAACCTGCAGGGAATGGATTTCCAATAAAGATACACAAAAATGAGCATTTACTGTCACAGTTTTTAAAACCTGAATTCTTTCTTGCTTTCTGTCTTGCTGTCTTTCAAGAGGGAGAGAGAATGGGTGCACGTGTGAATGAGCGGGGGAGGGGCAGAGAGAGGGAGAGAGATATATATTTTTTAATGTTATTTATTATTGAGAGAGACAGAGCGGGAGTGGCAGAGGGGCAGAGAGAGAGGGGGACACAGAATCCGAAGCAGGCTCCAGGCCCTGAGCTGTTAGCACAGAGCCCGACATGGGGCTTGAACTCAAGAATTGTGAGATCATGACCTGAGCTGAAGTCAGATGCCAACTGACTGAGCCACCCAGGCACCCTGAATCTTTTTTTTTTTTTTTTAAAGTTTATTTTATCCATTAAGAGAATCCCAAGCAGGCTCCATACTATCAGTGCAGAGCCCCATGTGGGGCTCAAACTCACTAACTGTGAGATCAAGACCTGAGCTGAAATCAGGAGTTGGACGCTTAACTGAATGAGCCACCCAGGTGCCCCTGGAGAGAGAATCTTCAACAGGCTCCAGTCTAGCATGGAGCCCAACATGGGGCTCGACGTCAAAAAACCGGAATACTTTCTAAATAGGCTCTTCATTGCTTGAAACCAAAGAGAAATGGTTTCAGCAATAGTAACTGAAACCAAGAGGGCAGTCAAATTCTGGTCAGATCTGGTCTTTCAGTTTCATAGGATGTGGTTTAGATGAGATACCTATTTCAGCTGGAAGATTGATCATGTTGTTACTATACAGAGGAAGACTTCCAGGAGCTCTTGCTTTACAGCTTTTCACGTGGTGTCTGAGTGCTGGGAGGAGGTTCCTCCTTGGGAACTTGAAGATGACAGGAAGTGTACACAACAGAATAAAGCAGCTGTTAAGTGCTCTGTGGCCTGTCTGCTTGAAGGAGGCCAAAGGTGATAAAAATTGCAGTTGGAAAGGTTCTTTTGCTCATTAGTAACATCAGCTTTTAAATGGCATCCTAGTGGCCCACCCACTTGTAATAGAATTTTACAGTTTGCTTGAGTTTGGGATTATTGGTCCTGGTGTTCAGCTAATGGATTCCTTTGATGTATTGGGTTGAAATTGTGGCCTAGTAAATTGGTTCTGGATGATGAATCAGAGAGCCTAGGCATCAGACCTTCTTTCTTTGGAGTGACATAGCAGTGTGTTGGTAGGGACTCTTTCTGTTGTGACAGTAAACCTGATACCCGGTTTATGCAAAAGAATTTATTGGCTCACATAACTGGAGTTCAGGCTTTGATCTGACTTTAGGTAGTACAGTTGGATTCTGGGTACAGATAATGCCTTGAAAACTCATTTTAAACTTGTCTCTTGGCAGTGATTTTATTCTTGAGTCTTATATACATTTAAGTTGAGACCCATTTGATAAGAAGGGACCATTTAATCTTCACAGTGACTCTTTGATAGGCATTATTATTTTCTCTGGTGGCTCTTTCAAGATGACTACAGCAGCTCCAACTTCCCATACTTGCAGTGCTAAGATTCACTGTCTGCTTAGGTCTCTTGCATAACCCTAACCCAGTCAGTTGAAGCCAAGGGCATGTGAGGCTCTGGTGGGCCTGAGTCACATAGTCCATTATGAACCCCACCCAACTCTTGGGTGAACTCTTAGCCCCTGAACTATGTGGCCAAGAGTTCAAGAGAAGGCTCTTCTAGTGAAAACTAGGTAATCACCTGATGCAGAGCCTAGGTACTGGGGAAGCAGACAAGTGGGTGTCAATTTAGATAGAATTAAAAGGTGTCCTTACGAGTAATCTTTTTCTGTCCCCCACTCCGCATCATTTAACAACACTGTCTTGAAATCCTTGAAGCCAGAATCCTTGGATTTGTCAGCCTTTTTGATGTGATTTACAGTGAAGCAAGTGATCTTTCTTTACCTGTTTCCATTCTCCTTTGGTGGTTTGATATTTCCCCTTCAATATAATGTCTTAATGTGCTTTTGGTAAGGATTTTTCAAAAGAGGTTGAATTAGTTGACAAATATCACAAGATAATGTTGGGAGAAATACACTCCCAGTACATTGCCATTATACAAGTTGATATTCTTTGGAATTCAGATTGGAATCGTATATGTGTGTGTGTGTTTGCAAATCCTTTGATCTGTTGGTTCCACTTACAGGAATTTATTCTCAGGAAATAATTATAAATGTGCTGAGTTTTAACTGCCTGTTCTGTTTATTATCACAGTATTATTTATAATTGTGAAGTATTGGAAGCAAGCTAAATGTCCAACAATGAGACATAAATCAGCCTATTATGGTACCTCCATTCAGGGGAAGACTTATCTGAATATTAAATATGTTTCAACAGAGAATCTCAATCTTTTTTTAAAAAAATTTTAATGTTTATTTATTTTTGAGAGAGAGAGAGAGAGAGACAGAGCACAAGTGGGGAGGGGCAGAGAGAGAGGGAAACACAGAAAATGAAGCAGGCTCCAGGCTCTGAATTGTCAGTACAGAGCCTGACATGGGACTCAAACCCATGAACTGTGAGATCATGACCTGAGCCGAAGTCGGACGCTTATCTGACTGGGCCACCCAGGTGCCCCTCTCAACCTTTTTTTTTGCACACCCTCTGCAGTACAGCACCGAATTTTTGACAGAATGAATAGTAGGCTATAAATAGTCTCTGGGTTACATAACGTAACTAGTGTGTTAGTGGTGATACCAGTACTACCATTGAAATGCTGCTCTTTAAAAGTGTTGGATGAGAGCACAAGATTTATATGAAAAAATGTTCAATGGAAACGATTACAAAATAGAATGTACGGTATGACCCCACATTTGTTTGAAAGTCCATGTGCATAATATGGACATGTATGTATTTTACTTGTGCCATCCATATGTGCTCATATAAAAGACTGAAAAGACATACTCAGATATTAATTGTAAGTAGTGGGATACTAGGGGACTTCTTTTTTTTTTTTTATCTTTATGCTTCTATTTTCTAAACTTTACAGACTAACTATGTAATATTTTTGAATTTGGCAGCAGGAAAGAAAGCCTTAGTGGCCTCACTTCTCTGACCAGTTTACTGATGTGGTTGAAAACAGATATTCTTTTATTATACAGCTCTTCTCTCCTTCTGCTTCTTCCCGTCTGCTGTGCATTAGCAGTCAGCTTCCATCATGGGCCTCTAGGAAAAAACTGATAAATGTGGCCTTAATGGATTTGGATTTTTTTTTTTTTAAAGAATTAGCAGACATTTAAGAGATTGATTAGTTACCACATGATGAACTTGAGGCATTCTTAGAGGAAATGTGGCTGTAGAAACCACATCTATACATTTGTGGTACTTCTGGTGCCCCTTTAGACGTTTGGATGCAGTCATTTATCATCTTTATATTGGGTTGCTTCCTCATCTTTTGACTCATTTCAGTTTCCTTTCTTGCCTTTCTTTTACTTAGGGGCAAAAAACAAAGCTGATCTCTAGTTAACTAATTTTCAATTTGTGACTACTGAATTCCTCAGAAGGAGACTGAAAAGTGCACAGGTGATGTGGTAATTGGGTGTTTGAGGACTAATCAACCACAATCAGGTAAGCCTCTAGGGTGGCTGGTATCCATATGCTAACTGGAAGCCGGGAATTAGTGCCTAATCACTGGTTTACCTTCAGCAGGGCCTAATGAGGCTGCTGCGTCCTAAGAAAGAAAACAAGCAGCGTAGAGCCAGAGATGAAGAGTGCAAGCAGGCATGCCATTTTTACTACAGTGCCACAGAGCACAGATCCAAGACAGCCCTCAGGTCTTAAACCAGGAAGGAAATTGAAAAAGTTTGTACAGAAACAGAGTAGTCAACCTAGAAATCTGGTGCCCCTTAATGATGCCCGCTTTGCACATAAGTGGGTAGTCTGTCCTGATCAATAGTGACAGCAAAAAGATTCCAAGTGTGGGTCAGTAAAATGATATGGCCCTTTTTTGGTTATTTTGAGTCATATGGGATTAAACATGTAGCTCATTACTGGAGCTCAGAGACCAAAAATGCTTCATTATTTGGTATTTGGAAACTTTATAGTACATGCCTGTGTTGGCTTGGTTGCGTTTGGCAAGTGGTATTTGTTCTAGCCAGCCCATACTGGCCTCAGTCCTCTGGCCTTAGTTGGATATATATTCTTACTCTAGTATATTTGAAGTATGCAAGGTAAGGAACAGTAAGAACACTTTAAAAAGAAAATTACTCTGTGGAAAGCTGGCTGGTCTTAGTCATGTGACCTAAGATTATTTTATAGAAATATAACCAGTTGGTTTATTTTTTTTTAAAATCCCCCCCCCCCCCCAACGCCTTCTTTAAGCCCTTTTCTTTTCATTTGCGCTTTTGAGATTTGTTGATGTAGAAAGTCATGTGTTCCTATCCAACCCTAACTGGAAGTGCTGTCTTAGCTTGCTGCTGTAGTACATTTTAGGACAAAAAGTCTTTTAAAAGCATGAAAATAGCAGCAGACGGGTCTCGTTTGCTTTGGCAGAGGGAACAGCTTTCCCTCCCAAGTAGCTCTGGGTAAGACCTAATCTCCAAAGGTGATCTTGTAAGGCCCAAGTTCCAAGTGACAGCAGGCGACTCTGCATTTAAAGTACTCCTTCACTCTTAACCTCCTTGTTATTTTTGCAAGTTTACTTTCTAGGAAGTAGTTTACAAATGGCCACCACCCATTTCCTATCTTTTTCTCAGGTCATTCAGCATCTGTAGCTGCCAGGTGGGATCAAGAGGCTCTTGGGGGCTTCCTTTGAGACTCCCAAGGGGGGGATGGTTTCTGCAAGTACAGCGCATTAGCCCCTGGCAGTTGGAGAAAAGCTGTCTGAGAAAATCATGTTCTCTGGCCCTTGGGTGTCTGGCATATATAGTAAGACATAAAAACATGCACCCAGCTGGCTCCACAGACTGATGAAAGTTGGAAAGGGGTTTCTCATTGTCACTATATAGAAATACCAGCATTTGTCAGTGGTTTCTTGCTTCTGAATAGACACTAGATGGGAACAGAATGGGATGGTTAAATCAGACTGGTCCCTTCTCTCCAGGAAGTCTCAAAGTAGATTGCAAGTGCCTTGATGACACTGAATTTTGGTGCCAGCATTTGCCTCCTGTGTTTTAGCTCCTCATTTCACAAGGTTGTTCCTTGGGTGACAGGCTCCCCATTAGCAGCCAACACAGCATTCCTCTGAGTGAGCCTTCCTGACCCAACCAGCTGCAGCAATGAGCCAGCTCGCTCTGGTCTGTTTTCCATATGCCAGGGCCTATTGCTGACCCTGAAGAGATCAAACTAAGATGACTACAGAGAGGCAGACCTGCAAAAATAGTATAATCTTTCACCCCTTATTCAGACTGGAGTAGCCCCCGCTTTCTCTCTCCTCTTTTACGACTTCTTGTCTTATTTTCTCTTGGGTCTGATAGGCTTGGGCAAGAGAGAACTGTTTACTAAGCAGTCTTGCAAATTTTGATCGTTAGCCTCTTTGCATGCCCAAAAGTGAAGGTGGTCCCAGAACATTAAACTTGGAAGGACTAGTCTAAACTCCTCATTTTAATGTTGGGATCACACAGACTCAGCGAGGTTAAGTGACTTGTTCAATGTCCCACACTGCTTAGAGATACCAGACCAGAACCAAGGCTTCCTGGGAGTTTACTCTGTATCTCTGGTACACTTAGGTGTTGCTAATGTACCCATCCCCATGGGAGAAAGGTGTATCTTTGGGACACGTCATAGCAGAGAATAGTAGTGAGGCCAGTGATGAAGAATGGACAGTGTAGAAATCAGACTGCCTGGATTTGAATCCCTTTTCCTTTGTAGACTGGCTCTGGGACTGGAGGCCAAATCCCTTAAACTCTTGAGTTCTCTTCTCTGTAAAAAGAATTGTAGTATCTTCCTCATATGGTTTGTAGTGGGTTAAATGTGACAGTTAATGTGAATCCCCTCAGTACATATGTGTAATTTAAAAGATACCACTATTACTAAATGTTTTAAATCTCCTTTCCACCTGGACCAACCAGATTGACCCTTTGACTCTTGACTCTTTCCTTTCCATGTGGTGTTTCCAGTCATTTAAAGACCAAACAAGACCCGCTTCTCTGAAACTTTCCCACAGGGTGAACTTTGGAGTCTGACAGGCTGGTTTTATTTCCTAGTTCCCCTGCTTAGTAGTTAAGAAACCTCGGTTTGCTCATCTGTAAAAACTCTGACAAGCTCTAGGTGTCTGTGAGGTCAAAGGCGGATGATACATAGGAAGCGTGCAGCCCTGTGCACATCACACACATCACTTCCCCTTAGTCAGCCCTCCACCTTTCTTTCCGTAACACTAATTCACACACCTCTCTCCTTTTCCTGTCTCCAGTCACCCTGTGTCCTTGTGTGGTTTAGCCCGTCATGGTCATTATCTTCCATAACAGGTAGATAGTAAACCTGAGAAGACCCAGGGACTTACCTGATCTCGCTTCACGAAACTGCCTACAGGATAGATCAGCTCCTGATCCCTCTTTGGAGCCAGAGCATCCACAGGGACCACAGCCTCTGGGATCGCCCCTGGCCAGCAGTGCCAGCTCCAGGCATGGGGCCAGGCAGGCAGCCAAGCCCATCCCCATGAACAGCAGCCAGGGCTGGTACTGTGAGAGGGGGAGGGGAGACCAGGGCTGATGTGCAGAGAGGGAGGGTGACAGAATCATTTGGAGCCGAGATTGAAGGAGAAAAGCTGGAGGCTGATTGTGGTCCAGCATAAACTGAGCTGAGAGATAACTGGCATCAATCTTTCAGGTAAACCCCAAAATTATAATTGTGCTAGAAGTAGGTTTCCAGGGGTGTGTGTGTATGTGTGTTTGTTTTTTCTTCATTTTTCTTCCTGCCTTTGCTTTCTCCGTGCCCCTCCTCGACCCTGGCTCTGTTCAACTCATTAATGCCTCTTAGCTAAAGCAGGAGAGCAGAATCCCTGCAAGAACAGGTTGCTGCTGTGGGTACCTGGGGAGTCCTGCTTACCTGAGCTGCCCCCACCCCCATAAGAGCTGCACTGGCCACTGAAAAGAGCACTGTTCTAGGAGCAGGGAGGCTTGATTCTGTCACTGTCTTTGCAATAACAGCAGCAGTTATGATAAAGGTTAACATGTACTGAATACTTTGTGTGGGCAGAACATCTATGGATTATCTCATTTACTCTAACTTGGGGTACAGCTGCCCCATTTTAAAGTTAATGCTGACAGTCACAGTTGGTGCCATCACTGTAATTCACATCCAGGTTTGTCTGCTCCAAGAGCTCATCCTCTTCGTTACTCTGCTCCTGTTTTTCCCTTCCTGGAATAGCTCCTTGACCTTGGTATGCCTCCATTTCTTTTCCTATGAAATGGGGATAACCATTTTACAGAGCTACATTTATAGCTATTATAATATCCTACTAAATACACAGTGGTGCTTTGTTGCTGATCAAATCTGCCTCTGAGGGTGCCCAGATTGTGCTGAGGCTGCCTACTTCAGAGGTGGCTGGGATGACCAGCTGGAAAGGCAGTTCCATTAAATTAGTATAAATAAATAGTAAGCCAGAAATCCTGTCTTTTTTAAACCTACAGATCTGGGACTAAGTAGAAAGGGGAAGAAATCTGGAACTGGCTGGAAGCTTGCCCCAGGTTAGGGTCGGGGGTAACCATTGGATTCGTGGTGTCCGTAGAGCACAGCAGATACCTAGCTTGATTTTATTCAGCGCCAATCACAAGGCAGTCTTATCCTGTGGGGAACTCAACCCTCCAGGTGTTTCTGGGCAGTGGTACATTTGAGCAGGGTGAGTGCTGTGGTTTAAGAGAATTTTTTTTTTTAAGTTTATTTATTTATTTTGAGAGAGCAAGAGAACACGAGCGGGAGAGGGCCAGAGAAGGGAGAGAGAGAATCCCAAGCAGGCTCGTCACTGTCAGCACAGAGCCCACTGCAGGTCTCATACTCCTGAACTGTGAGATCATGACCTGAGTCGAAATCAGGAGTTGCTGTTTAACCTAACCGACTGAGCCACACATGTGCCTCTCAAGGAGACTATTCTTGAGCAAGACCCAAACATGTGACTCAAGGCAGGGGTAGGCGTCCTGGCTGGATCTGGAAAAGCTGAAGCCTGGCACCCATTGTTCTGATGGGACAAGCTGCGGTTTTCATCAGGTAACCAGGTATTACTTTGCTGTTAATAATAATGACTGATAGCTGTCCTATCATTTTTTTCTGGGGAGTGGGGCACTGTGTGGCAGGTACTCTTTATCTATATTACCTGACTGAATCCTTAACAATAGCTCTGTGAGGCAGATACTATTCTGCTGGTTGAGGAAATAAAGGTTTCAATCAGGATCAGCAATAATAACTGGCAGAGTTGGCCTTTGATTTCAAACCTGGAGCTTTGAACCATGTCGATGGACTGAAACATCACTGCTTCAGGGCATCTCTGGTGAGGCTGAGCCCAAGGAATCTTGACTGCCTGGATCACAGTGGCAGGGCTCACTGGGAGAGGGCAGTGGGTAGGACACCCTTCTTGAGCACTGGGCAGGGACAGTTTGTCATTCTCTTTCCAGTGGCTAATGGTAGAACTTACTCTTCTGAGATCAGTGTGGTGACTTCAGAGCTCAGGACCCATCCATTGGTGGGCTTTCCCTGGGTGCTCTCATGTAGGTGGACTCAGCCGCCCAGCCTAGTGGTAAAGGCTAGGTTTCTCGAGCCAGACATACTAGGTCCTCTTTATGTGATGTTGAATGATTTACCTTGTGCCTCAGTGTCCCCATCTTTCAGTGGGGTTGTGGTGAGCATATACGAGTTTTAATGTCCATAAAGTGCTTAGTGTAGTGCCAGGCATGCTATCAAGTGTTCAATAATTGACAGCTGCTATTATTAGCTATTAGCCAACAGCTAGCAAGTCCAGGGAGACTTATGACTTTAAAACGTCTGAAGTGCTGCCAGCCTGGGACATAGGGCTTGTGAGACTCAGCCTCAAGAAAGCTCTGAGAGCATAAGTGTTTTCCCAAGGAAAGAGGTAGATACAAAAGAAGGGGGGCCATTGAATAATCGGAGCTGGACTTCCCATCAGATCTGAAAACATTGTGCTCTGGCTTGAGGTCATCAGTTGCCTCTACACTCCTGTGGAATGGGGGCATCTCACAGAAGGGGACCAGAATGGAAGAAAGAGATCTGACCTTCTGGCACTTGCTGATGGATCATCTGTTTACATTGATTTTCCCCTCCTTATCTGCTGGGCATGTTAAAAGCCTTCAGGTTCTGCTGTGTCAGGTCATCAAAGATGCTCTTATGTGGAGGGCCATTTGGGTAAATGGGATTAGGGCCTCTTTGGGAGGCCCATCTGTTCTGTCCTTACCTGAAGGCCTAGGCGCCAGGATTTGGAGGAAGCTGGTACAAGGAAGCATCTGTCCCGTGGGGGGTGGGGATGAGGGTGAGTGGCCTGGGGTAGGTGGGTCAGACAGAGGCCAGGAAATCCTCTTACTCTGCCAGGTACCCGGGCCTCCCTCTGCAGCAGGAGCTGAGCAGCAAACCCTGGTGAGTCAGCATGCCTGGGAATTAGAGCTGCCAGTCTGTGAGCATGTGGGGTTTGTATGAGTTTGGGCCTTTTGTTTCTTTTAGCACTGTAGTCTTTAGAAACACCAATCTGGAAACCAGACCCTCCACATGGTATAGTCCTGCTTGTTTTGAGATAATTCGGCTCCAACAGTTGCTTTCCTTGCATGCTGGTCTTCCAAGAATTAACCCCTTGCCTTTTAAAATTTTAAATAGCTTGTTCTTTTGGCTTATTTGCTGTACTATTAAGGCACAGAAAGACTTAAGGAAACTTAATTGGATCTTTCCCCACACCAAAACCCTTCAGCCTTTCAGTGTTTTTTTTGAAGCCTAAGTGGAACTGCAAGTCTTTTGAGGGCACGTATGGGCATGTCTTTCTGTCAATTTATTCTCTTTGAGGGTGGAGAATAGGACACACCCTGATACAGTTGAGTCTCCGATAACTATAAGAGTGATCCTGGTGGTCATTTTAAACTTGCACATCCAGAATTTACCTGTAGAATTCCTTATGAAGATAGCCCCAAATGTATCTAGGCACTATTTGGAGGAGAGGAAAGTTCTTTAGGTAAAGTTTAAGCTCCAACCTTCCATGAAAAGCACCCTTCTGCCCCACTGCCTGTCTCCTAAGAGCTTTGAATTTGGATCATAAAGGTCCATGAACGCTTCCTAGAGCGGAGCAGGCATGGGACTGACATGGATTTTGGTCCACTTTACCTGCTCTACTTCTGGCTCCTGGTCTGAAGTTCTGTTAACATTGTGACTTTGGTGGCTGCAATTACTATGGCAGGGGGTAGTATTTTACAGATACTAAGTTGTGGCTGGATCTTCTTGTGGACTAGTTAAGACACAGTTTGCAGAGAAATCACCTCACCCCTGGCCAGGAAATTTCTAACAATGTTTTAAAAACACACAAAACACACTTTTAAATAGCATAAGTAGTAAACCACCGTGAGGAGTTTGTATCAGCGCACACTCTTGTTTTTTAGCTAGCAATTATCCTACTATTTAGAGATTATATTGAGGTAAATCAGCACTTCTTTTAAGATGGAGACCTCCTCTTGGAGGACTGAGCTTGCAGGTCTTCTAGGACCTTCCATTTTAGTGTGGACTTGGCTTGCACTCTACATACAGCCTTGAGGAGGACCTGAGTGGGGAGAGAGAGAAACTGGAAGACCAGGAACCTTGGCATGGAGTACAGGCTTGATGTTTGGCTCCTGTGGGTGGGCAGAGGAAGGGTGGAGAAAGGGCATTTCACTTACTGCGTGAGAGAGTCCCAGAGAGGAATTTGAAGAGATCAGAGACAGATTTTACTTAGCTATTTGGCTAGGACACTGTAGTCTTGACTCCACAAATCCTTTACCTCATCTTCAGGCCATTATGAAACTCTTAAATGTGGCTACCCTTTCTCCCTACTCATCCTACTTAACAAGAAAATCTGAGGATTTTGACATTAGAAACTAGGAGGTGAACTTTTTATTTGCACCTTCTGGCTGAATCCAGGACCAAACAACTTTCTTATGTGATGGCAAGTTGGCAAGACAGATTTCCTCTGGAATATTTCTGGCAAAACTGCAGTCTTCCCTGATGTGTTCTGCACATGAATCAACCTCTTTGTAACCTATGTTACCTTAAGAATTTTAGGAATTTTCCTTATTGATTCTCCATATGTGCCCAGCCCTGCATTTCCAGTGTGAAGGTACAGAGCTTATGGGGAGGTGGTGATGAACTCTGGGTCTCTCATGGTTGGCTCAATGAAAGAGAATGGGGCTCCGGGGTGCAGTCCCTGTACTCCTGTCTCCTTATCCAGTGGTAACTGTTCTCTGATTTTCTTCTAGGTTGGCTAGCTCCTCTGGCTGATGGCATGTTGAGGCACATGGGCCAGTGGCAGCGAGGGCATCTGATCCAGAGGGGGCCACTCTAGAGGCCAGGCCACCAGCACCATGGGCCAGTGCGTCACCAAGTGCAAGAATCCCTCATCAACCCTGGGCAGCAAGAATGGAGACCGTGACCCCAGCAGCAAGTCACACAGCAGGCGGGGTGCAGGCCACCGCGAGGAACAGCCACCAGCCTGTGGCAAGCCAGGTGGGGATATCCTTGTCAATGGGACCAAGAAGGCAGAGGCTGTCACCGAACCCTGCCAGCTGCCAACGTCCTCTGGAGATGCTGGGAGGGAGCCCAAGTCCAATGCCGAGGAGTCTTCCCTGCAGAGGTTGGAAGAACTGTTCAGGCGTTACAAGGACGAGCGGGAGGATGCAATTTTGGAGGAAGGCATGGAGCGCTTTTGCAATGACTTATGTGTTGACCCCACGGAATTTCGAGTGCTGCTCTTGGCTTGGAAGTTCCAGGCTGCTACCATGTGCAAATTCACCAGGTTAGTCACAAATACTTAATGTCACCAGGTGAGCAGAGGAGGGAGAATGTACTACTGGGCAGTAGTGCCCAGCTGGGGTAGAACTGGGTTGGCTTCTTAGGGTTTTGGGTAAGTCTGTCTTTTTCTGACCGATTTCTCTAAAGCAATTCAGCTTTGCCTAAAGTTAAGCGAGGAATAACCCACGTGGAGCTCTGCTGCCCAGCCCCACTGCTGCCCCAGACGTTTATCTCTTCTTTCACTCCTTCACTTGTCGTTTCCCTCACTTCCTCACTCACTCGATACTTACCATGCACCTCTCCTGTGCCAGGCGCTGTGAGTGCCAGTTTGGGGAGCGCCTTTGGTGTCTGCCTCTGTCACTGCGTGAAGCCAGTTGCCCCTTCTAGCTTTGCATACATGCCCCTTAGCCAGCATGCGCACCAAAAAGGACAGCGGGCCCCCGTGACCAAGCAGTAGTTGTGCACATCTCCATGGTCATGCGTCCCTGTAGAGGTTGTTTGTGGGGACGGAGGGGCAGGGTCACCTCAAGGTGTGGTTTCCAGAGCACTGGGTTATAAATAAGAAGTGACTTTGAGACCCCCCCCCACCTCCACCCCCCATTTTCCAGCCCCTGGGTAGATTACCCGACAGACTTTAGATGCCTTATATCTTTAGCTGATACAGCAATCTCTGAGAAGATGATCAGTGAGAAACCTTGTTGGAACCTAAAAATGCTACATAGATATTAAAAATACATATTCAGTTTTCGTGGTTTTTTTTTTTTTAATGTTTATTTTTGAGGGAGAGAGTGTGCATGAGCAGGGGAGGGGCACGCACACACGCGCGCGCACACACACACACACACACACACACACACACACACAGAATCCAAAGCAGGCACCAGGCTCTGAGCTGTCAGCACAGAGCCCGACATGGGACTCCAACCCATGAACCATGAGATCATGACCTGAGCCGAAGTTGGACACTTAACCGACTGAGCCACCCAGGTACCCCACAGTTTTTTGGTTTTTTGGTTTTTTTTACATTTATTTTATTTTTGATAGAAAGAGACAGCACAAGTTGGGGAGGGGCAGAGATACAAGGAGACACAGAATCCAAAGCAGGCTCCAGCCTCCGAGCTGTCAGAACAGAGCCCAACATGGGGCTCGAACTCACAAACCGCAAGATTGTGACCTGAGCTGAAGTCGGACGCTTAACCAACTGAGCCACCCAGGCGCCCCAGTTTTCATTTTTTAATAACAGAACTTTGGCCTCTGGTGACAGAGTTACCTAGGTTTATCCAGAATCTTTGACTCCAAAAATCTCCCTTGGCAGTCACCAAAAATATTCCGAAAACAAACAACCCATGGAGAATCAAAAGGAAAGCAGGAAGACTTCCTGTCTGGGAGGGGAGTCTGCAGCTTAATTACTACTGCCAAATGGGAAATAGGGCATTGAGCAGGAGCCTTGAGTTTCATCTTTGGAAAGATGAGTAAGTGAATGAATGAGCCACTATTAGCTGTCTACCATGTGCTAGGCACTGTTAGATGCACTTGACACGTATTAACTTGTTTAGTCCTCACCAAACCCCTAGAAGTTAGGTGGTAATCTCACCATTTGACAGATGAAGAAATAGGACTAATTTAATTAGTGGAGGAGCTGGAATTCAAATCCAGGCCATCCAGACTCAAAGCCATGCTCTTAATTACTATGCTATATTGCCTCTCAGCAGATGATAGTGTTTACAATTATTAATTGTGCCCCTTCCTTCCTGTTGCAGGAAGGAGTTTTTTGATGGCTGCAAAGCAATAAGTGCAGACAGCATTGATGGGATCTGTGCACGGTTCCCTAGCCTCTTAACAGAAGCCAAACAAGAGGATAAATTCAAGGATCTCTACCGGTTTACATTTCAGTTTGGCCTGGACTCTGAAGAAGGGCAGCGGTCACTGCATCGGGAAATAGCCATTGCCCTGTGGAAACTAGTCTTTACCCAGAACAATCCTCCAGTATTGGACCAATGGCTAAACTTCCTAACAGAGAACCCCTCGGGGATCAAGGGCATCTCCCGGGACACTTGGAACATGTTCCTTAACTTCACTCAGGTGATTGGCCCAGACCTCAGCAACTACAGTGAAGATGAGGCCTGGCCAAGTCTCTTCGATACCTTTGTGGAGTGGGAAATGGAGCGAAGGAAAAGAGAAGGGGAAGGGAGAGGTGCACTCAGCTCAGGGCCCGAGGGCTTGTGTCCCGAGGAGCAGACTTAGTGGCTCTATCCCAGGAGCAGCAGCAGCAGCAGCAGCAGCAGCCGCAGCAAGGATCTGCCTGCTGCTCTGTAGCCAACTGAGGGATTGGACCTTTCTGGAAATTACTGAAGATCCAGATATTTTCTACTTTACACCTTTCTCTGCCTTGTATCTGAAAGGGCTCTAAAATGCTGTATCATGTTTTAGGCACTTTCTTCACTTTTTGGTTATTTTGGTTATTTCTTTTTTGGGGGGGTTCCCCCAAAATATTTGAACCTGGCTACATGTTGTGTATCTTTTTTTTGAAGCCTTCAGATAGAATAAGCCTGCCATTTCTTGCACAAATTAGATTTTTTTTTTTTTTGTGGGGGAGGGTATAGAGCAGGGAGGGGGGAATGGGATGGTTAGGTTGAATTAACATTACAAGATGATACAGTGCCAGATCTCAGTTTTGCATATTCTGTTTTTCAGGGCAGGTCTGTACTGTGTGTAGTGCTGTTTACATGGTTGGATTTAGGTTATAATAATTATTTTAAAAGATTTACACAGAATTGAATAGCAGTGTTAACTGTTAACCATATTGCATTAATTCCCAGGCGATTTAAAGCTCTTGGAGAGCCAAGGCCAGCCAAGAGCATTTGTAGTCTGGTGACAACCCCCTTTTAAGCTAATTTATCCGAACCCCTTTTCTTCACTTCTTGCTCATTCCTTCTTTGACCTATTTCATTTCATGTTGCATTTATCCATCAACATGCTGCACCTGTCAGTCAAGTGAGCAGTTTTTTTTTATACCACATTGTACTGAGAACCACTTAAGCATTGAATGCAGAGAAAGCAGTGCTACCTCAGTTTTGCTGGAAGTAGACTTTGATAGTTTTTTTTTTTTTTTTTTGATGAATTTTCTGTATTTTCATGTTGTAGGTGAAAATACCTTTTTTTTTTTTTTTTTTCATTTGCCTTGGAGCCAAAGTTTCTGTTCCTGGTGGTCGGAAAACTGTGCCTGCCGGCCAACTGACTTGAAGGAAAACTGTGGTATGGAGCTCTGCTTGAATTTTTTTTTTTTTTTAATTTTTTTTTTTTGATTATCATCAGCTTACTTGTCTGGCAAGTGCAGAAGCCTGGGACTGGCCTGAACTCTGCCAAACAAATATAGAAGTGTATTTAATAGTTAAACTTGTGCCCT
Organism: Acinonyx jubatus; assembly: GCF_027475565.1. NCBI lineage: Eukaryota > Metazoa > Chordata > Mammalia > Carnivora > Felidae > Acinonyx > Acinonyx jubatus. The sequence continues at coordinate 12,055,464 of NC_069398.1, read as the reverse complement.
TTCCCTTCTTGCTGCACCCATGTTGTCACTTAATCCCCAGGAGTTATTTATTACCTTCTTTGTTAATGTCAAGCTCATTTGGGGTAATGTGATAACTGTTTAGGTTTACATGACCCTCCTCTCTTTTTCCCTACCCCCAAATATGTATATATACATATATAAGATATGTATATATTTTACCTATATAAAATATATATATATACACATATATGTATCTATATTCCTTTATTTCTTTGCCTGCTAAAACTGGCCATAAAAGAGGGAGCTGCCTTCAATATATAAAGCATAAGAAGAGTGCCAGGGAATGTCATAAATGGAGGCTTTTGAATCTGAATTTGGACCATTTTCACTAAAGAGAAGATGAATTTTCTCAGCCCTTCCCTCATACGAGGGAGGGCCAGTTCCCCAGACTCCTTTACGTGCTCGCTCCATAAGGTCTGCTTTGGCCATACTGCCACACGGGAGCTGACTCTGGTCCTACCCAGTTTCAGTAGAGGGTCCTCTTGTTATTTTTCCATTTAAAAAAACGGCCTCAAAAAACTGTACTGGAAGGGTGGGTGGCAGGAACTTGTATAGTTCAGCTTCCAACACTTTGGAATAGATTGAAAAGGGAATCTTTTGAATAAAAACTTTTAAAATATTTATACTCTTGAGGTAATGAGAGTTTGTCTATTAAACATTTGGAGTTTTCTTCCCTAACTACTCCCATCTGCCTCCCAGGTATGTTTCTCAGCCTGGGCAGAATTTGCTTATTTTGAGTTCCTTTATTAGTAGCCTATGGCTCCAGGCTCCCATCTTTCCAAAGAGGATTATTTAAAGAGTTTCTGCGGTCGATGTTTTCTAAGATTGACAATGACCTAGGAAATGTACTTGGGGGGTTGATTTTTTTTTTTTTTTTTTAAAGCCCCTAAACCTTACAGTTGCTTCTTCTAGAGGGCTAGAAGGGAAACTTTCAAATCAGCCACAGCAAGTTAGCAGTACTGCTGGAAAGCTGAAGAGGGTCTCAGGCCAGATGTCTGGCTTTTGTTCTAGCCTAAGACACAAGTTCCTTGAATAAAGAGAGTTTTTAGGGGCCCATTGGGTTTTGTGGGCTCAACTGTAGTCAGGGTGCCCAGACTGAGGTCTTAAAGGGGGAATGCCTTTTTATCCAGCCAGTCTGCGACCTCTAGTTTTTCCTGATTCTGGACTGGGTCAAGGTTGAAAAGGGAGAAAGGCAGGCTGCTTCTCCTAGTCCGGTAAGGCTCTCTTCTTAGATGACAAGGGTATATGGAGAGAAGTGCACAAAAGAGGGAGGCACTGAGGATCCTGAGGACTCTGGAGAAACTGGATTCCTTTCCCAGCCTACAAGGTAGCATTCCATGCATGAGGTGTACTAGACTGGGTAGATTTTGTAAATTAACTAACTATTCAGCCTCCCCACCCCCCAGAAAAGGGCCAGTAAAGAAATTATTTTTGGTTATATTTTTAATGATGTATTTGTTACAGAAATGCAAATGAGAAACCAGAAAAGGGAGCCGTTAGGGAAGGACTTAAAGGGTCCTTCCAGGTTTGACTTCATGATGCAAGGAATTCAAGCTTCCACAGTAGCTCTGCGCCAATGTTTGACTACAGGAAAAGCAATTTTGCAAAGGGATCGAAGATGGGTGTGTATGTAGGATTTGTAGTCATTTCTGGGAAGCGAAAGGTCTCTGGTTCTTTTAACCTAGAAACAGGTTTTCTGTTTAATGGGTGAGCAGTAATTGTGTGGAAGAGGCCAAATGCGTGCCCCTCAGGTAAACCAGTGCACTCTTCACTTTAACAATGTAACACCAGGGTGGTGTGAAGAGGGGCAGGATATGGATGCAATTTTGAAAATAGGCAAATATTTGAGGGTAACTACAATACATTGAATACGTATTGGGAAATTCTTGGTTTTCAGCAAATGGCTGAGTTTGTGGTTAGTGATTAGAAAGCTGTATGAGATGAAGTGTTGCTTCATTGAAATGCTCTTCCCCCATCCCTGCCATATTTGAATGTATCATTAACCCCACCTATTGTAATGACTTTGCTGTGCTTCAGCTGGTTGCCTCAACAGTATTTCCTCATCTGTGCCAGATGTGCTCACATCTGTGAGATGTGAGATAGGTCCCAGACACCATGTCTACCCTTCCGATAAAAAGTATTAGAGCTGGGTAAAGATCCCAATTTCAACCAAGCCCACAGGCCCAAAGAAATCCAACTGAAAATGTACAGGGCAGTGTTTTTGACATTAAAACTTTCCTAAGGAAGGCACAAACTAGCCTTCTTAGGAAGAAGGGATTAAGCCACAAAGTATTTAATCAGTCTTTGAAACAGTCTTGATTTCCCAGAGGTTGATGCCAAATTCAGCCCTCATTGCTGGAGCCTGTAGGATGTGGGACTCCATAGTTCGTGTGATGGCCTCAAATACTATACACTATGCCAAATTGCATTAAACAATAGTGGGAAATTACTGGGATAAGGACTTGGGTCTAAAAGTTGAAGAACCAAAATATCCGTATTTAGGACTTTGGTTTGCCACATTTAAAGTGAAGTCTTGAGTGTAGTGAAGCCCAGAAGTAGACCCAATTATGCAATTATAAGGGCTGGAGAGAAGATGCTGCTAGGTTTGTTTTGTTTTAGCTGCCTGCTTTCGTCTTTTTCTTGTGTCTCTAATGTTTGATTAGTGATGACTTGAACATCTTGGCAACTGACAAAGGTCTTCAGTGGTGGACTCTAGCAGTATCTTGTTTAGAAAGGACTATTAAAAGTTAGTACAGTATGTTGAGACTCACTTGAGGACATTCACATTGATCCTCAACTTACTCCATAATCTGTTTTTTGAATGTTATAGGGTGGTTCCCACTCACCCCTTTCAGAATTTATTCCTATAAACTGTAATTATAGCATATATCCAGTTTAATCTGGACTGGGGGCCGTGTTTTAGTGAGGATCTGCAGGTGTTTTTTCTTACTGAAAGACAGACTTGAGCACTGGTTGCAGACACCAAGATGATTTATATAGCTTTGAGTAACCGTCAGGTACGGCGGCATCACATCCTCCCTATTCCTCTTGGAAACTAAGCCTGCTTTCATAGATACCTTTTTCCACCATGCACCTTCCCTTCTTTCAATATAATCTTGGATAATGCCAAAGCAAGCCATTCAACAGAAGCACACCTCCCCCCCACCCACCGCCCCTGCCATTTATTCTGGGGGAAGTGTCTTCCCTCTGACTCTGGTCCCCAGCCCCGAATCTGTAATAAACTCCTCTTACCTGTTGCACTAATGAATATAATTCTAGGTTTCAAAGGGGGAATTTGAAGCAATAGGCAAATGGGGCTTGGATGAATTGGTCCTACAGATACCCTGCCTTAACCCACTGAGGTGATGAGTCCACTACTCATGTGACCCTCCACCTTTGTGGATTCCTCTTGGTTTGTGACCAGTCTGTCTGTTTCTTGAGGTTGTACAAACTTGTTGACAAAGGTCAATACTTTTGTTTGTATTCTCTGCACTGTTGCACTCTCCAAATGGCCCCTTGAATATTTTTAACTTGTTACACACATTTTGGTCTTTGTCTACATTTTTCTTTTGATGTTTTTGTTTTTTTATTTGAAAGGTTACCTGCTGTTGGATTTAATAAATTTGTTTACTTGACTGTTGACAATTGTGAGAGAGAAAAAAAACAAAACCAGTGACTTAATTCTGGGGCAAGATTTACCCACCAGGAGCCTCTTCCAACGTGATATTGGATAGCAGTTTCTATGCTTTGGAAAATAATCCAGATGGTACAGGATCCTCAGACTTCAAACATGGATGTTGACTTCCCACTCACAAACTTAAAGGCCTTTGGGTCATAATACTTGTAGGCAAAAGGCAAATGAGTCCTCAGAGGGCCACTACTTAAATAGTCTTACCAGAACAACTGATTTGGATTCCCATGAGGAACAAAAAGTGAATGTGAGCACTGTGCTAATGGATGGCTCCTACATCAGGTTGGCAGTGATTAAGGCAAAGGAGACCAGCTGAAACTGTCAAGTGCCACTGCTGTGTGACCTTTGGCAAGTTAGTGAAATTCTGAGTTTCCTTATACTCATCTGTAAACTCAAGAGACTATTTCCATCAGAGTGTTAGGATTTAAAAGAGTCTTTATAAAAAGCACCTAAATCACGTAAGTTTAAGGTTTCCAAAAGGATGTCAGGTGAGTAATGGCAAGGAATCCAGAGAAGAGGAGATGGGGGGGGTTGGCATGATCACACATGACCTTTCACAAGTCACTACCCCTCCTGGGGGCTTAACGTCCCTCTGTGCCAAATTGGGGGGTGGGGGGATGGGAGTGCTTAGACTAACATGATCCCTGATGGCTCTCTTTGGCTCATACATCCTAGAAGTCTGATTATGGTAGACCAGTTATGACCCTTAGCTTCCTTTCATTGTATTTTCTGTCTTGTTATTGTTTGTATTCAGGAAAGCTATTGGCCAGCCATCTTACTCACTTCTTTGATGGAGGCCCTAATGACCTTCCTAAAGATTTCCAGCCTCATGTTGGTATCTCCTAAAAATAAGTAAGTACAGTGGTGGGACTAGATGTGCTTTTGTTTTTCCTTTCAGTTGGAAAGGATCTGGGAGTCATGGCTACATCCTCTAGCTAGGGACAGGGTTATAGGGTTTCCTCAATGAACTGGAATTTTTTTTCTTCTCTTACCCTTATTACCAAGGTTAGCATCAGATGGAGGCTGGATGGAAACCTAGGGGAGGAGTGGTGACTTTTTTCCCCTCACTTAAAGTGCATCTCCAAAACATGTACTTATTCCCCAATTGGCTCTTGGGCTTGTGTCTGCTGCGCTTTGGCCTTTCTGAGGTATTGAGCCCAGCCAGGGCCTTAACAAACAGAGGTTTGGAGAATTACACAGTGAAAGATACTGATTTGGGTGCTTATATAGAGCCTGGAGCTATTCAAAGTGTTGTTATGGTGCTATACAGCTGTATAGATAATATAGGGCTAAAATCCAATTTATTTTTTGATGAGGGGCAAGCAACTTCTTCACACCAGAGATGAGCTTAACTCTGCATATAGAATGGACAGTTCGTAGCAAGAGAGATACAACAGAAGGTAGTGCTAAGGGTCCAGAGACGTACAGAAGAGTCACCCTAGCACTGGCCTCTTCTCTCTTCTCAAATCCAGTTGCCAAAAGCACATGGCTGGGTTGCCTCTAGAAGTACTCTCTTAGCTCTGGGTTTTGATCTAGGCTCAAAAGGGTTAGTCTGCCTGGAAAGGAAAGGTAAGGGAGCCAGCCCAACTTCTCCCATTTCCTTTCCTTTGCTATGACTTCTCAGGAGGCCCTGTCTTTTGAAAGCCATAAGGCTCTTATCTGGGCTTAATATTCTTCCTATGTAATGTTCCAACCTTGATTCTCTTGCCTTAGGGGTGCTGAAAAAGTCCTAGTGAAATATGGCAGCAGTGCAGTCAACAACAAAGCATCTGACTGTAGTGTTGTATAATCCATGCTGATGGGGACTCTCCATGGCCCTGTGTTTATCTGGGGTGGTGCTGCTGAAATTGCTAGTATGTTAAAATATAGAGCTACAAAATGGTAAGGCACCTTTTGTAAGAAAAGACAGAAGAAAACAGTGACACAGGCTCTTGCATACATGGCCTTACATAGTAAAGGACACATCCTCCGTGATTGGGTAAGTAGAGATAGATAAATGGGTAAAATCTAAATATTTGGGGAAAAGTTGTCACATGCCAAAATAAATTACAGGAAGAATAAAAGTAAAAGTGTAAAAATTAAATTATTAAAAAAAATACATATACACACACACTTGTCAGTGGCTATTAATCTCTGAAGACTTTCTAAATACAAGAGCAAATAGAACAAATCATAAAAGACTTCTAAAACTATCTTTAAAAAGTAGAAACATTTTTACAATAATAAACCAATGGGACACTGTACTTAATCCATAGGGAGACCTTAAAGAAAAACAACTGGCCAAAAAGCTTCTGAAAAAAATAGATGTGAATCTACAGGATATTCAAATAAATAGAAATTAAAGCTGTACTGAAAAGTTTTTTTTTTTAATTTTTATTTTAACCTATCAAACTGGCAAGATTTGAAACAAATCCATGTTAGTAAACACAAGGTAAAAGCTTATATGGAATTAAAAAAAAAAAAAAAAAACCTTAAGTGTCCATACTCTTTAACCCAATAATTTCACTTCTAGGAATGTTTCCTCAAGAAATATTATCTGTCAAAGATGTTGTGCAAGGATATAATTGGTAGCATCAGTTGGGAACAACTTCAGTGTCAACAATAGGGGGCAGTTTTAGAAATTATGGCACATATCAACATGTTGGAATATTATGCAGCTGTTAAAATCTCTGCTTTTAAATAATGGAAAAAGTATGATAGACTAAAATAGGGGCAGTTGTTGACTCTAAGTGGTGGGTTCGAACAGATGTGACTAACTTTTCTGGATTTTCCAAGTTGCCATTAATTGGTCCTCTTTATAATAGGGAAGAGGTTTTTTACAAAAAGGGGGACAAAAGGAAATTGCACATGGCTAAGTGTCCTGAATAATTCTATGGGTGAGGAGGTTAGAAATTTGGGAGTAATATGTTCAAAGCCTAAACCAAGAGTTCTGTAAAAACTCTTGGGAGTTGCTTTTTTCCCCACAAACGAGAAGCTGCTTCTCCAGCAGCTGCCTTGGCAGCTCTGCATTGGCTGCCTAGAAGGGTGTGGGAGGAAAAATGCACAAATGCACTTATGAATGGAATGTGTGTTTTGCAAGAGGCCAAGTTGGCAGCTTTGGCTTCCAAAAGGTGGGAGCATCAGCTGAAAGAACAGAGTGTGCAGACTTGAGGCCTCAGAGACCTTATGGTCTAGGCCCAACTCTGCCGAGTTCTGGAGTTGGGGGCCCACTGGGAAACCTCCCATCCAGGAGAAGGAAATGATCTTGGCTATTCCTAGGAGCAAAGGCAGTGCTCTTGGCACATGGAGCCTCATCTGTTCTGTGATCCCACACTTGGAAAATGTTTCTCAGTAACATGTCATTTATTGAAGACTTAATGTGGGTTTTCCCTAATTTAATCCTCATAACAACCTTATTATGTTAGGTACTAATGTCCCCATTTTAAAGGTGAGGTAACTGAGGCTCAGAAAGGGAAAGTTATATATAGCCCACTATTCTGTCATTTTCCACAAGCTGGATCTTTGAATTTTCACAATAATCCTTAAAAAGATATGGCCTCATTTTATAAACTGGAACTCTACTCAGATGAGATTAAGTGGCTTGCCCAGAAGCAGAGGTCTGTCCATATCCAAAGGCAGACACTTAATTTGTCTCAGGACTGGAGTCTCAAAAAGTAAACAGCAGTTAAGCTTCTATAGCTTTGGAGCTCAGCTGGAGGTGGAGAAAGAATCCAGAAGCATTGTCAACTTCAAGATGGTCTCAGGGCCTCACAGTACACCTGGAGAGTTTTCCTCTTTACAAGGGAGCTTTAAGTGTTGTGTCTCCATCCTAAATCAAAGCTCTTAAGTTCTGGCTCCTGGTTCCCAAGTTTTACAGAGGGCCAGCTCTTAACAGAAGTTAAAGGATTAAACACTGCCTTATATGCCCAACCTTGAGAGGTAATTTAAGTGTTGTTGTGAAAGTAATACATGGTGATTTAAAACCAAACACAGAAAAGCAATTGGTAAAACCTAATCTTCCAATCTCACTAGTAAGAGAAAAACACTGTTCACATTTGGCATACAGTCTTCCAGGTTTTGTTCCAAACTTAGGCATGTCTTGGTGTACCTTTTTCTACAAACTACACACACTATTCAGTAACCCTCTATATTTCCTACAACATATATTGGGAATACATAATCACATCCTCACAAAAATCCCATAAGGTAGGTATGTACCATTACTGTCCCAAACACAGAAATGTTATTCAAGTTCATACAGTATGTAGGAAAGCTAGGATTCAGAGTCAGTCTGTATCCAGAGGTCCACTTCCACTTAATAGCTACCAAGAATTCCACTGTGCTCACTCTGTGATATCTGCTCCGTACGTGTTTATGTGAAACTATCCTATTAGGATAGGATATTCCTACAGAAGTGGAATTGCTGGGTCCCCATCTATGAAACAATTTATAAGGGTTTTGGTGTGATACATACTGTATACTGGATTAGTTCATCTTTTCTAGAGGGCAGCTAAGTATCTCTGTTTTGGAGTTGTGTGTGCCTGTACCCATGTCCTTTCCAACACAGAATGTTAATATTTTAGGAGGTGATAAAAAAGAAGAGCAGCTTTTACTAAAATTGAAGCTTCCAGTTCTAAGGGGAAGATCTGGTGTGATGGGGCCACCTATTGGTGAAGGGTGACACTGCAGTCTCACTGAAGGGAAGGAAGCATTCCTAAAAATGGAATTAGAAGGGTGCTTCCAGTGTTGGTAAAAAGCCTAATTAGTCTTCCTTTCTTGGGGGGGGAAAGTCTGCCAGATTTTCAGTTCAGTCTCTTTTCCCTTCAGTTTTTTAACAGCTGTCAATGAGAAAAGTGTGCCTTAGAGAAATTTGCTTCATAGATAGTATAACTTTGACAACCTGCATTAAGGGCTGAATTTTCTCCATACTGAAGTCCCTTTTCCTGGTTTCCTTACCTACATATTACCATTTAATAGGAGTGCTACCTAGGATGAGCATGTACTACAATTTCCACTGACACAAAGAAAAGTACAAACTGGTTTCCTTCCCTCACCCCATCTTAAGATCAGGAATGCTTGAATTGTAGGCATTTATTGAAAATTTGTACATGCCATATAAACGTTAGGACTAAACTTCTTAGGTAGTATACCATTTCCACAAAAGCTTGTCTGCTGGACAGAGAGGCTGCAGCCTGACCACATTCTCTGCCACTGTCCACAAAGGATGATAAATGGCACATGGAAAATGATGGTCAGACTCACGAACATATTTTTGGGGTGGTGCTTTCCTCTTCATCTTTTATTCCCATCAGTCCTAGGCCAGAGAATGATCCATGAGTGCTGCAACAAATGAGTGAAGATAGGTTTCTAATCCACAGGGTTGAAAGAATGGTTACAGACTCATAGGTAAGAGGTGGTAAGTTATTTTGGATATATGTATGGGGCAGAGGACAAGCAGGGAGACAGTTTATGGAAAGCTGCCTACTGAAAATGATTCAACAGAAAGAATACTGACCAGTCCCAGAGGCCTATAATCAGTTCAGCTCTGCCATTTAACAGATGTGAGGCACATCTCAACCAAAGGTGAATAACCTCAAACTGAGGCTATTGTCTTCAACTATAAAACCATTAAATACTTAAATTAGGATCTCACAGGGCTTTTGTGAGGACTTTAGACAATGATTGATAAAATACATCATTTCCTCATATATCATACAGATCATTCACCATGTACCAAGCATTATTTTAAGCACTATATGCATTCTCATTTAATCCTCAAAAGAGCTGCTGTACCTAACGTAGGTACTGATGCAGGTACAATTGTTACGTCCACTTTTCAGAAAGAACCAGGCTCATAGACCTAAAAACTCGCTCAACAAGTTGAGTGACAAAATAATGCATATTGTAAAACACTTGGTACAGTTTAGAATTTAGGAGTCAACATTTTAGTTCCCTGCCACCTTGTAGTGAATGTTCAAAGAATTGGGTTGGAGGGCTGAGGAGCTATCCAAGGCAAATCAGGTGGAAATGAGCAAAAACAAACAGAATCTGTCACCACCTGATGTCTGAACTTATGCTAACAAGCACTGGCCTTTTGGGCATGGAAGACTGGAGCTTTGAGTGCTGGAGAGAGGCTCTGGAGTCAGACCATCAGGGTTCAAATCGTAAACTGTACTTATTAGCTAGTTGTGCGGCCTTCAGCAAGTTGCTTAACCTGAACCATTTTCTCCACTTGTTAAATGAGCACTCAACAACCTCAACTGAAAACACATGTAAGCATTTAGCACAGTGTCTGACATTAAGGGTTTGATGAATTATGGCAAATATTGCCATATTTAAAATCTTCATTTTAGCATCTACTGGAAATACAAGGATTAAGAGTTGAGTCAGGCTCCATGCATGAGGAAGCCTACATTCTCTGCTACTCCTTCCTGTGCTTTTAACCCTTTCCCAGGGCATTGGGATCATGGAGACAGTTGCCAAAACAAGGCCCAGAGAACTGAGTCACACAGCAAGCTTATAGTTTAAGGAAATGCATGCTCAACATGGCTATAGAAATCAAGATGTAACTTAAAATTTTTTTTTTATTTTAATTAGGCTGCACGTGTGGGGGTTGAACTCCTGATCCTAGATCAAGAGTCACATGCTGTACAGACTGGACTAAGCCAGCCAGGCACTCCCTTAACATGTAACTTTTAAAAGAAAGAAGTAACATCAGGTTTCCTTACTGTAGGCTTTTTGCTATTTCCAGAGTTTTTTCCTGACTTGTTAGATGTGTCTTAGGACCTTTTGCCTTAGAACCTAAGCCTTTTTTGCTCCCTGACCACAATGATCCCTTCCTCAAGCTCTCACCCACTGTAGAATAATATCCTGGCCACTTCTGGAAGGAGAAAGCTTTGGCCTATTCTTAGCTTAGTTTACATACACAATGGAGAATCTAAGAATTCTACCTAGAACAGAAGACCCTTACTCTACCCCCACCTCCACATACTGGCTCTGACAAACTATCTCAAGGCAAGTCAGTCTGTTCCTCAGAGTCTCTGCTCTTAACCAAAAAGATTTTTTGGCAACTTATGGTCACCTTGTGCTGTTAACCTCCACAAAAGCCTGTTTAAAGTATATCAGTCTAAGATTTTTTTTTTTTTTTTTAAATGTAAAGACTTAATGGCAGCTTCTGTTCCTCTCAAGCAATTCTCTCAAGCTGCCCAAAAGGTAGCCCATCTCACTAGTGGCCCTAAGATGCATGTTACAAGAATTTTATGACAGGAAATTAATGTCTGATCCCATGTTTTAATGCCTGAGGCATTCATGTTCTGCCATCTGGGAACTTGGGGCTGGAAAAGAATCCTAGAATGTCAAAATTTTAAGGAAATTTTTCAGAAGTAAATACAATCTAGTGATTTTCAAACTGCTCAAAAGAGCTACAGCCCCCCTTGCCCCCTCCCCCAATATATATGCTCATCCAACTACCCACTCACTCATTCTAGAACTGCCTATCTTTAGCATTAGGATTTAACAGCAATTTTTCTTTAAAAAAATTTTTTTTTTCAACGTTTATTTATTTTTGGGACAGAGAGAGACAGAGCATGAACGGGGGAGGGGCAGAGAGAGAGGGAGTAACAGAATCGGAAACAGGCTCCAGGCTCTGAGCCATCAGCCCAGAGCCTGACGTGGGGCTCGAACTCATGGACCGCGAGATCGTGACCTGGCTGAAGTCGGACGCTTAACCGACTGCGCCACCCAGGCGCCCCAGCAATTTTTCTTTTAACGGAAAGGTTTTATAGTTGGAAGGTTTGAAAAACACTGATCTACTCCAAATCTCTCATTTTACCGAAGGGAAATTGAGACCCACAGTGGGAAAGTGGCTTGACCACCTGTCAGGAGATACATGAGTGGCTTGACTACCTATCAGGAGAGCTGGGACTGGACCCAGAGTTCTGGTCCATTATTCCTCAGGCTTAGAATCAGCAAAACAGGCTCTCTTTGGCAAAGAGGGAGATGGTAGAGAAGGCAGGAACACCTGAAATGTGAGAAAGATCATATCTGGTCTAGGCCTTTCCCTAGAATTTTTTGACTTTTTACTCAAGTGGGGTTAGGCAGATGCCTCCTGTCCTATAGAGGCTGCAGGCCCTAAGACCTCTGGCTTTAAACTGGGATGAGCTATCTCCTTGTGGGGCTAAAAACAGTAATTGTAGGACATACACATGTAAAATGGATAAAGAGAACATCAACAAAAGGCCAACGGCTGAAGTCCAGGAGCCAGAATCATGAAGGGACAACCCTTCAGTCCTTACCTCTTGGTTCCTGGCAATAGGATGAGGCAGAGAGTGCCCGGGCTCAGGCTGTGGTAGAGCTTTCCTATCTTCCGGCCCCAGCGCCAGGCTGCTATCTTTGGGTGGTCCACCTTCAGAACCTACAATAAAAGTCATGTGTTAACACTCAGCCAGAGTACCCTATGCTCACCTGTGGAGAGGCTGCAACTTTTCAGGGTTTGAACTGTGGGGTCCCAGGAAAGGCTCTACGGAAATCCTCTATATGAAGCTAAAGCCCATACTTAAGGGTTCTTTGTCCATCCCTGCATCCCTAGTCCACAGGTCAGTTTAGTAGGAGTATTCTGTGTGGGTCTTCCAGGGCCCTGACTTTGGGGAACCACCTCACTAATGAGAGGCCCAGACTAAGGAGTCTGGCTCCTGTCATGAAGTATCTTTGTGACCTGGGAAAGTCACTCACCAGCTCTGGCCTCTATTTCTTAAGGGTGGGAGATTAGATTAGGATAGAGTTCCCCAAACTTCAGCCATTCACCTTCTATCTTCACCCTTCTGCTTGTGTATCCCTCTAATATTTTTCTTTAACAGTGAGTCAGTTTGTTCCCTCACCTCACTGAAATAATTAATCTAGAAGTCACAGGTTCAGCGTGATTGCTGTGTATACTTTAGTGTTAGAAAAACAAGATCTTAATATATAAGTGGGGGGATAAAAAGTCCATCTATGACCACTAAAAATCATCTTGTATATGTAACTACACTTTGAGAAAAGCCTTGAATTACTAAAGACGTGCCCAGCTCTTTAACCTCCTCCTATGTTAGAAGGCCCTCAAAGTACCTTGAGAGCCATCTGGAGGATTAAAAGCCTGATTTTAGCAGGTATGGAGGAGGCAAAAGTGTAAGACATTTTGAAGAAAAATGTGTTTAGGTCTGGAAGAAGCTGGAGAATGAAATAAAACTAGTGCCAGGGAAGGAAAAAAAAAAAAAAGCTCAAAGGCTTTAAGTGTCACTTGAGCTGGACTCCTAACTTCCGTAAACATCAGAAGGCCAATCAATGCCTAGAGACAGTGAACCAAGACCGCTACCTTTTCCCTCCGACCCCAGGATTCACTCACTCACTCACCTGTAAGGCCTGCTGCTCTGAAGGGGGAGGTATGACACGAACCCCTGGGGTCCTTCTTGATTCAGGAGGTATGCCCCTGAGCCAAGCATGGAGATGCCTGGGGGTTAAGGCATGCCTGCCTTTCAGCTTCCAGTCCTTGCCTTTGAGAATGTTGAGAGCCCTCTGGGCACTGCCAAAAGTTTTGAATTCTGAAAGCAAGAATACCCCCTTCTGTCACTAAGGGCCTTTAAAAAGCCTGGTCCCCATGGTACCCATCCAGGTTGGAGCTTGCCAGGGCCAGGAGAGGGCAGAATCAGCTGCTGACCTGGTCCAGTCCCCTAGGAGGGCTTATTTGGTGAACATTTACCTTTTCTGACCTCACATTATCACCATCCCTAATCTCATTACCCCAAGATTACATTGTGTAGTTTAGACTTACTCAGGAAACAGTATTTTTTTTGCTTTCCACTTTTAAGATCTTTAGGCAAGATCACAGCTTCCAAGCCAAGGAAAATGTTGGACTGCTGCAATAGGTGTTCTTTAAAGGTTTGGTTCACTCCAGACAGGTATATAGTACCTCGGTTCTCAGAATCTTGTTCCAGCTCCTTCACAAGAGTGCTAGAGTCAAGAGTGAGCTCTGTCACAGGCCTCTGCACCTAACCAAGGAAGATGGTATTAGTGGTAGCAAGTCACTACTTCAACTTCGAGGCCTATTATATACTAGCAAGTAACTTAATTCTGCAGTTTCCTTATCTATATAAAGAGGTTAATGATAAATGCTGCAGAGGACTATGGTAGAGACTTCTGTATTAGATAAATAATACATAAATGAAAATATTTTTGTGTAAACTTACTCTCCTCCCTTTCCTCCTCCCCCGAACACCCTGCAATGGAAATGAATTCCCTGATTTCTACCCCAATGAAATTATTTGCATAAGAAACTTAAAGACACCATTTGATCTCTTTAAAAGTTAAAGGAAAGGGCAGCTATGGAAAAACATCCAGAATAAGCCTTTTGAGGTCTAAGTAGTGATAAAGAGTACAAGGAAGACCCCAATGTAGCCCAGGCTGATTATGACAAGAACAAAAGCTGTCATGTTTTACGGTCACTGCTAGAAGAATGCTGGGCTTGGCTGAAGGCTTTCCATAACACAAAGTCTTGTGTTTGTTGGGCCTCTTGAGGGCATTTCTCAAGGTGGTGTTATACACTAGGGTACTGTAAATACAGGTCATGCTAGGTCAGGGCTGATTGAAGGGTGCTGCTTTTTGCTTTCTCTGACTACCCTACCTTGATGCAGGTACTTTCTACCAGAATGCCATCCAAGGATTCTATGGCCAGCTGGGCAGCTTCCAGAACTTCATACTGAATACACAGATGTGGCTGCAGAAAAAACAAGATTTTATCTTTGCTTTCTAGGCTCAAACTATTAAAGAAGGGACTGGGAAAGGGCCCTAAACTACTGGCCAGAGCCATCAGAATAAATGTTCTCTTTGCTGTGCTGGGCTAGACAGTGATCGCAGATCACCTTTAGGTAAAATCACCAAGGTTTGTTAAGTGATTTCTCAGACAATAAGTAACCTTTATTAGTCATTTAAAATTGAAGCCTTCTCTTCCTGGGTGGTATCAGCAAAGCACTAATAAATCTTTAGTACCCAACTTGCTTTTCATATTATGTATTATGAACCACTAAAGTCTTCATTGCAAGTCACAGAGACTAATTTTGTCTTGTTAGCTTAATTTCACACAGGCACCTTTCTTATAAGCTTGGGGAGGTTAGTGCTTCCACTGGATAGGCTGCATCTTCAAATTGACTGCTTTTCTGCTTAATGATTGAGGTATAGCATCATCATGGAGATTAAAGTGCTCCCAGAGAAAAGCTTCATGATACTAATTTGGCAAAAGAAAATAAAACAATTGGACTTTATCAGAATTAAGAAGTACATCAAAGGACACTATCAACAATGTCAGAAAGCAACCCTAAGAATGGGAGAAAATATTTGCAAATCACGTATCTAGTGTAGACTTCATATCTAGGGGCGCCTGGGTAGCTCCCTCAGTTTGGCATCCACCTCTTGATTTGGGCTCAGATCATGATTCCAGGGTCATGGGATCGATCCCTGCGTCCTCTGTACTGAGCATGGAGCTTGCTTAAGATTCTCTCTGTCCCTCTGCCCCTCACCCTGCTTGCAATTGTTCTCTCTCTCTCTCTCAAAAAAAAAGCATATCTAAAATACATAAACTGATAAAACTCAATAATAAAATATCAACCCAATTAAAAATGGGCAAAAGGACTTGAATAGATAATAGGTATTTCTCCAAAGAAGACATATAAAAGAGAGATAGAAATGCAAAAGGGAGACAGAAAAAATAAGTGTCAGCTGGAATACGGAGAAACTGGAACCCTTGGCACTCAGGGAATGTAAAATGGCCACCGGGGAAACCAGTATGGCAGTTCCTCAAAAAATTATACATAGAATTGTCAATTTTGGGTATATACCCACAAGAATTAAAAACAGAGACTTAAATAGATATTTGTACATCCATGTTCACAGAAACATTATTCAGAGTAGCCAAAAAAAGGAAACCATCCAGATGTCCATCAACAGATGAATGGATTAACAAAATGTAGTACATCCATACAATGGAATATTATTTAGCTTTGGAAGGAAGGAGATTCTGAAACATGCTACATGGATGAACCTTGAAGACATCATGCTAAGTGAAATAAGCCAGAAACAAAAGGACAAGTACTGTATGAGTACACTTATGTGATGTATAACAGACTAGTCAAATTCATAAAAACAGCACAATAGTGGTCACCATGTCTGGGGGAGAAGGACTGGAATTCTTGTTTAATGGGCACAGAGTTTCAGTTCAGAGTGATGAAAAAGTTCTAGATACATTCCAAAATCCCCAGTAGATGCCTGAAACCAGAGATAGTACTGAACCCCTGTATATACTATGTCTTTTTCTACACATAAATGTCTGTGATACAGTTTAACTTACAAAAGCACAGTAAAACATTAAAACAATAATAAAATATAACAGTACACTGTAATAATGTTATGTGAATGTGGTCTCTGTCTCAAAATACTCTACTGTATTTATCCTTATGATGTGAGACAATAAAATGCCTACTGGTTAAGATGGAGTGAGGTGAATGACTTCCACAGGCATTGTGAGGTAGTGTTAGGTTACTACTGATATTCTGACGATACATATGTTAGGAAGAAGATCAAGTGCTTCTGGACTGTGGATAAGGAGGTACTACTGTACTTAGTAACAGAACTGTACATTTCAAAACAGCTAAAAAGGCAAATTTTATGTAGATTTTACCAAAAAGAAACAAAAATCAAGACTTCTAGCAAGAAATTACAGTCCCTTGACATACCCTTTTTATCCCTTAGGTTCATCTTTCCAGGGGATATTTCTATTTATATTTTTAGGTATAGGAAAGACATTAATAAAAGATTAGGAAAAAGCACATTTTAAATATCTAGGATTCTGTACTTAGATCACTTTGTAAGATAGATTTTTTTTATTAAAAAAAAAATTTTAATGTTTTATTTTTGAGAGACACAGAATGTGAGTGGGAGAGGGGCAGAGACACAGGGAGACACAGAATCTGAAGCAGGCTCCAGGCTCTGAGCTGTCAGCACAGACCCCGATGTGGGGCTTGAACTCACGGACCACAAGATCGTGACCTGCGCTGAAGTCATGCTTAACCTACTGAGCCACCCAGGTGCCCCATGGAAGATGGTAGATTTCTTGATTCTCAAAACAAAACAAAAAAATCAGAGGGTTGGCAATACTAGGTACACATCTTTGTGGGTCAAGAACTGCTTCATCAAACAGAGCATGACTCATACTCCAGTTGGTGACAATCAAGCTCACATCAGTAATATGTGTTACCTGAATGGCCCCAGTAGACATCTGAATTTCCAACACTAATCCAAAGGTGAAAATCTAAGTTTTCCTGTTTCATTACCTGATGGGTTTCAAGAACAAGAGACATTGACCGGACTGGGCCAAAGCTCTTAAAAAGCCTCTTCACAGCCCTGAGGTTGCAATTTTTGCTAAATGGCCCAGCATAAACAGTTGACATCTCTGTCCACTTGCTCCTCATCTATAAGAAAAACAATACAGCAAGGAGGTGAATGTGGTAAGAGAATTAAATCAAATCTAAAAAAATCGTGAGTCAAAACATGGGATAACTCTGATTCAAGAAATTTCTCAACACAAACACTTGCCAAATGCACAAAGATTTGTATACAAGGATTTCATGACCACACTATTTGGAATAGAAAAAATTTATAAAGCACAAATGATGAAAATAACAGGTATACAAATGGAATACTATACAGCCGTTAAAAACAAAGATTGTGTACTGACATGAAAAGATGTACATGATACACTTAAATGAAAAAGTAAAGCTGCATGATAGTATACATAGTCTGATTCCCATTTTTATAAAAATGTGTTTTCCAAAATATTAATACAAAGAAAATGGAGAAATATAGGGCAAACATAATAAAGTATGCATTACTTTCCTTTATGCAGAGAGATTATAACTCATTAAGTAAATCATCTAGCACAACTCATTTACTTACCCTCTTGTTCATCTCCTCAGTGAGTTTGTATGAAAAAGGTTCAAAAGAGAACTGGACGATGCTGAAGGGAAACAGAGGGATTTCCACTCTGGCCTGCTCAAGAACCTGCAGAGAACAGCAAAGCCTGGATGAGGCAGGAACCTAGTGGCTCCTAGAAGTGAGCCACAATAATATGAACAAGGTTGCCTTTTTTACCCATATTAAAAAGCAATATGGGGCTGACTTTAAGGTCTAGAAGAAAATGGTGACCCCATACAACTTTCTAGAAAACAGTAAAGAGAATGATTAACATCACACAGGATTCATGCCTTTAGGATTACTAAGAAAAAGAGATTACTATAACCAAATTATCTCTAAGAAATAAGTTAAATCCCAACAGAGCTCCCACCATTTCATACTGTTAAAGACTGTGAGTAAAGACAGCAAGGAGAGGAGGCTTAAAAGACTGGAAAGAAATCAAGAGGCATGGAAGTCTTAGATGAAGTACAAACAAAATCACCCCTGAAAAGAAAAAGCACAACTGAAAGCCAAAATAATGAACACATGTCACGAATTTGATATTTCACAACACTTGACTAAAGGGAAGAAGCTTGGCAGCCTCAGAGAAATGCTTTTGGGGAAGATAAGATCTATAGAGAAGAGGTAATACCTCCTTAGAGACACAGCAGTGAAGGGAAAGAAGGAAATAAGGGAGGAAATTAAGGATCCTGGCAGAAAGATAATAAGACTAATGCCACCCTCTCCCAAGAGTATTATAAACTCCTTATTCTTTCCAGCACAGTATCATCCTCAAAATAAGCACTTAAAAAAAAAAAGAGAGAGAGAGAGTGTGTGTGTGTGGCATCAGCAAAGTGCAATACAAGGAAGCTTCAGGCCCTTACTCTCCCACAAACACCAAGTTAGCAATATAGGCCAGAATACTTTTATGTATTCTGTGAGAAACCAGTTGAGAAGCCACAGCATTTAGACCAACATAAAACCAAGAAAGGATTCTATGGAAAGGAGTAAGAAAATTTGTGGTGTTTTGCATGCTCATTCATACCCCTCCCCCCATCCAACCTAGCACAGTACAACTCAGAGGAAACCTCCCCACACTGGGAGATTCAACATTTTGGCTTGTCTTGTGGCTGCCTCAGGGACTAGTTTCTGTCTCACATGACTCAAAGCACTGATGGTACTGGCAGCATTGTTTAGAAATTCCTGAAAAGGAGTGATGTCAGTAAGGTCATAAAGTAGGAAGCTTCAGGCCCTCATTCTTCCACAAAGACACCAAGTTAACAATAACAAAGAGACCAGAATACCTTTGCAAGAACTCTAGAAACCAGTTGAGAAGCAACAGCACCAAGACCAACAAAAAAACCCAGGGGTTTCAGCAAAAGGGAAAGGAAAATATGCAGTTTTATGTGCCTACCTATGTTACTCCCCATCCTAGGAAGGATCCACTGGAGATCCTCCCACTGGATGGAAATAAGAGTGGACTCTGCATCCAATTTTATGGCTAGTCTAGGGTCACTGAGAGACTAGTTTCTGTCTCACCTGACGTAGAGAACTAACAGGACTAGGACTGGTAGCTTTGTTTGGAAGCCAGTGAAAGCAAACGCAATCACCATAGCACATTAGAGCCAAAGGGCTCTAGGCAGATGCCAAAGGGGGTAAGAGATTATGAGCATTGAGAAGAAACAGACAAGCTCCTTAGGGAATCTGAGATAACTAAAAGTACTCATGTAAGCTCTGAGAAGACACATCCTCAAATTGGTTTGAGAGGTCCTGGAACCTCTAGCTAGGCTATTTACCGAAAGTCTTCTGCTCCATGATGCCAAGCCATATGATGGCAGAGATAGTTGGTTCTTTTCCAAATGGTTAGATCTCAACAAAGAAGATCACAAGGCATACAAAAAATAGGGGGAAATGGCCCAAATGAACAAAATAAAATTCTAGAAACTAAACCTAAAGAAACACAGAATGAACTAAAAGAGAACAACACAGACAACTAATGGAAATCAGCAAAATGATGCATGAACAGTATGAGAATATCAACAAAGAGCAGCCATAAAAAATGAATGAAATCCTGGAGCTGGAAACACAGTAAGTGAATTGAAAAATTCACTAAAGGAGTACAACATCAGTCTTGATTAGGCAGAAGAATGAATTAACAAATGTAAAGACAGATCACTTGAAATCATCAAGTCAGAGTAAAAAAAAAAGAAACAAACAGATCCTAAGATGGGACAATATCCAGAAGACCAATGTACATACAATGGAGTCCTGGAAGAAGAGAGAAAGGGACAGAGAGCTTATTTGAAGTAACAATGGCTGAAAACTTCCCAAATCTGAAAAAAAGAAATGGACCTTGAAATTCAAGAAGCTCAAAGAACTCCAACCAGGATAAATCTAATAAATCTAAAGAAACCCACACAAAGACATATTACAATCAAACTGTCAAAAGTAAAAATCAAAGACAGAATCTTGAGAACATCAAGAGAAAAGCAACTCCTTGCATAGGAGGGAACTTCCTTAAGATTATCAGTGGATTTTTCAGCAGAAATCTTGCAGGCCAGCAGAGTGGTGTGATATATTCAAAGTGCTAAAGAAAAAAAAAATCAAGAATACTGCAGCCAGCAGGACTCTGCTTCAAAAATGGAGGGAAAAAAAAAAAAAAGCTGACAGAATTCATTACAACTAGCCCTGATCTGCAGGAAAGGCTAAAGGGAGTCCTTCATGATGGAAGAACATTAGACAGCAACAAGACGCCACATGAAAACAAAGTTTCCAGTAAAGGCAAACACGTGGCCAAATACAGTAACCTCTATTACGGTAATCTTGGTCTATCAATTCACTTTTAATTCTTACTCACAATTTAAGTGACAAAAACATGAAAAAATAACTATTCCTATGTTAATGAATATATAATCTATATAGATGTGATTGACTAATTATTAAATGCATTCACTTAATCATTTTCAAACTCTAATTTATTGGTAACTTTTCCTGTTTTTTTATTTTAATTTTTTAATTTGAATATAGCTGACATACAATGTTACATTAATTTCAGGTGTACAACGTAAGTGATTCAACATCTCTATACATTATGCTACACTCACTACATTTATCACTGTACAATGCTAATACAATATCATTGGCTATATTCCCTATGCTACATCTTTTACATAAAGGTGCAATTTATAACATCAATAACATAAAATGGGGAGAGTGGAGCTTATAAAAGTAGAGTTTTTGTATGCAACTGAAATTAAGCTTTAAGATGTTTTAGGTAGTTGTGATAACTATAAACAAAATATTTATAGAATATACACCAAAGGAAATGATAAAGATATCAAAATATGTCACTACAAAAAAAAATCACAAAGGAAACAAAGGAAGACAGTAGAGAGGAAAAGAGGGACATGGCACTGGCATAAAGACAGACACCTAGAACAACGGAACAGAATAGAATTCAGAAGTAAAACCTTGAGTATATGGTCAAATGATCTTTGACAAAAGTATATAGTCTAACAAAATGGTACTGGGAAAACTGGATATCCACATGCTAAGGAGGGAAGTTGGAACCTTGCCTTACACCATCTATAAAAATTAACTTAAAATGGATTAAACACCCAAAGGTAAGGTCCAGAACTATAAAACCCCTAGAAGAAAACATAGAGGAAAGTTTCATAATAATGGATTTGTCAATGATTTCCTGGGTATAACATCAAAAGCACAGGCCACAAAAGCAAAAATAGACAAATGGGACTACTTAGTTCCTTAAAACACACAATCAGCAGAGTGAAAAGGCAACCTATGGAATGAGAAAATGTTTGCGAATCATGTATCTGATGGGGAAGTAAACATATTGGATATATATATATATATATATATATATATATATGTATACACACACACACATATATATGTATATATGTATATGTACATATGTATATATATATATACATACACACATGCGCGCGCACACGTAGGGGCACCTGGGTGGTTCAGTTGGTTGAGCGTCCGACTTCAGCTCAGGTCATGATCTTATGGCTTGTGAGTTCGAGCCCCACATCAGGCTTTGTGCTGACAACTCACAGCCTGGAGCCTGCTTCACATTGTCTCTGTCTCTCTGCCCCTCTACCGCTCATGCTCTCTCTCTCTCAAATATAAATAAACATTAAAAAAAAATCCTAAAATATTAACAACAAAAAAAAAACAATTAAAAACTGGGACTTCAGGGGCACCTGGATGGCTCAGTCGGTTAGGTGTCCTACTTCAGCTCAGGTCATGATCTCGTGGTCTGTGAGGTTGAGCCCCGCCATCAGGCCCTGTGCGGACAGCTTGGAGCATGGAGCCTGCTTCAGATTCTGTGTCTCCTTCTCTCTCTGCTACTCCCCCACTCATGCTCTATCTTTCTCCATCTCCCAAAAATAAATAAATGTTAAAAAAAAATTTTTTTTAAATGGGACTTCAATAGACATTTCTTAGAAGATTATATACAAGTGACAAAAGAAAAAATGTTCAACATCACTAATTATAAGATACAATGAGCTATCACCTCATACCCATTAGGATGGCTACTAATAAAAGTGTTGGCAGAGCTGTGGAAAAGTTAGAACTCTTATGAACTCTGTTGGTAGGAGTGTAAAATGCCGCAACCACTATGGTGAGTGAACACTATAGGAGTTTCTCAAAAAATTAAAATCCCTTTAAAAAATAACTATTTAGGGGCACCTGGGTGGCTTAGTCGGTTAAGTGTCCAACTTCAGCTCAGGTCACGATCTCATGGCTTGTTGAGTTTGAGCCCTGCATCGGGCTCTGTGCTGACAGGTCAGTGCCTAGAGCTTGCTTCAGATTCTGTGTCTCCCTCTCTCTCTGCCCCTTCCTTGCTTGTAGTCTCTCTCAAAAATAAACAAACATCAAACATAAATAAAAATAACTATTTAAAGTAAAATAATAACATGTAGAAGTAAAATGAATGATGACAACAACAGCATCATGCCAGGAGGGGAAAATGCAAATATACAATTGTAAGGTTCTTGTATGTTGAATACTAGAAGATCACTTAAGGTAAATTGGGACAAGTTAAAGATATATTATAAATCCTAAAGCAACCACTAAAATAACACAACAGAGAGTCATAGTTAATACACTGCCAAAAGAGATAAAATGATCATAAAAAATACCACATTAACTCAAAGGAAAAAGAAGAAATAGGAAAAAAAAAAGAGATGGGACAAATAGAAAACACAGCAAGATAAGAGATTTAAACCTAACAATATCAATAGTCATATTAAATGCAAATAACCCTACTACACCATTTAAACAGCAACAATTACTGGATTGAACAAAAAAGCAAAGCCTAATTGATTATTACAAGAAACCCACTTTATTTTTTTTTTAAACATAGATTTCTTAACTTATTTATCTACTTATTTACTTATTTTTTAGAGAGAGAGGTTCTTAAGCTGGCTCCATGCTCAGCTGCATGGGATTGATGCAGGGCTCGATCCCATGACCCTGGGATCATGATCTGAGCAAAAATCTAGAGTCAGATACTGAGCCAGCCACCCAGGGACCCCAAAAAACCCACTTTAAATATAAAGATACAAATAGACTAATGCAAAATAAAAAATATGTACCATGACAACAGTAATCAAAAGGAAGCAGGAGGGGCTATATTAATATTAGACAAAGTATAAGTCAGAATAGAAAATGCTTCTGGGGATAAAGGCCTATTTGTAATGATAAAGGGGCCAATTCATCAGGAAGACATAATGCATAATGTTTATGGGTCTAATAGCAAAGCTTCATTATACACAAAGCAAAAATTAATGAGCCTCCAAGAGTATACATACAAATCCACAGTTATAGTTGGAGATTCCACCTCTCAATAAATTTAAAAGGATTCAAGTAATTGAAAGTACATTCTTGGATGACAGATAATTTAAGAAGTCAGTAATAGATCTCAGGAAGATACCTAATTATTAAATGGAAACTAAATAACACACTTCTAAAATGCCATGGGCCAAAGAAATAATCAAAAGCAAAATTAAAAAGAATTCTGAACTGAATGAAAATGAAAACAAAACTTATCAAGATATCTAAGATGCAGCTAAATATAGAACTTGGAGGGAAATTTATAGCTCTAAAATACCTGTAGTTAAAAAGAACAGTTGCAAATCAATGACCTCACCTAACACTGTTCTGGCCGCATTAGCCAAAGCATTTAGAAAAAAAAAAATTAGGGACATGAGAATTGGAAAAGGAGAAATAAAACTATGGTACATAAACATACTGGAGTATGATGTAGCTATAATAAAGAATAAAGAAGATCCTCAACAAATTGATATGATTTCTAGGATATATTGTTAAGAAGAAAGAGCCAACTGCAAAAGAGCTTATATAGTATGTTAACTTCTGTGTAATAAAGAGAAATATCTGCTTTTCTTTACAAATAAAAAAGGGGGGGGAGTGAAGTATAAATGAGAAAATAACAAAGTTATTTACTTACATGAGGTAGTGGGAAGGATTAGGTAACAGAGATATGTAAGGGAATTCTACTTCTCTGAGTATATACTTTTTGGTAGTTTTGCCTTGGGAGGCACATTAATGTTCTACAGATCCCAAAAATAAATCAATAAAGATTCAAGAGGGAAAAAAGCCTAAAACTGAAAGCAAAATGAAACAATTGAACTGAACTATATTTTAAATACAGCTAACCTGTAGGTGAGAAAAACCAAGTAACTTATAAATGAAAAATACTCCAACTGAATACCCAATATTCAGTTGTAAATGGGGTGAAGGATAAGGAAGAGACTGAACTTCAAATTCTTAACTAATTCTACAGTGATTTGGGTGCAACAATTCTACAACTATTTTGGATATAGTTTAGGTTTGAGCAATGAGTAAATGTTGATGTTGTTGGGAGCCAATGTTCCCACACTGGATAAAGGGAGATTCAAATATAGAATGAGGAAAATCAAGGAACACCCCTATACGAAAAGGCTGAAATTAAAGGTATTCATATGGACATATGATTTCTAAAATATGTGTATACATATATGTGTGTATATGTATATACATATATATATACATTTATATTTATATGTGTGTGTGTGTGTGTGTGCGCACGCACATGTATGTATATCTATATGCATTTATTTCCTGTTGTCTGCTTTAAGGGTCTAGAAACACAGACACCCCAGTAGCAATATGCATACCCAATGCCCAGATCTTGGTTTCTAATATCATGATGAAACTAAATATCTTGTAACAAAAAGTGCTAAAAAAAAAAAAAATTATGGGTGCATGTCACAAGGACAAAGAAGCCACTTTGAAGGGGCTACCATTAGCTAAATCTGGGAAGTCTGAAAACCAAAACAATGTAGTAAAATCATAAATTATAATTTATAATTAAACAAGAATCTATGAGTCCTGAACTAAACTGGAATCTGTGAGTCCACACTGAATGAATAAATAAATAAATAAGGTAAAGGGAGGACTCTTGCTTATGGAATGCTGAGTAACAACTAGTAAGTATGAAGGAAATGCTAGAGTTGGAAACCACTGTACAACAGGTTAAGAATCATCAGTTTTTCAAAAAAGTATCTCCTCATATTACTTATTAGAAGTAAGGGACAAAAGTAGTAAATCTACAGTGGAGATAGCAGACAACATCTTGCTAAGGTCATCAAAATAAACAGCACAAAAAAAAGGACAGATGGGCAACATGTGCCTCTGATATGATACCCTGGAAAGTAAACATGACTTATAAGTAGTCTGGCAAAGAATGCATAACCTGTGTCTAATCATGGGGAAACACCACACAAACTCATAATTAAGGAACATTCTGGGTGAGGTGATATGCAACATGTATTACTTAAAAACCACCACTGTCATGAAAAAAGAAAGGTTGAGGGATGTATTCAGATTAAGGGAAACTAAAAAGATAGGACAACTAAATGCAGTATGTGGCCCTGGAAGGGAAAAGAAATGCTAAAAGGCATTATTGGGTCAACTAAAAACACTGAAATACAGATGAAATTAGAGAAAGGTACTGTGTTAATATTAAATTTACTGAAATTTATTATGGTTATATAAGGGAATATTTCTGTTTTCAGGAAATATACTTTGAAGTATAGAGGGGGGAAGGGCCATGATATACGCAACTTACACTCAAATAGTTTCAAAATTAAAATGTCCTATAGAAAGAGGTAGAAAGAAATAGCAAGAGAGGATAAGCATGCCAGCATATACACACATAGAGCAAATGGGACAAAGTGCTAACAGAAGATGAATCCAGTTAGAAGGTATAGACGAACATTCACGTAAATTTTCTCTAAGTTTACAAAACTCTTTCCAAATAAAATTGAAAAAAATATATATATATATAGGTCTTCTGAACAAGATGACTTTAATTCATGTTGTGATCTATCCCTTCTACTTTACACATACAGCAATAATAGAAAAAAATATGAGACAACCAAAAAAATACAGTCAGGTTAAAAACTAAGATAAACATCTCTATAAACCAGAAAAAGACCAGAAATACAAAGTGGTGTACGATGCCAAAGGTGGGCTCGGCAAGCAGACACTGTCAGCTGACAGTCCTGCTCCTGTGGGGCAACCGGAACACAACCTTCAAAGAGAAAGTAGGTCACTCACCTCTTTATTTGTAAGGCACTTAATAGTTTGACAGTTTCTGGAAGAAGAAAGTTCACTAGTTTCTGCTTCCCGGGTCAAGAAAAGGAGTTTCTGACCCATTAAGTCCAAGCATTCTAAAACACTGTAAAGAAGTTGAAGATATCAGATTAAGAACCACCATTTTCCCTAACCTCAGAGTTATTTCTCTATACTTGTACTGTCAAATAAGGGAGCCACTAGCAACATGTGGCTATTTTACTTAAAATTAATTAGTATTAAATAAATTTACAATTCAGTTCCTCAATTGCATTAATCACATGTACTGTACTGTGTGGACCTTACTGGACAGCAGAGATACAAAACAATTCCATCACTGTAGAAATCATATTGGACAGTAGTGCTCTATATTTAAGGGAAGGAAGAATAAACAAGAAAAATACTCAATGTTTAGGTTATACTCTAAGGATCTGATACATTTATTATGGTGTGGTGACAAACTCCTTCTGAACCTGTTTTTCGTTTTCCTCTAACCTGGGCAATACCTCAAGGCTATAGGTGATTGTTGAAATCAAAATACCCACAAGACTATCATCTCCCCTAATGCTACTTAGTTCATTTCAATATTTTTGTTTGTTTGTTTGTTTGGAGAGACAGTTATTTTAATAGCAGTCACGAGATTTAGAAAATAATAATAATAGATGCTATTTAGGGTAGAAGGTGGTATTTTTCCCTCCATGGTTTTTGTGATGGAAGAATGTTACTCATACTATTGGTAAACATTTTTCAATAGACTTAACAAACAAACAAAAAACTCCAAGTTTTGTATGTCAGAAACCATATACTCTTTGTTCTTGTTTAGATCTGAAAAATATTACCTTGTGTTTGACTGCTGAACTACTTCTGCTGTATTTCTTGGCCCTTGGCCTGCTGCTAGCAATTCTTGGTGACTAGCTAGTGCCTCCAGATTTAGTTCTGCAATCTTGAAGAAAATAAAGTAGTAAAAACCATCTAATTTCCTGCAAAGCATTTGAGGTTTAAAAAAACAAAACAGCAAAAAAAAAAAAAAAAAAAAAAAAAAAAAACAAGAAAAACCCATTCAAGTGGTGTTCTTTGCTTCTGCAGACAGTGGCTTTATCACTGCCACAGACCCAGGCTGGCTTCAATAGTTACCAGATTGTTTCTGGCTGCTTAGCCAAGAATGGCAATCTGTTACCAGCTGTTGGTGTTGTTATATGAATACAGAAAAGGGCCAAGTAGGGCTAAGTAAAAAGGGATGGCAATTTTGACTCATCACTGATCCCATGGAGTCAGTCATTTAAAATTTACTTCTTTATGAACATGCAACTTTTGTAAATGATAAAAGAATGGCTTTTATGGCAACATCAAAAAAGACCTTTTATTGGTTTAATACAAAATCAGTTTATTATTCTTCCATAAAGAGGGGAGACCACTTGGGAGTTGTGATGTAGAGAGTGAGATACAAACTATTATTTATATGTCCAATAAGATATTTTAGAATGTCTTTCTACCACCGTGACACAAAATACTATTCTGGATGTTCATGGCTCTAAATGGACTACAGTTTATTTCATAGTGCAGTCATGATAGAACATATGCAATGGGACAATCTAATAGGTTAGAATGTATTGTAATAAGGCCTGTCAGAAACTGTGTCTTCTTCAATGTCTCCCTTATGTGCTATTCTAACTTAGCACCCACTGAATTGCTACTGAAAAAATGGTAAGCTCCTCCCACCCCAAAGGAACAAAAGCCTATGTCGATTTTTTAATTATTACAATTATCAACATACAATGATCACCACCACATTATGGTGCTTCATATATTCAAGACACTATATTAACAGCTTTATAAAAGATATTTCATTTACCACCACCAACAAACTAGAGAAATGTGTTCCCATTTTACAGGTGTAGAAACTAAAGTTGTTCAAAGAAACTGACCCAATGCAGGGCTTGAACTTACAACCCTGAGATCAAGACCTGAGCTGACATCAAGAGTCGGACACTTAACAGACTGAGCCACTGAGGTGCCCGTTAAGATTTTATTTTTATGTAATATCTACACTCAACATGGGGCTCAAACTCACAACCCTGAGATCAAGAGTCATGTGCTCTACTGAATGAGCCAGGCAGGGGCCTCTATCCTATATTTAAAAACAGATTAAGTCCAACTTCAGAGACCACATACTTATCTACTACATTATGCCAGTAATATAGGCCTTAATTCTGAACGCTCAGCTTGAATTACACTCCTATCTTTGTAAAGAAAGGTAACAACAGGGGATGGCAGTCTGTGACTATCTGTTCTAGTCCCATAATTTTAAGAAAAGTAAACACACAGGTCAAAGATACTAACCTTCCTTGGGCCATACTTAAGGAAATACCGAGCCAATTCAAGGGTTGTTCTAGCATCTTCTGTGGCATCATGACCAAGCCTATCTGGACACTGTATATCCTTCCTGGAAAGTCAAGATAAAATTGACATACCTGGGACCATTTTTTAACGACAGGTTCTTTCAGCTACCTCAAATATTCTGGTTATATGTAAAATTTCAGCAATCTGATAATCAGATTTCATCATAACAATCAAGATTCCTTTATTCCTAAGTGCCATGAGAGTACCAGAAGTGAGAGGACTGACGATATACAACAATCAGAAATGGCTTTGTTTACAGCAAGCATATTATCTGGACATTAGGCTACCCAATAAAGTCTCTGACCATGCCCCAGCCAACCCCTTGTCTCATTTTTTAGATGTAACCATTTTTTAAAGTTAACTTCCAGAAATTTTTTATTTGCATGCAAGTGTCTATATGTATTTATAGGTCCATACATCTTTTCTGATTCATTTTTAAAAACCTTTAAAAAGTATATATATTTGTGTCTATAGATACATCTAAATCTAATCTATATCATATTGATATCTGGGGATATACAGATCTTGTTCCGCATCTCCATTTTATCCTCAGTAATATCTTAAGAGCTTTTCTTACTAGCACATATATAGATTCATCATGTTCTCTTAACAATAATGAAGTATTCAATAATACAGATAAATGTAATTTATTTAACCAGTACTACAGAATATTTGCAGGGTTTTTGGCTATTTTAAACCATACTATAATGAACATCTTTATACACATGTGCTTGTACATTTAATATAGGAACATTATGTTTTCAAATTCTGATTAACTTTTCTGCCCCTCCCTGTCCCGATCTATCCATTAAACCTCAGCTGTGAATGTAAACCCCTTTTTGTATTCCCACAATTTTTCCATTTGTTAGTCATACTTCTCTGGAATTAGCATCCCAGAATTCATAAGAAATGAAAGGAATAATGTCTACAGACTAAGAAGAAGAGCAGAGATCCTCAATTTTGCCATTTGCATTAAATAAGATATTATATGCTAACTTATATGTGACTTATCAGGACAATGTTATAAGATGCAAACAACCTACCCCAAAATAGCTTTGGCTAAGAACTTTAGCTTAAATCTTCTGCCCTGCTCTCTGACATAAAGCAATGATGTATCAATAACATATGGATGTATCATCTGAGGAGGAAAGAGAATAGAATGAGTAGCATCCTATGCTAAAGTAAAAAACAACTGGGCTGGGGGACAGAAGAACCCAAGACTTTAGATTTGAGATGAGTGGAACAGGCATATAAACTGGAAAAACTAAGTTCTAAATCAGATACTCACTTTTAGCGCTCTGAGATCCAAGCCTAATGAATGGCCCACTAACACAGCATCAGGAGGAAGCAGTGCTTTTAACTGTCTCTGTACATCTTTGAGTTTGGTTGTCACTGGGTTAAGAATCTTCTTTGTAATTCCTGAAAAGCTTTCAATGAAAAAAGAGAAATGGACAGGTCAGGATATTAATAAGGTTTCCTCCTTGAAAAGTCATTTCAAAAAGAGTATTTTTAAAAATTAATATGTGCTAACTGTAAAAAGGCTGAAAATACAAATAAACAAAGAGGAAATTTAAAATGACCAATAATCCTACCACCCAGAGATCACTTTTTACATTTTAGTATATATCCTTTCATACTTTTGATACATATATTCATGTATATATTTCATTTATAAAAATTCAATCATAATGCATATTACTTTATAACATGATTTTATCATTTACTATATATCATTAACAAGTTTTCACATCAATTAACCTATTTTAACACATCCTTTTAAATGGTCACAGAGTATTCCATTATATGGATTTCACATATTTTAATCAATCCTCTACTTTCATATGTTCCCATATATTTGAAATACTGTGACAAACAAACTTATACATACATCTTTGCCACAAATGGCTGATGATACTAATTATCATGCCTCCTAATAGGACAATCTTTATCACTATCATGGCCTCTCTGTGCCTAAGTAAGCATCAATTTATAGATGCAACTTCAATGGGCAAAAAAGAGTAATGTTTTACTAACTTTTTTTGCCTAATCATGATAAAATGTGTATTCTAAAATTGCATAATAATCCTTAAAAAGGCAGACAAAAATTTTTGAGCTTCAAATTTCTTAGTTTTGTATTGGTTTTCAAGGTCAAGGCAGCTTAAGCTCTAAAATCCTTTGACTGATAAATAATGATTTGCAGGTTTTTCACATGAGGTCTTATTAGACAGCAAAGTTCCAGCTGTTTGGCAGTTGCTAGATCATGATTACAACCAGAGACTCTAGACAAGGAAACTGTGTTTCCTTAAGGTCACAGGAAGATTAGAGAGCAAGAAGGGCTAAGAGCTATATACAGACATTGTGCAATTTCAGTATTAAAATTTACACCTGTGGTACCCCAGCTTTGTCTTTCATAATATAGATGTAGATAATACCTAACTAAACAGAAACTACAAACTATTTGTGTTTTCACATTCCACTCTAGTCTGCCAGTTCAAGGGAGAGCAGAAGGCAAGGTGAAAAATACCTGGTAAGGTAGTCCAGAACCTTGTTGTCAGGTTTAACAAGTTCATCCATAACACAGCAGCCTCCTTCAGCAACCAGTGAGATGCGTGTTAGCTCCCTCCCCTTGGATGTGAGGCACTGAAAGACCAGGCCAGAGTCAGACTGCTGAACGGTGGAAGCTCTTGCTTCCTCTCATTATTCAGACTACATCAACTGCTGTCGACTATAACCTACTGGGGACCCACTGACAATGGCACAACCTTTTGCTAACTAGAGAATCCAGAATGAATGAAATTAAAGCTGGGCAGACTGCTGAACCTTTCATCTAAGGTAACCGAGTCAGTTTAATTGCTCTGAAAAGGATGTGCTCAAGGAAGATGGATGGAAATAATACATCAGCCATCATTTTATCATTTATTGAGTGTTTTACATTCCAGTATTAGCTGAGTACCACTAGTAATTTAAAAAAAAATTTCTTAACGTTTATGTATTTTTGAGACAGACACAGAGTGCAACCGGGGGAGGGGCAGACCGAGAGGGAGACATAGAATCCGAAGCAGGCTCCAGGCTCTGAGCTGTCAGCACAAAGCCTGATGTGGGGCTCGAACCTACAAACCACGAGATCATGACTGAGCTGAAGTCAGACGCTCAACTGACTGAGCCACCCAGGGGCCCCTGGATAGCACTAGTAATTTTAATTAGCATGCTCTATTATCATCTCATGCAATACTAAGCATTCTATACATACCACCTCATAATAACCCAATGAGGTACCTCTGTTATTATCCCCACTTCAAAGAGAAGCTGAGACTGAGAGAGGTTAGGGATTTGTCCAAGGTGACAAAGCCATTAACAGGCAAGGTCAGCATATACACACCCTGATATGAGACTCTAAAATTTTAGCTCTTTGCCACTTTGTTCAGAAATGAGAGACTGTTACCTGAGTACTAAGTGAGAGAGGATGCCCTGTCTTTGAAAGGAGACTTACTAATTAGACAAAGTGAAACACAAAGGGAGCTTGAAACAAATTCTACTTCTGATCTTAAATGTGTAACATCAAGCCAAACCAGTGGTAGCTGAGGCAGTCCTTAGGGGAACAAAATACTTGTTCAAAAGACAGAAGGAGTAAACTTCTGGTAATGTATAGACATCTGGTTAAACATAACAACTAGTTAGAAAACTTAAGTGATATTTATTCTTTATCCTGGAGCATATATCTAAGTTTTCTAAAATGTGAGTAAAAGTGCCTACTTTCAGTTGTTTAAACTGAATACTGGAATGAAATGGACTGATTCACTGGTACATTAGACTCAAGAAATCATCTTCTACTCTAGTTTGTAACACTCCAGTTGAAACATCAAAAGTAGTACTTACCATTTCACAGTCAAGTCCAAAGAGAGGACTGTTGTCTGTTATAGAACCATGACATTTGGTAGGTACAAAGTTTTCACAGTCTGGAAAACCTAGAAGGAAAAGAAATAAAATATTTGCCTTTAAAACTAGAGATGGTAAACATCACTCAGATTCACTCACCCAGGGAAAACTGAAATACTGTAATTGTTGGGCACCTTCTCTATGTTAGACACTTGAAATATAAAAAGAGACAACGTCTGTCCTCTAGTCTTTCTCCATCCACTCATTTTTTTATATTCTGGGGAAATACAGGCTGCTGTTATAGGGGATACTAGGGCCTGGACTTCTTGGCAATTGTCAAATAACAATTTTTCCTTCTTATGAGAACAGAGATTTTAACTAAAATTTGGCTAAATCCAAAGTCAATGGACATTTTCATGTTAGGCATTGAGGGAGGATAAACAAAGTATGCAATAATTGCATCTGGCATCTTTCTTTCCTAAATAAAGAAAAAGTAACAATAAGATTCCACCATACTAGAGATCTAAAAGGATTTTACTGTAGGCAGAGTGACATTCATCATGTGCACCCATGCAGCGAACTCTACCCTTGAGACTTCTCTGAGATGCCTGCATTTTTCTGGAATCAAAGAGTGAAAATTCTCTACAGAGGCCCAGAGCTATAGGCTTAAGGCACCCACTCCATCGTGTACCCTAACCAGGTGTCAATAACCAGGCATGTTCAGCTAAGAGGCTCCAAAGTGTTTGAACCAACAAAGATTCCTACCTTCAGACAGAGGCTAAAAAAATAAAAATACCTAGATCTTGTATGACAAGAAACAGAGGAGTCTGAGAGACTGACTAGTTTCTGTATCATGGTACCTTAAAATTTCCAACTAGTTACAATTAAAATAATTAAATATGATCTAGACCAGAAAAGGGAAGCATCCCCAAATTTGGGAGACTTTATACTTGCTGCCCAGATATTATCTATTTTATTAGTAGCAATAATAACAAAAAATAACTTCTTAAAAGCATCATGTGCCAGGCACCATGCTAAGCACTTTTCTGTACATTAACTCATTTAATCCCCATGGCAATCCATGATACGTGAACTATTAACTCCATTTTATAGATAGCATATGAAAAGATGTTCAATATCATCAGCCATCAGAGAAATATAAATCAAAATCACGAGATACTGCTTTACACCACTATAATGGATATAATCAAAAAGACAGAATGACAACTGTTGGTATGGATGTGCAGGAACTAAAACCTTTATTTTTTATTAAATGTTTTTTAATGTTTATTTATTTTTCAGAGAGAGACAGAGTGCAACTGGGGGAGGGGCACAGAGAGAGGAAGACACAGAATCTGAAGCTGGCTCCAAGCTCTGAGCTGTTAGCACAGAGCTCAACATGGGGCTCAAACTCCAGGGCCGCAAGATCGTGACTTAAGCCGTAGTTGGACGCTTAATTTACTGAGCCATCCAGGCACCCTGAAACTGGAACCTTTATACATTGCTGAAAGGAATGTAAAATAGTGCAGCTGCTTTGGAAAACAACCTCAGAGTTCTTCAAAAGGTTAAACAGAGTTACCATATGACCCAGAAATTCTACTCCTAGGTATATACTCTCCTAAAATGAAAACATATGTCCACACAAAAACTTGTACTGAATGTTCATAGCAGCATTATTCCTAAGAGCCAAAAAGTGGAAAGAACCCAAATGTCCATCAACTAATGAATGGATAACATGTTGTATATCCATATACAGAATATCATTTGAATGAAAATAAATGAAGGTGGCAGATGGCAGCTACACTTAATGAGAACAGCATAATTACAGAGCTGCCTAATCACTATGTTCTACACCTCAAACTAATGTAACATTGTGTGTCAACTATACTTCAACAAAAAAAATAAAATTATTGCTGGTTAAATCTTTTAATTTTTTGTTTTGAGAGACAGAGAGAGAGCATGTGCACAAGTGGGCAGCAGCAGAGGGAGAGAAAGAAAATCTCAAGCAGGCTCCACACCCAGCACAGAGCCCGACTCAGGGCTTGATTTCATGACTGTGAGATCCTGACCTGAGCCAAAATCAAGAGTCAGACGCTTAACCGACTGAGCCACCCAAGCACCCTTGCTTCTTAAATCTTAAAAAAATGAAAGTATAAGTGTTATAATAAGTAGGATAAACTATAAGATATGGATGGTACCATGCATATTATTTGAAAACTAAATAATATATATGAACATATATGTGTGTGTATGTGTATATATTTTACATATATATACATGTGTATAAATATACATACACATATATGTACACATACACATATATACATATACAATTTTAACATTTATGTAATCTCTACACTCAATGGGTTGAAATCACAACCTTGTGATCAAGAGTCTCGTGCTCAGGGCACCTGGGTAGCTCAGTCAGTTAAGCGTTCAACTCTTGATTTCGGCTCAGGTCATGATCTCACAGTTCATGGGATTGAGCCCTGCATCAGGCTCTATGCTGACAGTGTGGAGCCTGCTTGGGAGTCTCTCTCTTCCTCCCTCCCTCTCTGCCCCTTCCCTGCTTGCACATGCATGCACCTGCTCTATCTCAATATAAATAAATATATGTTAAAAAAAAAAAGAAAAAAAGAGTCACATGCTCTTCCACCTGAGCCAGCCAGGCACCCCCCAAAACTAAATTATATTTAATTTTACTAAAATTAAATTTAAAAATAAAAAGAAATTTAAAAAAAGAAGAGGAAATGGAAGTACTGATACAAGCTACAACGTGGGTGAACCTGAAAACTAAGTGAAAGAAGCCAGTTACAAAAGACCACATATTGTTCAATTTCATTTATAGGAGATATCCACAATCAGTAAATGTATAGACAGAAAGTAGTGAAGGCCTAGGAGCTAAGGTAGTGTTGTGTGAAAAATAATAGTGCAGGGTTTCTTTTAGGGTGATGAAAGTATCCTAAAATTGTGGTGATGGTTGTAAAACTCTGCAAATATACTAAACTATTGAATGGTATGTTACATGGGTGAACTGTATGGTAGTTTAACTCTATATCTAAATAGAGTTGTTTTTGTTTTTTTTTTAATTTTTTTTTTTAACATTTATTCATTTTTGAAAGGCAGAGAGAGACAGAGCATGAATGGGGAGGGGCAGAGAGAGAGGGAGACACAGAAACAGAAGCTGGCTCCAGGCTCTGAGCTATCAGCACAGAGCCTGACACGGGGCTGGAACTCACGAACCGTGAGATCATGACCTGAGCCAAAGTTGGACACTTAACTGACTGAGCCACACAGACACCCCGAGCTGTTTTTGTTTTTAAAGGAAACTTAACATTACTGCTATGATTAAGAGGTAACAAAATAAAATTAAAGCATTTTTCATAAACTCCTGTTACATAACTGACCAAGGCTCTGAGCCCAGACCTTCACTGACGAAAATGAAAATGGGGTATGGTGGAGTGGGAGGAGAATTAGAAGTATCAAAGAAGTGTTAAAAACATATTGACTTATTTTTAATATACTAAGAAGGAATGAAAGAAAAATGAAAAAGGAGTAACTTTCTCACAGAATATTTCAATGATATTTAAGGTCATGTTTATGTGCTGCACATCCTATACTCTAGGAAACCCTGTACTTAAAGTGTTTCCTTATTAATAGAAGATGGACTAAGTCATTTGGAAAGCAGCCAAAAAACCGGAACTTTCAACAGTAGTATTTAAAAAAAATTTTTTTTTTTAACATTTATTTTTGAGACAGAGAGAGACAGAGCATGAATGGGGGAGGGTCAGAGAGAGGGAGACACAGAATCGGAAACAGGCTCCAGGCTCTGAGCTGTCAGCACAGAGCCCGACGCGGGGCTTGAACTCACTGACCGTGAGATCATGACCTGAGCCGAAGTCGGCCGCTTAACTGACTGAGCCACCCAGGCGCCCCTCAACAGTAGTATTTTTAAATAAACTACTAAATATTTTTACATTGTTACCAACATCAGATTAAGTCTAAACCAACCTTGTAATGGAAAATGAAATGTTTTCATTTCCTCCTTTGTGAGAAGGCATCTGGTTAAGCCCACTTTCTTAGAGCCATATTTTTGAATAATAGGGGCATTCTGCAGGCTGATGCTGACTTTTGAACTGGTAGAAGGTAAAGACCCTGAAAAAAAATAAAAGGACAAATACACATTGTCAGAATATGTGTTTAAGAGACCTCAGAGGACATATTTCTTAACCTTGTGTAGGGTAAGCATAGTGAAGATCAAAAGATGTATTAAGACCCAGCTTCAACTCAAAGGAGCTTGTACTGATATAGTTATAGGAAAACAAAGAGAATGTAAGTCTGAAATGAATTATAATAATAAAAGCTATAAAAATGAAAGGAAGAATACACTGGTTGGGGTGGTCAGAGATGGTTCAACAGAGGAAAAGATTAGCTGAGTCTTGAAGAAAAGGCAGAATTCAGATAGTTGTTGTATTACACCTGTCCATCACAGTGCTTGCCACTCCTAACAGCGCCTTCTACCTAAATCTACTCCACTCCTAGCCACTTACTCAAGCATCAGC
Organism: Acinonyx jubatus; assembly: GCF_027475565.1. Classification (NCBI taxonomy): domain Eukaryota; kingdom Metazoa; phylum Chordata; class Mammalia; order Carnivora; family Felidae; genus Acinonyx; species Acinonyx jubatus. The sequence goes on along the minus strand of NC_069398.1, from coordinate 12,018,291 downwards.
CTGTTCTTTAAGCAAGAGTAGTCACTGACTGGACTGAGAGTGGGAACCTGGTTTTAGAGTGACATATCTACAAGCAGACCAGCAACTTGATATTCCTTGTCAAGACATGTTCAAAAGGGATAATGGTAATTAGCTAAGCTGATCAGATTGCTTGCTTCCAGAATCAAACCAGGAAACACAGAGAACTGACCAGTTATGAGAAAACAGAAAGCAGAGAAGATAGATGCCTTGAAAGGGCACCTGGTTTCCTGGTGGCTTTCTAGTTTAAATGCATCCTTTAAATAGGACAGTAGTGTAGGAAACAGTTGAGAGGAATATAAAAATGAATTGTAGAGCAGTGCAAATGCCTGGCACAAGAGATTAGGCTTTAGTCCATAATTCAGTACATAATGGAGAGTAACAGCAAATTCCTAAGATGGGAAATGGCACAACCATAACTTTAAGAAAGATCAACCTCAAAGATATGGGGAAAATGGAGAAGAGAGAGAAATGAGAAATGAGTCATGCAGACTGAGTATAAGGAGCCAAAAGAAAAGTAATTCTAAAATTCAGGGCTGTTACCTTAGAGAAAAATGGTACCAACAGAAAAGGCAAATTGAAGATGGGAACCTGTAATTTAAGGATGAGAAAAATGCTTTTAGCTATTTCATGATTGAGGGAACTGGGAAATATCCAAGTAGCAACATCCAGCAGGTGGTTGAAAATGCAAGCCTAGAATCTCGGACATCAGACCCAGAGATAAAGATACAGGAGTTATCAAAAGAAGAGTAATAGGTCAATTGGGAAGATAAATATTTTGAAGGAAAGACTGAATTGAAGGACGATCACAGTGCTACAGGCTATGCTTTGGGACTTTGATATTTAGGATGGGAAGCAAATGAAATCCTTTAAAGAACAAAGAACTAACCATAACTCTCTAACTTCTTACAGCCTACAGAATAAAATCCAAAGTCCTTAGCATAACACTTACAACCTGCAGGACAAAGCTTTAACCTACCTCTCTGTCTTGTTTCTCACCACTACTTCCTCTTATTCCAACTCATCATCCTCCAGTTATCCCCAACAATTATATTCTTCAGCCACATCAAATCTCTTTTGCCTGATTATTTCTTTTGCAATACTAAGTCTTTACATGACCTTTGAATCTAATAATGACTACTCCATGATTACTTAAAAAATTTTTTTTAAGATTTCTCATATTTTAAAAAAATTTATCTATTTTGAGGGGGGGAGAGGGAGGGAGAGAGGGAGAGAAAGAGAGAGAAAGAGAGAGAGAGAGGGCACGCGCTCTGAGAGAAAGTGCGAGCATGAGCAGGGGAGGGGCAAAGAGCAAGGGAGAGAATCCCAAACAGGCTCCATACTATTGGCACAGAGCCCAAGAAGGGGCTCCATCTCACAAAACTATGAAATCATGACCTGAGCCGAAACCAAAAGTTGGATGCTTAACTCAATGAGCCACCCAGAAGCCCCAAAGAGGTTTAAAATACAGTGGAGATCAAATCAAACACAGCTGCAGGTCAGATACAGGCATCTATTGGAAGGAGAGGGGAACAATGGAAAGGAAGGAAGCAGAGGTCTTTGAGACAGAGGATAATAGGAAACACAGTCCTAAAGGAGACAGGAAGGAGCCACTGGCAACTCCTCACCACCTTTGCATGTCAGCTCAGTATAACTATTCAATTATTATTGCTGAACACACACAAAAAAGTATCACTGATTAATACTTACCTAGGTCCAATGAATTCTAGCAAGTTCTGTTCTATTCCATCATCTACCTCCTTCCCCTCACAAAAACAGAAGGTTAACTACAGCTTACTCATGGACACAACCCATATGTTTGAAAACTACTGCCATCATGGATATTTCTCTTTCAATTGGCTAGCATCTAAACCTCCTGCCTATTCCCCACTCTGAGTAGTTTTTTTTTTAATTTTTTTTTTTTACATCTATTTTATTTTTGAGAGACAGAGCACAAGTGGGGGAGGGGCAGAGAGAGAAGGAGACACAGAATCCGAAGGAGGCTCCAGGCTCCGAGCTGTCAGCACAGAGCCCGATGTGGGGCTCGAACTCACAAACTGCAAGATCATGACCTGAGCCAAAATCAGACGCTTAACCGACTGAGCCACCCAGGCGCCCCTTACTCTGAATAGTATTAGTGGGTGTTCCTTACATTAGTCAAAGGCAAGATCTTCATTCCCATTTGTATACTCATGGCTACAAAGACCCACTGACAGTTTAAAAATTATTCACAGTAATCTGTAAGAGTCAAATGTTATTGATATCCAGGGACAGCCTTCACTTATCTCACCTAACCAAATGGTTTCTGAGGCATGAATGCTACCTATGGTTCCTGCTGTCTAATCTCCCTAAGTACTGATCCATGTTCTCCTTAAAAAAATTGTTTTTCTGTTTAGTTAGAATTAATCTTTGTTGTTTGCAAGAATAAACTTGATTGACAAACCTACTTATAAGTATAGCCGTAATATCTTTTATTTTTTTTTAATACATTTAAATTTTTTTACAGTTTGAGAGAGAGAGAGAGAGACAGAGAGACAGTATGAGCTGGGGAGGGGAAAAGAAAGGAGGAGAGAGAGAGAGACTCCCAAACAGACTCTGCACCACCACCGCAGAGCCAAACAGGGGGCTCAAACTGGCAAACCGTAATATCAGGTCACTGGGCCAAAAACAACAGTCAGATGCTTAACCGACTTAGCCACCAAGGTGCCCCTCCACAATATCTTTTAGAATGAGCAAATCATCAAACCAGAGTCGCAGCCATACCTTCCACCATCTTGGATAGATCCCCAGTTGTTTGTTTCTTTTGCAGTCCAATGATATCAGCTAGAAAATTAGATGACGGAGGAGGCAAGCGGAATTTCTGAAAATACATTAACAAATTTTTATAAAAATGCTTGAAAGCAGTTAAGATAATGTCAAAGACTTGCACTTTACTTCATTCTATGTCTAGCAATGTATTTATTTATTTAGGCATGCACTTTTTTTTAAATTTTTTTAATGTTTGTTTCAAGACAGTGTGCACTTGCACAAGCAGAGGAGGGGAAGGGGAAGAGACAGAGGGAGAGAGACAATCCCAAGCAGGTTCCACGCTGTCAGCACAGAGCCCGAAGCAGGGCTCCATCCCACAGATGGTGAGATCATGACCTGAGCTGAAATCAAGAGTCGGGACACTCAAACAACTGAGCCACCCAGGCACCCCCACTCAGTACTATGAAAGGTCTAGACCTTAACTATTTGTATTGCAAAATGAGAAGTTTCCTTAATGTGTAAAAGTGACTAGGTAATTAAAAAAAAAAGTGACAAAGGAAGTAAGACCACATTCATCCCATTCCACAAATTTTCTTTGCTTCTCTGATTACAGAGGAAAGTCCCCTATATTTTTCAAAGCACTTCTATCTATTATGTTAATGGACAGCTTGCCAGGTAGGAAAGATGACACAGCCAGGCTTAGAGTTTGAGGGCTCCAACCTTAGGCTCACTTGGGCTGAAATTCCAGCTCTGTCACTTACTAGTTATAACCTGAGCAAGTCACTCACAGTGTCCTTATTTATAGAAGACACCTGTAACTCTCACAGAACTACTGTGAGAATTAAAGATAATGCATGCAGAATGACTGATGTAGGTCCTAACACATATGTAGTGTTCAATAAATGAAAATAAAAAAGAAAATAGAGGCTCAAGGATTTAAATTAGTACTCACCAAGTCCAATCCCTCAGGGTAAATGGATGAAACAGTTCAATAAAGAATAGAGGTGGCTATGGGAAAATGGAGAGCACATGCCTCTTCTAGAGATAACAGCTGCTATTCAGCTGCACATACTATTCTAAGGATGTCCAATCTTGTGATATTGTCAAGAGGCCAAAAAACATAAGACTTTACATAAACTGTATAATTTTTGAAAATATCGTAACCCAAATAAAATAGGATAATATCAACCTGGGGACTACATATAGATTGTAATCTGGTAATAAATGTCTTGCCTAGATCATCAAAGAAAATCGGAGACAAACCTAATCTCAACATGAGATCTCTTTTTTGCTTTCTACAACCTCTACTGTTTCTTTTATCAGGTTGCCAAAGAGCACAGTTTGAGAGACGTGCACTAATCTCTGGATAAGAGGACTCAATTCAGGCCTTAATACAAAGTTTTCTTAACTTACATGCGTGAATGCCTTTCGGAGGACTCCAAACTCCATATAGAACCTATAAAAGTGTAGCTGGCTCATTCCCTGCAGTACAAAAACCACCACGTTGTTCAGCTGGTTTTGGTGAAAAAGCTGGCACCAACTGTTGAAAAATCAAACCAAAACAGCTAAAAGTGATACCATCAAGTCAGTTCAGACATACAAGAGGAAAGTGTGGAAAAAAAGCAGCAAGCAACAGTTAATGGAGCTTATCATCACTCACTGACTGCCTGGTAAAGAACAGCTTTTAATGCACAGAATTCAAATAAAGATCTCGTGAGATAATTATTTATTGCATTCAAATCCAAAATCCTATTAAGATTTGCTTTAAATTGGAAATAAGGTAATTTTACAAAGGCATATCCTCAAGATCCCAAGCTGCTCTGCAGTCCTTCCTAAGCAAGTAATCACATGACTGACCTCAAGAAAGCCAGTTTTAGATAAACTGACAGACTAACGGCAATATGCGTTAATGTAGAAGATGGCTTTTGAGGTATCCAGCCAATCTCTCTCAGATAGATGTCTGAAAAACTTTGAAGAGTTTTGAAACAATTTGTATTGGTATATATAAAAAGCAATTTTCATTAGATATTTAACAATGGCAGTGAAGATATCAGAAAAAAATCTCTTTCACCCTTCACATAAAGGGAACAAAAAAGATTGACTGGGATTCTTAACATTTAATCATATTATTTCAATCGGGTCTCCACTGGGGGTTATAAACCAAAATACCTATAGTGGTGCTGGGGAAGGTCATTGAAAAGACATGACTGCAGCTGACCTGTGAGCTGCTCCAAGGACACAGCCTTGAGATAGTGATGTGGTGTTGAAAACACCAGCATGGTATATGTGACTGAATCCAGTTAAGGCCTGTATGTACACTTTTAGGATTTGGCAGGTAGGTGTAGGGATCTATTTGTTTTGCTCCTACCCAAGACCAGCTTTGTATATGCAAGTTCCCTTTGCTTATTATTAAAACTGCCACTTACCAACCTGAGATGGCCTGCCTCATTCTTTAGTCTCTCCCTGCCCTCCAAGTAAGGGGAACTGGTTTCAGTTTTCACCCAGAAAGTTCCAAAGGTTGCAAACCAATAAGCAGCCAGACAGATAATGCAAAAAAGAGAAGCAGGTCAGGTAGGACACTAAAGAGTACATGCCCCTATTCAGATTTGACAAATTGTTGCCATTTGGGAATACAGGGACAGCTGCCAGATCTTAAGAGTTTTTTGAATAAAGTATCTGGATTTTAATAAAGGAATTCCCAAATTAAGTATTGGCAACTAGTATAAGAAAAATTTAGGATATTCTGTATGGCAAATAAACAATGTAAATTAAGAGTATATGGCCCTGTAGACACGAGTTTGAAGCCTCGGGTCATTTAAGTTCATCTCATACCTGGGTTTAGAAACATTGGAGTTGCCCAGAACTGCATACTTCAGCAATTCACATAACTGTTCATGTGTTACTTCACAGTTTTCAGCAAATAAAATGGTAGATAAGCGGGCTTTCTGAAAAGATAAATCAGGGCATAACAAATGACTATTGGGAATAACAATAAAGCAAAGAAAATTATTAAAACATTCTAGTTTCTGATTACTTTAGCATATATGCAAATGAGGGGTTTAATTGAAAATGAAGGTCTAAAACAACAACCTATGATAGGACATTATTAATATAGTGTTTAAGAAACATTGATACAGAACCTTAATTATAGATACTTGGTTACATACTAGAGATAGTAGGATGAATAAAACAAGATTCATGCTCTCATGTTCATTTTACTGAAGTAAAAGAAATGCAAAAATAGGTAATTCCAATGCAATGTGGGTAAGTGCTATTATAAAGTATAGGAGTAAAAAAGGCTAACTGCCTTGGGGGTTAGAGAGTTTGGGGGATAGCTTCATGGAGATGAGAATACTGGGGCTGAGTCTTGGAAATAATTTGTCAGCCAGATAGGAGGGAACATTGTGTCTAAACGTGTAGTTTTATTTGGCTGGAGCCAAGATGGCATGATGCAGAGCAGAGGAGATTTGAGAGTATACAGAAGAGGGAGCCAGATCATAGAAGTTCAATGTGGTCTACGGTAAAGAGTCTGACATTATTCTGGGGAAACAAGGAGTTCACTGAAGCTTCTCCCTCCTATAATAGCTATGCACTTCGGGGCGCCTGGGTGGCACAGTCGGTTAAGCATCCGACTTTAGCCAGGTCACGATCTCGCGGTCCGTGAGTTTGAGCCCCGCGTCAGGCTCTGGGCTGATGGCTTGGAGCCTGTTTCCGATTCTGTGTCTCCCTCTCTCTCTGCCCCTCCCCTGTTCATGCTCTGTCTCTCTCTGTCCCAAAAATAAATAAAAAACGTTGAAAAAAAAATTTAAAAAAAAAGAAAATAAATAAATAAAATAGTTATGCACTTATATTTGGTTATTAAAGCAATTCATGCTTGTGAAAAGAGTCAGATAACTGAGAAAGGTAAATAAAGACAATAGGTAAAAGAAAATAAAAGTCATCTGTACTTACAGAAGTCAGAGATAATTACCACTTTCATTTTGGTTTGGGAGGCAGCAGAGTAGACTGGTTAGGAGCTTAAGTCCAAGACTCCTACTACTTTAGTTCAAATACCAAGCTCTACTATGTAGGACAAGTACCTTAACCTAAGACTCAGTTTCTTCATCTACAGAGTAATTATAATTCCACCTCATGAGATTTTGGGAAGATCAACGAGGTAGTACAAATGCAATATAGTAAGACTGACATTATCATAAGTACTTAATAAACACCAGACATTATTATTGCTATTGTTCCCATGAGTTTTTAAAGATAATGTTGAGCACCTATTAATTAGCCATTTAACAGTTCTGAGCACTTCACATCTATTAACTCATTTAATTCTTACAGGTCTTTTAAGTGGCTACTACTTTATCATCATTTTGCATAAAGAAATGAAGGAATGGGTAAGTGGTAGAACGAAGACTGGAATACAGGCTCCAAAGCCCAAAATCTTGATCTCTATACTATACTGCCCCTAAAGGATTATACTATACATTCTGTTTGGTAACCAACTCCCCCCAGCCAAATAAATAAATAAATAAATAAATAAATAAAATAAAAATTTGTATCTTTCCATAGCAGTTAAATATAACAAATACAAATTTTAATAGTCCATTCTCTAAATTTACCTCAACACCTAAAATTTATGTGAAAAAATTCATCATCGAGGACAGTTTTTTGTAATAAATTATGAGCATCGTTTTAAAATTCCCTGTACACCTGGATAAATTCTCCAGGTAAGTTCTTGATCAAAATAAAACCTACAGTTGATCCTTCACACCTTTACACACAGGTTTAAATTGTGTGGATCCACTTATATGTGGATCACTTTTGGTAAATACAGAATAGTGCTGTAAATGTATATATATCCGTGTTATTTTCTAATTTGGATGGTTGCATTGTGGCTACGTAGGACTGTTTATAGGAAATACATACTAAAATATGGGGGGCGGTGATCATGAAGCATTGTTTGCAATTACTTTCAAATGCTGGCTGGGGATATTTTTGGTACTGTTTTTGCAACTTTTAACTTTGAGAGTGTTTCAAAATAAAAAGTGATGAGATTGTCTATTTCCTTAAACTTCTCACCACATTAACCCATAAAAAGTTGTTCTGCCAATCTGATAGGCAAAAAAAGAAAAAAACAAGGAATCCCTTTTTAATAGATGTTTTTAACAAATGTTTTCATAGCACTAATTCCCTTTTAACATACTACAGGTATCCCTAGCTTTCTGAAACCTTGTGTTCTGCCACTTCCCTCTTAAAAAAAAGATCTGTATAATCACTGTACCTGTTTTCACTTTTATTTTCAGCATGTTTCACAACAAGCCAGTTACAGAAGCGGGCACCCCTCGCAATTAAATTGGCACAGCCAAGCTCCTTCTCCAAGGACTACACTGAACAAGAAGCCCCCATAGCTTTGATCTGTGTCTGTGAGCATCTACACTTTATCTCTATTTTGTGTATTAGTTAGCAAGATCTGTCCTAAGATATCTGAAAGCTTAACAGAGATTATTTACGGGGTATGAAAATGCTTAATTTTTTTTTATAAATAAATGCTTCTTCACTTTACACCATTTCAGCTTACATTTCACAGGAACGCTCTACTTTTGGATAGTGGGGGAAACATGTATATAACTTCTATTTGTCTTTCCACTACAACTAAGGAGGAACCTTTATTTACTGATTCTCCAAGTATCTAGGGCAGTGCCCAGCATATGGCAGACAAGAGAAATCTGATGACTGAAGAGATGGGCCACATATATTTGGCTCTCAATAAATGGCAGGGATGATCATCAGCTTTGTTATGTCCCTACTGGTATGTAAGTTGTACGAGCGCAGGGAGTTTTGGTTTTCTGCACTGGGATACCCCCAAAACCTAGAACAATTTCTGGTACACAGAGCAAATTGTTGAGTGAAGTATTTGTTGAGTGAACATTCTTTTAGGGTCGCAGGCACCTTACTAGGTTTAAACCGCCAGTATCAGCCCTGAGGCAGGTGGTAATCCACTATCATTCCCATTTTACAGAAAGCCTAATGAGTGGGTGAGGGCGACCAGTGTCCAGGGAGGATTTGGGGCCCAGAAGGCGGCTGGGGAGGCTCCAGCCCCGGGACCGCCCACTCGGGCTCCCCGTTGCTCACCTTGGCCTCAGGCTGACTCTCCTCAAGTTCCCAACGGGCTCTCATCGCCTCAGCCGCCCCGACCAGCATGTTCGGGCCTCGCCTCCTCTTCCTGCCCTTCTTGAGGTGCCTCCCGGCCCTCTCCCTCTGGGGTTCCATGAGTCTGTGGAGAAAGATGTACGAGAGCTGAATAAACGCCGCCTCCTGACGGGGAAACAGCTGGGGCTTCGACAGCCTACCGCCTCCCTCAAATCCTCTCTTCAACTGCGTGTACGGAGACCTCCCAGACCTCCCTTAAAAGCAAGGCTGCCAACGATCCTCCCCGTTCCACGGAGGAGAAAACAGCACCGAGACCAACGGTTTTACCGTCCGCTCCAGAGGCAAGATTCTAAACGGTTTTCCAACGGCTCTACAACGGTTCCCCAACGGCGCAAACAGCGCCTCCGCCCGTTGTTAAAGAGGAAAGTTACTGCCAAGAGCCTTCCCTGCCAAACCACTCCCCGCGCCCCCCCCCGAACCCCGCAAATGCCGAAGAGAAGCCGGGCAGAGAAAACAGGACGCAGCTACCTCCGCCTCAGTCGCAAATAGAACCGCAGCCTAGGCTGCCGCCTCAACCGCGCCAGGCTTTTGAACGGACCGGAAGTGGGAGTCTGACGACTTCCGGCAGTTGGGCTGGGAGGAGAAAGGAGAGCGGCGAATGGCTACCAAGAGGTTGGCGAGGTACGCGAGGGGTTTGGGGGGCTTGGGGTGGCTCCTGGTCCGGCGCTGGGGACCGCGGTAGGGCTAGGCAATGGGCATCCGCGGTGTCAGGCTTCATGCTCTGTATCCCGGCGTCTCCGACCTGCCTTCTCTGGCCCGGACTGAAAGATCTCTGTCTGGACCTCGGTCTCGAGCCTCAGGCCGCCCTCTGCGCGAGGGTGGAAGGACCGGGTTCGCGACTGTGTGGCGTTGAGCCCGTGTCTGCCCATTCTAGACCTCGGGAAACGGGTTAAAGGTGACAGCGCCTGGTAGGCCGTTCCGAGGTCTCAGACAGCCCCCACTGCACCTGTCAAGCGGTTCACCCCATCACTTCCTAGTGATACGTTTAATTCATAATGTGAATTAATTGTGGCCTTCTCCCTGATTCCCGGTCACGCTGTGCACATTTCCGATTTCTAGATGTACTGTAATAATGTATTAGAAGATAGCATGGGCTTCAGAGTTGGACAATCCTAGGTTCACACACCAAATCTGTGTTCTTTGGCAAATCACCGAGTGTTTTCTTCTCCATAAAGTAGAGGTAGCAAAAGTGACTACCTCGTACCATTGTTGAGGATTGAGATCACCAGAGTTCAGTGCCTACTATCTAGTAAGCAATCAAATAAATATGAGCAATTATTCCCAGCTCTTTGCACTTCCATCACACCTCCTTTTTCTTCTTTTTTTCTTCCCCCATCACACCTCTTAAACTAAAAACTACAACAGGAAGTGTCTGCCTGGTTAAACTCTACCAATTGTCAGAGTGGTTTGTCTTAACATCTCAGTAAGCCCAGCCCTTTCTGTGGACTCCAGTATTACCTTACAGTCTTTTACCATGAATGTCCAGTTTCGTTACACAGGTATATTTTGAGCTCCTAGAAGACTGGATCAGCCCAGTCTCCTTAGAACTGTGCTTTGCGCATAGCAAGGGCATGAAAAATGCAAAGGCAAAAATAAGTTTGTCAATGCATCTTCTGCAGTCACTCAAGTTCCTCAGTATTTACTGTAAAATAAGGGGAGCAGAAAGAATTAGTCTAAGTTTGCAAATATGAACTTTGAGGCGCATGCTGGTAAAATGACTACTAAAATCAAAAGAGGGTGACAGTCAGTATAAGAACCAAGGTCTTTTGCTCTCAAAGTCTAGTTCAATTTCCTCTAACATTGATACATTAATAATGAGGGTTATATCATTAGTTTGTTAGCATATTCAGACAGGAGCGTGAATGAGTTTGTTGAACATACTGGGTTGTTTTACATTTTTAGGCAGCTTGGATTAATTAGAAGAAAGTCAGTTGCACCAACAAATGGAAATGTAGGAAGAAGCAAATCCAGTAAGTAGTGTGCTTCATTTCTTTACATGTTGTATCCTTGCACTTTTAACGCCGGTAAAGCATAAGGATACCCTTTGTTTTTCAGAGCAGTTGTTTGACTATTTAATTGTCATTGATTTTGAATCAACATGTTGGAATGATGGGAAACGCCACCAGAGCCAAGAAATAAGTAAGTCTGGACTGCTAATGACCAAAGCTAGCCCTAGAGGAGTCACTTTAAAGTTTATAGATACAGGGGTACCTAGATGGCTCTCTTGATTAAGTGTCTGGCTCTTGACTTTGGCTCAGATCATGATCTCAGTTCATGGGTTCAAGCCCCATGTCAAGCACTGCACTGGCAGTGCAGAGCTTTTTTGGAATACTCTTTTCTTCCTTCTCTCTGCCCCTCCCCTGCTCACGCACGCTGTCTTTCTCAAAATAAATAATAAATAAACTTAAAAAAATAAAGTTTATAGAATAAAATCAGTCAACAGTGTATTTTTCTTTTCAAATTTTTATTTAAATTCTAGTTAGTTAACATACAGTAAAATATTGGATTCAGGAGTAGAATTCAGTGATTCATCACTTACATACAATACCCAGTGCTCATCCTAACAAGTGCTCTTTTAATACCCATCATCCATCTAGCCCGTCCCCCACCCACCTCCCTCTATCAACCCTCAGTTTGTTCTCTTTTAAGAGTCTTTTACGGTTTGCTTCCCTCTCTGTTTTTTTCTTTTTTCTCCCCTCTCCGATATATTTATCTATTTTGCTTCTACATTCCACCTATGAGTGAAATCATATGATATTTGTCTTTCTCTGACTGACTTATTTCACTCCATCCATGTCATGGCAAATGGCAAGATTTCATTCTTTTTGATGGCTGAGTAATATTTCATTTCAACAGTTTAAAGAAAACAGATAGTTTATGAATTGGTAGTTTACTATAAAACCTGACTTGACCAAAGAAGAGAACAAAAACCTAATATCTAAATGTATCATCATATAAAATGATTTTAGAATTCCATACAAAATTTCAGTTGTATAGAAACTGAAAAAAATACCTTTGCAAAAAGGAGTACATTTCAACTTCCGTGTGGTCTTCTTATTTAATTGTAGTATTCAAGAGTTTTAAGTAGGTATACTCAAAACTTTAATATTCTGACTTATTCTTTGGCATAGTTTTATTATAACTGTTATATCACACTGTTTAGGTCATTTGAATATGCTTTTACTGAAACAATGGTGTATGATGCTATAAGCTATATATATATATGTATATAATTTATGTATATAATGTTATAATGTATACAATACTGTATGATGGTACATTATGTTTAATTTAGAGTGATTACATCATTAATATAACAATTATACATTCCAGTGTCAATTGGTGATTCTCTCATATAGTTGAATTTCCAGCAGTATTGCTGAGCACATCAACTGGAGAGATTGAATCTGAGTTCCATACTTACGTTCAGCCTCAGGAACATCCGATTCTTTCTGAGTTTTGCATGGAACTGACAGGCATAAAACAGGTATGCCCTACCCTTTTCCCTTTCTCTCTTCTCATCCTACCCCTCTCCCCCAGAAACAAGTAAGTGTGATGCAAATATTAAAATTCATCAATCAGTTAAGGGTTGCCTGGGTGGCTCAGTTGGTTAAGCATCCAACTCTTGGTTTTGACTTAGGTCATGACCTCACTTTTCATGACATAGAGCCCCGTGTCTGGCTCTGTGCTGACAGTGTGGAGCCTGCTTGGGATTCTCTCTCTTCCTCTCTCTCTGCTCCTCCCCTGCTTACACTTTCTCTCTTTTCTCTTAAAATATATAAACTTAAAAAAAAAAACATAAAATTCAGTAATCAGTTTTAAAAAGAAAGGGAAAACTATATACCACTTGGAATTAGATTTATGCACTGTTAGGAGAAATAATGTTCCCTCTAGAACTCTGTCAGAATCTTTAAAAATGAAAAAGAATAGTATAAAAATGAATATCAAATTTAGTTTATGGAAATTAAGTGACATCAAATTTCTGTCAGTCAGGATTTAATTACTATATTTCTGTGTGATTTTAGGTAGAGCAACCTAATTTTTCTTATCTTGCAGCATTCTAATCATTATATTCTCTTGCATGTGTTTTAATATCTTTTTCACTAAATAAACTCTTTGCCAGTCCAAACCTCTTCTTTTTTATATCCCCCTATAGTGCATAATTATGTGCTAATGATGTGTTCAATAATTATAGAATTTTATTGTTGAATTCAAATTTTGTGGTTTTACTCAGGCTCAAGTTGATGAAGGAGTCCCTCTGAGGATATGCTTATCTCAGTTCTGTAAATGGATTCAGAAGATTCAGCAACAGAAGAAAATTATTTTTGCCACTGGGATTTCAGATCTGTCTAATTCCGAAGTAAAATTATGTGCATTTGTTACTTGGTCAGGTAAAAAATAAGTTAATATCTATAAATCATAAATGAGTAGGATTACTACTATGTAATTCTTCATCTGTAGTAAGAATTATACTTGTTAACCTCTTGGGACTCAAAAAGAAATCTAAGTGCCTAACAGATGTTAACCAAGGAAAGTAAGTTTATTCATATTTTTCAAATTACCATTCTGGGATACCTTAAAATTTTTTAACTTTAAGAATATTTTTAGATTTTTCCTCTCTGTTCTGGTTCCAGGCAAAGATGATTTAGTGAAAACTCTTATGCTATTTTCTACATTCTTGAATAAAAAGAATCTTAATTGAACTCACATCCTTTGTTTTCACACTAGGAAAAAATGGGTTTTTAAAGTAGATGTTTTGTATGCCTGTGATATAGCATTGGCATTAATAGGCATTGATAGCAGTGCTGTGCCATTGATAGCATAGCATTGATAGTCATATTTGGTTTTAGGTTTCTGTAAGATGTCTGGTTTCTCAGTTACATTAGTTTTTTCCTAGAATTTTAAAAACAGATAACCTTCTCCATGTAGGCCTTGTAACTTGACACCTTATTCTTCTTTCTGAAATATTTAGTGTGTTTTTTGGGGTGTTTAAGAAATCATTTTGAAATTTAGTTACCAACTTAATTTCTTAATAGTAAATTATGTAAAGTGAATAATTGTTAGATATTAACAGCAATGAAATTTTATTTTATATTATATAGTATATTGTTATAGCATACACATTATAGCTTATACACTATATATGGTACATATACTATAGAATATAGTATGTTTTGGTGGTATACTGTATACTATTATGTATATTATGTTTTTCTAGTATATATGTTGCCGAAGCGAGCACTATATTATGTTTTTATAAATTTTAGTATTTTATTTTATATTATCTTTCAACCTTTTATTTGTAAATGTTGATAGCATAAGTAAAAACTGCTTGGCATGTCTGAATTTGTTCTATTTTAATATACTTAATGCAGACTGGGACTTGGGGGTTTGCCTGGAGTATGAGTGTAAAAGAAAACAGCTGTTAAAACCTGTGTTCTTAAATTCTTGGATTGATCTCAGAGTAACTTATAAGGTAAGGGTCAAAGATGGGGGCATGTTCACTTTTCTTCTACTGGAAAATGATGAAACTTCATCCCACGCATGGCTATAGGTTACTATAAATGAAATGTTTTCTTTTGAAACTTTTACATAAATATATTTTTTAAAGTCTGTAAAACAGCACAACATAATAAACACATTCCAAATCTAATAGAACTAAAAATTATGAAAAGTAAGTGGTTAATATATAGACTTTCTAATAGTAACCTTTTTTGGATATGTCTTCTTTTATTTGATTAGATTTTCTATAGAAGAAAACCAAAAGGACTAAGTGGTGCCCTGCAGGAAGTGGGAATAGAATTCTTGGGAAGAGAACATTCTGGTTAGTATAAATTAAAAATAATTTTATTATCTAAGTCATTTTATTTTTACAAAATCTTTCGTATGAATCTCATGTTTTTGGTGATGTCATTAATAAAGAATATCCTTCAACCTAAAAAAAGCTCCTAATCTATACTATACCATTCAAATTATTTCTGACTTTCAAATTACTAGTATTGTAGGGTAAAGACTGCCATCTAGTGGGTTAGTTGCTAAAAAGAATGGAAATTAGCTAAATCAAATGGAGATTTAACAAATGCCCAGGTAATACATTGAATTAGTGAAAAAAACCAAACAAGATCATTAGATTACTCACAAAACATGGCCCCTACAGAATGTTGCTTACAGTTTTGCGAACTGTAATAGATTTTTATCTTCTTCTCTATAAATGTGTGTGATCTTGTCTTTTATTGGTACAGTTGCCACAGCTTTTTGCTAGTCTAATTTATCATGATTAAAATTAGTAGATGATCATAAATAGTATGCTCCAATTTAAATTGTGATTTCTTATTTTTGCTATACTTCTTTATGCTGGTACTACTAAATTCAGTGTTTGATATCTATTTACTCAGGGTTGGATGATTCTCGGAATACTGCCCTTCTTGCTTGGAAAATGATCAGGGATGGTTGCTTAATGAAAATTACAAGGTCCTTGAACAAGGTTAGTGGTATCTTGCCTCTTTATTTTGTTATATCAAACTCCAGAAGTAATCATAGGTTCATGGAAATACAGATACCATTGCATGCAATCATTGATAAATCAATGAATGACGACATTTTTCTTTTTTTGTCAAATCATATTAGTGTATAATAAATAAATTATGAATGTACAGTTTCTAAAGCTATTCTGTGGAATCATAGGTTCCCACTAAGAAGAATCCCAAAATTTTGGCCAGAAATTTGAATACGAATCAAGTTGAAGAAGCATCGGCCTGCAACAGTAGCATTCGGGGTCTGAGCACATATGATAGAGAGCCTAAAAATACAGTAAATTCTCATGAAAAAGTTCAGTTGAGGTCAGCTGGTGTGAATTCTCCTATAAAGGGACAAGATCAGTTCCAACTAAAGAGCAATGTAAAAGTGGGTCTTCGTGGTGGCAAAGGCTATTTATCTCTTTTTAATACAAAGCCCTCTACTTCCCTGGAGCAGTTGCAGTCTCCCAGCTTGAATACACCTATGCAGAAGCACATAAAAAATGAACACCTTGCATTTAGTACCAAACCTAAGTCTTCAACAGTTAGTTCAGAATTGGTACTTATTTCAACTACCATTTCATCTGTTAATCATATTTCTGATATGGAAATGAGTTCTGCTCTTGATTGTTTACCTATGTTGGCTGATTGGGAGGATGTAGCTTTACTGCCAGCATCTCAGCCTGAGCAAAATATAGATTGTATACCTCCCATTCATGACTCAAACTTAGACACTTCACTTAATTCCATAGAAAGATTAATGATTTTAAAGGAAGGCACAGAAGAAACTCCTCAAAACTCTGAGACCTCTAAGTCTATTGTTTATAAGAGTCCACATACTACTATTTATCATGTAAAAGATGCCAAAGTTCAAGGTTCAGTTGCTTCTGACTTTAAATTACCTGAATGCAAATCAACTAGCTCCAACAGTATTAATGCCAGTATGTCTCATCCTTCAGTTTTGGGGAAATACCCCCCCCTTTTAGGTAGTACTAAAAGGAATCCATCCAGTCTCCCAGCATTCCCACCAGCAAAAAAACAGTCCTTCACTATTCATGAAGAAAAGCCTACATCATCTGATGACTTCCCAGTGAGAAGTTGTTCCCAGAAGGTCCTCCCCTCTGTCTTAGCTTCTACAGTTAACCTAGAAGGACCTTGGAAGAGTGGAAAAATGACACCTCCATTATGCAAGTGTGGCCGAAGATCTAAGAGACTTGTTGTTTCTAATAATGGACCAAACCATGGAAAAGTCTTCTTTTGTTGCCCAAATGGGAAATACCAAGAAAATAGAAAATGTTGTGGTTATTTTAAGTGGGAACAAACACTTCGAAAGGAGAGAGCCAACAGCAGCATTCTGTCTCATTCTCCGGGGGGACCCACTTTTAGTTCCCCAGAAATAAGCCATATTTGTGACAGAAATGTAAATTTTTCTACTAAAAATTCATTGAGACTCAGACCTTCAATGAGGAATTGATAAACCTTCCCTATGACTAAACTGTGTTTTTACTTTAATGTGACTTTTTGTGTGATAAAGAGAAAAAAGTGTATAGGGCTACAAGTCATGGGGACTTAGCATATCTGAGTTCTGTAGACTGCACTGGGGCTATTAAACACACATGCATGCACACACACTGAAAATCAGAAAAAAATTGATTTCACACACTTTAAATTTCCTTGATCAGTTATCTAACACTTCTCTTGTATTCATTCATCTATGAATCCTGATTGTTCCTTGAATTTCCAAACATCATGAATATTCTGATAATCGTCTTACACCTTTAGTCATATATTAACATGCCAAATTTATCATACTTTTATCAAGAACCACAAATATTTTGTATATTCTATTAGATTAGATATAATAAACAACAATAGTATATAACATCCTTCTTTTACAGGTAGACCTTGAAATAAATTTAAATGTTTTTATATTACTTGAATAGAAATGTGACTATTAAAAATCCCTACTCTATTTTCAGGTAGACGCTTGTACTTTAAGAATTAGGAAATCTGATATATTTTTTTATTTTTCTAAAAACTTTTATTTGTTTATTTTGAGAGACGGAAAAAGAGCACGAGAGGGTGGGTCCAGGGAGGAGAGGGAAAGAGAATCCCAAGCAGGCTCCACACTGTCAGAACAGAGTCTGACAGCAGGGCTCAAGCTCATGAACTGTGATATCATGACCTGAGCCTGAAATCAAGAGTTGGACACTTGCTGACCGAGCCATCCAGGTACCCCTAAAAACTTTTATAATAAGTTGTTTAGTTTTATTTCAAAGCTTGAAGATTTGTTCTGATTTGTACATCAACATACCAGAAGAATTACTCAACTAGAGTTTGAAAACCAACACATCAGAAACTTGGTTTGGATAATACATGTTTAAAAATTTCTCAGCAATTGATGGTATTCTTTTTATATTACCAAAGTCATGAGAACATTGAACTAATGCAGAGGAATTTACCGAATATTTTATTTCAAAATTCAGCCTCTGATGTTATAACCACAAGATATTTATTTAAAGATTTTTTTTTTTTAAGGAATCCCTGCATCCAATGTGGGGCTCGAACGTACAACCCTGAGATCA
Source organism: Acinonyx jubatus (assembly GCF_027475565.1). Classification (NCBI taxonomy): domain Eukaryota; kingdom Metazoa; phylum Chordata; class Mammalia; order Carnivora; family Felidae; genus Acinonyx; species Acinonyx jubatus. The sequence goes on along the minus strand of NC_069398.1, from coordinate 12,000,224 downwards.
AGAGTTGCATGCTCTACTGACTAAGCCAGCCAGACACCCCAACCATAAGTCATTTTAAATCAACAATTTACAAGTATACTATTATATTTTTAATCACCTCTCCATAATCTTGTATTTGTACAGTCTTTGTTTTATAGATACTGTGATAAATAATAGAATGAAATGGATTTAAATCATTTCCCATTCTTTCTTCCTTAGTTCATTTCTTTTTATCTTCCCACTGATAGTCTTTGGCAACTCTTGAATAAATTCTACCTGTTGGTATCAAGGGAAGAAAATTAGCCAAGAAGTTTTCATCTTTAGACAAATCCAATTATATAGCAGTTTTATTATCTCTAAGTGAAAGAATTAAGGTACCCATCTGGGTGGGTTTTGGTAACAACCAAAACAGCCAGAGGTATTGTTGAGGAGTTTTTTCTTGGTATTTAGTATTTACTACAAGTCCAGTTAGCCAGATGACCCAGAAAATTATGTCAAGAATTTCATTTTAATCTCAAAGATTCTGAATCTTATCCATGTCATTAGTTCAGTTTGGAATATTTGGTGTGACATGTTTGAGGAGAATATTCATTAAAATGGAAAAAGTAAACAGCTGAAGTTTTTCAGAACACTAAGCAAATTGTCATCATAATTGGAATACCTACCTTTCTGGGATATTTATAAGGTGCTGTAATTTTTTTTACATGTTCCTGAATCTCCTTTTTTAGTTGTTCTTGATCGTGTGACTTGTAATCATGGCTCAGAACAATAAAAGCCTTTACTACCTGAAAAAAAAAAATTTGAAACACCAGGAAGATATGTTATGCATTTTTATGTTTCAGTGTGTCTTGTTTACTTTCTCTAACTGGGAATCTAAGTGCCTGGGATTGGGGGCAGAAGGCTTCATAGGGTTTGATCCCAGCTCTGTCCCACACCTCCTGTTCTGTATCTAATTCAAGAATTTCTGGGACCCCTGCTTTGCCAATAACTTGAACCTTCTTACCTAAAAACATCTTGAACTTTACTTTCTGACCTGTTTGTGTTTCTGAGCTGTCTTTGCTGTTGACTTCTTGCCTCATCTTTTATTTCCTTCAAGAAAATTTCCTCTTAGAAACTTGACAATGTACTAAGTACAGTCTCTTGGGTGACAACCTAGCCTATCTAGCCTACTTTCTAGATCCCCACCCTCAGTATGGCCCTTATAAAGAGTATTCACACTTAGTTTGCCATATCCTTGTGGAAGGGAATAGTTGAGACTGCACACTCTTTATTCCAGAGACACTTGTGTTGATGTAAGACTGTGAAGATTCCAACAGCCACTTTGCTACTACTCTGACCAATTACCTGGCCCTGAGAAACGAGCAAAAGTGGTAGTGACCGTTGTTCTCTAATTGACAGAAGACAGGGAAGACTTCATCACTTTATGCTCACAAATGCTGTTTTTCTAAATTCACTCTTCTTTGAAGTGTTCTGGAAAATCCTGCCCAGTTTTTGGATCATGTATATACACATTTATACAATTTTATCCTATCCATTTTTTGATATTTCATAAAATGTGTTTGTGTTTATACCTACTCTTCTGCTTTATCAACATTTTTATGAATTAAATGTATCCTTGCTATAAGTGAATAATTCAGATGCACATTGAGAACTAATATTTGTAATTATTAGTTTGCATATTGATGACTTGTACACCTTGGATGAGGTCTACTTTATTTTTATAAAAGTCTTTATAAATCGTTACATAAGATGGTAAACTAATAAGGAACACCCTAACATGGTTAAGAGCATGAACTTTAAAATCAGACAGCCTGGGTTCGAATCACACTTGGTTGTGTAATCTTGGGGAAGTTAGGATACATTTCGGTGCCTCAGTTTCCTTCTCCAAAAAAAAAAAAAAAGAGGTTGTGAGAATTAGATAAGCTTACATATATAGGCCCTGTGTAGGGCTTATAATACCTGGAACATGCTAAGTCATCAGAAATATTAAGTATTAGTTGTAGTAGTATTAGAAGTACAAGTTTTTTGTTTTTTGGGTTTTGTTTTGTTTTGTTTTGTTTTAGAGAGTGAGTGGGGAGAGGGACAAAGGGAGAGAGAGAGAGAATCTCAAGCAGGTGCCATGCTCAGCCTGGAGCCCAATGTGGGAATTGATCCCATGATGCTGGGATCATTACCTGAGCTGAAATCAAGAGTCCAGATGTTTAATTACTGTGCCACCTAGATGATCTCTTTGTTGTTTTTTTTTTTTTAATTTTTTTTTAACGTTTATTTATTTTTGAGACAGAGTGAGACAGAGCATGAACGGGGAAGGGTCAGAGAGAGGGAGACACAGAATCTGAAACAGGCTCCAGGCTCTGAGCTGTCAGCACAGAGCCCGACGTGGGGCTCGAACTCATGGACCGCGAGATCATGACCTGAACTGAAGTCGGCCACTCAACCGACTGAGCCACCCAGGTGCCCCTGTTTTGTTTTTTTTTTTTTTAATTAAAATCCTTAAGTGGGCTTCAGAATTTCTCTCAAATTCTATGCAAACTTTTGCATTTTTATGAGAAGAGCCTACAGTTGTGCTATTTAATATAGTAATCACTAGCCACATGTAGCTGTTTAAATTTAAATTAAAATGAAATAAAAATGTTCTCAGCCACACCAGCCATATCTCAAGTGCTGTATAGCCATGTGTGGTTATTGTATTGGATGGTGCAGATAGAGAATATTTATGTCTGTCATTGCATTAGTCTATGTCCAATGTCCTTCAAATTCCAAAAAGCTGTGTGATCCTACTGGTGGAGTTCAGAGTGAAGGAATAAATTTTAATCACCAGCTCAATTCCCTGCTCTCATCTATCTGGAATATTGGGGGCCTTGCCTGGCAAAGGGGACCTGAAGAGTGGCATGGAAACTTTAAACCCAAACTACCATTTGACCAACCCCAATAAGAATGAGCTTTCAAGGGTGCCTGGCTGGTTTAGTCAGTAAAACATGTGACGCTTGATCTCAGGGTCGTGAGTTCAAGCCCATCATTGGGCATTTACTTTAAAAAAAAAAAAAAAGGAAGAGCTTTCAGGACTCCTGTCTTATTCACAGCTTTTTTTGAATTCTCTACTTGGCTACCTACCCAGCCTACTTCTAATTGCTGCCTCGGTTCCTACCTTTGACCTTGCTCCCACCCCTGATATGTGATGCCAGCCTATCCTCCTCAACTACATAAGGGACCATGTTGTTTCCAAACCTGGGGAATAACGCGATTCTATCTAGCTGACCTCTGACATCCTATCCTACTGTGAACCTGAGTTGTTGGCATTCACACCATCCCTGTATGGAAAGAATTCAAATTCCTTATATATATTTTCAGTCTTATCTTTAGCAATTCTTTCCTGACTAGCATATTTACTAATGACTATGTGACTTGCAAAGTTAGTGAATGAATCATTTAATTGTGTTTCCATAAACTGTTGAAAAGTATGTGTTAGACAGCCAACAAATTATAAAGTGGAGATGAATCCATTTTTTTACCTCTCCCCTGATGGGATCTGGGCTGCTGACAACAGCTGCCTCTGCAACTGCAGGATGCTCAATCAGGGCACTTTCTACCTCAAATGGTCCAATTCTGTAACTGGGAAATAAACATATGACAGGAATATATAAAGGTGAGCAGCAGGTTCACTCTAGAACACTGATGATCAATTAACTTAGACATATGCACAGATGAAAAAGAAAATTACCCAGAGGATAATATGATATCATCAGATCTTGCGACAAACCAGAAATACCCATCTTCATCCATATAGCCCCGGTCCCCAGTGATATAGAAATTGCCTCGTAGGGTTGAAACTGTTTTTGTAGGATTATCCTGTGAAACAAGTAGCATTTTGTTAATATTACTGTGAATGTGATTCTTCTGTTCGGTCGGATTTTTAAGTGTTGAAGGAGAAAAAAAAAAGTTTGGTTTCTTTGAGAAGCCTTGGAATGAAGAGAAGCCAGTGCAGGAAATAAGGATGCAATTCCAGCATTGAGCTAGCCCAATCAAAGAGAGGTAAACTACAGTTACAAAGACTAGGCATGCTGCCATCCTGAGAATTGTCTATGATGATCACTAAACTCTCGGCAAGAGTTCAGAGCTCCGAGATATGGGCTAATTAAGTCTTTTGCTAAGTGGTTAATATCTAATACGGGTAGGAAAAGCGAGAAGTGAATGCTTAGAGTTAAAAGAAAGCACCAGCACCTAATAATTCAAAGAGCAGTTTTTCTGTTTTTGTATTTTGTTTTAGAAACAAAACTGGTTCTGCAACTTCGTAGGAGGAAGAATGAAGGATTGTTACATTATATAAAATTCACTGACAAGTAGAACCTGGACTTTTGAATATATTGATGCAAACTTTAAAATGTATATACTTCAATTAGACATGAAAATAGGTCTGCAAACAGTAGGGAGCCTGTAAAGGCTTTAGTGAAAGACATTTACTTAATCCCACTGCCCCACTTTCTTTCCCTCTCACTGCTGTTCAGAAGGGAAACCACTAATCACATTTCAGGAAAATGACTGGGTGCTGTCTTCTGTTGGAGATGATCAGTGTATACAAAGAGGGCTGTCTTTCTAGGGCTCCCTTCTCTTACCCTCATGGGCCTGGAGCAGTGATCTAGCCCAGGGAGAATAAGCATTTGGGCGTTTCTTCAGTTTCCTACCTGAGGGATTACAATTCAGGACAATGAGTCTCTCAAAAAGCCAAGCACCTATCCTACGTGTGTTTTGTGACAAATAGGGATAGTTACCAAGCACTTTTTAAAATATGTATTTTTGTATTATTTATTCATTTTGAGAGAGAGAGAAAGAGCAGGGGAAGAGCAGAAAAAGGGAGAGAGAGAATCCCAATCAGGCTCCACGCTGTCAGCATAGAGCCTGTTGTGGGACTCGATCCTACAAACCATGGGATCATGACCTAAGCCCATATCAAGAGTCAGTGCTTAAATAACTGAGCCACCCAGGCTCTCCTTTTGAGAATTAAATAGGAAATAAATCTCTTACTATGTAATGAGCAAAAAGGCCAAGTGGTCGATTAGGTAGGACTTGAATGCCAATATCTCCTTCTTCTCCAGGAGGTAGAACATTGCCATTTATGTCTAAAATCTAGGATAAAATAGAATGATTTATTTAAGGGAATATTTTATTTAATGTGCCAACATGTTAAATTTTTACTTTGCATGTTTTGTTTTGTATTTTAAGTATATTTTAATTCCCAGAAGAAATATGTTTTACTTAAATTCTTACTGCAAAATATATTTTAAAATGTAAGTTAGCAAAACGTGAAAGAAGAATAAAAAATGTTAATTTCACTATCTACCAATAATCACACTTTTGGTGATATTTTTTGAGATAATATAGACATAGAAAAAAATAGAATCACTTTATATATACTGTTTTACAGCCTGCTTTTATCAATTGGCAATATATCTTGATTATCTTTTAAGTAAATATTTCATTACAGTTTTTCAAAATTTAACTGTGGAACAAACAAAACCTTACTTCAGGAGCCCATTACAAGCGAGGAAAGGGGAATGTTCTCTGGTGGAGACACTGGTGATGTGTCAAAAGTCTTGCTTTCTTACCTTCTCCCCAGTCCTCATGATTCTCTGAAGTGCCTAGCATTTCGTAAGCACTGACTGCATTCCAAGTAATAAATGCTAGAGCTCTACGTACTCCACATGTATTGTTTTCTTTAGTCCTTACCACAGTCCTATCTGGTTATCACTATCACTATGCTCATTTTACGTATGAGGAAACTGAGGTGCAAAGTTTAAGCAACAAAGTACATGACTGAGCTGGAATTCAAATCTCAACAACCATACTCCAGATCCTATCCTTTTTCATCATTACACTTCTTTGTAGAATCTCTTCAGGGAGTTAGTCCACTTTTTAAAAATCCAGATGCACATTTCTCAGGTTGATTGCTTAACTCATGTGCCACATTTTGCCTTAAGTAACTTTTAGCTGTTTTTAAACACGAACACTCTACTTTTACATATATCCTCCAAGAGCCTTCAAACCCAGGTTTGTGTGAAATGGCTTGTGTGGAAAATAAGGGTATAATACTTATTTGGCACTTTCCAGATGGAAATGAGCTATGTCTCCAAAAAGAAACTTGAAAGGCAAAGGAATTCTAAATGTAAAATCTTACTTTTAAGTTCTTGTAAATAAAAAAATATAAATTCCCACCCAGTCATCTAAAGAATATTTGGCTCCGGTATCAAGGAATTACTGATGGAAAGGAGATGTTTTAAGAGTTCTAAATACTTCTCAAAGACTACTCTTTAATAGATGAGAAAGAGACAAAATGTTCTATTTCTGGAGAGAATCATGTTCCTTATTCAAGTGTTCTTAAAATCATGAAAATTATGGGCTTTGAGCTTTGAAGTTGCAAGAATGTCATATCCAGCTGGTTGGAGTGTATCCCCAGATTCCAGGATGTCACTGCAGATGCTCTTATCTAGGTAACAAAAGCAGTAATAAGAGCTCTTGGGGAAAAGTTAAAAATGAAGATAGCTGCATTAGGGAAATGCAAATCAAAATTACAAGGAGATACCGCTTCACACCCATTAGGATGGCTACTATCAAAAAAACAGAAAATAAGTGTTGGTGAGGATATGGAGGGATTGGAACCTTTGGACATTGTTGTGGGAATGTAAAATGGTATGGGCACTGTAGAAAACAGTATGGCAGTTCCTCAAAAAATTAAAAATAGAATTACCATATGATCTAGCATTTCTACTTCTGGGTATATACACAAAAGATTTAAAATCATGTTCTTCAAGAGATATTTGTAATAGCTAAAATGTGGAAAGAACCCAAGCACCCATTGACAGATGAATAGAAAAGCAAAATGTGTTATAGCCAATCCAGTGGAATATTATTCAGCCTTAGAAAGGAAGGCAATGCTGACACATGCTACATGGATGAAACTTGAGGACATTATGCTAAGTGTGATAAGCCAATCACAAAAAGATGAACACTATGATTTCACTTATAAATAGTCATAAAAACTGAGAAAAAACTGAGGGTTGATGGGGGGTGGGAGGGAGGGGAAAGTGGGTGATGGGCATTGAGGAGGGCACCTGTTGGGATAAGCACAACATAGAGTTGTCATAGAAAGTAGAATGGTTGCCAGGGCTGGGGACATTGGGGAATGGGAAGTTACTGTTTAATGGATATGGAATCAGTTTTACGAGATGAAAAGAGTTATGGAGATGGATAGTGGTAATAGGTACACAATATTATGAATGTATTTAATACCACTGAATTATGCACTTAAAATGGTCAAGATGATAAATTTTAAGTGTTTTTATTATTTATTTTTTTAATTTATTATTTTTTTTAATGTTTATTTATTTTGAGAGACAGAGACAGAGCATGAGCAGGGGAGGAGCAGAGAGAGAGACACAGAATCCAAAACAGTCTCCAGGCTCCGAGCTGTCAGCACAGAGCCCGACGCGGGGCTCGAACTCACAAACCGTGAGATCATGACCTGAGCCAAAGCCAGACGTTCAACCGACTGAGCCACCCAGGCGCTCCTATGTGTATTTTATTACAATAAAAAATTGGGGGGGAAATGAAGGTGATGATGCTGAGTGGGGATGCATGATAGAGCAGTTTTCCTCTTGGCCACATCCTTTGTGCATTCAAATATAGTTGCTCCAGAAATCCACAGGGCTTAAATTAGTGGGGAAGTGGTGATACATTGCTGTTGGGATTCATGTGAGTACAGCTGTACTGTGAGAACTTCATAGCAATGCATGTTGGGAATTGTCATTAAGAGGGAAGAAAGGAACACAACTTTGTGAAATGCCAACCTGATTGCATATAATGCAGACAAGAGAAGGCTCAACTATCAATATTTCTTTCTCCAACCTAAGGCATCCTATAAACCAATGAACTATTATTAAGCCTGTTTACAGAATGTAACCAGGGCTCCCTGACCATCTCTTCTTAGAAAAGTTTTTCAGGGGTGCCTGGGTGGCTCAGTTGGTTAAGTGTCCGACTTTGGCTCAGGTCATGATCTTGCAGTTTGTGGGTTTGAGCCCCACATCAGGCTGTCTGCTATCAGTGCAGAGCCTGCTTTGGATACTCTGTCTCTCTCTCTCTCTCTCTGCCTCTCCCCCCCCCCCACCCCGTCTCTCCCTCCCTCTCTCCCTCTCTCTCTGCCCTTCTCCCTTTCGCACTCTCTCTCTCAAAATAAATAAATAAACATTAAAAGAAAAAAAGAAAAGAAAAGCTTTTCAAAGGAAGGGAATGCAAGGGAGAGCTGAATGATAGTAATGGCACCTATCTTTTAGACCTTTATTATGTGCCAAGAACTTTGTTATGCTCTTTAGGGATATTATCTCATTTAATCCTCACAAGAAACCTATGATATCAGTTTCATTATTAGGGCGACCAACCATCTCAGTTTGCCCAGGACAAAGGCAGGAGAGTGTCCCTGGGATGTATGACTTTTAGTGCTACAACCAAGTAAGTCCCAAGCCGTTCACCATAGTCCCTATTTTACAAATCAGGAAACTGAGACTTCAACAATTTACCCAAAGACATTCAGCTAGTGAATAGTAGAGCCAGCTCTGAGCCATCAGGCAAGCCTATCTTTAAAAAAAATTTTTTTATGTTTATTTATTTTGAGAAAGAAAGAGAGAGAGTGAAAGGAGAAGAGAAGAAGGCAGAGAGGGAGACACAGAATCTGAAGCAGGCTCCAGGCCCTGAGCTGTCAGCACAGAGCTGGGCATAGGGCTCAAACTCACAGACCACAAGATCATGACCTGAGCCAAAGTTGGAAGCTTAACTGACTGTGCCACCCGGGCACCCTGAGGCAAACTTATCTTTAAACAAGGTTCTCAGCAACGTTAAAGTAAGGGAAAGAACCCAGCATCTGCTTTTATTCTATAAACAGTGACATCAGCAATCAATTTCATCTAAATTTTCTCAGACTTACCTAATCATAAGAACTGGGGCACTTGTTTAAAACAAAGATTTCATTTTCATCTAGAAGGGGCCTGAGAATTAGTGTTTTAAAACAAGTATCCAGGTGATTCTTATGATCAGAAAAGCTTTGGAAGCATTGATCTAATCCATAACTAACCCTCATTTAGTTTGGTTCTAAGCTCTCCATTCTGTAAGCTCATCCATTTTGTGTTTTTGTTGCTATGCTATGGTTTTCTCTTATATATTAGTGTAAGTTCCTTTGGCTATACCTGGCTTTGGGTATGTTGATCTGAGAACATTTCTAACCCTGTAAAAAGTGTGCAGATAGGAGAATAGGATGCTCCCTAGGGATCAGGTGGTAATAATGGCCATGGTTAAAGAAAGCCAGGAAATGGCCTGGTAGGACTAGGGAAAGATAAAAATATTTCAGCCACTGTAAACTGTAACTTCCTTTGGCCTACTTGACCCCTCAGGAGGTCTTGACCTCCTTCATCAGAAAGGGCACAGTGTGATGATGTGATTAAGAATATAGATATTGGAACCAGATTGCCTGGAATTGAATCCCAGCACTAGTAGCCACTAGCTATGTGACTTCTGGTGAATTCCTTCCCTCTCTGTGCCTCATCTGTAAAATGGTTCTTTTTTATTTTATTCTTTATTGAATGACAGTTGACATACAATGTTATATTCGTTTCAGGCTTACAATATAATGATTTGACAAGTTTATATATTATGTTGTGCTCACAAATGTAGCTACCATATGTCATCACACATTATGATTACAATACTATATTGTATTGTATTGATTGACTATATTCCCTATGCTGTATCTTTTATCTTTATAACTTCTTCATTCTATAACTGGAAGCTTGTATCTCTCATTCCCCTTCAGCCATTGTAAAATTGTTCTTATACTGGTATGTCTCTTATAGGTTCTTTCTGGGAATCAAATGGATTAGTACTTATAAAATGCTTAGAACTGCATGGCACAAGCCACTGCTTTGCTAAAAAAAAAAAAAAAAATGGAGACCATTAAACTAATATCTCTAATCCATTTCTAATATGTGGAAATTAAGATATCATGGAAGTAGCATGAAATCATCACCAAAACTAGGAGTGTAGGGGTAGGTGGTAAACAGATTAGGTTGTTAAATATTCTCCTGGAAGGGGATGTGCAAACCTTAACATCAAAAGCAGGAGATGGCTTTCCCATTGAGCCAGACTTGATTTTCATTCCTTTAAAATTTCCACAGATTAGCACCTAGTTAAGAAGAAGAAAGAATAAAGTAACATTACAACTAACTTAAAATTAATTTATTCACCCACATGCATTCATTCAACAAATAATTATCGAAAATTTATGATGAACCAGACTCAAAAATAAAACAAATTTTCTGCTCTCAGGGAGTGTAGAGATAGACACTAAACAAAGACATACAGTAAAGTTATAACACTTAATAAATTGATAATTACTAAAATGCCCATATTTATGAAAACATACCTATATTAGCATGATACTTGTTCTGCTCTTTCTATTTAATACATTTGTAAATTTTATTTTTGGTATATTAATTTTTGACCATTCTTATGGTTTATAAATAGAAGCATTATAAAAAGACACTATGAAAAATTTCTTTCAGCCTTTCCCTTTTCTGCTCCATTGTATGCCTCCTTTTCCTTACATAATAACCACTTTTGTTATGAGTTCATTCACCTCCTCTAGAATTTCTTCTTCTTATGTCTACAAGCTCTTTAAATAACCCCTTTTAGAGTATACTTGCCAAGGAGTTATCTAAGTGAACTCTTAATATTTTAAGTAGCAAGGAACTCAGAATTTTCTATTTTTGAGGCAGCTGTAAGAAAGTTCGCTCTTTCGTAAGGGGAAATCTGTCTGTTGATCTAGCATTCTTTCATTTAAAATATATTTTAATGCCCTTGCCCTGATCAGGTCTGTAGTGGTTTTTTTCAGCGAATGGCTACTTAAACAACTGTATCTGTTACAGTTGTAACTTTTTTTTTTGTAACTGGTTCCCCTCCAACTTTCTTTAAACTACTCTTCTAACCACTCCTCTACTGCCCTATCCCTCAAACAATTGTAAGGATATAATAAACACTTATTTTTAAAATTTATCAGTTATATAAATCACTTTTTATTTATCCAGCTAACTCGAGTCCGTCCCTGTCTTTTTAATGAGGTCATATACCGTTTCTGTCTGTCCATATCCTTCATAGATATCCAGACCTGTTTGGTTTCTCCATTGTTCAGTCACTTCAGGATTGATTGGTTCCCCAGCACTCACACAGTGCTTTAAGCTTTTGAACTTATAGCTTCTCAGAAAATAAATAAGTTCAATTTGGGAGACAAGAATAGAGAGAAATGAAAATTAGTGTTATTTCTAATGAAATTCAATATGAAGTGTGTTTTAGTTCCTTCCTTACTCCTCTCTTCAATACAAACAAAATGAACAAACTCTTCTAACATCATAAAATGACTCCCAAGACATCCATTTTTTTCCCCTCTTATTTTCTGGGAGTGTGTGATTTGCTGTAAAAAAAAAAAAAAAAAAAAAAAAAAGAAAGAAAGAAAGAAAAAGAGAAAAGAAAAAGCAAGCAAGCAAGCAAGCTATGTCATCCTCAGGGAAGGTATCTCATAATAACATTTTAAATCAGTGATTAAGAATTTACCAATTGTATGGTTAAATTCACTGTGGAATATTTATGCAGTGGAATCCTATAGAGCTGTAAAAGGAAAAAAAAAATAAGGAAGTTCCTGGACAGTGTTGTCCAATAGAATTTTTTGCCACAATCAAAATGTTCTATTATCTGCACTATCCACTGCAGTATCACCTAGCCCTATGTGGCTACAGAGCACTTGAAACATGGCTAGTGCAACTTTGGAAGTGAATTTTTAATTAAAGTTAAATGTAAATAATTGCATGTGGCTAGTGGTTACCATATTGGATAGCACTGGATAGCACACAGTTCCAGGATGTACTGTTAGGCAAAAAAAGGAAGGTGCAGAACTGTGAGCATACTATGTTTCCATTTATGTGTATAAAAGACTGGGGGAAGAATACTGGCATATTGGTTTGTATAAGCACAGATTTCAGGGAGAAGGAGAACTGACACTGAGGACAAGGTTTGGAGGGAGACTCCATTCTATACTCTTATATACCTATTGAATTATATGTCATATGAAATATTTCCTATTCAAAAAGTTTTAGCAATTTTAATGATTTAAAAATATTTACCAATGTGCCCTTTCAAATGGAATCAAGAGTAAAAGACATTCCTATTTGCTGGGACAGGGCTCCAAGTTGGAGTAACTTCTCTACTTTCTCAGCTCATGTAACATTCATCATCCAAAAGATTGAACACTTTCTTATCCATAACCTCTGGGCTCAGGGGTATACCTGTGACTAAACCCTCCCTTTTCTCACCTTTCTTGGGGGAGCCTGCCCTGGATGTAATAATTATGATTTAAAGAATGAAAGCAAGAAGGAGAAGGGGGTGAAGAGATTGTTAAATTCTGTGCCTACTAGTGTGGAACTTTGTTTTTAGGCAGAAAGATCCTTTATTTTATGGCTTACTCTTCCTCTCTCCTACCCCCACTAAGTGCCTATTTACCAACATTTCTTACCTGGTCATATCATTCTGTATAAGCATTCGGTATGCAGTCGGTGCTGAACAGAAGACGGTGATGGGAAACTCAGAAAGTGTCTGCAATTTAGAAGTAAACTCTTAGTCTTACTACAACTTTAATAAGTTGCTAAATGTTTATTTAGGGCACAGCACAACTTAAACATTGTTTATTCTAACATAAATGCACTCACACCTTTTGCCTGTATATCTTTTCAGGATAAATGACTTACCAGGTGTGAAATACCTTAAATCATGTTGTTCACTCTGATTTCTGCAAGCTACTGTGTTCATCAGTCCTGTCAGGAACGCTGCTAAAGCATTTCTAAATGGTGACCTCTTGTTCTCTGCCTTACCTGAAAGATGGAAGTTGGCTCAAAACGTGGCAAGTAATGTGCAAATACACATGCTCCCTGGATCCATGGAGAAAAGATGCTGCTCCATGCAGACTTTGCCCAGCCTGTGTCTGAGGTATTCCATATCACATCTGAAGGTGTCAAATCCAGCCAGAACCTGGGAAAACAAGGAATCATCCTGATATATGTAGGAAAAACAAATTTAAAAGACCAATAAATGAATCATCACCTCCGCAGTTTTGACATGTCAAGCTGCAGTTCCGTGAAGGTACCTTCCATTTACAGATAATCCTAAACCAAAACTGCTATGGGTGTGTCCGGTCATTTTCGGAGTTCCACTTGTTCCACTGGTAAAGTAAATGGCCATCATCTCATCGTGTTTTGTTTTCACACAGGTGTGGTTGTCACTGGCCTGTCTACAAAGGAAGAACTACAATGATTCTGCACATGATACACAGCACCATGAACTGTTAACCACAGCCAAGTATTCGAGAAACCATCTACTCGGACCTCTTCACCTTATGAGGCAGGCCTCAGTGACTTGGGTTGAATTCCAAGGTAAAAACCATCTCTTTCTCTATCTTCTTAGGTGCTTTCTGGAATCAAACTAAATTTTGTCATCAAAGCCCACTTTTAGGCTGGTTTCATAGCTTTTCTACTATACAAAAAAGAAGACTTGATGCATTTTAAAAAACTGAAGAGGGTGCCTGGATGGCTCAGTCGGTTAAGTGTCTGACTCTTGATTTCTGCTAGGGTAGTGATCTAATGGTTTGTGGGATCAAGCCCCATGTGGGGCTCTGAGTTGACAGTGTGGAGCCTGCTTGGGATTCTCTCTCTTCCTCTCTCTCTGCCCCTCCCCGGCTCATGCTCTCTCTCTGTCTCTCTCAGAAATAAATAAATAAATTTAAAAAAATAAATAGATAAAAAAACTCAAGAGTTTGATCATAACACCAGCATAATGAGGATTCTATGATCTCATAATGATGGCTATGTGAGAACTGCCCCATCCCCTTCACTGTGGATGTTCTCAAATATGATTTTCTTTTCTTTTCTTTTTTTAAAAGTGATATGAGTGCCTGGGTGGCTCAGTCCAATGGTTAAGCATCTGACTCTTGATTTCAGCTCAGGTCATGATCTCACAGTTCTTGAGATCGAGCCCCACATCAGGCTCTGCACTGATAGTGTGCAGTCTGCTTGGGATTCTCTCTTTCCCTCTCTCTCTGCCCCTCCCCGGCTTGCATGTGCTCTTTCTCTCTCTCTCTCAAAATAAATAAGCATTTAAAAAATTGAGTATGTTAATAGAAGTCATGGGTAACAGTATAAGACAGGTTGGTAATTCCCACATTGTTCAAGGATCAGCTGTAGTTCTGAAGGATAACTGGGCTGCTAACAGTCCCCACATTAGGGCAGCTAAGAGGAGGTAAACACTGCACACAGAGATTTTATCTGGGAGTACTGGGCTGAGAATGAATGAATTAGAAAATCCAGGCCACGAGAATTGTAGAAAAGCTGTTTTCCTTTTCTTTCTCTCTCTCTCTTTCTTTCTCTCTTTCTTTCTTTCTTTCTTTCTTTCTTTCAAGAGGGAGCAAGTGAGAGAGGGTCAGAGTCTCTTTCTTTCTTTCAAGAGGGAGCAAGTGAGAGAGGGTCAGAGAGAGAGAGACAGAGAGAGAGAGAGAGAGAGAATCCCATGAGGGGCAGAGAGAGAGAGAGAGGGAGGAGAGAGAGAGGAGAGAGGGAAGCAGGGCTCACCCGAAGTGGGGCTCCAACTCACCAACCTGAGCTGGAGTTGGATGCTTAATGACTAAGCCACCCAGGCTCCCAAGAAGCTGTTTTCAAAGCCTAACAGGTAGACTAGGTACTTAGTCTATGATTTCATAATTTTCTTCCTTAAAAATATTACCTAGAGCATTGTATTTATCACTTCATTGTAAATACAGTTGCTTTTGAAAACTAAGGTGGGGTTATCATACCAATCTTTCACCACTATAGGCAGTAAACATAGCCTTTAGGAGTGTGGGTTCAGAAGCCAGACTCCCTGGGTTTGAAACCCAGCTCTGCCAGATCATAGCATTTGACCTTATTCATCTGTATTACTATAGCACCCTTTCCTTAGGTTATTGTGACATTTTAATGAGTTAATATATGTGAACGCTTGGAGCAGTTTTTGGCACCTAACCAAGGCCATATAAATGTTACCCATTATTGCAATTATAACATTATTTTAATTAGAACAGTACTTGGCTTTTGGTAAGAACTCAATAAATGATGGCTATTTTAGAGGCAGTAGGAACAAATCCATAGTTGCAAGCATGCTTCCAAATCCTTGAGTAAAGGTAGGAAGTTCATTCTAGAGGGAACTGGCTGCCAGCCTAAAGCTAAGATAGAACCAGTACATGGCCATAGTGCCAAGTGACCCCTGGAAGCATTCCATAGCAGGGATGGACATCAGTGTAACTCAGTTTTATAATTGCATCCATCTTATTTATAACCACAAGTATTGTTATCAGCAAGGTACTGATATAGCCTACACAGAAGAATTCACTGTGTTTCTCTGTTTGTCTGGGAGATGATAACAGCTCTGTGGTTGATGCTGTGAGACACCTCCTAGATCCTGCTGCAGGAATGAAGGACTTACTTCCCACAGCTGCTGGGAGCCAGCTCTCTTTTAGAGATTGCTTTGGCTGAAGACAGCTGCCTTGCTCAAGGTCACTCACCTCTCCTTCTAGGGATAGGCCACACCCAGTTACTGATCAGTATGGGTATATAAAGGCCAGGATCTCTTATTTTATCTGGGAATAGCTTTGAGGGGCTATCCATGCCCCAGAGGTCCCAGTGGGAGCGCATGGCAGATACATTTCTTCCTTCATAGGTGTTGACCCCAAGACAACTCCTTAATAAACTTCTTACACAACTAATCTCTATCTCAGGGCCTGCTTCCTGGAGATCCTAACCTCTAAAAAACACTCCAACCTCTTTCCTGCCTCAGAGTTTACATTGTTGGTGCAGCCATAATTACTAGTTGTTCCCTTTGCCTCATTTTACTTTGCATTTTTCTGATCACTTGGTGGGTTGAATATCTTTTCAGTGTTGCCTTCCTCTGGGAAAGCTGTTCTACAACAATTATGGCTACTCACTTCATCATTTCCTTGAGGTTCCCCCATCCATCTTTGGGTTTCTGAGACACAATTAGCTTGGAGTGCAGATTTTCACATTTAGATGCAACAGCATCTACTGCGGGGGCTAAAACTTCGTCGGTGATAATGCACTTTGCTTTTGAAGATTGTAGTCTGTAGAGAATGTCTCTCTGGGTCAGCTGGGTAGTTCCTGGAATTAAAACTGTCCCTACAGGGGCAGAAAAGAAACTATGTATAGAAGGAAGGATTTCCTTTATCATGGTAGTTAGCTAGTGTAGATAGCTCATGTGTACTTTATGTCTCAGGATGAGTTTACCATTCCATTTAACAGTCTAGATATCTATTTATCTTCCATTAATTATTTGGCTTTTGCCTTTCAAGGGATCTTAAAATCTGTGACCCTTTTGACCTACTATGAAAGCATGTTAAATGCTGGATAATTATCTTCTATCTGAAGACCATTCATAATGTTCAGCTTGAAGAGAGGTTTTTTTTTCCCATTTTTTTAAAGAGAGTTTGGATTGTAGAGTAATATCACCCAACATTTATTGGCTAAATGTCAGATGCTATTCTAAGTGTTTTGCATGTTTTAACTTATTTAATCCCTACCCCCCCCCAAAAAAAAGACAAAACACAAAATCTATGAATAACTTGCCAAAGATCCCTGAAATGGAAAGTGGCAGTGCAGAGATTGAACCCTGTAGCCTGACCCCAGAGCTGTACACTTAACTACTTCAGTCCAGCACCTTTTAAAACATATGTGAATGTTTTATGATTTCTCTCCAAAGGGAAGGATCGAGGCATTCATCTTTTCTGTACTTCTACTTCTCCCTGCTGTAAATTACACTGTAAGTGTAGTGTAATGGTTAAGAGTGTATCCTGGAGCCAAATAGTCTTATAGCTTGGCCTTGGACAAGCCACTTCATCTCCATGAGTCTCAGGTTCTGCTGCTGTAAAATGAGGATTCTATAAGATTAATGAGGAGTAAATGAGTTAAAATGTATAAAGAGCATAGAACAGTGCTGACCAAATTTTAGCTGTTATTTTCTCAAAGGATTAATGGACTTTCAAGAATATGTCTATATCTGCATCTCTATATCTACATGTATCCATATTTATATTTCAGACTCCACCACTCTTAGGTCCAGACCCTCAGGAGAGGGCTGGAAAGTATACACTTCACAATGGTTTTTGCTCTTCCCAGCATCACAGCAGGAAAGGAAGATTGAATAACACATACCTGCTCATTCCTGGACTCTTGACACTGACTCGTCTTTCCATTTTGGAAAGCATAAGCCCCTCAGTGGAGTTCTTCAGGAAGCAGACAATCAGTACCAAAACACAAAGCTCTTCAGAATATCTTTCCTTTCTAATCAGGCAATGCAGCAATATTTATGAGGCTTTATCTCCAAGGTTATTCCTTAGAGATGTTCCACCTGGGGATAAGTGATTCTCCTGCCATGGCCTAACAGTCTTCTGTTAATAATTTAAAGGCACTCTCTAATGACAAGTTCACAGTCAGTATTTGATGCCTAGTAGGAGCACTTTGTTTAAACACATTACCCTTAGATAATTAATTTCTGCTAAAAAATTATTCATATCCTATTTTATTAAATTTCTTTTTTCTGTTCTTTTCTTTTCAATTTTTTTATATGAAATTTATTGTCAAATTGGTTTCCATACAACACCCAGTGCTCATCCCAACAGGTGCCCTCCTCAATGCCCATCACCCACTCCACACCCCATCACCCCTCAGTTTGTTATTAGTATTTAAGAGTCTCTTATGGTTTGCCTCCTTCCCTCTCTGTAACTTTTTTCCCCCCTTCCCCTCCCCACCCCTGGTCTTCTGTTGAGTTTCTCAGGATCCACATATGAGTGAAAACATATGGTATCTGTCTTTCTCTGTATGACTTATTTCACTTAGCATAACATTCTCCAGTTCCATCCACGTTGTTACAAAAGGCCATATCTCATTCTTTCTCATTGCCAAGTAGTATTCCATTGTATATATAAACCACATCTTCTTTATCCATTCGTCAGTTGATGAACATTTAGGCTCTTTCCATAATTTGGCTATTGTTGAAATTGCTGCTATAATCATTGGGGTACAAGTGCCCCTATGCATCAGCACTCCTGTATCCCTTTGCACTTCCTAGCAGTGCTATTGCTGGGTCATAGGGTAGATCTATTTTTAATTTTTTGAGGAACCTCCACACTGTTTTCCAGAGCAGCTGCACCAGTTTGCATTCCCACCAACAATGCAAGAGGGTTCCCATTTCTCCACATCCTCGCCAGCATCTGTAGTCTCCTGATTTGTTCATTTTAGCCACTCTGACTGGTGTGAGGTGGTATCTGAGAGTGGTTTTGATTTGTATTTCCCTGATGAGGAACGATGTTTAGCATCCTTTCATGTGCCTGTTGGCCATCTGGATGTTTTCTTTAGAGAAGTGTCTATTCATGTTTTCTGCCCATTCCTTCACTGGATTATTTGTTTTTCTGGTGTGGAGTTTGGTGAGTTCTTTATAGATTTTGGATACTAGCCCTTTGTCCAATATGTCATTTGCAATTATCTTTTCACATTCCGTCGGTTGCCTTTTAGTTTTGTTGATTGTTTCCTTTGCAGTGCAGAAGCTTTTTATCTTCATGAGGTCCCAATAGTTCATTTTTGCTTTTAATTCCCTTGCCTTTGGGGATGTGTCAAGTAAAAAATTGCTGCGGCTGAGGTCAGAGAGGTTTTTTTTCCTGCTTTCTCCTCTAGGGTTTTGATGGTTTCCTGTCTCACATTCAGGTCCTTTATCCATTTTGAGTTTAATTTTGTGAATGGTGTAAGAAAGTGGTCTAGTTTCATTCTTCTGCATGTTGCTGTCCAGTTCTCCCAGCACCATTTGTTAAAGAGACTGTCTTTCTTCCATTGGATATTCTTTCCTGCTTTGTCAAAGATGAGTTGGCCATACTTTTGTGGGTCTAATTCTGGGGTTTCTATTCTATTCCGTTGGTCTATGTGTCTGTTTTTATGCCCATACCATGCTGTTTTGATGATTACAGCTTTGTAGTAGAGGCTAAAGTCTGGGATTGTGATGCCTCCCACTTTGGTCTTCTTCTTCAATATTACTTTGGCTATTCGGGGTCTTTTGTGGTTCCGTACAAATTTTAGGATTGCTTGTTCTAGCTTTGAGAAGAATGCTGGTGCAATTTTGATTGGGATTGCATTGAATGTGTAGATAGCTTTGGGTAGTATTGACATTTTGACAATATTTATTCTTCCAAGCCATGAGCATGGAATGTTTTTCCATTTCTTTATATCTTCTTCAATTTTCTTCATAAGCTTTCTATAGTTTTCAGCATACAGATCTTTTACATCTTTGGTTAGGTTTATTGCTAGGTATTTTATGCTTCTTGGTGCAATTGTGAATGGGATCAGTTTCTTTATTTGTCTTTCTGTTGCTTCATTATTAGTGTATAAGAATGCAACTGATTTCTGTACATTGATTTTGTATCCTGCGACTTTGCTGATTCATGTATCAGTTCTAGCAGACTTTTGGTGGAGTCTATAGTGTTTTCCATGTATAGTGTCACGTCATCTGCAAAAAGTGAAAGCTTGACTTCATCTTTGCCAATTTTGATGCCTTTGATTTCCTTTTGTTGTCTGATTGCTAGAACTTCCAACACTATGTTAAACAACAGCAGTGAGAGTGGACATCCCTGTCGTGTTCCTGATCTCAGGGGGAAAGCTCTCAGTTTTTCCCCATTGAGGATGATATTAGCTGTGGGCTTTTCATAAATGGCTTTTATGATGTTTAAGTGTGTTCCTTCTATCCCGACTTTCTTGAGGGTTTTTATTAAGAAAGAATGATGAATTTTGTCAAATGCCTTTTCTGCACCGATTGACAGGATCACATGATTCTTATCTTTTCTTTTATTAATGTGATGTATCACATTGATTGATTTGTGAATACTGAACCAGCCCTGCATCCCAGGAATGAATCCCACTTGATCATGGTGAATAATTCTTTTTATATTCAATTGAATTCAATTTGCTAGTATCTTGTTGAGAAATTTTGCATCCATATTCATCAGGGATATTGGCCTGTAGTTCTCTTTCTTTGCTGGGTCTCTGTTTGGTTTTGGAATCAAAGTAATGTTGGCCTCATAGAAGGAGTCTGGAAGTTTTCCTTTACTTTCAATTTTTTGGAAAAGCTTGAGAAGGATAGGTGTTATATCTGCTTTAAATGTCTGGTAGAATTCCCCAGGGAAGTCATCTGGTCCAGGACTCTTATTTGTTGGGAGATTTTTGATAACTGATTCAATTTCTTTGCTGATTATGGGTCTGATCAAGTTTTCTATTTCTTCCTGTTTGAGTTTTGGAAGTGTGTGGGTGCTTAGGAATTTGTCCATTTCTTTCAGGTCATCCAGTTCGTTGGCATAAAATTTTTCCTTGTATTCCCTGATAATTGCTTGTTTTTCTGAGAGATTGGTTGTAATAATTCCATTTTCATTCATGATTTTATCTATTTGGGTCATCTCCCTTTTCTTTTTGAGAATCCTGGCTAGAGGTTTACCAATTGTGTTTATTTTTTCAAAAAACCAACTCTTGGTTTCATTGATCTGCTCTACAGTTTTTTAAGATTCTATATTGTTTATTTCTGCTCTGATATTTATTATTTCTCTTCTTCTGCTGGGTTTGGGGTGTCTTTGCTGCTCTGCTTCTATTTCCTTTAGGTGTGCTGTTAGATTTTGTATTTGGGATTTTTCTTGTTTCTTGAGATAGGCCTGCATTGCAATGTATTTTCCTCTTGGGACTGCCTTCGCTGCATCCCAAAGCGTTTGGATTGTTGTGTTTTCATTTTCATTTGTCTCCATATACTTCTAAATTTCTTCTCTTATTGCCTGGTTGACCCATTCATTCTTTTTTTAAAAATTTTTAATGTTTATTTTATTTTTGAGAGAGAGAGAGTGTGTGTGCCTGCAAGCAAGGGAAGGGCAGAGAGAGAGAGGGAGACACAGAATCTGAAGTAGGCTCTAGGCTCTGAGCTGTCAGCACAGAGACTGATACGGGGCTCAAACTCACAAACTGTGAGATCATGACCTGAGCTGAAGTCTGATGCTTAACTGACTGAGCCACCCAGGCGCCCCAACTCATTCATTGTTTAAAACTGTTTTTTTAATGCTTATTTTTGACAGAGAGAGAGAGAGAGCGAGCATGAGCGGGGGAGAGGCAGAGAGAGAGGGAGACACAGAATCTGAAGCAGGTTCCAGGCTCTGATCTGTCAGCACAGAGCCCAATGTGGGGCTCGAACTCACGGAGTGTGAGATCATGACCTGAGCTAAAGTCAGACACTCAATTGACTGAGCCACCCAGGCACCTCAACCCATTCATTCTTTAGTAGGATGTTCTTTAACCTCCATGCTTCTGGAGGTTTTCCAGACTTTTTCCTGTGGTTGATTTCCAGTTTCATAGCATTGTGGTCTGAAAGTGTGCATGGTATGATCTCAGTTCTTTTATACTTATTAAGGGCTGTTTTGTGACCCAGTATGTGATCTATCTTGGAGAATGTTCCATGTGCACTCAAGAAGAAAGTATATTCTGTTGCTTTGGGATGCAGAGTTCTAAATATATCTGTCAAGTCCAACTGATCCAATATATCATTCAGGGACCTTGTTTCTTTATTTATTCTCTGTCTACATGTTCTATCCATTGCTATAAGTGGAGTATTAAAGTCTCCTGCAATTACCACTTTCTTATCAATAAGGTTGCTTATGTTTGTGATTAATTGATTTATATATTTTGGGGCTCCCATATTTGGCACATAGACATTTATAATTGTTAGCTCTTCCTGGTGGATGGGCCCTGTAATTATTATATAATGCCCTTGTTAATCTCTTGTTACAGCCTTTAAAGTCTAGTTTGTCTGATATAAGTATGGCTACTACAGCTTTCTTTTGACTTCCAGTAGCGTGATAGATTTTTCTCCATCCCCTCACTTTCAATCTGAAGGTGTCCAGGTCTAAAATGAGTCTCTTGTAGACAGCAAATAGATGGGTCTTGTTTTTTTATCCATTCTGATACCCTATGTCTTTTGGTTGGAGCATTTAGTCCGTTTACATTCAGTGTTATTATTGAAAGATATGGGTTTAGAGTCATTGTGATGTCTGTAGGTTTCATGCCTGTAGTGGTGTCTCTGGTCCTTTGTGGTTCTTGCAACATTTGACTCACAGAGTCCCCCTTAGGATCTCTTGTAGGGCTGGTTTAGTGGTGATGAATTCCTTCAATTTTTGTTTGTTTGGGAAGACCTGTATCTTTCCTTCTATTCTGAATGACAGACTTGCTGGATAAAGGATTCTTGGCTGCATATTTTTTCTGTTCATCACATTGAAGATTTCCTACCATTCCTTTCTGGCCTGCCAAGTTTCAGTAGATAGATCTGCTACTACCCGTATGTGTCTACCTTTGTGTGTTAAGGCCCATTTATCCCTAGCTGCTTTCAGAATTCTCTCTTTATCCTTGTATTTTGCCAGTTTCACTATGATATGTCGTGCAGAAGATCAATTCAAGTTACATCTGAAGGGAGTTCTCTGCCTCTTGGATTTTGATGCCTGTTTCCTTCCCCAGAGGGATTTTGATGCCTTCCTTTCCTCAGGGAACTTCTCAGCTATGATTTGTTCAAGTACACCTTCAGCCCCTTTCTCTCTCTCCTTCTTCTTCTGGAATTCCTATGATAGGGATATTGTTCCATTTGATTGCATCACTTAGTTCTCTAATTCTCCCCTCGTACTCCTGGATTTTTGTATCTCTCTTTTTCTCAGCTTCCTCTTTTTCCATAATTTTATCTTCTAATTCACCTATTCTCTCCTCTGCCTTTTCAATCCACACTGTGGCAGTCTCCATTTTATTTTGCACCTCATTTATAGCATTTTTTAATTCATCATGACTATTTTTTAGTCCCTTGATCTCTGTAGCAATAGGTTCTCTGCTGTCCCCTATGCTTTTTTCAAGCCCAGCAATTAATTTTATGGCTATTATTCTAAATTCTTGTTCTGTTATATTGCTTCAATCGGTTTTGATCAATTCGTTAGCTGTCACTACTTCCTGTAATTTCTTTTGAGGAGAATTTTTCTGTTTCATCATTTTGGCTAGTTTTCTGTTCCTTATGCGTTTTAAATGTTTGTTGTTTGCCCTGCACCTGCGAGCACTGCTATATTAAAGGAGGGTCATACACTGCCCAGGGCCTGGCCCTTCAGGAGGTGTTTTTTCAGAGATTGTTACTTGCTCTCTGTTGTTGTGACTTTGGTTATTTTATTACCCTATTCGTAATGATATTTTGGACCCTCCACCAGATGTGCTTTGATTTGTGCCTTGGAGTGGCCCTGCAAAGGAAAACAGATAGACAAACAGGAGACAAAAACATGCAAACACACAGACAAATAACACAAGCAAATAAACAAAAACAAAAACTTAAAGACTAAAAACAAAAAACCCAAAAGCACCGACTACAGGTAAAGAAGAAAGTGGAGGCAGTGCTGATGGAAAAGCATATACAAAGAGAGAAATGATAGGAACACGTGGTGGGGGCGGGGGGGAGGGGGAGAAAAAATAAACATTGATTAGGCAGAGAGACTAAAAGTCTTAATCCAGAGAGAGAGAAAGGAAAATAAAGAAGGAAGCGAGGGAAATGAAACGAAGATAAAGTTACCCAGACAGAGAAATTATATGGCTTGATTATTCCAGAGAGAGAGAAAGGAGTGTAAAGGAGGTGTAGAACATGTATCAAGACAATGGATTAAATATGTCTGTTTAGACAGCCCAATAACCAGAGTAACCAGCCTAGGGGAGAGAAGAGATAAGGAGAAGAAATTGGGGGTGGGGGGAGAATATATCTATATATCCATAATTGACCTAGAGTTAATCCAGGCAATGCTGCATTGCTTGTCGGGAGGACCTGTCTGCAGGGTCTGTGCCAATCAATTGGATATGCAGTTACCCAGTGCAAGGAGGCATGGTTTGGCGTATTCTGAACCCACCTCCACTATGAGCCCTGGGAGTGATCCTTGAGGCCTCACTTTGGTGGTGGTGGTGGGATGGGGGGGGGGGGGAGGGAATGGTGATTCCCCAGTCTCTTCTCCACAGAGCCAGACCTGGTGGACTCAGTTTGAGTAGTCCTCACTGTGCCGGGGCGCAGACGGGGGGGTCCTTCTGGCTCCACTCGGCCAACTCCCCTGACTCTGTGCTTGGCTAGGATTCAAAGTCCAGCTCAGTGCGCTCTGGCGCTGGGGAAGCACCTCTCAGTGCGGCGATATGTGGTCTCGACTGGCTTTGTCTGTGCCTCTACACTTCAGGGAGGACAGCCTTCTCCTACTGCGGACTCAGTTGCTGCCCTCACTGCGAGCCCACAGGGTGGCAGATGCAGGCAGGCTTTGTCTTTTCCCACAGCACTCCAGGGAGACAGCTGCCTTTTTCTCCTGCAGACTGCGCCCTTGGCCCAGCCACTGTGCCCAAGGGGTGGAGGATGCAGGCAGGTTCTGTACTATCATGCAGCCCTCCAGGGAGGGAACCACTTTCTCCAACTGTGGACTGAGCTCTGGCCTACCACCACATCCAGGGCTGGCTCCCCTCCACCCCAGGTGCATGAACAGGGAGCCAGCCCCAGTCGGAAGAAAGCCCTGCAGTTAGAGATCAGATCCCTCTCAGTCTCAATCCCAGTCCGAGGTCTTTCTCCTGTCTAGATACAGTCCTGCACTTCCCTAGCCACTCTTTCTCTTCCCTTTGTCTCTTTGCAGAAGGGGTTCCCTCCCCTCCGTGCCCATGCAGCCTTTTTTTTATCTCCCCCAATTCGCAGTTACCCACCTATCTTTTTTCCAGCTTTCCCATTTTCTTCCTGGTAGATTCAGTCTCTTTTCCTCGCAGGCTCTGGTGTTCAAAGTCCTTTAGTTTCTACACTTCTTTGTTTGAGAGGCATGGGAAGTATTGATTCCCCCTACTTCTCTGCCATGTTGGACCCTCTCCTCATATCCTATCTTTAAAAGAACCTATTAATAGTGATCAATCTTACCTATTAAAACTGCTTCCTGTCCAAATTAATCATTCTGGGAAGCATTACATTATTTCTTGTCAGGGAACAAAATGTTACTTTAAATCTTGGGGGAGGCCTCTCATTACCATGTTTGTGATATAGGGTGTATAAGATGATATTACCAATTTTTGCATTAAGGGTCAAAAGACTGACACTCGTAGCCCCTTTTCTCCCTGTTAACAGATCTACATGAAAGGACAAAATTTTTACAGAAGTTTGTTTGGTGGACAAAAGAAGTAACTCCCATCATTCAGTTTGGCAACAGGATTTGAAAGCCTAGTCCATCTACCCATTCCTCTAGGTGGTAGGTAATGCTTATTTTCAGAATTGTTAGTATATTAGATTTACCATTTATTGCCTCCCTTTCATCCTCCCTTCTAAGAGACTCTGCCTTACTTTCTGTAACCTCAGTAACCATGTTTGTACCAGATGAACTTGCCTCTGACCACATCTGACTGGCCTAACCCAAGCCATGCCAATCAGATTCTGCCTCAATTTTTGATTTAAGAGACTGAGAACATACAGAGTTAGGACTTAAGGCATCTGTGTGGCAAACCAAAGCCACATGTCAGCCAAAATGAAGGCAGCAAAGAAATCATGTGTTAGCAGATGTCAAAATAACAGATGCTTGAGAGAGGCAGAGACAAGGGGCCCTATGGCTTTAAAGCAAAAGAAATAGAGAAAGAAGCTGCCCGCCTCCCTTGCAGAGGCCAGTTGCTCTTTCTGCACTTTTTTTTTTCTGTGAGATTCTTCAGTAGACATCCAATAATTATCCTTCCTTAATTGAACTAATATGAATGGATTTCTGGTCTTGGAAATCCAACATTCCCCTTACTAAGACAATGAGTATAGCAGCATTCATGAAACCTATCATTTTGTTAAAAAAGAAAAACTGTAAAAGTGGGTTCTGCTACTCCAGTGTATAATTTATATGTATATATGATATGGAATGTATAACTCTCCTCAATTGCAAGTAATTATTATGATAAATTAGAATGCTTACTTAATATAATGATTTATTATAACGGTAGGGATATGAATTAATTCAACCAATATTTTACTGAGCATTTACTATATGTCAACAATTGGAGGTACAGACATGACTATCTCATAGTCATTGCCTTTTAGGAACATACATAGTCCTATGGGAATGACAAATTTATGAACAAATGATATACCCAGACAACATAGTACAGGTTAAAATAAAAATGCATACATGTTTTTTAGGGGAGCTCAAAAAAGAAAGCACCTAATTGGGACATCAGGGTGGGGTTGCCTGAGAAGTGACATTAGAATTAAGACCTGAAAATCCAATAATTGTCCAGGAGGTTAAGTGTGAGGAAAAGGCTTTCCACACATAGGAAACAATGTGCACAAAAGCCAGGAAATGGGAAGGATCATGAACCTTATAGGAAACCACTTGCTACTCCTGGAGCACAGAGTATGAAAACAATGAAGGGAAGATAGTTCAAACCTTCCATGACAAACTAAAGAAGTTCAGATGTTACCAGGTAGGCAATGGAGAGTTATTAAATCATGTCAAGCAGCATAATGACAGGATAGAATGTGCATTTTAGAAAGAACAGTAGCTATGGAGAATGAATTGCGTAGGAGTAAAGTGGGCACACACAAGACCAGAATTAGGAAGACTCTTGGGCAAGTCCATTCAGGAGATGGTAAACACGTGAAGTAAGGCAATGGCGATGGAATTGGAGAAGAAGAGGGACTCAAGGGGCACGTAGAAAGTCAAATTTACAAGATGCAGGAACTGATTTGGAAGGAGGAGTAGCAGCTGCTTGGCTTAGGGTACCAGATGAATGGTAATTAACCATGAGAGAAATAAAGGCATGAAAGAAGAACTAGGGTAGGTTCTTTGAGTTTGTGGCTGCATTGAGATTCAGATGGCCATGAGTCTATAGGAGGAGAAGAGTGGTAGGTATGAGGGTATTCAATTGTTGATTGGCATTTGGTTAATAAACTTATTTCATGGGGCACCTGGGTGGCTCAGTAGGTTAAGAGTCTTGACTCTTGGTTTTGGCTCAGGTCATGATCTCAGGGTTTGTGAGTACAAGCAGCACATCGGGCTCTGTGCTAACAGCACGGAGAATCTCTCTCTCCCTCTTTCTCTGCCCCTTCTCTACTCTCTGTCTCTTTCAAAAATAAATAAACTTAATTAAAAAAATAAACTTAATTAAAAAAATAAACTTAATTTCATTACGAAAAACCCAACTCATAGTTTAAGTCAAAAGATAGGAAATGTTTCCAACACATTTCTAAGGTTTCTGAGAATACTACTATATTGTGTATAGTTCCTCAAATAATTTACCCAAATGAATGTCTCATGATTACTTAGATGTTTTGGAAACTCTCCCATCTAGCCTATTTTAAATATAATCAGATTGCAAGCACTACTAACCTGTTCGCAGACAGGCTACATTTGCAAGCCACCATTCTGGGATCCTGGGCAGAATCACAATTACTCGATCTCCTCTTTTCAGGGCACAGGCTTCTGTAAGTATATTGGCAAATTTTCTAGACAAAGATCCCAGTTCTTCAAAACTCCATCTCACTTCTTCTCCATTTCCATTTATCCACCAGAAGGCTGGATTGGAAGGTCTCTTTCCAGCCTGAGGAAAGACAAACCAGTCATGGATTTAAAGGTCATTATGCAGCTAAATTCTATTTTAACTGACTTAATGGAATATTTTTTCCAGAATAAAATTCACAGGTCATTAGTTAAGACACACATGGAATATTGGGAAATAACTCTAGAGTCTTTATTTCTAGCTGTTGGGAGCCATGTCATTTCTTCCAGCATATGTCATTTCTCATTTAGCCTGATTGCTTTTCTTTCCAAGAAGTTAGAATTCTTGCATCCCTTTATATTCTCTCAGTGATATGTCTATGTCTTGTTTCCTACCATTTCTGACTCTTGAAATGATTTTCATTCGAGTCCTTTCTGGATTTTTAAGAAGTTAACCTATAATCATGCATTTTTATAACCATCACCTTTCTCAACCATGGAACTATTAACATGTTGAGCCAGATAATTCTTTGCCATGGGGACTGTCTTATGTATTAGAGGATGTGTGGCAGCATCCCTGGCCTCTAACCATTGGCACACACCTTCTCACAAGTCATGGCAACAAAATTGTTTCCAGACATGGCCAAATATCCCCTGGGGGCAAAATCACTTCTATCTGAGAAACTGTAGTTGGACTGGCCCTTGCTTCATACCTTTTCCATATTGGTCCATTGGTCCAGGATATCTTTAGCAAAGTTGAAATACTCTGGAGTCTCCAGTTTGAATTCCTGTTTCATGGATTCATAGTTGGAAAAATTCTGAGGAGGCACTATTCTATAATCTTTATGCAGTTCTCTCACAGAACCAGGGATTGCTAGGCGCCAAAAACACTTGGCACGAAGTAATGTCTTCAAAGTGACAAGAGGTAGCATCAGTCTTGCTGGATGTGTTAGCACTCAGGGTTTCCACAGAAACTAATCCATCTAAAAGACAAGTAAAAGGATATGTATTTGTCTCTCTCCTAAAGGTAGCTATACCCCAAAATAGCTAAGTTTTATTATTATTACTAACAATCATCCTAAAAATGCCATTCTCTGAGCACTCAATATGTTTTAAACACTGTACTTTGTTTCACTTACATACAAATTATCACTAAATCATCAGAGTAACTCTGTGACATGGATACTATTATCATTTCTGTTTAAAGAAAGAAAAAATGACGAAGCAAGGCTGTCTTAGTCAACTCTGGCCGCCATAACAAAATACCATAGACAGGATGGCTCAAAAAATAGACACTTATTTCTCACAGTTCTGGAGGCTGGGAAATCTAAGACCAAGTGCTGGCCAGTTCAGTTTCCCAGTATGGGCTCTGTTCCTGGCTTGTGGATGACCACCTTCTCTTTGTTTCCTCACATGGTAGAGAGAGCAAGAGCTCTGGTTTCTCTTCTCCTTTTATAAAAATATTAAACCCATTATTGGGGCCTCACCCTGTGACCTCATCTAAACCTAATTCCCTCCTAAAGACCCCACCTCCAAATACCATCACATTTCAGGGGTCAGGGCTTCAACATAAGAATTTGGAAGGGTCACATTCAGTCCACAACAGAGGCATTAGTTGGATCTGAACCTAGAACTGTCTGGTCCCAGCCCATTCTCCTGACTATGTACTACATACTATTGCCTCCCATATGCATTTCTAAAGAAGTGAAGATCTGGGTCACTCAGTTACTCTCAGTGAAAGCAAAGGGCCAAGCCTGCTTATCTAATTTAATCTTTCACCGTCATTTCAAGAGTTGTACAGACATGTTCAGGAGAAATTTCCACAGTGGGTAATCCATAAGTGAGAAAACTGAGAGTATCCCAGTACCAATTAGTCATGAAAGAACTGTCAAAAGTCCTTTGGTTTATAGGACATAGTTCCCATGCTCCCAGTAGGAGCCCACACAACCTTCCAGTCCAGGCTTGGAGCTGCATTTACGGGAGATGTAATAATAGGGCTTTAACCTTTAGGACTTTTGTGGGGGAGGACCCTTCAGGCCACTGAGCCCCCCTGCTTCTGTGGGAAATCATTTGATCATGATGTCATTTACTTGGCTGAGGTCTCATAAACAAAGTTATTAAAAACATGGTTCTAGGGATTGTAGGGTTCTCTTCTTCATACATTCTGTAATCTTCCAAATTTCCTACAATGAAATACCACTCTCATAATCATTAAATAATTTTTAACTGCAATTCTAGCTATGTGGTGTGTAAGGCAGCATGGCTATGTGGGAGAGTTTCTATACTGATATGTTGCCAAACAATAATTAATAATGTCAGCCATCAGTTTTATCCTAAATAGGTCTGGTGTTTGGGCATCATGTTGCTGCACCCAATGCATTATAAGATCTGGGTTCTTCTTCTGACCCTCCCACCTGTTTATGTGAAGACCAGACAAGTCACTGAACTTTAACCCTCTGAGATCATCTGGTTTGAGCTCCCCATTTTTCACCTGCAGAGAAAACAGAGCCCTGGAGAAGGGAAGCAACTTGCTTCAGTATGTCATATCAGAGTTAGAACTAGAACTCACATCTTTGGATTCTCATTTGAATGTTCTCTTTACTGTTGTTCAATAGGATTTCAGTAGAGCAGTGATTCTCAACTCTGGCTGTATATTTGAATCACCAGCACAGCTTTTTTAAAAATACAGATATCTGGGTATTAGACCAATTAAATCAGAATCTCTAGAAGATGGGGCCTGGGCAGCATATTCTTAAGATTTCCTCAGAGGATGTTAACATGCAATCAAGGTGGAGAATCACTGATTCAGAGGTTGTGATCTGTGAACCAGCAGCATCAGCATAACCTGGAAGCTAGTTAGAAATGCACATTTTCAGAAACCGGTTTTCTGTTTTGCCAATGTAGAGACTAATAGAACCCCTGTCAGAGAGAATTGTCCCAAAGATTAAATGAGATAATACATACAAAGTGCTTATCATGGTGTCTAGCATATTACTACTCTCTAGAGCAGGGGTTGGCAAACCTTTTCTGTAAAGGGCCAGATAATAATTTAGGCTTTCTGGGCCATATGTATGATCTCTGTGGCAACTGCTTACTTCAACTCTGGTTGAGATAGAAGCCATTGACAATACATGACTAAATAGACATAGCTATGTTCCAAAAAAGACCTATTTATGGATACTGAAACTTGAATTTCATATATGTTTCATGTGTCATGAATTATTATTCCTCTTTTGACTTTTTCAAAAATTAAAAAAACATTTATAATATAATATAAATTATAAATATTATATAAAGATAAATCCCATACATTTGGCAGCCGTCTCCCTTATTACAGAATTAGCATCAGGTTTCATTCAGCTGAAAGGAGTTGTTAAGTAGTAGTTAAAAACACTAGGTTTTCAGTGTTGTAACTTTTCTCTTTATTTGTAATTTTTTAGATCATGTCTTCAAATGTTTCAAAAAACAAAAAATGTTTATATTTTTACGTTATAATATTTATAGAAAATTAAAATGTAAAAACCATTCTTGGTTTGCAGCCTGTATAAAAACAGGTAGAGGGTGGGATTTAACTCACGGCTCTAGTTTGCTGATCTTTGGTGTTAGAATGTAAGTTCTATGAGGGTAGGCATTTAGTCTGTTATGTTCATGGGACTATCCCTGGTAAATATCATCGTGTTCGGCCCATAGTATTTGCTTATTTGTTGAATGAAGAAATGACTCAGAAGGGAGAACTTTTATATACAGTTTATTTCAATAGCTCAGGATAACAGTAGACCTGAGCAGTGCCTTTATTGCTTAATCAGATTTATATAACTACCTGGACTGTTCACATGTGGCTATTTAAATTTAAATTAATTTAAATACTATTTAAAAATAAGTTCTTAGAGTAACTGAATTTTAAGCACTTAAATAGCCACTTGTGGCTCTTGGCTACTGCATATAGATAACTGCAGACACAAAACATTTCTATCACTGCAGAACATCTCTTGTGGACAGTGCTGATCTATATTGATAATAGCTCAGAAGTGGGTGATATAAGGGGCACCTGGGTGGCTCAGTTGGTTAAGCTTCCAATTTTGGCTCAGGCCATGATCTCACGGTTGGTGAGTTAGAGCCCCACATTAAGTAGTAGTTAAAAACACTAAGCTTTTAGTATAACTTTTCTGTTTATTTGTAATTTTTTAGATCATGTCTTCAAATGATGCAAAAAGCATAAAAATTATACAGTGAAAAAATCTTCCCCCTGCACCCCCATCTCACAGCTGCTCAGTCTCATCCCCCCCACTCCCTTAAGGAACTACAATTACTTCTATGTATCTTTTCAGTATTTCTTTATGTGTATTTAAGCAAAAGATTCTTCTTTCTCCACCACTTTGACACAACAGGTAACCTAGAGTACACACTATTCTTCCCATTAAAAAACATTTTTATGACAAATTCTTGAAGGTCTTTCCATGTCAGTACATAAGTATCTTTCTCATTTTGGTTTTTTTTTAATGTTTTTGTTTTGTTTAAAGAGTGCATGGCATTCCAGTGAACAGCTGCACCATAATTTCTTAAGCCAGTCCTCTATTGATGTCATAGGAATTGTTTCCATTATTATGCATTTAAGATGAAATTTTGAAGCTATTTCCTTCACCACATTTAGAATCCTTCCAACATATAATGAAAAGAAAATTGACCAGTCATTTGGAGCTTAAAATGAGCCTAACCATTCTGCTCTACCAAAAAGAACTTATCAGCATCCTCCTCATCAAAGTGGTAAGATTGCCTTCTCCCCAGCGACGTTCTTTTCAGTGATCTTAGCATTTCATAACATCTATTTTCCAGGTTTCCAATATTCTTTGTAGGTGAAGGAGCTGAGCTAGGAGTACAGATGTTTATACTGAGCTACAGAAAACTCCTCTAAGAGAGAAAGTACCATTCCTGGTCAGCTGGGCTTTCAAAGTATTTAAGGTCTCATCTAAAATGCAAGCTCTACATCTATATAAACAGCAATGCAGAAGAGGTTTTAGCCGCCCTAAATCTCTGTAAGTATCTCTCCTACCAAGTAATCCAAGTAATAACAGTGGCTTAGCATATATAGCCTCAAAGCAAGGTGAAGCCCCCTACTATTCTCCCTAGCCCTAAACTTAACCTTCTCTATAGGATTTTTGGAGCTGCCCTTGATCACTTACTGGAGAAAAGTGGCTTCCCTGGATTATTTCCTTGGATTTTCATTTATACATTCCCTGAAGTTTCCCTAGAGGTAGTATGCATACTTTCTGGATGATGTAGAAGATGGATTCCTATCTGCCACTGAGCAGGGTGGAGAGGTAAGTAGACAGCACAATGAAAAACTCAGCTGGTACTTGAACTCAATTAAGTTTTTTCCAAAACATTTTACCAAGTTAACACATGCACATAGTTAAAAAAAAATTACATAGTACCAAAAGACTTAAAATGAAAAACTTATCTGCTATGTTTATAGCCTTTTGTGTGTACATACTCCTTGCTACTTACTAGATACAATTACACAACAGCTGAGAAATTCTGATAGAAATACTTTCATGAGAGCACTTTTGATTTGTTGGTTTTGCTTGCTTGCTTGTTACTCTTGCTCAAAAGTGCAGGTGCCAGCCCAGAAAACCTTACATAGAAGACAGATAAGGTAGTACTCACTAAAGTGAAAGATTCCAACACAGCTGGTGGTGATGGCAGACCTGTTTCCTAGAAGAGCAGCCCTGAAACTTGAACTCTCACTTCTGCTTTAGTCCTGGTAGTAGCCAACAGAAGAGGGAGAAGTAGTCTGACAACTGGAAGAAGCAAGACATAGAGGGCCCTTCCTGGATTGGTGGAGACATTCTAGAGGGAGGAGCAGGAGTTTCAGGCCAAGTTTACGCTGAAAGTTTACACAATTTTCTGCCACCCTCCCTTTTAGAGTTAATTATTTAAATACCCTGTAAGCTTTTGCTGGGGAGCTGGGAAAGTAATTTATTCACAGGAAGAAAAGTGTCTATGGAGTTGCTGGGGGATGGGTCCCATGAAGGAATAGAGGAAGTTTTCTCTTAGAAGGAGCAAAGAAAAAAGGACGTAAGAAGACAAAGAGGGGGTTTAAATGGAAAAGAAAGAAGTTAAGGGGTGGGTTTGGGTTGCTCTAGGTCTTAGGGAACCTGTTGCTGTGTTTATCTGTTGAGCTGGTGATGACTAAACATAAATGCTATCAGGTCATTCCTCTGCTCAAATCCTTCAGTGCTTCCTGGTTCACTCCAGGTCAAATCTCAAGTCCTTCCATGGACTACAAGGAACTGGTGATCTGGAACAGGGTCCTCTCTGACCACCACCCACCTCTCCTTCTCTTAATCTTCTGCAGCTTGAACATACCACACATGTTCCAGCTTTGGGACCTTTGAACTTACAGCTTCTACTGCCTGGAAAACTCTTCTCCTAGATAATCCCTTGGCTAAATCCCCATTTTATGAGGTATCCATCAAAGTGGTCTTCTCTTACTACATTTTCTAAAACAGCACCCCTCATTTTTTTTCTCTTTAATCTGTGTTAACTTTTTACATCTCTTACCATCACCCTTAGGAGTAAGAACTTTGTTTTGTTTGCTGATGCATCACTATTGTCTAGAGTAGTTGCTGGCAGCTTTTAGGCATTCAATAAATATTTGATTGGTAAATGAATAAGTAAATGACCTTTTCCGTTACATGTGACAGAAACCCAATTCAAATTCACTCAAACAAAATGAGGGATTTATTGGTCACTTTTTAGTTCTATGAGTTTTTGGTTGTTGTTGATTCCCTGGGATTATCTATGTAGATAGTCACATAATCTGCAAATAGGGACAGTTTTACTTCTTTCTTTTGGTTCTCTGTGCCTTTTATTTCCTTTTCTTGTCTTATTGCATTAGCTAGAATCTACAGGCTATGTTGAAAAAGAATGGTGAGAGCAGCTATGCTTGCCTTGTTCCTGATATTAAGTGGAAAGCATTCAGTCTTTCATGCTTGGGGGTAATGTCAGCTGTGATATTTTGTAGATGACATTTATCAAGTTGAGGAAGTTCTCCTTTATTCTTATTTTTCTGAAAATTTTTATCACGAATAAGCCTTGAATTTTGGCAAATACCTTTTCTGTCTCAATATCATCATGTGATTTTTCTTCATTAGCCTATTAATAAAGTGGATTTTTTAATCATTGAACCAGCCTTGCTTCCCTGAAATAATATATATTTATAGATGAATTCTATATACCTCTTGCCAATTTTGAGAAGTTTTCCATCATTATTTCTTGGAGTAATTTTCTAGCCCTGCCCTCTCTCCCTTTTTGGGAGTCTTATTACACAATGTTAGATCTTTTATGATAGCCCTACAAGTCTCTGAGGCTCTTTTTTTTTTTTTTTTTGTCAGTCTGGTTTCTCTCTGTTGTTAATATTGGGGAACTTTTTTTTTCAGATTTTCTAAATTGACCACTTTATTTAAACAGAAAAAAAAACCCCACAATTTTAATTATGTACATATGTGGGAACCCTACAAAGATATGAGACTCCTACGTTGATTAAATTTTACCATCAAAACTGTTACTTTTTAAAAATGTTTATTTATTTTAAAATTTTTATTTATTTTTTTAATTTACATCCAAGTTAGTTAGCATATACTGCAACAATGATTTCAGGAGTAGATTCCTTAATATCCCTTACCCATTAAGTCTATCCCCCCTCCCACAACCCCTCCAGTAATATATTGGGTAATTTTTATTTTTCTATCTTCCAGTTAACTAATTATTTTCTCTTCTTCCTCCCATTCTGCCGTTGAGTCTATCCAATTAAGTTTTTCTCTTATTATATTTTTTATTGTATTTTTTAATTTTAAAATTTCCATTTGGTTCTTCTTGATAATAATCTATTACTTTGCTGAGGCTTTGGTGTTTCAAGCATATATATTTACAATTGCTTGTTGAAGCATTTTTATTATGGCTGCTTTAAAATCTTTGTCAGATACTTCTAACATCTTTGTCATCTTGGTGTTGGTATCTATTGACTGTCTTTTTTTATTCAGTTTGAGATCTTTGTGGTTCTTGGTATGGTGAGTGATTTTCATTTGAAACCTGGACATATTTGTATTATGTAATCAAATTCTAGATCTCATTTAAACCTTCTGTTTTAGCTGGCTTTGTTTCACATTGTCCTGGCAGGGAAAGTGGGAGGACACCACCTCATTAGTGCCAGATGAATATAGAAATCTAGGTTGTCCACTAAGTCTCCAATTAAACTGGGATTGGGAGCAGTGCTGGGTGGGGATAGCAGTTCCAACTCCTCATGGGGTCTCTACTGACACTGGCCTGTTCCCTACTTGGCATTCTCTGATGCTACCCCAGTGGAGGGTATTGGGATTCCTTGTTATAGACTGGTGAGAGTAGAAGTCTAAGCTTCCCACTCTACCTTTTGCTGGCATAGGTAAGGATATGTGGAGCCGTGATTTTTTCTGTGGTATTTGGCTGGAGTAGAACAGATAATATTTAAAAGTTTTTTTTGTCTTGGTAGGCTGCTCCTTTCATGGTCCTCTGGTAAAAGACAGCAGGCTTTTTCTGGGGCTTTTATTGTTGGTACCATTGGTATTTCCAAGTTTCTGGCTTTTTCATCTCCCAAGTCTACAATATATGAGGCAAAAAAAGAAAACCCAGGGAACTGACCACTGGGTCATTCCTTAGGTCTCAAACTCTATAACCAGTCTGCCTTCCTCTCTATATCTAATGTCCAGGGATTTCAGTTGCACTTAGCAGGAGAAAAGAGAAGTCTGTCTACTTCCTCTTCCCAGAGCAGAAGTCCTCCCAACTCATTTTTTGAGATTAGAATAACATTGATAGCAAAACGAGACAAGAACACTGCTAAAAAGAAAATCACAGGCAAACTGAAAAACTATGAACAAACAAAAAGTCAAAAATAGATTTTTAACAAACTGAAATCAGCAATGTACAAAAACCAAAAATCCATTATGACAAGTTTGAGTTTATCCTAAGAAAAGGTAAAAGGAGAAAAACCAATATGAGCATTTCAGTGCACACATAAAATGTATAAATTTCAGCATTTATTCATGATAACCTCCATTGCCCTCAAAAGTAAAATTCAAGTGGAAGGAGATTTCTTTAATGTGATAAATAATGTATATCAACAAATTATTTTGATATTGAACATTAGAAACATTTTATGGTGAAATATTAGAAGCATTCCAACTAATTGAGAATAAGGCAGTGGTCACCATGACTAATTAATATTATACCATGGGGCACCTGGGTGGCTCAGTCGGTTAGATGTCTGACTTTGGCTCAGGTCATGATCTTGTGATTCATGGGTTTGGGCCTTGCATGGGGCTCTGTGCTGACAGCTCAGAGCCTGAAGCCTGGTTCGGATTCTGTGTCTCCCTCTCTCTCTGCTCCTCTCTTGCTCATGCTCTGTGTGTCTCTCAAAGATAAATAAACATTAAAAAAAATTTTTTTTTAATTAAAAAACCTAAAAAACAATGCAGAAGATAGCCTCCAACAAAGAGTTAATTATCCAACTTTAAAAGTAAGGGCTATGGCTGAGAAACCCTGATCTAATGTCTAAGTGGATTCAGTGCTTACTAATAGGCCTTTACAGATAGCTTGTCTTTCCTTGTATTCATTAATGTTTTTCTTTGTTAGCTGAATTTAACACCTACTAGATTTTTCCCCCCACAAGGGCTTATAATGACTGCTTTCCCTTGCTTAGTTGGTAATGCCTAACTACTGACTTTATACTGAGAATATAAAGTCTAGGTAAGAGTTTCTTGTGTTAAATTTTCTTTCCCTCAGAAAACTGTAGACCTTGTTTCACTGTTATTTGGCATTAAATATTACTTTGGAGAAGCCCAAGGTCAAACAAGTTCTGTTCTCCTGGAATGTGCCTGTTGTATAATAGAAAATTTGACTGGCCTTTGTCCCTGGTTCCTAAATCCTTGGAGACTCTAAATCCCTAGAATTCCTGGGTAATAGGAGTGCCTTTGTTATTCATGAACCCCTTAAATGCCACCTGAGATTATGCTAGCAAGGTGACTCAGGATGAAGGGTCTGGTCACCAGAAAGGTCAGCCATGTGATCAGAGGGTTGGAGCTTTGAAGATCTGGGGAGAGAAGGGGAACTGGAGATTGACTTGAGTCAAATGCCTAATGATTCAGTAAATTATGCCTAAATAATGAAACCCCAATAAAAATGGTGAAGTTTCCTGGTTGGTGAATATATCCAATATGCTGGGAGGGTGACATGCCCTGATTCCACAGAGAGAGGGCATGGAAGCTGTACATTTGGGACTTTCCAGACTTTCTTTTATGCTTCTTTTCATTTGGCTGGTCCTGATATATAACCTTTATAATAAAACTGTAATCCTAAATCTAGCACTCTTTTGAGTTCTGTGAGATCTAGTGAATTAAGGGACAGGAGGGGGTGGTAGCCAGTTGGTCAGAGGTTTGTGTGGTCTGGGGACCTGTGAACTTACAGTTAACATCTGAAGTATGGGAAGTCTTTCTGGGGACTGTGCTTTTAAAGCTGTGAGGTCTGATGCTATCCCAACAGTGTCAGAACTGAATTGAAATGCAGCACTGTAGAGCCTCACTTACTCTGCCTGGGTGCTTGTGTAATTTTTTCTTTATTCACAAATTAATTAACTTCAGCCAGAGGTGTTTTAATGTTGTTATTCCTATATCAGGTCTTATCTACAACAAATGTGTCTTATTGTTCTGTAGATTCTTTTTCTGTTATGCTAGTTTATGGTCATTCTCTATTATAATTTCTACATCATCCGTCGTAATGTTATTGACTTGGGTCCTTGGGCTCTCCAAGCAATAGGAATTGACTGGGGCCAAATGGGAATTTCCAGGCAAGGCTTTTATTGGGCTTATGCTGGAGCACAAGGGAGACAGTGCAAAGGCAGGGTCCTTCATGCTGGCTGTCAGAACAAAGGCCAAGGAAGTTTTTAAAGATGGTAAGGTGGGAAAGGAGTGATGCCTAAGCATGTAGGAGTGAAGAGAGATACAGGAAGTTGGGCGGATAGGCAAAGTGGACAGAACATGCTTCTTCATGCATCGCATGTCTCATTACCATGTTAAATCTCCACCCCTGGGCATGGTTTTTAGTATTATAATGAGGGACAAAGTCAGTGAAAGGTCAGCACTGGGGTCCATCTTGCAGACTGGTTTGATTTGGTCTTCACCAGTCTTTGTAGTGGGGTCCCTCCTTTGGTAAGCATCCTGTTTTCCCATTCCTGTAAGACCATAGAGATCCATCTCTCAAGGATTGCCGGATTTTGTGGTGAAGATTGAGGGGACCTGAGTTCAGTCCCTGTTCCATCTTAGTAACTTCAGTGCTCATGTAAACAACCCATTTAATACTGTGGTCTTTCATTCTCTTAATATCCTGTATCCCAATGATCTTAATCCTACCCAGCCTTAGTCTCTCATTCTTGTGACTGCACCCCACACCTTCTCATTACCACCAACAGTACTACCTCCAAAATCTGTGTCAACATCCCCCACCCCGCTTTTTTTTTTTTTTACTAATTCCTCCTGTCTTGCCAGTTCATTTCCCTTTACTATCTTTATCACAGTAATTCCTTTAACTCCACTAAAATCTTCAGTCCATTGACTTGAACACTGTCTTCTTCATACCTTCACTTACCTCTTGCCCATCTTGGATTCTAGGTCCTACACAGTTCCTTTGTACTGCTCTCCCTCACCATACTCACCCGACAAAACCCAGCTTTCTGCAAAACTCCAGATAGCTATCTCCCTATATTGTGACTGCACATGAGCAGCTTAACATAGCTCTGGAGAAATGGTTCTGCGGAAACCTGGTTCTGCACTTAGGATGTTGATGGTACTTGCTAATGGTCTTAAAAAATCCAAGCAGGTCCTCCCCATTGCCTGATAACCCCATTACATATCTATAGGTGGAGATAACCATTTCATACCTTCTCCTATTTCTATAAACCTTCATCTCTCCTCTCCTCCTCTTATTTCACTGAGATTTAGAAGTAGCCAGAAGAGAATTTCCTCAACCCCCTAGTACTTAATCAACCTAAACTCCTACAATTCTGTTCATACCTTCTGCATTCCTTCCTGTAACAATGAATAGTTGTCAGGTTCCTAGTTTGGGCCACCCTCTCCACAGTGTCCTTGACATCATCTGCTCTCCCCAACTCAAGAACATTACTCCTTCAATTACCTCTGTCCTGTACCACCCATTTCTTCCTTTTATTTTGGACTAGGAGTTGCAAAGAGACAGCCACAAACACATAGTAATATCTCCTATATTAAAATATCTTAGGGGGGGTGGCTCACCGGGCCCTTGATTCTGAACCACACACCTACAGGGAGTCAGAAAGTTGTCGCGAGATGAGGAAATCCTGATGCTGGCTTTGTCTTCCTGACCCGGGAGGTAGTCGTGACAATGGACATGAAGTGAGAGGGTGATGTCTGGGCCTCAGCTGTAATCTATCCTATGCTGGCATTCGGTGAACCCTTTCAAGTTCCATCTTTGAACAATTTTCACAGTGTTGGACAACAAAGAAGACAGAAAAGCATCTCTGAGAACATCATTTTCCAGGTTCCATTTGTGTCAAGGTGGTGGCTGGTAACAAGTTCTTAAAGAAAAAAGGCTGGCTTCTGGTAAGATGGCGGTGTAGGAGGACGCTGGGCTCACCGCATCCTGAGGATCACTTAGATTCCACCCACACCTACCTAAATAACCCAGAAAATCACCAGAAGGCTAGCAGAATGGACTTTCCGGAGCCAAGCCTAGGTGAGAGGCCCATGGAAGAGGGTAGGAAGGGCGGCGAGGTGGTCGCGCTCCATGGACTGGTGGGAGGGAGCCGGGGTGGAGGGGCAGCCCACCAGCAAAGCAGAGCCCCTGAGTCTGGCTTGCAAAAGCAGAGGGGCCAGATGGAGTGTGTTTGGACAGCAAGTGGGACTTAACATCTGGAAGGTTATAAGTTAACAGCTCTGCTCGGAGAACCGGAGGGCTGGAGGACAATGGGAGGGAGAGTTGTTGAGCCCCAGAGGACAGAGCTCAGCTTGGCAGGGAACAAAGGCGGTTGTCAGCGCCATCTCCCTCGCCCATCCCCCAGCCAAAATCCCAAAGGAAACCAGTTCCTGCCAGGGAACTTGCTTGCACCGCGCAAACACCCAACGCTGTGCTTCTGCGGATCCATCCCTCCGGCAGGTCTGACTCACTCCCGGTGCCACAGGGCCCCTCCTGAAGCGGATCTCCAAAGGAAAAGCGAGCTGAGCCTCCCCCTCCCGCCCCTGTGCAACTTGCCTATCCACCCCAGCTAATACGCCAGATCCCCAGCACCACAAACCTGGCAGTGTGCAAGTAGCCCAGACAGACCATGCCACCCCACGGTGAATCCTGCCCCTAGGAGAGGGGAAGAGAAGGTACATACCAGTCTGACTGTGGCACCAGTGGTGGGCTGGGGGCAGACATCAGGTCTGACTGCGGCTCCGCCCACCAACGCAAGTTATTCAAGACAGCACAGGGGAAGTGCCCTGCAGTTCCACACTACTCCAGGGACTATCCAAAATGACAAAACAGAGAATTCCCCTCAAAAAAACCTCCAGGAAATAACAACAGCTAACGAACTGATCAAAAACAATTTAAACAATATGACAGAAAGTGAATTTAGAATAATAGTAATAAAATTAATCGCTGGGCTTGAAAACAGTATAAAGGACAGCAGAGAATCTATTGCTACAGAGATCAAGGGACTAAGGAACAGCCAGGAGGAGCTAAAAAAAATGCTATTAATGAGCTGCAAAATAAAATGGAGACGACCACAGCTCGGATTGAAGAGGCAGAGGAGAGAATAGGTGAACTAGAAGATACAATTATGGAAAAAGAAGAAGCTGAGAAAAAGAGAGATAAAAAAAATCCAGGAGTATGAGGGGAAAATTAGAGAACTAAGTGATGCACTAAAGAGAAATAATCTACGCATAATTGGTATCCCAGAGGAGGAAGACAGCGGGAACGGAGCTGAAGGTATACTTGAAGAAATAATAGCTGAGAACTTCCCTGATCTGGGGAAGGAAAAAGGCATTGAAATCCAAGAGGCACAGAGAACTCCCTTTAGACGTAACTTGAATCGATCTTCTGCACTACATATCATGGTGAAACTGGCAAAATACAAGAATAAAGAGAAAATTCTGAAAGCAGCTAGGGATAAATGTGCTCTAACATATAAAGGGAGACCTATAAGACTCGTGACCGATCTCTCTACTGAAACTTGGCAGGCCAGAAAGCAATGGCAGGAGATCTTCAATGTGATGAACAGAAAAAATATGCAGCCGAGAATCCTCTATCCAGCAAATCTGTCATTCAGAATAGAAGGAGAGATAAAGGTCTTCCCAAACAAACAAAAACTGAAGGAATTCATCACCACTAAAACCAGCCCTACAAGAGATCCTAAGGGAGATCCTGTGAGACAAAGTACCAGAGACATCGCTACAAGCATGAAACCTACAGACATCACAATGACTCTAAACCCATATCCTTCTATAATAACACTGAATGTAAATGGACTAAATGCGCCAACCAAAAGACACAGGGTATCAGAATGGATAAAAAAACAAGACCCATCTATTTGCTGTCTACAAGAGACTCATTTTAGACCTGAGGATACTTTCAGATTGAAAGTGAGGGGATGGAAACTATTTATCATGCTACTGGAAGTCAAAAGAAAGCTGGAGTGGCCATACTTATGTCAGACAAACTAGACGTTAAATTAAAGGCTGTAACAAGAGATAAAGATGGGAATTATATAATAATTACAGGGTCTATCCATCAAGAACTAACAATTATAAATGTCTATGCGCCGAATACAGGAGCCCCCAAATATATAAAACAATTACTCACAAACACAAGCAACCTTATTGACAAGAATGTGGTAATTGCAGGGGACTTTAATACCCCACTTACAACAATGGATAGATCATCTAGACACATGATCAATAAAGAAACAAGGGCCCTGAATGATACATTGGATCAGATGGACTTGACAGATATATTTAGAACTCCGCATCCCAAAGCAACAGAATATACTTTCTTCTCGAGCGCACATGGAACGTTCTCCAAGACAGATCATGTACCGGGTCACAAAACAGCGCTTCATAAGTATACAAGAATTGAAATCATACCATGCATACTTTCGGACCACAATGCGATGAAGCTTGAAATCAACCACAGGAAAAAGTCTGGAAAACCTCCAAAAGCATGGAGGTTAAAGAACACCCTACTAAAGAATGAATGGGTCAACCAGGCAATTAGAGAAGAAATTAAAAAATATATGGAAACAAATGAAAATGAAAATACAACAATACAAATGCTTTGGGATGCAGCAAAGGCAGTCCTGAGAGGAAAATACATTGCAATCAAGGCCTATCTCAAGAAACAAGAAAAATCCCAAATACAAAATCTAACCGCACACCTAAAGGAAATAGAAGCAGAGAAGCAAAGACACCTTAAACCCAGGAGAAGAAGAGAAATAATAAAGATCAGAGCAGAAATAAACAATATAGAATCTTAAAAAAATGTAGAGCAGATCAATGAAACCAAGAGTTGGTTTTTTGAAAAAATAAACACAATTGGTAAACCTCTAGCCAGGATTCTCAAAAAGAAAAGGGAGATGACCCAAATAGATAAAATCATGAATGAAAATGGAATTATTACAACCAATCTCTCAGAAAAACAAGCAATTATCAGGGAATACTAGGAAAAATTATATGCCAACAAACTGGACGACCTGGAAGAAATGGACAAATTCCTAAGCACCCACACACTTCCAAAACTCAAACAGGAAGAAATAGAAAGCTTGAACAGACCCATAACCAGCGAAGAAATTGAATCAGTTATCAAAAGTCTCCCAACAAATAAGAGTCCAGGACCAGATGGCTTCCCTGGGGAATTCTACCAGACATTTAAAGCAGAGATAATACCTATCCTTCTCAAGCTATTCCAGAAAATAGAAAGTAAAGGAAAACTTCCAGACTCATTCTATGAAGCCAGCATTACTTTGATTCCTAAACCAGACAGACACCCAGTAAAA
Organism: Acinonyx jubatus; assembly: GCF_027475565.1. Taxonomy (NCBI): domain Eukaryota; kingdom Metazoa; phylum Chordata; class Mammalia; order Carnivora; family Felidae; genus Acinonyx; species Acinonyx jubatus. The sequence goes on along the minus strand of NC_069398.1, from coordinate 11,956,470 downwards.
AAAGAGAACTACAGGCCAATATCCCTGATGAATATGGATGAAAAATTCTCAATAAGATACTAGCAAAATTGAATTCAACAGCACATAAAAAGAATTATTCACCATGATCAAGTGGGATTCATTTCTGGGATGCAGGGCTGGTTCAACATTCACAAGTCAATCAACGTGATACATCACATTAATAAAAGAAAAGATAAGAACCATATGATCCTGTCAATTGATGCAGAAAAAGCATTTGACAAAATTCGCATTCTTTCTTAATAAAAACCCTCGAGAAAGTCAGGATAGAAGGAACATAGTTAAACATCATAAAAGCCATTTATGAAAAGCCCACAACTAATATCATCCTCAATGGGGAAAAACTGAGAGCTTTCCCCCTGAGATCAGGAACACGACAGGGATGTCCACTCTCACTGCTGTTGTTTAACATAGTGTTGGAAGTTCTAGCAATCAGACAACAAAAGGAAATCAAAGGCATCAAAATTGGCAAAGATGAAGTCAAGCTTTCACTTTTTGCAGATGACGTGACACTATACATGGAAAACACTATAGACTCCACCAAAAGTCTGCTAGAACTGATACATGAATCAGCAGAGTCGCAGGATACAAAATCAATGTACAGAAATCAGTTGCATTCTTATACACTAATAATGAAGCAACAGAAAGACAAATAAAGAAACTGATCCCATTCACAATTGCACCAAGAAGCATAAAATACCTAGCAATAAACCTAACCAAAGATGTAAAAGATCTGTATGCTGAAAACTATAGAAAGCTTAGGAAGGAAATTGAAGAAGATATAAAGAAATGGAAAAACATTCCATGCTCATGGCTTGGAAGAATAAATATTGTCAAAATGTCAATACTACCCAAAGCTATCTACACATTCAATGCAATCCCAATCAAAATTGCACCAGCATTCTTCTCAAAGCTAGAACAAGCAATCCTAAAATTCATATGGAACCACAAAAGGCCCCGAATAGCCAAAGTAATTTTGAAGAAGAAGACCAAAGCAGGAGGTATCACAATCCCAGACTTTTGCCTCTACTACAAAGCTGTAATCATCAAGACAGTATGGTATTGGCACAAAAACAGACACATAGACCAATGGAATAGAATAGAAACCCCAGAACTAGACCCACAAACGTATGGCCAACTCGTCTTTGACAAAGCAGGAAAGAATATCCAATGGAAGAAAGACAGTCTCTTTAACAAATGGCGCTGGGAGAACTGGACAGCAACATGCAGAAGAATGAAACTAGACCACTTTCTTACACCATTCACAAAAACAAACTCAAAATGGATAAAGGACCTGAATGTGAGACAGGAAACCATCAAAACTCTAGAGGAGAAAGCAGGAAAAGACCTCTCTGACCTCAGCCGCAGCAATTTTTTACTTGACGCATCCCCAAAGGCAAGGGAATTAAAAGCAAAAATCAACTGTTGGGACCTCATGAAGTAAAAAAGCTTTTGCACAGCAAAGGAAATAATCAACAAAACTAAAAGGCAACCGACGGAATGGGAAAAGATATTTGCAAAGGACATATCGGACAAAGGGCTAGTATCCAAAATCTATAAAGAAATCACCAAACTCCACACCCGAAAAACAAATAATCCAGTGAAGAAATGGACAGAAAACATGAATAGACACTTCTCTAAAGAAGACCTCCAGATGGCCAACAGGCACATGAAAAGATGCTCAACGTCGCTCCTCATCAGGGAAATACAAATCAAAACCACACTCAGATATCACCTCACGCCAGTCAGAGTGGCCAAAATGAACAAATCAGGAGACTGTAGATGCTGGAGAGGATGTGGAGAAATGAGAACCCTCTTGCACTGCTGGTGGGAATGCAAACTGGTGCCACCACTCTGGAAAACAGTGTGGAGGTTCCTCAAAAAATTAACAACAGACCTACCCTATGACCCAGCAGTAGCACTGCTAGGAATTTACCCAAGGGATACAGGAGTACTGATGCATAGGGGCACTTGTATCCCAATGTTTATAGCAGCACTCTCAACAATAGCCAAACTGTGGAAAAAGCCTAAATGTCCATCAAATGATGAATGGATAAAGAAATTGTGGTTTATATACACAATGGAGTATTACGTGGCAATGAGAAAGAATGAAATATGGTCCTTTGTAGCAACGTGGATGGAACTGGAGAATGTGATGCTAAGTGAAATAAGTAAGGCAGAGAAAGACAGATACCATATGGTTTCACTCTTATGTGGATCCTGAGAAACTTAACAGAAACCCATGGGGGAGGGGAAGGAAAAAAAAAAAAAGAGGTTAGAGTGGGAGAGAGCCAAAGCATAAGAGACTGTTAAAAACTGAGAACAAACTGAGGGTTGATGGGGGTGGGAGGGAGGGGAGGGTGGGTGATGGGTATTGAGGAGGGCACCTTTTGGGATGAGCACTGGGTGTTGTATGGAAACCAATTTGACAATAAATTTCATATATTAAAAAAATAGTGATAGCTTAATATAAAATATATTTATTAATATAAAATAATATAAAATATATAATATAAAAATAATATAAAATAATGTCTGCATATGGATAAAAATGAAAGATACAGAATGATATAAAGTAGTTACTAAATGTGTTGCAAAACAAGGTATATGTGTGTATAGGGAAGTGGGTGGAATATATATGCAACTAGTTTTTCAAATAAGTCTTAAATCAACTTTAGTTTTTCTCCCAATTTCTGTCCCCCCACCCCTGCTATATCCAATATCCCTTTTCTATCCCTTAGTGACTTGCTGGGATGATCCCACAATTCACAATCACTTTTAGTTATAAGTTTGTCCACTTAAAAATGTTAATCACAGAGGTGCCTGGGTGGCTCAGTCGGTTAATTTTCAGTTGATTTTGATCAATTTTCAGTTGATTTTGGCTCAGGTCATGATCTCAATGTGTGTGAGATTGAGCTCCACATCAGGCTCTGTGCTGACAGTGTGGAACCTGCTTGGGATTCTCTCTGCCACCACTCACATTCTCTCTTTCCCTCTCTGCCCCACCCCCCTCAAAAATAAAAATACGTATTAATCACAGACTCAATGTACATTGCACCTGTTCCCCTCTCCCTAGCACAGACTTGCTCTGTGCTTCTTGGGACCAGCAGTGGACAGGACTGGCCACCCTTCTGCACTCTTCCCACTCTAGTATCTAGAATAGAGACATGTAGCTTGTCTGCCTCTCATATACCTTCCCCCGCTTATCTAACCTCTAGACACTCTACTGTCAGAGTTAAGGAAAAAAGATTAAGAGAAGGGGGTTTACCATGCTGGCTAAGACTTTAATCCTCTGTTGGGCCTGGCTGTTCAAGCCTAGGTATCTTCTGGGAGTGCACTTGGCACAGAAGATACTCACACATCTTTAGAACACCTTGTCTCAGGCTGCAAGCCTCTGCTGTGTTGTCTTTCCACCCACCTTACTCTCTGTGCTCTGCCATGTGTCTCTACTTCTCTTTCTGGCTTATTTCCATACTTGGTCAGGCAGAAGGGGACATCATCCCAGTAATGTGATGCCAGTCTCCTTCCAGGAACCACTAACCTTTATAATGGATTCCCTTAGTGTCCCTCTCAGCAAAGGGTGTGAAAGTACTATCTTCTTTCCCATCCCCAAGTTTCTGATTTAGGCCCAAAAGCAGAGTGCTCTCAGTGTAGCAGGACCAGTTGAGCCACCTTTTCACAAACCTGGAGACAGTTACAAAACTTAGTCTTTTTTTTTTTTTTTTAGTTTATTTATTTTGAGAGAGAGGGAGAGAGAGAGAGAGAGAGAAAATGTCAAGCAGGCTCCGCATTGTCAGTGAAGAGCCCAGTATGGGGCTCGAACACACAAACTGTGAGATCATGACCTGAGCTGAAATCAAGAGTCAGATTCTTAACCAACTGAGCCACCCAGGCTCCCCTCTTAGTCTTTTTTGACAGTTCTCTTTAGAATGGAAAGGGCAGGGACATAATGCCTCTTAATCCTTAGCTTTGGGCTTTAGTTGAGAAATGTGAAGAGACACCTGAACTCTTACTAAGCACCATTTTTATATACATGTAGGATGAAAACATACATATGTGAATGTATAGGTTATGTGTATACATTCACATATGTATGTATAAATATGTATCACATATGTGTCACATATGTATATATACACACATATTTATGCACTTAATTATTCCCTTTTAAAACATGAATCAGTTCATACTACACATACCTCACTTTTTTTTCCTTGATTTTCCAATGTATCTTGTAGATCTTTCCATATTAACCCATTTAGATAAAATAAGGCTTATCTTGAGTACTGGAAATCAGTAAGGAGTGACTGGAGACACCTCAGAGCAAACTGAGCAACAGAAAAAGCCTGGGTCTTCACCTCAACTCTTGTTTGCTTAAAAATTAATCTTACCAAACCTTCCAATTAGCAACAGCCATGACAAAACAGCAGTAGCTAACATTTATTGAATATTTTTATGTGATTACCATGAATTACTTTTATTCAATACTCATAACTTCCTATAAGGTATATATTATAGCTATTCCCATTTTATAGATGAGGAGCATGAGGTTAGAGCAGTTTATTTGCCCAAGGTCATAGAGGTAGCAAAGGGGTGGAATCAGTATTTAAACACAAGACTGCGACTCTCAATGTATGTTCTTAATCAGTTTGTCTATTTGTTCATCTACACATTGAATGCCATATTCTCATTGACTTCCCTCCAATTTTTTTTAAATTTTTTTTTAACGTTTATTTATTTTTGAGACAGAGAGAGACAGAGCATGAACGGGGGAGGGTCAGAGAGAGGGAGACACAGAATCTGAAACAGGCTCCAGGCTCTGAGCTGTCAGCACAGAGCCCGACGTGGGGCTCGAACTCACGGAGCGCGAGATCATGACCTGAGCCGAAGTCAGACGCTTAACCGACTGAGCCACCCAGGGGCCCCAACTTCCCTCCAATTTTTAACTTAAATATAAATGATTCAACCTGACTACTCATGTAGATTCTTATTTAGGCCTCATCTGTGCTGAAAGATCCTCTAAGCCTCTGTCATCCTGGACTATTAAGCATGTGCCGTACCTACTCTGAAATTTATACTTCTTGCATTAGTACTTTATCCAAAACTATTGTTATGCCTTGGTGGAGTGTGCAGTTCACAGATGATTTCAGTTCCAAATGGATGTATTTCTAACTTGTTGAACTGTCTGAGGCTCCACCATTAGGGATTCACTCTTAGGAGCACTGACAAAAGTGGAAGTAAGAAGCAGGAGGAGGACCTACAAGTACTCAAAAAAGTAGAGCTATACAGTAAAACAATGAAATTTAAACATAGATTATTCAACCAAATCTCAGAGAAGCAGGAAGGAAGTACTTGTGAAACCTCATGAAAAGTTTTAAGAAGACTCATGCATGTATAGAGTGTAAAATTGGAGAAGAAAATTGGAGGGAAGGAGATTTATTCACCTTTTCTCTCAAGAACCAACATCCATAAAATGCCAAATTTGCCTTACCTGTCAAAATTAGACTCTAGCAGTGGTGGGATGAAGCACACTGGCGGCGGGGGCGGGGAGGGGCTGGGATCAGGAGTTCAGGACACCCAGCAGGGCTAAGTGAGGATGCAGGTAGGAACAAACAGCTAGACCAAATGTGGCTTCTCCAGGGATAGACCAAGTTCACATGGCTTCAGAGTCAGGTTCCATTGTGGAACTCAGGCTGTTGGGCACGTTTCTTATGCAGCTTGTAGGTGTGATAAAAGTGCAAGTGTGGCACAAGTGCTGTGGGCACAGAGCCAGTGAAAGACCTGGGGTGTCATTCAATCAAATGTGAGGCAGGAGCCAGTTGGCAGAGGTAAGGTGTTACGTATTTTATCTTATTTTATGATACACGATATTAAGTTAACTATATTTAAAGTTTCTTTCCCTTCTGGCCTCCTTCCTCAAAGGATTACATTTAGCTTTCAATAAGTGACACATGGAGATAAGACATTAGGGGACAAATAATGCATTTAGGGGACTGGGTTGGGGAATGGATACTAATATAAAAAATACTAGGGACACCTGGGTGGCTCAGTTAGTTGAGTGTTGGCTCAGGTCATGATCCCAGGGTCATGGGATTGAGCCCTGTGTTGGGCTGTGTCGGGCTCCATGCTGAGCATGAAGCCTGCTTGAGATTCTCTCTCCCTGCGCCACCCCCCCCCCCCCGCTCTACTCCTCTCTCCAGCTCGTACTCTCTCAATCTCTAAAATTAAAAAAATAAATAAATAAATAAATAAATAAATAAATAAATAAATAAAAATACTAGACATCACTGAGTCACAACTGAGCCCCAAACCAGCTGTTTTTAAGTCCACACTGACTCAACAGTGACTATGAACAAGTCCACATTGACTGAACAGTGACTATGACTTGTCATGCCTATCTTAATGAGTTTTCCTAGTAACCCGGAAAATTGGTATTATTGTCCCCATTTAAACGTTGTTGTTTTGTTTTTTTAATCTCATGAGGAAATTCAGCTTCTCACTTGCTTGAAGTTCCCCAGCCAGAACATGGCAGAACTGGGATTTAAACACAGTTTGACTTTAGAATTTGGGCCCATGATCATATACAGATTATCAACTCTGAAGGTGGCAGGTGTAGAGAAATCAAATCAGCAGGTGACCAGGGTTCAGTGTTAAGACATCTATTACCTGAAAATGCTGGGTAACAAGAGAATAAGGCAGGAAATCCTAGATGGATAGTGTAGTCAGAACAGGAACAAAATCTAAGAGTGTTTCCTACCTGTGTTCGGGGCAAGGATGGATTCTGTACTGAACATACAAGTAGAAGTTAAATGGCAGTAACTTTGAAAGGAAGAGAAAGAGAAAGAGAATTTAGAATGTCTTACATCATTCTTCCCTTTCTGGGCTGAAGACCTCATGAATATGTGAAGCGAATTAGAATTAGGTTAATTAGAATAAAAGGCAAATTCCTCATAGTACTTATTCCAAACCCACATTATCCGCTGCACAGGGTATTAAGTGATTTTTCTATAATGCCGACATTCCTTTTCTTAAAACAAAACAAAACAAAAAAACCACTTGGTATACAGGAGCCAGAAGAGGGGTTTACAAGCCACATCACAGAGCCCTTGGTGCCCAATGACAGACACCAGACCTCTGACCATGACTGGTAACCTAAGGAGGTGAAAGTTCACACAAATTGAAATTTCATACAAATGTGTTTCCAGCATTGCCAGGGAAATCTCTCTCTTAATTCCTAGCTTCTTTTCCCGCTCCTCTGGTGGGGCTTAATGGGATCTGGACTTGGTATACTTCCCTTCTTAATAGCATTGGTCTTAACCTTTTTCCTTTACTGACCATTTCTTGGGGTTGAGTTCAAATGTTCAATAATATTTTTTGAGCACCTAATATGGATCTGGCATTATGGCAGGCACCAAGGATAAAAACAAAAGTAAAAACAAGTTTCAGTCAGCTCTCTCTATGCTTCTGAACACCACAGCAATGCCACTGTTCTTCACAATCAACTGAGGACCCCCAGAAATCTATACTATGCAATCTCCATTGTCAAAAGTAAAGGCTATGCTGATTATATAGGTGAAAGCTAAATATAAGATGATGACAAAATTTTTGGAAATAGTGGTAGATCTAGGGTCAGAAGAACCAAGGATGACTGGGGGAGTGAGGAGGCTAGAACTAGCATCCATGTTCTGAAAAGTCTAGTACTGTCACTGCTTCTGGAGTGGCTGCAAAGCTGATGATACTGGATTTGGAATGCCACTGCCATTGGTCAGATGAACTCTAAATGGGCACTCCTCTTTACACATTTGCTTCCAATTCTCAGACCCTCACAGATGCATCCAATTGATGAAGCTGAGGTGATGTGCTCACATTACAGAGTGGGAAAAAGGGATACCTGACATGTCAAGCTTCCATGATGCAAGGTGGGCCCTGCCTTCCACTCAGACTCATCCAATGATGGATTACACCTCCTCCCCAAAAGGGGGTTCATTTATTGAGCAAACAAAAACAACAAATGTTAACCATAAGGTAGACAAAAACTAACAAGGAAGTAGTTATAGGTGATCATGATATGTATTCCAGCCCAGTTTTCCCACTGGTGATAGAATCTGCTTATTTCTCTGCCTTCATCCCTAGGATAACAGTATTAAAGAAGACATATTGGAAATCGCTTCCTCAAGGATTCCATTTCTTATGAATTTGCCTCCATATTTGGCCAGAGGGAGCACCCTAAAAGGGAAATGAATTTTTTCCATTTGTCCTACTCTACAGTGTGGAATGGGACAGTTAACACCTAGTACTAATCAGGAACTCTAGTATTAATATTAGTAATTTAAGCAAAAGAACCTAAGGGAAGATAAGGTTATACACACACACACATCTTTATATACATATATGTATATATACAACTATACATACATATACATATATATTTACATATAAGAAAAAACCCAGTTAACCATGAAGTTCAACATCAGGATAATTACTTTTCCTCTTTTTAGTATTTTGTTGTTTCATACATTACAAGTAAATCTCGGAATGTGAGATTGAAATATCTAGGTCAATAAAAAGCACAGTACTCCTGCATTGCTTACCAAAGCAATATACTGTCATAGGTGGAACACCAACATAAGGGATTTATAAAGTTCAAGTTGACTTTTTTTTTTAATGTTTATTTATTTTGAGGTAGGGGGAGGAACAGAGAGAGAGAGAGAGAGAGAGAGAGAATCCCAATCAGGCTCTGCTCCGTCAGTGCAGACCCTGACACCAGGCTCAAACCTACTAACAGATCATGACTTGAGCCAAAGTTGGATGCTTAACCAACTGAGCCACCTCAAGTTGACTTTTAATTGCATGAAGTATAAGGAGCTGGATTCCTGACTTTAGGGTATGGGGAATATTATGATGTTAACTCTGAAGGGATTGCTTATCTATCCAGTTTAATGAGTGGGTTCATAAACATTTTAGGGGACAGATATGAAGAAAAGAAAATAACAAGGTATATTTAATTGGAGAAAAGAAGATGAATAATTTTCCTAGTAGTGAAAATTCTTTTATATGTATATGGACTATTCTAGACTATTATTTCATATCAGAATTACTTTTTCATAGGTGTCACAAGAATGTGAATCTGAGAGATGAAGGCCTTACAATAAATAAGAAGTTCTTTATTCCTGACTTTCTATAACAATCTACATTTCTGGGGCACTGGATTCGCTAATTCTTCCTAGGGCAACAAAGGACAAACCTTCTTTTGGCTTTTCATGATTTTGTTCAGAAGTGAGGATGTGATTTCCTGTCCAGACCAACTACAGTCGGAACAATAATTCACCAAAATGTTACTGTCACTTGTTATGACATCAGCGTCAAACAAAAGTTGTGTGAAGAAATTGATATGGACAATATCTTGGGTATGAATATGAATCTTGGGTATGAATAGTGACAATTCAATGTTAAGAAGTTTGGCAGGAGCACCTGGGTGGCTCAGTCGGTTAAGAGCTGGACTTCAGCTCAGGTCATGATCTCATGGTTCGCGAGTTTGAGCCTCACGTGGAGCTCTGTGCTGACAGCTCAGAGTCTGCAGCCTGCTTCAGATTCTGTGTCTCCCTCTCCCTCTCTCTCTCTGCCCCTCCCCCGATTGCACTCTATCTCTCTCAAAAATAAACATTAAAAAAGTAATTAAAAAAAAGAAGTTTGGCCAAGTTTCCCTGTATTTTATATTTCTTATTCTGATAATCAACTCTCGGACTTCAATGAGTTTCTTATACTTTGTGTTCTTTATTTGTACCTCTGGGGTTCTCCAACAGGAGTGCTAAAGTCAAGTCCATTGCATATGCACATTTCAAAAGGAGCAAAAAATAAGTAGGGTGGTTTGGAAGAAACATTGATTTCTAAGAAACACTGGCCTATAAGGGCAACATGAGTATGAAGTGTGTCTGTCTTTGCTAATGGTCTCAACCTTAGTACTTAGGTCAATAACTAGTGCATGGGTACTTAATAAATATTACCAGAATGAATCAATGACTATGAATGGTAAACAAAACAGTTCTTTACAAGCATGGTCTACATCCGGCTGGAGGCCAGCATGTAAATTTACAAACCTGCTCCATCCAGGCCAATTCCCCAGGAAGCCCTGGCTTTTGGATAGTGAGCAGTAAGAAGTGCCCATCAAGGGCGCCTCAGTGGCTCAGTCGTTGAACTTCCGACTTGGGCTGAGATCATAATGTCACCCTTTGTGGGTTGAACCCTGACAGCGCACAGCCTTCTACGGTTTCTCTGTCTTCCCCTCTCTCTGTCCCTCCCCCACCTCAAAGAAGAAAAAAAAAGTGCCTGTCCACTTTCTCCAAGGGCGGGCCTCGCACCACCATTCCACAGCCGGCCACCTGCCGGCTTTAGGACCCGGCGCAGCACGGAATGAAACGTGGGAGGCGGGACTAAGAGAGGCCGTCGCACACACATGACGAAAGCAGCTGGCGTCAGCAGAGGTGAGGAAGCCGGGAATAGAGGAGAAAGCTGTTTCTCGCTAGCCTTGGTTCTCACGCGCCATGGCGGCCCCTGTCCAGCCGCCTCCTCAGTCTAGCGGTGGAAAGCGCAAAGGGAAAGCTCAGTATGTGCAGGCCAAGCGGGCGCGGCGCTGCGACGGCGGTGGGCCACGGCAGCTGGAACCCGGGCTACAGGGCATTCTCATTACCTGCAACATGAACGAGCGCAAGTGCGTGGAGGAGGCCTACAGTCTGCTCAACGAATACGGCGACGACATGTACGGGCCGGAAAAGGTACGAGCCCCAGAGAGGGTAAACGGGCCTGTGAGAAAAGAAAGGAATGCAGGAAGGCCGGCTGTCTTCTACGCGTGCGCGAGTTTTGTGGCCTGGTCTGTGTTCTCGCCTTCTCGCGGAGTCTGAGTTGTAGATCGCTGCCGGGTCGCGTGCTTGAAAAGCTTGCCCATTTGAGGGGTTTTTCCCATTATTAATCACAGGGGCTCCTGTTTATAGATTGCTTCTGAGATCCACGTGTTGTGTTTCTGAAGCCCTCAAAGAAACGTTTATTTCTTACGGTAGACTTGTGAAGTAATATTCACGAGGACACTGGAGCTCAAGTAGGTTAAGTAAACGGTCCAAATTCACAGGGGAAACTTCATTGGTCGTCATAGTTTTTATATATCTTACCACCATCTTTACGCCATGGTTGTAATAATTGTCCTAAGCGTTGTGTCTGAAATAGTGGGTTTAGTACTAGGGCTAGTTGTTTCTCAAATGCACGTGTAAATACATTTTAAAAAGCAAAAATTTTTGTACCAATTCCATCTAAGATCTAATTGTCTCAACACAGTTTGGAAATCTTTATATTATTGGCATAAGATCTGGACTAATACAGAAACACCTGAATTAATTAAAAGGGGGAGGGTAGATAATACACAGGGGATTTGGATTCAAGTACTGTTATTTACTAGATCTACGGCATGGGCGTATTATTTAATTCTGCTGAGCTAGATAAAAAAGAATAAATGATAGTATATTTAAGGTTGGCTGACAAGTTGCTTATGTATATAAATACATCCTGATAAATAATAAAGGTTCCATAAATGGGTATAATTATTACTGATGCCTGACTGGCAAACTCCATTGGTGGGGCAGAGAACTAGGCAACAAGTTAGTGTCCTGTCTCCACTGGTGTCTTGAGCAAATTCTCAAACTATTTTTGTTCCCTCTTCCTTAGTAGAATAGAGATAAGGGTTTTTAATGCCATAACAGGTTGGTCTAATCTCACCAAAAGGAGACGGTCTCATTAGGTACAAAGATACCTAGTGATGGGATTTAAGGTTTACCTTGAAGTAATTCATTTGGTGAGCACATTTCCCTGTGTCCCAGAGTGTCAAGATGTTTTTGAAAGCATTTTTCAAATTATATGTACCCCAGTCTGAAGGAACTTCCTTTTTCCTCTACATTTTGTAGGGAGTGATGTGTCAGTTTCTTAATAAAAAGTTTTATTGTCAGTATTGATCCATCTGCCACTGGAGGTTTCACATAAATATATAGTTACAGCTTTTAACATGAGCTGTTTTGGCATTTTTGCTCATTAATTTTATGCAGTTTACAGACAAAGATCAGCAGCCCTCTGGAAGTGAGGGAGAAGATGATGATATGGAGGCTGCCTTGAAGAAAGAAGTTGGTGACATTAAAGCATCTACAGAGATGAAGCTAAGAAGATTCCAATCAGTGGAGAGTGGAGCAAATAACGTAGTCTTCATCAGGACACTTGGGATAGGTGTGTCTAATAAGCCTTAAGATTATTGAGCCTATAATATCTAGACATCTCCTTGTCTTAGTGAATACTGCCTAAAAAGTGGCTTCATGGTCACAGCTCAGTTAATAATTTGATTGATCTTCTTCACACTGTTTTAGCACTAAGCATATGGAAAGGTAGAATGGTGTGGTGAACATAACATTGGCTTAAGAGTGGAAACCTGGCTTTGCCACTTTCTTTGCGTGTAACTTTAGGTGAAACAAGAGTACAAGTTCTGTCTAAAAGAAGCAGCTGCTATTCAGCTCCAGCCAATTTGGAATGACTTTAACCATCTGGAATGTAGTCCTAATAGAGCCAGGTCTTTTGATTTTTGAAAAGAAGGTGGAAATCTGGAGAAGTTTGTAGATTTTTTAATGTAGTTAACTAATTTAAAAGTATTGAAAACACTGAGTAGCCCCAAATAGACTTGTATATCATCAGGATGTGGCCTAAGGATCATATGATGATTTTGTGTATTCATGGTCTTGGGGCTCCTCTGAGTTCTGAGATCTGGATTTTTGTACAAATTTGATCAATGGATGAGTTGAATGTGTGGTTTTTAAGTTTATTTATATTTGGAGAGAGTGAGTAGGGGAGGGGCAGAGAGAGATGGAAAGAGAGAATCCCAAGCAGGCTCCATGCTCAACTCAGAGCCCCAGACAGTGCTCGATCCCATGACAGTGAGATCATGCCCTGAGTTGAAATCAAGAGTCAGATGCTTCACCTGCTGAGCCACCCAGACACCCCTTAATTAAATCTTTTAAAGTGACTTGCAGATTTTGTTTTGTTTATTATTGTAAAAAAAAACAAAAACAAAACACTGCTGTTTAATAATATGTTGGTAGTTGCTCTTGTTATAGGAAAACAATATGGTCTTGTTTGGACAAGTCAGACATCACAAAAATGTTAACTCCAGTGTCTTCATGAACTGTTGTTTTTAGTGAAAGCAGTAGTAATGCTGAAGAGTTAACATATTAGATATAGTAGTAATCATAGGCAGTGAAGAAAGTTGGAAAAACTGTTTGATTAGACTTATTAATGTTCATCGTGATAATTTCTTCTACTATACTGTTGATGTAGGTTGCTGACAATGAAAATTCATTTTGGACAGTTTGAAGAGGTTTTAAAATGTCTGAGAGCTTATATTCTTGTTCTTTTTTTGCTGATTTTTTTCTTTTCTTTCAGAACCTGAGAAATTGGTACATCATATTCTTCAGGATATGTATAAAACCAAGAAGAAGAAGACTCGGGTTATTCTACGAATGTTACCTATTTCGGGCACATGCAAGGCTTTCTTAGAAGACATGAAAAAATATGCAGAAACATTTTTGGAACCCTGGTTTAAAGCTCCAAACAAAGGGACATTTCAGATTGTATATAAATCTCGAAATAACAGCCACATGAATAGAGAAGAAGTTATCAAAGAATTGGCAGGTATGTTTCTTTTAGTGATTTTACGTTTGTATGTAATAGTAAAACTTGTTTTTAGGAAATTTTTTTTAAGATTTAAGGCTTATATTTTTGGATATAAAACAAGTATATTAAAATGTCCTTAAAATAAGGGCGCATGGTTGGCTCAGCTGGTAGAGCATGTGACTCTTGATCTCAGGGTTGTGAGCTCGAGCCCCACATTGGGGACAGAGATTACTTTTAAAAAAAAAAAAGTCCTTAAAATAATATCAGACCTAACAGACTTGGATATGAGACTTTCTGGTAGTTAGATATTAAGTCTTCCAAATCAAGATTGAATTTTCTTTGGAAAAAAAAGTTACTCTGATTAAATATTTCAGGATTTTATTTGTATTTATTTATTGAAAGAGTTCACAGAGTTTGACTGAGGTCCATGTAGAAGCATAGACTAGTATGTATATTGCTTTTAACAAGTCCCAAATGGAAAGATGAAAGATTGTGTTTGTATCTGTCAAGCTTCATGGTACCCTTCTCCCTCTAAGCGTTTCCCTATTCTTTTTGTTACAGGAATAGTAGGCAGCCTCAATTCGGAAAATAAAGTGGATCTTACCAATCCACAGTACACAGTGGTAGTAGAAATCATTAAAGCTGTCTGTTGCCTGAGTGTTGTGACAGATTACATGTTGTTCAGAAAGTATAATCTCCAGGAGGTGGTTAAGAGTGCTAAGGACCCATCACAGCTTAACCCAAAGCAGCCAGCACAAGCAGGAAATGGGAAAGAAGCTAAATTGGAATCTGGTGACAAATCAAATCAAAATGACCCAGCAGAAGGAAAAAATAACCAGCAAGTGGTACCAGAAAATAATGAGGAGCTGGGGCACACAAAACCAAGATCTGAGACACAGGTGGTGAGTGAGGGAGGAGCTAATCTTGAACTTGAAAGTCAAGTCACAGAAGGATCTGAGCCAAATGAAAATGACCTCTCATAGAGAAAAAAAAAAATCATTTGATGTTGCAGGTAGGTTTCTCTGGTGGCATTTGGTGAGATGTTGGTAGGATTCTGTATAAAATTGTGACTGAAAATACATACAGGTTTTGAACTTTGTATGTTGCATAATGCTGTACTCACAATAGTGAACAGTGATTGAGCAGCTCCATTAACAGTTATGTTAGAGATCTTTTCAGCCCCATGTGCCAGGTGCAGTTTGGCTTATGTGAATTTTGTTTAGCTGGGAGAAACTGTGGATAATTGGTGAGCACTTGCATGGAGCACTTGCATTGGTGACAGGAGGATAATGTTGGGCTCTCCCTCATGATTACTTTCCCCAGCCTCCCTTTCTGCACTGCCATCTAACTTACTGGAGTAAACAAACTCTGTAAGAGACACTCCTAGGGAAATTAGCATTCTAAGGAAGGAATTTTTACATGTTGCAACTCATCTGTCCCCTGTCACTTTGTTGTAAACATTGCAAAAACATGGGTCTTCTAGATGAGAAGTGAATTGTTTTTTGTGAAGTTTTTGCATTTTTTTGCGATTCTTAGAGTTACTTTGTAATTCTTAGTTACTATGGCAGATTTTAGATTTTATTTACATTTGTTAAACAAATCTGATGTTCCGGTGCTGCAATTTTTGAGGTCATGGTGTAAGATAGAAGAGGACCATTCTAGGCATAGAAATACAGACATTTCTGTTGAGGTTAGTGATGAAGAATTAGTCTTCTGTGATACTTTGGTATGCCAGTGCAACAAGGGACACAAATTCTTTCTTTACAGTGAAAGCTACTTTTCAGTGATCTTATGGATTTACAATCGAAGCTGTTGTCTTCCATTGTACATTGTGGAATGCAACTTACAAACCTAGCATTTGCTCTAGCAATTGCAACTATAAATCATAGCCATTTGATAAGTAAAGATGTTGATTATTTTAAATGGCATCTGGAATATCAAAACAGTAAACTGTGTTTAAAAAAGTCACATTCAGTGGCACCTGACTGGCTCAGTTCGTAGAGCATGTGACCCTTCATCTCGGGGTTGTAGGTTTGAGCCCCCTGTTGGGTGTAGAGATTGCTTAAAAATAAAATCTTAAAAAAACAAAAAAACACATTCAGTAAAAGGTTTAGAAAGCAAAATTTTAGTAGCAGCATTATATTAGAAAAATTTAATAATATAGTAATAATACCAATGTAATAATACCAATATAACATTAAAATGTGAGGGCAAGAAGCAGTATAAGAAATTGAAAAGCCTTCACTTTCAGTTTAATAAATTGATTTATGTCTCCTGATACTAAAGAGGTTTGGGTAATTAACTGAAAAGCAGCCGCTTCTCTGTCTGGGTTGATGAGTCAACAGATTCCATGAATATTTGTCCTACTATAGCCTTGGTAAGGTTGGTGAATGATGACGAAATTCAAGAAAGCTTGTTCTGCTGCGAGGAGCCTCTCAAAACAAAGGCAATATAAATTTAATGGGTCTTTATGACTGAAGACTGAAGGTCTGTCATCTCTACTCCTGGTGCTCATCCTTGGCTCCATGACCAGTTGTGCCTCATTCTGGTAAAAGGAAATGTTGACATTCATGTTATAGCACACTGCTTTCTTCCCAGAGAGGTGCTGATAGAAAACACTTGGAGTTGAAATGAAGAAAGTTCTGGATAATGCTGCAGAAATGGTTAACTTTATTAAAGACCCATTTATGCAGGAATGTTTAAAAATAAATAAAGCTCAAATCTGAACAAAGAGCACATAAATCTACATACAGAAATCCAGTGGCTTGTCAGAAGAGTTCTCAACAGGATATTTGAGTTGAAAGGTCCATTGCCAGAGTACTTACAAGAAAATATTAGGCCAGATTTTGCAGAGTGCTTTGGAGATGAAGGATGGCTAAGACACTAGTCTATTTAGCAGACATTTTTTTTTTTTTTTTTTAATCACATGAACAAACAAGTTCCTGCAAGGTCCTGGAGAAAATGTATTTTCTTAAAAGTGATAAGATTCTTGGATTGATAGGAACTGACTCGGAACAGTCACATCGCCAAAGGAACTCTTGAAATGTTTCCACACACACTTGGGCATGAGAGTGAAGAAAAGATAGCAACGAGTCTGAGGCCTTAACTAAAACTCTCTGTGAAGAACTGCAAAACCAAATAGCCTTTCCCCTCCTTTTCTCAACACCTGTGTATGACTAGGTGCGAAATCCCTTCTCTGAGTCTCAGCCCGAGATTTTGTCCAGGAGAAGAGAAAGAACTCTCTGAGTCATAGTCTGATAGTTCAGGATTTCTGTGAAATAAGAGTATCCTTAACTTAGTGCTGACACTCACATGCCATGAAACTTAATTTGAAAGTTTTTTCAAGGTTTCCCCCAGGGTAAAACTACTGAAAAAAACTGGAAGAGACTCACCAAAGAGGGCTGCATAAGAAGTCCAAGTTGAAAATAAGTATTAAGAGGCTGTGAAATTCACTTTTAGATGGGTTTATTTTTAAGTTTTAAAAAGTTCATAAGTGTTATAAATGTTGAGTCTTCCTTCACCAATGTCTATGTCTGTTTAATGGCCAGGGAATGTGGTAATGTATTTTTATCCTCCTAAACTAGTGGTCCTGCTTGGTAAACCAGACTAGAAGGATTAGGGAGGGGAAAAGACTATAGATTGGACCTTGGTAATGCAGATGAGGCTGCAAGTCCTTCTAGATCTTTAGATATTTAGAGTGTTAACTCTTAATAGGTTGAGATCATTTTAAAAGGATGATCAGAGCATTTTAACTGTCACGGAGGATAGGATTTTGGTGCCTTCATCAGACTTGCTCCAAGACAAAGACACTTTTATTTTGATAGCGCAAGACTTTGGGACTCTGGGAATAAAATTGGCCATATGCTTACAGAACATCCAAGTTTGTGGAACTGGGTTCCTTTTACTTTGTGAAAGCTGCTACTCTACAGAAAGATTTTGATTTAGTAGTTTGTTTTTAATCCTCTTGTATTTATTTTTATTTGGTAAGACCTGTGACAAAAGCTATTCTTTCCAGCTGTAAAGCACTGTGTTCTGTTGGAATCTGATTTCATTCATTGATGCATTTTCAGGTTTCATAACTTTATTGTCACTGACTTTTGAGCATGTTGTTTTATAAGTGACAAGATTCCAGGGTGGAAATTGAGTGTTGTTGTTTTTTTTTCCATTTAATTTTTGTTTTTGTTTTTAAGTTACGTCAGCTAAAAAAAACTCCAGTGTTGTGGTTTAGTAAATTTGTTTTGCTTTGTGGAGGATAGGGTGTTATACTTGGTATTTTGAGACATGTTTGTTTAAGGTTAAACATGATTTCTAAATGTTCTTTTTATTTGTATTTTGCTTTTGTTATGGCCAGATATTTAGCTTTTTTTTCATAGTTTCTGATATTTTCAGAAAAATCAAAATAAATTTGTTCCCTAAAGATTGGTGTTCTGTGCTTTTTCTTTCTTTCTGCCTCTTAGTAAATCTCTTGATTTATGTGTGTGTGTGTGTGTATACACATACATATGTATAATATATATATATAATTTTTTTTTAATGTTTATTTTTTTTGAGAGAGAGAGACAGAGTGTGAGCAGGGCAGGGGCAGAGAGAGAGGGAGACACAGAATCTGAAGCAGGCTCTGGGCTCTGAGCTGTCAGCACAGAGCCCAACGCAGGGCTGTGGGGCTCAAACTCATGAATGGTGAGATAATGGCCTGAGCTGAAGTCGGATGCTTAACCGACTGAGCCACCTAGGTGCCCCATAAATCTCTTGATTTATAATAGATACCTCATAAAAGATGTTTTTATGTCAAATTATACATTGTCCTAAAATATAAATCATTTTTATAAATGATTATATAAAAAAATATAAAACATTTAATAATTGCTCTTGAATAATTACTCTTATTAAGTAATCCAAACTTTAGATATTTTGCAGCAAATTTGCTTCAAAAGGAGGTATAGTAATACAGTAGTCAATTAAATGCACTTATTTGGTTTTTGGATTATTTATATTCCTTATTTTAATATTAATATTAATATTAAAATATAAACTAATAAAATTAAAGATTATAAAATATTAATATTTTAAAGAACTAATAAAAATATCTTAGAAATTATTATTTTTAGATTTATTTATTTTTGAGACAGCATGAGCAGGGGAGGGGCAGAGAGAATCGGGGACAGAGGATCAAAGTGGGCTCCACATTGACAGCAGAGAGCCCAATGTGGGGCTAGAACTAACAAACTGCGAGACCATGACCTGAGCCGGAGTTGGATGCTCAACCAACTGAACCACCCAAGCACCTTGAAGAAATTCAGTCTTGAACTTTTAGAATAGTTCTAATCTTTATTTTGGCTTAATCATTCACAAGATAATTCAATGTCCACTGTGCTTTTCTAAGTAATTATTTGCTATTTTAAACCCTTGCAAATCATTAAAAGCATTGCCTTTGTCAGTTTGGTCATTATAACAGTTTTCTTCCCAAATGTTTTTAGATTTTCATTTATTTTTTGGCTAATTGCAAAACAAAAAATTGAGTTTTTCAACCAGGAAAAATCTTCAGCATTTTAAGAGACTAATCACTAAATTGTTAGGAAGCAAGGACTAAAAGCAGCCCTATTAACAACTTAATGCCATCGTCTCTTATCAGGCTATGTTCTACCCCATTCATGGTCTCTCAAAACGTTGCGTTTGATTTTCCCAGTGATTGTCTTTGGGAGTTCTGGAACAAATTCCACCTAATTAACAGAAACACATTATGAGACACTTGATTCCATTTTGACAATCCCAGCTGTCAGTACAATAGGGAAAGCTTTCATGCAACTCTAGCATGGAGTTTGAGTCTAGGGGTTGTCTTAGCCCACCAAGCTCATTGAAATTCTTGTGTTTATATAGTGAAGTTGACAATGGAGCTCCATCATGGGTTTTTAGTGCAAAGGCTGTGTGCTTTGTCAGAAGAATATAACAATTCCTTTACTCCTAAGTTCAATTGGACCTAGGCCTCCACTACCCCAGGCAAATAGAGGCCACACCTAAATGCACAAGGAAACAAGTTAATTCTTGGGGTTTGGGCTTTTAAGAACTGGGTCCTGCAGTTTCTGAGGGAGATTTTTGAGAGAGAATTTTGAGTACACACAATTTTCCCCTTATGTCCATGGTAAATCCTCTTCGTTTCCCTTCCTCAAGATGTAACTATTGTATTTTAAAATTTTCTCCAATAACATTTCTGAAAATCAACTGCCATGGATTTAGTAAATTTAATGGAGAAAATGTAACTATTCTTAAAGTTAACTACCTTTTGGTTGAAATACCAACTGAAATGGAATTCTCATGTTAAGGATCAATATCAACCAATAGTATTCTGGGATGAGAAGGAAGGAAGTTGCAGTGCCATCTCTATGTTTTTATATAGAATTATTTTTTGTATTAAAATTTAAAAAAAATTTTTATTTTGGGGGAGATAGAGTGCAAGCAGGGGAGGGGCAGAGAGAGAGACACACACAGAATTTGAGGCAGGCTCCAGGCTCCAAGCTGTCAGCACAGAACCTGATGCATGTCTCGAACCCACAAAGTGCGGGATCATGACCTGGGCTGAAGGCGGACGCCCAACCGCCTGAGCCACCCAAGCACCCTTTTATAGAATTATTCTTAAATCCTCCCTTGAAGAAGAAGGTTTCAGGAAAGATTCCACAGTTTCTTTGGATAGTATATATATATATTTTTCTAAGCCTTAAGTTTGGTCAGTTTGATACTAAAGCCCTGTGCTTTGAATTTGTAAGGGTATTATGGATCAAGAGTGCCATGATTGTTGAATTAGGTGCTGTTTTCATTTTTTAAAAACATATTTTAAAGTTTATTTGAGAGAGAGAGAGCACGAGACGGGGAGGGGCAGAAAGAAAGGGAGAGAGAGAATCCCAAGTAGGTTCCATGATCAACATGGAGCCTTGGGGCTCTATCTCATAACTGTGAGATCATGACTTGAGCCGAGATAATGACTTGAGCTGAAATCAAGAATAGGATGCTTAACTGACCAAGTCACCCAGGTGTGCCCAGGTGGTTTTTAAAATCAATTTGCCAGTATTTTTTTTTTCTCATGGAATGGGACTGATTAGTCTTATAAGGATCCTTAGTAGTTACTCAGTATTGCAGATTGATCAAAGCTAGTTTATCAAATATTTGAAAATAAATTTTCTAAAGCAAAATTGTTAGGGCAAAACAAGTTGAAATAGGTATCCTCTGCTTACATACTGAGCAAACATAAAGTCACAAGCTAATAAACTCTATGTACTTACTACCTTAGATCCTTGTTTGGTAATACATTAACTTTTGGGCAAAAATACTTGCCTTTCTTGGATATTTGTAAGGTGCAGTTGATTTTTTCACATGATCCTGAAGTTCAAGAGTTAATTTCTCTGGGTTGGATGATTTAAAGGGTGCAGATAAGACAACAAAAGCTTTCACTACCTGCAGGAGAAAAGTCCATTTATATTGATGTTTGTTTTTCAGACATATCAAGAGTTTGGAGCCAATGCTGAACACAGGTACTTGCAATTAACAGGAGCTTGAGTGATGAATGCAAATCCAGAGATCACCTCTGAACAAAGCTTGGATTACAAATGAGGTTTTGAGATCTAATTCCAGACAAATGGTTTCTGAGTGTGAGGAGTGCAGTGTTTCATTAAGGGTAAAGGTTGAGTTTTATTTACATGTCCACATGTATTTGACATTTCAGTCAGACTAATCCTAATAGGCAATCCTTGATTTACCGATAACCACTTATTTCAAACCTACACTGTTAGAAACATGCAGTAGGGGGGACAAATGGAGTTCCCAGAGAATACAGTTTGAAAGGGGTTTGGGGAGGCTTAGTGGAGGGATTTTGTATGCTGGGGGATGAACTCTCAGGAAGGATTGGTCTACCTCTGAATATTTTTTTTGCTTCTCTTTGGAATACCATGCAAAACTCACTAATTAATTATTGAAATTAGTTAAGTATAAATTATTAATTATTCCTACATTGATTCCAGTTGGTATTTACTTCTAATGTTCACCTGAAATAAGCTCTATTGAGACTATGGTAGCAGGAGGAAAATACTTTGAAGAATGGAATTCATTGAATGGGGAAGTGGTACAAGAGGTTTGAGTGTGGGATCCATAGAGTCACTGCAGAGGGCCACAGTTATATGAATGGCAGTAGAGAAAGAGATGTGGGAGGATGCTGATACAGAAACTGATTTTGAAATTTTGCTACTTACTCTATTAGAAATTTCCTCAAGGAAAGGAAAAGTCTCCCTTTCATACTACATGGCTTCCTCCTAAACCTAAGGTTATTCCTGTCATTCCCCAGATTCTCTTTAATAGGTTGAAAGTAGGCTTGTGGGACTTGTTTGGGAACCTGGCCACAACATCCTATTTGCGTTGTTCCTGTAATGAAATGTATTTTGATTTCCGTGACAATAGTACATACAGTAGAATCTGCTCTTTTTTCTTCTGTAGCATCTCTTCCTCTTTTAGTAACAGTACCCTGAGTTTCCTACAGAGCATTACCCTAACTTCTCTCTCTAGTGGTGTTGACACTAACTCCTACCTCCAGTGACCGGCATATGATCTAGGTCTGGCCAGTGAGCATATACCATTCCCTGGACCACGTTGGTTGGATATGTGATCTAAAATAGGCAAATATTATTCTGGGAGTTGCTTGAAACTGGTGGAAAGGGAGCTGTCTCTTTTCCTGGTTGTTAAGCTGTGTGCATTTGGAGTGGTTGCTGTCAAGTAGGAAGAACCTTTCCGAATGGAACCAACCTAAAGAACAACAGCCAAGAGATGGAGAGAGACGGTTTTGATAACTTCACATGAACCCTTGGATGTAGCTGTACCTGAAGACCTCACTTATGTGTGAGCCAGTAAATTCCTTTTTTTAAAAACTTAAGTCAGTTTGAGTTGAGTTTCTGTCATTTGCCTCTAAAAGAATGCTAATACATCCCCTTTGAGATGCAACTCATTTGTAAAGTTGATTGCCTAGTATACATTTTTGGCACATGTGCTTCATCATAAGAAGTACATGACTACTCCTGATTCACTCCTTAACATGGTCAAATGGATAGAACTTGAAAATATGAAATTGCTACATTAATGACATTCACTCTACCTCTCCTCTGATTGGATCTGGACTACTGACAACAGCTGATTCAACAACTGCTGGGTGCTCGATTAGTGCACTCTCCACTTCAAATGGCCCAATACGGTACCTGGAAGAGGAAAAGAAGCCCTTGGTCACTACACCACCCAATAGACCTCCCCTGATAATCAATTACTTCCTAAGAGTAAGAGTAGCAAATATACAAACCCAGAGGATATGATGACATCATCAGCTCTACCAACAAACCAGAAATACCCATCACTGTCCATCACTCCTCTGTCTCCAGTGACATAAAAATTCCCTCTTATTGTGGCAGCAGTTTTCTCTGGATTGTCCTAGGAATCAAAGATGACTCTTGGTCAGAATAGACAAAGGGCTATGGCACCCATGGAGTGACTTGTACATTG
The DNA here is from genome assembly GCF_027475565.1 of Acinonyx jubatus. Taxonomy (NCBI): domain Eukaryota; kingdom Metazoa; phylum Chordata; class Mammalia; order Carnivora; family Felidae; genus Acinonyx; species Acinonyx jubatus. The sequence continues at coordinate 11,933,229 of NC_069398.1, read as the reverse complement.
TGCATTCTATTTCTAAAAGAAATTAATTTAAAGAAATGTAATTCCTAGTGTAGAATACAAAAGGTTCAAGAATATAATAAAAAGTAAACCCCTCTTCCACCTCTACCACTCCCTATCACTCCCTCCCTGCCCTCTGCAGCCTGCCTAGTTGTCTTTTCTGAGGACACTCACTGCAACTGGTTTCTTACACATAGAATTTAATCTTTGCACAACTCCTAGGAGATAGATGATATTCTCCCCATTTTGCAGTTGATGAAATAGACTTGGATTTTGTGACTTGCCCAAATTTACACAGCAACACGTGATGGATATGAAATTTGGACCCAAGTCTGTATGATTCCCTGTACCACCTTTTCTATTAAAGTGTGACTAGCATATTTTACATTCTTGTACCACATATTCAGAGAAGAAACAGAAAGGCCGTGTAGTCTGTAGTCTGAGGGCAATTTCCCCTTCTTTGCCAGGTGGTAGGACGTTGCCATTTTCATCTATAATCTAGAATGAAAGAAACAATTTAGGTTCCTAAATTTGTTTTTTTACAGTGTGAAAACAGGTTATAAATAGTTGTACAATGACTAGTAGAAAACTGTAAAACGTTTTTTCCTTATTGAAACAGATATTACTGACCTGGACATCATAGGGTTGTACTGCTTTGCCCATTGAGCCCGGTTTAATTTCTTGTCCTTTCTGATTGGCACAAATTATTCCCTGTTGAGAGAACATGTTTTATATAAGGATGTAAAAATTCAATTTCTGTAGCTATTTATATCATGACAATAAAACATAAGACTCAGTATTGACTGATTTTCCCAGTTATACACACACACACACACACACACACACACACACACACACACACACGTACACATACACACATGCACATTATTTTAGATCAGTGCTTCTCAAACATAAGCGTGTACCAGAGTCACCTGGAGCATTCATTTTTCAAGCACAGATTTCCAGGCACCATCTCAGAGTTTCTGATTCAGTAGGTCTGGCCAGGTGGGGTGTCTGAGAATTTGAATTGCTACCAAATTTCCACGTGCAGCTGATGCTGCTGATTTGAGGACCACACTTTGAAAACTACTCCTTACACTAAGGATACCCCTTAGTGCACCTTGGGATAAATTCCCCACTGGGGCTCTGTGGGGTCCTCAGTGTTGCTGAGAAGATGAGCTGCTCAAATCTGACCCTCTCTGACCCCTAACACCTTTGAGACTTCTCCAGCATGGGAAGAAGGCAGGAAGACTGGAAGGAATAATCCTAATTCCCCTCTAGCCAAACCTAATTGGGCAATTCAGAGGTTTTGGTGGTTACTTGCAAGGTAAGGTATGCTGGGAAATTCCATAAAAATTTAGAACACCAAGGGGACTCTTCAGGGGCTCAGTCTGGGGTTGAAATGTTCCCAATGTGCTAAACCTAAACTGCCCATTAAACATACCACTTCTGTCTGTCCGTAGCCCTCATACAGTTCCAGTCCAGTTTGTGCCTTCCACTGTTCCAGCACCTCGGGGTTGAGTGGCTCCCCTCCTGTCAAGCAGTGCTGTAGCTTCTTGAATTTATATCTGTAGACACAGATATAGGGTCTTTGATGGGAGAAATCTGAGTGGCTTTCACTAAAACATTATTAGTATGTTCTAGCAACAAGCAAATGAGCTAGGAAAGACAAGTAGTAGGAAAGTTCAGTCAGCAAATATTTTTGAGCACCTACTATCTTGTCAGACATGGTTGTAGGTGTGTGGGGCATGTTAGTAATTCAAATAAAATTTCCTGACAGAGCTTGCATTTTAGCAGATCATTAAAGGAGGGGAGAAGGTAGGAGAAAATACCAATAATGATCTTAAGTGCTTATTATGGGCCAAGTGACAAAACAGCTAACATTAATTAAGAACCTACTATGCTGTGAGGGCTTTAGGAGCATTCTCATAATCCTCACATCCTTATTATACAGATCAGGAACTTGAGGCTGAGAGAATATAAAGAGGTTGTTCGAGGCCTCACATATAATAAAGGGCTGAATTGACTACCCTGCACTTACCATTTGTCAAGTATCTCACCAAGTAGGCCATTTCCCTGAATTCTCTCCACAACCGCATGAGGCAGCCCTTAATCCTCTCTTGTGGATGGAGTTAAGGAGACTTAGTAAGGTCATCTGGAGTGTCTGAGGTCACACTATCAGTAAATAGTGGAGCCCTACTTGTTTGGCTTTGGAGCTTGGTCAGTTAACCACTGGCCTTACTACTCCACTGCCCACTTTCTCAAGTGAGGAAGTCTGGAATAGCCCAGCTCCGGTGCATTGAGGTGTCAAATGGGGAGGACAGGAGTTGTGCCTATTCAAAATAATCCTGGAAAGCCCTGAACTACTCTTGAAATGTGAGCAAGATGCTTACATTCATATCTGCTTTATTTTGTTTCATAGCACTCTCCCTTCTGGGCATCCACACTTGAGGGTGCAGAGGATGGGTGAGCCTATACTACTTAAATTATTTCTCTCTTCCTTTTTTCTTTTTCTTCAGGTACTCAATTTGTATTAGTTAAGTAAATATGCATTGCAAGTCTACTAGGTGTTCAGATGATTTGGATAAATTGATTATAATCTTCAAGTCATAAGACTTCATTAGCTTCTCTTCAAGACAATATGAATGCAGCTGGATTTGGGGAGGGAGGTTGGTTCTCAGACTTCATGGTTCTGGTTGTCCCTGGGAAAACGTTCAGTTGCCCCTAGAGGCTATCCTTAGGGGCAACTGGGAAGTGATTAGGCAATATCTGAAGACAGTTTTGATGGTTGCGAGGGAGGTTCTACTGGCATCTAGTAGGTGGAAGCCAGGCAGAATGTTGCTCAACATCCTACAGTGCACAGGACAGTCCCTGACAACACAGAATTATTCAGTCCAAATGTCACTAGTGGCAAGACTGAGGAAACCTGGGCTATCCTGCGTTGAGAAGGGGTGATGCGGGACTATAGCTTTTGTTTGTGGTTCAAATGGAGATTTCTGCCCAAGTACCTCTTAAGGTCTTTTTGCACAAGCATCCGGTACACAGTGGGAGCGCTGCACAGGGTCGTGATGGGATAAGTGGTGAGCGTCTGGATGATGGAGAAAGACAGTTTCAGAAGTGGTTCATTAGAGGCCACAACCAGAGCTGATGTCTGCAACCCCTCAACGTCTATCATTTGCATGTTTTCATCTCATGATCACTACTAGGCATAAGAAAGCAAATATTTATTGTCACTAGTGACTGGATATCCGTTGGAAACTTCCAGTTATTGGGAAGAATACATATATGTTACAGTAATAGACACACACAATCAAATTCAACAAAAAGTAAATTGTCGAATTTGAGACCAACCCCAAAGTAGGAACTGGTTGATTCTACCTCAGGGGTGCAAATTACCTTTCATGGTGGAATTTTGAAACCTCCTGCCCATATATTCCTGCACAGTACTCACCCTAGATGTGAGCTAACCTACCAAAACTTTCCCAATACTGTTTCTATAAAAGATACCAGTCCTTTTGAGTGGATTGATTAAATGCAGAAGTCATTTTCCAGGCCCAGATTTGCTGGGCTCATTTTCCCTCTAGCTCCTTAAAGAAAAATAATGACATAGGCAGGTTAAATCTAGAGAGATACTCACGTTTTAGATTTCCTGTTTCTAGAGAGGTTCGACTATGCCAAGTGACAAATTGACAGTTTGTATTAAACTTAAACATTTGAGAGAAGGCTTTCAAGATGTATTTCTAGCCTATCTGGATCATGAAAGACTTTTGATCTGTAAGTGAACATCTCTACTATGTGTACTTGCTCCCTGGATTCCAACTATTCTTAATAGGTGTAAGTGCTTATACCTAAGAATAGCGTAAAGTTTTTAGAGCACTTAAAATACACACATCTTTGTGTATTTCTGTGTATTTTAAAATACACACTATCTTTGTAAAATAAGAATAGTCTTATTTTAATCAACTTATTTAATATGTTAAATAATATAGATTAATAATATAATAATACATTAATATTAACATATTACTAGCATTACTATGTCTTAATATAATGTTAAATAAATTGATTAAAATAAGTATATTATGTATCTTACTTAAATACTATACAATATTTAATATTTTACTAAAATTATTATTCTTATTTTTAAAAATGCAGGTTTCAGAACTGCAAACTTAGTTTATCTACTTAGGACACTTTATTAGCCTGATGGAGAGATCCTAGTTCTTATGCTACCCAGCATTTCTGTTAAGACCCTCAAGCCATCTCGTCAGACCAGTTAGCAAAATAACAGGGTGAGTATAGCTTTTATTCACAAAGGTGTGGTGTTTGTTTAATAACATGCATTTTGTTAAGCATAATTGATTTTTCATGGGTGAAAAATAATTGGCCTAAATCACATCTTTCTAAAGGCTAAAGAAATGAGAGCAATCTGATACCTCAATCTAGCTGTCTCTGGCTGAAAAGGAGGGACATGCCTGATTTCAAGACAAACATTGGGTTCTGAGAATAACAAAGTGTGAAGCTCAGGGTGAGGGGAGAATGGAAGGAGCTGCTCTGGGAGAAAGGTGACCCCACCTTTTAGTCTTCTCTACACAGGGTTTGGGATTTATCACCTATTGTTTTTGTTTCACTGAGTCAGAAACCAAAGATTTGTTTGGACTTGAGACTTCTAATCTGTTACTTAGAATCTCATGCTCAGTGGGACATTAGAAATCCTGAACAGTTTGAAGCACAAGAGTGGATTTTATGCCTGAGAGTGTTGTGGGTGTTTCCTCTCTGTTAAATACATTCAAAGGCCAAATCCCTGGAGACTTCAGTTCTTAAAAGGGAATTATTTCCACAAGCCCAGGAAACTATATTCTGAAGAATCATTTCTCTGTAGTTTTGGAGGAGACAAGGAAGAGATGTAGCTAGAAGTCATGACTTACATCTAAGAAAGTGTCAGTGTCAAACTGGGCCATCCGATGTACAAAGACACACGCTCCCTGAAGCCAGGATGAAAACACACTGCCAATGGCAGCCTTGATCCAGCCAGTGTCAGACATGTTCCATATGATATCTGAGGACTTCAGGTCTAGCCAATACCTAAGTGATATGGAGAAGCAACAAGACCAAAAAAAAAAAAAAAAAAAAAAACCCAAAACAAAGCTAAAGAAAGGAAGAAATCCCACAAAACAAAAAACAAAACAAAACAAAAACAAAAACAGAAAAGCAAACAAACTGGTGTCTTTGAGAACTGGCCAGAACATCAGGGGCTACAGAGAAAGGTCAAAAGAAACCCGAAGGCAGGATGAGCTATTATTCTACCTTCCACTTTTGTTATTTTGTTAGAGAACTTCTTCAGAATCCTAGGTAATATGAAAATAGGGAGGCTGGGTTTGGCATGATATTCTAGGTTTGTTCATTGATGCAACAAATATTTATTGTGTCAATATATGCTAGGCACTGTTCTGCCTAGCATAGTGAGATAGACTAGATATCTGCTCTTACTTCAGCAAGACAGATAGCTAACAAGCACACAATAAAATGAATGAGTATAGATCAGTATCATAATATCAAATAGTGATAAGTGCTCTGAGGAAAATAAAACAGGTAATGTGATAGCTTTAAGATATCTAGGAAGGCCTTTCTGGGTGGGTGAGCTTCTCTGGCAATGAGAAGGAGCCAGACATACGGTTATCGAGATGTGGCCAAGGGTGATTCCTGTACATCACCCTGTGCTCATCACAAGTGCACTCCTTAATTCCCATCGCCTATTTAATCCATAAGTTCTTGCTTGATCAGTTGGTGAGATGGTGCCATTTACTGAGCTAGGGTTGGGCAGGGGCATCAAGGGTTCTGTTTTGTAGACATTATATTGGAGAAATCCAATAACCCTCCAAGTGGTGGTGTCAGCTCAGTTGGATACACATGTGGGCGGCTCAGGGGAGAATTTAACAAAAACAGTTTTCCTCCCTACCTTCCATAAAGGGCGTACCCAATTCCAAGGCTGCTCTGAGAGTGCTGGGCCATCTTGGGAGCACCTGTGGTCCCACTGGTGAAATAAATGGCCATTGGTTCTTGACTTCCTGTTTCTACACAGCTGTGCTCTGCAGAGGCAGATCTGTAAAATATGGATCCCAACATAGTGGCTGAAGATGGCAGACCAGTTTATCTCTCTCTATATATATTTGCATATATATATATAGGATATATAGGATATATATATATAAAATACATATATATATGTATATATATATACACACACACACATATATACATATGTATATATATATATATATATATATATACACACACACATACACACACACACACACACACACACACATATATATATATATATATATATATATATATATATATATATCTTCTTGATACCAGAAAACAGTTAATAGAACAAAACCTAATCCAAAGCCTCCTTGAGAGGAAATTATCAAGAAATCTTAAAGGGACTTTGTAGATAAGTACTAAGCTTTAACACCTCACCTGTCTGTTTTTTTAAGTGCCACCTTTGTATAGGTCACATAGATAACCAAGAGACTTTCAAAATCAATGGCAAAAAGATGTGTATTTAAACTTTTTCTCTCAGTGCTTCTTTTAATCTATGATTTTTTCAAAAATCAGTGAATCTTTGTGAATTTTTATTAACATTTCAAGAGTTTTTATGATTTAAAGGAAGATCTTTTGGCATTTGAATCAAACTTTTTAATACTTTTTGTTCAGCATCTTCAATATCGCTGACAGACACAGCTTCTTACCATATAGCATCCCATTCTTCTTCCTTGCACTGATAAAACTCTGATTTTGTTCAGGTATCAGGCAGGGGAGACTGTTCCTTATATAGCTCTAGGGGGTGAATCTTGATTATGCTAAGCCAATCATGCTAATTCTTGTACCAGAGACTGATTTAGGGATGGGTACATGTTGGAGTTATGGTCAAAGAGATTTAAAGGCTTTATGGAAAACGTTTCCTTATTTTAAAGAGTCATGAGGAAGGGATGCTGCCTTTCCTCACCCCACCTATCTTGTTTTCTGGACTTCAGATATTGTTGTGAAAGTACATTATGTCTGGGACAACTCTAGCCATGTTGGGATCACAGGAGGGATTAGCAGACACACTGAGGATAGCACGATGGAAGGATGAATGAATCTGGGTTCATGCTAATTTCATCAAACTACTGAATAACCAACTCTCATTCGGCTCTATCTCTGTACTTCTTACTTGTCATATAATAAAATAGTTTGTGTTGTTTAAGCCACTTATAGTTGGGTCTCCTATTACTGAAGCCAAGAGCATTCTATGAATAGATAATAACAGTATCTGTGTAAGATTATCTGCACAGACAGCTCCAACATTTCCTTCCCACCCTGCACAAGAATGCCATTCCCTCACTGAGGAGTGGAGCCTATGTCCTCTCTCCTTGAATCTGGGATGGCCTTATGACTAATTTTGATTGACAGAGTGTGGCAGAATTTCTTTGACTTCTCAGCCTAGGTCTTAAGAGGCTTGGTAGTTTTCACTTTCACTGGGGCGGGGGTGGGGGGATGCAGCCACCATAGGAAAACGTTTAGACCCTCCTGCTGGAGAGAGAGGGCACGTATGGGACAAGTGAGGTGCTTCAGCCAATAGCTAACACCAGAGCCTCAGACTTGTGAGTGAACCCCCTTGGGTCCTTGAGCTTCAGTCAAGCTGATATGGAGAAGGATAAGCTGCCTCTGCTGAGGCCTGCGTGAACTTTTTTTTTTAATGTTTATTTATTTTTGAAAGAGAGAGAGAGAGAGAGTGAGAGAGGGAGGGGCAGGGACAGAGGGAGACACAGAATCTGAAGCAGACTCCAGGCTCCAGGCTCTGAGCTGTCAGCAGAGAGCCTGATGTGGGGCTCAAACCCACAAACTGTGAAATCATGACCTGAGCCGAAGTTGGACGTTTAACCACCTGAGCCACCCAGGTGCCCCTGCGTGGACTTCTGACCTACAGAATCTTGAGAAAATAAAATGTTGCTTTATGCCACTAAATTTTGGGATATCTTGCTTCTCAGTGAATTCAAAGTCCTTTTTCTTCTGATTTTTTGGGCACCTTTAAGGGACTCAATGGCACATTGCAGAGTTGGTTAGGGCAGGGACCTGTGAAGTAGGGGTGCTTGCCGTTAGGGGTATATAAGATACCCGAGATGGGGAAGAAACTAAGAGGACTTCAAATTATATGCATTCTTGTATTTATTATTTAAAGTATTTATTTTTGGTATTTGTATAATAACCAAAAACACATGTATATGATTTATAAATTAATATGCATGTATTGTGGGAGTGTTAAAAATATTTTACTGACGGAGATGCATATTCAAATAATCTGGGTGCTATTACCTTAGGGAATCGCTACACTGCCGAATGACTTTATTAACTGAAAATAATATGAGTAACCATAATTACTATAATATTTGTGGAGTGATTACTATGTGCCAGGCTTTATACTAAACACTTTACATGCTTCATCACATTTAATTCTTTTACAACCCAGTGAAGTATATACTATCCTTATCCCCATTCTTTGGATAAGAGAGAGTTTCGGAGATGTTACTTGACTTATCCCAGGGTACACAGCTTGTAAAAGACACAAACAGGATTCATTGGCATAGCCCTTGGGAGAGAATTTTGGGATTGACTAATAACAGGAATTTGGTTTGCATTAATTAGTAGGATAAAATTTCATTTCAGCAAACACACACACACACACCACTGCCCTATTCATGTCTTCTTTCTTTAAGCTTCTCTGGAAGAATTTTTTAAAAATATTGTATTTAATAGCTCTTTGAAGGATAATACCATTAATTAACATTCTATTCTTTTTTTTTTTATAGTTGAGGGAGTACTTTCTCACATATTAGCTTATTTTATCCCCAAAACAACACTTGAGATATGTGCAGTATAATTATCCCTGTTTTACATATGAGTAAAACCAAGGTTCAGTGATCTGTTTTGTTCATTCATTCATTCAGCAAATATTTATTAAGTATCACCTGTATGGTAGGAACTGGAGATAGAGTGATCAACCAAGCAGATCAACAGTGCCCCTGTCTTCTTGGAGCTTACAGTTTAGGGCAGAGTTTGGCAAACATTTTCTATAAAGGGCCATACAGCAAATATCTTAGAATTTGTGGGCCATATGGTCTCTGTTGCAACTACTCTACTCAGTTCTTATAAGATTTACAAAAACCGGTGCTGAGCCAGAATTGGCCCATGGGCCCTATTTTGCCAACCCCTATTGCAGAGGATAAAAACACAGTATATAAGGGAAAAATGACTGGGCACAATATTCAGATAGTAATGACTGCTATGAAGAAAACAGGATGATGTGATAGAGTGGTTTGGAATTCTGTAGATAGGGTGGTCAGAGACAATCTCACTGAGAATAAAACATTCAAGCTAAAATCTGACAGGAAGGAGTCAGCTGTGAAGAGGACGTTGGAAAAGCATTTCAGGCAGAAGAAACAGCAGGTACAAAGGCCCTGAAGTGGGGCATGTTTGAGGAATTAAAGGGTGGCCAGAGGGAATCAAGGCAGGGAGAGTAGTGGGAGAGGTGATCTAGGATTAGGCTAAATCCAAGCCATGCAGTATACTCATAACAAGCCACAGTAGGAGGTAGGGAAATGGAGGCAGAGCTACATCTTTTCTTCTGTGCTTAAAAATATTTTATTAGGTGATTCTTTAAAAAAATTTTTTAATGCTTATTATTTGAGAAAGAGACAAAGAGGAAGCAGGGGAGGGGCAGAGAGAGAGGGAGACACAGAATCGGAAGCAGGCGCCAGGCTCTGAGCTGCAGAGCACAGAGCCCGATGTAAGGCTCAGACTCACAGACTGAGAGATCATGACCTGAGCTGAAGTCAGCCGCCCAACCAACTGAGCCACCCAGGCACCCCATATTAGGTGATTCTTTTATGGGAAGGGGTCTGGATCGAGTGATAGTTTTGCTGAGTCCTTGAGGCAAGGAGACTCCGAGATACAGTTGTAATTGGTGTTATTGCTGGTACTGCAGTTGAGGCGGGGGAAAATACTCACTGAAATAATTCCTGGAAGCTGAGCCACCCGTTCTGGCTCTGTGGAGACACCAGGAGTTTGGTCGCTAAGTCAGGACACTCTGACATGATGGACTCCACTGCTGGGACCACCTCCTCACTGACCACAACACACTTGGCTTTGGATGCTCGCAGCTGATAGAGAATGTCTTTTGCTGTCAGCTGGGTTGTTCCTGGCATGAAGACCAGCCCTGGGAAGGAGAGAGGGCCCTGAGCTGAGCAGAACTCTTGTCCATCAGGTAAGATTGTAGACTGTTGAAGTAGGCTCTGTGCTTGGTAGAGAGGAGTTGTGGATTATAGCCTTTAGCTACCCTTGTCTCGGTCCCCAGGGACATCCTACAGGACCTTGGTCACTGGGAGATCATTAGAGTACTGGCTTTAGATTCTGATAGTCCCTGGGTCTAATTCTGTCCTTGCAACTTACTAGCTTTGTGACCTTGAACATGTTACTTGATCTCTCTGTGCCTTCCTTTCCTTATCTGAAAAATGAGGGAAAATAGTAGTAAGTGTCTGGCATATAGTAGGCATTATAATGGCATAACATTTTTGTGAAACATTTGCATCATTATTATATAATACTTAAATAGCACTTTACAGCTCATAACATATTTTAGTGAACATTATCTTAGTCAGTCCTCTGAACCAGTGGTCTCCAAAGTGAGTTTTGCAGGGTAACCCACTGAGGATGAGAAGAAAAATTAGAATTAAAAAATTTTATTGTGATATTAGAATTCTTTGTTTTAATCTCATTTTTGTATATATTTTATAACATGCATGCTATATTAGTACAGAAGAACAATATAAATATTATATCCAGATGGGAGGATGTGTGTCCCAAATATTTTTATTGATAGTTTGTGCAATCAGAAGAGCCTGGAGACCACTGTTCTAAAAAGCCACGTAGGTCCATGCAGTTGTTGACATTTGATGGAATGTGAGATTGAGTCATAGCCAGTGAGGGGCAGAGTCAGCCCTCAAACCTGGGTCTTCTCAGTGGTCTGGAATCATCAAAGTTTGTCTACACTCCTTTGGCACTCCTTTGGCAATGTTTAGTTTATCCCACCTCTTCACTTCATTCTAAACACTGGCCTGAGATGGACCTGATTTTAAAGTAGCAGTTCCTTATGAGAAGGACATATATAGGAGAATTAGATGAAAAGCAGAGGGAAGGTGGTTTGCACTTTCTAAAGTGAATCAGTGAAGGAAAACAGAGTGTATGTAAAGCATTACGAACAGCCACTGAGCACTTATTAGGCCTCCGCTATCTCACTTAAAACCAGTCCCAGTGTATAGACGACAACTAGCCCAAGAGTCACAGAGTCTGTAAGTGGCAACCAGGATTCAAAGATACATTTACTAGACTCCCCAGACCTGTACTCTATAGCAGACTACTTATTTCTTGGTGAGTTTCCTGAAGTCAGCTAAATGGGAAGAAGTGGACTTGAATTCCTAGAAAGAGACTTTATTCATTGAATATATTTTAAAAGCTCTCGTGTCATTCTCCTCTTGAGAAAATGAATAAATATTTGACAATAAGGAAGTTAATCAAGGAGATACCTTACAGGACCTCAGATAGTGCACTCTATGTAAAAATATAAGATTATTTATTTTGCAAATACTTGTTCTTAATGGCTCAGAAATTATTAGTACTCTTGGTAGATTTTTGACATGAATGTGTTCAGTGCATAGCATGGGGGTTAAGGAAATGTTCTCTTCTGGTGGACTTCAGAGTTTAACATTATAGCAAAAGTGAAATATTTTGCCACATTAGGTGCAATACAAGTATCTCAATATTCACTCAGAAGATTTAATAATTCTGAATTAGAATTATGAATTAGAAATAATTCTGAATTAGAAAACAATCCTTAGGTGCTTGCTTAACACTTAATTAACTGAATGTTTTTGATAATTTGGCCTGGGGGTTTGTTTTTAATATTGGCATTTCACAAATTGCTTAAATTATGTTAAATAATATTAAGTACATTTTTAATCACAAACCACTTTCAATCTCCCTCCAACATACAATTGGTTTCACATTTCCAAGTTCCTTTTTATACTAGATACAAAAAGTACTTTATATATTGCTTTTATAAAATTTAAATTGGTAATTAAGAGCATTTTCTAATACCATTGTGAAATCCTTATAATTATATTTTTAATGATATCCCATCAAGTTTGAGGTATCATAATTTCAACTAGCAATAAACACTTCTATTAAACTTGATTTAATCATTTCTATGTAGTTGTTTCCAATTTTTTTCTCTTGTTAATGATATTGTAGCAAAGATCTTGTGTTCTCTATGTATTATATCCTTTAATATTCTTACTTTTTAAAAATGTTCATTGATTTATTTGGGGGTGGGGTGTGAGCAGGGAAGAGGGGCAGAGGGAGAGACAGAATCTTAAGCAGGCTCTATACCCAGTGCAGAGCTTGACATGGGGCTTGATCTCACAACCATGAGATCTTGACCTGAGCTCAAATCAAGTCAGATGTTCAATCAACTGAGCCACCCAGGTGCCCCAGTATTTTTATTTACCTTTAGTTGATTTATAGACATTGTGTCATGCTCTACAGTAGGTATTGGAAACTTTTTCAGTAAAGCACCAGATAGTAAATATTTTAGGCTTCGTGGACCATCCCATCTCTGTCTCAATTAGCAATTCTGCTGTTGTAGAGCAAAAAGAGCTGTAGACAACATGCAGATGAAGGAGCATGGCTGTATGCCGTTACAACTTTAAAGCTTTATTTACCGAAATAGATGGCCAACCTGTAGGCCATGGTTTTTGCCGACCTCTGTCCTAGAGTGAAAAAAAAATTCTAGAATTTTAATTTGGGGTAAAATATAAATTATTATTTTTATAGAAAATGTGTCATTGAATACATTAATCTTTTTGCCTGGAATGAGGCAGAGGTTTTCCAACTGGGATCCGCAGTCATATTCTTATAAGTCCTTGTATTCTAAAATGCTTTTTCTTCCTTTAGTGTTTTAAAATCTGGGAGAATCCAAATATATTCAAGAAAGTAAATTCAGGACTATCTGGCTAAATACATCATAACCAGCTCTGCGAAAAGGCATTAGTGTCCACATTTGCTTTGATAGAGTTTTTGTTTAAATCCCAATTGCATAGCTTTCTAGCTGTGTACCTTTGGACAAGCTTCTTAAACTCTCTGAACCTCAGTGTCCTCTTTTGCAAAATGGGCATCACAATAATACCCACCTCTTTTTTCTTTTCTTTCTTTCTTTCTTTTTTTTTTCTTTTAGCAATACCCACCTCTTAAAATAGTTGTTATTATTATTACTTCATGGTTCCTCTTCATCATAACTCTTATTTCTCTGTTCTCTGTAAGCATGGCTTCAGTTGGAACTAACAATTCAGAAAAACCTCAAATGTCAGTCTCTCTCTGTTTCTGCATGATTTAGAAATGTTAAATATTGGCACTGACCTGTTCGCATACAAGCCACGTTTATAAGCCACCACTCTGGGATACGGGGCAGAATCACAGCCACTCGGTCTCCTCTCTTTAGGCCACAGGGCTTGATGAGCACGTTGGCAGCTTTTCGGGACAAGGAGCCCAGTTCTTCAAAGCTCCATTTCACCTCAGCCCCTTTGCCATTCACCCACCATAGGGCTGGGTTGGCTGGTCTCTCTCCTGTCTGGCCATGGGCACATGGGAAAGAGAGAAGGCTTATATGACTGGTCCACCAAATAGATGGGACATCTGCCATTACTTCTTCTCAGCACTTGTGCTGGTGGATTCTGGTAACAGCACCCTAGTTTGTCATTGGAGGACCTACTCCTCTCCTATTGAATATAGCTTAGGTGAGACAACCCATCAGGGTAATTGTCCACCCATCAGTGAGAGACATGTGACCTATATTGGGTGAATCAGACCTTCTGTCCCTGATTTTGAGTTTTCTGAGAAGAACAAAAAGAATATAGTTGAAACAAAATCTGTGTATGAGCTCTTGGTGCTTCTATATCTCCAGGGAGCTATCCTGGTTCCTGTTCTTGCTGAAACTGACTGTCCAGCTTGCAACCCATTTTTGTGAGCACTCCTATGTCCAATAAATTTCTTTCTTGCTTAAAATAGATTCTGTGCCATCCAAATAACCCCAATGGTTGTACTAAGGTTGATTAGGAACAAAGCATCTTTTTCTATCTATCTATCTATCTATCTATCTATCTATCTATCTATCTATCTATCTATTTTTTAGAGAGAGCACACACACGTGTGCCCACATGACTGGGGGGAGTGGCAGAGAGAGGGGGAGAGAAAATCAAGCAGGTTCCACACTCAGCATGGAGCCTGATTTGGGGCTCAATCTCATGACACTGAGATCATGACCTGAGCTGAAATCAAGAGGCAGATACTTAACCAACTGAATCACCCAGGTACCCGACATCTTTTTTTTTACCCAAAAGACTGAGGGATGGTTTTCAGAGAAAACAAAAAATAGGATGATGGGCCTTTGGGGGAGGCTCATCAACTGATGGATTTTTGAAGGAAACTTCTATGATTCTACAAAATACACTGTCTATACTGAAAAACCTCTTCACTTTGTGAATTACCCAAAAAAAAAATTACTCCTCTTTTCTTCCCTTTTCTGGAATTCTCTTTTTACCTTCTCTGGTTAGAAAATATTTCAAAATCGGGGCACCTGGGTGGCTCAGTCGGTTGGGCACCTGGGTGGCTCAGTCGGTTAAGTGTCTGACTTCCTCTCAGGTCATGATCTCACACTCTGTAAGTTCAAGCCCCTCGTCGGGCTCTGTGCTGGCAGCTCAGAGCCTGGAGCCTGCTTCAGATTCTGTGTCTCCCTCTCTCTCTGCCCCTCCCCTGTCTCTCTCTGTCTCAAAAATAAATTTAAAAAATTTTTAAAATTTAAAAAAAGTAGTTCGAAATTCAATTTCAATTTCACTTCCTCTCTGAAGCCTTTCTCAGCCTCCTCTTCTCTTCTCTGACTTCTCTGTATTCCCACAGCATTGTGCTCAGATGCCAGATGACTATGTTATATTGTATCATAATCCCTACCCTATGGGTGTAAGATTAGGGTCTGACTCATGTACTCTTGGGACTGGTGACCTTGGATAAGGAACTTAACTTCTATGAGGTTAACTTCCTTATTTGCAATCCCCCAGCATGGTGATGGGGATTTGGTGAAATAATATAGGTCAGTATTTCTTAATCTTTAGTCATTTGAGTATCACTTCTTTTGTCAGATCTGTTTACACCTGTGCTATTGTTCTTTGTATTTTTCTTTACATTCACTCCTTTTTACTTGTATACATTTACTTAAGAAGGAAAATGTGTTTGGCTATTATTGGTAAAACCAGTACTGCTTGCTAAAAATAGGTTACTGAAAAATAAATATATTGAAAATAAAGTATGCCCTTAAATTTTGTCTAGAGATATTCAACTTCTACCTGCTCTTTCTGTTCAAAAGAGAGTTTAACGAGTGTAAAAGAGCTGTTAAAGATGTAATGGACTTAAAGGAAGACTTTCCCCTTAATTTAATAGGAAAGATTGATTCAATGTTATTTAATATTTTGTATATCTAGTATCTGCATCTTTTGAGGCACAGGTCCTTGCAAATGACTATTATTATTAAACCGAAGCTCAAATTACTGTTTTTTCCATAAATCTGTAGCTAGCCTGAACAGATTAACGGAGAGCAAAGAGCTGCTGAAGGAAATGAAAGAAAAGAGAAAATGAAGGAAAAGAGGCAGGGCTCTGTGAGTAACTACCATGAGGGGGTCTGAGGAAGATCCAGAGAAAGACAGTATGTGGAGTTGAGGATCAAAGATCTTCCCTGGGGAGAGAGAAGAGCAAGTGGAAAACAAACAAAGGAGACCCAGAGGGATGAAAGAACTGAATTAAGAGTGACAAATGGACCACAGAACAAGGAAATGGAAGGCTGAGACATAGGTGGATACCAAGCATCCAATGGAAGCCTATCATGTCATACCTTTTCTTTTTGGGACCACTGGTCCAGCACATCCCCAGCAAAGTTAAAGTTTTTAGGCAATGATCTCTCACAGCGATTTATGGCTTCAAAGTCAGCAAGAGTCAGAGGTGCCCAAAGCTGGTGATCTTTGTGAAGGTACCGGCCAGTTGGCCTGGCAAGCCAAATGAATCTGAACATCTGATAGCGGAAAAAAATCATGATTTCCAAAGGGCTTTGTCAACTGATATGGATGTGGAAGTTCTGTAGCCTGTGGGGAGAGATGGGTAGGGGGAGCGTTAGTCTCTCTGGTTGCTCTGTGGTGAGACTGGGGAGTGGACTTGTGGCTGTGTGCTCCCCAGGGAGTTGGGGAACACCTGAAAAACACTCATCCTTTTTCAGGGCTGTGGCAGTCAGCCATGGACTAGTCTCCCTACCACTGACCTCTCCTCTTCGTTCTGTCTGTGATCTGGTTATTCTTCAAAACAAAACAAAGCTGACAACTATAGAATTGCCAAGCTTCCATTTTTCGTCCCTATCTTCTCCCCCAACCAAACAATAGACAAACAGTATTTTGCTGCCTCAATAGACATTCAAGCCCTGCTTCTGTCTGCCTCGTACTCTATTCTAACTGTATTTTGTAACTCCTCTACTTGAATTTCCTCTTCTAGTTAAAGCAGTCCACTTATTTTCATGAATGCCTATTTCTAGCTCTAAGATTTAGTCTGTCATTCACCTTTCCTCTGGCTTCCCTACTTTCTTCTCCCATCAGTCCTTCATTATAATTGGTTAGAAACCTTGATTTAAGTCCTGGCTCAGCAACTTTCTGATAATAGGACTTTGGGTAAATCACTTACCCTTCCTGCACCTCCATTTTCTCATGTGTAAAATGGAGGAGGGGAGGAATATAATACCTCTCTCCTAGGGTTATTATGAGGATTTAATAAGATAATGTGTGTAAAATAACCAGCATGTAAAAAGTACCTTCAAAGTGTTAACTAATGCTTTTGTTAAGATTATTTTCATTAGTACTATGGTGGCATTGGTTCATGAAGTAATTTTACTTTATAAATCAGGAGACCTGGACTTTACTCTGAACTCTTTCAGAATTAGCTTTGTGACATTGGTAAAGCCACCTCCCACTGCCATCTGTAATTTAACATTTTTTAATAATACTGTTATTTCTTCCTTTGAATTTCCATCATATGCATCAATATTCCTCACATGACAGGTTTCTAGCTTATATTATTAATTGTTTTCAATATATGTGCTTTGTCTCTGTAACCTACCTAAAAGGTGTGGGTGGAGGTTATGCATTGCATCCTTGGTACTTAACATGACCTACAGAGCCATCTTCAATAACAGAAGCCAATGTTTATTAAGTGCTTGCTGTAGACCAGGCATTTTGCATTCCTGACATCATTCAGCATTCATGGCAAGCTTTTGAGGCTGGTGTCATTATTATCTCCATTTTACAGATGGGGAAACTGAGACCCATGTAGACTTAAGTAGTGTGCCCAAGGTCATCCATCTTATAGTGGCAGAGGCAAAGTTTGGACCTGTTTGATCTGTCCTCAGAGCTTGTGTCCTCAACCTCTTTGCTATTCAGCCTCCCTTGTGCTGCCTTCTTCGATCAAGGTTTCTTGCTGATGAATATTGCCTTTCAGTCCTACTTAGTTGCCTTGTATGGAGTGGAAAAATCTGCAGGTGCTAAGGGTGCCTGAGTCTGCCACATGGTGATAACATAAATAGTAGAACAAAGGGTGTAGGGTGTACCATCCCTTCATTGTTGCCAAGCCTTCTTTGCTGTTCAGAGAGACGTCTGGAGAAGCAAAAGCCCATTTGGTGCAAATGCAATTTACTGTATCCCAGGAAGAGCTAATTATGGCAATACCATTGGTATTAAACTCTCCATTATGTCAAGGAAGACAGACGAGGGATCACCTGGGCAAGTGTGGTGGAGGTAACAAGAGTAGAGAAGGGCAGGGAGAGGAGGAATATCGGGGGCCATGTTTATGATTTAGCATTTTACTGAAAGTGAGACCCCACTTCTCCCCTAAACACACACACACACACACACACACACACACACACACACACACACCACACATGCTTGCATCCACGCTTGTCTCTCTGCATGCCCTTTGCAAATTGCTTAGCATTTCCAAGTTTCATCACATTTGTGCAATGAGAGTAATGGAAGTACCTTCTTCACTGGCTGGCTGTGGGGTTAAAATGAGCACTCTAGCACAGTGCCTGGTGGGTGGCTTGGACTCAGTAAATGCTTCACATTAAGAACCAAACTTCAAAATTATTTATGGCAGAAGGCTTTAGCTGTTTGATATCCAAACAAACAAACAAAATGACAAAAAACAAAAAACAAAAAACCCAAACTAGAAAAGCTGTTGGATTAGAGCTATCAATATTTTGGTGGCTTATTTTGCCTCTTTTATGCCCTGTCACTGTGCTCCAGGCTCTTGGGGCTGAACTGAGCCCCCATCAGTCTGAAGCATTCTAGCCTTCATTTCCATCATTTTGACCTTTCTTGGTCCTAGTTTAATGATGAATTGGAAAGATTCTCAAGATATGATATACTTGGAACATTCTTGCTTCCTAAGAAGAATAGTGCAGATAATAGAGCAGATAGTTTTAATGCAAATCTCCTTCATCTTCTCCTCCAAATTGAATAATGATTTTTCATGAATTGTTCTGATTTCCCATACCTCTGTAACCTATCTAGATGGTGTGGGTAGAGGCTATACATTGCAACAACAAATCAAAACTAAATGAAAAACTAGCAATAAATCAAAAACTAAATATCATAAAACAGATTTGATCTGAATATACACTTTAGCATTACCCATGTTATGTGCCTAATCAGTGAAATAGGTCTTGCATATGCAAACATAATCATTACTAATAAAATACAAATCAAGATATCACAGAGTAGGATTTTTCAGTTAAACTGTAAAATTGTTTTGCCAGTAACATTTCTTCTTTCTATCTCTTTGGTCTGCTTTTGATTTTCTGAGATTTGTATGGATAGGCTTTTAAGGAGACCACGAATCTCCGAGGAGCCGCCATTTTGCATTGAACATAGCCATTTCCTGGCTTTGGATCCTGTGGGAAGTCTATATGATTCCAGGGTCAAATATGAGAATCACTGAGTTTTTTAGGTCAAGACATTATCTATGTAGAAATTAGTACATACACATGTTTAACAAAATATTTCCAGATGATATCTGTAAAAGTGAGAGATTCGAAACAGGTGATTTTTAAAGTCTTAGTGATTTCCAATGTGTTAAGGGAAACTTTAACAGTGGAAAGATGTTTAGGCAATTGGCGTGCACTCAGCACTGTGAAGTATTTTTATGCACTATCTCGTTTAATTCTCTTAACACCTCTTGGACTCAGGCATTTTGTTTTACATATAAAGTGACCAAGGCACTGAGAGGTAAGTGATTTACCAAAAGCTATTCATCTAGCTAGCAGCATCAGTTCTAGCCTGCATTTCTTGTCTCCAAAGGCAATGCAAGGAAATGCTATCATAAATATTTGTTATATTTCTATCAATCTTTGTAAAGTAGAAGAGTCAATTTTCCCATCAAAGAGACTTTTATTCAGTCTTGGATCAGCACTTATCCAATTACAGCAATTACCTCTCTTACTGCTGTTCTATACATTTAAACACACTTGCACAAGTTCTCATTATTAGAGTCACTTCCATGTTACCACATGCATTATTTCTCTTACCCAAAGATGGTATTATTGTTCCAGAAAGGCCTTCGACTCCTTCATAAGACTCAGCTCTGCATCAGCCAGGAAATTGGTTCCTTCCTTCTTTTCTTTTGGTGGCATCTGTTCCATTGTAGTCCTGAGACTCTGGTGCACAACTGGGAGGATCATAATCCCTTGGGAGGGGAGTTGACGTTTCTCTGGACAACCTGTGGTTAAAGGGACAGCAGCTTATAAGAGACACCTAGGAGGGGAGAGAGGAAATGTAGGAACAACTTCCCTTTATGATTCAGTGCTAAGCCCCAGCACATTAGTGGATTATTCTTGTCCATGGAGTTGATAATATCAAGATCCATTGTGCTTAGATGACCTATAATCAGAGCCTCACGGCATGATTTCCAAACAATCTAGAACATTGGCATGCTTGACTATTGTGATATAGCTGGATGTAGCTTGGCAAACCTGGAAAAGGACAGCTAAAGGAATCATATTGGAAGTCTCACCTCACTACTAGGTGACAGTCCTGACATTATCTCACTTGGAAATAATTTTGAGAGAATGTTACTGACTGGTTTGAATATAAACTTTGCCTGCTTGTACCTTTGTGGATGTCAGTTGCTGGCAACAAGGATTGGGTTTCATGAAGTCTGTGGCTAAAAGTTGCTTGTTGATGACAATGATCAAACAGTGACATTTTTCACCTTCAGAGTTCATTGTTACCCCACATGATATCCAGAAGAGAGTATCTCTCATGGGCTCAGACATCAACAGGGCTCCTTTGTCCTTTAATGAATGAAGGCCAAGGCCGAGCCCAGGGTGGTAGGCTGAATAAAGGCACTCCAAAGAATCCATGTCCTAATCCCCAGAAACTGTATGTTACCTAATACAGCAAAAGGGAATTTGCAGGTGTTAAGGATCTTGAGATGGGGTGATTATCCTAGCTTATCTGGGTGGGCGTGATGTAATATAAGAGGCTGATAGCACCTGGCACAGCACCTGGAAAATAGCACTGGTTCAACCAATAATAGTGCTCATTAGGAGGTGGCAATCTCCTCCCTTGCACATTCCATCCCCCTGGGTAGGGGTGTGTGTGTAGAGAGGTTCTAGAGGAGATGAAACTTGAGTCGGGCTTTGGAGGATGGCAAGACTATGAGTAGGTGGAAAAGAGAGCAGGCAGGCATCTCAGAAAGGGACCACAACATGGAGAAGGCCCAGCTATACCTGGATCTTCCATGGTTTGGCTGATCCATACATTCTTGATTCACCAAGCCAGAAAATTCTTTTCTCCCCTCAAGCAATATAGTTTGGGATTCAGTTACTTATAATCAAAAAAGTTATTGACTAGTATAGTTTTGGTTCCTTCCAGTTTGTGGGCTAGAAATGGAGTTAGAAGTCAACCAATCTTTCTTTTTCACTTCGGTGGCACCCCCAACTCCTGTGTGCCCCAGAATCTTCACTTCCTATAGATCCACTACAACATCACCAGGGTAGCCATCCTAAATACCTCTTCTTTAAAAAACATTTCCTATCTCACACATCACCTTCCTTACCACCACTAGGGTATAATCAACTACTCCCTCTTTAAACTAGTCACATGACATGCAACAGTTTGGTGGCTAACTTCTTTAAATACCTCTTCCCCAGAATGTAATGGCCTCCAGGACAGGTGCCATGTCTTATTCATCCATGACACCTTCATTCCTACTGCATAGCCTGAAATATTGTAGTGTCCACTAATTATTTGCCCCCCCACCTCTTTGGCTTGTTCTCTGTGTAGAGTTGATATGGTTCTTATCAGTCTCCTTGAATTTCTGAAGAGGATGTCAGTCCAACTCCCACCTCAATGGACTATCTTGACTTAGTGGCTGTGTTATAGTTATGTGTCTGCTTCTAAACCTTCATATAATTTGCTATTATCAAACTGTGTATTGCTGAAATGCTATATTGCCTCGGGCACAGAAATGAACCAAAGAGAAATTCATTGCTGAATTTAGTGTAGAATGACAAATATGATGTTCACAGGAAGATGCAGGAGAAAACTTTCTCTCTGACCTGAATATCAGGAAAAAGTGGGATTTTTTTCTAGGCACCTGGTCTGTATTTGTCATATGGACACTACATGTGCCCAATCATGCCTCTTTCCCTCTTTCATCTGGCACACTTCTGGAAAATGGATAGGTCTTTGTGGCATACATTTTATATACTCATCTCACTCTGGTTTTTGATCTGGCTTTTCTACCCTATTTTGTATTCATTTTGTATTCATTTCCTACCCTATTTTGTATCCATTTCCTCAGTTCCTTTTTCTTTTTTTTTTTTAAGTTTTTAAAAAATTTTTTATTTATTTTCAGAGAGACAGAGGCAGTGTAAGCAGGGTAGGGGCAGAGAGATGGAGAGAGAGAATCCCAAGCAGGCTCCACACTGTCAGTTTCAGAGCCTGATGTGGGGCTTGAATTCGTGAACGTTGAGACCATGACCTGAGCCAAAACCAAGAGCGAGACGCTTAACTGACTGAGCCACCCAGGTGCCCCAGTTCCTTTTTCTAAAGAAAAATATTTTATTCCACACCTCTATAACCACAATTATTTCCTGATTAGGCACTGCACAGCTTTTCAACTTTAGTATCATATTAGTGATAGCCACCATCATCCCCTTCCACAATGATTTTCACACAGTTCTTATCAAAAAAAGGGATTGAATCCATTCTTTGTTCTATTTCCCTGAATATAATTTTAATAAGAATTTTTATTTTAGAATAGTTTCAATTTACAGAAAACTTGCAAAGACAGTACAGAAAGTTCCAGGGAATGTTTTTTCCTTGGCGAGACTGGGGTTACTGCTGTTGGGGAAGAAGATCACAGCAGTGCCATATCAAGGGTGCCTGCTATTAACTTGACCTGTCGCTGATGATGTTAACCTTGATCACCTGGCTGAGGTAGCGATTTTTAGGTTTCTCCACATGGATGCTGTCATGATAGTCATATAGTTGAGGATATAGGCTATTCTAAGAAGTTGGTTGTTATGCAGACGATTCTAGATATCTGCCTCACTTATTACATGTTTTTTTACACACAAGTCTCAGGGCCAGGAGCTGGGGATGTGAGACAGTACTCAGTATTCTCTCTCAAGGATGTCATGAAAAACAATCACTAATTCCTGGACGACTCGCTCTTGAATTCCACTTCTCAGATATTTTCTCTCCTTACTGCTTTCACTCAAAATTTGGGGCACAGTCATCCAACCATGTTCACTTGGGATCCATTTGTCTCTTTGAGCATCTCTGAAGTCTTTGCTTCGTTTGGATTGTAAGAGCTGAATTCTCCTTCCTACAAGGGGCAATATGTACTCTATGCTTTTTTACTTGGTTACACAAGTGTCCTACGGGAGCTTTTAACCTAAGCAAGGAAGGCAAGGTAACAAGCCACCACTGTTAAATTGCCACCAGCCCTCTAATGGTTCCTTTGGAAGGGCCAAGATTTCATCCAGTGATGACAATCACCAGGGACCTTGTTATGCTGGAGACCTCAGGGAGTATATGGACATGCAGCTTGCACCATTAGCTAGGGCTTTTGGGAACATACTTCATCGCTGGCAAGTGAGAGGTAGTACTTATAATCCAGCATAGGTTTTGAGGGGGAGATTGCAAATTATATCAGAATCGACAATCTACACTTAACCCCTTAGGTAAACTTATTGGATCACAGGCTGAGAATGTTGAATCACTCCTCAGGGTTGGATAAGAATAAGAATCCAGAAGATAGGCATCTAAAACCCCCCAGAGGTCTGTTTTGCTTGGAAACTGTCCACATAGTAATAACAGCTATCCTTTACATGTATATAGTACTTTATAATTTCTTGAGATCTCATATGCTATTATTTCAGGTAATCCTCACAAAAAGCCTATGAAGTAGGCACTACTAGTACTATTTTATAAATGAGGAAACTGGAACTCTGAGAGGCTACGTAGTTGCCTCAGCCTACGTACTATTTTATTTTATTTTTTTAAAAATTTTTTAACGTTTTTTATTTATTTTTGAGACAGAGAGACAGAGCATGAACAGGGGAGGGGCAGAGAGAAAGGGAGACACAGAATCGGAAGCAGGCTCCAGGCTCTGAGCCATCAGCCCAGAGCCCGACGCGGGGCTCGAACTCAGGGACCGCGAGAGCGAGATCGTGACCTGAGCTGAAGTCGGGACGCTCAACCGACTGAGCCACCCAGGCGCCCCGCCTACGTACTATTTTAATGCTTGATTCTTTCTCTTTGTTATTGTCATCAATTTCCAGCATCATGAGTTGGGGCTCTTGCAACCTGTAATGATGACTAATGAATTTTTTTGACTAATAAATTTTTGAAATAAGATTATAAACTGAAATATATAATTATATATATTAATATATACACACACAACACACACACACACACACACACACACACACACACACAGTGTTTCAGTCTAATGAAGTAATTTTTTTTTATAGCTTGAATAGTCCCAGAGTGATTCATGGGAGCCCATTCAGTCTGGCTTCTGTTGGGTTTTTTTTTGTTTGTTTGTTTTTTGATATGACCTGTTGACTGACCCCATCAGTCTTTGAAAGCTTGCTTGCTTTCTGGCACAATGAGATGTCCCAGGCTTCTTTTGTACATTTCTTGTCAAGGTTCTAAAGTCAGCCATTTTTCTAAGGAGTCCTGGTTTCTTTCAATGAAAAATGATATTTTACAACCAGTTAATCAACATCCACTTGTTGTTGTGCTTTATTAATATAAGAATGACTGACTAATCAGATTTGGACTTATAGTATTAGAACAGCGACTGGGGCATTTTGGCCAATAGTGCACTATATCAGAAAGGATATAGCTCATAGCTATTAAATAAAATAAATGAGGTGGTACTGTTACTGTCTTTGTCACCCTTGGATGAGATGGCACATACATTAAATGATAGTTGACCATGAGTTGCAGTATTTTCTATGTAAACATACTGGTTAGAGTAACAAATGCTGTTACCATTGACTGCATTGTTTTTTAAAAAGTGTATTTATTTTGAGAAGGAGAGACTGCATGCACGAGCAGGTGAGGGGCAGAGAGAGAGAGAGAGGGAGAGAGAGAATCCCAAGCAGTCTCTGTGCTGTCAGCACAGAGTCTGACATGGGGCTCAATCCCATGAACCTTGAGATCATGACCTGAGCCAAAACCAAGAGTCAAATGCTTAACCGATTAACTCACCCAGGCACCCCTACCATTGACTTTAAACTCTAGCTCTGGAGCTTTCTGGCCTGAGTGGATAATTGCCCTAGGCAGAGTAATATCTTCAGGAGTTCCCAAGGGGATGAAAGGAAACTTAGATGCCAGATGTGATGATTAAAACATGGACTCCACTTCTTTCTCTAGGCCACTGAGCAGGACACCAGGTGCAGCCAGAAAAAGAAAGAGCTATTGTTTCCTATGAAGGGAAATGAAAACTAGTATTTAAGAGCTTGAGCCAAATTAGTGACCTGCAATTCAGGGCCTCAGACAGTGTAGGTTAGATTAACATGCATATTGTTTCACACTTTACCCTAAATGTTGAGGCATGAGGGAGGTTTTTGGTTTGCCTCATTTCTCATTTATTCAGATGGATATTCAGATCATGAAAAATAAGAAGAGAATGTACCAGCACAATTAAATACTTTTGGAGCTATGTCATTTTCCTCCCTTACTCCTTTAGAATATAACCCTTTGGAGGGGTTTCTGTCCTGTTCACTATTCTATCTCTAGCACTTTGGGTAATGCCTGGCACAAGGTAGCTTTCCCAGTGTTTGTTGAATGAATTAATGTATATCTTCCACAGAAACATTAACATGGGTAGGCTCTTTTTTGAGAGACATTCTTTTTGCCCTTGCTTGGCTCGCATATGCATTCTCCTTCTAAGGAGGTGTTTGTGGTCTGAATGCAGGCATTATTTGGTTTTCCATTATCAGCTGCCTTGTCAGATTGAACGGTCATACTGACAAAATACCTAGAGGAGTGTGTTCCACAAATGGACTTGGAGTTTTTAATTTTGAATGGACTTATTAGTAACATACACATACACACATATACACATACATATACACACATACAAATGTTTTCTGTGGGCATGTGTCTTACATAAATAGAACCAGTGATTTGTCATTCCTAGTAAAACTATTAATTTGTCATCCCTAGTAAAACTCAGAGAGGGTCCAATTTGTATCAGGATAAACTATGCTATGCTGTGTATCAAATAATCACTCAGATCTTGGTGGTGTATGGCATGACAAAGGTTTGTTTTGTTTTTGTTTGTTTGGTTTTTGTTTTTATTTATTTATTTTTTTTTTTGCTCTTGCTACTTGTCCATGATGGGTCTTCAGTGACCTGGCTGATGGAACAACAATTATTTGAAGGGTTGCCAGTAGATGTGGAAGAGTAAACAATTATACGTTCTAGCCTAGAAAAGATGGACATCATTCCTACTCATTGGTCAGAACTCGCCCCTTGGCCAGAGTGCATATTCGCACATTACTTGGGGGATGAATAGCTGGGTAATGACTACCATAGTTGTCCTTTTACAAGAATATGTTAGATTCATTCTATTTTTGGAAGTCTTTCATAACATAACCCAGTAGAACTTTTCCAGAGGAGCAATACTTAAAAAAGTAAAGACTTACCATTTTGTAAACCTAGCAAACTAGATCTTACATACAGTAGAGTGGTGACAACCATAGACTTTTTGGAATCGGAGAGAATGAAGTTCAAATTTCAGCTCTGCTGCATAGTGGCTGTGGGGTATTATGTAAAACCCCACAGTGTCTCTAAGACACTTAGTGTCTTAGTGTTTTAGTGTCTCTAAACTAGACACTAGGGGTTTTAGTGTCTCTAAAACCCCTTAGTGTCTCTAAGATTAGTATTCTAATTTCTAAAATGCTTAACAGGATGAAATTGTTGTGAATAAAAAATGAAATTATGTACAAAGGTGTCCAACACCTTTGGACCAATTCAATACCTGTTAGCTAGCTTGAAAGATGGAAAAGTCTTGATATTTTATGAATTGGTGCCTCTTGGGCTAAGTGTTCTTGGCAGGCAATGCTTTTATGTTCTCTGGAGGGCTGGCAATTAAGATTGCTCACATTTCTCTGTGGGAGAACGTTCTTGAAAGAGCAGTTCTTTTGACATGATTCTTCAGCTCACTCCATTTAGAATTCATTAATTTTCTGCATCCACCCACAATCTTTCCACACATATTCTCCTTACTTCAGACTGTCTAGAAGTCTTAGTATTAGAGAGTCTGAACCTTAAATATCTATCAGAATCTCCAGGAAGATTTTCAAAGCACCTACGTCTGAGTCCCACTTCAGACCAATTAAATCAGGCTCTCTGAGAGAGGGGACACAGTCATCTGTATTTTTAGAAAGTACTTCTTTCTTTTTTTAAATTTTTTAACGTTTATTCATTTTTTGATAGAGACAGAGCATGGGTGGGGGAGGGGCAGAGACAGAATCCAAAGCAAGCTCCAGGCTCTGACCTGTCAGCACAGAGCCTGACCTTGGGCTCAAACTCATGGACAGTGAGATCATACCCTGAGCCGAAGTCAGATGCTCAACCGACTGAGCCACCCAGGAGCCCCATTTAGAAAGTACTTCTTAGTGACTCTAATGAGCAGAGAGGACTGAGAACCACTGCTCTACATATCCTTGCTCTTGCCTACCTCTCTAGCCTTATCTATTCCCACTTTTCGCTCCCTTGCCCACCATGCTCCAGCAATATTTTTTGTTCATTGAACATGCCAAAGTTGTTCCTACTTCAGGGCCTTTGCATTCACTGTTCCCTTAGCCTGGAATACATCAACTCAGATTTTCAACTCAAATTTTCATATAACTGATTCTTGTTCACCAGGTATCAACTCAAATGTCACATTTTCAGAATGTCACATTATCACCTTTTTTACAAATTTTTTAAACATTTATTCATTTTTTGATAGAGAGAGACAGAACATGAGTGGGGGAGGGGCAGAGAGAGAGGGAGACACAGAATCTGAAAGAGCCTCCAGGTTCTGAACTGACAGCACAGAGCCCGACGCAGGGCTCGAACTCACGGACCGTGAGATCATGACCTGAGCGGAAGTCGGATGCTTAACTGACTGAGCCACCCAGGCGCCCCTATTATTTCCTTTCTAACACTTCACGGTATTTGAGCTATTGCTGATTAATTTGCTTGTTTACTGCCTATATCCTAATTATTCTTTTTTAATTTTTTAGCATTTTTTATTTTTGAGACAGAGAGAGACAGAGCACGAGCAGGAGAGAGAGAGAGAGAGAGAGAGAGAGAGAGAGAGAGAGAGAGAGAGAGAGAGAGAGAGAGAGAGAGAATGAGAATGAGAATCTGAAGCAGGCTCCAAGCTTCAAGCAGTCAGCACAGAGCCCAACGCGGGCCTCAAACCCACCAACTGCGAGATCATGACCTGAGCCAACGTCAGATGCAAAACCGCCTGAGCCACCCAGGTACCACTATCCTAATGAGTTTTTTAAAAATATTTATTTATTTATTTTGAGAGAGACAGAGAGTGTGAGTAGGGGAGGGGCAGAGAAACCGACACAGGGCTTGATCCCACCAACCTTGAGATCATGATCTGAGCTGATGTCAAGAGTCTTATGCTTAACTGACTGAGCCACCCAGGTGCCCTTGACTATCTCTCATTATTATATGAGATCTACAAAGGTAGAGACTTTATCTGATTTATTCACTATAGTATGCCCAAGGCATAGAACAGTATGTGACATAAGAGATACTTAAATAAACATTTGTTCAATAAATTATTTTTGCCTGCTGTTCACTGATATCATTATATAACATCATTTTAACAATAAATTCTTATGATGTATTTACAAAACAATTATTTCCTTATGAGCAAGTCTTGCAGCTTCTATATGTCCCATGCTCCTTTACACAATTTATATTAACTATTTGTTATAGGGAGAAAAAAGAAACAATCTGGATACATATCCATTGTTATTACTATCTTATACTATGACCTTTAGCCTATTTAGTTTTCCATTGTACCTACTTTTTTTCTCTTGCTGGTTACCATCATTCCAAAGATTTCTTGGGTTGGGAAGCATTGAAGTTGCTTTTCCCTAAACTCCTCTCTCTAGTGATCATTAAGAAGATGAAAATGCATGGAACTTGAAGTCAAAGGTTTGAGTTCAAATTTTACCCAGAAACTTACCAGGGGAAACCACGTAACCTCTCTGAGCCTGTTAATGAAGTCAGGACACTAATAGCTCCTATCACAAAAAAAAAAAAAAAAAAAAAAAAAATTTGTATAAAATAAAATGAGAAACTATAGGTAAAATTACCTTGTATGTTGTGAAGATTCAGTAAATACATTAAAAAGATGTACCATTCAAAATACCACTTAGAATTTTGCCATTTCTTTCTGTCCCTCCTGCTATTGTATAAAAATCGGGGAAGGGATCTCCTTCTCAGTCTCCCTACCTCCATCCTTCTCTCTTCTGGACCATAAATATACTCTAGCCAAGCCTCTTATTGAGGCAATCATGTTCATTGCATTTCTGCCCTCCTTGGGAACCTGGTGGCTCTTTTACTTGTCATCCCCAGACTCCTCTGTCTGTTTCTCAAATTCCCTTAAAGTGTCCTTCTTGCTTCCTCATGGTTCACGGTGTATGATCGCTGCAGTGACTTAGAAATGACTGAGGCTTTTGGTGACAGATCACCTGAATAAATGAATAGTTGGGATTTTGATGAAATAATGTCACTGCTTTTATACAGGTATTTCTATGAGAATCCCCCCTTAGTCAAGTATAAATACTCTGTGCCTTCTGCTTCGTCTCACTTAGATTCCATTTTCTCATTTCTAAAACGGGACTAATCACAGTGCATATAGGTGTTTGCAGAATGAGTGAGAAAACATGTGGGATGCCTTTTGTGAAAACATCCTTGCAGTCTCAGAGCTTGAAAGTTACCTCCTTCTATCCCTTTGTACATGCCACGTTATCTAGGTAGTCATAATTACCTGTTTACGGAAGAGAACACCCAGCTGCCTTAGATGTTGCCTTCTGCTTCTAAGGGAGGAAATTGTGTTTCAAGTGAGAAGTAAGGGTGTCAACTCTTAGTCTGGTCATTTAGACGTTATCTATCTAATCTTAGAAGCTGAGGTATAAGTTGTCCAAGGCCACACTACTGGTAAAAATTAGGATCATACTGGTAACGTCTTCATCAGTCTTCTGGTGCTAAATTCTGACCTCTTCCACTGTACCAGACTACTCTTCTAAATAATTATATAAAAATGTGTGCATTTTATTTTCATGTTTTAGGAAGTTGCTCATGCTCTCACATTGTACAATTTTCTCTTGGACCAGTCAGTATTGAAGGATGGAGCTTTAGAAGGAGAAGGCACCATAGAGCTCCAGACACTTTACCCAACAAAAGAAAAGGAAATAATATCTACTTGCCTTGAGAGGTTGTGAAATCAAAGGAAAAAGTCACCTGCTCCCACACTGCAATTTCAGTTGAGAGTTACTGACTCTTGAAACAGACATTTCTGAGGCAGATCAGACGTTGTCTGTATTGATATACATGATGAGGAAAGCCTTGTATTATAAGATTAAAAAAAAAAAGCAGAATATAAGATTATAAAAGCCAGAGAAGAAAGCCAGTGGGAACAAGTCCATTCATGAAAGTGTATTAAGAAATCCCAGATATTACCATGATTGAATTGAGGCACTAAGAAAGACATGCATGGAGATATGGATTATCCTTTGGCTTCTGGGAGCTTCCACCAGCCACCATCAGAAATACTACTTTGGGGAATCCAGTTTGAACATTGCCTAGCTTAATAGTTTTCAAAGTATGTTTTGGGGATCTTTAGAATCAGAGTCATTTGGGGGTACTTTAACTTGTTACCCTATTTGCGTTATTTCTCTCATTATTTACATATACAGACATACATACACACATATGAATATACACATATATATGTATATACACATTTTTTTCTAAATCATTTGAAAGTTAGTTGCAGACATTACTCTCTTCACATTTAAATTCTTCAGCATTCATCCTCAAAACATAAGGACATTCTCCTGTATAACAATAGTACTGTTTCACACCTAAAATAATTAAACATAATTCCTTAATACAATTTATACCCATTCCAAACTAAAATCTCCTCAATTGTCTCAAAATGTCTTTTTTTTTTAAATATCTAGGATCCAAACAAGATCCATGTGATGCATTTTGTTGTTATGTTTTGTTGGTCTTTTCCGACCTCAAAGAATCCTTCTGCTTTTGTTCCCATGCCATTGCCTTTGAATCCAGGTGAGTAATCTTGTTGAATATCTCACATACTGCATGTGTGTGATTGTTTCCTCATTGCTGTGGTCTGCATATTTGCATTCCCCATCCCACATTTGTTTTGAAATCCTATCCCCCAAGGAGATGATATTAGGAGGTGGGGACTTTGGGAGGTTATTAGGGATCACCTAATAGTTTTTATTTATTTATTTATTTATTTATTATTTATTTATTTATTTATTTATTTATTTTTGAGAGAGATAGACAGAGTGCAAGCAGGGGAGGGGCAGAGAGAGAGAGGGAGACACAGAATCCAAAGCAGGCTCCAGGCTCTGAGCTGTCAGCACAAAGCCTGAACCCACAAACTGTGGTCTCAAACCCACAAACTGTGAGATCATGACCTGAGCCGAACATTGGACAGTTAACTGACTGAGCCACCCAGGCAGCCCAAAACTACAATGTTTTTTAACCAATTGCAATGATTATTCTTTTTGATGCCTAAATTTTATCAAGTTAGGTCAATGACAGCCCTTTGACATGCCCCCATCATTATTTGATTACTTCTGTACTTTCTGATATAGCAAGAGGTCCCAGGCTTACCTGGTATTTTCTCTGCTCTACACTTGGAAACATCAATTTCTCACAGGATCTCCTTGAAAAGGGAATGGTATTTAGAAGTCATGATCTAGGCTCTATGTTGATTCATTACTATTAGACACCATTGTTTTGAGGACCTTTTAAGCATACAGAACTGAGAAAAACAATTTCCAAATCAAAATTAACATCACAGGTTTTTTTTTTAATGTTTAAGGAACATTTGTTTATCTTTTCCTGTAAACTGTCTATTCATGTATTTTGCCTAATTTCCTATCAAGTTTGATATTTTTCTTCTTTAAGAATTCTGGATATATCAGGGATATAAACTCTATATTTTTTATATAACTTGCCAATATTTTTACTCAGTACTTCATTTGTAATATCTGACCCCCATTAACCAGCCTGGAGCCAACTTCTGAAGAAGGGCTTCTATTCACACAAGCAAAATATGGGCAGAAGAAAATGGAACTCATGTTTTTCAGCTGTCAGGCACTGTTCTGGTTGAACATTTTCTCATTTGCAGCTCATAAAATGTCTTTGAATATTATTTCTTATCTGAAATCTACATGGCTAACATGTTTTAAAATTCAGTATTTTTCAGTTTTTATTAAGGTGATAATGATATCTAGAGTCATGCTACTCCCCTTGCAGGATCGGAAGCTGCATCTTGAGATCATACTCATAAATAGTTCTGGATTGGTGAATATTCCTATTAATTAGAACGAATAAAGACTATACATGGTTTCACTTCCTGATAGGTTGGGTTTTGTTGCCAAATGAGATATGAAAAGCGCTTTCGTTTTTCAGAGCTTCTCAGATTTTGGAATGGTAGATAAGAGATGTTGGACCTCTATCACCCTTTCTTTATAGGGAGGGGATGGGAGTTTTGGTGTTTGTTTGTTTGTTAACAAAACACATCCTCTGACTTTTATCCTTTTCTTCTTTTTCTCTTTGTTTTGTAAGGCAGGGAGGAGGGAGCAAACTTCAGAGCATGAGGATTCAAGTGAATCCCATGAAAACTGTGGTGTCTCTCAACTTCTCTTCCCTCCCCCCGCCTGCAGCCGGGGTGAGACTGAGATGTGTAGCCCCTCTGATAGCCCAGTATTCTTTATAACCAACATTTAACCAATATTCGTTATACACTTGTTCAACATCTGTTTGGGGGAAAGGCTGTTTCCTGTATGGGGAGGTGAAAAAGAAGGGCATAGGTGACAGCATGCAGCCTCATCCCCAGAGTTCCAAGCAAATCAGCTGTGCCGCCAGACTTGCATGCCCCTCTTAGCCAGAATGGAAGCTCTGCAGTTGGTCTGAACTACTTTCCATAGTTGGGTGTGTTGCAACTACTTGCTTTTTCTCATGTGTCTTTTATAGGATTCTTTTTTTTTTTCCTTTTTTATAATGTTTGTTTGTTTATTTATTTATTTATTTATTTATTTTTGTTTCATTTTTATTTTTTTTGCAATATATGAAATTTATTGTCAAATTGGTTTCCAAACACACCCAGTGCTCATCCCAAAAGGTGCCCTCCTCAATACCCATCACCCACCCTCCCCTCCCTCCCACCCCCCATCAACCCTCAGTTTGTTCTCAGTTTTTAACAGTCTCATGCTTTGGCTCTCTTCCACTCTAACCTCTTTTTTTCCTTCCCCTCCCCCATGGGTTTCTGTTAAGTTTCTCAGGATAAGTTTCACATAAGAGTGAAAACATTAGGATTCTTACAAAGTATCCCAAATTACTTCCAGCCACACACTCTCAGTCTCTCTGAGAGGAATTATAATACTACATATTTCTTTGTCTTATTACATTTCTGGTTCCCTTTATAGATTAAGCCCCAGACAAATATGTTGTAGGCCCTAGTCTGTAATGAAATATTTCCCCATTTGGGGGTTGTCTCACTTCATTGTCTCTCTCTTAAACAGCTGCATAAGCCCTCCTTCTGTCCCGTGGGAGTGTTATGGTTTTTATATTCTGGATTCTCATGTCTCCTTTTCCATCAAAACCAACCTATCCTGTCTCCTTGTGCCTCAGGGCACTACTGAAAATCTGTCAAGTGATTTCATCATGTAAAGAAATGACTGGATTAATGATCCATTTCTCCCCCAGTTTTGATCTTTGAGATAATAATACCTGTACTCAAAGTTCTCTAATGGCGAGCAGGTATTTTAGGTAATAGCATGTAAGTGGAAGGACTGTATACTGAGGACTTTTAATTTCATAATCACCACATCACCCTATGTTATTACCTCTTGCACACATAGCTTTCATATGAATTACATGGGATGTAATGGGATACTATCTTTACTTTGTAGCAAGCTCTTAAAAATCAATCAGAAAAAGACAAACATTCATATATTAAAAAGAGAGAGAGAGATCAATAAACATAAGAAAAATTTCAATCTTACTAATAATCAAAGAACAAATAAGACTAGCATGCAATATTTTTCACTTGTCACATTGGCAAAAACTTAAAATCTGATAATATCCTGTGTAACTTGCTCTTCTACTGTCTGAAAGAGTTTTTATAAATTTGGTGTTATTGTTGATAAATTGTTGATAGGATTTACCAGTAAAACCACTTGGGACTAGGGCTTTCCTTCTGGTAAGTTTGTTAATAAATATTTCAGTTATTACAATACATATTGGATTTTTCAGGCTTTTTGTTTTATTTTGTATGGTAAGTTATAAATTTTTTAAGGAATCTTTCCATTTCATCTATATTGTTGAATTTGTTGACACAAAACTGTTCATAGTATTTTCTTATTATCCTTAAAAAAATTTTTTTAACGTTTATTTATTCTTAAGACAATGCAAGAGACAGAGTGCAAGCAGCGGAGGGGCAGATAGAGGGAGACACAGAATCCAAAGTGGGCTCCAGGCTCTGAGCTATCAGCCCAGAGCCCGACGTGGGGCTCGAACTTCCAAACCGTGGGATCATGACCTGAGCTGAAGTCAGATGCTTAACCGACTGAGCCACTCAGGCACCCCTCTTATTATCTTTTTAATATGTGTAAGTGATATCTGTAGTGATATCTTTTTTTCTGATTTTGGCAAACAAAAATTTTATGGTAAAGGATGATCATCTGAGTGTTTGTAAAGTAAAAAAATTGAAAAGCAAAACAAGGGTGCTGGGTGGCTCAGTTGGTTAAGTGTCTGACTCTTGGTTTCAGCTCAAGTCATGATTTCATGGTTCATGAGTTTGAGCCTGGAGTTGGGCTCTGCACTGACAACATGGGGCCTGCTTGGGATTCTCTCTCTCTATCCCCCTCTCTCTCTGCCCTTCCCCTGCTCACATGCTCTCTATCTCAAAATAAATAAACTTTAAAAAAGAAAAACGAAAAAAAAAGCCCTCTGAATGTCCAACAATAAGAGATTAGTAAAGTAAAAAACTTTACCATTTTGACAGAATGAACTACTATGTGGCCCTTAAAATCATACTAAATATTAGGGGTGGCTGGGTGGCTCAGTCAATTGAATGTCCAACTTTGGCTCAGGTCATGATCTCACAGTCTGTGAGTTTGAGCCCCACATTGAGTTCTGTGCTGACAGCTCAGAGCCTGGAGCCTACTTTGGATTCTGTGTCTCCCTCTCTCTCTCTAACCCTCCCCTGCTCAAACTCTCTTTCTCTCTCTTTCTCAAATAAGCATTTAAAAATTTATATTA
This sequence comes from Acinonyx jubatus, assembly GCF_027475565.1. Lineage (NCBI taxonomy): Eukaryota > Metazoa > Chordata > Mammalia > Carnivora > Felidae > Acinonyx > Acinonyx jubatus. The sequence continues at coordinate 11,897,917 of NC_069398.1, read as the reverse complement.
AACTATAATGAAATACTATGGCATACATACCAGAATGACTAAAATTTAAAAGGTTCACAACAACAAGTGTTGGTGAGGGTGTGGAGCAAATGGAACTTTTTAAAAAAAGTTTTTCTTTAAATTAGTTAACATATAGTTTAATATCAGTTTCAGGTGTACAATTTAGTGTTTAGTGATTCAGCACTTTCATACAATACCAGGTATTCATCACAAGTGAAAAACGTGTATTCTGCTACTTTGTGATTGAATGTTGTGAATATATTTGTTAAGTCCATCTTGTCCAGTGTGTCATTCAAAGCCATTGTTTCCTTGTTGATCTTCTGCTTAGATATGTCCATTGCTATAAGTGGGGTGTTAAAGAGTCCTACTATTATTGTATTATTATAAATTAGTTTCTTTATGTTTGTGATTAATTGATTTACATATTTGGCTTCTTTCAAGTTGGGGGCCTAAATGTTTATAATTGTTCGATCTTGTTGGACAGACCCCTTTGTTATGATATAGTGTGTTTCTTCATCTCTTATTACAGTCTTTGGCTTAAAATCTAGTTTGTCTGATAGAAATATGGCTACTCCAGGTTTCTTTTGATGTCTATTTGCATGATCAATGATCCTCCACCCCCTCACTTTCAATCTGAAGGTGTCTTTGGGTCTAAAATTAGTCTCTTGCAAGCAGCATATTGATGGGTTTTGTGTGTTTTTTAAAAATTTTTCTTAATGTTTATTTTTGAGAGAGACAGAGATAGAATACGAGTGGGTTAGAGGCAGAGAGAGAGAGGGAGACACAGAATCCAAAGCAGGCTCCAGGTTCTGAGCTGTCAGCACAGAGCCCGACGCGGGGCTCAAACTCATGAGCTGTGAGATCATGACCTAAGCCAAAGTCGAACGCTCAACCAACTGTGCCACCCAGACGCCCCGATGGGTTTTGTGTTTAATACATTCTGGTACCCTATGCCTTTTGATTAGAACATTTGGTCTATTTACATTCAGTAATTGTTGATAAATATGAATTTAGTGTCATTGTATTATCTATAAAGTTGCTGTTCTCTTGGATTATCTCTGTTCCTTTCTAGTCTTTGTTGCTTTTAGTCTCTCTTTCCTGCTCTAAGGGTTTCCTTTAATATTACTTGTAGAGCTGGTTTAGTGTTCACAAAATCCTTTAGTTTTTGCTTGTCTTGGAAACTCTGTATCTTTCTTTCTATTCTGAATGATGGCCTTGCTGGATATAGTATTCTTGGCTGCATATTTTTCTTATTTAGGGCATTGAATATACTATGCCACTCCTGTCTGGCCTGACAAGTTTCTGTGGACAGGTCTGTTGCTAACCTTACATGTGTCCCCTCATAGGTTAAGGACCTTTTGTCCCTCGCTGCTTTCAGGATTCTATTTTTATCTTTGTATTTTGTAATTTTCACAATGATGTGTCTTGGTGTTGACCTGTTTTTGTTGATTTTGAGGGGAGTTCTCTGTGCCTCTTGGACTTGAATACCTGTTTCCATCCCCAGATTAGGGAAGTTCTGAGCCATAATTTGTTCAAAAAAACCTTCTGCCCGTGTTTCCTACTTCACCTCTTCTGGGATCCCTATGAAACAGATATTATTGTGCTTTATGGAATCGCTGAGTTCTCTAAGTTTATATATGTGATCTCATAGTTTTCCCTCCATCTTCTTTTCACCTTCATTACTTTTCAGAATTGAATCTTTTTTATTATTATTATTGTCAAATTAGTTAACATACAGTGTAGTTTTGGCTTTAGGAGTGGAACCCAGTGATTCATCTCTGACATATGACAGTGCTCATCCCGAAAACTGCCTTCCTTAATGCCTGTCACCCATTTAATCCACCTCCAGCCCAGCCCCCATCAACCCTCAGTTTGTTCTCTGTATATAAGAGTTTCTTGTGGTTTGTCTCCCTCTCTTTTTTTATCTTATTTTCCCTTCCCTTCCCCTATGTTCATCTGTTAAGTTTCTCAAATTCCATGTATGAGTGAAATGATATGATATCTGTTTTTCTCTGACTGTCTTATTTCACTTATCACAATAACCTCCAGTTCCATCCATGTTGTGGCAAATGGCAAGATTTTATTCTTTTTCATTGCTGAGTAGTATTCCACTGTATGTGTGTGTGTGTGTGTGTGTGTGTGTGTGTGTGTGTATATCACATCTTCTTTATCCATTAATCAGTTGATGGACATTTGGACTCTTTCCATAATTTGACTCTTGTTGATAGCACTGCTATAAACACTGGGGTGCATGTGCCCCTTTGAATCAGGATATTTGTATCCATTGGATAAATTCCTAGTAGTGCAATTGCTGGGTTGTTTAATTTTTTGAGGAATCACCGTACTGTTTTCCAGAGTGACTGCACCAATTTGCATTCCCATCAACAGTGCAATAGTGTTACCCTTTCTCCACACCGTCAATAACATCTGTTGTTGCCTGAGTTGTTAATTTTAGCCACCCTGACCAGTGTGAGGTGGTATGTGATTGTGGTTTTGGTTTTTATTTCCCTGATGATGAGTGGTGTTGAGCATTTTTTCATGTGTCTGTTAGCCATTGAATGTCTTCTTTGGAAAAGTGTCTGTTCATGTCTTTTTCCCATTTCTTCACTGGATTGTTTGTTTTTTTGAATGTTGAGTTTGATAAGTTCCTTACAGATTTTGGATATTAACCCTTTATTTGATAATGTCATTTGCAAATATCTTCTCCCATTCCATTGGTTGCCTTTTAGTTGTCCTGATTCTTTCCTTTGCTGTGCAGAACATTTTTATCTTGATGAGGTCCCAAGAGGTTTTTTTTGTTTTTGTTTCTCTTGCCTCTAGAAACATGTCAAGTAGGAAGATGCTGTGGCTGAGATCACAAAGGTTGTTGCCTGTTTTCTCCTCTAGGATTTTGATGGCTTCCTGTTTTACATCTAGGTCTTTCATCCTTTTTGAGTTTGTTTTTATGCATGGTGTAAGAAAGTGGTCCAGGTTCTGTATGTTGCTGTCCAGTTTTCCCACCCCATTTGCTAAAGAGACTGTCTTTTTTCCATTGGATTTTCTTTCCTGCTTTGTCAAAGATTAGTTGGCCATATGTTTGTGGGTCCATGTCTGGGTTCTCTATTCTGGTCCACTGATTGATGTGTCTGTTCTTGTGCCAGTACCATATGGTCTTGATGATTACAGCTCTGTAATACAGCTTGAAGTCCAGCATTGTGATACCTCCAGCTTTGGTTTTCTTTTCAGGGTTTCTTTGGCTATTTGGGGTCTTTTCTGGTTCCATATAAATTTTAGAATTGTTTGTTCTAGCTCTGTGAAGAATTCTGGTGTTATTTTGATAGGGATTGCATTGAATATGTAGATTGCTTTGGGTAGTATCAACATTTTAACAATATTTATTCTTCTAATCCATGAGCATGGAATATTTTTCCATTTTTTTATGTTTTCAATTTCTTTCATAAGCTTTCTGTAGTTTTCAGTGCATAGATTTATCACCTCTTTGCTTAGGGTATTCCTAGGTATTTTATGGGTTTTGGTGCAATTGTAAATGGGATCGATGCCTTGATTTCTCTTTCTGCTTCATTATTGGTGTATATAAATGCAACTGATTTCCATACATTGATTTTATATCCTGCAACTTTCCTGAATCCATGGATTAGCTCTAGCAATTTTTTGGTGGAGTCTTTTGGGTTTTCCACATACACTATCGTGTTGTCTGCAAAGAGTGAAAGTTTGACTTCCTCCTTGCTGATTTGGATGACGAATATTTCATTGTGTTATCTTATGGCTGAGGCCAGGACTTCCAACACTATATTGAATAACAGTGGTGAGAGTGGACAGCCTTGTCGTGTTTCTGACTTATGAGGAAAGCTCTCAGTCTTTCCCTACTGAGGATGACATTAGTAGTGGTTCTCTCATATATGGCTTTTATGATCTTGAGGGTTGATCCTTCTCTCCCTACTTTTTTGAGGGTTTTTTATCAAGAAAGAATACTGTATTTTGTCAAATACATTTTCAACATCTATTGAGAGGATCAAGTGGTTCTTGTCCTTTTTTTTTTATTATTAATGTGATGTATCACATTGATTGATTTGTACGTATTGAAGCAGCCCTGTATCCCAGGAATAAATCCCACTTGATTGTGGTGAATAATTCTTTTAATGTATTGTTGGATCTGGTTTGCTAGTATCTTGTTGAGAATTTTTGTATCCATGTTCATTAGGGAATTTGGTCTGTAGTTCTTTTTAGTGAGGTCTTTGGTTTTAGAGTCAAGAAAATTCTGGACTTGTAGAATGAGTTTGGGTGTGTTCCTTCCATTTATATTTTTGGAACAGCTTCAAAAAAATAGATGTTAACTCCGCTTTAAATGTTTGGTAGCATTTCCCTGGAAAGCCATCCAGCCCTGAACTCTTGTTTGTTGGGGGATTTTTGATTACTGATTCAATTTCTGTACTGGTGATGGGTCTGTTCAAATTCCTGTTTCATTTTGGTAATTTATATATGTTTAGAAATTTGTCCATTTTTTCCAGATTGCCCAATTTGTTAGCATATGATTGCTCATAATGTTCTCTTATTATTGTTTGTATTTGTGCAGTATTGGTTGTGATCTCTTCTCTTTCATTCATGATTTTATCTATTTGGTCCTTTCCTTTTTCTTTTTAATCAATCTGGCTAGGTATTTATCAGTTTTGTTATTCTTTCAAAGAACCAACTTCTGGTCTAATTGATCTGTTCTACTGCTTTTTTGTTTGTTTTTAATTTCAATATCATTTATTTCTGCTCTAATCTTTATTATTTCCCTTCTGATAGTTTTAGGCCTTATTTGCTGTTCTTTTTCCAGTTCTGTTAGGTGTAAGGTTAGGTTGTGTATTTGAGACCTTTAGTCCTTCTTTAGGATGGGCTGGATTGCTATATACTTCCTTCTTAAGACCGCCATTGCTGCATCCCAGAGGTTTGGAGCTGTCATATTTTCATTTTCTTGGCTTCCGTGTACTTTTAATTTCCTCTTTAATTTCTTGGTTAGCCCATTCATTCTTTAGTAGGATGTTCTTTAATCTCCAAGGATTCATGGTCTTTACAAATTTTTTCTTGTGGTTGATTTCGAGTTTCATAGTGTTGTGGTCTGAAAATATGCCAGGTATGATCTGAGTCTTTTTGTACTTGTTGAGAGCTGATTTGTGACCCAGTATGTGATCTATTCTGGAGGATGTTCCATGTGCACTCGAGAAGAATGTGTGTTCTTCTGCTTTGGGATGAAAATTTCTGAATATATCTGTTAAGTCCATCTGGTCCAGTGAGTCATTCAAAGCCATTGTTTCCTTGTTGATTTTCTGCTTAAATGATCTGTCCATTGTTGTAAGTGGGGTATTGAAGTCCCCTACTCTTATGGTATTATTATCAATGAGTTTCTTTATGTTTGTGATTAACTGATTTATATATTTGGCTTCTCCACTTTGGGGGCATAAATATTTATAATTGTTAAATCTTCTTGTTGGATAGACCCCTTAATTTTTATATGATGCCCTTCTTAATCTCTTGTTACAGTCTTTATTTTAAAATCTAGTTTGTCTGATATAAGTATGGCTACACCAGCTTTCTTTTGACAACCATTAGCATGATAGATGGTTCTACATCCCCTTACTTTCAATCTGCATGTGTCTTTAGGTCTAAAATGAGTCTCTTGTAAGCAGCATATAGATGGGTCTTATTTTCTTATCCATTCTGATACCCTATGTCTTTTGATGGGAGCATTTAGTCCATTGACATCTAGAGTGAGTACTAAAAGATAAGATTTTAGCGCAATTGTGTCACCTTTTGAATTGGTATTTCTGGTGATGTTCTCTGGTCCTTCCTAGTCTTTGTTGATTTTGGTCTTTTTTGTTTTGTTTTGTCTTTCTCCACTCAAATAGTCCCCCTTAAAATTTCTTGCAGGGCTGGTTTAGTGGTCGTAAACACCTTTAGTTTTTGTTTGTCTTGGAAACTCTTTATCTCTCCTATTTTGAATGTCAGCCTTGCTGGATAAAGAATTCTTGGTTGCATATTTTTCTGATTCAGCCTGTTGAATATATTCTGCCACTCCTTCTGGCCTGCCAAGTTTCTGTGGATAGGTCTCCAGTGAACCTAATCTTTCTTCCCTTATAGGTTAAGGACTTTTTCCTTTTCCCCCTGCTGCTTTCGTAACTCTTTCCTTGTCTGTGTATTTTGTGAATTTGACTATGATATGCCTTGGTGATGGTCAGCTTTTGTTGAATTTATTGGGAGTTCCCTGTGCTTCTTGGATTTTTATGTCTGTGTCATTCCTCAGATTAGGAAAGTTTTCTGTTATAATTTGTGCACACAAAACTTCTGCCCTTTTTTCTCTCTCTTCATCTTCTTGGACGCCTATGACTCAGCTATTATTCCTTTTTAACAAATCACCTAGTTTTCTAAGTCATGTATCGTGATCATTTGCCTTTGTTTCCCTCTTTTTTCCTGCTTCATTGTTTTCCATAATTTTGTTTTCTAAATAGTGGATTCACTGCTCTGCTTCATTCATACTTGGTGTCTTGGCATCCTTTTGAGATTGCATCTTGGTTATAGCACTTTTAATTTCATCCTGACTAGATTTTATTTTTTTATCTCCAAAGAAAAGGATCCTATGCTTTTTCAACTCAAGCTAATATTCTTACCATGGTTCATATTTCTAGTTCAGATATTTTGCTTATTTCTATGTTGATTAAGCTCCTGGCTGTCCTTTCTTCCTCTTCTTTCTTTTGGGGTGAATTCCTTCATTTTCACATTTTGGAGGGAGAAAAAACTAATAAAGTAAAAAATTAAAATTAAAAAATCAAAAACAAAGCAAAAAATCAAATAAAAGAAGCTAGAGTCTAGGTGTATTTTGGTCTCATTGTTGAAAGAAGCTTGATAGAATAGAGAAAAAAGGGAAAGAAGGAAAAAATGTAAGAAAAAAATAAAAAATTATAAAATAAAATGAAATTAAGAAAATGAAAAAGAATAAAAAATTTAAAAAATAAAAAATAAAGTAAAAACATAAAAATAAAAGTAAAATTTTCTCTTTCTGTATCCAGGATGAGGAAGAAAAGAAAGGGGGAGGGGAGAAAAAATTTTAAGGAAAAACAGAAACAAGGTAAACAAACAAATAAATGAGCCAGTGAACAGAATGAAAACTGAATGAAGTTACGTCCAGTTTCCCCTAGAACTGAAACTATGAAGCCTTCTATAGTCCATAAACTATGCAGGTGGAGTAACTTGTGCTGGTTTTCTAGCAGATATGTTTGGAGGGCACGGCTGAGTGGGGCTTGCTGTAATGGCTCCATTCTCTGCTGGTGGTGCTGCTTAGCTTACTGGGGTGGATCACTGTGGTGCACATGCATGTGTGTGTACGCATGTGTGCAGGAGAGGTGGAAATGGCTTCGTCCAGCTTCCTACTGTCTAGCACAGGAACACTGTGCTCTCAGCAACCCATGATCAAGCACCCCTCCATTGTCTCAGCTCTCTGTTCTCTCCCCACCTCTACCCTGTCTATGTCCAAGCTTTCCACCTGCCAGGCAGCACCTCCATCCAGAGTGTGTTTCAAACCCCACACTTCAGAGACCCCTGTGGCTTGGACCTATGCTGACTGTCTGACAGAGGGTCTTGCTGAGCAATGGCTGGGTGCCAGCTTGCCCCAGAAAATGTTCTTGCGATCGCACAGTGGCAGAGGTTCAGAGATTATGGGAAATCACAACACACAGCTAGCTCCAGATTTCACTGCATTCTGGCATTTTCCTCCCAATACCAGCAAATGTGGCTGCTCTCCTGGGTCTGCTAGGATCTTTGCCTGTGGGGATGCTGTATGGCCTCTATGAAATGCACTCCAAGCAGGAGAACCTCTTCACCCTGAGTGGCACATGGATCTCTCAGACTAGTCTGCTTGCTCATGGGGATTCGCCCTGCTTCTTCACCAGAGGACCACCAGACACTGAACTCTGAATGTTCAGGCCCTGTGCTCCACTGTTTATAGAATCCTGGTGATATTGAAACCCTCTCCTGTCTTCCCCTCAATGGTTTTGGGGGAACAGATTTGTTGTTCAGTCCCCTGAGAGTGATTTCACTCTTTATCTTTCTCTCCAGCTGCTTTCAGAGGAATGCTTTTCTTGCATGATCCCATTAAGCTGCACTCTCCCCCTTTCCCTTTTTCTATCCTCACTGCAAAAATAGCTCCCCACCCTCCATAGTTTTTCTTTCCCCCAGCTCACCTCTCCGTACCATATACCTGCTGAGTTCTGTGGCTCAAGTTATGCAGATGGTTGCGTTAACTCTTAGATCAGTTTCCTAGATGTTCAAAATGATTTGGTGCTGATCTGGCTGCATTTCAGGGATGAGATAAGCTCAGAGTCTCCAACTAGAGACCACATTTATAATGATCAAACTCAATATTTGGTTAACCTAAGGGTGAACGTGGTGGCATCATCCCATTGCTCTATTAAGTATTTCCCCCTTTTACTGGTGAGGATGAGTATTGGTTTTGTTTCTAATATGCTTACTGGTCCTTCATATTTTTATCAACTATTTTTTGGCTGTCTCCCAGAATTAACACTTAGGTATGAATTAGGAGATGTGACCTTCCACTCAGACTGAGAACTAATAAGAACTAGAGATTGCTGTCCAGCTTCCTTCTCTCTCCTCTTACACCACCCAAGTTACATGAACACTTCTCACACATCATCCCATTTTCCAAAATAGACGTTTTCTTGTTTAAGCATCTTGTTTTTAGTGCCCACTCACTGAATCAACTCCTTGAAATTTAAACACCCATCATAGCTCTTATCTGATACCAAGAGCTTAGTCGTCAAGGGGGCATAGGTTGGACACAACAGGGTCCACATGCAGGTCCATAGCCTTATTGACTACAATTCACTGGGCCTTAGATGTGTGAAATAGAAAATGTCCTTGACAGTCAGTTGAAGGGTTCCAGGCACAAAGGTGATTCCTGAAAATGCCAAATAAAAAGGCTTTAGTCATTCCTTTAAAGATGACATTTCCTCAAGCATCCTGGCAGGCACATGAGGTCTCTTTGAATACTAGCCTTCTAGGCTATAACCTCTCCATTGGGCCAGCAACCGAATGGCAGCTTTGGTAGAAATGGTAGGGGCAAGGCACTGAGCCCACTGAGCATTGTTGCCATTATCTTTTCCCCTCAAACAGTCAATAATTTATATGGGTAGGTGTCGGGTTACTTGCCATTTGAAATATAGCCTGATTTTGAAACTGTGTGATGCAAGGGGGTTGTGGAAACTTCCTCTGTATTGTTCCCTCTTGCATGAAAATAGCTGCTGCTATGGATTGCTGGATTTGCATTGGACACAAATTCCCTCCTCTTTTTTCTGGCTGTTGTGTAATGTTTCTTCCATCCAATTTAACACATATTTGGGGCCTATTATGTGACTGGTACATGCGGGATACATCTGTCTGCCCCAAGTTGTTCTATGATTGGGTCAAGCAGAAGCTTCCCTTGACTTCACAGGCTTGGAGAACTAGAATACTTCTGGGAGTAACTGATGGTGACAATGTCTCTCTTGTACTAATGCTTACATACCCTATTACAGACCTATTGGCTTTGGAAAAAGATCTGGTGTGCTGGTGTTGGCCTTGGTCACATCTTCCACCTTTGTCTTTTGCTTCTCACATTGAAATATCTTATTTCTATTTTTTAATGTTTATTTATTTTTGAGAGAGACAGGGACAGAATGTAAGTGGGTTAGAGGCAGAGAGAGAGGGAGACACAGAATCCAAAGCAGGCACCAGGCTCTGAGCTGTCAGCACAGAGCCCGACACGGGGCTCAAACCCACGAGCTGTGAGATCATGACCTGAGCCGAAGTTGGACACTCAACAGACTGAGCCACACAGGCGCCCCTCACATTGAAATATCTTAAGCACAATTAAAAAAAAAATCAATGTTCAAAATTGATGGTTCCCATAACACAAGAAGCAACGAGTGTTGGTGAGGATGTGGAGAACCTCTTGTCCTGTTGGTGGGAGTGCAAACTGCTACGGCCATTCTTGAAAACAGTATGGAGGTTTCTCAAAAAGTTGAAATAAGATCACCTGTGTGGCTCATTCAGTTAAACATTCAACTCTTGATTTCAGCTCAGGTCTTGATCTCATGTTTATGAGATCAAGCCCTGCATTGGGTTCCATGCTGACAGCACAGATCCTGCTTGAGATCCTCTCTCCCTCCTTCTCTCTCTGCCCCTCCCCCACTAACATGCATGCTCTCTCTCTCAAAATTAATAGTTTTATAACGTTAAAAATAGAACTACTCTATCATTCAGCAATTGCATTGCTAGGTATTTATCCAAAGAATACAAAGATACCAATTCAGAGGGATACATGCACCCCGATGCTTATAGCAGCATTGCCTACAGCAGCCAAATTATGGAAGGATCCCAAATGTCCATTGAATGATGAATGGATAAAGAAGATGTGGTGTCGTTCATGCTCTGTCTCTCTCTGTCTCAAAAATAAATAAAACGTTAAAAAAATTTAAAAAAAGAAAAAAGGGGCGTCTGGGTGGCTCAGTCGGTTAAGCGTCCGACTTCAGCTCAGGTCAGGATCTCGCGGTCCGTGAGTTCGAGCCCCGCGTCGGGCTCTGGGCTGATGGCTCAGAGCCTGGAGCCTGTTTCAGATTCTGTGTCTCTCTCTCTCTCTGCCCCTCCCCCGTTCATGCTCTGTCTCTCTCTGTCTCAAAAATAAATAAACGTTAAAAAAATTAAAAAAAAGATGTGGTGTATATATATACATATATACTCAGCATATATATATATATATATATATATATATATATATACTCAGACATCAGGAAGAGTGAAATCTTGCCATTTGCAATGATGTGGATGGAACTAGAGTTTATTATGCTAAGTGAAATAAGCCAGTCAAATAAAGACAAATATCATATGATTTCACTATATGTGAATTTAAGAAACAAAACGGTGAATATAGGGAAAGGGCAGGAAAAATAAAATAAGGTAAAAACAGCAAGGGAGGCAAACCCTAAGAGGACCTTAACTATACAGAACAAACTGAGGGTTGTTGGAGGGGAGGTGGTTGGGGGGATGGGCTTAATGGGTGATGGACATCACTTGTGATGACAACTGAATATTATAAGTAAGTGATGAATCACTAACTTTTACTCCTAAAACCAATACTACACTATATGTTAAGTTGAATTTAAATAAAGTCTTGGAGGAAAAAAAGAAGCATTGACAAAGATATGGAGAAATCAGAACCTTCAAACACTGATGTTGGGGATGTAAAATGGTACAGCTACTTTGGAAAACATCCTGGAAATTTCTCAATAAGTTAAAAATGGAGTTGCCATATGGCACAGTAATTTCACTCCTAGACACATACCCAAGAGAATTGAAAACATATATTCCCATGAAAACTTGTATAGAAATGTTCATAGTAACATTATTCATAACTCCTACAATGTGGAAACAATCCAAATGTTTATCAACCAATGACCAGATGCATCAAAGTGGTATAACCATACAGTGGGATTGTCTAGCCATAAAAAGGCATCCAGTACTGTTACATGTGTGGATGAACTTCAAGAACATTGTGCTAAGTGAAAGAAGCCAAAGTCCACATATTGTATGATTCCATTTATATGAAATCTTCAGAACAGGAAAATCCAAGAGACATAAGTAGATTTTTGGTTGCCAAGGAATGGAGGAGGGAGGAATTGAGATATGGGCTTTCTTCTCAGGATAATAATAATATTTTAGAATTAGTGGTGATAGTTGTGCAACATCAAGACTATATTAAAAGACACCGAGTTGTCCACTTTGAAATGGTCAGAATGATGGATTTTAAGTGCTGTGAATTTCATCTTAAAAAATAAAAAAATTGAAAGCTTCAAAAAATAAAAATAAAGATAAATAGCCAAAAAAGGAACATTCCAAACATAAAGAAAAACACTTCCCTGGTTTCCATATGATTAAAGTCATACAGTCTTGCAGATACTAAAACATAAGATAAAGTCTGTAACTTTCTGGAATGTCATGATGATTTGTAACACTTTATGTGAAAAAATATATGTAACCCTGCACTGACTGTTCCTCTCTCAGAGAAGTTTCTTCTTTGTGAAGATTGTGTATCCTGGGAAGCTATCTTGGGATCAAATAAAAGTCTTCTCCATTCTCCCTAAATTTTTTTTGATATGAAATTTATTGTCAAATTGGTTTCCATACAACACCCAGTGCTCATCCCAACAGGTGCCCTCATCAATGCCCATCACCCACTCTCCCCACCCTCCTACCCCCCATCAACCCTCAGTTTCTTCTCAGTCTCCCTAAAATTTTTTAAAAGTTTTGTTCACTTTGAATCAACATAGTCGTTTTAATGTTGTTCAACTCTCCTATTTCCTTGTTGATCTTCTGTTTAGTTGTACTATCCATGATTGAAAGTGGGATATTGAAATCTCATACTGGGAAATATACTTTTGAATAAAAAAGTACATTTAGGGTAATGAGAGCTTAGTTTAATTTAGGGTAAGAAAGTTTAGGGTAATGAGTATGCTTTTCTTGGTGACCCTTTCCCCAAGTATTATCCTAAAATATTTTTTGAGGAGAAGCAATACAATGACAACAAAGGTATACTCCCCCAGAATGGCTTCTTTGCAGTGGGAATGTGAATGTTGTGCTAGTTTCTTGCAGAATTCTTTCCTGATTCTTTAGCTGAAGGGAGTTTCTTTTCAGCTGAAGGGAGTTAGCTGAACTCCTTGGCAATTTATCTAGGACCTTCCTGATTCCATTAAATTGTTCCTTCATTGATCTCACCGCCCATAGGGATGTTTCAGCCCCATCTGAGGGTAAGAACTTTGTCTCATTCATCTTTATAACACCAGCTTCTAGCTCAGTGATTTTCCTTCTCTAGACTTTTGGTAACATTGCAAAGTAAATGTTAAGAAGAAAAATATTGTTGTTATTTGCCCAAATAGCGGTTTCAAAAATGTATTATTTCACATGTGGTTTAGAGTATGGACTGTGTAGCTGGGGTCAAGATGGCAGCATGGGAGGATCCTAAACTCACCTCCTCCCATGCACACAACAATTCAAGAGCTACATATGGTGCAATACCCTCTGAAAAGAACCTGAAAGACAGCTGAACAGTGTCTCTACAACAGAGGATAAAAGGGCTGTATGGAAACAGGTAGGAGAGGCATAGACACAATCTCACAAGAAACCCCACCACAGGTGTGGTGACCCACAGTCAGGAGGATCTCATAATATAGAGATTGTCCCTGAGGAGTCAGGGGTTTATGACCTACATCAGGCACCCCAATTCTTGGGAACTACACCACCAAGATGAGCCTCCAAACAGCTGGCTTTGAAAAAAATAGGGCTTACTTCCTGAAGAACCATATAGCTATAAGGAAAAGAAAACCTGCTCTTACCAGGTTAACATATAGGCCCACACTCACCCAGGACTCAACCCCAAAGCAGCAATTTGAAAGGTGCCCAGCCAGCAAAGGAGACTCATTTGTTAATCTTAAAGCTACTGCCAGAGAGGCAGAAACTTGTAGAGACTTACTGTAGGGATGGAGACACTGGCAGGCACTCTTTTTGCATTCTCCTTCTGCCTTGTGGGTGCCAGTGCTTCTAGACACCATGTTTGCAACCCTCACACACCCAGCCTACTAGCTCCGTGGGAGTGCCCTACGTAACACACCCCAGCTGCAGCTGGCCATACCAGCCACGTATGAGCACCCTGTCCCCATGGCCACAGCCATGGCCTGTTCTTCCACAGCCAGCCCCTTGGGCACCCAGCTTTGGTGGCCAGGGAGGATTGAATACTTGGGCCCCATGGGTCTAAAACAATTGGAGAGATAGTGCTTGACAGGCTATCACCCCAAGGCACTGCACAAACACACTCCCAGTCTTTGTGGAAAAGGCCTATTTTCTTGCCCTGGAGCTTCAGCATGAGGGGCAGGCTTCAGGTTTGCCACTAGTCCAGAGGCTACAGAGGAGTTCCCAGAGAACATAAGCAGAAAGATGCCATATTAGCATCCTCCCTTTGCCTTGCCACAGTTCGGTGGTATCTCCCAGAAAGGAGCTTATATAAGGTATAAAGTCGCAATATTTGCTACTGTTGTTTAGGGGACACCCCCAGATCTCCTGTTATGGAAGTCAGCAGGGTTTACAATTGTGGACCCTCAAGACTATATATATTCACATGCTTTAGAAGCTGCTGCCTGAGGATCTGGCTTACAATTAGCCTAAAACTAGATGATCTCTGAGATCTCTCCATTTGGAACAGTAACAGGTTTTGGCACACCCTCAACAACTGGGATCGGTCAAGAGCAAATCAGGCTACATGGGCAATTATAGAGGTCCAAGAAATAAGCAAAAGCCAGGGCAAAGATGCATGACAACTTTCATCTCCTACATAGCCACTCCTTCAAGACTGGGAGAGGTAGCTGTTTTACCTAATATGTAGAAATAAGCACAGAGAGTCAAGCAAATGAGGAGACAGAGGAATATGTTCCAAAGAAAAGAACAAGAGAACACCTCAGACTTTAATGAGATGGAGATAAGTAAACTACCTGATAAAGAGTTGAAAGTAATGGTCATAAAGATGTTCACTGAACTTGGGAGAAGAATGGATGAACATAGTGGTTCATCTCCTTTCTAAGACATGGATCACTTTTCCCTTAGCGTAACTCAGTCCATTGGAACCTGGGAAAACTTTGAGAGTCTGAGTAGGCATGACAGTATGGTTTACTTCCTGTCTTTTCTTCTTTGTGCCTCCCACACCTGGCATTCTTAGGGACATCTGCTCTTTGAATACTTTTTAGGGTTTTCCTTAATTAGAGTCCCTGTTAGTAGGCAAATGCAATAGACTAAGCCATTTGTGACAACTTACAATGACAAAAAAAAAAATTATGGGAAAACACCAGGGAAGAAGTCCTTTCTTTGACTTTCATAGGAGCCTCCCAATTTCCCCCCCAAAAGAAAAGAAAAGAAAAGAAAAGAAAAAAACTCTATGCCTGTATTCGTGGGAAGACAGCTGTCATGTACCATAGCAGACAAAAGGGACTGATATTAGGGGTTGGCTCCTTTCCAATATCCTTTTGTTCTCACTACTGGGAAGTGGCTCATGACTGAAGCATCCCTGCTGGGGGTATTTATGTTGTGGAAGTGAGCCTCAAATGCATGGATGGGATGCCCACAAGGAGTAGCTCTATCCTAACAGTATCCAAAATCTGATCCCGAGCTCATTTAGTGTGACCCTCGAGAACTCTCCAATACTTGGTATAGAGGGTCCTTAGAGATGGTCCTTTATGGGGGAAGGATGCCTTTTATGGGGGGAAGCTGAGACCTACCTAGATTGGGCAAGGTTTTCCTGCTCAGAGGCTTAGACTTCCTGGAGGTGATAAATGGCCTACAAGGTAGCTAAGCACTTTCTATGGATTATTTGCTTTTCATTTTCACAAAAACACTGTAAGTCTGAAACTATTACTGTGCCCATTGCACAAACAAGGAAACTGAAGCTCAGAGAGGGATTATATTACAAAGGTGGTAGCTGGTGGAGCTGAGAGTCAAACTTAGGCCTGTTTATAGACCCCCAAACTATAGGAAGAATTTGGACATAGGATGGACATCCTTTTACCATCTCTCCATTCTGTGAATGATTGAGAGTGGAATCCCATAGGAGCCTCTGACCCAGGAGTCTCTCTCCCATGTCTTACCCAATTGCATACAGGCCAGCCAGCTACAGTAAGTTTCTGGTGCTGGGGGCAGGAATACCATCAGTTGGTCCCCGTGGCTGAGGGCCCATGTGTCAGAGAGGATGCTGGCCACCTTCTGGGAGAGATGAGTCATCCTTTCAAGGCTCCATTTGTCTTCTTCTCCATTGGCGTTGACCTCCCTGAGTGCGGGGTAAGGTCCCCTGAGTGCATTCTAGGCATGATGATATCCAAAATATTTGATATTAATCAGCATGAACATTGGATACAGGAGGCTCCTATTTGTTAGACACCACCCTTGAGTGGGTAGATCTTGAAGAAAGGCCAGGATGCCTGGGATATTGGGGTCAGTGAGTATGCCTCAATTGATAAGGAAATATTTTAATGTTTAAATGACTGGCATGACAGTACCAATGAGTTTCAACTAATGCCAGTCCTGATTCTCAGAAAGAATCTCCCAAGAGTGCTCAACATTTGAAGTGGACAGGGTCTTCTGAAAAGATAGCTGACTTCTCAGGGCACCATCCTGTTATTAGAGAAAAAGTGCCTTCCTCCTCCCCCATTCTGCCTCTATTCCTGCTGCCAAACATACCTTATTAAATCGTCCATTGCAATTTATTTTTCAGTGGGGCAACTTTTGATCAGGAAATTATTTATTTTCCAATACTGCTTAGTGAAGGCACCAATGAAGATATCTAGAACCTTAAAAGCATCTCTGTTGTAACTGAGGTTTCCTCTCTGTGCCAAATTGAAAGGTTTATGTCCTTCTCTTCCTTGATGATCAAGGAAAAAAGGACCCCTCCCTTCCTTTTTCCTTTCTTCCCTCCCTCATTCCTGCCCCTCAGCTCTCCTTCCCTTCTTTCCCGACTTCCCTTATTTCTCCCTTTACAAACTCCCTCCTCCTTCCATCTCTTTCACCTTTCTTCTCTTGCCTTGGGCAGCCCACAATATCTTTACTCTGTCCTGACCATTTTAGAAGCTCTCATTACAGCAGTGAGAAGTGGGGGTGGGCAAGGGGGTATAGCCCTACCCCTTCTCCTTCGCTTGAGCAGTAACAGCAAAAACAACTATCCCCTCTGCCAGTTTAATTTTCTATTTGCTTGTCAACCACCTTTTGTTGAATTCTGGGGCTAGGTCATGGGTCTGGCTCTTTGCAAGCTTCCTTAAGTTTGTGATTTGCACTGCTAATGATGATAATATCTGTGGTATCATTTTATTCCTGTGGCTGTGGGAGTAATTCTCGTTCCCTGTCTATAATATCCCTGTGTAACTCATGCACCAGCTGTGCACAGGTCACTCAAAAACCTTCAGTGGCTCAACACAGTCCATCAAATCACTTCCAAACTCCTTACCTCAGTCTTCTGAGCCTTTCCAACTTTGACACCTTCTTGTCTTTTTCTCCTCATAACTCAGTACTCTTGAGTGCAACCCCGTATCCAGCCAATCCATTGCTGAATACTCCTCATAGTGTTTACTGCTTTGTCTACTCATACAGTTGCCTCTGTCTGGAGCTCCTTTTCCTGTATCATTTTGTTGAAATCCTACCCATTCCTCAGGATCCACTAGATACTATATCATGTACCAAGGTTTCTAAATTCCATTATCCAAATGCAAACTTATTTCCTTTTATACCCCCACTTCCTACCCTTCAGCGCTTTGTGACTATCTTTTGTTAAAAAAAGCCAAAGAACAAAAACAAAACAAAACAAGAACACTCCATTTTGTGCTCTTTTGTCTTTGGCCTCTAAAACTTTGTATGTGCCAAAAGAGGCGCAAAAATGTTTGTTGATTGGAAACAAATCATATCATTCTGACAATAATATTATGAGTAATAATAAAAGCTTCTACTGAGTGCTTGCAAGATGTCAAGTCCGGTGCTAAGCACTTTTCATTGATTATCTCATTTAAACTTTTCAACAACTCTATGAAACAGGTACCATTAATATATCCATTTGATTTATAAGAAAACTAAGGTTCTACGGCATAAGTAGTTTGCACAAGGACATACGGTTTTAGTCACAGGGCGAGGATTTAAACACAAACCTGTTTGGCCGCCAAGCCTGTGTTTTTAGTTACTTTGCTGTAACATCTTTCCTCTGAGTTTGTACTTTCTAGTGCCAGGCATAGATGGGGTTTGAATCTCATGATCTTTGATTATGCAACAGACACTTTACTAGTGGGTCTTTGCCAATATTTCAAAGTTGAAAAACTTTTTTTGTTTTACTTTTTCCAGTTGGGACCATTGGTCTAGCACATCCTTTGCAAAATTTAAGTGTTGGGGAATTGTTTGGCCTAGGGTCTTGGGGTCAGAAAGTTTGAAGGTCCAAGTGGCAGTTTTTCTCTTTGGTCTGCACCAGACACACCAAGTCACAGAGAAGATTTGAAACCAGCTCCACATTTGGCTCAGACGGGGAACACCTAAGGCAAATTAGAGAAAAGGCATTGTGTATGTAGGTGGCTCAGAGAGATAATCTTTGTGCTGGGAATGAATCCATAAGGCCAACAATTTCTTTATGAACACAAACAAAAGTTGACTACTAGAGAGAAAGAAAGTGAGCACAAATATCTACCAACTTCAAGAACAGACTCTATTAAGGGACTTCAGATATAAGAGGATGGGGGGCTATTGTCTCTGTCTCCTCTGAGAACTGTTTACCTTTTGCAATTTAGGTGCTAGCTCTGGGGCAAGAGGGACTTTCCCAGCCTTGGAACAAACCAAGTCCTGGATCACTTTCATTGGCTCCTGGGCCTAAAAGACAATCTCCTTTGCCTGTGGAAGGTGGGGTTTGGGGGCTGTGAGGTAAAATGAAATAATGAGTATATATTGATTTTTAATAGTATGTGAGGAGAAATAGATCACAGACTATAATGCCAACTGTGTTAGAATATAAGATAACAGACACAGAAGTTAAGTAAGATTTTATCACAAAGTCTTGCACTGACGAAAGAGATTGCTCATCAGTCACAAGTGCACTGAGCTCTGAACACTGAATGCATGAAAATGTCAGGGTTTCTTTTAAAAACTGGCACATTTAAAGCCCTCTAGAGATTGTCTCATAAGAAGGTTTGTGGCATTTAGATAAGGAGAAGAGAACTCATGATACTTGGCAGAAGAGGGAAAGGTAGGCCTTATAGTCTCAAGTTAGCAAAATCTGAAAAGGTTATTTAAAAGGAGGTGTTGATAATATACATTTCAAAGGAGTCCCAGTGTTTAAAAAAATACTGAACATGTATCCTTTTCTTGGAATTTTCACTTTATTTTTCTAACCGTGTGATGTGTAAATTTATCTGTTTCAGGTGATTGGTGTTCTTCATCCCAATTCCCACCCATGTTTGCAAACATAGAAAAGAGTAAACAATGACTGCTTTGGGTTATTTATATATTTATTCAAGTTCTAGAAACTCAGGATTAGTCATTTTGATTTGATGATACTGGCATATCATAAGTTTACTCAACATTAGAACTAAAAATACTTGTAAAAAATCATGAGAGTGCAAATGATGTCATTAGCTTCCTACTCTTTAATATGAATAAATTCTTTACAGTAATGTCTGGTTAGATATAGGTTTGGTTGCTTCAACAGAGATACACAATAATTTATTCCTTCCTTCCTGAATTGTCTGGGCATATGCAGTCCATAGCTGGCTTAGCAGCTCCACCCTCTCAGGGACTCAGGTTCCTTCTGTGAAGTTGCTCCATCACCTCTAGGGTAGAAATGAGAGGATTCAGCATCACGTCCACATCCAGGAAGTGGGAAGTGAACATGGGAAAGGGAAGGACATGTCGTTAGCTTCAGTGAATAACCATAAAGTTTCACATATCACTTCTGCTCACATTTCATTGGTCTGAACTTAGTCACATGGCTGTACATACCTTCATGAGAGGCTGGGAAATGTGGTCTTTCTTTTTGAGTGGTTATGTATTCAGCCAGAAATCGGGGGTTCCATTTCTATGAGAGAGCTGAGGGCATGACTACTGAGTGACCACTAACAGTTTCTGTCAGGGTTTACCCCTTTGATTAAACAACTACCCATGAATACACACAGAGCATTATCCCCACACATAGAATATTGTCATCTTCAAGAAATATAACCTCAAAGTGTCATAGAATGGCTACATCTGAGTCAAAATTTAGTGTCTGTTATTGTGTGGTTCTCTCCATTCAATAGGGATAGAACTCCCTATCTGACAAACTATAAACTAAAGTATGAGTTATCCCTACTCTCCAAACCAACCAATACACATCCCTGGAGTTGGATATTGCTTTAAAAACTCCAATATTGGAAAGAGAAGAGTGAATAATGAGGTAACTAACATAAGTCCATAGCAATGCTCCAACTCCCGTGGGCAGGAATTATGAAAGCACTCTGTCCCGGCACTGTTTGGAGTCTCAGTTCATTCAGCAGGTCCTGATTCTGCTCGCTGGGAGGCATTCATTCCTCTGCTGTAATTTTTAGCTCTTGTCTTTCCCTCTGGAAAATTCTTTCATGTTCATCATGCTCTGTGGATAAATCTGAAGTGGCCATTTGGAAGAATATACTCTTCTTGAAGATAGCATGGTTCTCGCAGCCCACTTCCTGCTAATGCAGAAAGGGGATCGTAGGGATTGTATTAGAGGTCAAACTAGTCTATGCTTTATGGGCAATGGCGTTGAAAGAAAGGATATTCTCTCCCCTCCCCATTTTCCAGGCTTCTGTTTTCCCCAGGCTTATGGTTTAATTTGCAAAAAATTCCTTCCCACATTTAGGCTTCTGGTCTACTTTTATGTCTGTTAAATTCCATATATAAATAATCATACTGAAATATTTTGTTCAGGCATAGTGTTTGGGCCTGAAAACTCTGGTCTTCTATATAGTTTCTCCTGGGATTGACCAAGCCTCCTCCCTACTAAATTAATGACAGCTATTTTGCACTTACCCAATTTGCTCTAAGTCAGTCGTATTGGGGACATGACTGAGAAAGGCTTGGGTGTCCTGTCCTGCTCAGGCTATCTCTTGAAAGCCACTTATAATTGCTTCAGTTTGGGGTGCAGAAGTTTTTGCCTCTTTCAGTCCTTGGAGGCACCAGTCACTCTACTCTCCACCAAACTGGATTGTTGTCTACAGGCAGAAAGAGCTCCCTTAGAAGAGCTGTATTCCTTGCATAGATGCTGGCAGGCTGGCTGACCCTATCCTGAGATCTATTTGTGGCAAGTTGCTGGTGAAAGTGGCAAAATGTATCCAACACACCCCAATATTCCAAATGTTTCTATTAATTTCTCCTTGAGTTTCAGGTTTTGATGGCATGCGATCTGCCATGAGAATGACTGTAGACAATAGCTTAGTGTTTTGTCACAACATAAAAAGAGTCACCAAACTTTCAGGCTTTAATATCTGTTCATCTCCACCTAATGCCTGCCCACCAAACTATCTACTTATTTTGGGTTCTAAACTCTCAGCCACTCACTTCTAGTACCAAATTCTGTAAAAGTTTGGGTATAGTTTGGGCTGCTCTAACAGGGGCTGTAAATAAATAACTGTGGCTTCAACAAAATGTGTATTTCTCTTTCATGTAACAGTCTAGGTATAAGTTCAACACTGGAATGATTACCCTATGGTGTCAAGTACCCAGGATTCAGTATTGTTGCTCTGTCATTCCTTACCTACAAGCTCAAAAATGACTAAGCACATTCGCTCTGTTGGCAACCAGCAGGGAAGGAAAATGGGGAGGGGAGAGCATACACTTTCTCTTAATGCCATTGCCCATAGCACACATCACTTCCATTTGCATTCTGTTGACCATAAGTTAAAATTTCATGGTAATTTATAGTCTTGTTCTACAAAATCGTGTAGCCAACTAAAACTCAGGAATTATCTCACTATGAGAAAGAAAGTGGGAATGGATGTCAGGTGGCAACAAACAGTATAGTTGATATCAAGTCAATAATCTTGATTCCATTCTTCACTTCCCACCCTCTCCTCAACATATGGTCATCTGAGTTCTGGCCTTCACCTCTCATTTGTATCATTCCCACCAAGGTCACCTTGTCATAGCTCAATGAAAGCTGTTCTTGACCTTCTCAATCCCATTGTAGCATCTGATCCATTAGACCTCTCCCTCTCCCCCAAGCCCCATATCGAATCATCAAGACCTCTCAGGTCTATGTCTGGAAACAATTGCTGAATCTTCCCACTATTTCCATTCTCATGCAACTAACATAGGCCACCATCATCTCATGCACAGCCTTAAAATTGGCCTGTTTGCTTTTACTACCTCCCACTTCCATTTCACATCAATTCATTCTCCACCTCCGATCAGAGTGATCTTTTAAAAATGAAAGCTCAGCAATCAGTCAGTGACTGCTTAAAATTCTTTAATGGCTTCTCAGCACTTTCAGGAAAAAGCACAAAGTTCTTAACTGGTTTGCAAGGTCCTGCAGAAACAGGCTTTGTTATTTCTCCAGCTTCATCTCTTAAAATAAGCCTGTATTCTCTCCTCACCTTTTTGTTCCAGGCATATTGAAATAACATTTACATACCTATGTCCTAGGTCCTCTTGTATCTCTGCTGGCTGTCACTATGCTTCAGGCATTATACGAAGTTATTTCCACACATTGGAATTTTATTTATTTATCTCCTTATTTTGATTTTTATTTATTTATTTTTAAGGAATAAAAATTTTCTGTATTTAAGAAGACGTACAATGTGATGTGCTGATATATGCATACATTGTGCAATGATAACCACAATCAAAGTAGTTAACATATCCATCACCACCATACCTACTTTTCTTTTCTCTGGTATTGTTAGAACACATGAGATCTGTTCTCTTAGTAAATTTCAAGTATACAATATGGTATTATTAACTACAGTCTCGGTGCTATACACTAGGTCTCTAGAACTTGTGCATCTTATAATGGAAAGTTTGTACATTTTGATCAATATCTTCCCCTTTTGCCTATCCCCAGCCTCTGAGACCCTTCAACTCTGTCTCTACAAGTTTAACTTTTTTTTTTAAATGAAGTTTCACATGTGAGAGAGATCATACAATATCTGTCTTTTTGTGTCTGACTTATTTCACTCAGCATAACATCCTCCAGGTTCACTCATGTTGTCACAAATGGTAGAATTTCTTCCTTTTTTATGGCTGGATAATATTCCACTAAACGTATAAGCCATTTTTCTTAAGTTGTTTCCATATCTTGGCGACTGAATGATATTGCAATGAACATGGGAGTACAGATGTCTCATTGAGATAGTGATATATATCCAGAAGTGGGATTGGTGAATCATATGATATTTCTATTTTTAATTTTTTTTAAAACCTCCAAACTGTTTTCCATAATGGCTGTACCAATTTATATTCCCGACAATAGTGCTCAAGGGTTTGATTTTCCTCCACATCCTTGCCCACATTTGTTATCTCTTGACTTTTGGAGAATAACCATCCTAATAAACAGGTGTGAAGTAATAGCTCATTGTGGTTTTGCTTTGCATTTCCCTGATAATTAGTGATGGTGAGCATCTTTCATATACCTGTTAGCCTTTTGTACTCTTCTTTGGAAAAATGTCTATTCGTGTCCTTGCCCACTTTTTAACCATGTTATGTGGTTTCTTTGCTATTGAGTTTGTGAAAATTATAAAAGGAAACTTTATTTAAAATGGAAGTGTTGAATTACTATATTGTATACTTGAAACGAATGGAAAGAAAATAAAAACTTAGAGAAAAAATAAAATAAAATGGAGTCAGGGGGCCAGAAGGGGGAAGCTCAGAGGCTCTACTACGTATCATTTATTGCAGACCCACCAGAAGGAGACATACCTTGTAAACTGATACTACTTCAGCTACTGCTTTACTACCCCAGCAAGAGGAAGAAAGGTCTTTCTTCTTCCCTGATGACAGCCCAGCCAATGAGAGACTGTCACAACTTTAGCAATGAAAAGCCACTCTACTTGGATCTCCTAGTTTACTCCAATGACTTTTAATATACCATAGCCCTCCTGACTTCTCCCTTTGTCTATAAAAGTGTTCCTCTCCTTTGTTCTCCAGACTTGCTATAGCTTATTTGTCCCGAGTGGCAGTTCTCTGCGATTGCTGAATAAGCCAATTTTTTTTTTTAACTGGTAACATAACTGGCAGTTTTATTTTTAAGATTAAACTATTCATATGAGCTCCTTATATAGTTTGGATATTAACCCTTTCTTGGATATGGTCTGCAAATATATTCTTCCATTCTGTAGGTTGCTTTTTTATTTTGTTGATGGTTTCCTTCCCTTTCCTTTCCTGTGCTTTTTAGTTTCATGTGGTCCCAATTGTTCATTTTTGCTTTTGTTGCTTATGCTTTTGGTGCCAAATTTCCTCTTTCATTTTTTCTAGAAGTGTGATGGTTTCAGTATTACATTTAAGTCTTTAAGCCATTTTAAGTAGATTTTTGTGTATCGTGTAAGGGAAGGGTTCACTTTCATTCTTTTGCACATGGATATACAGGTTTCCCAACAGTATCTATTGAAGAGATAGTCTCATATCCACCCATCTCTGGGGGTCACCTCTGGGGAGTCCCCTCTGTGGCAGCTCATTTCTGAGGTTCATAGACACCCACACTCACAGGGAAATAAACAGACACCACAAGCACAGAATCACACCAGCCTCACCTGGGAACTCAGGTATGAGGCTTACAGACAGACCCACACACAGACCCACACTGCAGACATGGCCAACGACACCCTGAGGAAAACACACACACACACACACACACACGCACACACGCATACACGCACACACACAGATACAATCAGGAAGACCCAAAGGGGCAGCAAATTCACATGCGTAACTAGTATACACACATACAAAACCCAGATATACATAGACACTCCCATATGGACACACATGTCCCCGAAAACGTACATAATGGGCAGGGGCTTTTGAAAAATGTGGTCACGCGGGGTTTCCATTGTGATCTATCAGGGGCTCAGGCCTCTGATTGGTGGAGAGAGGCTATACAGCATCCGGATTGCTATGGCAACGCTCAAACAGGTGAAGACCTGGAAGGAGAGGGATCTTTCTCTGCTCCATCTTTTCCTGACAGTTTACTTAACCGGCTACTTGTGTCCTTCTCACCTAGTGATTTACTGATCTGTTGACCTACTAACCTTTCTAACCCTCCTCCCTCCGCTCTTGTACTTGATCATTCCTGGTACCGTCCCTGACTCCCTTCTACTCCTGACACACCCCTCTCCCCAATCCCACCCCTATTTAAATCCCACCCCAACCTCAGTTACCACTCCGCCCCCTTTCCTACCCCCTCCCTTCCCCTCCCACCCCCACCTCCTCTCCACCTCCATCTGCACCTCCTCTCTGGCGCCCCAGCTCCCCCTGAAAGGACTAGGACATAATGGTTCAGAAGCTGTTTTTCTGTATCCTCTTACTTGGGTATCCCGGTTACCCAAACACGAATCTGAGTACACATCCTACATCAGTGCTTTCTTCCTTATTTATTTATTTATTTATTTATTTATTTATTTATTTATTTTTGCACACTGTGGTTAAAAAACAGCTTTTCCATAGAATCCTTGATGAGAACTCGGTTCTTTCTGAAAACCGAGGACCTCAGGGCAAGGTTTCTCGACCAGCTTGTTCTGGCCACAACTGTACACATCAAGTTGTGGATCCTGTCTGGGCCGCTTGGTACAAAAAGAGTAGCATTGACAGGATGGAAACCTGAGCTTCATAGTGTCAAGAAAGAAGGACCTGTGAAGATACTAAAAGCCACTGAGATCTTTGTCTTAAATAAGGTGCCTGTATGATGTTTGAATTATACCTCATTAAAACTGTTTCTAAAAATGTCAGAAACATTTAATAGGCGCTATTTAATAGTATTAATAGTATTTCATAGTATTAGACTGGCTCCTGGAAGTGCTGTCAAGATCCTGCTCCAAGCTTTGTAAGTTTACAGTCCATCTTATATGTAGTTTGTTTTCCTATCAGCGCATTGTTCATATTTGTGCAGTTTGGTAGCCCTGGGAACAGTGGTATCTGAAGCATTGGTGTTGGTACTAGAGAGTTAAAAAGTGAAATGTCCTTTGTGCTCTGTGCTTTCTGGTTTGTTCACTTTTAGGATCTTGTGAATCAGCCCTCTCCCTCTGGTCTTGGGGGCTGCTGCCAAGACTTGTGTGTCCAAACAGGTTGATTAGAAGCTCAACATCAATGAAGTGGCCTCACCCTGCTTGGACATTTATAATAGGAAAATCACTATGAGTGATGTGATCAGGAAGTGAATGAATTCTTGTCCTTTCTTTAGCCAGATATGTGCAGAGGGTCGATTTACTCAAACCCAAAAAGGTCTCGAATGTCCTTACGATTGTCCAACTATAAAGAAATACCTGGTTCCCAGTGTGAATGTTTCATTCTATCATTAAAAAGAAAAACCTGTACTCCCAGGAGCCGGAGACAGAGAGACAGGGAACACCCATAGAGAGAAGTAGATTTCTTTAGATTAGCATGCACCAGATTCTTAGAGAGGGATCTACAAAGTCCCAAGTCAGGAACAACCTAAATTGAGACAGAATCCTCCTACATGAATACCTCCAGTCAAAACAGAATCTATTCTATTTCTTTTGAGTCTATGAAGGAGGAAATTTCTTGGTTCTGTTTATTGGAAATTCCCCCCTCTATCTAGAATGCATCTCACAGATCAGTTCAGCTCTCTCTCCCTCCCTCATCTCTGAATTCGTCCATAAACTAACTTGTCTTGCATTCCCCGCCTCCACCTAGTCATGGCCATCGTCTGTGAGAACCTGGCGTTATTGACCCCATTGGATCTAATCTAGTTAAGATTAACTACTGATATCAGCTTCCATATAGCTGCCAGAGGTATCAAGAGTGCCCAGGACTTAGAATGTTTACCATTGGTGTCAAGATGGCCTCTGTCTTTGGTGCGTTTGATCCCCATGATCAATCATTGAGCGGATAGCTCCTGCTTTCTTTAGACAGTGGCCACTCAAAGACAGTGTACATTTCCCACCAGCACACATTTTAGTGACCTCAGTTCTGAGAGCTGAAGATACAAGTGGTACACATTTTGGAGGCTGCTTTCTAGAGAGATTTATTGGCACAAAATTAAAGTTTGGTATGTGAATTAGTATGAATTGCATTGTGAGTGTATTTTCTCCTAAAATACTGGTAAGTCTAGTTTTAGTAAAATGATATGTGTTCTGTTGTTTTGGTGACCATATTCAGGACTTTTGTATTCTTTTAGAAAGTAATTTTCATAGTAGCTATTGATTGATTTAGGTTCAACACTATGAAATAGGAACTTGACTTTATTGTATTGGCTATTTGGAGATGTGTGTTCAAATAACTTAAAATCTCATAGATTTCATCAAAATAGACAAGATCACCTGATTATGCAAATCTTTATTTACTTCAGAAATCTGACAACCTGAGTTGTGATTCAGATTCAAAGTAAACCTTGAAAGTAAAATCTCATGAGGCACCTGGATAGCTCAGTTAAGCATCTAACTCTTGATTCTGGCTCAGGTCATGATCTCATAGTTTGTGAGTTTGAGCCCAGCATCAGGCTGTGTGCTAACACCGTGGAGACTGCTTTGGATTCTCTGCCTCCCTCTCTCTCTGTTCCTCCCCCACTCTTTTTCTCTTTCAAAAATAAACATTAGAAAAAAGAAAACCTCCGTGCTTTTAGAAACTAAACAGTAATGTAGAATTTATTTTTGCTGGAATAATCCCATGTTATTATAATAACAGCTTCCCATCTCTCAGTCATATCCATATCTGTAAACATCTGGCTCTATAACAATCTCATTTAAACCTCTAGTACATTTTCATTGTTACTTCCTCCCATCCTTCTATAAACTTTGGTGTATTTTTGGAAATGTTCCAAAGTATTTTATCCAGGTACTTCATGAATGTACAACAGAAGTCATTTACTTCTTGTCTACTAAAAGTTTGCATTTATTTTTTTATTTTGTTTTTTTTTTTCAATTTTAAGTTGGCTGATAAATTCTTAAGTTCTGCTAACTATTTAAAAATTGTTCCAGTGTGTTTGTCAGCACTATAGAATTTTTAAGATGGCCTATTAGGTTTCCCAACAGCTGCAGTGTGGTATAACTTATGTATAATAACAAGACCTTTGTAAAGATTACAGTTTGTTGATATGTGATATAGATAAGAAGCAATGAAGCCATCGCCATAGTAAGTAAACAGTCATCACTCCCACAAGTTTGCCCCTGCTCCTTTGTAAGCCTTGTGTCTGCCTTGTCCTTCATGAGGAGGCATTTGAGAGATGTGCTTATAACCTCCTGGAGGCTGGTTGAAGGTTTATAAAGATGATTCTTTGTAACAGATATTATAAATGTCTTTGATATTCCTCATTGTCTCAAATGTTATTTCAGCTTGTCCATATTTTGGCTGGCCATTTCCCTTTTGGCTCTCGTGTATTTGGGATTCTGTGGAAGCTTACCATTATTACTGCCACCCTTGCAATTTGTGCATGTCTGGTTTACCTCTGGAGAGTTGTCCTTGCTGTGAGTATACTAAAGTACCTTATAGATAGGCTTGTAATCATAAGTAAGCAGAATTTTTTTTTTTTTGGTAAGCACAAATTTTTAACTAGACCTATTGTATGCATTCAGTACTTCAAATTTCCCTTTAAGCACTGCGTTCATTGCAGCCACAAATTGTAATAATTCCAATGTTCATTATCATGTAGATGGAAATATTTTTAAAATTCTGTGAATTGTCTTCTTTAACCCACTTCTTTTACAATATCTCTATTCTATCTCTATTCTCCATCTTCTATTAGAATATCTCTAATATTTTTTTGTAGTTTTCCACCTGTCTTTCTGTTATTGATGTCTGGCTTGCATTTGTATTCTGAGAACATATTGTCTATGATTTTGTTGACTTTAAGTTAAGATGTATTTTCTGACCCTGAATATGGTCCATGTCAGTGAATGTTCTATGTGAGTTTGAGAAGAATGTGTAGTTGTCTATTGTTGAAGTGTTCTACAGATGGTAATGCCATCCAGGTGATTGATGATGCAGTTCAGTCCAACTGTGTTCTTAAATTTGAATGTCTGTGTGCTCAACCTGCCAATGACTGATAGAGGGTATTGAATTCTTTCAGCCATAATAATGTGTATGTCTGTTTCTCCTAGCAGTTGTGTTAGTTTTTGCCTCATGTATTTTGACACTCTGTTGTTAATACATGCACATTAAGGAATATGTTTCCCTGGAGAATTAAGCCTTTTTTATTGACCTCAGTATGTCCGATAATTTTCCTTACTTTGTAGAATGTTTTGAAAGATAATTTCAGTGGCCACAGAATTCTCGGGGATGGGTTCTTTTCTTTTAACACTATAAACATTTCATTCTTCGTGATTGCATGGTTTCTGAATTCTGAGTATTTTTTTTTCCTGGTTCCTCTTGGGTACGGTGTTATTTCTCCCTTCTCCCTGTAACTCCAGCCCTCAACACTTCCCCTTACCTTATTCCAAATTGTTTGTTTTCAGTTTTTTGTTGATTGAATAGTATATGTCTAGGGGTAGTTTTTTGTTGTAGTTGTTGTGGTAGGGTTTTTTTTTGTGGGGGGGGTATTTATCCTGCTTGGAATTCTTTTAGTTTCCTGGATCTGTGGTTTACGACTATCATTAATTTTGGAAAATTCTCATGGTCATGTTCACTTCAAATGTGTCTTCTTTTCACTTCTTCTCCAGGTATTCCCATTTTGTGTATGTTACACCTTTTGTAATTGTCCCACTGGTCTTGGATGTTCTGTGTTGTATTTTTAATTATTTTCTTTGTGTTTCTGTTTCAGATGTTTCTACTCGATTTTTCCTTCTGCTTGTTGAGTCTTTCCTCAGCTTATATTGTGTGTGTTAATATATCCACAAAGGCATTTCTTATTTTTGTTATGGTGTTTTTGATTTCTAGAACCAAAATCTCTTGGATCCTAGAGTTATCATCTCTGTGCTCACACTCACCACCTCTTCTTGCATACTGACCACTTTTCCCATTAGAGTTATTCTCCTATTAATCAGAGCAGTTTTAAATTCCCAGCCTGATTATCCCAACATCTCTGCCTTAGGAAATATGAGTCTAATGCTTGCATTCTGTTTTCAAAATATGTGGCTTTTCCTTTTAGGGTACCTTGTAAGTGTTTTTGAGAGCTGGGAGTCATATCCTTGTTTAAAGAAACTGAGGTGAATAGGCCTTGAGTGTGAAGTTTTGTCTTCACCTGGCTAGGTTTTAGGCTGAGTTTACTCCCCTGTGAGACAGGAAGGAGGAAGAGCACTGTAGTTGAGTATTTCCCTTCATCTGCATTGCTTGTGTTTAGGAAAACCCCCATTAGGTTTTGGAGAAATAGTTTCTCTTGAGGGCAGGCCTTCTAAGGAAGAACAGAATACCATGAGTTTATGTCTAAATGGCTGTTTTTCCTCTTTTCCTGCCAATTTAGAAATCTTTCCCCTCATAAGGAAAATATAAATATTATGTATTTGTAAGTCCATCTCTCTTTCCATTTCCCCTGCTTAGGAAAGGAAACATGTGATGTTAAAGGACTATCCATGGTTTTCTATTTGCCCTCCATAGATACACTTTCCTATAACAACATTATTATGACTTGCTTTTTGATAACACATTGATATTCCAATATCCTGGCAAGATGTTGGGGCTGGCTTCAGCCCCATTTAAAACTTTTGAGTAGGGATATGCATTCTAGGAGTCAGGAAAATGTGTCTTTACCTTTTGTTAAAGTAGAGTCTGGCCTAGATTTTACTGAGCTATAATTCACCAAGGGATGATTCGGGTCTGGGTGTTATTGGATCCCCAAGACCAGGTTCTTGAGTCTCAGTGTCCTAGGAATGAACACTGAACTCAAGGGAAACAAAGCAGGTAGAGTTTATTAGAGATAGCTCGTATACAATGGAGCCAACAAGAAAGAGGCATATCGCTCCCTAAAGGGGTAGTGTGCCAGGCTTATAGAGGCACTTTTCCAAAGAGTGAGGGGCTGGGAGTGGGGAAGCATCCGTTAGTCCCACAGTCATTATCTTGTGGTTGTTACTTTTCAGTGGACACAAGACCATCACAGGATGGTTTTCCATGGTTGACATTCTTTTAGGGCTCCTAGAAAACAGAAATACTTGTGCAGTCAGGCTTTAAATTATTACTTCTAATTTTGCCCAGACAACCATTACTCCCTAATACCTGTGATCTCTCTTTTGTTCACGTTTCCAGAAGGAGGTATAGAAGCTTTTAACCCTTGCCTCAGACCACTGC
This sequence comes from Acinonyx jubatus, assembly GCF_027475565.1. Lineage (NCBI taxonomy): Eukaryota > Metazoa > Chordata > Mammalia > Carnivora > Felidae > Acinonyx > Acinonyx jubatus. Next base: position 11,866,936 of record NC_069398.1, on the reverse strand, counting down.
CTCTACACGAGTGAAGTTCCTTTTGTTTTTCTTATACCTTCTTACAGGGAACACTTTTTCCTTTTTTTTTTTTTTTTTTTGAAATGTTAGCCATCTTTTCCTTTGTTGCCTGTGCTTTTTCTCTAGTCATGTTCCACTCTCTTTCTCATTTGATGACTTTTTTTTTGGAAGACCCTCTGTTTTTAGTGATCTAGGAAAATCATAGCACCTGACATGTTGTAATTGTTTATTGATTCAGAGAGCAGCCAACTCTACGATTTTAGAAAGCTTTCTAGAGAATGAAAGAGGCATATCTCACTACAAAGGTTTTCCTTTTCTTTCCTCTTCCCTTCCTTCCTCCTTCGCTTCCTTTCCCTTCCCTCCCCTCCATCTCTCTCCCCCGCCTCTCTGTGGGTCTCTTTCTTTATTTCTCTCTCCCTTTCTCTCTCTCTCTTTCTTTCTTTTGGACTTTCAAATGATCCTAGGTTCTGGATTTCAGTGTGGATATTGGGTTCGACTACAAGAGAAAAAAATCTGAAAAATATTTTATTTATATATTTTTAAAACTGTCTGCATTATGCACTGACAAAATTGAATACGTTGATGTTTATGGAATAGAATGCAAATCTATCTTTTAGTGAAAATAAGCCATGAATCTTTATGCTTTTATCAGAAATGGTTTATAAAGAATCATGAACTAAATATGAAATTCTAATTTTTGCTTATGTTTAATATTATGAATTCATTATGCTGAACAAAATGATCATTGTAATTTCATTGCTTTACATTTAATATTTTATCAGAAAGAATACGTTTTTACTAATAATATGTTTGACCTCAAACTTATTTTGTTTCTTCCTCTCTCAGTTAGAGCCTCAAGTATATCAAGGTAAGATTTAAGGTTTTAGTATTCTTTGTAAGTTTTTTTCAGTACTGGTGTTTGATGTGGGTTTTAATTTTTTAACTAGGGATAAATATGGTGACTTTTGATGTCTAATTGACTTGTTAACTCTTGAAAATCTTTCTCTTCCCTGTTTGGAGGCTAAGTGACAATGTGGAGGGATTTGGCATCTCTTAAGAGACCAGGGGAGGAAAACATTATAGGAGGAAGGAGAACAGGATGAGTGTAATTTTGCATAGAAATGGTTAGGAAGCAAGTGGTGATATGAGTCCGAGGTTTGGAGTGAGTACTTTTCCATGACATGGCTCTTGGTGAAATGTGAAGATGAGAAAACCCTCTTTGAGTCTGTCAAGTGGCCTAAGCTTAGAGAAGAAGCCAGATATTGCCAGGCAGTGTGTGTGTCACAAGAGAGGTTTAAACCATGGTTTTGAGTCTGAGATGGAGGGAGCCATTCATGCCAGGGGAGAATGAGAAGTGAACGTGATGCAAATGGGGGTAATGTATTCTGCATGGGCCCTATAGACTGTGGTGATTCTGTGTTGAGAGCCAGGGTGGCTGCCTGACACTTAGTAAGCCCTCAAAGGCTGGTGCTCATCACTGTGAATGCAGCAGTGGTCGCGGTGAGAAGAGCGAACTCAGGGCATGAGAGCTCTCACACTGGGCCACTAGAAGAGAAGTTTGCACTTTGAGCTTGTTAGAGGAGTCAGGGTTCTAGAGCTTACACGTATAGTGATCTCAGTGAAATAAGGTTCCTTGGGTTTAAAATGCTACTAAAACTTGCTTTCTTCAGGCACAATAAGAAAGCAAAAAAGTTAGTTACACCCACGTGTCAGATAATGTGTCTCTGCTGCTAATACAGTGGGATTATTCGATGTCACCAGTTTGGTAACAACCTTAGAAATTGTTTTATCTCTTTTTAGTTAATTTACAGCAAATAACTGAAAAGATCAACACAGTGAAGAAAGAAAACAGAGAGCTGGCTGAAGCAATATCCATTTGGGAACTGAAGGTAGCATTGCCCTTTCAAATATTTTTTTTTTTTTTTGTGATTTTATTTCAGTTATTTCACTTCTGGTAGTTCATCCTATTGACCTATTTCATGTGTTGTAGAAACACTCCCAATTCAAGACAAGCTTCACAAATGTAAAGAACTACCTCTTTATTTGTGAAAGGAATCACACATTAGAGATAGGTTTATCTACCATGATGCTATTTTTGAATTCTGATTCCTTTTTCATATGTTTTATGTATAGATCAATGAATCAAAGATACGTCTTCAAGAAGCTGAGAGAAGTAACATTCACTCCGCTGAAGCTCTTAAATTGAAAGTAAGAATCCCATGGGGTGCCCGGGTGGCTCAGTCAGTTGAGAATCCGACTTTGGCTCAGGTCATGATCTCACAGTTCGTGAGTTTGAGCCCTGTGTCGGGCTCTGTGCTGACAGCTCGGAGCCTTGAGCCTGCTTCTCTGTGTGTGTGTGTCTCCCTCTCTCTGCCCCTTCCCTGCTCATGTTCTGTCTCTTTCTGTCTCTCAAAGATGAATAAACATTAAAAAATAAAAATAAAAAAAAAGAAAGTAAGAATCCCTTCTTTGCCTGGATTGCATTCTAAAAACACAAGTAAAATAATGAATTATTATTACTCATTCAACATGTTTTGTTGAAGGAGCACATCAAAAAATGTTGAGCACTTTACTTAAAATTTAAATGACACCCTTCAAAGTGCACTTGCTACCTTGCAATCAGAGAGAGAGAGGAATGTCAAGAAATCGGAAGTGATGAGTTGGCTGCTGAGTTTTACTGTAACTTGGCTTTGGAGGCTTTTTGTTCATTGGGTGAGGTGAGCACAGCATATTCTTTTGCTGTTTACCACAGTAGAGAGTGGGCCTCTGGGAGCCAAACCTCCATCCTCACAAGGACCTGGAATTTCACTTAGGACCACCCTGAGGAGTTTTGCTATTTCAAGGACTAGCAAGTGTCTTTTATTTTCATAGCTGGGTAATTACCACCTCATTCAGCCCTGCCCTCCCAACATATGGAGAAAATCCTCCAAGACAGTTGAGAGATGAAGGGCAATAGCCAAATCGTATACTGCCCTCCTCCCTTAATGCTGAACAATGTTCAGTGTGAATATTCCCCTAAGAAAGCCATTTGTGAGCTCTTTGACTTGAACTATATTCCATGTTCTTTGCCTTCTCATTGTTATATTTATGCTTTGGGATCTTTCTTTGTTGCCATGCATAGTCCTGCCGTGTTAGGTACACTCACAATGTTATGCGGTCATTATTTCTTGAATGTCTTTTTTTCATATCTGTCTTAAAGTCACAAGATGCAAACGGTCAATTTGAGGATCCAGAACTGAGAGCCGTGATGTCCAATAACTGTGAACTGGAAGGTATGTTGTCTGTTGGGGAGAAATGCCCATGTGGTGGCAATGAGTTTGCTTTGGGAAGGGAAGGAATAGCTTCCTGCCTTCGTGGTACTTGCCCTTTTCCTGTCACCCCAAAACCAAGTCTCATGTCATGTGCACACACAAAAATAAAATTCATTTCTTGACAGAAAGTAAAAAGGCCCTGGAGGACAAGTGTAATGCATTGAGGACTGCGAAAGCAGCCAAGGAAGCCAAAGTCAGACAGTTGAAGGAGAAAGTAGTCATCCTTGAAGAATTCTATGAAGAAAGAAAAGTGGCTATAGAAAAGTAAGATGTTCATGTGATAAGAGTCCCAAGTACTGTTGTATGAAGGCATGTGGTGGCCAGTATAGGTAAATGTATTTCTTTTAGAATTGGATCCAGAGTATTTTTGCCAAATGCATTCAGTAGAATTGTGCCTGCCCTCCCTGCCTTGCTTTCTGTAACCTGCATTTTCCTTTCTGTCCTTAGTGCTTTCCACACGTTGTTGTGTCATGTACCTAGGGTGGACGAGGGAAGGCATTAATCACATTGATACCTGGATTCCCTCTGGATCCATTTACATTGTCCTATAGGTTTCAATCCCATCACATTGTCCTATCAGCCAGGAATTAGGTCATCTTCGTTCAGCACCAGACTTGGGTCAAAAATATCTATGGGAAAAATGGAATTACCTTGCTGTAGAAACAATGGACAGTTGTTTGGGATGCCATCAGTACTGGATCCCTTCATCCAGTCTGCAAGTGAGATTTGCAGGAAATGTGTCTCATGGGTTCATTACAAATTTGGTGCACCACTCACATGTTTCCTCTTTTGTCCAGTATTTTCTTTTGTTCTCAGGAGGAGATCAGGGACCTTAAAGTCCCTCATTCACATTGAAAAGTAAACTCTTCCTTCTCTTCCCTGAGACTCAGCTTTGTGTTAGTCCTTCTCACACCTGGGGTGGGGGCTTCTCTGTCTCACTTACATCCTGTTTTTGTTACTTTGTAAGCTCTGACCACCTCTCTTTGCAGTACAGCAGGCTCTGTGGCCTCTTCCCTGTTTTGTGTGTTGTGTGATATGTCTGCCTGTTTCTGTTTTCCAAATGCACAGCCTTAACCCAAGAGTCTACAGGCTCCTCTCTTTGCAGCCTGTCATCGTTTTCTGGAACGGCTAGTAGCCAAAGGAACTTAGAGATTGAGGACCTTATGGCTTTTCCCATGTGTTCTGGAGATAACCCCGGGAAGATACACTGCACTCCATACTAAAGTCTCTAGGCTTGTTGACTACTACTATACCGCCTCTCTGTGGGATCAGTGTTGTTGTTGTTTTCCTCTTTCTTGTCATGTGATTAACATGTTAAAGCTATTTGTTAATTGGAAATGCGGAAAGACTTCCCTCTATCTTTACATTGTGTGCCTTGTACAACTTAGAATGCACAAAGACATTGTCATAACTCACCACCATCACCACCTTCACGTCTTTGTTGGTAAATGAACTGTTGGGAATCCTTTAAAATGTATCTTAGGTAAAAATATTCTGAACACGAGGTCCTTCAGTTGTGTTCATATGAGCAGGTTCTGTTTGTCTCCAATCAGTGTTAGAGCTGATACCATCGCTTATGACACATCCATGGAAATTTATACCAAAATCAAAACACCTTTGCATTAATTCTGTTACAGGAATTTCAACCTCTTTTTTTCCATAGGGTATATATTACTCTGTGTCTTGTACTGTGCTCAAAATCAGAATTCCTTATGAATTCAGGTAAACACATGTGGGCTTAGTAGTCATTGACAAGTAACATGTTCCTCACAGCAAACACTTTCTCAGTTCCCCGGCAAGGCTCCAGGCATCCCCAACTCCCCAGTGGTCTTGTGGCCTTTGACAGCAATTCCAGAGAGGGAAGACCCCTTTCACAGGGAGGGAAGCAGAGGGGACAAAATAAGGAGCCGGCAGGAAAAACTTTTCCCCAGTAGTAGCTGTGATTTCGTGTGCAGAGAATCAGGTGTTTATTTGCACTCAATTTTTTTTTGTGTTTGGAATATGCCAAAACCAGAGCTTCTATAGTCACTGTAGTGGAGGGATGCAGGGTGATCCTGGACATAGATGTCTGACTGTCTGGAATATGCTACTTCATTAGACTGGAATTCCTTCTTTGATTCCTCTAAGATGGCACCATTTTGTTCTACATTCTAAGACATGGGCAGGGACGTGTGGTGACCGTAGTTTAACCTCCAGCATTTATTTGCCTAAGCTGTAGGTGGTACCCAGTGGGAGAGATGGGGTTTTCAGGTACTGATGCTACTCCCTTGGATCCTGGTGGCTGAGAAGTTGGCAGGTGCTGACATATTCTTCTCTGGGTTTCAGCTGCTTTTGGTATTGGTTCTCTTGTCTGCTATATGCACATAGCTGTCACTTCTGTTCTGCAGGGCAGCATGGATCCATGGGGACCTCCTCCGTTAACTGGAAGATTCTGCACACCCTACCCTAGAGGTCCCCCCATGGGCTATAGGGCATGTCCACCTCCTGAGCCTTGGTGGCCCTGGGGACCACCCCGGACCTCTCTACCTACAGCGCGTGGTAAGATGATCTGAGCAGTATGAGTTGACTTGCAAAGCACCTTCATCTAATTTTTGTTGTTGTTGAGTCTTGGACAAGGTGCAGAGGTGGTACCACAGACCATTGCAACGCGAGGGAAAAGCGTTTACCGCCATAACCACATTCCTTGAGTTTCTCTTGATCGACATATCATCTTTGTGTCATTTCCCACACCCTGTGTTGGTACAGGTGTCTCTTGTGGAGATGGAATGGGGCTGTATACACAAAAGCAGACATAGGGCTTCAGCAGATGTGTGCTGTACACAGTCCATGTGCTGGGCTATGGGAGGCATGAGGCTCAGCCTAAGGTGTATCTGTCCAGGTGAGCCACCAGCCATCCATAGTTGTTTGATGAGTTATGAAAACACCTGAACCAGGGCGTTTATGGGTCTCCATCGAGGTTTAAGGGGTGGTTCTCCCCTTTACCTTGGGATCACCTGAAGCATGTGGGGCTCCCCTCTGCATGTGACTTGGGATCTGACTGGGCCAAAGAGTTTAAGATGCTTGAGGAATGAGGGGAGGGTTTGTTTTTTTAATCTCTGCACAGTCTCCTCAAATCAGAATAAACCTCCATCCCTTCTACGGCCTTTTGCAGATCCCGAAGTTGCTCCTGGGAGTGAGAACAACACAGACTCTACCAAAAGGGCCAAGAAGGATAAGGTAAACGCCATGGCCGTTTTCAGTAAAACTCTTCTGGGAAACTCTCATTTTTCTGTTCAGTGCTCTCTCCTGGCACTGTGTCTGTTTTGTGTGTTGTATGATACGTCTGCTTGTTTTTCTTATTTTCCAAATGCACAACCTTAACCCAAGTGTCTATGGGCTTCTCTATTTTCTGCCTGTCAACTCCTTATAGTAAGTTTAGAAGCCAAACGTATTTAGAGGTGAGGACCTTAGGACTTTTCCAGTGTGTTCCTGGAAATAACCCAAGTAGGATGACCCCACACTCCACCTGGAAGTCTCCTGGCATGCCTCATATTTCCTGGACCTCCTCAATGTGGAATCATTGCTCTTGCTGTTTCTTCCTTTCCTGTTTCTGTCTAGGGGATTAACGTGTTCACAAAATCTAAGGTTATCCTTATGGTTCAAAAATGCAAACTGCCTTCACTCCAACTTAGATTTTTGTATGTGTCATTTAGAGTGGTCTTAGACAAACTAAATTTCATACCCATCACCCTTCAGCTTTTTTTTTTTTTTTTTTTTTTTTTGGTGAATGTGCTGTCCAGAATCCCTTCAGGTGTGCCCTGGGTGTAAATACTCTGAACTATTTTTGTGACATATTTGTCCTAGAAAACATGCACTGGAACATGAGTGGTGAAGAAGAGAAAATCCATAATTACCTGCATTGTAATTCCCCACTGTGTCCTTTATTTGTGTTCCCATGAGCAGTTTCTCTTGTGTCCTGGGTCACTCTTACAGGTGGAACATGGGCATTTGCAGCAGAAACAAATGTGCATTTGTGATAATTCTGTTATTTAGAATTTCAGCTCATTTTTCTAGAGGACACAATTACCTTGCAAATTGTACTGTACTTAAACTGAGAAGTACTTCTGAATTAAAATAAATTAGCTAAGCTTAACTAACATGTATAGATCGGTAGCATGTTTCTCTAAGAATATGCATCCAGATGTTTTTCAGGACCTCAGGATCCCCACCCCTCTATGTGTCTCTGTGCCCGTGGATAGCACTTCTAGAGAGGAGAAGACCCCATTGTCGGGAGAGAAGCAGATTGGGCACAGGCGGGGGCTTAGAGGCAGAGCTTTGAGCCACGAGGGCTATGATTCCATGTGTGGAGCTTGGGATTGTCATTCCTTCCCATTCAGAAGTTCTTCACTTACAAATAAGCAGCCTCTGTGGTGGAGTGGGATGAGAGGTGGCAGGTGATCCTGGACTTAGATGCCTTCCTATTGGGAATATGCTATTTTGTTAATTTGGCATTCACACCATATATCCACTAGGACAAGAGCCGTTGCTGTTCTACATTTGCAGACATGTGAGGACACTAGTTTATCCCCATAGCATCCATTACCCACCCCAAAAGCTGTAAGTGGAACCCAAAGTATGGGTAGAGGCTCCCTGGTGCTGATGCTGCCCTCTTGGAACCTGGTGGGGGGAAAGCTGGCCGGAGATGATCACTGCTTCTTTGGGTTTCCACTCTTTGCTGGTGTTGATGCTCTGTTCTGTCCTATGAACACAGCATTTGTTTCTGTTCTGCAGGCCATTATGTATGCAAGAGGGCCTGGTCCTTTCCCAGGATGGTCTTGCAGGCCCTACCACATGGACCACCCTTCATCACCAGCCAAGGGCTGTGGGCCACCTCCCCCTCCTCCACCAGCTCCTCCACCTACTCCATTTGTAAGATGACCTGAGCTGGATGAGTGACTGGTAAAGCACATGCATCTTCTTCATGAAAGACTTGGTGGGAATGATGTAATGATGGTTCTGAGTCTTGGCAACCCACCTGCAAACCTGGCTAAGGACACTGTAACGTATCTCAAGTTTCTCAGGACTTACATACAAAGGGCTGTGTCATTTCCCTGTAATGAGGTGAGCTATAGGTTTCTCTTGTCGAAACGAAAGAGGATGTTTACACAAAGGCAGAGGTATCAGAGGTACTGGTGTGTTTTTTACAGACACAATGTTGTGGGTTCTGTGAAGGATGAGGTGCACCCCTAAATTTAGGTGCCTCAGGTGTCCTGTGTGAAAAGGGTCACATGCGTTATATGACACAGATCTTGTGATCACCATAATGGAAGCACCAGTGAAGGAATGGGGGAAACTTGAATCACACAGGAATAGAAGGAAAGTTGTGGAAGGTAAGCAGAGTTTGAGGAGGTGTGGAGGAGAGGCTGTTGGGGACAGTAGGTTGGAGTTGGAAGCCATTCCTGGCAGGGCCCACAGCCTGGGCAGGGAGCTTGAGGACAGCATGAGATCTGCAAAGAACTGCTTCGTGGGTGCAAGCACAGTGTACAATGCAGTCATCATCTCCAAAATGTCAACTTTACCGCATGCACATAGTTCATAATCTAAATACAGTTTGTTTTTCCCTTGGGTTTCTGAAAGGTCTGGACACGTATGAAAGAATGTGCTGGAGATTTGGGAAATTAAACTTGGTCTTAGGAAATGCCTAAGTTTGTGTGTCTCAGTGAGACTAAAAGTGAAGACAGGTTGTAGATCAGCTGAGCGGCTTCCTTGGCCTTCAGCCTGAGTCAGACTCTTAGTGGGGATTCAGGGTTGACCAGAAGCCGCCCCTGCTGGACTCCTGTCACCACACACCTGCATCTGCTGTCATCACCCTGCCTGCCAGTTTGCATCTCCAAAACTTCCCTCACAATATCCTGAGGCTTTGCCTGTGTTCCTGCTGTCTCATCCCTAATACCAGCTCCCAGTGGAGCCATCTCAGAACCTCAGCTTTGTTATCTGAGAAACAGGGATAGTGTTGGGTTCTGAGATCAGTATGATGAAGAGGTGACAACCACATAAGGAATTTGTAAAATAAATGGGATGAGTGGACACTCACCCTCCTCAGTGTGTAAATGAATGTATCTCCACACAGAAGCTCATCAAGAGATGTTCATTGAATTCCATTAAACTAAGAGTATAATGCCTGAGGCTGAGAGATTGGCAATCCCTGTTTCAAAAGATACAGCAAAGACCCCTGTGTTTTCCCTATTAGAATCCAGGTCCTACTTCACACAGGAGGAAAAGATAACTATGAGAAAGTGTACATTCAGGGATCTATATCTCAGACCTGAAGACAATCATCTTCCATTACTGGTAGACACACAGATGCAGCCACACAATTAAGTGTTCGTCCAAGGTATATTTTCAAGGACAAAACGCATAGGAGAGAACAGAAGATCCCATTGCTATAACCCAAAATCTCTTTGCCTTTCAGGACAACTTGAAGTTTGAAGAGGACCCTAAACTGTGACCAATAGGCTGTGGCGATGTGATATATTGAGAAAAGTTGTCTGATACGTGTATTTGAATGAATCCTTTCCCTGACCATTCCTGTCCCCTCTATTTTGTCTGTCCTCATTTCCTGTAATAAACCCATCATAGTTCTGCCTCTGTGTCAGTGTCTGCTTCCAGGAGGACCTACGGTCATTCTATTTCGATGCACACAGTGTGACTCCTGTATACAGTGTCACAAACAGGTAGAATCTACAGTAATAGGGACAGAAGACAAGTCATTATTTGAATTGTAGTGACTGCACATGTCCCCCTGGATCCTTCTGGGGTGGTGGACACAACCTTCATCTAGATCTGGTGATGGTTGTGTTCACTCCTCAGTAGATACTCACAAGCACACGGCACCTGCTAGTCACAGTGGTGTGTGGTGATCAGCAAGACAGCCATCAGTCCCCAGGGAGTGGCTGATTTCTGATTGCAAGAAATGGATGAGGGGTCAGCAGTGTCTCTGGTAGAACAATGAGGAAACCCTGCATTAATCCAGGTGTTGGGGACTTTTCCCACCTACGAGCTACCTCACAGGAGCACTAATCCAGGTGGGAGCTGAGGTAGACTAGTGGTAGTAGTTTTCGGGGTGAGTCTTATGATGTGCCATATTTCTCCCAGTGCTTTCTTTTTTTCTTCTAATTTTTGCAATGTTTATTTTTTTGAATGAGAGAGAAATACAGAGCACAAGCAAGGGAGGGGCAGAGAGGGAGAGAGGGAGACATAGAATCCAAAGCAGGCTCCAGGCTCTGAGCTGTCAGCCCAGAACCCGACCAGAGGCTCAAACTCACGACTCACGAGATCAAATCTGAGCCAAAGTCAGACGCTTAACTGACTGAGCCACCCAGGTTCCCCTCCTCCCACTGTTTCCTTAGTGAGGGATGGGCAGGGCAGAGGTCCATGACATGATACCCGTTCCTTCCTCACCACCATGGAGGAGTTGGTTGTAAGCATCTGGCTCTTTCCAGATCCTCAAACCCCATGCATTCTTCTCCAGAGCCCCTGACACCTGCAGGGCCCTCCTTTCTCCCAGGTTGTGAAGGTAACCAGCCCTCCAGCATCTTTGGGATCATGGCTCGGCCACCAAGGGGTCAAGGTCTGGCTGTCCACATGCTTCCCGGGAGTGTCTGGGAACAGCAATGCTGCAGTAAACGTCATCATTTGCAGCTTCTATAAAGAGGACTTTCATCCACTGTGATCAGGGCCTGGGCTTAAAACATGACAGGAGAGAGGGGGACACAGATATGTGGTGCCCTGATCCCTGGACAGGGCTGCACGGAACAGAAGGCACGAGGCCTGGGGAGAGGCAGAGAAAGAGACAGGCAGGAAAAGAGACAGTGAGTGATGGGGGAATTGCGCAAGTCCTAGAGAGTGAGAGAAAGAAACAGAGGGAGACAGGGGTAGGGAGAAGCAAAGACAGAAATGAAGCACAGAGGAAAGGACGGAGCTGGTCACGGTGTGCGGAGGGGGCTATAGGCCACGCAAAAGGGGCAAAAGGGGCTCTGTGAAGATGCTCTTAGGGTTGGAGGCAGAAAGGGTAGGAAACCTGGGTATTAGAGTTCCCTCAGTTCAAGGCTCCAACCTCACTGGGCCATTGCCCCTGGGAAGATGGGTCCCCCTCATTTTGCCTGGTGTGTTGGGGCCCAGTCTCAGGAATGGTCATGGAGAGAAATGGCTTGAGGGACAGCATGCAGTTCATTAGCAGGTAAAGTCCAGAGTGTGTCCCATGGGGAGGTAACCATGATCTGTCTCTGCCACCTCCCCCAGTCCCTGCTCCCTTCCCCACTGCTCCAGCATGACCTTCCTTATGTTCCACAGCCAGGCGTCAGGCATTGTGCTGCCCCCAGAGCCTATAGCCTGGAACTTGCACAGGTGGATTATTGATCTCAACCAAAAGTATTTGAGAATAAGGTCCATATTCTCCTTCTAGCACTAGTTATGTGCAACATGATAGGGGGTTGCTATTCTTACATCTACTGCTGGTCTCAGGATTCTGGATTGTAAGTGAGCAGTTTAAACCACCACAGCCTTCTCTCACGTGAAAGGAGAAACCTATTTCTTCACCCAGCCTTCCTCTGATTGTGAAGAGATGGCATTTACTATTTGAAGGCACAATTATCTACCTATGAGTCTCATGGAAATTATTTCATCTGTCTTCATCCCTGAAGCACCTTTCGTTGAAAATATTACCCATATACAGGCAGGAAATTCATAACAGATGTGTAACTCCCTCTAGGTATGCATTCTGATCTTGTCACATTTGTGTCATTAAACATATTATTGACAACTTGAAAAATAAGCTCTCAACATCAAGATGGTGACATTAGAGAATGTGGTATAAATGGAATTTCATACGTTCTTATTAGAAATAATTTTTTAATGAAGGAAAATTGAAAATATTGTCAATTTTTTATTGAAATATAGTGGACACACCATGTTGTATTAGTTTCAGGTATACATCATAGTGATTCCGTGTCTCTACGTTATGCTCTCCATATACCTACACAAGTGTAGCTATCATGTGAAAGCATGCAACACTTTATTATAGGATTGACTATATTCCATAGGCTGTACCTTGTATCTCAATGACATATTCATTCCATAGCTGGAAGCCTGTATCTCTTTCTCCAAGGTGGCAATTTTTTATTTAACCCAAGTATTTTGGTGGTAAACACAATTACCTGTAGTTCAGCATGTGTAAATTTGTGGTCTGTATTTCTTTGAATGTTGCTTAAAGCGTTACAAATTATATCATGACATTAATAAATTCGGTTTCGTTCTTCACTCACTAAACAGGAGAAGGAAAAGATTCTTTCTGCGTCCCAGGCCCTGTGACTAAGACCCATTCTAATCTGGAGAACAGGTTTAACTGGACCAGCTGCACCCTCAATACTTTCAGCTGAGCGGCCATGGCCTTGAGCATTGCAGGAATTCCCACGGAGGCCAGCAGAGGGCGCGCACGCACCGCGAACAGGGAGGGGCAGGTTCCTTGCGCGCTCAGCGAAGGCTGGAAAAGGCGCCCAATTAGGCTTTTCTGATCCTGGGCGGCTCAGAGCAGGAAAGGTTCCCGTTGCTTCTGAGGACCCAGTGCCTGTGACTGTGAGCAAAGAGCCAGAGCTGGGTTTCCAGCAGGTCCCGCCGCCGGCCTCGGGGGGACCCTGGACGCTTCGCAGCAACTTGGCGTCTCCTCAGTGGTGGGGCTGAGTACCGAGGAGGGCCGCTGGGTAGTTTCCCTGATGGTCAGTGAGGCGCCTGATGGTCAGTGAGCTGCTCAGCCACTTGCATTTTCTGGGCTGTTCCATGGTTTGTTCCTCGTTTTCCCTGCCGATATTTGAACAAGATGTTTTTCAGTCCGTGGAATCCGTGGATTCAGGGGTCCTGCAATGCCACGTCAGAGATGCTGGGGTTGGTTTGTTCCAGATTCAGGCTTGTTTTGGGGGGAGAAATCCTGACACAAATTTGGAGGAATGGGAGCAGCATTCAGTTGGGTAGTGAAGACAGGAAATGTTGACTCTCAGGACCTTCTGGAAGAATGAGCTGAGACCCACTTTCCGAGTCCTGCTGGAACCAGAGCCCGAGGTAAAAACACAATGTGCCCTCCACATCATACATGCTTCTTAAAAATTAATGGTTATTTTTCAAACATGGTGAATTAATGAAAACTAGAGAAAACCTGGTAGGTAGTGTAATAAACCTTACGTTAATTTTTAATTTAAGTTTTAGCGAGTAAGGATGTAGTGTAATATTAGTTTCAGGTGTACAATATAGAGCAGCACTTCCACACATCTGAGTGCCCCTCACCTGTGCCCTCCTTAATCTCCATCACCTGTTTCACCCATCCCCCACCCCACTGTGCAAACCCTCAGTTTGTGTCCTAGTTAAGAGTCTGTTTGTCACTGTGTCCTTTTTCCCCCCTTTGTTTGTTTCATTTCCAAGTGTTAGTGAAATCATGGTTGTCTTTCTCTGACAGGCTTATTTCACCCAGCATAACATTCTCTAGCTCCATCCATCTTGTTGCAAATGACAAGGTCTCACTTTTTAACTGCTGAATAATATTCCATTCCATCTACTACATCTCAATTTATTCATCAGCTGATGGATACTTGAGCAGTTTCCATAGTGTGGCTGTTGTAGAAAATGCTGCTATAAACATCAGGGTGCGTGTGTCCCTTTGAAGTATTATTTTTGTATTCTTTGTGGAAACACCTCACAGTGAAATTTCTAGGTTGTTCTATTTTCAATTTTTTGAGGAATCTCCATAATGTTTTCCAGAGTGGCTACACAAGTTTGCATTCCTACCAACAGTGCAAGAGCGTTCCTCTTTCGCCACATCCTTGGCAACACCTGTTGTTTCATCATTCATTGATTTTAGTCATTCTGACAGATGTGAGGTGTTAGCTCATTGTACTTTTGCATTATATTTCCCTGATGATCAGTGTTGTTGAGCATATTTTCATGGCTGTCTGTATGTCTTCTTTGGGAAAATGTCTATTCATGTCTTCTACCCAATTTTATTTGGATTTCTCATTTTTTGGGTGTTGTATAACTTTATATATTTTCAATAGGAACCCTTTATCAGATGTTATTTGCAAATATCTTCCATTCTGCAGGTTGCATTTTAGTTTTGTTGATTGTTTCCTTTGCGATAGAAGCTTTTTATTTTTATGAAGTCCCATTATTTTTGCTTGTGTTTCCCTTACTTCAGGAGACATATCTACAAAGAATTTGATGCAGCCAATGTCAAATAAGTTACTGCCTGTGTTCTCCTCTGGGTTTTTTATGGTTTCATGTTTCACACATAGGTCTTCATCCATTTGGAATTTATTTTTGCGTATGTTGTAAGAAAGTTGTCCATTTTTGTTTGTTTGTATGTTGCTGTCTAGTTTTCCCAAAACCATATGTTGAGGAGAATTTTATATTTATTTATTTATTTTTATTTTTTTATGAATATAATTTAGTGTCAGTTGGCTTACATACGACATCCAGTGCTCATCCCAACAAGTGCCCTCCTCAATGCCCATCTCTCATTTTCCCTCTCCCCCATCTCCCCACCCACCTTTAGTTTGTTCTCTGCATTAAAGAATCTTGTGGTTTGCCTCCCTCCCTCTCTGTAACTATTTTTCCCCTTACCTTTTCCCCATGGTCTTCTGTTCAGTTTCTCAAGATCCACATATGAGTGAAAACATATGATATCTGTCCTCTTCTGACTGACTGACTTCACTCAGCACATTACCTTCCAGTTCCATCCACGTTGCTGCAAATGGCATGATTTCATTCGTTATCATTGCCAAGTAGTATTCCATTGAATACATAAACCACATCTTCTTTATCCATTCATCAGTTGGTGGACATTTAGGCTCTTTTCGTAATCTGGCTCTTGTTGAAAGTGTAGCTATAAACATTGGGGTACACATGTCCCTACGCATCAGCACTCCTGTATCCCTTGGGTAAATTCCTAGTAGTGCTATTGCTGGGTAGGAATTGCTGGGTAGCTCTATTTTTAATTTTTTGAGGAAACTCTACACTGTTTTCCAGAGCAGCTGCACCAGTTTGCATTCCCACCAACAGCCTAAGAGGGTTCCCATTTCTCCACATCCTCACCAGCGTCTGTAGTTTCCTGATATGTTTATTTTAACCACCCTGACCATGGTGAGATGGTATCTCAGCGTGGCTTTGATTTGTATTTCCCTGATGATGAGTGGTGTTGAGCATCTTTTCACATGTCTGTTGGCCATCTGTATTTTTGAGAGAGAGACACAGAGCATATAGAGGAGGGTCAGAGAGAGAGGGAGAGAGAATCCCAAGCAGGCTGTGACTGAAGTGTGGTTCAAACTCATTAACCCTGATATTATGACCTGATCCAAATGCAAGAGTCAGACACTTAAATGACTGAGCCACCCATGCGCCCCAAGACTATCTTTTTTTCCATTGGATATTGTTTCCTGCTTTGTTGAGGATTAGTTGACCATGTGGATGTGAATTCATTTCTGGGTTTCCATTCTATTGATCTGTGTGTCTGTTTTTTTCTAGTACCATACCATTCTGTTCACCATAGCTTTATAAAAGAACTTAAGTCTGGAATTGTGATGCCTCCATCTTTCCTTTTTTTCAAATTTGTTTTGATTGTTTGGGGTCTTTTGTGGTTCCATAAAAATTTTAGGATTACTTGTTCTAGTTCTGTGAAAATTGTTTTGTCAGTTTGATAGAGATTTCATTACATGTGTAGATTGTTTTGGGTAGTGTAGACATTTTAACAGTATTTGTTCTTCCCATCCATGAACATGGAATGTCTTTCCATTTCTCTGTGTTCTCTTCCATTTCTTTCATCAGTGTTTCATAGCCTTTAGAGTAAAGGTCTTTCACTTCTTTGGTTAGGCTTATTTCCAGTATCTTATGGTATTTGGTACTCCTGTCAATGGGATAGATTCCGTAATTTCTCTTTCTGTTGATTCATAATTGGTCTGTAGAAATGCAATAGATTTCTGTACATTGATTTTTGTATACTGTGACTTGTTGAATTCATATATCAATTCTAGCAATTTTTGTAGGAGTCTTTCATGTTTTTTGCATGGAGCATAATGTCATCTACAAATAGTGAAAGTTCTACTCCTTCCTTGCTGATTTGGATGCATTTAATTTATTTCTGTTGATTGATTGCTGTGGCCCGGACTTCCAGTACTATGTGAAATAACAGTGGTGAGAGGGGTCATCCCTGTCTTGTTGCTGACTTTAGAGGAAAAGCTTTCAATTTTTCCCCATTGAGGATGAGATTAGCTGTGGGTTTTTCATACATGGTCTGTATTATGTGCAGGTCTGTTGATTCCAATTTACTTTGATGAAGGTTTTTATCATGAATGGATGTGGCATTTTGTCAAGTGCTTTTTCTGCATCTGTTGAAAGCATCATATTCTCATCCTTTCTTCTATTTCTGTGGTGCATCATGTTGATTGCTCTGTGAATGTGGAACCACACTTGGAGCCCAGGAATATATCCCACTTGATTATGGTAAATGATTCTCTTAATGTGTTATTGAATTTAATTTGAAGGTATTTTAATGAGAATTTCTACATACGTGCTCATCAGAGTATTGGCCTGCAGTTTTATTTTAAAAATGTTTTAAAACATATTTTTAAATGTTTATTTACTTATAAAGATAGAAAGTACATAAAAGTGAGAGAGGACAGAGAGACGGGGAGAGAGAGAGAATCCTGAGCAGACTCCACACTGTCAGCGCAGAGTCCAATGTGGGGCTTGAACCCATGCACTGCGAGATACTGACCTAATCCAAAATTAAGAGTAGGACACTCAACTGACCAAGCCACCCAGGCACCTCTGCAGTTTTTGTTTTCAGTGGAGTCTTTATCTGGTTTTGGTATCAGGGTAATGCTGGCTTCATAGAATGAATTTGGAAGTTTTCCTTCCTTTTTATTTTTTGGAATAGTTTGAGAAGAATGGGTATTACCTCTTCCATCTGGTCCTGAACTCTTGTGTTGGGGGAGATATTCTTTGTATTACTAATTCAATTCCTTTCTGCTTTCAGATTTTCTATACCTTCCTGTTTCAGTTTTGGTAGTTTATGTGATTCTAGGAATTTATTTCTCTCAGGGTGTCCAATATGTTTGCATATAGTTTTTTATAATATTATCTTCTAACTGTATTTCTGTGGTGATTTTTATTTCTTCTCTCTTATTTGCAATTTTATTTATTTGAGTCATTTCTCTCTGTGATAAGTCTGGCTAGGTTTTCAGGTTTATTAATGTTTTCAAAGAACCAGCCCCTGGTTTCATTGATTTGATCTAGTGTTTTTTTTAGTTTTAGTGTCATTTATTTCTGCTTTAATATTTATTATTTCCTTCCTTCTGCTGGATTTAAGCTTGGATTGTTCTTTTACTCATTCCTTTAGTTGTAAGTTTGGATTGCTTGATATTTTTCTTGATTTTTAAGGTAGGCTTGTATTGCTATATACTTCCCTTTGAGGATTGCTTTTGCTGCAGTCCAAAGTTTTTTACCAGCGTATATTCATTTTCATTTGTTACAATGTATTTTTTCACTGATATCCTGGTTGACCCATTTGTTTAGTAGCATGTTGTTTAACCTCTCTTTATTTGTGGTCTTTCCTTTTGGGTTTTGTGTTTGTTTGTTTGTTTGTTTGTTTTTTGTGGTTGACTTCAAGTTTCCTAGCTTTGTGGTCAGAAAAGATGCTTGGTCTGATATCATCTTTGTGTACTTGTTGAGGCCTGATTTGTGACCTAGTTAGTATGTGATTGATTCTAGAAAATGTCCCATGTGCACTTGAAAAGAATGTGTATTCTGCTATTTTAGTATGGAGTGTTCTGAATATATGTATTAAGTCCATCTGGTTCAGTGTGTCATTCAAAGCCATTTTTCCCTGGTTGATTTTCTGTTTAGAGGCTCTGTCCATTGATGTGAGTAGGGTGTTAAAGTTCTCTACTATCATTATAGTATTATAAATGAGTTCCTTTATGTTTGTTGTTAATTGTTAATTGTTTTATATATTTGGTGCTCGCCTGTTGGATGCATAAAAATTTACAGTCATTGGATCTTACTGTTTGATTGTTCCCTCTATTATGAGATAGTGTCAATCTTCATCTCTTGTTACTGTTTTATTTATTTTTTTAATTTAAGTTTTAGTTGACATACAGTGCATTATCAGTTTCAGGAGAACTCAGTGATT
This sequence comes from Acinonyx jubatus, assembly GCF_027475565.1. Taxonomy (NCBI): domain Eukaryota; kingdom Metazoa; phylum Chordata; class Mammalia; order Carnivora; family Felidae; genus Acinonyx; species Acinonyx jubatus. Next base: position 11,848,417 of record NC_069398.1, on the reverse strand, counting down.
CATCACTTACATACAACACCCAGTGCTCATCACAAGTGCTCTTCTTGATATCCATCCTCCATCAGCCCTGTTTGTTCTCTGTCATTAAGGGTCTCTTGTGGTTTGTTTCCCACTCTTCTCTTTTCCCTCCCCTTCCCATATTTTCAACTTTTTTGTTTCTTAAATTCCACATGAGTGAAATCATATATTTGTCTTTCTCTGATTGACATTATTTTGCTTAGCATAATACATTCCAGCTGCGTTCACATCATTGCAAATGGCAAGGTTTCACTCTTTTTGATAGCTGAGTAATATTCCATCGTGTGTGTGTGTGTGTGCGTGCACACATATACCAAAACTTCTTTATACCTTCATCAGTTGATGGATATTTGGGCTCTCTCCATAGTTTGGCTCTTGATAATGCTGCTATAAACATTGGGTGCATGCAATTTCACTATTAGTTATTTACACAAAGGGTAAAAAAACCACACTCTTGGTTTTAAAGTCTATTTTATCTGATATAAGTATTGCTACTGGCTTTCTTTTGACATTATTGACATGATAAATGTTTCTTTATGCCTTCACTCTAAATCTGCAGGTGACTTTAGATCCAAAATAAGGCTTTGTAGGCAGCATCTAGATAGATTTTGGTTGTTTGTTTGTTTGTTTGTTTTTGTCCATTCTTACACCCTGTCTGATGTCTTTTGATTGGAGCATTTAGTCCATTTACATTCAGAGTAATTATTGATAGATATATACTTAGTGCCATGTTATTAATTGTTTTCCATTGTTTCTTGATGTTTTCTCTGATGCTTTCTTGTCTGTATCACTTTTGGTCTTTCCTTTTCACTCAGAGAATCCCATTTAAATATTCTTTTCTTATGAATGTTACTACATTTCTTTATTTTTAATATTTCTTTTTCAAAACTTAAGCCCAAGTTAGTTAACTTATAGTGGAATACAGTTTGAGGAGTAGAATTTAGTGATCCATCTATTACATAAAATACCCAGTACTCATCCCAAGTGCCCTCCCTAATGCCCATCACCCATTTAGCCCATCCTTCTATTCAGTAACCCTCCAGGAAGCCTCAGTTTGTTCTCTGTACTTAAGAGTTTCTTATAGACTGAATCCGTCTCTGTTTGTGTCTTGTTTTTGCTTCCCTTCTGCTGTGTTCATCAGTTTTATTTCTTAAATTCCACAGATGAGAGAACTCATATGATGTCTGTCTTTCTCTGACATATTTTGCTTAGCATAATACGGTCTAGGTCCATCCATGTTGTTGGAAATAGCAAGATTCTTGTTGATTGCCAAGTAATATTCCATTGTATAAATATACCACATCTTCTTTATCCATTTATCAGTCACTGGTAATTTGGGCTCTTTGCATAATTTAGCTATTATTAATAATGCTGCTATAAACAGTGAAGTGCACGTGCCCCTTCAAGTCAGCATTTGTGTATCCTTTGGATAAATACTTAGTAATGCAATTGCTGGGTCATAGTGTAGTTCTATTTTTAGTTTTTTGACAAATCTCCATATTATTTTCCAGAGTGTTACACCAGTTTGCAATCCCACCAGCATTGCAAAAGGGTTCCCTTTCAAAACCTCTTGCACTGTTGGGGGGAATGCAAACTGGTGCCACCACTCTGGAAAACAGTGTGGAGGTTCCTAAAAAAAAAATTAAATATAGAACTACCTTATGACCCAGCAATGGCACTGCTAGGAATTTACCCTAGGGATACAGGAGTGCTGATGCATAGGGGCACATGTACCCAATGTTTATAGCACACTTTCAACAATAGCCAAATTATGGAAAGAGCCTAAATGTCCATCAACTGATGAATGAATAAAGAAGTTGTGGTTTATATATACAATGGAATACTACTTGGCAATGAGAAAGAATGAGATATGGCCTTTTGTAACAACGTGGATGGAACTGGAGAGTGTTATGCTAAGTGAAATAAGTCATACAGAGAAAGACAGATACCATATGTTTTCACTCTTATGTGGATCCTGAGAAACTTGACAGAAGACCATGGGGGAGGGGAAGGGGGAAAAATTTAGAGAGAGAGGGGGGCAAACCATAAGAGACTCTTAAAAACTGAGAATAAACTGAGGGTTGATGGGGGGTGGGAGGGAGGGGAAAGTGGGTGATGGGCACTGAGGAGGGCACCTGTTGGGATGAGCACTGGGTATTGTATGGAAACCAATTTGACAATAAATTTCATATTAAAAAAAAAAAGGTTCCCTTTCTCCACATCTTTGCCAACATCTGTCGTTTCCTGAGTTGTTAATGTTAACCATTCTGTCAGGTGTGAGGGGATATCTCATTGTGGTTTTGATTAGTATTTCACTGATGATGAGTGAGGTTGAGCATCTTTTCATATGTCAGCAATCTGGACGTCATCTTTTTAAAAATGTCTATTCATGTCTTTTGTCCATTTCTTCATGGGATTATTTGGATTTTAGGTGCTGAGTTTGTTAAGGTCTTTATAGATTTTGGATACTAACTCTTTATCCAATATGTCACTTGCAAGTATCTTCTCCCATTCCATCAGTTACCTCTTAGTTTTGCTGACTGTGTCCTCTGCTGTGCAGAAGCTTTGTATCTTGATGAGGTCCCAGTAGTTCATTTTTATTTTTGTTTCCCTTGCTTCTGGAGACACTTCAAGTAAGAAGTTGCTGTGGCCAGTATCAAAGAGGTTGTTGCCTCTATTCTCCTCTAGGATTTTGATGGTTTCTTGTCTTACATTAAGATCTTTCATCTGTTTTGGGTTTATTTTTGTATATGGTGTAAGAACGTAGTCTCATAGTCCAATTTTCCTGGTACCATATGCTGAAGAGACTCTTTTTTCCATTGGATATTCTTTCCTGCTTTGTCAAAGATTACTTGGCCATATGTTTAAGGGCCCGTTTCTGGGTTCCCTTTCTGTTCCATTGATCTGTGTATCTGTTTTTGTGCCCGTATCATACTGTGCTGATGATTACAGCTTTGTAATACACCATAAAATCCAGAATTGTGATGTCTCCAGCTTTGTTTTTCTTTTTCAACATTACTTTGGCTATTCAGGGTCTTTTCGATCTCTACAAATTTTAGGATTGTTTTTCTATCTCTGTGAAGAATTCTGGTGTTATTTTGATAGGGATTGCCTTGAATGTGTATATTGCTTTGGATAGTATTGACATTTTAACAATATTTGCTCTTCTAATCCATGAGCGTGAAATGTTTTTCCATTTCTTTGCGTCTTCTTCAGTTTCTTCCAGAGGATTTCTGTTGTTTTCAGTATATTGATCTTTTACCTCTTGGTTAGATATTTTATGGTTTTCAGTGCAATTGTAAATGAGATCAATTCCTTGATTTCTCTTTCTGCTGCTTCATTATTGGTGCATAGAAATGGAATCAACTTCTGTATATTGATTTTATATCCTGAGACGTTCCTGAATTCCTGTATCAGTCCTAGCAGTTTTTGGTGAAGTCTTTTGGATTTTCCACAGAGAGTATCATGTCTGCAAAGAGTGAAAGTTTGACTTTCTCCTTGCCAGTTTGGACACCTTGTATTTCTTTTTGTTGTCTGATTGCTGAGGCTAGGGCTTCCAACACTATGTTGAATAATAGTGGTGAGAGTGTACATCCATGTTGTGTTCCTGACCTTAGGGGGAAGCTCTCAATTTTTCCCCATTCAAGATGATATTAGCTGTGGGACTTTCATATATGGACGTTATGATGTTGAGGCATGATCCTTCTATTCCTTCTTTCATGAGAGATTGTTCATCAAGAAAGTATGCTGTATTTTATGAAATGCTTTTTCTGCATCTATTGAGAAGATCATGTGGTTCTTATCCTTTCTTTTATTAATGTGATGTATCATATCAGTTGATTTGCTGATATTGAATCAGCCCTGCATCCCAGAAATAAATCCTACCTATTGTTGTGAATAATTCTTTTTATGTATTGTTTGATCCAGTTTGATAATTTTTATTGAGGATTTTTACATCCAGGTTCATCAGGAAAATTCGTCTGTAGTTCTCCTTTTTAGTGGGGTCTTTGTCCAGTTTGGGATTCAAGGCAATGCCGGCCTCCTAGAATGAGTTTGGAAGTGTTCCTTCCATTTCTCTGGCCATGACCTTATCTTGTTCTTTGATTTGGGATGCATTCTTCTGTCTTGACATTTTGTCTGAGTATCTGCCTTCTGTGTGTTACAGAAGCTCATTATGTTACCTGCCTGTGAGATTAATGGCTTTATGAAGAGTGTCCAGGACCTGGCACTTCAGGGAGTGTCTCTGGTGTGTGTTGCATGCACTGTTTGTGTTCCGGCTACACTATCCTTCAGGCCAGTTGTCTGCAGAGGCTGTCCTTGCTTGATATGGGCAATGTATGGTCCTTGGGCAGAATGTGGTGAGTTTTAACTAGGTGTGCTCTGATCTGCTTGTTAAATGAGACTTGAAACTACTGCCACTAGAATTGAAGCCCTGCAGAACTGTCTGGTCAAGAGAGGTGGTGTGGTCAGGGATTTCTGATGGTTTTCTGGGGAAGAGGCCAACTCCACTGGGACTGGGGCAAGCTTGACCTAGAAGGGCAGTCTCACCAGAGCACAGGGGTTGGGGCTTGGTGTAAACAGGTTAGGCAGCCAGTGTGGGAATTGCATTGTTTCCAGCAGGTGGCTCTGTGTTTATGCTGGGGGGCAGAGGAAGGAAATGGCACCACCCAGCTCCTTTGTCCCTAGAGAGGCATCTTTGTGAACCTGCCGCTCAGGGATGTGCTCCAAGATGAGTGTATAATCTCCCCACTGTGTGCACCAGGCATTGTACAGATCACTGTTTCCATGCCATCTATCTGCAAGTTGTTTGCTGCCTTCTCTCCAGGAGTAGGGCAGTGCCCTCAGGACTGTATCTCAGCTGAGCCTACTAACCTTTAAAACTCCACATTCTTGGGTGCCTGGGTGGCTCGGTTAAGTGTCTGACTCTTGATACTGGCTCAGATCATGACCTCATAGTCATGGGATTCTCTCTCTCACTCTCTCCCTGCCCCTCCTTTGCATGTGCTCTCTTTCTGTCTCTCTCAAAATAAATAAACTTAATAAAATTAAAAATAAAAAAAATTAAAAAATTAGTGGCATGGAATACCTTATTTAGGCAAGATTGCCTCCCTGAGGGGAATGACAGGGGTCTATCAGTAAAATTTCTAGCACTGACTAGGAAATTCTTTGTTGACTGGTTAAAGGTTACATTCCTGCAGGAATGAAACTAGGTTTGGTGACATGGGGCCTTAATGTAAGTAACTCCATGATGGGCCTGGGATTTTTCTTAACATTCCAAACCCAAATTTTTACACATCCAGTTTTTATTAAAAACATAGTCATGGGGCGCCTGGGTGGCGCAGTCGGTTAAGCGTCCGACTTCAGCCAGGTCACGATCTCGCGGTCCGTGAGTTCGAGCCTCGCGTCAGGCTCTGGGCTGATGGCTCAGAGCCTGGAGCCTGTTTCCGATTCTCTGTCTCCCTCTCTCTCTGACCCTCCCCCGTTCATGCTCTGTCTCTCCCTGTCCCAAAAATAAATAAACGTTGAAAAAAAAAAAAACATAGTCATAAATAATATTTTAGCCATCTACTGCCAGCCTGATTTTCATATCCTGTGAAACTATAACCTTCTACTAATCGTAGGTGAAGATAAACTCTGTGGCTCTAAGATGTTTGTGGGTCTAAGTTACTTTGATCTAAGTTCCTAAGATCTTTGAGTCTAAGTTACTGCTGGCCATTTGAAGTCTTTCACCCAGGGACCCCCCAGCCAGGCTGCTGAGCCATCACCTAGGCACAGAAGCACCCTTTCCAAGTCACCTCTTCCTAAAACGTTGTCTTGCCCTCTTGTACTTCTGGGTCTTAGCCTTTGGCAGGTCACATGCTGTGATGGACATCTCCTCATGCAAACCTGTCAAAGTGGCCAAAATAAAGCTGTTTGCCTGTGACTGCCACTTCATGGTCCCATATTTTTCCTTCTGAAACCCCTTGAACTCACTATCATTCTTCTATCTTTGAATATCTTTTTTAATTGGAAATATTTGATTCTGTTGTATTCCTGCTAAAAAATATGCATGAAAATATTAAAGCAAGGATTCTTTATTTTATTATTATTATTATTTTAATGATTGAAGGATTCTTTAGAATAAGTGAGCCAGTCACAATGATTCATCTGACCATTTGTACATTTTTTTGAAAATGTTCAGGCATGAAGTGAAGTTCATCCTGTAAAATCTGAGTATGGTTTATTATCTAGGATAACCACCTTTATGGAAATCCATTCAATTACATGCTCATTCAAGATCAGGAAACCACTTAACCATATAATACAGTGGCATATACATATATTATTATCTTAATATATGTTAAACAAATGTTTCTATTAATTGTATATCATTGTGTATTATTCAGTTTTCCTTAATATGAGTGCTGTTATTTAAATAAAACAATAGTAAGAACAATAAGAATAGGTAAATGTCAACCACTAGTAACTAATAGTAGGACTAATTATATAATATTGTGTGTTGAAAAAATAAAACCATGATTACTAATAATCTTTCCATTCATAATGGGTTTCTAGTTACCAAAGATTTGGGAAGATAGTATTGAGCTTCCACACACGTCAGACGGTTTTCTGGTTATTGATGTCCTATCATTGGTACAGCATCATAGTCAATATCCAGAAGAAATATGGTATTATTAACTAAAGTTTATATTTTTACTCAAATTTCTTAGGTTTTAACTTCTTCTTTTCCAGACTCATCCCAGCTGGCACATTACATTCAGTCATCACGTCTCGTTGGGATCCACTTGGCCATGATGATTTTTAGATTTTCCATATTTTTCATGAACTACAAACTTTTGAGAGGTAGTTTTGTAGAATGATCCTCGTCTGGGATAGGACTAATGTTTTCAAATGATTAGATAGGCGTTATGCGTTTGGGAGCAGAAGATCCAGAGGTAGAACACCATCCATAATTATCTTTTCACATAAAGGAAGTTTACTCTGAAGAATGGGCTCTTTTGTTGTTCCACACAAATGTTAGGATTGTTCTAGTTCTGTGAAAAATGTTGTTGGTATTTTGATGGAGATTGCATTAATTGTATCAATTGCTTTGGGAAGTATAGACACTTTCACAATACTTGCACTTCCAATCCATGGGCATGGAATGTCCTTCCATTTCTGTGTCATCTTGAATTTCTTTCATCAGTGTTTTAAAGTTTTCAGAGTATAGGTTGCTCACCACTTTGGTTAGATTTATTCATAGGTATCTTACTATTTGGTGTGCAATTGTAAAGGGGACTCTTTTCTTAATTTCTCTTTCTTTTGCTTCATTTTTGTTGTATGTAAATGCAACAGATTTCTGTACAATGATTTTGTATCCTGTGACATTGCTGAATTCATTTATCAGTTCTAGTAGTTATTAGGCGGAGTCTTCAGGGTTTTCTATATATAGTGTCATGTGATCTGCAAAGTGTGAAAGTTTTACTTCGTCCTGATTTGGATTCCGTTTATTTATTTTTGTCTGATTGCCTATGACTTGGACTTCCAGTACTATGTTTAATAAAAGTGCTGAAAGTAGACATCCTTGTCTTGTTCCTGACCTTAGCAGGAAAGCTCTCAGATTTTCCTCATTAAGGATGATGTTAACTGTTTTCAGTTTTCATAGATGACCTTTATTATGTTGACGTATGTTCCCTCTAAACCTACTTTTTTTGCAGTTTTAATAATGGATGTTGTACTTTTTGAAATGTTTTTTTTTTCAGCATGTATTGAAATGATTGTATGGTTCTTTTCTTTTAACGTGTATTCGTTTTTGAGAGAGACAGACCATGAGCAAGGGAGAGGCAGAAAGAGAGGAAGACACAGATTTGAAGCAGACTCTTGGATCTGAGCTGTCAGCACAGAGCCTGACGTGAGGCTTGAACTCACGAACTACAAGGTCATGACCTGAGCTGATGTCGGATGCTTAAAGGACTGAGCCACCTAGGTGCCCTGATCATATGGTTTTTATCCTTTCTCCTGATAATGTAATGTATCACATTGACTGATTTGTAAATATTGAACCACACTTGCAGCTTGGGAATAAGTCCCACTTAATTGTGGTAAATGATTTTTTTAAGGTATCATTGAATTTGGTTTGCTAGTATTTTATTGAGAATTTTTGCATCCATGTTCATCAGGGACATTGGCCTGGAGTTTTCTTTTTTAGTTGACTCTTTATCTGGTTTTGGCTGTTTCCCCCAATTAAGGAAGTTATTTCCTCAAATAAATTTTCTGCCCCCTTTTCTCTTTCGTCTGGGACTCCTATAATACAAATGTTATTATGTTTGCTGCAATCACTAAATTCCTTTAGTCTTGTCTCATGTTGCAGAATTCTGTTCTCTCTTTGGTTCAGTGGGATTAATATCCATTACTCAGTCTTGGAGGTCACTAGTTTGTTCCTCTGCTTCTTCCATCCCTCTGTTCATTGCAGCAAGCATGTTTCTCCTTTATTGTGTCCTTAATGTCTACTGTGTTATTCCTTATCTCTATGTGAAGGGTCTCACTTTTCTATTTGTTTCACAACTCCAGTGAGCATCCTTATGATCACTACTTTAAGTTCTGTATTAGATATGTTACTTATATCTCTTTTGCTTAGATCTGTCTGGGCCTTGTCTAGTTCTTTCATTGTGGATAAACATCTCTGTGTCCTCATTTTGTCTGTCTCTCTGGCTCTATTTTTCTGTGTTAAGAAAGTCATCTGTGTCTTCTGCTCTTGAAACTAATGACTTTATGAAGAAGAGGTCCTGGAGTCCTTAGCAGTGCATGTCCCCATTTACCAGAACCTGGACCTTCAGCAGAATATCCTGTGGGTATTGCTCACTCCCTGCTGTTGTGTCTGGGTTACTTTTCGTTTCAGTTCAGGTGTCTGCACTGATTCTGTGCCTGTTGTGGGCTGTGCTTGCTCTCAGTGGTGTTAGTGGGACCCAGGCAGGCCAGCTTTGGGGTGGTGTGCCCTCTGGGTAACTTGGGAGCAGGGCAGGAGTGTTACCAAAATCGCACAGGGCTACTATTCCTATGCCAGATTTCCTGATGTTGTTGGTGGCTAGTGGCTATGCACCAGGACATCCAGGGGTTCAAGGCTATGAACAGAGTGCTTCAGTGGCTGGGACATATGGCTGGGTGAGACAGATGAGGGTGGCTGGGGGTGCATGGCTGGTGCAATACTCATGTTCACAGCATGCTGTGGCAGCTATGCATGCAACTTGCCGACAGGGTGCCCATGTGGTTTTAACAAAGTTTGCCCTGAGCCCAGGGCTGAGACCAGCAGGCTTGGAGTGAGTGAGTCCCCCAGTGAACTCAGGACTGGCACACAACTAGTGGGTTAGGTATCAAGTGTCTTTGCAGCCCCACCCCATGGTAGGTACCTCTGTGCTTATTCTGGGGAGGGGGGGCATTGTGGGGGAGAAGAATGGTGCCTGTGAGCTCTCTCATTGTTGGAGAAGTCCCGCAACACACTCAGAATTTCGCATGAACAGATCTGTCTCCTGTTGCCTCTGGCATTGTGTAAACTACCATGTTTACATTGCCTCTCTACACAGGCAAGGACCTGGCTATCACTCATCCTCCTGGATCACCCAGTGCTGAGTCAGCTGACCACAAAGCTCCAGGATCCAAGCTCAAGGAATTCAGCCCCTCTGATAGGGGATTAGTCTTCCCTGTGTGAGCTCCCTGGTGTGAGGACTCAGTTTCTCTGCCCTCTCTGCAGGCATTTGCCCTCCACCTTTCTGACCTTCTTAACCTCTCAGATGCAGCTTCTCACTATTTATTGTGGAGTTTGTTCTGCCAGTGTTTGGATCGCTCTCTGGTTTATGGACTTGGATGTGGATGTTAGGTAGTTGAAAACATGGGACAGGGTGAGCTCAGGGTCCTCCTACTCTGCTACTATTAATTTTTTAAATGTCTTATTTTTTTTTTTTTGGATTTTTGAGACATGGTCAGAGAGACTCATATCACCCATGGACTTCAGGATTAGCAAGGAATTTTCCCACAGTTTTTTCTAGTATTTTATGTTTTGAAACTATCTTTAATGAGGCTTAATTTACATATAACAAATAGCTTCAAATTAAAGGGTATAATTTGACGAGACTTGATCTCATGGGTATAGCACCATGAAATCTCTCTAATCCTTAAATCACTACTGATTTAGTAGTACAAACTCCTTTGGATTCCTTCGCGTCCAACGTTAATGTTTATTTTGAGGAAACGACTACATTTTTTTATGTTTTCAGGTATTGCCCAGGTGTCTGAATGCCTGCTTTGGGATACCTCCTTTTCTGATAGTCTATATTCCTGTAAGTACTGCATTCGGTCTACTGTTGGGCTTTATCTTGTATTGTATCTCTGTGTCTCTTCACGTAATTTTGTTGCACTACTTTAATGATGAGGGCTTCATAATTGGATTTTCACTAAATGGTACGAGCTGCAGTTCCAATGATGACAGAAAGCACGGGCTTCCTGTGTTAGGTATTCAAGAGCAAGGCAGATATCCTGGGCACTTGAGCTGAGAATGTCACTCTGTCTTTTTGCCAGTCCTCTTCCCCACCCTTGGAGACAAGAATCCCCTTTTGTTCACACAGAAATGTAGCTGAAGTCGGTATAAAAGTTCCCTTCTCTTCTCTTCTTTGTCTCTCAAACTCCCTGTCCCTACCTTCTGCCTTTCCCTTTCCATGACTCAATCCCCCAGGTCCACTGCTCCATTCCAGCCATGATCAGGGTGTCCTCCAGCTGCTGGCCTCTGCCCTGGCCATCCCTCAGTGAGGAATCTGCAGGAGGATTATGGAGTTCACGGGACTGATCAAGAAATCTCTGCTCTTCAGAGCCCTCCTACACATGGTGCTGTATGGGGAGAGCTGGCACCCTGGGCGAGGGTCCGACTCCATGTGTGGCCTCCTCACTCCTCTCCCACAGTCACTGCTGGTCCCTTATCCTTACCCACCATTAGAAATCAGCCATATGCTAGGGAAAGATACCTGTCTATTTGACCATGAGGCACCAGGGAGTCAGTACATATTTCCACAATAAATGAGCATAAGCACCTCCATAAATCTAGATGTAGGAGGTTCCCACCACCCCAGAAAACTCTCTTGGGCTCCCCACACAAAGGGTGATCTTGCTACTATCCACCATCACTGCCATTTTTGCCAGTTTGTTACTTGTGTGTACAAGAGCCCCACTGTGTGCACTGATGGGGAGTGAGAGTAGGTCCACCTAGAAGCAGATGCTGACAGACACAGAATGGTGAAAGGTGTATTAGGGGACACTAGGAAGGACAAAGTGGAGGGGGCAGGATGGGCAGGGAAAGCATTCAGGCAGATCTGACACCTTTTTTAAATATATAATCACCATAGTCTGTCACCTTGCACAGTCCTCTTCAAATTTCAAAATAGTTGTCCCCTAAGGCAGTGAGATTTAAGAGATTTTGGTGTATTTCCCTATAGTCTTATGTTTTCCTACATGCATTCTGTCTTCTGTAGTTCATCTGTGGCCTCAGATGAACATTTGAGTGTGAGGCTGCATCTGTGAGTCTATATGTAATGGAAAATGATTGTCTTCAGATCTCAGATGTAGATCTCTGAATATACACATTCTCAGAATTTTCTTTTCTTTGGTAGGTCCTGGATTTTAATAGAAGTCCCTGGGCTGAGGTGTTAACAGTCTTCATTTAATGAATTTCCATGAACATCTTTTTTTTGATGATCGTTGTGTAGAGATATCATCTTAATTGAAACTGTGAGAAGGGTGAGTGGACACTTCCCAGACATTTTGCAGATGCTTTATGTATTTAATGTCTTCTTCTCATCATGTTGTTCAAAATAAATATTTTTTCACAGAGGACACAGCTGAGGTTCTGTGTAGGTCCCACTGAGAACTGGTATTAGGGCTGAGCCAGCAAGAACACAGGCAAAGCCTCAGAATATTGTGAGAGATATTTGAGGAGATGGAAAGCTGTAGTCCGGGTGATGACAGGGGTCCAGCAGGGGCGGCTTCTGGCCAACCCTCAACTGTAGGTTGACCCAGGGTGAAGGCCAGTGCAGGCACTCAGCTGATCTAGATCCTGTCTCCACTTTCAGTGTCATTGAGGGATATGAACTTGGGCAGACAAGCATTTCCATAAGACTAAGTTAAATTTCCCATATCTCCAGGACTTTTTTTTCACAAATATCAGATCCTTCAGAAAACCCAAGGAGACAATAACCTTTTTAGGTGATTACCTAGATGCACTTTGACAAAAATGACATTTCACAGGTGAACACAGCCTTGTGCACTGAGAGTGATCCCACATAGCAGCTCCGTGTGGACCTCATGCTCCCTGCTGAGGCTGTGACCAGGAATGGCCTGCAACTGCGTCTCACTGACCCCAGCACCCTCTGCACCTCCTCAGACTCTGCTTACTGTCCTCACTTCCCTTTTATTCCTGTGTGATTCAGGTTTCCCCCTTTCCTTCACTGGTGCTTCCATTACGGTGATCACAAGGTCTGTGTCATATAATGCATGTGCCCCATTTCACACAGGACACCTGAGGCACCTAAAGTTAGGAGTGTACCTCATCCTTCACAGAGCCCACAACATTGTGTCTGTAAAATCCGCACCAGTACCTCTGATACCTCTGCCTTTGTGTAAACATCCTCTTTCTTTTTGACAAGAGAAACGTATAGCTCACCTCGTTACAGGGAAATGACACAGCCCATTGTATATAAGTCCTGAGAAACTTGAGATATGTTATAGTGTCCTTAGCCAGGTTTGCAGGTGGGTTGCCAAGACTCAGAACCATCATTACATCATTCCCACCAAGTCTTTCATGAAGAAGATGCATGTGCTTTACCAGTCACTCATCCAGGTCAGGTCATCTTACCAAGTGGAGTAGGAGGAGGAGCTGGTGGAGGAGGGGGAGGTGGCCCACAGCCCATGGCTGGTGATGAAGGACAGTCCATGTGATAGGACATGCAAGGCAATTGTGGGTATACATGGCTCTCTTGTATACAAATGGCCCGCAGAACAGAAATTAAAGGTATAATGTATCAGAGGCTGTGTCATCCCCCTCTTTCTGAATAGTAGGGTTAGGATTGTATTGTTTTAGTAAAGCATATAGAGGCTTAGCTTTAAGAGAGAAGTTTGGAATCCAGTTTTGACACTAGACAGTCCAAGAAACCTTTGTAATTGGCCCTTAGTTTTAGGTGGTGAGGAACTGAGGATGCCTTGATCTGCCTGGATCTGGATGTGGGCCTTGTTCTGAGAACAGGTGAGCTAAATAACTGACCTGAGTTTGAGCAACCTGCAATTTTTTTGGAGACTTTATGGGCCTTTGACAGCCAAAAGTTTTCACAGGTGGATGCTGTCTTCCTGTGAAGAGGCATGAGGAGGGGAGCAAAGAAGGAAATCATCTGCACATTGTAACAAAGTACAGCCTGCAGAACACTTTACATCATCCAAACCTTAAAGGCTTGTGAGAAATATGAAGCACTCTGTGAATCGCAGGGAGGTTACAGTCCAGGTGTATTGTCATTCTCTACAAGTGAAGGCAAAAAGATACTGGCTATACTTATCACCTGGAATGCTAAAAACTATACCACATATATCAAGTACAGTGAAAACTTTGCTTTCAGTGGGAGTGGATGTTGGTAGAGTAGAAGGTTTGGGAAGAAGGGGATATCGAGGGATAACAGTGCTATTTATTGCTTGGAGGTCCTGGACAAAGTACTATCCTCAGCAGTTGAATTTTCTCACAGGTATTACAGAGGTGTTACACGGACTACTGAAGGGGATGATGAGGCCATGAGCCTTGTAACATTCTATCATGGTGTTGATGCCTTCAAGGCCTTCTTAATTTATAGGATATTGATTAATTCTAGGGAGAAGTTTTTCAGGATTGATTTGAATCTTGACGGGAGGTACACTGTGGATTCTGCCAAGATCAGTTGAAGATTTTGCCCATAAAGAGGATGGTAGCTGATCCAATAGGAATAAATGATCAGTACCTCCAGACTCAACTATAGTGCCAGCAGAGACAAGGCATAGAAAAGGTGCCAAAAGATCATTTATTTCCCCTTTTTGCTATTTTGGTTACTGTTGTCACATTCTAGAATTATTTTTCCCTTTTGGGCAAAAGAAGTTACAGCATGATATTTTTCTAAGAAATCTCTGTCCAGTTAATAAATAGTGGCCAAAGAACTAAGAAGAATAGGGTGTGTGTCTCTCAGAGGGCCTGGATCAAAGGGAATAGGTTCATAGATAGGAACCTGTTGAGATTTAATAGATCCCCACTGATTGAACTCTTTTTGTACTCTGAAGCTGGGGCTGCTTTATAGCCCTGGGGTTAGTTCCAGCTTCAGTAAAGACAGAGATATATTCATTCCCAATCTGGAGAGTAGTTTCTCCAAACAGATTAAGAGGGAGGCTTGGGAAGTGCTCAGTTGTTCCTTGGAATCCCACCATTGGGAATTGGGAGTACATTGCAAAGGTTGGCAAGAGGGCTGAAGTGCCTTGAAGCTCTTAAATTTATAACCATCTTTTTTGCAATGTCCTAGTTCTTGCGGTAACAGCAGGAACTAGGCTTCTAGTTTTAGGGGGTCTTTATGTGCTGGAGTTGAGCATTGAAAATTTAACAGTCTTTCCACTAGGTGACTCATCTAGGGTCTGAGCAAACTGGTTGTTCAGGTTAATTAAACCTGGAGTGGATATAGTTTCCCATTCCATCTTGGTCCTTTTAACTAAAAGGGAAAGATCCCAGACTAGCACATTAGTAAACATAGATCTAAAGGAGGAGCAGAGTTTGCATTAAAGACAATTTGGAGTCAAAGGTGATAATCATGAACATATTCATGAGGCTTTTTTTGTATAAGACTGAATTTTGTTCCAACCTTCAGGCTTAGGAAAAACCATTAAAATTACTCATTGGAGGGGCATCCAGGTGGCTGTCAGTTAAGCGTCCAACTCTTGATTTTGGTTCAGGTCATCTCACGTTTGTGGGATCAAGCCCCACATTGAGCCCTGTGCTGAGAGCACAGAGTCTGCTTGGGATTCTGTCTCCCTCTCTCTTGCCCTCCTTCAGTCACACTCTCTCTCTCTCAAATAAAAAAAATTAAAAAATTAATAAAAACGTTGCTCAGCAAAGAATTCCAGCAAGTTTTTGAGGATCTTGCCAAAAGATAGCAGTCCTGTTTCTCTAAATCTTTTTTTTTTTTTTCCTTCCTGGCCTTGACTGGTATTTATTTTTCTCTACTTGTATCAAAGCAGCATGACATTCTCAATGTTGACGGTGGTACAGGGAGGGAAGGGAGTTTCTTTTGTTTTTTGTTTTTTGTTTTTTTAATTTACATCCAAGTTAGCATATGGTGCAATAATGATTTCAGGAATAGAATCCAGTGATTCATCCCCTGCATATAACACCCACTGATCATCCCAACACGTGTCCTCTTTAATGCTCCTTGCCCATTTAGCCCATCCCCCAATCTAAAACCCCTTCAGCAACCCTCAGTTTCTTCTCTGTATTTAAGAGTCTCTTATGGTTTGTCCCCCTCACTGTTTTTATATTATTTTTGCTTCTCTTCCCTTATGTTCATCTGTTTTGTATCTTAAATTCCATATGAGTGAAGACATATGATATTTGTCTTTCTCTGACTAATTTCACTTAGCATAATACACTATAGTTCTATCCACATTGTTTCAAATGGTAAGATTTCATTCTTTTTGATCACCAAGTAATATTCCATTGTATATATATATACCACATCTTCTTTATCCATTCATTGGTTAATGGACTTTTGGGCTCTTTCCATACCTTGGCTATTGTTGATGCTTCTATGAACTTTGGGGTGCATGTGCCCCTTGCAAACGGCACACCTGTATCCTTTAAATAAATACCTAGTAGTGGAATTGCTGGGTCATAGGGCAGTTCTATTTTTAATTTGTTGAGGAACGTCCATACTGTTTTCCAGAGTGGCTGCACCAGTTTGCATTCCCACCAGCAGTGCAAAGGGGTTCCCTTTTCTCCACATACTTGCCAACATCTGTTATTGCCTGAGTTAATTTTAGCCATTTTGATAGGTGTGAGGGGGTATCTCCTTGTGGTTTTGATTTGTATTTCATTGATGATGAGTGATGTTGAGCCTTTTTTCATGTGTCTGTTAGCCATGTGGATGTCTTCTTTGGAAAAGTGTCTATTCATGTCTTTTGCCCATTTCTTCAATGGATTATTTGTTATTTGGGTGTTGAGTTTGATAAGTTCTTTATGGATATTGGATACTAACCCTTTATCTGATAATGTCATTTGCAAATATCTTCCCCCATTCATCAGTTGCCTTTTAGTTTTGCTGATTGTTTCCTTAGCCATGTAGAAGGTTTTTATCTTGCTGAGGTCCCAGTAGCTCATTTTTGGTTTTGTTTCCCTTGCCTCCAGAGATATGTCAAGTAAGAAGTTGCTGTGGCCAAGGTCAAAGAGGTTTTTGACTAATTTCTCTTCTAGGATTTTGATGGCTTCCTGTCTTACATTTACATCTTTCATCCATTTTGAGTTTATTTTTTTTCTGTGGTGTAAGAAAGTGGTCCAGTTTCATCCTTTGCATGTTGCTGTCCAATTTTCTCAACACCATTTACTGAAGAGACTTTTTTCTGTTGGATACTCTTTCCTGCTTTGCCAAAGATTAGTTGGCCATATGTTTGTGGGTCCATTTCTGGGTTCTCCATTCTGTTCCATTGATCTTTGTGTCTGCTTGTGTGCCAGTACCATCCTGTCTTGATGATTACAGCTTTGTAATACATCTTGAAGTCCAGAATTGTGGTACCTCCACTCTTTTTTTTTTTTTCTTCAGGATTGCTTTGGCTATTTGGGGTCTTTTCTGGTTCCATACAAATTGTAGGATTGTTTGTTCTAGCTCTGTTAAGAATGCTGGTGTTATTTTGATAGGGATTTCATTGAATATATTTCTTTGGGTAATATCAACATTTTAACAATATTTGCTCTTCTAATCCATGAGCATGGAATATTTTTCCTTTTGTGTGTGTGTGTGTGTGTGTGTGTGTGTGTGTGTGTGTGTGTGTGTCTTCTTTAATTTCTTTCATAAGCTTTCTATAGTTTTCAGTGTATAGGTTTTTCACACCTTTGGTTAGGTTTATCCCTAGGGATTTAATGGTTTTTGGTGCAATTGTAAATGGGATCGATTCCTTGATTTCTCTTTCTGTTGCTTCATTATTGGTGTATAGAAATCCAACTGATTTCTGTGCATTGATTTTATATCCTACGACTTTGCTGAATTCATGGATCAGTTCTAGCAGTTTTTTTGGTGGAATCTTTTGGATTTTCCACACAGAGTATTATATCTACTGCAAAGACTGAAAATTTAACTTCCTCCTTGCTGATTTGGATGCCTTTTATTTCTTTGTGTTGTCTGATTGCTGAGGCTAGGATTTCCAACACTATGCCGAATAACAGTGGTAAGCATGGGCATCCTTGTCATGTTCCTGACCTTAGGCAGAAAGGCCTCAGTTTTTCCTCATTGAGGATGCTATTTGTAAGTGGGTCTTTTGTGTCTTGCTTTTTATGATCTTGAGGTATGATCCTTCTATCCATTCTTTCTTGAGGGTTTTTATCAAGAAAGGATGCTGTATTTTGTGAGATGCTTTCTCTGCATCTATTGACAGGATCATGGTCTTATTCTTTGTTTTATTAATGTGATGTATCACATAGATTGATTTGCAGATATTGAACCAGCCCTGCATCCCAGGTATAAATCCCACTTGATCGTGGTGAATAATTCTTTTAATGTATTGTTGGATCTGGTTGGCTAGTATCTTGTTGAGAATTTTTGCATCCATGTTCATCACGGAAATTGGTCTGTAGTTCTCCTTTTAAGTCAGGTCTTTGTCTGGTTTCGGAATCACAGTAATGCTGGCCTCATAGAATGAGTTTGGTAGCTTGCCTTCCATTTCTACTTTTTGGAAAAGCTTCAAAAAAATAGGTGTTAACCCTTATTTAAATATTTGATACAGTTCCCCTGGAAAGCCATCCGGCCCTGGACTCTCTCTCTCTTTTTTTAAATTAATAATCCACTTCCTTCACTGGTGATGGGTCTGTTCAAATTTTCTGTTTCTTCCTGTTTCACTTTTGGTAGCTTGTATGTTGCTAGGAATTTCTCCATTTCTTCCAGATTGCCCAATTAAATGGCATATAATAGCTCATAATATTCTCTTAAGATTGTTTTTTTATTTCTTCAGTGTTGGTGGTGATCACTCCTCTTTCATTCTTGATTTTATTTATTTGGGTCCTTTCCTTTTTTCTTCTTCATCAATCTGGCTAGGGGTTTATCAATTTTGTTAATTCTTTCAAAGAACCAGCTCCTGGTTTCATTGATCTATTCTGTTTTCTTGATTTTTGATATCGTTGATGTCTGCTCTAATCTTTATTATTTCCCTTCTTCTGCCTGTTTTGGGCTTTATTTTCTGTTCTTTCTCCAGGTCTTTAAAGTGTAAGGTTAGGTTGTGTATTCAAGACCTTTCTTCCTTCTTTAGGAAGGCCTGGATTGCTATATACTTTTACGACTGCCTTAGCTACATCCCAGAAGTTTTGGGCTGTCGTGTTATCATTTTCATTGGCTTCCATGTGCTTTTTAATTTCCTCTTTAATTTCTTGGTTAGCCCATTCATTCTTTAGTAGGATGTTCTTTAATCCAAGTATTTGTGGTCTTTCCAAATTTTATCTTGTGGTTGATTTTGAGATTCATAGCATTGTGATCTGAAATTATGCACACTGTGATCTTGATCATTTTGTACTTATTGAGGGCTTATTTGTGACTCAGTATGTGTTCTGTTCTGGAGAATGTTCCATATGCACTGAAGAAGAATGTATATTCTTCTGCTTTAGGAAGAAATGTTCTGAATATATCTGTTAAGTCTATCTGGTCCAGTGCATCATTCACAGGCACTGTTTGCTTGTTGATTTTCTGTTTAGATTATCTGTCCATTGCTGTAAGTGGGGTGTTGAAGTCCCCTACTATCATGGTATTATTATCAAAGAATTTCTTATGTTTGTGATTCATTGATTTATGTATTTGGGTGCTTCATGTTGGGGGCATATAAGTTTACATTTGCGAGTTCTTCTTGGTGGGTAAACCCGTTAATTATGATATAATGCCCTTCTTCATCTCTTGCTACAGTCTTTATTTTAAAATATAGTTTGTCTGATATCAGTATGGCTACTCTGGCTTTCTTTTGGTGACCATTAGCATGATAGATCATTCTCCCTTCCCTTACTTTCAATCTGAGGTGTCTTTAGGTGTAAAATGGGTCTCTTTTAAACACCATATAGATGGATCTTGTTTTCTTATCCCTTCTCATACCCTACATCTTTTGATTGGAGCATTTAGTCCATTGACATTTAGAGTGAGTACTAAAATATATGAATTTAATGCCATTGTGTTGCCTGTAGAGTTGGAGTGTCTGGTGGTGTTCTCTGGTCCTTTCTTGTCTTTGTTGCTTTTGGTCTTTTTGTTTTGTTTCACCTTTTCTCCCCTCAGAGAGTCCCCCCTTAATATTTCTTGCAAGGCTGGTTTAGTGGTCACAAACTCCTTTAGTTTTTGTTTGTCTGGGAAACGCTATTTCTCCTTTATTTTGAATGACAGCCTTGCTGGATAAAGAATTCTTGGCTGCATATTTTTTCAGTTCACATTGATTATATTCTGCCACTCTTTTCTGGCCTGCCAAGTTTCTGTGTACAGGTCTGCTGTCAACCTGATCTTTCTTCCTTTGTAGGTTAAGGACTTTTTTCCCTTGTTGCTTTCATACTTCTTCCTTTCCTGTGTATTTTCTGAATTTGACTATGATATGCCTTGTTGATGGTCGGTCTTTGTTGAATCTAATGGGAGTTTTCTTTGCTTCTTGGGTTTTGATGTCTGTGTCTTTCCCCAGGTTAGGAAAGTTTTCCACTATAATTTGCTCACATAAACCTTCTGCCCTTTTTTCTCTCTCTTCATCTTCTGGGACTCCTTGATTCAGATGTTATTCTTTTTTTTTTTTTAAGTCACTGAGTTCTCTACTTCTTATTTTGTGCTCTTCTGCCTTTGTTTCCCTATTTTTTCTGCTTAATTATTCTCCAAAAATTTTGCTGATATATTGCTGATTTACTGCTCTGCTTTGTCCATTTTTTCTGCTGTGGCATCCATTTAAGATTGCATGTCAGTTATAGTAGTTTTGATTTCATCCTAATTAGATTTTACTTCCTTTATCTCTGCAGGAAGGGAAAGGGATTCTATTCTTTTCTCAACCCATGCTGGTATTCTTATTATCATGGTTCTAAATTCTAGTTCAGACATCTTGCCATATCTGTGTTGACTAAGCCCCTGGCTGTTATTTTTTCCTGTTCTTTCTTTTGGGTTTAATTCCTTCACTTTGTCATTTTGGAGGAAGGAAAAAAAATAAATTTAAAAATTTAAAACAACACAGAAAAATCAAGTAAAGGTAGCTATATTCTAGGTGTGTTTTGGTCTGGTGGTTGAAAGAAGCTTTATAGAATAGAGAAAAAGGGAAATAAATGAAAAAAAATAAAAAAAAATAAAAAAGGTAAGAAAAAGTTTAAAAATTAAAAACAAATGTATACAATAAAGTAGAATAAAATGAAATGAAGAAAATGAAAGAGAATAAAGATATTTACAAAAAAATTAAAAAACGTAAAAAGTTTTTTTAAAAGGAAAATAAAAATAATTTTTTTCCTTCGTGTATGCAAGAAAAAGAAAAGAAAGGAGAAAAAGAAAAAAAAAATCAAATAGATGAGCCAGCACACAGAATGAAATCCTAATCAAGTTACATCCGGTTTCCCCTAGAACTCAAACTATGAAGCACTCTATAGTCCATACTCTTTAAGCAGGCAGAGAGATTTGTGGTAGTTCTCTAGGGCATGTGCTTAGAGGGTACAGTTGGGAAGGGCTTGTTATAATGGCTCCATTCTCCACTAGGTGGTGCTGTTTAACTTACTTGGGTGGATTGTTGTGAGCGCATGTATGCACATGCGTGCGAGTGGTGAGAGTGGCATTACTCAGCTTCCTAGTTTCTGGCACAGGAACTCTGTGTTCTCACCCACCCATATTCAAGCATGCCCTCCTTTGTCTCAGGCCACTATCCACTCCCTGCTTCTACACTGTCCGTGTCCAAGCTGTCGGTCTGCCAGGTGGCACCTCCCTCTTGAATTTTATCTCAGATGGGGCTGTGTTTTCAAACCCCTCACTTCTGAGAACTCAGCAGCTTGGACCTGCTCTGACCATCTGGGGAAGGGTCTCGCTGAGCACTGGCCAGGTGCTAGCTTGCCCCAGAAAATGTTCATGTGATCCTTGCAGTGGCAAAGGTTCAGAGATTATGGCAAATCACAACACATAGCTGGCACCAGGTTTCACTGCACTCTGGCAACTTTGTTCTAATACCAGCAAACATGGCTGCTCTCTGGGGTCTGCTGAGACCTTTGCCTTTGAGGAGGCTGTATGGTCTCTACCAAATGCCCTCCAAGCAGGGGAACCGCTTCTCCCCATGTGGCCCACAGACCCCTCAGACCTCACTGTCTGCTCATGGGGATTCACCTTTCCCACCAGAGCATCGCCAGGTATTGAGTTCTGGAATTTCCAGCTCTGTGCTCCCCTATTTATAGAGTCCTAATGGGATTGAAACCCTTTCCTTACTCTCTATCAATGGTTTTGGGGAACAGATTTCTTTTTCAGTCCCTCATGGGTATTTCCTCTCTTTCTCTCCAACTGCTTTTGGGGGAGTGTTTTTCCTGTACTTTCCCAGTGCACCACACTCTCCCCCAGTTTTTCTTTCCTCTCTCCCCCAAAATAGCTCCCTACCCTCCACAGCTTCTCTCTCCCCCACTTCACCTCTCTGCACTGCATATCTGCCAAATTCTGTGGTTCAAATTATGCACATTGTTGTGTTAATCCTCAGATCAATTTGCTAGGTGTACACAATGGTTTGGTGCTGATCTAGATGCATTTCAGGGATGAGAGAAGCTGAGAACTTCCATGCTGCTCTGCCATCTTGGCCCCACCCAAAGAAGTTTCTCTGTTTCTCTAAATCTTGTTCAGGATGTTCCCAGTGGGTGAGTTTCTTGCTATATTTGGCCTAGCTCTCAGTAACAAGCATGTGAACCAATGTTAAAAATCTGACAAACCAGGTTGGTAAGTTGGAATGAATATGTTAAATTCTTCAGCAAACATATAAGGGTCCTCAGTCATTTTAGGAAATGCTTTAACTCTGACTTGAAATTCAGCTTTAGTCTCATGCACATAAAATACTTGGGGTCTGTTTATTTTGATGAATTCCCAATAGTTTATTTTTGCTTTTGATTCCTTTTCCTTAGGAGACGTATCTAGAAAAATGTTGCTGTAACTGATGTCAGAGAATTACTGACTGTTTACTTCTAGGATTTGTATGGATTTAGGGCTTTAATCAATTTTGAGTTAATTTTTGTGTATAGTGTTAGAAAGAGTCCAGTTTAATTCTTTTATATGTAGCTGTCTAGTTTTCCCAGCAGAATATATTGAAAAGACTGTCTTTTCCCTATTGTATATCCTTGTCTCCTTTGCTATAGATGAACTGATCATCTATATATGGGTTTATTTCCGGAGTCTCTATTCTGTTCCACTGATCTATGTATCTGTTTTTGATCTAGTGCCATGCTGTTTTGATTACTACAGCTTTATAGTGTATCTTCAAATCTGAGATTGTGCTATTTTCAGCTTTGTTTTTCTTTCTCATTATTGCTTTGCGTATTTCAGGTCTTTGGTTGTTCCATACATATTTTAGGATTATTCTAGTTTTGCAAAAAAAAAAATACTTTTGTTATTGAGATAGGGATTGCATTCAATCTACAGACTGTTTTGGGTAATATGGACATCACACCAATGCTAATTATTCCAATACAGGAGCATGGAATATCATTCCATTTGTGTTATCTTCAATTTCATTAGTGTTTTACAGTTTTCAGTATATAGGTCTTTCACCTCTCATAAAGAGCTTTTGCACAGAAAAGGATACCATCAGCAAAGAGCACAACCTACTGAATGGGAGAATGTATTTGCAAATGACATATCTGATAGGAGTTAATATCTAAACTATAAAAAGAACTCATACAACTCAACACCAAAAAACTATCCAATTAAAAAATGGACATTTCTAAAAGACATTTTTCCAAAGAAGTCATACAGATGGCCAGTAGACATATGCAAAGATAAGATGCTCAACATCACTCATCATCAGGGAAATGCAAATCAAACTGTAATGTGATATCACCTCATGCCTGTTAGAATGGCTAAAATCAAGAACACAAAAAACAAGTGTTGGTGAGGATGTGGGCAAAGAATAACCTCGTGCACTGTTGTTGGGAATGTAAATTGGTACAGCCACTGGGGATAACAGTATGGTATTTACACAAAAAATTAAAAATAGAAATATCATGTGGCCCAATACTACCACTATTGATATTTACCAGGAAAACACTAACTAGAAAAGATACACACACCCTTATGTTTATTGCAGCACTTTTTACAATAGCCAAGATATGGAAGCAATCTTAGTGCCCATTAGTAGATGAATGGATAAGGAAAAAGTGGTATATGTATATGATGGAATATCATACAGCTTTAAAAAGCATGAGATCATGCCATGTGAGACAACATAGAAGGACCCAGACGGCATTATACTAAGTGAAATAAGTCATGCCCAGAAGGACAAATACCATATGATTCCACTCATAAATGGAATCTAAAAAAAAAATGAATAGGAAAATAAGCAGAATCAGAACTATACATACAGAGAATAAAAGGATGGTTATTGGACAGCCAAGGGGGGGGTACAAAATGGAAGAAGGGGAGAGGGAGGAGGGAGATACAGGCCTCCAGCTGTGAATTGAGTAAGTCATGGGAATAAAAAGCAAAGCATAAGGAATACAGTCAATGATACTGTAATGGTGATATAATGGGACAGGTGGTAGCTATGTGGTAGAGCCCCTCCCTAAGGAATGTGGTGGAGGCCTTCTCAGAACAAAGGAAGGCAATGTTACCCAGTGAACTCCCAGACACATATGCATAGCTCTGACAGGACTCTGTAACTTGGACTGGGTCCAATCAGACTATATGTGTCACCATATATGGGAGACAAAGAAAGAGAAATTGCATAAAAGGCTACACCCCACTGCACTCAGGGCTCAGTTTTCTAGGTATGAACCCCTTGAGCCTATGCAAGCACGACAAATAAAGTTGCTTCCTGGACAAAGAAAGCCTCAGTGTCCCATCTCTTTGTGCGAGAATCCTGCTATATTTCTTGGGGGCTTGCTTCAGGGATTTGGGGATGGTGCATTTCCACCTCCTTTGTTGCTGGGGTATGAACCTTGGAGCACCAGAAGAAGTGACCTCACCTGGCGCCAGCAGACCACTTGATCCATAGTAGACTAGCCCCTCCCGGCACACTGGGGCCAGGGCCCCAGATGCACAATAGAACCTGGTGAGGCCCAGGAACCAGTTCAGGGAATATCGCTGGTCAGACTGGTAAAAACCCAGGTTTGTTTTGGTAGACCTTCCCCTAAGCAGCAGAAGGGGAGCCTGACCACCTCCCAGAGTAGCCTGAGTAGTTCCATAAGGAATAAGAAATCAAGCCACAACTCTAAGGTGCTGGGCATCAGGTTGGAATCACTCTATGTGTGTGAATGAGATGGACAGTGGAAAGGTTCCGACCTGACCAAAGGGCTGAAGCAAGTGTTGAATCCCAATCTACGGTTCCATGGTGAGTGACTTCATACAGCTTAAGGTGGCATCAGACTTCCTCATGAGTCTTTTCCCGGTCAGGGCTTGATACTGGACCTATCAATGCTAAGAGGCACCTGAAATACCTCCTGGAGGATGGAGATTCCTGGCCTCCTGAGGGAGGTATTCAGTCAGTACTATCTTAAAGTTAGATCTATATTGGGAAAGAGAAGGTAAATGGTCAAAATTTCCTCATGTAGAGTTGTAAGTTAGGTGCCAACCTTCTGGCCCTTTTAGGGGGCCAAGAAAAGCAAGTTCTTCCAGACTTTCCTCTTGAGAGCCCTTCTCAGGAAAAGCCACTTGTTAGACCCTCATGTCCTCCTTATCCAGGATTGTCAGAGATGAAAAGTTTCAGGTTACAAAGCTCTTGATAGCTGTGTTAACAATTACTCATGAAAACCTTGAGACACACGAAATTAACCATCGTTTCAAGTCATCCCTTTGCTAACAAATTGCAACAGAGAAAACAGGAGCTTCTTTGACCTTTAGCAAATGTTGGTAAACTTTCACATTTCATGCTGACAACTCGAAAGATATGTCTATCTTAATTAAACCAACAAACTTAGTTTAGATATTCTAAACTAATATCTAAATTAGTTTAGATATTGAGTATGTTCCACCTTTTAAGTATGACACTTAAAAGTCAACCAATTTGTTCCCCATTGTCAATTTGTACCTGGGACACTGGTGAGGAATCTGAAGTGGGCAGTGTAAGTCCAAGGGTGTGCTCTTTGCCCTTTGATAGTAAAGGAAGCAGGAGGAGCCAATGGTGCCAGAGGCACCGAGGATGGTACAGGAACCAGATATGCAGGCAGTACCCAAGGTGGTGCAGAAACAGGAGGAGGGGGAGGGGAAGGCAGGGATGGGAGGTCATCTTCCTGCTGCCTGGAAGGCTGGAGGCAGGTAAAAGCCCAGAGGGCAGAGAAAGAGCTTTTCTGGTCCTAAAGCCTGTCGTCTCAGACAGATGACCAGATGCAGATGTTTTTTCCCCACACTCAAGGGGAATTGGGCAGTACATATCTGGTCAGTGAAGACAGGGAACTTCCCTGAAACAAAAGGAGTTTTGGCAGCTGCTTGGGAATATTATTATTATTTTTTAATTTTAATGTTTATTATTTGAGAGAAACAGAGACAGAGAGCAAGCAGGGGAGGGGCAGAGAGAGAGGGAGATGCAGAATTAGAAGCAGGCTCTAGGCTCTGAGCTGCCAGCCAGAGCCTGATGTGGGGCTCAAACAGATGAACTGTGAACTGCGAGATCATGACCTGAGCTGAAGTCAGCCATCTAACTAACTGAGCCACCCAGGTGCCCCAGGAATATTCTTTAAAGTCCCTGTCCCAAGGTAGGTTCACCAGAGACAATTAGCTCCAATTATAGCCATTAACCTGGGAAATGAATGAAGGAGAAGCTCCCACATACAGCTAGAGGAACCTGAGCCTATAAAGAGGAACAAAGAGTGTCACCATCCCCTTTGTTAGGGATGGCCTGTGTTTCCTCAAGCAAGATGGGTTTGTTCAGAGGAGGCCTGTTTAAACAATCATCCAGTATATCAGGAGGGAGTTTATCAGCCTGCTTAGTGGCCAAATATATTCATCAAGAGGCCCTTAGATCAGGGTCCTGATTGGGGACCATTCAGGCCTGGACAGAGGGTACCTCAGTCCATTTGCCCTGTTCCTGCAGAAGAGATCTAATGGAAAAGCTATACTTAAGCTTAATGTGCCATTAATGGGCCATTTTCCCTCATATCCTAAGGAATAATGAGACCTTGCAATGTTACAAAAGACCAGTCCTTTTTTAAACCTTGCGATCTTAATTGGTTCCAGTAGGTTGAAAGGCATGCCAAAGGAGAGTCCCTGGGAACCAAAGAAGCAGCCTAGAGAAAATCCATTACCAAAAATCCACACCATCACCCCCACCCCCAACTCCTGGGTGGCGTCCCACACAGGATATGTCTTTGACACTAGGAACCTGTGACATACCATAGTTTTCATTTGGGTTCACTCTTGGGTTGTGCATTCTGTGGGACTGGACAAATTTTTGATGACATGTATCTACCATTATAGTATCATACCTACTAGTTTCACTGCCCTAAACATCCTCTGTGCTGCACCTATTCATCCCTCCCCCTCCCTCTCCCCTAAGCCCTGACAGCCACTGACCTTTTTACTGTGTCCATTATCTTGCCTTTTCTAGAATGTCATATAGTTGGAATAATAGTGTATGTAGCCTTCTCAGATTTGCTTCTTCCACCTAATAACATCTGTTTAGGTTTTTCTCCATGTCTTTTCATAGCTTGATACCTTATTTCATTATAGCCCTGAATAATATTCCATTGTCTGAATGTACCACGGTTTTCTTATCCATTCACCTACTGATGAATACCTTGGTTACTTCCTACTGTTGGAAATTATTATTAAAACTACTCTAAACATCAGGGTTTTGTGGGTAAAACTTTTTGGATAAATACTGAGGAGCACAATTAATGGATCATAGGCTAAGAGTTTTGTAAGAATCACCCAACTTTCTCCAAAGTGGCTGTACCATTTTGCATTCCCTCCAGGAATGAGTGAGTTTCTGTTCCACATCCACAACAACATTTTGTATAGTAAGCATTCTAGATTTTGGCCATTCTAACTGGTGTACTGATATCTCACTGTTGTTTTAATTTTCATCTACCTTGTGACATATGATGTAGAACATGTTTTCATATGCTTATTTGCTATGTGTATATCTTTCTGTTGTGGCATCTGTTAGTCATTGCTCTATTTTTCAATCAGGTTGCTTGTTTTCTTACTGTTGAGTTTGAAGAGTACTTAGCATATTTTAGGTAACAGTCCTTTACAGGTGTGTCCTTTACAAATATTGTCTACCAGTCTGTGGCTTCTCTTTTTGTTCTTTTGATGAAGATTACCTCTTATTTGTTTTTGCTCCTTAATATTTTATTTGAAGCATTAGAGTCCAAAACTTAGTATTATTATTAAGTTTGAGAAAAGAAAGCAAAACTGAGAATTTGCCCTGAAAACATCTGGTGTACTTTAGCTTACTTTGTATAATAACAGTAAAGCTATAGATGCAACTATGTGATCATTCCTGGCATAAACACATACTGAGTCAAGTGTTGATGTAGGGGAGTTTGGATGCAAATTGTCTGACAAAAATTATATGTCAACTGTAATTATGTTTTGAAATCCATTCCTAATTGTACAATACTATCATGAAAATGGTTCCTTTTTTAAAAAAATTTTTTTGAGAGTGTGC
The DNA here is from genome assembly GCF_027475565.1 of Acinonyx jubatus. NCBI lineage: Eukaryota > Metazoa > Chordata > Mammalia > Carnivora > Felidae > Acinonyx > Acinonyx jubatus. Next base: position 11,820,349 of record NC_069398.1, on the reverse strand, counting down.
ATGAGCAGGGGGGAGAAGCAGAGTGGGAGGGAGAGAGAATCCCAAGCATGCTCTATGCCCAGTATGGAGCCCAGTGTGGGTCTTGATCCCATGACCCTGGGATCATGACCTGAGCCGAAATCAAGTCAGATGCTCAACCAAATGAGCCACTCAAGCAACCCCAAAATGGTTCTTGTTTAATGAAAAATATTTGAGAGCTTCAAAAATTTTCTCAGGATGCTGAATGTCTTCGTTATCTTTTTTTCTTAGAGGGCTTATCACATCATTCCTCCTGTTCATTTTCTGTCCTTCAGATGTTTCTGATCTCACTCTCTGACATACTCCTTTGTCATTTTATGAGTGATTTTAATACTTTCCAGCATCAGTGCTCTTAGCATCTTGAAATCTTACACCTCATAGACCATTGACAGCAGAGCCCAGCATCAAGAATGTTGCAAGGAGGGTGAGTAATAGCCACTTGAATGAATTAGAGAGGAATACTCAAGAACATTACCAAAGGACAAACCTTTCTAAGGAAAGAGTTAGTGTGTTTTCAGTTGTACAAGGTTTAGTTAGACCCTGGTGGAAGCATGACTTTGTCATTGCATTTATGTGGAGGTTACATGTGGGTTTAGAAAATGTGTGTGTTTCTCTGCTGACGCATGACAAAGCCATCACAGTGATCAATGGTACATGCACCAGGTTCCTTAGGAAACATCATTGTGTTGGTGGCCAGTGGTAGTTCGCTCAGCATCATTCTACCCATGGATCCTAATGAGGATCCGGATGATCCCTTCCCCATGGTTTAGTCAGAACCAACTGACGGTTTTAGGGATAAGATGAAATCTTCTGACCCCCCACAGCACCAGAGCCATGATAGTTGCTGCTTCCTTCCCTTCTGAGATGGACAAGGCCTGTCAGGACTTTTCTACTCATCTCTGAGGAGGAAGCCTGTTTGAGGGAGCAAGGGAGGGTCTCATCAGCCCTCTTTGCTGCATAACATGTGGAATCAGCACCTGACCCTTCTAAGTCATTGCCTTTTTGTTCTTTACTATAAGGGGCTTTCAGAATGATTAGTGGTCATTCTGAGGGGCATACCAAGTGGGAGAGGGCCTGGGGAGCCAATGAGGTGGCTGGGGGTGTCCTGAGCATCTTGATTTGGTAGGTGGTTCCACAGATGAATGCACATGTACAAATTTCATTGAGCCGTTTTACAGTATTGTGCAAATTAAATTGTGTATTTTATAAACTCAATTAATATCATTTTAAAGTAATTTTGATAAGAACAAAGAGTACTTAAAAGCAAGTGCTTCTAGCAGTGATGGTTGTAGAACCACCATGATAAATTTCATGGTGTGCAAATATCTTTTTCTTTTCTTTTCTAAAAAAAAATTTAACTGAAGTTGAAAATATCTACATAAAAGTGCTCAATGAATTATCCTATTGTGGGCAAATACCTCAATTAAAATAACCAACCCAGAGTGAGTCTGTGATCATTATAAGTTGTTCAGTTTGTCTGGAGCCTAAGATTATTCATCTTAAATTCAGCTTGTTGTCTGACTGTGACAGAGAAGGGGGAACAGATGTTGGATGGCAATTATCATCTTGGCTCTAAATGGCCTGGAAGGTCTAGACCAAGGCCATCTCTCAGTGACCCCTGGCATCTAACCCCCGACAGTAGTGTATGCATGACCCTTCTGAGAATTTCTCTGGTGCAAACTGTTCCCCCTCCCAGGATACCCCCCATCACCTGGTGAAGTCCCATTTATCCTTCAGATGTCAGGGGAAGTAGGACTTTTTTAGGGGAGGTACCCTTGTTCTCCTAAAATAAGTAATTTCCTTCTAAAATGTATCTTTATGGCCTTATTCGGTCCTTCCCTTAATAACACTTAGTTCAGTTTCTGGCTATATACTTAGTACACAGTTATTAGACCAAATTTTTTTTTTTTGCTCTGCTATATCTGAGCCCCATGAAGCTGGGCTGCATGTTCTGGCTCACCACGATGTACTTGCTTAGAAGAGAATAGGCTTATTCATCCATTAGTATTCATGGAGTGAATGAATGAATGAGTGAATGAATCAGAAACTTGGATACAGACAGGGATGCACAGGACCTTTTGCATGTTCCTTCAGTTCCTTAGCACACATGGAAACTATGTCTTGGAGCTCTAGTTCAGAGTATCTCCACTTTGACATTTTAGAAAATACTTCAAAGTATAAGAAATGTTGACTTTGTTCATGGCTGTGTGTGCCACCTGGCTACACGTTGGAGCGAGGCATATTTTTTTTTAAGTTTACTGATTTATTTTGTGAGTATGGAGAGGGGCACAGAGAGAGGGGGACAGAGAATCCCACGCAGACTCCATGCTCAGCATGGAACCTGATGTGGGGCTTGATCTCATGAATGTTGAAATCTTGACCCGACCTGAAATCAAGAGTTGGATGCTCAATGGACTGAGCCACCCAGGCGCCCCTAGAGTGAGGCATATTAATTAACCTAAAAACTCAAGCTGAGGCAGTAATATAATAGGACATGTAGGAGGCAGTCTTCAACTTCAGATTAGAAGATCTTATTGACTTTGTTACAATTACAGTCCATGTGCCAAAAAAATGCAGCCTGAATATTAGAATGAAACAGGTAATTATTCAACCCTGAGGCCTCAACACTAGCTGATGACATGGGACAAATTACTTCACCATTTGAGTATGTGTTACATTAGAAAAACTGGGGAAGTAACTGTGCTTTCTAATCCTTTATGAAGTATAAGAGTCATGATGTGTGGAAATGACTCTGCACCTTGCACACAGTAACAGCTTAATCTGTGGTAACCTTCTTACTGTTATGAGAATGTACTGAGAGCAGGGACCTTGTTTGTTCTCTACAAGGTCCCTAAGACCTTGAATCATGTCTGACACATAGCAGGCATTTAACATTTGTTGAATGAATATTTGGCAGTCTTGGAGAGAAGGCAGAAGGAGGAATGGGACATACTTGTAAAATAGAATGATTTTTCTAGAAAAAGTTTACATTATCTTACAGCACCCCATTTCCATGTATATTTAGACAGTAGAGAGTCTTTTCTTCTTTTTCTTAAAACATGCTCATATAATGGGGAATAGGATGCAGAATTTGCCTGAAAGTTTCAGATGAAGCACCATAGCTCAGGGAGGACTAAACATGTACCCTCTTCCCTGACCAGAGGCAGTGAGATAAGAAACTCTGGGGAGCATGTGACTGTTGTATTTTATTTTTAAAAAATGATTATTTGTTTTTGAGAGAGAGGGAGACAGGGAGAAAGTCAGAGTGCGAGTTGAGGAGAGACAGAAAGAGAGGGAGACCCAGAATCTGAAGCAGGCTCCAGGTTCTGAGCTGTAAGCACAGAGCCCAACGCGGGGCTCAAACTCATGAACTGTGAGATTATGACCTGAGATGAAGTCGGATCCTTAACCCACTGAGCCACTTAGGTGTCCTGTGACTGTCATATTTCTTATATGGAGTGTCCATTTTTCATGGTTGGGGCCCAAAACAGAGGCAGATGACAGGTATCTGGGCTCCCTGAGACAGTTATCCTACATACCAAAGGAAGATATGACTCTTCAAAATATGACACTTGAAGGCCTGGGTCACCCAGACCTGCCAGCTGCTCAAAAACCAAGAAGGAGTCACTGATCCTCCAGGTACTGAATTGGGCTGATGAGGTCGAGTATGCCCTGGTGGAACATCCAGCAGTGGCTGAATCGGCTGTGGTGAGCAGCCCGGACCCAATTCGAAGGGAGGTAAGGAGGAGGACACAGAGGTCATTATGTCTGTGTGTGAGCACCTGGAAGGCAGATGCAGGAAAAACATTTTCCAGGCCATATCTCCCCAACCTCCCACTTAGGGTGGGGGGAGGGCAGAATGCACGTGCATGTGCATTTACACTGTGTGGTCACCAGAGGGCACTGTGGCCCCAACTATGTGTGACAGAAAATGATGCTTGTGAATGCTGCTCCTACTGCTGCTGCCGACAATTTCCTATTGATGAGCCCTTTTTATGTGACAGGTTATTTCCCCCTCACAACAGCCTAATTCATTAAGGATTCTGATACCCTTTTTTTAATAGTGAAGAAGCATAAAGAGATTAAATGACTTTCTTGATCACAAAGCCCTTAAGTGGTGGAGGTGGAATGGGAATCTGAGAGATCTGGCTTCAGAGCATGCATTCATTGATTCAACAAGTGTGTGTTGAGTACCTAGTATGTTTAAGGCCCTGTGACCTGTAATAGGGACATAAATAATTTAAAAATGGTTAATTACCAACATCTATTTCATGCCCACAGAACTCTATCTACAATAATAGTAAAAATGGTAATGATAATGATAATGATAGGAATACAAATAATTTAAACTGGCTTCACATTTTACATGTGTTATCTCAATGAATCTTGACATAAATGCAATGAGGGGTGAAGCTATGCTATCCCCATGTCACAGAGAAGGAAATGGAGGCTGAGAGGTTATTTTCTAAAGCAAAGAGTGGAAATTGGAAGTATGGAAACTGGTCCTGTTTTTTTCCCAAAGGCCCAACTCTCAACTTGTTTTTCCATTTATTTAATAAACATTTACTTTTTAAACTACGCATTTGTTTGCCACTCACCCTGAGCCTCACTCTGGTTCTGCATTGCAGGTGATGAAGGCATTTATTGTCCTGACCCCGGAATTCCTCTCCCATGACCAGGACCAGCTCACCCAGGAGCTGCAGCAGTATGTGAAGTCAGTGACAGCCCCATATAAGTACCCGAGGAAGGTGAGTGAGGGCAGATGGATGGGATGTGCTCCCCTCCACTGGTTCCTGGGGCTCTGCTTGGGTGGCTGGGGTGAAGCTTATGTAGCCAATGGAATAAACATTTTCCTATGCAGAAGAAGCAATTCAACTTAGGGATTTGGAAGAGTCAACTCAATCAGATGGAACCTCTGTCCTATGTCAGAAACATGGCTGACATGTCATCATAAAGAAAAAGATGAAACAAATTCTCAGAGATATCAAGATTATTTGTGAGGAGTTAAGATGGCAGAGCACCATGGAGATCCTGAGCTTGCCTTATCCCTGAAACACAGCTAGATCAGCATGAAACCATTTTAAACACCTAGGAAATTGACCTGAGGACTGACAACAATCAACATAACTTGAGCCACAGTGTTCAGCAGGTACATGGTGCAGTGAGGTGAACTGGGGGAGAGAAAAGACAGGGAGGGTAGGGAGATGTTTTTGCAGAGAGAGGACAGAGAAAGAGAAAGGGGGAAAGTGTGGTGCATTGGAATTGTGCAGGAAAAGCACTCCCCTGAAAGTAGCTGGAAAGAAAGGGAGAGAAAGAATAAAAATGCTTACAGGGGACTGAACAAGAAATCAATTCCCCAAAACCTTTGACAGGAAGAAAGGAGAGGGTTTCAATATCACCAGGATTCTATGAACAGTGGAGTGCAGAGTCTGAAGTTTTGTAACTCAGTGCCTGGCTGTGCTCTGGTGAGGAAGTAGAGCGACTCCCCAGGAGCAGGGAGTGGGGCCTGAGAGGTCCATGGGCCACATGGGGAGAAGCGATTCCCCTGCTTGTAGTGCACTTGGTAGAGGCCATATGGCCTCCCCTCAGACAGAGATCTCATGTGGACCCCAGAGAGCAGCCACATTTGCTGGTATTGGGACAAAGACACCAGAGTGAAACCTGGAACCAGCTGTGTTTTGTGATTTGCCATAACCTCTGAACCTCTGCTGCTGCACGATCACACACATGTTTTCTGGACAAGCCTTCCCCTGGCCGCTGCTCACTGAGACCCTCCCCCAGTGAGTCAGTGCTTGTCCAAGCCCAGCTGTCTCCGAAGTGTGGGGTTTTGAAACACAACCCCATCTGAGATAAAACTCTGGAGGAAGGTGATGCTTGGCAGGCAGGCAGTGTGGACAGGATAGGGTAGAGGTGGGAAGCAGACAGAGGCCGGAGACAATGAAGAGGTGCTTGATCGCGAGTTGGTGAGAGTGTGAAGTTCCTGTGCCAGAGATTAGGGAGCTGGGTGAAGCCATTTCCACTTCTCCCATGCATGTACATGCGTACACCCACACCAATAAGCTATAGTGGAGAACAAAGCCATTATACTACGCATTGCCCAACTGCCCCTTCAGGCACATCCCCTAGTAGACCAGCACAAGTCACTTCACTTGCTTAGTGTATGGACTATAGAGGGCTTCATAGTTTCAGTTCTAGGTGAAACTGGATGTAGCTTCATTCGGGTTTTATTCTGTTTCCTGGTTCATTTATTTGTACATTTTCTTCTGTTTTGGCTTAAAATACAGACTTTTTTCTTCCTTTGTTCTTCTTTGGAAACAGAAAGGGAAAAACTTATTTTTGGTTTATTTTTTAATTTTGACTTTTTAAGATCTTTTATTCTATTTCATTTGCTTTTTTTCCCTTTTCTTTCATACTTTTCTCTATTCTAGCCAGCTTCTGTCAACAAGCCAACCAAAACGCATCTAGGATATAGCATCCTTTATTTGAATTATTTTTTATTTTACTAATTTTTTTCTTCCTCTAAAATAACAAGATGAAGGATTCACCCCAAAAGAAAGAACAGGAAGAAATGATAGTCAGGGGTTTAATCAACACAGATATAAGCAAGATGTCTGAACTAGAATTTAGAACCATGAAAATAGGAGTTCTACCTGGGGTGGAAAAAAGCATAAAATCTGTTTTTGAAGAGATAAATAAAATCTAGTCAGGATGAAATTAAAAATGCTCTAACTGACATGCAGTATTGAATGCATGTCACAACGAGAAGGATGAATGAAGCAGAGCAGTGAATCAACAAAATAGAAGACAAATTTATGGAGAATAATGAAGCTGAGAAAAGGAGGCAAACAGGCAAAAGAGCATGCTACAAGAAGTAGTCTCAAAAAACAAAAAAAGGAATAACATATGAAAAATAGGAGTCCCAGAAGATGAAGAGAGAGAAAAAGGGACAGAAAGTTGATGTGAACAAATTATAGTGGAAAACTTTCATAATCTGGAGAATGGCACAGGCATCAAAATCCAAGAAGCACAGAGAACTCCCATTAGATTCAACAAAAAACGACCACTACCAAGGCATATCATAGTCAAATTCAGAAAATACACAGACAAGGGAAGAATTATGAAGGCAGCAAGAGAAAAAATGTCTTTAACATACAAGGGAAGACAGATCAGGTTTGCAGCAGACCTGTAAACTGAAACTTGGCAGGCCAGAACGGCATCACAGGATATTCAATGTGCTGAATGAGAGAAATATGCAGCCAAGAATTCTTTATCCAGCAAGGCTGTCATTCAAAATAAAAGGAGAGATAAAAGAGTTTCCCAGACATTCAAAAACTAAAGGAGTTCATGACCACTAAACCAGCCCTGCAAGAAATTTTAAGGGGGACTCTGGAGAAAAGAAAAAAAAAAAAAAAAGAAAGAAAAAAAAGGAAAGACCAAAAGCAACAAAGATTAGAAAGGACCAGAGAACATCACCAGAAACACCATATCTATAGGCACCACAATGGTACAAAATTCATCTTTCAGTACTCAATCTAAATGTATGGACTGAACACTCCAATCAAAAGACATAGGGCATCACAGAGGCTAAGAAAACAAGTTCCATCTATATGCTGCTTACAAGAGACTCATTGTAGACCTAAAGATGCATGCAAATTGAAAGTAAGGGGATGGAGAATCATGCTATCATGCTAATGGTCATCAAAAGAAAGCCAGAGTAGCCATATTTCTATCAGGCAAACTAGATTTTAAAATAAACACTGTAACAATAGATTAGAAAGGGCATTATATCATAATTAAGGGGTCTATCCACCAAGAAGATCTAACAGTTGTAAATATGTATGCCCCCAACATTAAAGAACTCAAATATATAGATCAATTAATCACAGACATAGGAAGGAAGAAAGGTCTCAAATACACAACCTAACCATACACCTAAAGGAGCTGGAAAATAGCAAATAAAGGCCAAACATGCAGAGGAAGGGAAATAATAAGATTAGGACAGAAATCAATGATATCAAAATTAAAACAAAAACAGTAGAACAGTTCAATAAAACCAGGAGCCTGTCCTTTGAAATAATTAATAAAATTGATAACCCCCTAGCCAGAGTGATCAAAAAGAAAAAAGAAAGGACCCAAATAATTAAAATCATGAATAAAAGAGGAGATATTACGGCCAAAATTGTAGAAATTCAAACAGTAAGAAGAGCACTATGAGCAATTAAATGCCAACAGATTGGCCAATCAGGAAGAAATGGACAAATTTCTAGAAACATATAAACTACCAAAGCTAAAACAGGAGGAAATGGAAACTTTGAACAGATCCAAAACCACTAAAGTAATTGAATCAGTAATCAAAAATCTCCCAACAAAGAGTCCAGGGCCAGATGACTTTCCAGAGAAATTCTACCAAACATTTAAAGAAGAGTTACCACCTATTGTTTTGAAGCTGTTCCAACAAATAGAAATGGATGGAAAACTTCCAAACTCATTTTATGAGGCCAGTCTTACCTTTGTTCAAAAACCAGACAAAGACTGCACTACAAAGGAGACCAATGTCCCTGGTGAACCTGGATGCAAAAATTCTCAACAAGATACTAGCCAACTGGATCAAGCAGTACTTTAAGAGAATTATTCACCACAATCAAGTGGGATTAATTCCTAGGATGTAGGGCTGGTTCAGTATCCACAAATAACCATTGTGATTCATCACATTAATAAAAGGACACGAACCACATGATCCTCTCAATATAGGTAGAAAAATCATGTGACAAAATATAGCGTCCTTTCTTGATAAAAACCCTCGAGAAAGGAGGGATACAAGGACCATACCTCAAGATCATAAAGGCCATATAAGAAAGACCCACAGCTAATATCATCCTCAATGGGGAAAAACTGAGAGCTTTCCCCCTAAGGTCCAGAATCAGACAAGGATGCCCATTCTCACACAAATATCCAACATAGTATTGGAGGTCCTAGCCTCAGCAATAAGACAATACAAAGAAATAAAAGGCATCCAAATGAGCAAGGAGGAAGTCAAACTTTCACTGTTCATAGATGACATAATACTTTATGTGGAAAAGCCAAAAACCTCCACCAAAAACTGCTGGAACTGCTACATGAATTCAGCCAAGTCGCAGGATACAAAATCAGTGTACAGAAGTCAGTTGCATTTTTATACACCAATAATGAAGCGGCATAAAGAGAAATCAAGCTATATATCCCACTTATAATTGCACCAAAACCCAAAAAATACCTAGGGATAAACCTTAACCAAAGGGGTGAAAAATTTCTAAACTGGAAAGTATAGAAAGTGTATGAAAGAAACTGAAGAAGACACAGAAAAGATGGAAAAACATTCATGCTCCTGGATTGGAAGAACAGATATTGTTAAAATGTCAATACTACCTAAAGCAATCTACATATTCAATGCAATTCCTATAAAAATAATACCAGCATTCCTCACAGAGCTAAAACAAACAATCCTAAAGAAAACCAAGTCAGGAGGCATCACAATTCCAGATTTCAAGATGTGTTACAAAGTTGTAATCATCAAGACAGTATGGTACTGGCACAAAACCAGACACTTAGATCACTGAAACAGAATAGAGAAACCAGAAATGGACTCACAAATGTATGGCCAACTAATCTTTTTATTTTATTTATTTTTTTTTTTTTTGCTGAAGATAGATTTTCTTTTTTTTTCTTTTTTTTTCAGTATATGAAATTTATTGTCAAATTGGTTTCCATACAACACCAGTGCTCATCCCAAAAAGGTGCCCTCCTCAATACCCATCACCCACCCTCCCCTCCCTTCCACCCCCCATCAATCCTCAGTTTGTTCTCAGTTTTTAACAGTCTCTTATGCTTTGGCTCTCTCTCACTCTAACCTCTTTTTTTTTTTCCTTCCCCTCCCCCATGGGTTTCTGTTAAGTTTCTCAGGATCCACATAAGACTGAAAACATATGGTATCTGTCTTTCTCTGTATGGCTTATTTCACTTAGCATCACATTCTCCAGTTCCATCCACATTGCTACACAGGGCCATATTTCATTCTTTCTCATTGCCATGTAGTACTCCATTGTGTATATAAACCACAATTTCTTTATCCATTCATCAGTTGATAGACATGTAGGCTCTTTCCATAATTTGGCTATTGTTGAGAGTGCTGCTATGAACATTGGGGTACAAGTGCCCCTATGCATCAGTACTCCTGTATCCCTTGGATAAATTCCTAGCAGTGCTATTGCTGGGTCATAGGGTAGGTCTATTTTTAATTTTCTGAGGAACCTCCACACTGCTTTCCAGAGCGGCTGCACCAATTTACATTCCCACCAACAGTGCAAGAGGGTTCCCGTTTCTCCACATCCTCTCCAGCATCTATAGTCTCCTGATTTGTTCATTTTGACCACTCTGACTGGCGTGAGGTGATATCTGAGTGTGCTTTTGATTTGTATTTCCCTGATAAGGAGCGACGTTGAGCATCTTTTCATGTGCCTGTTGGCCATCCAGATGTCTTCTTTAGAGAAGTGTCTATTCATGTTTTCTGTCCATTTCTTCACTGGGTTATTTTTTCAGGTGTGGAGTTTGGTGATTTCTTTATAGATTTTGGATACTAGCCCTTTGTCGGATAGGTCATTTGCAAATATCTTTTCCCATAAGCTGTGTAGAAGCTTTTTATCTTCATAAGGTCCCAGTAGTTCATTTTTGCTTTTAATTCCCTTGCTTTTGGGGATGTGTCAAGTAAGAAATTGCTATGGCTGAGGTCAGAGAGGTCTTTTCCTGCTTTCTCCTCTAGGGTTTTGATGGTTTCCTGTCTCACATTCAGGTCCTTTATCCATTTTGAGTTTGTTTTTGTGAATGGTGTGAGAAAGTGGTCTAGTTTCATTCTTCTGCATGTTGCTGTCCAGTTCTCCCAGCACCATTTGTTAAAGAGACTGTCTTTTTTTTCCATTGGATGTTCTTTCCTGCTTTGTCAAAGATGAGTTGGCCATACATTTGTGGGTCTAGTTCTGGGGTTTCTATTCTATTCCATTGGTCTATGTGTCTGTTTTTGTGCCAATACCATGCTGTCTTGATGATTACAGCTTTGTAGTAGAGGCAAAAGTCTGGGATTGTGATGCCTCCTGCTTTGGTCTTCTTCTTCAAAATTACTTTGGCTCTTCAGGGCCTATTGTGGTTCCATAAGAATTTAAGGATTGCTTGTTCTAGCTTTGAGAAGAATGCTGGTGTAATTTTGATTGGGATTGCATTGAATGTGTAGATAGCTTTGGGTAGTATTGACATTTTCACAATATTTATTCTTCCAATCCATGAGCACGGAATGTTTTTCCATTTCTTTATATCTTCTTCAATTTCCTTCATAAGCTTTCTATAGTTTTCAGCATACAGATCTTTTACATATTTGGTTAGGTTTCTTCCTAGGTATTTTATGCTTCTTGGTGCAATTGTGAGTGGGATCAGTTTCTTTATTTGTCTTTCTGTTGCTTCATTATTATGTATAAGAATGCAACTGATTTCTGTACATTGATTTTGTATCCTGCAACTTTGCTAAACTCATGTATCAGTTCTAGCAGACTTTTGGTGGAATCTATCGGATTTTCCATGTATAGTATCATGTCATCTGCAAAAAGTGAAAGCTTGACTTCATCTTTGCCAATTTTGATGCCTTTGATTTCCTTTTGTTGTCTGATTGCTGATGCTAGAACTTCCAACACTATGTTAAACAACAGCGGTGAGAGTGGACATCCCTGTTGTGTTCCTGATCTCAGGGAAAAAGCTCTCAGTTTTTCCCTGTTGAGGATGATGTTAGCTGTGGGCTTTTCATAAATGGCTTTTATGATGTTTAAGTATGTTCCTTCTATTCCGACTTTCTTGAGGGTTTTTATTAAGAAACGTTGCTGAATTTTGTCAAATGCCTTTTCTGCATCAATTGGCAGGATCATATGGTTCTTATCTTTTCTTTTATTAATGTGATGTATCACGTTGATTGATTTGTGAATGTTGAACCAGCCCTGCATCCCAGGAATGAATCCCACTTGATCATGGTGAATAATTCTTTTCATATGCTGTTGAATTCGATTTGCTAGTATCTTATTGAGAATTTTTGCATCCATATTCATCAGGGATATTGGCCTGTAGTTCTCTTTTTTTACTGGGTCTCTGGTTTAGGAATCAAAGTAATGTTGGCCTCATAGAAGGAGTCTGGAAGTTTTCCTTCCCTTTCAATTTTTTGGAAAAGCTTGAGAAGGATAGAGATTATCTCTGCTTTAAACGTCTGGTAGAACTCCCCTGGGAAGCCATCTGGTCCCGGAATCTTATTTGTTGGGAGATTTTTGAGGACTGATTCAATTTCTTTGCTGGTTATGGGTCTGTTCAAGCTTTCTATTTCTTCCTGATTGAGTTTTGGAAGAGTGTGGGTGTTTAGGAATTTGTCCATTTCTTCCAGGTTGTCCAGTTTGTTGGCATATAATTTTTCCTAGTATTCCCTGATAATTGTTTGTATCTCTGAGGGATTGGTTGTAATAATTCCATTGACATTCATGATTTTATCTATTTGGGTCATCTCCCTTTTCTTTTTGAGAAGCCTGGCTAGAGGTTTGTCAATTTTGTTTATTTTTTCAAAAAACCAACTCTTGGTTTCGTTGATCTGCTCTACAGTTTTTTAGATTCTATATTGTCTATTTCTGCTCTGATCTTTATTATTTCTCTTCTTCTGCTGGGTTTGGGGTGTCTTTGCTGTTCTGCTTCTATTTCCTTTAGGTGTGCTGTTAGATTTTATATTTGGGATTTTTCTTGTTTCTTGAGATAGGCCTGGATTGCAATGTATTTTCCTCTCAGGACTGCCTTCGCTGCGTCCCAAAGCGTTTGGATTGTTGTATTTTCATTTTCGTTTGTTTCCATATATTTTTTCATTTCTTCTCTAATTGCCTGGTTGACCCATTGATTCTTTAGTAGGGTGTTCTTTTTTTTTTTAATGTTTATTTATTTTTGAGACAGAGAGAGACAGAGCATGAACGGGGGAGGGTCAGAGAGAGAGGGAGACACAGAATCTGAAACAGGCTCCAGGCTCTGAGCTGTCAGCACAGAGCCCGACGCAGGGCTCGAACTCATGGACCGCGAGATCGTGACCTGAGCTGAAGTCGGACGCTTAACCAACTGAGCCACGCAGGCGCCCCTAGTAGGGTGTTCTTTAACCTCCATGCTTTTGGAGGTTTTCCAGACTTTTTCCTGTGGTTGATTTCAAGCTTCATAGCATTGTGGTCTGAAAGTATGCATGGTATGATGTCAATTCTTGTATACTTATGAAGGGCTGTTTTGTGACCCAGTAAGTGATCTATCTTGGAGAATGTTCTATGTGCACTCGAGAAGAAAGTATATTCTGTTGCTTTGGGATGCAGAGTTCTAAATATATCTGTCAAGTCCATCTGATCCAATGTATCATTCAGGGCCCTTGTTTCTTTATTGACCATGTGCCTAGATAATCTATCCATTTCTGTAAGTGGAGTGTTAAAGTCCCCTGCAATTACCACATTCTTATCAATAAGGTTGCTTATGTTTGTAATTGTTTTATATATTTGGGGGCTCCTGTATTCGGTGCATAGACATTTATGATTGTTAGCTCTTCCTGATGGATAGACCCTGTGATTATTATATAATGCCCTTCTTCATGTCTTGTTACAGCCTTTAATTTAAAGTCTAGTTTGTCTGATATAAGTGTGGCTACTCCAGCTTTCTTTTGACTTCCAGTGGCATGATAAATAGTTCTCCATCCCTTCACTCTCAATCTGAAGATGTCCTCAGGTCTAAAATGAGTCTCTTGTAGACAGCAATAGATGGGTCTTGTTTTTTTATCCATTCTGATACCCTATGTCTTTTGGTTGGTGCATTTAGTCCATTTACATTCAGTGTTATTATAGAAAGATATGGGTTTAGAGTCATTGTGATGTCCGTAGGTTTCATGCTTGTAGCGATGTCTCTGGTACTTTGTCTCACAGGATCCCCCTTAGGATCTCTTGAGGGCTGGTTTAGTGGTGACAAGTTCCTTCAGTTTTTGTTTGTTTGGGAAGACCTTTATCTCTCCTTCTATTCTAAATGACAGACTTGCTGGATAAAAGATTCTTAGCTGCACATTTTTTCTGTTCATCACATTGAAGATCTCCTGCCATTCTTTTCTGGCCTGCCAAGTTTCAGTAGAGAGATCAGTCACGAGTCTTATAGGTCTCCCTTTATATGTTAGAGCACGTTTATCCCTAGCTGCTTTCAGAATTTTCTCTTTATCCTTGTATTTTGCCAGTTTCACTATGATATGTCATGCAGAAGATTGATTCAAGTTATGTCTGAAAGGAGTTCTCTGTGCCTTTTGGATTTCAATGCCTTTTTCCTTCCCCAGATCAGAGAAGTTCTCAGCTATTATTTCTTCAAGTACACCTTCAGCACCTTTCCCTCTCTCTTCCTCCTCTGGAATACCAATTATGCGTAGATTATTTCTCTTTAGTGCATCACTTAGTTCTCTAATTTTCCCAGCATACTCCTGGGTTTTTTTTTATCTCTCTTTTTCTCAGCTTCTTCTTTTTCCATAATTTTATCTTCTAATTCACCTATTCTCTCCTCTGCCTCTTCATTCCGAGCTGTGGTCATCTCCATTTTATTTTGCAGCTCATTAATAGCATTTTTGAGCTCCTCCTGGCTGTTCCTTAGTCCCTTGACCTCTGTAGCAATAGATTCTCTGCTGTCCTTTATAATGTTTTCAAGCCCAGCGATTAATTTTATTACTATTATTCTAAATTCACTTTCTGTTATATTGTTTAAATCTTTTTTGATCAGTTCATTAGCTGTCATTATTTGGGGATTTTTTTTGAGGGGAATTCTTCTGTTTCGTCATTTTGGATAGTCCCTGGAGTGGTGCAGAACTGCAGGGCACTTCCCCTGTGCCGTCTTGAATAACTTGTGTTGGTGGGCGGGGCTGCAATCAGACCTGATGTCTGCCCCCAGCCCACTACTGGGGCCACAGTCAGACTGGTGTGTGCCTTCTCTTTCCCTCTCCTGGGGGGGGATTCACTGTGGGGTGGCATGGCCCATCTGGGCTACTTGCACACTGCCAGTCTTGTGGTGCTGGGGACCTGGTGTATTAGGTGTGGTGGATTGGCAAGGTGCACAGGGGCAGGAGGGGTAGGCTCAGCTCGCTTTTCCTTCGGAGATCCACTTCAGGAGGGGCCCTGCAGCACCAAAAGGGAGTCAGACCCGCCGGAGGATGGATCCACAGAATTCTGCACAGCATTGGGTGTTTGCACGGTGCAAGCAAGTTTTCTGGAAGGAACTGGTTCCCTTTGGGATTTTGGCTGGGGGATGGGCGAGGGAGATGGCGCTGGCGAGCCCCTTTGTTCCCCACCAAGCTGCGCTCTGTTGTCCGGGGCTCAACAACTCTCCCTCCTGTTGTCCTCCAGCCCTCCCTCTCTCTGAGCAGAGCTGTTAACTTATAACCTTCCAGATGTTAAGTCCCGCTTGCTGTCGGAACACACTCTGTCCGGCCCCTCCGCTTTTGCAAGCCAGACTCGGGGGCTCTGCTTTGCCGGTGGGCTGCCCCTCCGCCTTGGCTCCCTCCTGTCAGTCCGTGTAGCGCGCACAGCCTCTCTGCCCTTCCTACCCTCTTCCGTGGGCCTCTCATCTACGCTTGGCTCTGGAGAATCCATTCTGCTAGTCTTCTGGCGATTTTCTGGATTATTTAGGCAGGTGTGGGTGAAATCTAAGTGATCCGCAGGATGCGGTGAGCCAGCGTCCTCCTACACTGCCATCTTCCCAGAAGCCCCTGGCCAACTAATCTTTAACAAAGCAAGAAAGATTATGTAATGGAAAAGACAGTCTCTTCAGCAAATGGTACTGGAAAAACTGGACAACGACAGGCAGATGACTGAACGTGGACTACTTTCCTACACCATATACAAAAGTAAACTCAAAATGGATGAAAGACCTAAACGTAAGGCAGGAAGCCATGAAAATCCTAGAGGGGAAAACCGACAACAATGTCTTTGACCTGCAGCAGCTTTTTACTTGTCGTGTCTCTGGAGGCAAGGGAAACAAAACAAAAATGAACTCTTGGGACCTCATCAAGATAAAAAGCTTCTGCACAGCAGAGGAAACAATCAGCAAAACTAAAAGGCAACCAATGGATTGGGAGGAGATATTTCCAAATGACATATCCAATAAAGGGTTAGTGTCCAAAATTTATATAGAACTTGTCAGACTCAACACCTAAAAAGCAAATAATCCAGTGAGGAAATGGTCAAAAGACATGAAAGACACTTTTCCAAAGAAGACATCCAGATGCCTAACAGACACATGAAAATATGCTTAACATGACTCATGATGAGGGAAATACAAATGAAAATTACAACGAGATACTCCTTCACATCTGTCAGATAAAATTAACAACTCAGGCAATAACAGATGTTGTCAAGGATGCAGGGAAAGACGAACTCTTTTGCACTGCTGGTGGGAAGTCATACTGGTGCAGCCACCCTGGAAAAGAGTATGAATGTACCTCAAAAAACTAAAAAAACAGAACTACACTATGACTCAGCAATTCACTACTAGGTATTTATCCAAAGGGTACAGGAGGGCTGATTCAAAGGGGAACATGACCCCAATGTTTATAGCAGCACTATCAACAATAGCCAAAGTATGAAAAGAGCCCAAATGTCTATTGACTGATGAATGGATAAATTAGATATGGTGTGTGTGTGTGTGTGTGTGTGTGTGTGTGTATAATGGAATATTACTCATCAATCAAAAAGAATGAAATATTGCCACTCGCAACAACGTAGATGAAACTACAGTGTATTATGCTAAGTTAAGTAAGTCAGGGAAAGACAAATATCTTATGATTTCACTCATATGTGGAATTTAAGAAACAGAACATGTGAACATAACGGAAGCAAAAATAATATAAAAACAGAGAGGGAGACAAACCATAAGAGACTTTTGAATACAGAGAACAACAGAGGGCCACTGGTGGGATGTTGGTGTAGGGATGGGCAAAATGACTAGGGACATTAAAGAGGACATTTTGGGGATGATCCCTGGGTGTTATATGTAAGTGATGAATCACTAAATTCTATTCCTGAAATTTAAAAAATTAGATTATTTGTAATCTTTCAAAATTTGAAAAAAATTGAAATCAACAACTGCCACACTTTTTAAAAACATTGTTTGTAATAAGAAATACATTCTAAATTGCAACCCAGTACATGTATAGATGCAGAGCAAACAAAAGTTAACAAATATTTACTCTAGCATATAATACATTTTAATAGTTTTTATTTACTTCATTTGTTTTCAGTGCCATATGCAACCTATGGAAATGTCCAGCAATAGAGAAGTGATTAAATTATTAATGGTATTCAATGTTGTCCTATAATTTAAAAAGACGATGCAGATCTTTTTGTTTGCAACATAAAAATATCACAACAATATCTTATTAAGAGTAAAAAGTAGGGTGTGAGTGGATAGATATAATATTATCCTATTTGCTGAAAAACAGTTTGAAAGGATACTTATGCCACAGGCTTAATGTCTCCTTTTGTAAAAGTTGCTGCATTTTCAGACTGTTTACAATCTAGACATATGCCATACAGCTAATATTTATTGACATTGACTATATGTACCAGGTCCTGGATTCAAAGATTTACATTTTTATTATTTGATTTAATCCTCTTCAAACCTGAGATGGTGTAACCATCCATTTTACGGAGCAGAAATGGAGGTTCAGAGACTCCAAGTAAATTGTCTGAGGTTGGAGTTGATAAAAGGATGGAGTTGAAATTCAAACCCACGTGTATCTAACAATAGAGTTCATACTTTGAATGTTAGGCTATGCTGCCTCATAGAGAGGAGAACGGAGGATGCATTCCAGTTAGGATGGGCTAGATGTTATTGTGGGTAACAAATAGCCCAAAGTCTTAACAACTTATAATAAAGGAAGTATCTTCCTTGCTCCTGCCACATGTCCACCATGGTCCCCCTGGGACCAGGATAAAAAAGCACCCACCATAGGTAACTACCAGGTGACATAAGAGATGGACAGAGAGGTGGCCAGATGTAGTTGTTCCCAAGTGTTGTATTTGAGGTGGCACACTTCACTCCCACTCACATTTCCTGGTCAGAGCATATCACAGGGCTGCATCCAGCTTAGTGGGTAAGAGGACAATGTGACATTCTTCATAGAGCCTAGTGAGGCCACCACATGGTACCAGCCTGTCTGGGGACTGCTCAGGGGCAAAGGAGGGGCATGGGTCATTGGTAGTAAATGATAGCAGGACTAAGTCAGGATAGGTTTGCTTCATCCTCAACCAGGTGGAATTTGTCCCAGAGTTTCCCAAAGTCATAACTGTTAAGATTAAAGAAGTGAACTTCAGAAAAAGGAGTTTGGTCAGATGTAATCAGCAAAACACTCAGAAACCACTCTGTAATCTTGACCAAATCCCTGGCTGCCTCAGTTTCCCCACTATGGAGAGGGTGAGGAGGGGGATGTAGAGCACTGTTTTGCAAGAGCATCAGGAATGCCCATGTTCTAGCATTTTTGTTCTCTTAAATTAATATGTTATTGTCTTCCCTTCACATCCCTGGGTAAGTGCTCCAAATGTGGTCTGGTAATAAAACATTGACATCAGCATCCGAGGCGACCTTGTGTTGTGCTTTTATTCTGTGAATAAACTGGCGCTAAATGCTATCCCTCCATAATTCTTCCCAAGTTCCATCAGAGAAAACTGGTGCCAGGGGCCCTGGGTGACTCCTTATGCCCATTCAACAACTAGGACACAGAGGTCAGGGGGACACTCCTGTGGCCCCAGGTGTCCATCTCTGTCTGGCTTGCCCATGCCCTGCTGAGGATGAGGCCAGGGCCAGAGCTAGTGAGGTGGCCGGGGAAGGGGGAAAGGGCCGAGGGCAGCCCAGCGTGGTGATTCCACTTGTTCGCAAGACCATGGCTCCCTGCTCCATCCACCATTCCACGGATCTGCTGCCACTGCCTCTGAATGCTGTGGCTGCTGCTGCTGCTGCTGCTGCTGCTGCTTCCACTTCCTGACCTCAGCCTGCGCCAGCACAGGTGAGTGAAGGATCTGCCCTTTGGGGACTCAGGAGTCCTGCAGGACTCCTCCAGCTCTTTTCCGGGGTGCCCAATCCTGCATTCCTTCCATGGGGCCCAGGAGTTCTGTTTCCCCAGCCCTGCCTTGGGGCCCCCACTCACTCACCCTTCCCAGGGCCTAGGTATCTCTCAGCCTCACCAGGGTCTAGGAGCCCTCCCCACACTTTATAACCTCCTCCTGCCATCCGCAGCCCTCCCAGCTGGTGGCCTGTGGTCCTGTGAGCTGCCCTTCACTCCATCCATCCTTGGAGACCGAGATGGCACCCGAAGTGGGGGGCACTGGAGGATGGGAGAAAAATGGGCAGAGGGAGCTGAGCCTGAGGGTGGGGGAAGCACATATTGTCTTTTGCTCACCCAACCCAGGATCGCCCTTGAAGGGTTCCCTTTGCAGCTATTTCTGAGGTGCACAGACACACACATGCACAGAGGAAAAAACAGACACCACAAGCACACACAGGCATGGATACACAGATATGGAACACAGGCATGGAACCACCCACAGCGTCATCTGGGACTCAGGTATGGGGCTCATGGACAGGCTCACACACAGACTCACACTGCAGACACCCTGAGTGGAACACACACACACACACACTGAGGGTCACATGAATCAGCCCCATAAAGCAAACTCTACAAATACTAGACACACACAGAAAACACACACACATACCCACAGGTATGATCAAGAACACCCAAAGGGGCCTCAAATTCACACATACAACCAATACACACACAAACACGAAACACAGATACACAGAGATGCTCCCACAGGGACTCACGTACCTGAGACACACAGATAATACAGTCACAGACACAGAGATTTGCACAGTGGATGTATGTTCATTCAGAGACACAGACATAGATACATGCATACAGATAAACACAAGAGTAGAACATGAAAACAACCAAGAAACAGGAAACTCTTGTCGATAGTCAATATACTCACAGAAACAGAAAGAACTCAGACTCACAGGTGCATAATCCAGGTTTATACCCACACACTCCACAATAACTCTAGTGCTCCAATGAAGGCCAGCACAGGCAGATGGAATGCACAGACCCTGGCATGACCTGTCCCATCGAAGTTGTCATGGAAGGGGGTGTTTCCCTGGTTCCAACCCTGTGCTGGGCATCTGGCCCATGCCAATGGCTTATGGAGGGTTGTACCCAGGCCTGGATTCCAGAAAATGGCCAGGGTAGGATGGCCATGAGGACAGGGGCACAGGGTAGGGAGAGGGTACACTTGGGGTGTTTCATGGGGCCAGGTCAAGTGAGGGACACAGGCGAGCCTCACCAGGACCCCTCCTCCTGTTTCTCTACCACCTGGGGTGCAGCCTGCATATTAGACTCATATACCATCCTTGGTGCCTCTGACACCACCAGCTCCTTCTATCCTTGCGTTCAAGGAGCAAACAGCACCCCCTTGGACTTACACCACCTACTTCAAATTTGCAGCTGCAGCCCCAGGTAAAATTTGACAATGGGGAACAAAATGATTTACTTTTTAGTGGCTCCATGTGGCATACATTTGGTATTTCAACTACGTTTGTTGCTTTAATTCAGATGAACATGTCTTTGGAGTTGTCAGCATCAAATAGAAAACTTTTATTCTACCAAGGTGTGCAGAAGGTCAAATCAGCTTGTGTTATTTCTGTTGCAATTTATTAGCAAAATGATGACTTAAAATGATTCTTAATTTTGTCTGTCTCAAAGTTTTCTTGTGTAATTGTTAAGATAGGTTCAAAGTCTTCAACGTAAAAGGTTGCTTAAATGATAAATAGAATTGAACTCATTGGCCATCGAGGCCTTTTCCAAATGGGACCGAGTGCTGAAGCATTGATTACTGAATGTAGATTTGTGGTTTTGGCTTCTTATTGTGGAGAAGCCGAGGATATTTGGGTCTGTTGGAAATATGCTTTGTGCTTTATTAAGAGACCGTACTATGGAGGGGTACCTGGGTGGCTCAGTTGGTTAAGCGCCCAATTTCAGCTCAGGTCACAATCTCGCATTTTGTGAGTTCCTCGTCAGGCTCTGTGCTGACAGCTCAGAGCCTGGAGCCTGTTTCAGATTCTGTGTCTCCCTCTCTCTCTGCCCTTCTCCTGCTCCTGCTCACACTCTCTCTTTCTCTGTCTCTGTCAAAAATAAACATTTAAAAATTTTGTTAAAAATACTTCACTGTGGAAAACATGTTTTTGTACTTATAAAATGTAATTACAAATTTTAGATCTAGAAGTATTCTGGTATAACAGTTCACAATTGGTTACTACTCAGTTTTCACTGGAGTCTTAGGTTTCTAAGAGTTAGAATTCTTCTGCTAAATGTAATTAAGACTGAACGGGGTGGGGTGGGGCACCTGGGTGGCTGTTGGTTGAGTGTCCGACTTCAGGTCAGGTCATGATCTCACAGTTCGTGAGTTCGAGCCCGTGTAGGGCTCTATGCTGACAGCCCAGAGCCTGGAGCCTGCTTCAGATTCTGTGTCTCCCTCTCTCTCTTCCCCATCCCCACTCATGCTCTGTCTCCCTCTGTCTTAGAAATAAATAAAACATTAAAAAAAATTTTTTTAAAGACTGACAGAAATAAGGAAAGTAACTCTGCATGTAAAAAAGTAAGAGATGTGTAAGAAAGATATGAGAAATGGGAATACATTTTTGTTAAGGTAAAAGAAAGTAATTTTCTCCTAAAATGAGATTGGTTGTTTGGAAAGAAATGGCTTGAGACAAAATCTGAATGCAATAGAAATTTGTAGAAGGTTTGTGAAGGGAAGACTTTGGACAGGAATTTTATATGTGGTCAGGACGGACTAAGATTAAAATGAATGGATTTTATTTATTTTGCATTTTAGAGAGAGTGTGTGTGCACACATGGGGGAGGGGCAGAGAGTGAATCTCAAGCAGGCTCCACACCCAGTGCATAGCCTGACTCAGGGTTCAATTCCATGACCTGAGCCAAAATCAAGAGTGGGATGCTCAACCAACTGAACTACCCAGGCACCCCAAAATGAATGGATTTTAAAGGTACACTGTTAGAACACTGAAATTCCACTTTCCCTCTTCTAAAAAAACATAACGTTTTCTTGGATTGCTAGTTTGCACTTGATAAGAAAATGTAAACAAAGTTTTTTTCTCTTTTCTTTTCCTTGCCCAGAAAACCAAAGTTTCTACATCTTGTCTTTATCAGGTCTTTGGTTTCTTAAGAAAGTTAAAACTTCACAATGTTAAAGGAGCTAAGTTTTACTAACAAGTGTATTACACTATCTATTTGCCTTTGTAAACTTGGTTAAATAAATAATTAAATTTTAAGTTTTATAATGATCCACAATCCTATTTAGGCATGAACTTTAAAACTTTCCGAAGATTTGAATTGTAAATGAAGTCTTTCTGAGCAATCAGCACAAATAATGACAAGCCTTAGGTTGTACTGCTTGGGTAAATGCTATAACTGTTCATATAGAGAGATAGATATAGATATGAAATTCCTGACCTTTTAATATCACTCAGTATTCTGATTATCGAAGTATTCTGTGTCACAGAAATAACTGAATTTTCTTGTCGATTGCATTATGGTCTTTTGTCATTTGCAAAATGAGTTTCATCTTAAAGCAGATTCATAAAAAGGACTTTTTAAAAAAAAACAAATGCATGTTTTTGGTATCTTTAAAATCATAAAACTGGGGCACCGGGTGACTCTGTCAGTTAAGAATCTGACTCTTGGTTTCGGCTTTGGTCATGATCTCACAGTTCCTGAGACTGAGCCCTATGTTGGGCTCTGCAGTTACAGCATGGAGCCTGATAGGGATTCTCCCTCTCTCTCTGCCCCTTCCCCATTCGTGCTTTCTCTGTCTCTCTCAAACAAATAAGTAAACTTAAAAAAATCATAAAGCTGAAATGGGTAGGAATTTCCAAAACTAATGAAAAGCTACAAACTGAACAAGAATTAGTAACGTGGAACTAAATGAACTGAAGAAGATGATTATAGTTTTTGTGAATCTTGTTTGAAACACTGTTTGTTTTCTGATGTTTGCTCTTCCAGATTAAGGAAAACTTTCTTTTAAGATGATTCTCTATAACTTACACACACGGTAAAATATTCTTTTGTGAGTAAATTGAAGCATCTAACTTACCTCACTAGCTGAACCTTCTGAAATTCAAAAGCTCTCAGTGAATACTCTTTCTTTCAAGGCAATTATAGTTGTTTGCATAAGGTCAATAAGAATCTTTTCTCCTTGTAACAGCACACTATTGGAAATATTGATTATTTTACCAAAACTTTGACTGGAATTTCACATTTCAGAGAGACATACATAGATTCAGATATGACCATACAGCTTTAAGGAACTATCATTGGTTTTATGAAACATAAGCCGAGGGAGGCACAGTCAGTTAAGTGTCCAACTTCAGCCCAGGTCATGATCTCACAGTTTGTGAGTTGGAGCCCCACATCAGACTCTGCACTGACAGCACAGAGCCTGCTAAGATCTTCTGTTTCCCTCTCTCTCTGACCCTCTCCGACTCATCCCCCCCCCCATCTCTTTCTCTCAAAAATAAATAAACATTTTAAAAAATGAAACTTTGCTTACAGATACCTTGCTGATACCTTGGTTACAGATACCTTGCTTACAGATTTCCCAGCAGCCTTACCAGATGAGTAAAGAATATCACTTCCTGGCTGGTGCAGGAACCTCAGGATATTTGGGTGACCTTGAGAAGAGGAATTCATTACATTTACAGGTATGGCAGGCATGTCTGATTGCAAGTATTTGGCTTGGACTCTGGCCTAGAGCAGCTACTAAAAGTTCAATCAAGATTCTTTATAAAAATTCCAGCAAAGTTAATTTGTAAAGATCTATATGATCAGTCACTATTCTTGCTGAGCTCATGTAAATAATTAGTCCAAGTTTGTTAAAACTGAACTTGTTTTTCAAATGAATTAGTCTTGATTTGGCTATCTCTGGAATTAGGGTGATTTTAGAGAGAAAATTATGTTTCTTTGCAGGTGTTAAATTCTGGTTCTAATTGTCTTTGAATGTGTTTTGCCTAAGCTAGACAACTTGAGGTAAACTTCAGAGAAATTGCCACAGTAACTCGTACAGAGATTCTTCTTGCTTGTTATTCTATGGGGATAATAACAGGACTCCATGGGGATATGATTATTTGAATAGCTGGAAAATGCGATCGATTCCCCTGCTATGGTAAACTCAGCCATCACCTTGACCAATTCTGTATGTCTGTGATAATAAAACCAGTGTGTGTCCCAGTCCATTGCTTAACTATGCTTGTGGAGATAATGGATGGCCCACTTCCCTTATGCCTGGATTGGATGATGCACTTGGGGATGCCCTTACCTTCTGAGACAAGTTTTTTCCCACTTGCTGCTGATTACTCATAATTAGGATATTGTTAAAGTTAGACATCAAACAAAGAGGGCTTCTTGATGGTTTTATCCCTTAGCCATATTTGCCCCAGGGACCACCTCTTTTGATATGAAATTGCAAATAGAGGCTTTAGCCAAGCATAAACTAGCGATCTTTAAACAAACCAAGTTCGGTTTAAAAAGTGGCCCTCCAAAACCGAATGGCCCTTGATATTCTGACTGCAGCCCAAGGAGGCACCTATGCTTCATTAAAGCAGAGTGCTCTGTATGTACGCCAGATTATCACAAAAATATGACAGGGTTACCAACTGACATGTATACTCAAATTAAGGCTCTACAAAATACTTCCCTCTCTTTCAAGGACTGGTTAAGTTCCTGGTTCACAGGAGGACTGTGGTCAACTATTAAGGGTCTGTTTGTTGGACTTCTCATTCTTATAGCCATACCAATCCCCATATGTTGCCTTTTCCAAAGTTTTCTTGGTGTCAAGACTCCATTACTACAATAACTTCATGTTGACAGATGGTCCTTACCACCCACAGAGATACTTCTTTGATGTCCACATTGGATTTCACTGCCTCCACTTTTCCTAACTCTGCTATACATTCCTGACTAATCAATGTTGAGTCATTAGGTAGGGATATCTTTAGGTCTCTATTCAGCAGGAAGATGCTACAGAAGGTGAGGCCTTCCACCTTCAACAACCTTAAAGATCTAAGGGTCAAAATTGTTCAGGGGGCAAGGGGGTGCCTGGGTCTCTCAGTCAGTAAAGCCTCTGACCCTTGATTTCAGCTCAGGTCATGATCCCATGGTTTTGAGTTCAACCCCATATCAGGCTTAGCAATATGAGAGTAGATGCTGCTTGGGATTCTCTCTCTTTCCCTCTCTCTCTGCCGCTCCCTTGCTCACTCTCTCTGTCTCTCAAAATAAAGAAACTTAAAAAATTGTTCAGGGTGGAAAATGAGGAGGAGAACAAAGGTAAGAGAATCATAGTCAAAGTTAAATTTTCTCACAATTTTCAGCCCACTAATAAATACTTGAGACATGCAGAGTGTGACCCTGCTCAAGGCACTCATGGCTGCCTTAATGTTGAGTTTTGCTAGAGACTGAAATCAACCCTGTCTTCACAACAGCCAGACCTCCAGGATCCCATGAGTCTTCTTTAACATGAACAGATCCCTTTAGAGACTTAGGTTATCTCTAACCTAACCAAATTTAAAAGTATACAATCAATCACTCCTCACCTTCCCAGTGCAGCTCTTTCTGCCAACTGGTCCTGTCCTCATGCTATAATTAAAACACCTGTTTGCACCATAAAACATCACAAGAATTCATTCATGACCATTGGGCTCGATGATCCTGCATCACAAGGAGATGGTGATGCTAATGTGCACAGGTGCTCAGGACATGGGTTCCTCTTGTCCTCAGCAGTTATGGACACAGGCATGGACATGAAAAGAAACCATTGTACTGAAGGAGACCAGCCCTGGGTCACACAGCTGGTAAGCAGCATAGCTGTATTTCAAGCTCTAGGCTCTTGGCCTTGCCCCCAGAAGCCACAAAGGACTCCCCCAATGGGAAGCTGACACTGGCTTTAGGGACACTACCTCACTCACTTCCATGAATGATCTAATTTGTTAGAGGCCCCCAATCTCTGTTCACTGCTCCTTCTTTCCCTGATCCCTGCTCCAGTTATAATTGGGGTGACCCTTGCCACCTGCTAGGCCCTCCCTGCCCAGAGCATCTCGTGCTGCCAACAATCTGGGTATTGTCCCAGGGTCCCCAGGAGAGAAGTTGATGACCTATTTCTCTTAAAATGTCCCCATTCCTGCAGATCTCAGGAGACCCCACGAGAGCCGGCTTGGATTATTCCCCCGTGGGGTTCATAATGTAAAGTCCAACCTAATGGGTAGGAGGTTCACATTGATAAGTGACAGATCGACCACTATTTGAGGTATGAAAATGTCTAGGTCAATTAGAGATGGTGTGGGGAGCAGACAATTTTCTCACACCAATATTTCAGGATATTCCAGGTCTGGAGACATGTTTGATTACAATTTTATCATGCTTATATCATTCAGTCAAATATAACTCTTCTTCTTTGGGATTTCTTTATTCATATTTATAGAGGTGCTTCTCCATTACTAAACATATGGGTATTTCTAGTTAGATTTTTAACAGTGATATCTAGCACATTATATTACCAAAAGATGCTCTGTGTATTTCATCCCTCTGGAATTTATTGAAATTTCCCTATGGCCAAAATAAGTAGAGTGAATTTTTGTTACAGAATCCTATGTGCCTAAAGTTAATGTATCCTCCACGGTGTTATAGGTAGATGTGGACATATATATGGATATAGCTGTGGGGTTCAGATGGTTCCTATCAAGATCTGTGTTTTATGGATGTTCTGTCTGCTTTGAGCTATTTAGAGAGGGTTGACAACTTTCACTCTGCTTATGTATTTCATTGGAGTTCTGAATGGAAGGAGAGAGCTCCCAGAAGAGAGGACAGGGACCTGGGTTGGGAGGGACCAGAAACCAAAAGGCCTGCCAGTGTTCCAGAGAGCAACTGTTGTTGGGATGGCACGTGGTGGTACACCAGGTGAGAAGTCATGCTGGGTATCCGTTTTGATCTACCAGGTGCGAAGGCAGCTGATTGGTTGAGAGAGAGTATAAAGGTTCTAGGCTGTTAAGGCAACATTCAGACAGTTGAAGGTTTGAAGATAGATGGATCCTCCTCTGTTCCACCTACTACTTGTGTCCTGCTTTTCTAGTGATTTGTCGACCTGCTGACCAACTAACCTGTCTAAACCCCCCTCCCTCCACTCTAGTACTTGATCTGATGTGGGTACTGTCCCTGAGTCCCTTCCCCAATTCCACCCTTTCTTAAATACCACCGCCAACCCCAATTACCACCCCGCCCCCATTCCCACCCCTACATCCTACCTGGTGCCCCAGCGCCCCCTGAAATGACCAGGACATGAAGATGTAGAGGCTGTTTGTCTGTCTACTCATGCTCTGGTGTCCCAGTTACTCAAACACAAATGTGAGTAAACATGGGACATCAGTGGATTCTTCCATTCTTCCTTCCTATAAGGTTCATTCACACTGTGGTTAAACAACTATTTTTTCATGGGGTTCTTGATGGGAACTTCAGAAGAACTTCAATTCTTCCTGAAGACTGAGGACCACAGGACAGATTTCTCCACCAGCTTAAAGTAGTTGTGGCCACAACTGTCCACATCCATTTCTGGGTCCTGTCTGTGCTCCTTGGTCCAAAAAGATCAGCACTGACAGGATGGAAACCTGAAAAACAGTATGTTTACAGTGTCAAAAAGGAAGGATTTATAAAGACACTAAATAGGGGCTTATATGATGTTTGAATTATATCTCATTAAAATTGTTTTCAAAAAGGTCAGAAACTCTTCTTTAATAGGAACCATGGGTATTAGATTGGCTCCTGGAAGCCCTGTCAAGATCCTGCTTCAAGCCTTGTGAGTTTAGGGTCCATCTTAGATGTAATTTGTTTTCCTATCAACACATTGTTCATATTTGTGAAGTTTGGTAGCCCTGGGAACAGTGTTTCTGAAGCATTAGTGTTTGTACTAAAGGGTTAAAAAGCGAAATGTCCTTTGTGCTCTGTGCTTCCTGGTTTGTTGACTTTTAAGAACTTCTGATCATCCCATTCTTTCTGGTTTTGGAGGCTGCCCCCAGGGAGCTCTGAGAAGCCCAGCAGAAACTAGCTGAATCTTGCTGGGACGTTTACAATAGGAAAATACCTAGGGGTGATATTATCAGGAAGTGCAGGATTTGTCCTTTCTTTAGCCAATTATGTACTGAGTGTTGATTTACCCAAAGCAAAAAGTTTCTGAATGTCCTTAGGATTGTCCGAATATGAAGATGTGGATTCCAGTGTGAATGTTTAACTTACTCATGAAAGAGCAAACCTGTGGGGCACCTAGGTAGCTCAGTATGTTAAGTGTGTGACTCTTAATTTTGGCTCACGTCATGATCTCATGGTTTGTGAGATTGAGCTCCATTGGGCTTTTCACTGACATCTCAGAGACTGCTTGGGACTCTTTATCTCCCTCTCTCTCTCTGCCCCTCTCCAACGTGCATGGTCCCTCTTTATCTCAAAATGTATAAACATTTTTTAAAACATCAAAAGCTGTACCCCCCAGGGGAGAGAGACAGAGAATAAGCATATAAGTAAGTAGACTTCTTTTGATTGACAGGCACCAGATTCATAGAGCTGGATCTGGAAAGCCTCAGTAGTCAGGAACAACCCTTGTATTGAGGCAGACTCATCCCCCCATGAATACCTCTAGTCAAAATAGATTCTATTCTGTTTCTTTTCAGACCACAAAGGAGGAAATTTCTTGGTCGTCTTTATTAGAATTTTCCTCCTCTACTTGGGCTGCATCTCATAGATCAGTTCAGCTCTCTCTCCCTACCTCATTTCTGAGTTTTGCAATAACTAACTTGTCGTGTATTTCCTACCTGCACTTGGTCATGACCATTGTCTTTGAGAACCTAGTTATGAGACTAGATAGCAACATGCAGAAAAATGAAACTAGACCACTTTCTTACACCATACACAAAAATAAACTCACATGGATGAAATACCTAAATGTGAGACAGAAAACCATAAAAACCCTAGAGGAAAAAGCAGGAAAAAATCTCTTTGACCTCAGCCACAGCAATTTCTTACTTGACACATCTCCAAAGGCAAGGGAATTAAAAGCAAAAATGAACTATTGGGACCTCATCAAGATAAAAATCTTCTGCACTGCAATGGGAACAGTCAACAAAACTAAAAGGCAACCAATGGAATGGGAGAAGATATTTATGAATGACATATCAGAAAAGGGGTTAGAATCCAAAATCCATAAAGAACTTACCAAACTTAACACCCAAAAGACAAATAACCCAGTGAAGAAATGGGCAGAAGACATGAATAGACACTTTGCCAAAGAAGACATCCAGATGGCCAACTGACACATGAAAAAATGCTCCACATCACTCATCATCAGGGAAATACAAATCAAAACCACACTGAGATATCATCTTATGCTGGTCAGAGTGGCTAAAATGAACAAATCAGGAGACTATAGATGCTAGTGAGGATGTGGAGAAACTGGAACCCTCTTGCACTGTTGGTGGGAATGCAAACTGGTGCAGCCACTCTGGAAAACAGTGTGAAGTTTCCTCAAAAAATTAAATATAGAACTACCCTATGATCCAGCAATAGCACTGCTAGGAATTTACCCAAGGGATACAGGAGTGCTGATACATAGGGGCACATGTACCTAATGTTTGTAGCAGCACTTTCAACAACAGCCAAATTATGGAAAAAGCCTAAATGTCCATCAATTTAATGGATAAAGAAGATGTGGTTTATATATACAATGGAATACTAATACTACTTGGCAATGAGAAAGAATGAAATCTGGCCATTTGCAGCAACATGGATGGAACTGGAGGGTATTATGCTAAGTGAAATAAGTCAGTCAGAGAAAGACAGATATCATATGTTTTCACTCATATGTGAGATCTTGAGAAACTTGCCAGAAGATCATGGGGGAGGGGAAGGGGAAAAAGTTACAGAGAGGGAAGGAGGCAAACCATAAGAGACTCTTGAATACACAGAACATACTGAGGGTTGATGGGTGGGGGAGAGGGGAAAGTGGGTGATGGTCATTGAGGAGGGCATTTATTGGGATGAGCACTAGGTGTTGTATGGAAGCCAATTTGACAATAATATTTTTTTAAAAGAAATATTAGCTGTCATTTCTGTTGTTTGTGCTTTAGCTCTATGCATATTTTATTCTTTTTTCTCATTTTATGGCTTTTATTTCACTGATGGTAGTCTGGAAAAAATCATGGCATCTGATGTGCTCTGTGTGTGAATTCAGCAAACAGCCAACTCCGTGTAAGATTTAAGAAGAGCTTTTTAGAGAATAAAAGAGGCATATGTTAACACAAAGGTTTTGCTCTTCCTGCCTGCCTTCCTTCCTACCTTCATTCCTTCTCTCTCTCCCTCCCCCATCCCTCATCTCCCTCCCTTTTTTTTTTTTTTTAAGGTTTATTTATTTTTGAGACAGAGACAGAGCATGAATGGGGGAGGGTCAGAGAGAGGGAGACACAGAATCCAAATCAGGCTCCAGGCTCCGAGCTGTCAGCACAGAACCCGACGCGGGGCCTGAACTCACGGCCACGAGATCATGACCTGAGCTGAAGTCAGCCGCTTAACCAACTGAGCCACCCAGGCGCCCCAGTTCTTTCTTTCTTTATTTCAGGATTTAAAAATAATCCTAGTTCCAAACTTCAGTGTGGATACCAGGTTAAAAAAAAAAGACCAGGGAAATGACCATTTAATGCATTTTTTAAATGTATTATCAATTGTCAAAATTGAATAGGTTGAATGTTCATTTAATGTAAACAGATTTTTGGGTCAAAAATGAGCTATTTATATTGTACTCTTTAACAGAAATTGTGAAGTATCATGAATTAAACAGGAAATTCTAACTTTTTAAAATTTTTAATCCTGTGAATTCATTATGCAAAATAAAATGATTATTGTAATTTCATTGGATTACTGTTTTGGTATTTGTCAGGAACTATAGGTTTTTACTAATAATTTGTTTTGATGGCAAACTTAATTTTGTTTTTTCCTCTCTTAGAGCCTTGAGAAAATCGAGGTAAGAATTTAAGCTTTAGTTTCTTCGTGATATTTTCTCAGTACTAGTGTTTGGTGTGGGTTTTTTTTATGTTTATTTTGAGCGAGAGAGAGTGCAAGCGGGGGAGGGACAGAGAGAGGGAGACACAGAGTCTGAAGTGGGCTCCAGGATCCCAGCTGTCACCACAGAGCCCAATGTGAGGGTAGAACTTACGAACCGCGAGACCATGACCTGAGCCAAAGTTGGGACACTCAGCCAACTGAGCCACCTAGGCACCACTTGATGTGCATTTTAACTCAACTAGGGATAAATATGG
Organism: Acinonyx jubatus; assembly: GCF_027475565.1. Lineage (NCBI taxonomy): Eukaryota > Metazoa > Chordata > Mammalia > Carnivora > Felidae > Acinonyx > Acinonyx jubatus. The sequence continues at coordinate 11,788,825 of NC_069398.1, read as the reverse complement.
GAACTTCTGATGTCTAATTGACTTGTTAACTCTTAAAAAATCTTTCTCTTTCCTGTTTGGAGCCTAAGTGACAATGTGGAGGGAGTTAACCATCCCTTAATATAAGAGATCAGGAGGAGGAACACATCACCAGAGTAGAGGGAATGAAATGAGTGTAATTTTACATAGAAATGGTTAGGAAACAAGGCTGAGGTTTGGAGTTAGTACTTTGCCATGACCTGGCTCTTGGTGAAATGTGAAGATGAAAAAACACTCTTTGAGTCTATCAAGTGGCTTAAGCTTAGAGAAGAAGCCAGATATTGCCAGGCAGGGTGTGTGTCACAAGGGAGTTTAAACCAAGGTTTTGAGTCTGAGGTGGAGGGAGCTGTTAATGCCAGGGAAGAATGAGAAGTGAATGTGATGCAAATGGGGGCAATGTATTCTGTCTGGGCTCCATAGAATGTGGTGTTTCTTTGGTGCTGTTGAGAGCCAGGTGGCTGCCTCACACTCAGCAGGCCCTCAAAGGCTGGTGTTCATCACTGTGAATGCAGTAGTGGTAGCGGTGAGAAGAGTGAACTCAGGGCATGAGAGCTCTCACAATGGGCCAGTAGAAGTTTGCATTTTGGGGCCAGATTAGAGAATTAATCCCTATTAGAGGAGTCTGTTCTAGAGTTTACATGTGTTATCCACCTGTAATTGGGTGCTTCATGTGTGTTGAATAATATTCCTGTAAGGTTGGAGGGTAACATTCTCATGTTGGGATGAAAAAAGTTCGTCTTCTACGAATTCTCCAGCCACTAAGTTTAAAGCTGAGATTGTACCTGTGTGTTTGATTCCAAAGGCCTTGTCCTCCAGGGCCCCCAGCCTGGGGTTCATGAAAGGCAATCTGTGAGCAGCAGGAAGTCATCCAAGGCTTTTGGGTAGTCAATCAGTCAGCAGTTTGAGATTTCCTTGTGTGGAATTCCAAATAGCACCTGGGGGTGTAAGTGGCTCAAACCAAGACTGAATGATGGTTTTGTTTTTGTTCCTTTATTTTCAGGGACCTATTTACGTACCTAATAATTGGAGGAGAGAAATGTAAGTTGATAGGATTTGATTTGTCTGTTTCATCTCTGGTGGTGACATAAGTATTTAAAGTGATTGAATTTTCCAAGAAGGGTGATTCTAGATGCGAGAGAAATTAGGAGAAGATATTTTATGCGTTTCTCCATTTTGGACAATATTTTAAATAGGAATCTCATTGAAATAAGGTTTTCTTAGGTTTAAAATCTTGCTAAAACTTGATTTCTTTGGGAAATCAAGCTTTACTAATAATTTGTTTTGATGGCAAACTTAATTTTGGGATAGCTTTGGGAAAGCTAAAATGTTACACCCATCTGTCAGATCATGTGTCTGTGTTGCTAATACACTGGGATTATTCGATGTCACTGGCTTGGTAACAACCTTAGAAAATGTTTTATCTCCTTTTAGTTTAGTTTACAGTGAATAACTGAGAAGATCAATATTTTTTAAGAAAGAAAATAGAGAACTTTACTTGCTGAGGAAATATCCATTTGGAAACAGAAGGTAGCATTGCCCTTTCAAATATTTTTTTGTGATTTCATTTCGGTTATTTCCACTCTGGTAGTTCCTCCTACTGACCTATTTCATGTGTTCAATAAACAGTCCCAATTGAAGACAAGCTTCACAAATGTAAAGAGCTACCTCTTTATTTGTGAAAGGAGTCACACATTAGAAGATAGGTTTATCTAGCAGTATGTTTTTTTTTTTTTGAATTCTGAATCTTTTTTCGTGTTTTATAGAAAAATGAATTAAGGAATTGTCTTCAGGAAACTAAGAGAGAAACTAAGTTTCTCTCTGATGAAGCTCTTAAGTTGAAGGTAATAATCTCTTCTTTGCCTGGATTGTGTTCTAAAAACACAAGTAAAATTAATGAACTATTATTACTCATTCAACATATTTTGTTGAAGGAGAACATCAAAATAGCTGAGCACTTTAATGAAATATTTTGAAAAATTGGCGTTTATTCATGTTTTGAGAGACAGCTAGAGACAGAGCACAAGCAGGAAAGGGAGCACAGAGAGACAGAAACACAGAATCCAAAACAGGCTCCAGGCTCTGAACTGTCAGCACAGAGCCCAAGGCAGGGCTCGAACTCACAAACCACGAGATCACGACATGAACTGAAGTTGGATGCTTAACCACCTGAGCCACCCAGGTGCCCACTTTAATGAAATTTTAAATGACACCCTTCAAACTGCACGTGCTACCTTGCAATCTCAGAGAGAGAAAGAAATGTCAAGAATCAGGAAATGATAAGAGTTGGCTGCTGAGTTTTACTGTAACTTGGCTTTGGAGGCTTTTTGTTCATTGGGTGGGGTGAGCACAGCATATTTGCTTGCTGTTTACCAAAGTAAAGACCGGGCCTCTGGGAACCAAACCTCTTTCTGAACAGTGCGCTGGAATTTCACTAGGAGCACCATGATGAGTTTTGCTATTTCAAAGACTAGGAAGTATCTTTTATTGTCACAACTAGGTAATTATCACATCATTCAGCTCTGCCCTATAAGATAGTAGAAAGTCCCCAAAAATAGTTGAGAGATAAAGGGTGTTAGCCAAAGTGTATAATCCTTTCCCTTTAAAAAAATTCTTTTTAAATTATTTTATTAAATTTTTTTAATTTTAGTGAGAGAGGGCATGCAAGTAGGGGAGAGGGGCAGAGGGAAAGAGAATCTTAAGCAGGATCCACACTCAGCATGGAGGCCAACACAGGTCTTGATCCCATGATCCTGGAATCATGACCTGATCCAAAATCAAGAGTCTGATGCTCAACTGACTGAGGCACCCAGGTGCCCCATGGTCTCTTTCTCTCTTAATGCTGAACAGTGAATTTTCAATGAGAATAGAGGAATATATATATATATATATATATATATATATATATATATATGTGTGTGTGTGTGTGTGTGTATACCACTAAGAGCCATGTATAAGCTGTTGTACATGAACTATTTTCCACCATTTTTGTCTTCTAGTTATATTTATGCTTCAAGGTCTTTGTTTATTGCAGTGTACAATCCTTTTGTTTTAGGTACACTCAAATTGTTGTGGAATCATTGTTTCTTGAAAGTCTTTTCTCATATATGTCTTAACCACAAGATGCAAATGGTGAATTTGATGATGTAGAGCTAAGAGCCTTTAGGTCCAGTAACTGTCAACTGGAAGGTATATTGTCTGTTGGGGAGAAATCCCCATATGATGACAATGACTTTGCATTGGGAAGGGAAAGAATAGCTTCCTGCTGTCATGGTTCTTGCCCTTTTTTTGTCACACCAAAATCAAGACTCAGGTCATGTACACACTTACAAAGAAAACTCCCTTTTTTTTTTTTACAGAAAATAAAAAGGCCCTGGAAGACAAGTGTAATGTATTGAGGTCTGTGAAAGCAACCAAGGAAGCAAAAGTCAAACAGCTGAAGGAGAAAGCAGGCATCCTTGAAGAATTCTATGAACAAAAGTGGCTACAGAAGAGTAAGATGATCATGTGATAACTGTCATAAGTACCGTTGTATGAATGAATGTGGCAGCCAGTAGAGATACTTGTTTTGGAACTGGGTCCAGAGTCTTTTTGCCAAATGCATTCAGTAGAATTGTGCCTTCCCTTCCTACCTTGCTTTCTGTAACCTGCATTTTCCTTTCTGTCCTGAGTGTTTGTCACACATTGTGTCATGTATTTAGGGCAGAAGAGGGAAGGTACCAGCATTAATAACATTGATACCTGGATCTGCTCTGGATCCATCTACATTGTCCTATAGGTTTCAATCCCATCACATTGTTTTGTCATCAATTAGGTCATTTTTGTTCAGGACCAGACATGGGTCAAAAGTGTGGAGGGAAAAAATGGAATTATCTTGCTGCAGAAACAACAGTAATTTCTTCCTGGAAAGTGGGTAGGGGCGCCAGCAGTACTGGATCCCTGCATCCATTCTGCCAGTGAGATTGTTCACTGCAGGCCCAATCCCTAAGAAAGCCTAGTTATTTCCTGTCCCCTGATTTTTAAGTGTAACTCCTCTGGGTCTTGACCAAAGCCTGCAGCTTCACTAGGGCTCATCTTTGCTGGCCGACCCTGAACTACACGTGTTTCATTCTAAGTCTATGCCCCTAAAGTTGTTCAGCTTCAATGCAGTTCATTTGTAAGCCTCCCAAATCATTGATGAAACCTAGGGAGATTGGCTCCAACTGCCAGGCTGGCTTTGTCATGGGCTTCCTTCTTCTCTATCTTGGTCTTGTGTGTCTTCATAAGGTTGATAGAAATTTGGTGCATTCATTCACATATTTCCTCCTTTGTACAGAATTTCCATTCATTCTCAGGCAGAGATCGGGGCCTTTAGAGTCCCTCATTCATGATGGGAAATGAGCTCTTCGTTCTCTTCCCTGGAGACTCGGCTGTGTGTTATTCCTTCCCACACCTGGGGTGAGGGCTGCTCTGTCTCATTGGCATCTTGTCTTTATTAATTTGTAAGCTCTTTTGGGGAGTGGGTACAGAGCCCTGACCACCTTTCTTCCTTCACTCCCTTACAACAGAGCCACTATATTACAACCACTCCAGAAAGCATTTGCTGAAGGACTGCCTCAGAGGCCAGAAGGAAATGCATGTGCCTTTCTCTGTCTAGGGCTTTTGTGTCAGTTTCTAAGAGACTTTCAGTTTTGTATGTGATTCTTGAGTACATCAAGTGCCAAGTAGAAACCCTTTAAATCAACTACACAAAATAGTCTGATGGTAACATGGCAAACCAGCCTTTTTAGGCATTTCCCTTTGCTGTCTTCACTATCAATGGAATCAGTCTTGTTAAAGTAGATTGACTGTATGAAGCTGATAGTTTTCCATCTGAAATCTGTTTCCTCTCCAGGAAACAGACTATATATAAACCCAGACTATATGACAGTTCATATCAGGTTATACTTCAGGAGATGTTGCTGCTCTAAGATTGGCCTTTTCCTCCACCAAGATATATGAAGGTGGAGGCAGGGGTTGTACTCCTAACCCCTAGCAATGTCAGGGAGTGAGCTGCAATGCTGGTGAAGCCATATCCTAGAAGGTCTCTTTCAGAGTGATTGTGTCAGGGTACAACTTTTGGACTGAGAATCAGGGCTCCACATGGAGGTGTAAGACTAGTGATGATCTCTTGCTTCATCCTAATGGGTACAGTTGGTCATAGTTTGTGACATTGCTGAAATGAGCCTTCACCATCTCAAACAAAAGACCAACTCTTGGAAGGCACAGAGTGCAACGTTATTTGATGACTTTATGATGAAGGAGGTAGAAGCAGAGAACTAGAAAGACAGTTCTGATAGCAAAGACATGGCAGCAGACAGACGTTGAATTTTCTTTAACTTAAATGGGGTGTTCACTTCATTTCTCCGATTGTGTTGTCAGTCTGTGCATTTACGGGAGAGATGGGGAAAGGGATATTTGCCTTCAAGAGTGCTGGGAGGTAAAAAGGCAGAATTTCTGGACCTTGGCTCCTGGACTATGTATATATTTTTCCTATCTTAGGAAGCTTAAAATGACACAGTGTGAACTGGCAGCAAAGAAGAATCAGCTGGCAGCTGCAGGGAAAATTTGAACAAAGCTACAGAAGAAAACAAGTACAAGTGAGTTCAGCTACTAATTACTAGCAGCTCATGAAAACTCGGCTCATTTTTTGTTTTTAACCTTTTTACAATGTTTAGACCCAACATAGTAATATAAACACAAATTCAGAGGACATAGGCATAGAGTATTAGCAGACTAAAAAAAGGTAAGTTTTAGAAAGAACAAAACAATTACGTTTCTAAACATTTGTGGATCTCAAGCAATGGCCAGACTGTATAGAAATTTCATCAATGCTAACGTTCCTGGGGGGTTGGTGTCAAGTGTCATAATCTATAGGAAAGCAGTGTGCCGTAGGATGTATCATACCCATCAACATGGTGGTGACGTTTAATGGCCCTGGTCTTTGCAACCCTAGGAAACATGGTGACGATATAAGTTAAAGAATAGAGCTTTATGATGAAAGACACTTGTCATGTGATGAATTAGGAAAAGATTGAAAATGGGAAGGAATTCTATGAACTCTGAACCCTATGGGCATGGAATAATAAGGAAAGGATGGAGCAATAGCTTTGATCCTACTGTACATTTATAACCATGTAGAGTGTTTCATGTGTAAGAATAAATTATATCAGGGGACAGATATGAGGCTGATGGAAACATGGGCAGATATGTATAATCCTAACCAATATTGGGCCTTATTTGATGAAAGCAATTGTAACTCACAGGCAACAAATTGAACAAACAAGAGAACAGCTGCAACAGGCAGAGCTCACCTTCAGACATCAGGTAACCTGAGTTCTGCCTGACGTATTGAACCCTTAGCACCTCATGCGGGTGAGTGTAGTGGCCCTTGGAATCCCTAAACATGGGCTTTTCATTGTTGGCTTTTTCAGATCGCAGTTTATGAGAAGAATGCTCAGGACAGCTGGGTGTTTCCTTTTTTCCTCCTCTCTCTCTTTGGTGCACAGTCTGGCACAACTGAAGGTGGGTATGTTTTTCTCCCCCATATCAAGATTCAAGTCTGGGAGAGGGAGATGACAGAGCAGAGCAGGGAGGTCACATACTTGAAATACAGGTAAGGTAGTTTGACTTGTGTTTTTATGGATGTTTCCAGGGATGATGCCTGTGCTGTTATCTAGTAGAGTACGTGGTGTTGCAACTCTTATAGAAGTCCATTCTTTTTCTTTATCCAAGACTGGATGTGATGGAAGGAAAGAGGCTGCCTGTGGGATGCCCAAGGCAGAAACCAATGCCTGGAAGACTGCTGTGCAGCCTGTTCCTGTAGGTGATCATCATGTGGCCTGAAAAGAATCACAAGCACTAAGTACAGAAGGTGGTCTGAAGGGGTGACAGAAGGGTGTTCTCCTCTGTGCCTCAGACAGCGGGGCACCTGTCCCTGTGATTGGTGGAACTCATGTCCCTCCCCTGTGACCCTCCCACCTCCTCCAGCATTTCCCTGTATAAAGTGATGGGCCTAATCCCCCTTTCCCACCTTGACTCAATGTGAAGACCTTATTTTAGTTTGAGGAGAAGGTAATTTATTTGGTATTTTTAACATTCTTTATTTTTCTTTTATTTTCTTGTGAACCATAGCCCTACATTCCTAAATTCAAGTTCCATATAGCTTAGTACTCTGATGTTATCAGTGCAAGTCTGCAGCATCACTGCTAAATTCCCATAGTTTTCATTTTCTGATTAGTATATTAGTCTAAATACATTTCTATTCAGAAATAGTTATATAATAACTGTTCACATGTGGAAGGCACCTTATACATAAGTGGAAAGATTGAACAATCCACATGGAACCTAAAGAAACTTACCCATCTTCAGGATTCATTGATGATATACACCAAATCAGGATTCTCATTTTTATTAAATTTATTTATTTTGAGACAGAGAGTGTGTGTGTTTGGGAGGGATAGAGAGGCAGAGAGAGAGAATCCCAAGCAGGCTCCACTCTGTCAGTGAGGAGCCCAATCCTGGGCCCAAACTCAAAAGCTGTGAGATCATGAGCTGAGTGGAAATCAAGAGTCAGATGCTTAACCGAATGAGCCACTCAGGCATCCTCATATTTATTCTTAATCTGTAATGAAATAGTGATTTCCCATGATGTAAACTGAGAAATTTCTGTTTTACTGATGAATTCTAAATTACTAGTTGAGCCTGACCTGTCTACAGTTATTTGATTAATTATGAAAAACATGAACCAGGGCACCATGGGGTCTGCATTAAGGTGAGGGGATGGTTCTCCCCCTTATCCTTGGGGGTCACCAGAGGCACATGGGATACCGTCTGCCTCTGGTCAGGGACCTGAGTGTAGGGAAAAGTTTAAGATATGTGAGGAATGAGATGAGGACTTGTTTTAATTCCACACAGTCCACTAAAATCAGAATAAATTTATCTATCCCTTCTAGGGCCTTTAGCAGATTCAGAAACTGTTGCAACCTCTGTGAGTTACAGCAGTTCTGACTGTACCAAGAATGAAGACAAGGACAAGGTAAGTGCCAGGGCCATTCTCCGGTGTAACTCTTTTGGGAAACCCTCATCTTTCTGTACAGCACTCTCTCCTGGCCTTGTGTGATATGTCTGCTTGTTATTTGTTTTCCAAATGCACACTCTTATCCCAGGAGCCTACAGCTTCTCTACTTTCATCTTTTTTATGGTAAGTTTAGAAGCCCAAAGTGCTTAGAGGCTGAGTACCTTAAGGCGTGTGTTTCTGGAAATTACCAGAGGAGGATGACCCCACACTCCAAACAGAAGTCTCCTGGCCTGGGTGACCCCTTCCAGACCTCAACTCTGTGGGAACAGTGTGGCTGCTGTGTCTTTTTTTCTGGATTCTGGCTAGATTAACCTGTTAGAAAGTCTGCCATATTGTTTAAAATTCAAAAGTGCAAAACAACATTGTTACTACTACAACTTTATGTTTTGTGCCCTGTGCAATTTAGAGTGGTCTTAGACAAAGTCAATGTCATCACTCATCAACTTCCTGTCTTTGTTGGTAAATGAGTTGTCTGGAATCCTTCCAGCTATACCTTAGGTAAAAATAGTCTGAACGTTGTGTCCTTTGATTGTGTTCATATGAGCACTTTCTGGTTGTGTCCCCAGTCACTGTTAGAGCTGATACAGTTTCATGACACATCCCAGGAGTTTAATACTAGAAATCCAAACACATTTGCAATAAATCTGTTATGTGAATTTCTACCTCTTTTTTCTGTTGGACATAATTACTCTGTGCCCTATAGTAATGCTTAAAATCAGAATTCCCTATGAATTAAGATGAACAAATCTGAGCTTTGTAGTCATTCACAAGTAACTTGCTCCTCACAGAAGACTCTCATTCCCCTGCAAGATTCCAGGCATCCTCCACTCCTCAGAGGCCTTTGACAACACTTCAAGAGGGAAGACCCCTTTCTCAGGGAGAGGAGCAGAGGGGGCAAATTGAAGGGCTGGCTGCCGAACTTTTCCCCAGGAGTGGCTGTGATTCCATGAGCAGAATATGAGCCATTTATTTACACTCATTTTTTTGTGTTCTTAATATACCAAAAAGAGCACTGGAATTACCGTAGAGGGATGCAGGGTGAATCTGGACATAATGGCTGCCTGTCTGGAGAATGCTACTCCATTAGTCTGTAATTACTTCTGTTAATCCTCTAGGATGGGACCCTTGCCATTTTACTTTTGCATACAGGACAGTCATGTGTGATAACAGTAGTTTAACTTCTTGCATCTACTACCCCAAGCTGTAGGTGGTACCCAGTGGTAGGGATAAAGTTTTCAGGTACTATTGCTACTCTCCTGGATCCTGGTGGCAGAGAAGGTGGCAGGTGCTGACACCTTCTTCTCTGGGTTTCAGCTGCTTTAGGTACTGGTTTTCTTGTCTGGCATATGCACATAGCTGTTACTTCTGTTCTGCAGGGCAGCATGGATCCATGGAGACCTCCTCCATTAACTGGAAGATTCTGCATGCCCTACCCTAGAGGTAGCCCCATGGACTATTAGGCACATCCACCTCCTGAAGCTTAGTGGCCCTGTCGATCCCCTGAACCCCTCCACCTGCAACACTTGGTAAGATGATCGGAACAGTATGAGTTGACTTGTGAAGTACACTCATCTTATTTTTGTTGGGTCTTTGGTCAAGGTGCAGAGTTGGTACCACAGATCATTGCAATGCAAGGGAAATGTGTCTGCTGCCATTACCACATTCCTCAAGTGTCTCATGATTGACATATCATTGTCATTTCCCCCACCATGTATTGGTACAGGTGTCTCTTGTGGAGAAGGAATGGGGCTGTATGCAGAAAAGCAGACATAGCAGTTCAGCAGAGGCATGAGGCTCAGCCAAACGTATCCATCTAGTTGCACTCCCCAGACATCCATAGTTGTTCGATGAGTGATGAATACATCTGAATCAGGGCTTTTAGGAGTCTTCATTAAGTTATAAGGGATAAGTTCTTCTTGGGGATCACCTGAGGCATGTAGGATACTCTCTGCATGTGATTTGCAATCCGACTGGGCCAAAGAGTTTAAGTTGTCTAAGGAATGAGGGGATTTTGTTTGTTTTTAAACCTCCAGTCTACTCAAATCAGAATAAACCTCCATCCCTTCTAGGGCCTTTAGCAGATCCAAAAGCAGGTGTCACTCCCGAGAGTGACAACAACACTGACTCTACCAAAACTGCCAAGACGCACAAGGTAAATGCTATGGCCATTTTCAGTTTTAAGTCTTTTGGGACACCCACATCTTTTTGTATAGCATGCTCTCCTGCCATTGTCTCTAGTTTGTGTGTCGTATGATATGTCTGCTTGGTTTTTTTTAATTTTCCAAATGCACAGCCTTTACCCAGAAGTCTACAGGCTTCCCTGTTTTCCACCTGGAATTGCTTTGTGGTACCTTTAGAAGCTAACCGTGCTTAGGGGTGAGGACCTTAGGGCTTTTCCAATGTGTTCCTGGAATAAATCAGGGAGGATGATACCACACTCCACTTGGAAGTCTTCTAGCTTGTATCATTTTTTCTGGACCTCCTCAGTGTGGAATCATTGCTCTTACTGTTTCTTCCTTTCCTGTTTCTATCAAGGGTTTTAATGTATTCAGAAAAGTCTGTGAATATCTTTACAATCTGAAATGGTGAACTGCCTTCACTCCAACTTACATTTTTGTATGTGTCATTTAGAGTGGTCTTAAACAAAGTAAATTTCATACCCATCAATATTCAATAGTTTTTTGGTAAACATGCTGTCCAGAATCCCTTCAGGTGTGTCCTGGGTATAAATACTCTGACCTAAATAGGAGGTGACATATTTGTTGTAGAAAACATGCACTGAAACTTGTGAAGAGAAAAAGTCCAAAATTACCTATATGGCAAGTCCCCACTGTGTCCTTCATTTGTGTTCACATAAGCAGGTTCTTTTGTGTCCTTTGTCACAGGTACAGCTAAAACACAGAAATTTACACCAGAAATAAAGTGCATTTTGTTATTTAGAATTTCACCTCATTTTTCCAGAGGAGACAATTACCCTGCAAATTGTACTGTACTTAAGCTGAGAAGTACCTCTGAATTAAAAAAAAAAATTAGCTGAACCAAACTAACATGTATAGGTTACCTGTTTCTCTAAGAACATGCTTTTCCAGGTCCTCTGCAGGACCTCAGGACTCCCATCACCCCGTGTGTCTCTGTGCCCATAGACAGCACATCCAGAGAGAAGACCCCATTGTCAGGAGAGAAGCAGACAGGGAACAGGCAGGGGCTTAGAGGCAGAGCTTTGAGCCACAAGGGCTATGATTCCATGTGTGGAGACTGGGATTATCATTCCTTCTCACTTTGTCTGTTCTTAACATACAAATAAGCAGCTCCTGTGGTGGAGGGGGATGAGGGGTGGAGGGTGGTCCTGGACTTAGATGCCTTCCTAACTGGAATATGCTACTTTGTTAATTTGGTATTAAGTCCATCAATCTTCTAGGAAAAGAACCTTGGTATTTCTACATTTCCAGACATGTGGGGACACTAGTTTATCCCAATAACATCCATTCCTTACCCCAAGGCTGTAAGCAGAACCCAAAGTGTGGTTAGAGATTTTGGCACTGATGCTGCCCTCTTGGAACCTGGTAGTGGGGAAGCTTGCAGAAGATGAACGCTGCTTTGGGTTTCTGCTTTTGGCGCTTTTTTCTGTCCTATGAACACAGCATTCACTTCTGTTCTGCAGGCCATTATGTATGCAAGAGGGCCTGGTCCTGTCCCTGGATCGCCTTGCAGGCCCTACTCCATGGACTGCTCTTCATCACCAGTCACAGGCTATATGGGCCACCTCCCCCTCCTCCATCAGCTCCTCCACCTACTCCATTTGGTAAGATGACCTGACCTGGATGAGTGACTGGTAAAGCACATGCATCTTCTTCATGAAAGACTTGGTGGGAATGAGGTAATGATGGTTCTGAGTCTTGGCAATCCAACTGTGAACGTGGCTGAGGACATTGTAACATATCTCAAGTTTCTCAGGACATACATATAATGGGCTATGTCATTTCCCTGTAATGCGGTGAGCTATAGGTTTCTCTTGTCAAAAAGAAAAAAGATATTTACACAAAGGTAGACATATCAGCAGTACTAGTGTGCATTTTGGAGACACAATGTTTTGGGTTCTGTAAAGAATGGGGTGCACCACTAACTTTTAGTGCTTATGCGTCCTTTGTGAAAGAGTGATACATGCATTAAGGGACACAGACCTTGTGATCAGCATAATGGAAGCATCCGTGAAGGATCCAGTGCAGAAATGGGGGAAACTTGAATCACACAGGAATACAAGGGAAATTGTGAATAGAAAGCAGAGTTTGAGGAGGTGCACAGGGGAGGGTGCTGGGGTCAGTGAGATGCAGTTGGAGGTCATTCCTGGGCACAGCCTGAGCAGGGAGCATGGGGTCCACACAGACCCGCTATGTGGGATCATTCTCAGTGCACAATGCAGTCTTCATCTCTGAAATGTCAGTGTTGCCAGGGTGAACCTTGGTAATTATCTAAAAAGATTGCTGTCTCCCTGGGTTTTCTGAACGTTCTGGACTTTGTGGGAAAATTTCCCTGGAGATATGGGAAATTTAACTTGGTCTTATGGAAATGCTTGTCTGCCCAAGTTCATATCCCTCAGAGACACTGAAAGTGGAGACAGGATCCAGATCAGCTGAGTGCCTGCACTGGCCTTCACCCTGGGTCAACCTACAGTTGAGGGTTGGCCAGAAGCCGCCCCTGCTGGACCCCTGTCATCACCCGGACTACAGCTTTCCATCTCCTCAAATATCTCTCACAATATTCTGAGGCTTTGCCTGTGTTCTTGCTGGCTCAGCCCTAATACCAGTTCTCGGTGGGACCTACACAGAACCTCAGCTGTGTCCTCTGTGAAAAAATATTTGTTTTGAACAACATGATGAGAAGAAGACATTAAATACATAAAGCATCTGCAAAATGTCTGGGAAGTGTCCACTCACCCTTCTCACAGTTTCAATTAAGATGATATCTCCACACAACGATCATCAAAAAAAAGATGTTCATGGAAATTCATTAAATGAAGACTGTTAACACCTCAGCCCAGGGACTTCTATTAAAATCCAGGACCTGCCAAAGAAAAGAAAATTCTGAGAATGTGTATATTCAGAGATCTACATCTGAGATCTGAAGACAATCATTTTCCATTACATATAGACTCACAGATGCAGCCTCACACTCAAATGTTCATCTGAGGCCACAGATGAACTACAGAAGACAGAATGCATGTAGGAAAACATAAGACTATAGGGAAATACACCAAAATCTCTTAAATCTCACTGCCTTAGGGGACAACTATTTTGAAATTTGAAGAGGACTGTGCAAGGTGACAGACTATGGTGATTATATATTTAAAAAAGGTGTCAGATCTGCCTGAATGCTTTCCCTGCCCATCCTGCCCCCTCCACTTTGTCCTTCCTAGTGTCCCCTAATACACCTTTCATCGTTCTGTCTCTGTCAGCATCCGCTTCTAGGTGGACCTACTCTCACTCCCCATCAGTGCACACAGTGGGGTTCTTGTACACACAGGTAACAAACTGGCAAAAATGGCAGTGATGGTGGATAGTAGCAAGATCACCCTTTGTGTGGGGAGCCCGAGAGAGTTTTCTGGGGTGGTGGGAACCTCCTACATCTAGATTTATGGAGGTGCTTATGCTCATTTATTGTGGAAATATGTACTGACTCCCTGGTGCCTCATGGTCAAATAGACAGGTATCTTTCCCTAGCATATGGCTGATTTCTAATAGTGGGTAAGGATAAGGGACCAGCAGTGACTGTGGGAGAGGAGTGAGGAGGCCACACATGGAGTCGGACCCTCGCCCAGGGTGCCAGCTCTCCCCATACAGCACCATGTGTAGGAGGGCTCTGAAGAGCAGAGATTTCTTGATCAGTCCCGTGAACTCCATAATCCTCCTGCAGATTCCTCACTGAGGGATGGCCAGGGCAGAGGCCAGCAGCTGGAGGACACCCTGATCATGGCTGGAATGGAGCAGTGGACCTGGGGGATTGAGTCATGGAAAGGGAAAGGCAGAAGGTAGGGACAGGGAGTTTGAGAGACAAAGAAGAGAAGAGAAGGGAACTTTTATACCGACTTCAGCTACATTTCTGTGTGAACAAAAGGGGATTCTTGTCTCCAAGGGTGGGGAAGAGGACTGGCAAAAAGACAGAGTGACATTCTCAGCTCAAGTGCCCAGGATATCTGCCTTGCTCTTGAATACCTAACACAGGAAGCCCGTGCTTTCTGTCATCATTGGAACTGCAGCTCGTACCATTTAGTGAAAATCCAATTATGAAGCCCTCATCATTAAAGTAGTGCAACAAAATTACGTGAAGAGACACAGAGATACAATACAAGATAAAGCCCAACAGTAGACCGAATGCAGTACTTACAGGAATATAGACTATCAGAAAAGGAGGTATCCCAAAGCAGGCATTCAGACACCTGGGCAATACCTGAAAACATAAAAAAATGTAGTCGTTTCCTCAAAATAAACATTAACGTTGGACGCGAAGGAATCCAAAGGAGTTTGTACTACTAAATCAGTAGTGATTTAAGGATTAGAGAGATTTCATGGTGCTATACCCATGAGATCAAGTCTCGTCAAATTATACCCTTTAATTTGAAGCTATTTGTTATATGTAAATTAAGCCTCATTAAAGATAGTTTCAAAACATAAAATACTAGAAAAAACTGTGGGAAAATTCCTTGCTAATCCTGAAGTCCATGGGTGATATGAGTCTCTCTGACCATGTCTCAAAAATCCAAAAAAAAAAAAATAAGACATTTAAAAAATTAATAGTAGCAGAGTAGGAGGACCCTGAGCTCACCGTCCCATGTTTTCAACTACCTAACATCCACATCCAAGTTCATAAACCAGAGAGCGATCCAAACACTGGCAGAACAAACTCCACAATAAATAGTGAGAAGCTGCATCTGAGAGGTTAAGAAGGTCAGAAAGGTGGAGGGCAAATGCCTGCAGAGAGGGCAGAGAAACTGAGTCCTCACACCAGGGAGCTCACACAAGGAAGACTAATCCCCTATCAGAGGGGCTGAATTCCTTGAGCTTGGATCCTGGAGCTTTGTGGTCAGCTGACTCAGCACTGGGTGATCCAGGAGGATGAGTGATAGCCAGGTCCTTGCCTGTGTAGAGAGGGAATGTAAACATGGTAGTTTACACAATGCCAGAGGCAACAGGAGACAGATATGTTCATGCTGATATCTGAGTGGTTGGGGGTCTTCTCCAGAAAAGAGGGATGCTCACAGGCATCATTCTTCCCCCACCCCCAACCAATAAACACAGAAGCACCTACCATGGGTTGGGCTGCACAGACACTTGCTACTGATCCCATTAGCAGTGTGCCAATCCCAAGAGTTCTCTGGGGGACTCACTCACTCCGAGGCTGCTGGCCTCAGCCCTGGGCTCAGGACAAACTTTGTTATATCCACATGGGCACCCTGTCTGGTCTGCTGCATGCAAAGCTGCCACCGCACGCTGTGCACATCTGCACTGCACCGAGCTGTGCACCCCCTGCTGCCCTCATATGTCTCAACCAGCCATGTGTCCCCAGCCACCAGCGCACTCTGTGAATAGCCATGAGCCCCTGGCTGCCCTGGTGCATAGACACTAGCCACCAAAGGACATCTACAGATTTGTCAACAGAATCTTGGCAAGCCAGAAGTGAGTGGCATGACATATTCAAAGTGCTAGATAGAAAAATCAGCAGCAAAGAATACTCTATCCTGTAAGGCTATCATTCAGAATAGGAGACCAAGAGTTTCCTAAGCAAAAACTAAAGGAGTTTGTACTACTAAATCAGTCCAGCAAGAAATATTAAGAGGGATTCTTTGAGTGGAGAGACCAAAAGTGACAATAGAGAGGTAGAAAACACAAATCCAGTAAAAACAAATATTTCTGTAAAAAATCAGTCAAGGAACTCACAAAGATGGATATAAAATATAACGTACCAAAACATAGGGAGGAGAAAATAATGGGTTCAAAGGTAAATGACCATCAACTTAAGACAAACTACTAAACACAAAGAAATTATGTGAAAACTTAATAGTAACCATATATCAAAAACCACTCATAAATATGCAAAGAATAAGGAGAAAGAAATAAAAATATATCACTAAAGAAAATCAGCAAAACATGAAAGAGAGAAAGACAAAGGATCGAGAAAAACATGAGAAACCACAACAAAACAAATAAAATGGCAATACATACATACATATCAATAATTACTTTGAATGTAAATGGAATGAATGCTCCAATCAAAAGACATAGGGTGTAAAAATGGATGAAAAAACAAAACAGATTTATATGCTACCTACAAGTGACCCATTTTAGACCTGAAGACACCTACAGAATGAAAGTGAGAGGATGGAGAAACATCATGCAAATGAATGTAAAAAGAAAGCTGGGGTAGCAATTCTTTTATCAGAGAAAATAGACTTTAAAACAAAGAACGTAATGAGACAAAGGACAAAACCACATAACACTAAAGGGTACAATCCAATAAGAAGATATAACAATGGTAAATATATATGAACCCAACATAGGAACACCTAAATACATAAAAGTGAACAACGTAAAGGAACTAATTGGAAAATAAGACTTTCACACCCCACTTACACAGTGGACACATCATCTAAACATAAAATCAACAAGGAAACGATGTCTTTGAATGACATAGGGGAATAGATATATTTCACAGATATGTTTAGGACATTCCAGTGTAACACAGGAGAATATACATTCTTTTCAAGTGCACATGGAATAGATAGAATAGATCACATATTAGGCTCCAAAACAAACCTTAACAAATTCAAGCAGACTGAAATGACACCATGAATATTTTCAGACCACAATGCTATGAAACTAGAAATCAACCACAAGAAAAATTCTGGGAAGACCACAAATACATGGAGGTTAAATAACATACTACTAAAAAATGAATGGGTCAACCAGAAAATCAAAGAAGAAATTTTAAAAATGCATGGAAACAAATGAAAATGAAAATGAAAAAACAATGGTCCAAAAACATTTGGAATGTAGGAAAGTGGTTCTAAGAGGCTATTTCAGAACAATACAGGGCCTACACCAAGAAGGGAGAAAAATCTCAACTAAAGAACTGAACCTTGCACCTAAAGGAGCTAGGGAAAGAACAACAAACAAAACCTAAAATGGCAGAAGGAAGGAAATAAGATTAGGGCTGAAATAAATGACATAGAAACTAAACAAACAACAGAAAAGATCAATGAGAGCAGGAGCTGGTTCACTGTGAAGAAAAAAAAAAACATTGATAAACCTCTAGCTAGACTTCTCCATAAGAAAAGAGAAAGGACTCAAATAAAATCACAAGTGAGAGAGGAGAAATCACAACCAACACCACAGAAATACAAACAATCATAATATAATATTATGAAAAATTGTATGTCAACAATTTGGACAATTTAGGAGAAACAGATAAATTCCTAGAAACATGTAAATTACATAAACTGAAACAGAAAGAAATAGAAAACATGAACAGAACAATAACCAGCAAAGAAATTGAGTCAGTAATAAAAAAAAAAAAAAACTTCCCAACAATCAAAAGTCTAGGACCAGATGACTTCACAGGTGAATTCCACCACTCAGCTAATAAAGAGTTAATACCTAATCTTCTTAGGCTATTCCAAAATATAAAAAAGGATGGAAAACTTCCAAATTTATTCTATGAGGCCAGCATTGCCCTGATACCAAAACCAGATAAAGAACCACTAAAAAAGAGAACTCCAGGCCAATATCCCTGACAAACATGGATGCAAAATTATCAATAAAATACTATCTACCAAATTCAAAAATACCTTAAAAAAATCATTCGCCACAATTAGTGGGATTTATTCCCAAGCTTCAAGCATGGTCCAATATTTGCTAATCAATTAATGTGATATATTATATCACCAGGAGAAAGGATAAGAACCATATGATTGTGTTTCCTGGTGGCTCATTCCTTGAAGCGTCTGACATTGGCTCAAGTCATGACCATATGGTTCGTGAGTTCAAGCCCTGTGTTGGGCTCTCTGCTGAAAGCTCAGAGCCTGGAGCCTGCTTCAAATTCTGTGTCTCCTTCTCTCTCCCCCCCGCCTCTCCCACTCATGTTATTCATTTTTGTCTCTCAAAAATGAATAATCATTTAAAAAAAGAGCCATATGATCATTTCAATACATGCAGAAAGAAGCATTTGGCAAAGTACAATATCCATTCATTATTAAAACCAAAAAAAAAGTAGGTTTAGAGGGAACATACATCAACATAACAAAGGTTATCTATGAAAACCACACAGTTAACATCATCCTTAATGGGGAAAATCTGAGAGCTTTCCCTCTAAGGTGAGGAACAAGACAAGGTTATCTATTCTCACCACTTTTATTACACATAGTACTGGAAGTCCAAGCCACAGCAATAAGACTTACATACATACATACATACATACATACATACACACACACACACACACACACATACATACATGGAATCAAAATCAGGAAGAAGAAAAACTTTCACACTTTGCAGATTACATGACACTATATACAGAAAACCTTAGAGTCACCCAATAACTGCTAGAACTGATAAATGAATTCAGCAATGTCACAGGATACAAAATCATTGTACAGAAATCTGTTTAATTTCTACACAATAATGCAGCAGTAGAAAGAGAAATTAAGAAAACAGTCCCATATTCAATTGCACACCAAATAATAAGGTACCTATGAATAAATCTAACCAAAGAGGTGAGAGACCTATACTCTGAAAACTATACAACACTGATGAAAGAAATTCAAGATGACACAAAGAAATGGAAGGACATTCCATGTTCATGGATTGGAAATACAAATATTGTGAAAATGTCTATATTTCCCAAAGAGATTGACACAATTAATGCAATCTCCATCACAATATCAACAGTATTTTTCACAGAACTAGTACAATCCTAACATTTGTATGGAACCACAAAAGACCCCAATCTTCAGAATAAACATCCTTTATGTGAAGTGATAATTATGGATGGCATTATGCCTCTGGATCTTCTCTCCAAAACACATTAATGCTGGTCTAATAATTTGAAACAAACATTAGACATAATCCAACCAAGAATCATTCTACAAAATGCATTCTACAAAAGTACACTCAAAGCTTTGCAGATGATGAAAAATATGGAAAACCGAAAAATCATCATGGCCAAGTGGAGCCTGAGGAGACAGGATGACTGAATGTAATGTGCTATCTGAGATGAGTCTGGAACAGAAGAGGTTGAAACCTAAGAAATATGAGTAAAAATATAAACGTTAGTTAATACCTCCTCTGGATATTGATTGTGGTAATGTACCAACTGATATGACATCGATAGTCACAAAACAGTCTGATGTATGTGGAGACTCAGTACTATCTTACCAATTTTTTTGGTAACTAGAAACCCATAATGAATGAAAAGATTATTAGTAATATTAGTAATCATGGTTTTATTTTTTCAACACATGATATTATAATAGTCTTGGTATTAGTTACTAGTGATTAACATTTACCTATTCTTATTGTCCTCACTATTGTTTAAATAATAGCACTCATGTTATAGAAAACTGAATGCACAATGTTATACAATTCATAGAAACATCTATTTTACATATTTTAAGATAATAACATAGGTACATAACACTGTAAGGCTAAGACCCAGAAGTACAAGAGGGAAAGACAACACTTTAGGAAGAGGTGACTTGGAAAGGGTGCTTCTGTGCCTAGGTGATGGCTCAGCAGCCTGGCTGGGGGTCAAAAGGCCAGCGGTAACTTAGACTCACAAGTATGTTAGTAACTTAGATCAAAGTAACTTAGACCGACAAAGATCTTAGAGCCAAAGAGTTGATCTCCACCTATGATTAGTAGAATGTCATAGTTTCATAGAATATGACAATCAGGCTGGCAATAGATGGCTAAAATATTATTTAGGGCTTTATTTTTAACAAAAAAAAATGGATGTGTAAAAATTTGGGTTTGGAATGTTAAGAAAAATCACAGGCCCATGATGGAGACACTTACATTAAGGCCCCATGTCACCAAACCTAGTTTCATTCCTCCAGGAATGTAACCTTTAACCAGTTAACAGAATTTCCTAGTCAGGGCTAGAAATCTTACTGATAGACCCCTTCCATTCTCCTTAGGGAGGCAAATATGCCTAATAATGTATTCCTTGTCACTAAATTTTTAAAAATTTTAATTTTTAAAAAGTTTATTTATTTTGAGAGAGACACAGAGAAAGAGAGCACATGCAAGGGAGGGGAAGGGAGAGAGGGAGAGAAGAATCCCATACCTACAAGTTCGGTATCAAGAGTCAGACACTTAACTGAGCCACTCAGGCATCCCAAGAATGTGGAGTTTTAGAGGTTAGCAGGCTTGGCTGAGATACAGTCCTGAGGGCACTGCCCTACTCCTGGAGAGAAGGCAGCAAACAACTTGCAGGTAGATGGCATGGAAACAGTGATCTCTACAACACCTGGAGCACACAATGGGGAGATTACACACTCTTCTTGGAGCACATTCCTGAGAGACAGGGTTTATAAAGATGCCTCTCTAGGGATGAGAGCTTGATGGCACCATTTCCCTCCTCTGCCCCCCAGCATAAACACAGAGCCACCTGCTGGAAACAATGCGCTACCCACACTGGCTACCTAACCTGCTTACACCAGGGAGGAGCCAAGATGGCGGAACAGCATGGAAGATTTTTGTGTATCTCGCATCCATGAAATACAGCCAGACCAACACTAAACCATCCTACACACCTAGAAAACTGATTTGAGGATTAACACAACAAACTGTACAACCTGAACCATAGAATTCAGCAGGTACATGATGCAGAGAGGTGAATTTGGGGAGGGAGAAGCTGTGAAAGGTAGGGAACCACTTTTGCGGGTGGAGAGAGGACAGAGACTGGGGAGGGGGGGAGAATATGGGAAAAGCACCCCTCCCCAAAAGCAGCTGGAGAGAAAGTAGAAAATTGGAAACAGCCGCAGGAACTAAACTAAAATGGGAGAAAGGAGAGGGTTTAAATTCCATTAAGACTGTAAACAAGGGGAGCGCAAAGGCTGCAACTCCGCAGCTTGATACCTGGTGGTGCTCTGGTGGGAAGGGCAAATCCCGAAGAACAGAGTGGTGTCCGGGAGGTTCTCAGACCACATGGGGAAAAGCAGTTCCACTGCTGCAAGGACATTTGGTAGAGACTGTTGAAGGCACCTGGTCCCAGCAGACCCCAGAAAATGGCCACATTCGCTGGTGCTGGAACAAGGTCATTAAGGGTGAAGCCTGGTGCCAGATGTGTGTTGTGATTTTCCATAATCCCAGAAATGCTGCTGCTACACTGTCTCGCAAACTTTTTCTGGGACAGACTGGCACCTGGCAGCAGCAGGGTCCAGCAAGCATTCCTGGGTGCAGCCAACATTCAGCCATTGCCCATTTGGCTATTGTTCATTCGGCCATTGCTCATTCGGCCATTGCTTGGTGAGACCCTCCTGGGAGGGGCAGAACGGGTCAGAGCCGCAGTCCTTCAGAGGTAAGGGGCCAGGGAAAACAGCTGCATCTGAGACAAAACTCGAGAGAGAGGTACTGCCTGGGTCTTGATCATGGCAGGGAGTGAATGAAAGCTGAAGACAGGACAGGTTCATGATTGCTGATCTGGGAGAACACACAGTGTAGCTGGGTGGCGCCATTTTCACCGCTCCCACGCATGCGCATAGGCACCTACGAGCACTGCAACAATCCACCCCAGTGGGCTAGCAGCGCCATCTAGTGGAGAGTGGAGCTGTTACACTGAGCCCTGCCCAACTGGGCCAACTTTGCTATTCAAGAACACAAGTCTCACTGCCAGTTTAATTTATGAACTATAAAGAGCTAAATAGACTGACTGCTAGGGGAAAACGAAGCAATTTCAGTCCTACTTCAATCTTTTAGCAGGTTCATCTATTCAATTTTCTTTCTTTTTTTTCTTTTTTCTTTTTCTTCTCTTTTACAATTCTTTTATTTTTCTTGAATAAAGAGAAAAAAATAGTTTTTATTTTCAATATTTATTAAAAATATTTTTCTTTGATTTTTATTACTATATTTTTTACTTTTGTGTAAATTTTTTCAAATTCTACTTTACTTCCATCATTTTATTTTAGTCTACTTCAGTGTATTAGCCTTTTCAAATTTTCCATTTCCTTTTTTTTCTCTTTTTTGTTTTTTTTCTTATTCTTGAATGCAGAAAGAGAAAAACTTCATTTTTACTTTCAATTTCTATTAAAAATATTTTTATTTAATTTTTATTACTATATTTTTTGCTTTTATGTAAATTATTTCAAATTCTATTTTACTTCCATCTGTTTATTTTAATCTACTACAGTGTATTCACTTTTTCAAATTTTCAAACGATTTTTTAAATCTTTTTTCTCTTGTTTCTTTTTTCTTACATACAGAAAAAGAAAAATTCATATTTATTTTTTTAATTTTTTTGACATTTATTTATTTTTGAGACAGAGAGAGCATGAACAGGGGAGGGTCAGAGAAAGAGGGAGACACAGAATCTGAAACAGGCTCCAATCTCTGAGCTGTCAGCACAGATTCCGACACAGGGCTCGAACCCACAGACTGCGAGATCATGACCTGAGCCGAAGTTGGATGCTTAACTGACTGAGCCACCCAGGCACCCCGAAATATTCGTATTTATTTTTAATTTTTATTAAAAACATTTTTAATTTTGTCCTACTATATTCTTTACTTTTGTATATATTTTTTCAAATTCTATTTAACCCCCATCATCTCATTTTAGTCTACCTCAGTGTATTCATTTTTTCAAATTCTCAATTTCCTTTTTTTTCCTTTTTCTCTCCCCCGCTTTTTTTATTCTCTAACCTGTCAAACCACTTTCTTTTTTTTATTATTTTTTTAACGTTTATTTATTTTTGAGACAGAGAGAGACAGAGCATGAATGGGGGGAGGGTCAGAGAGAGAGGGAGACACAGAATTGGAAGCAGGCTCCAGGCTCCGAGCTGTCAGCACAGAGCCCGATGCGGGGCTCGAACTCGTGAACCACAAGATCATGACCCGAGCTGAAGTCAGACACTCAACCGACTGAGTCACCCAGGTGCCCCACCACTTTCAACACTTAGACCAAAACACACCTAGGATCTAGCATCATATATTCTATTTGTGTGTGTGGCATGTGTAATTTTTCATTTTAATATATTTTTTAATTTTAGTATTTTTTAATTTCAATTTTTCTACCTCATTAATTCCTTTTCTCCCTTCAAAATGACAAAACTAAGGAATTCACCCCAAAAGAAAGAGCACAAAGAAACGACAGCCAGGGATTTAACCAACACAGATACAATTAAGATGTCTGAACCAGAATTTAGAGTTACAATAATAAGAATACGAGCTACAGTCAAAAATAGATTAGAATCCCTTTCTGCAGAGATAAAAGAAGTAAAAACTAGAATGAAATTAAAAATGCTATAACTGAGCTGCAATCATGGATGGATGCAGCGGTGGCAAGGATGGATGAGGCAGAACAGAGAATCAGTGATATAGAGGACAAACTTATAGAGAATAACGAAGCAGAAAAAAGAGGGAGATTAAGGCAAAAGAGCATAATTTAACAATTAGAGAAATCACTGACTCATTAAAAAGGAACAATATCAGAATCATAGGGGTCCCAGAAGAGGAAGAGAGAGAAATAGGGATAGAAGGGTTATGTGAGCAAATCACAGCAGAAAACTTTCCTAACCTGGGGAAAGACACAGACATCAAAATCCAGGAAGCACAGAGGACCCCCATTAGATTCAAGAAAAACTGACCATCAACAAGGCATATCATAGTCAAATTCACAAAATACTCAGGCAAGGAGAGAGTCATGAAAGCATCAAGGGAAAAAAGTCCTTAACCTACAAGGGAAGACAGACCAGGTTTGCAGCAGACCTATCCACAGAAACTTGGCAGGCCAGAAAGGAGTGGTGGGATATATTCAATGTGCTGAATCAGATAAATATGCAGCCAAGAATTCTTTATCCAGCAAGGCTATCATTCACATTCAAAAAAGGAGACATAAAAAGTTTCCCAGACAAACAAAAATTAAACGAGTTTGTGACCACTAAACCAGCCCTGCAAGAAATTTTAACGGAGACTCTCTGAGGGGAGAAAAGATGGAAAAAAAAAATATATATATATATATATACACACATATATATATATGTGTGTGTGTATATATATATATTTTTTTTTAAAGTACCAAAAGCAACAAAGATTAGAAAGGACCAGAGAACACCACCAGAAACTCCAACTCTACAAGCATCATAATGGCAATAAATTCATATCTTTCAGCACTCACTCTAAATGTCAATGGACTCAATGCTCCAATCAAAAGACATGGGGAACAGAATGGACAAGAAAACAAGATCCACCTATATGCTGTTTTCAAGAGACCCACTTTAGACCCAAAGACACCTTCAAATTGAAAGTAAGGGGATGGGGAGCCATCTATCATGCTAATGGTCAACAAAAGAAAGCTAGAATAACCATATTCTATCAGACAATCTAGACTTTAAAATAAAGCCTGTATCAAGAGATGAAGAAGGGCATTATGTCATAATCATGGGGTTTATCCACCAAGAAGACCTAACAATTGTAAACATTTATGCATCAAATGTGAGAGCACTCAAATATATAAATCAATTAATCACAAACATAAAGAAACTCATCGATAGTAATAATAGTAGGAGACTTCAACACCCCACTCGCAACACTGGACAGATCATCTAATCAAAAAATCAACAAGGAAACAATGGCTTTGAATGACACATTGGACCAGATGGACTTAACACATATATTCAGAACATTTCATCCTAAAGCAGCAGAATATACATTCTTCTCCAGTGCACATGGAACGTTCTCCAGAATAAACCATATACTGGGACACAAATCAGCCCTAAGTAACTACAAAAAGATCGAGATTGTACCATGCATATTTTCAGACCACAGCACTATGAAACTCGAAATCAACGACAAGAAAAAATTTGGAAAGGTAACAAATACTTGGAGAGTGAAGAACATCCTACTAAAGAATGAATGGGCTAACCAAGCAGTTAAGGAGGAAATTAAAAAATATATGGAAGTCAATAAAAATGATAATACCACATCCCGAAACCTCTGGGATGCAGCAAAGGCAGTCATAAGAGGAAAGTATATAGCAATCCAGGCCTTCCTAAAGAAGGAAGAAAGATCTCAGATACACAACCTAACCTTATGCCTTAAGGAGCTGCAAAAAGAACAGCAAATAAAACCCCCAAACAGCAGAATACAGGAAATAATAAAGATTAGAGCAGAAATTAATGTTATCAAAACCAAAAAAACAGGGGCGCCTGGGTGGCTCAGTTGGTTGAGCGTCTGACTTCCGCTCAGGTCATGATCTCACAGCTTGTGAGATCGAGCCCCACATTGGGCTCTGTGCTGAAAGCTCAGAGCCTGGAGCTGGCTTGGGATTCTGTGTCTCCATCTCTCTCTGTCCCTAACCCACTCGCATTCTGTCTCTGTCTCTCTCAAAAATAAAAATAAACATTAAACAAAATTTTAGAAACCAAAAAAACAGAAGAGATCAATGAAACCAGAAGCTGATTCTTTGAAAGAATTAACCAAATTGATAAACCACTAGCCAGCTTGATCAACAAGAAAAAGGAAAGGACCCAAATATATAAAATCAAGAATGAAAGAGGAGAGATCACAACCAACACAGCAGAAACAAAGACAATAATAAGAGAATAATATGAGCAATTATATGCCAATAAAATTGGCAGTCTGGAAGAAATGGACAAATTCCTAGAAACATATACACTACCAAAACTGAAACAGGAAGAAATAGAAAATTTGTACAGACCCATAACCAGTTAGGAAATCGAATTAGTAATCAAAAATCTTCCAAAAAACAAGAGTCCAGAGCCAGATGGCTTTCCAGGGGAATTCTACCAAACATTTAAGGAAGAGTTGACACCTATTCTCTTGACGCTGTTCCAAAAAGTAGAAATGGAAGGAAAACTTCCAAACGTTTTCTATGAGGCCAGGATTACCTTGATTCCAAAACCAGAGACCCCACTAAAAAGGAGAACTATGGACTGTTTTACCTAACGAACATGGATGCAAAAATCCTCAACAAGGTATTACCCAACCAGATGCAACAATACGTTAAAAAAAATTATTCACCATGACAAGTGGGATTTATACCTGGGATGCAGGGCTGGTTCAATATCTGCAAAACAATTAACGTGATTCATCACATCAATAAAAGAAAGGACAAGAACCATATGATCCTCTCAATAGATGCAGAGAAAGCATTAACAAAATACAGCATCCTTTCTTGATAAAAACCCTCAAGTAGGGATAGAAGGATCATACCTCGAGATCATAAAGGCCAAATATGAACAACCCAATGCTAATATAATCCTCAATGGGGAAAAACTGACAGCTTTCCCCCTAAGGTCAGGAACAAGACAGGGATGTCCACTCTTGCCACTGTTATTCAACATAGTATTGGAAGTCTTAGCCTCTGCAATCAGACAACATAAAGAAATAAAAGACAACCAAATCAGCCAGGAGGAGGTCGAACTTTCACTCTTTGCAGATGACATGATACTCTATATGGAAAGCCCAAAAGATTCCACCAAAAAACTGCTCTAACAGATCCATGAATTCAGCAAAGTTGCAGGATATAAAATCAATGCACAGAAATCGGTTGCATTCCTCTTCATTCCATCAACAATGAAGCAACAGAAAGAGAAATCAAGGAATTAATCCCATTTACAGTTGCACCAAAAACCATAAAATACCTAGGAATAAATCTAACCAAAGAGGTGAAAAACCTGTACACTGAAAACTATAAAAAGCTTATGAAAGAAAGTGAATAAGACACACACAAAAAAAAAAAAAAATGGAAAAAGATTCCATGCTCCTGGATAGGAAGAACAAATATTGTTAACATGTCAACACTACCCAAAGCAATGTACATATTCAATGCAATCCCTATCAAAGTAACACCAGCATTCTTCATAGAGCTAGAACAAATAATCCTAAAATTTGTATGGAACCAGAAAAGACCCCAAATAGCCAAAGCGATCTTGAAAAAGAAAACCAGAGGAGGAGGCATCACCATCCCGGACTTCAAGCTATACTACAAAGCTGTAATCATCAAGACAGTATGGTACTGGCACAAGAACAGACACTCAAATAAATGGAACAGAATAGAGAACCCAGAAATGGACCCACAAATGTATGGCCAACTAATCTTTGATGAAGCAGGAAAGGATATCCAATGGAATAAAGACAGTCTCTTCAGCAAGTGGTGCTGGGAAACCTGGACAGCAACATGCAGAAGAATGAACCTGGACGACTTTCTTACACCATACACAAAAATAAACTCAAAATGGATGAGAGACCTAAATGGAAGACAGGAACAGGAAGCCATCAAAATCCTTGGAGAAAGCAGGCAAAAACCTCTTTGATCTTGGCCACAGCAACTTCTTCCTCAACACGCCTCTGGAGGCAAGGGAAACAAAAGCAAATATGAACTACTGGGACCTCATCAAAATAAAAAGCTTCTGCACAGCAAAGGAGACAATCAGCAAAACTAAAAGGCAACTGACAGAATGGGAGAAGATATTTGCAAATGATATATAAGATAAAGGGTCAGTATCCAAAATCTATAAAGAACTTATCAAACTCAACACCCCCCCAAAAACCCCAAATAATCCAGTGAAGAAATGGGCAAAAGACATGAATAGACACTTCTCCAAAGAAGACATCCAGATGGCTGACACATGAAAAAATGTTCAACATCACTCCTCATCAAGGAAATACAAATCAAAACCACAATTTGATACCACCTCACACCTGTCAGAATGGCTCACATTAACAACTCAGGCAACAACAGATGTTGGCGAGGATGCAGAGAAAGAGGATCTCTTTTGCAATGTTGGTGGGAATGCAAGCTGGTGCAGCCACTCTGGAAAATGGTATGGAGGTTCCTCAAGAAATTAAAAATACAACTACCCTACAACCCAGAATTTGCACTACTAGGTATTTATCCAAGGGATACAAGTGTGCTGTTTCGAAG
This sequence comes from Acinonyx jubatus, assembly GCF_027475565.1. Taxonomy (NCBI): domain Eukaryota; kingdom Metazoa; phylum Chordata; class Mammalia; order Carnivora; family Felidae; genus Acinonyx; species Acinonyx jubatus. The sequence continues at coordinate 11,760,558 of NC_069398.1, read as the reverse complement.
GGACACATACACCCCCATGTTTATAGCAGCACTATCAACAATAGCCCAAGTATGGAAAGAGCCCAAATGTCCATTGATGGATGAATATGGATAAAGAAGAAGTGGTGTGTGTGTGTGTGTGTGTATATATATATATATATATATATATATATATATATATATATATATGGAGTATACTCGGCAATCAAAAAGAATGAAATCTTGCCATTTGCAACTATGTGGATGGAGCTGGAGGGTATTATGCTAAGTGAAATTAGTCAGAGAAAGACAAATATCATATGACTTCACTCATATGAGGACTGTAAGAGACAAAACAGAGGAACATAAGAGAAGGGAAACAAAAATAATATAAAAACAGGGAGGGAACAAAACAGAAGAGACTCATAAATATGGAGAACAAACAGGTTATTGGAGGGGTTGTGGGAGGGGGGCTGGGCTAAATGGGTAAGGGGCACTAAGGAATCTACTCCTGAAATCATTGTTGTACTATATGCTAACTAATGTGGATGTAAATTTAAAAAAAATTAAATTAAAAATATAAATAAATAAATAAATAAATTAATTAAATGCCAAAAAACCCCAAATACATGTAAAAACTTAATGCTCTTTAGAGAAGGAAGGGATTGTAGTATGAAAATGGCAGCAAAGGAGGAGAAGCCTGAGTGACCTAGCAGAGGCATGGAAGGAGGCAGGACTGAAGAGTGATATGGGCACAATTATGTGGTAAATGTCTTTATCCAAGATGTGCTAGAGGAAGGGCACCCTCAAGAGGGGTTAGAGGACAAAAAAATTACATCCTGATGCTATGGAAGAGATGGTCTCAAGAGAAGGACAAATCCAGAAGGATAGAAAAACTGTGGATAACCAGGAAGAAGATACTTTGTCTATTTATCAACCAATCTATCTATTTATCAACCAATCTTTCTGTTATCTATCTATATAAAAGAGATCATATGACATATTATAACTTGCTTTTCTCCATTACGTGTGTATTAGAAGACTTCTCATTTTTAACAAATATATTTCTATGCCATCATCAATCTTAGTGACAAAATGTATGAATATAATTTTCTTTATCCCGTTAACTTACTTTTATGTATTTAGACTGCTTCTTTCTTTTAAATTTTCTAACTGATAAATGCCTCAAGTATTTTTTTGAATGAATACACTGAATACTACAATAAAAATTCATTATATTAATTTTGGCACATTTGTTTACTTATTTCCTTATGAAGGTGGAATGCTTAGGTAACTAGTATTCATACTTCTTAATTGCAGCACTTACAATAAGTAAAAACCCATTTATCAATTTGTTCTGGGTTTCAATGTGTGGATGACAATTGAGTACATTGCTTAATTGGGAGATAAGATCACATTCAGAACATCTGGGGTACATTTGTAAACATACCAGCAGGATTTAACTCCTAAAAATTTCATCTGGGCTATGTATTTAAAGTAAAATTGTAGTTCTTTAAACAGTTATGAATAGAGGCCTAAAGTAGGTTTATTTTTATTTATAGTTTTAGATATGAAATATAGACCTGATATATCAATTGAACAGAGGTTAAAAGCTAAATTGATCTGCATTAAAAGGTTAGCAAATCATGTTCAAATACAGACCAGCTGTTCTAGACCTACTGACCAACTATCATCCTTAGAACTCCTTTCACTGAACTTTTGAGTTTACTCTTCTCTTTCTTAGAGCCTATATTTTTTGTCTGGATATGATAGTAACAATTTCAGAAACAGTGCATATCAAGTAAACTTGCTGAGTGCTCGTGTGTTTGAAAATGTTTTTATCTGGCCTTTGTTCTTGATAATAGTTTAGCTGGATAATTGAAGATTCAAAATAACTCTTTGATCTTTAAGACATGGTTTTATTGTATTCTACCATTAAAGCATTGTTAATAAGAAAAAGAAAAGAGAGAAGTATACAGTAATACAGACCTTCCTAAAAAGGAAGAAAGGCATCAAATACACAACATAACCCTACACCTAAAGGAGCTGGAAAAAGAACAGCAAATAAAGCCCAAACAGAAGAAGAAGGGAAATAATAAAGATTAGGGCAGATGTCAAGGATATCGAAATAAAAAATATCAGTAGAACAGATCAACAAAACGAGGAGCTTGTTCTTTGAAAGAATTAACAACATTCATAAACCCCTACCCAGCTTGATCAAAAAGAAAAAGGAAAGGACCCAAATCAATAAAATGAAAGAGGGGAAATGAAAGAGGAGAAATCACAACCAACACTGCAGAAATACAAACAATAATAAATTATATGCCAACAAATTGAGCAATCTGGAAGAAATGGACAAATTTCTAGAAACATATAAACTACCAAAAATGAAACAGGAAGAAACGGAATATGTGAACAGAGCCAAAACCACTAAATAAATGGAATCAGTAATCAAAAATCTCCCAACAACCAAGAGTCCAGGGCCAGGTGGCTTTCCAGGGGAATTCTACCAAAAATTTAAGAAGAGTTAACACCTACTCTTTTTTTTAAATTTTTATTTAATTTGATTTTTTTTTAATTTACATCCAAGTTAGTTAACATATATAGTTAACACCTATTCTTTTGAAGCTCTTCCAAAAATAGAAACGGAAGGAACACTTACAAACTCATTCTATGAGGCCAGGATTGCCTTGAGTCCAAAACTGGACAAAGACCCCACTAAAAAGGAGACCTACAGAGCAGTTTCCCTGATGAAACTGGATGCAGAATTTCTCAACAATAAATTAGCAAACTGAGTCCAAAAATACATAAAAATAATTATGAGGGGCACCTGGGTGGCTCAGTTGTTTAACCGTCTGACTTTGGCTTAGTTCATGATCTTCTGGTCTGTGAGTTCGAGCTCCGTGTCAGACTCTGTGCTGACAGCTGAGAGTCTCAAGCCAGCTTACAATTCTGTGTCTTCCTCTCTTTCTCTACCCTCCCCCTCTTGCACTCTCTCTCTCCTTCAAAAATAAACAAACATTAAAATACACACACACACACACACACACACACACATATATATATATATATGAACTATTCACCACAATGAAGTCACATTGGTTCCTGGGATGCAAGGCTGTTTCCATATCTGCAAATCAATTCATGTGATACATCACATTAATAAAAGAAAGGATAAGAACCACATGATCCTCTCCATAGTTGCAGGAAAAGCATTTGACAAAATACAGCATCCTTTCTTGATTAAAAAAAAAACAACAACCTCAAGCTAGGAGGGATAGAAGGATCATGCCACAACATCATAATGTCCACATATGAAAGTCCCACAGCTAATATCATCTTCAATGGGGAAAACATGAGACCTTCCTCCAGAGATAAAAAACATGACAGGGATGTCCACACTCACCACTGTTATTCAACATACTGTTGAAAGTCCTAACCTAAGCAGTCAGAAAACAAAAAGCAAAAAAAGGCATCCAAATCGGCAAGGAGGAAGTCAAACTTTCACACTTGGTAGACTAGAAACTCGCATGGAAAACCCAAAGGCACCACCAGAATACTTCTAGAACTGATACAGGAATTCAGGAAAGTCTCAGGTTATATAAAATCAATATATAGAAATTGGTTGCATTGCTATGCACCAATGATGAAGCAGCAAAAAGAAAAATCAAGGAATCGATCCCATTTACAATTGCAGTGAAAACCATAAAATATATAGGGATAAACCTAACCAAAGAGGTAAAAGATCAATACACTAAGAATAATAGAAGGCTTATGAAATAAATTAAAGAAGACACAAAGAAATGGAAAAACTTGAGATTATAGGTAGGAAGATGGCAGTGTAGGAGAACTCTGGCCTCACCTCGTCCTGCTGATCACATAGATTCCACCCACATCTGCCTAAATAACCCAGAAAACCACCAGAAGACTAGCAGAAGGGACTCTCTGGAGCCAAGTGTAGACAAGAGGCCCACGGAAGAGGGTAGGAAGGGTAGAGAGGCAGTGCGTGCTACACGGACAAGCAGGAGGGAGCCAAGAAGGTGGAGGGGCAGTCTGCCCTGCAAGGCAGAGCACCTGAAGTCTGGCTTGCAAAAGCAGAGGGGCTGGACTGTGTGAGTTCTGACAGCCAGTGGGACTTAACATCTGGAACGTTAAAGGTCAACAGGTCTGCTCTCAGAGAGGAGGGAGGGTGGGAGGGCACCGGGAGGGAGAGTTGCTGAGCTCTGGAGGACAGAGTTCAGCTTGGTGGGGAACAAAGGCGCTGGCAAGCTCCATATCCCTTTCCCATCCCCCAGCCGAAATCCCAAAGGGAACCAGTTCCCATCACCAAACTTGCTTCCACTGTGCAAACACCCAATGCTGTACTTCTGTGGAACCATCCATCTGATGGGTCTGCCTCCGTCCCGGTATTACAGGGCCCTTACCACAGGGGACCACCTATGGCAAAGTGAGCTAAGCCTGGCTCTCCCACCCCTGTGCACCTTGTGGATCCACCCCAGCTAATACGCCAGATCCCATCAAAGCAGCACCACAAGCCTGGCAGTGTGCAAGTAGCCCAGACAGGGGCCACACCACTCCACAGTGAGTCCTGCTCCTGGGAGAAGGGAAGGTAAGGTACACACCAGTCTGACTGTGGCCCCATTGGTGGGCTGGGGACAGACATCAGGTCTGACCGCGGCCCTGTCCACCAACACAAGTTACACCAGACAGCACAGGGGAAGTGCCCTGCAGTTCCACGCCACCCCAGGGACTATCCAAAATGACGAAGCAGAAGAATTCTCCTCAAAAGAAACTCCAGGAAGTAGCGACAGCTAATGAATTGATCAAAAAAGATTTAAGCAATATAATGGAACAAGAATTTAGAATAATAGTCATAAAATTAATCGCTGGACTTGAAAAAAGCATAGAGGACAGCAGAGAATCTATTGCTACAGAGATCAAGGGACTAAGCAATAGTCAGGAGGAGCTAAAAAATACTATAAATGAGGTGCAAAATAAAATGGAGGTGACCACAGTTCAGATTGAAGAGGCAGAGGAGAGAATAGGTGAATTAGAAGATAAAATTATGGAAAAAGAGGAAGCTGAGAAAAAGAGAGATAAAAAAATCCAGGAGTAGGAGAGCAGAATTAGAGAACTAAGTGATGCAATCAAATGGAAGAACATCCGTATAATAGGAGTTCCAGAAGAGGAAGAGAGAGAGAAAGGGGCTGAAGGTGTACTTAAATCACAGCTGAGACTTCCCTAATCTGGGGAAGGAAAAAGGCATTGAAATCCAAGAGGCACAGAGAACTCCCTTCAGACATAACTTGAATCAATCTTTTGCATGATGTATCATAGTGAAAATGGCAAAATACAAGGATAAAGAGAAAATTCTGAAAGCAGCTAGGGATAAACAGGCCCTAACATGTAAAGGGAGACCCATAAGACTAGTGGCAGACCTATCTATTGAACCTTGGCAGGCCAGAAAGGAATGGCAGGAAATATTCAATGTGATGAACAGAAAAAAAATATGCAGCTGAGAATCCTTTATCCAGCAAGTCTGTCATTCAGAATAGAAGGAGAGATAAAGGTCTTCCCAAACAAACAAAAACTGAAGGAATTCATCACCACTAAACCAGCCCTACATGAGATCCTAAGGGGGTTTCTGTGAGTGAAATGTTGCAAGAACCACAAAGTACCAGAGACCTCACTACAAACATGAAACCTACAGACATCATAATGACTCTAAATCCATATCTTTCAATAATAACACTGAATGTAAATGGACTAAATGCTCCAACCAAAAGACATAGGGTATCAGCATGGATAAGAAAACAAGACCCATCTATTTGCTGTCCACAAGAGACTCATTTTAGACCTGAGGACACCTTCAGATTGAAAGTGAGGGGATGGAGAACTATCTATCATGCTAGTCAAAAGAAGTCAAAAGAAAGCTGGAGTAGCCATACTTATATCAGACAAACTAGACTTTAAATTAAAGGCTGTAACAAGAGATGAAGAAGGGCATTATATAATAATTACAGGGTATACCTATCAGGAAGAGCTAACAATTATAAATGTCTATGTGCCGAATATAGGAGCCCCCAAATATATAAAACAATTAATCACAAACATAAGCCACCTTATTGATAAGAATGTGGTAATTGCAGGGGACTTTAATACTCCACTTACAACAATGGATAGATCATCTAGACACATGATCAATAAAGAAACAAGGGCCCTGAATGATACATTGGATCAGATGGACTTGACAGATATATTTAGAACTCTGCATCCCAAAGCAACAGAATATACTTTCTTCTTGAGTGCACATGGAACATTTTCCAAGAGAGATCGCATACTGGGTCACAAGACAGCCCTTCATAAGTATAAAGAACTGAGATCATACCATCCACACTTTCAGATCACAATGCTATGAAGCTTGAAATCAACCACAGGAAAAAGTCTGGAAAACCTCCAAAAGCATGGAGGTTAAAGAACACCTTACTAAAGAATCAATGGGTCAACCAGGCAATTAGAGAAGAAATTAAAAAATATATGGAAACAAATGAAAATACAACAACCCAAACTCTTTGGGATGCAGTGAAGGCAGTCCTGAGAGGAAAATACATTGCAATCCAGGCCTATCTCAAGAAACAAGAAAAATCCCAAATACAAAATCTAACGGCACACCTAAAGGAAATAGAAGCAGAACAGCAAAGACACCCCAAACCCAGAAGAAGAAGAGAAATAATAAATTTCAGAGCAGAAATAAACAACATATAATCTAAAATAAACTGTAGAGCAGATCAATGAAACCAAGAGTTGGCGTTTTGAAAATAGAAACAAAATTGATAAACCTCTAGCCAGGCTTTTCAAAAAGAAAAGGGAGATGACCCAAATAGATAAAATCATGAATGAAAATGCAATTATTACCACCAATCCCTCAGAGATACAAGCAATTATCAGGGAATACTAGGAAAAATTATATGCCAACAAACTGGACAACCTGAAAGAAATGGACAAATTCCTAAGCACCCACACACTTCCAAAACTCAAACAGGAAGAAATAGAAAACTTGAACAGACCCACAAACAGCAAAGAAATTGAATCAGTTATCAAAAATCTCCCAACAAATAAGAGTCCAGGACCAGATGGCTTCCCAGGGGAATTCTACCAGACATTTAAAGCACAGATAATACCTATCCTTCTCAAGCTGTTCCAAAAAAAAAGAAAGGGAAGGAAAACTTCCAGACTCATTCTATGAAGCCAGCATTACTTTGATTCCTAAACCAGACAGAGACCCAGTAAAAAAAGAGAACTACAGGCCAATATCCCTGATGAATATGGATGCAGAAATTCTCAACAAGATACTAGCAAATCGAATTCAACAGCATATGAAAAGAATTATTCACCATGATCAAGTGGGATTCATTCCTGGGATACAGGGCTGGTTCAACATTCACAAATCAATCAATGTGATACATCACATTAATAAAAGAAAAGAACGATGTAATCCTGTCAATTGATGCAGAAAAAGCATTTGACAAAATTCAGCATCCTTTCTTAATAAAAACCCTTGAGAAAGTGGGGATAGAAAGAACATACTTAAACATCATAAAAATCATTTATGAAAAGCCCACAGCTAATATCTTCCTCAATGGGGAAAAACTGAGAGCGGGTTTTTCCCGCTCTGAGATGAGGAACACAACAAGGATGTCCATTCTCATCACGGTGTTTAACATAGCATTGGAAGTTCTAGCATCAGCAATCAGATGACAAAAGGAAAGCAAAAGCATCAAAATTGGCAAAGATGAAGAAGTCAAGCTTTCTTTCACTTTTGCAGATGACATGATATTATACATGGAAAACCCTATAGACTCCACCAAAAGTGTGCTAAAAATGATACATGAATTCAGCAAAATCACAGGATACAAAATTAACATACAGAAATCAGTTGCATTCTTATACACTAATAATGAAGCAACAGAAAGAGAAATAAAGAAACTGATCCCATTCGCAATTGCACCAAGAAGCATACAATACCTAGGAATAAACCTAACCAAAGATGTAAAAGATCTGTATGCTGAAAACTATAGAAAGCTTATGAAGGAAATTGAAGAAGATATAAAGAAATGGAAAAACATTCTGTGCTCATGGGTTGGAAGAATAAATATTGTTAAAATGTCAATACTACCCAAAGCCATCTACACATTCAAGGCAATCCCAATCAAAATTACACCAGCATTCTTCTCGAAGCTAGAACAAGTAATCCTAAAATTTGTATGGAACCACAAAAGACCCCGAATAGCCAAAGTAATATTGAAGAAGAAGACCAAAGCGGGAGGCATCACAATCCCAGATTTTAGCCTCTACTACAAAGCTGTCATCATCAAGACAGCATGGTATTAGCACAAAAACAGACACATAGACCAATGGAATAGAATAGAAACCCCAGAATTAGACCCACAAAAGTATGGCCAACTAACCTTTGACAAAGCAGAAAAGAATATCCAATGGAAAAAAGACAGTCTCTTTAACAAATGGTGCTGGAAGAACTGGACAGCAACATGTAATGCAGAAGGATGAAACTAGACCATTTTCTTACACCATTCACAAAAATAAACTCAAAACGGATAAAGGACCTGAATGTGAGACAGGAAACCATCAAAACCCTAGAGGAAAAAGCAGGAAAAAACCTCTCTGACCTCAGCCGCAGCAGTTTCTTACTTGACACATCCCCAACGGCAAGAGAATTAAAAGCAAAAATGAACTATTGGGACCTCATGAAGATAAAAATCTTCTGCACTGCAAAGGAAACAATCAACAAAACTAAAAGGCAACAAACGGAATGGGAAAAGATATTTGCAAATGACATATTGGACAATGGGCTAGTATCCAAAATCTATAAGAAGCTCACCAAACTCCACACCTGAAAAACAAATAATCCAGTGAAGGAATGGGCAGAAAACATGAATAGACACTTCTCTAAAGAAGACATCCCGATGGCCAACAGGCACATGAAAAGATGCTCAACATCGCTCCTCATCAGGGAAATACAAATTAAAACCACACTGAGATACCACCTCATGCCAGTCAGAGTGGCCAAAATGAACAAATCAGGAGACTATAGATGCTGGCGAGGTTGTGGAGAAATGGGAACCCTCTTGCACTGTTGGTGGGAAAGCAAACTGGTGCAGCCACTCTGGAAAACAGTGTGGAGGTTCCTCAAAAAATTAAAAATAGATCTACCCTATGACCCAGCAATAGCACTGCTAGGAATTCACCCAAGGCATGCAGGAGTGCTGATGCATTGTGCCCCAATGTTTATAGCAGCACTCTCAACAATAGCCAAATTATGGAAAGAGCCTAAATGTCCATCAACTGACGAATGGATAAAGAAATTGTGGTTTATACACACAATGGAATACTACATGGCAATGAATGAATGAAATATGGCCTTTTGCAGCAATATGGATGGAACTGGAGAGTGTTATGCTAAGTGAAATAAGTCATACAGAGAAAGACAGATAGCATACGTTTTCACTCTTATGTGGATCCTAAGAAACTTACCAGAAGACCATGGGGGAGGGGAAGAAAACAAAAAGGTTAGAGTGGGAGGGAGCCAAACCATAAGAGACTCTTAAAAACTGAGAATAAACTGAGGGTTGATGGGGGGTGGGAGGGAGGGGAGGGTGGGTGATGGGTATTGAGGAGGGTACCTGTTGGGATGAGCACAGGGTGTTGTATGGAAACCAATTTGACAATAAATTTCATATTAAAAAAAAAGAAATAGAAAAACTTTTAATGCTCATGGAATAGAAAGGCAAATATTGTTAAAATGTCAATACTACTCACAGCAAGCTACACATTCAATGCAATCACTATCAAAATAACACCAGAATTCTTCACAGAGCTAGAACTACAATCCTAAAATTTGTATGTATTGTAGAGACCCCAAATAGCCAAAGAAATGTTGAAAAAAAAAACAAACTTGGAAATATCACAATTCTGGACTTTTTGGTCTATTACAGAGCTGTAATCATCAAGATAGTATGGTACTGTCACAAAAACAGACACACAGATCAATGGAACAGAATAGAGAACCCAGAAATGGACCTTCAAACATATGGACAACTGTTGGGAATAAGCTTTGAAACACCCTGGGTTTACACCAATGGGTTAACAAGGCATAAAGAATTACAAAGCCATAGGATGCTCACACCCAAGTTTGGGTAAACAAGATTAGGTAAATAAGTATGGGGAAGGCGGAGCCGAAGCCCCAGTATAGAGAGGGCAGGGCAAAGGCCCCAATATAGAACATAGGTACATAAAATAAATAAGATTAGGTATTCAGGGCAGAAGCGCCCCCCCCCTCCCCAAATTAGCACTATAGCAGAAAACTGCTTTCACAGGAAGAAAGGACTAAATTAGGTAAAAAGGTAACTCGGGCTATAGACCACTGCTCTGTGGGTGATGCTGCCGAGATGGGAGCTGATTAACAAAAGAAAAGGTGCCTTGTTATTTTCTCTGTTTCATCCCCTGGGCTAGCTAAAATAAACAGAGGTGGTGCCTCACTTCTGCTGTCAACAATAATCCCCCGGCTGCCTGGGCCAGGATTTTGTTTTCTATTAACCCAAACCCCTAATCCCGAATATCTTCAAGACCCCCTTTCCCTCACGCCCATGAGTTAATGTTCACAGTTTCATTGTCTCTTTGTGCATGTCCATCACCATGCTTATAAGCCATCTGATCCTAATAAAAACAGGGCAAGAACCCTTATTCGGGGCTCTTGTCTTTTCCTGGACATTAGCCATCTCCCACATTTTAATCCTGCATCTGCTCTCTTGCTGGCCAAGAGAGAACTTTAGACAGAGTCTATGACAGACAACTAATCTTTGACAAAGGCAGAAATAATATTCAATGGAAAAAGAGTCTCTTCAGCAAATTGAACTGGGAAAACTGGACAGCCACAAGGAGAAGAATGAACCTGGACCATGTTCTTACACCATACACAAAAGTAAACTCAACATGGATAAAAGATCTAAATGTAAGACAGGAAACCATCAAAATCCTAGAGGAGAAAACAGGCAACAACCTCTTTGACCCCTGCCACAGTAACTCCTTACTTGACATGTCTCCAGAAGCAAGGGAAATAAAAGCAAAAATGAACTCTTGGGACCTCATCAAGATAAAAAGCTTCAGCACAGCACAGAACACAATCAGCAAAACTAAAAGGCAACCAACAGAATAAGAGAAGATATGTGCAAATGACATATCAGATAAAGGGTTAGTATCCCAATAAAGAACTTATCAAACTCAACACCCAAAACCAAATAATCCCATGAAGAAATGGGAAAAAGATGAGAATAGGTACTTTTCCAAAAAAGACATCCAAGTGGCTGACACATGAAAAGATGCCCAACCTCACTCATCATCAGTGAAATACAAATCAAAACCACAATGAGATACCCCTCACACGTCTAAAAATGGCTAAGATTAACAACTCAGGAAACAACAGATATTGGCAAGAATGCGGAGAAAGGGAACCCTTTTGGACTGCTGGTGGGAATGAAAATTGGCGCAGCCACTCTGAAAAATAGAAGGAGATTCATAAAAAAATTTAAAAAATAAAAATAAACTAAAAATGGAACTACCCTATGACCCAGCAATTGCACTACTAGGTATTTATCCAAAGGATACACAAATGCTGACTCACAGGGGCATATTCATTCCAATGTTTATAGTAGTATTATCAACAATAGCTAAGTTATGCAAAGAGCCCAAATGACCAGCAACTGATCAATGGATAAAGAAGATGTGGTATGTGTATATACAAAAGAATATTACTCCGCAATCAAAAAGAATGAAATCTTGCCATTGCAACAATGTGGATGGAAATAGACTGTATTACGCTAAGTGAAATAAGTCAGAGAAAGACAAATATACGATTTCTCTCATGTGTGGAATTTAAGAAATAAAACTGACATAGTGGAAGGGAAGCAAAAATAAGACACAAACAGAGAGTCAAACGAGAAGAGACTCTTCAATACAGAGAACAAACTGAGGGTTGCTGAGGTTTATTGAATAGGGTGATGGGCTACATGGGTGCTGGGCATTAGGGAGGGTACTTGGGATGAGCATTGGGTATTTTATGTAATTGACAGATCACTAAATTCTACTCCTGAAACAGTGTTACATTATATGTTAAGTAACTTGATTTAAATTTAAAAAAAAATATTAAAAATAAATAAATAAATGTAATAACATATAAAAGAAGAGAATATTTAAATGGGACTCTTTGAGTGGAAAGGAAAGACCAAAAGTGATACAGCTAAGAAAGGATCAGAGAAAACATCAAGAAAAAGTGGTAAAACAAATGATAAAATGGTACTAAATATATACCTATCAATAATTACTCTGAATGTAAATGGACAAATGCTCCAATCAAAAGACATCAGATAGGGTGTCAGAAGGGACCAAAAAAGAAAAAAAGAAACAAACAAACACATACCTATCTATATGATGTCTATAAAGGCTTATTTTGGACCTAAAGTCACCTGCAGATTTAAAGTGAGGGCATAAAGAAACATTTATCATGCCAATAATGTCATAGAAAAGCCAGTAGCAATATTTCATTCAGACAAAACAGACTTTCAACTCAAGACTGTACTTTTGTACGATTTGGGTAAATACCTAAAAGTGAAATTGCATGCATCCCAATGTTTATAGCAGCATTATCAACAAGAGCCAAACTATGGACAGAGCCCAAATATCCAATAACTGATGAAAGTATAAAGAAAGAAGTTGTGGTGTGTGTGCACGCATGTGTGTGTATGCGCACACACACACAATGGAATATTACTTAGCCATCAAAAAGAATGAAATCTTGCCATTTGCAATGATGTGGATGGAGCTAGAATTCATCATGCTATGCAAAATAAGTCAATCAGAGAAAGACAAATAAATGATTTCACTTGTGGAATTTAAGAAACAAAAAAGATGGAAACATGGGAAGGGGGCAGGAAAAGAGCAGAGTGGAAAACAAACCACAAGAGACTCTTAATTATGGAGAACAAATTGAGGGTTGATGGAGGGAGATGGGTATCAAGGAGAGCACTTGTTGTGAGGAGCACTAGGCATTGTATGTAAGTGATGAATCACTGAATTCTACTCCTGAAACCGATATTGCACTATATGTCAACTAAAACTTAAATTAAAAAAATAAGTAAAACACTAGCAAGAGATGAAGATGGACATTATCTCATAATAAAGGGGACAATCAAACAATAAGAGCCAACAATTGTAAACTTTATGCAACCAACATGCAAGCACCAAATATATAAAACAACTAACAAACATAAAGGAACTCATTTATAATAACCTAATAGTAGGGGACCTTAACACCCTACTCATATCAATGGACAGATCCTGTAAACCGAAAATCAACAAGGAAACAATGGCTTTGAATGACACACTGGACCAGACCAACTTAACACATATATTCAGAACACTCCATACTAAAATAGCAGAATACACAGTTTTTTCAAGTGCACATGGGACAGTCTCCAGAATCGATCACATACTAGGTCACAAATCAGGCCTCAACAAGTACACAAAGACGAGCTCAGACCAAGCATCTTTTCTGACCCAAAGCTAGGAAACTTGAAGTCAACCACTAACTAACTAACTAACTAACTAACTAACTAACTAACTAACTAAAGGGGTTGCCTGGGTGGATCAGTCAATTCAGTGTCCGACTTCAACTCAGGTCATGCTCTCATGGTTCATGAGTTCAAGCCCTGCATAGGGCTCTGTGCTGACAGCACACACCCTGGAGCCTACTTTGGTTTCTGTGTCTCCGTCTCTCTCTACCCCTTTCCTGCTTGCACTGTCTCTCTCATGTCTCTCAAAAATGAATAAATGTTAAAAAAAAATTTTTTAAAGACCACAAATAATGGGGGGTTAAACAACATGATACTAAACAAGAATGGGTCAACCAAGACCTCAATCAGAAAACACATTGAAAGAAATGAAAATGAAAATTCAGTGGTACAAATCTTTGGAATGCAGCAAGAGCAGTCCTAAGAGGAAAGTATATAGCAATAAAAGCCTACCTTAAAAATAAAAATCTCAAATAATCCAAACTTATAACTAAAGGAATGAGAAAAAGAACAATCCAAGCCTAAAGACATCAGAAGGAAGGAAATAATAAAGATTAAAACAGAAATAAGTGAAATAGAAACTAAAAAACAAAACAAACAAACAAACAAACAAAAAAAAACACTAGACCAGATCATTAAAGCCAGGAGCTGGTTCTTTGAAAACATTAATAAAATTGATAACCTCATAGCCAGACTTATCAAAAAGAAGAAAGGACTCAAATAAATAAAATCACAAATAAGGGAGGAGAAATAACAACTGAGACCACAGAAATACAGTTAGAAGAGAATATTATGAAAAACTATATGCAAAAAATTTGGACACTCTGAGAGAAATGGATAGATTCCTAGAAACACATGAACTACCAAAACTGAAATAGGAAGATACAGAAAATATTAAAGTAGAAAGAAATTGAATCAGTAATAAGAAATATCTCTCCCAACACAAGAGTTCAGGGCCAGATGGATTCACTGATGAATTCTATCAAAATTTAAGGAAGAGGTAATATTCTCAAACTATTCCAAAAAATAGAAAAGTTAGGAAAACTTACAAATTCATGCTATGAGGCCTGCATACCCTGATACCAAAACAAATAAAGACTCCACTAAAAAACAAAACTGCAGGGGCGCCTGGGTGGCTCAGCTGGTTGAGTGTCCAACTCTTAATTTCGGGATGGTCATTATCTTGTGGTTCATGCATTTGGGCCCCACACTGGACCCTGTGCGCACAGTGCAGAGCCAATTAAAAATATGTTTAAAAAATATGTTTAAAAAAATTTTTAAAGAAAACTACAGGCCAATACCCTGATGAACATGTATGCAGAAATTCTCATTAAAATAACTTCAAGTTAAATTCAACAATACATTAATAGCATTATTCACCATAATCAAGTGGGATATATTCCTGGACTGCAAGGGTGGTTCCACATTCACAGACCAATCAATGTGATGCACCACATTAATAGAAGTAAGAATAAGAACCATATGATGCCGTCAACAGATGCAGTAAAAGCACCTGACAAAATGTCACATCCATTCATAAAAACCCTCAGCAAAGTAGACTGAGACTCAACATACCTGCACATAATAAAGCCTATCTATGAAAAACCCATAGCTAATGTCAGCTTCAATGGGGAAAAATTGAAAGCTTTTCCTCTAAGGTCAGCAACAAGAGAGGGATGTCCCCTCTTACCACTGTTATTCCACATAGTACTGGAAGTCCTAGCCATAGCAATCAGACAACAAAAAGAAATAAAATGCATCCAAATCGGCAAGGAAGAAGTAGAACTTTCGCTATATGTAGATGACATGATGCTCTATACAAAAAACATGAAAGACTCCCATAAAAACTGAACTGATATACGAATTCAGCAAGTGACAATATACAAAAATCAATGTACAGAAATCTATTACATTTCTATAGACCAATCATGAGTTAACAGAAAGAGAAATTAAGGAATCTATCCCATTGACAAGTGCATCAAATACCATAAGAAACTAGGAATAAACCTAACCATATCAAATACCATAAGATACTAGGAATAAACCTAACCATAGAGGTGAAAGACCAGTACTCTAAAGGCTATGAAACACTGATGAAAGAAATGGAAGATGACACAGAGAAATGGAAATACATTCCATGTTCACGGATGGGAAGAACAAATACTGTTAAAATGTCTACACTACCCAAAACAATCTACACATTTAATGAAATCCCTAGCAAACTAACAAAACATTTGTCACAGAACTAGAACAAATAATCCCCAAATTTGTATGGAACTACACAAGACCCCAAATAGCCAAAACAAACTTGAAGAAGAAAAGCAAACCTGGTGGCATCACAATTCCAGACTTCAGGTTATATTACAAAGCTGTAGAGATTAGAATAGTATGGTACTGGCAAAAACAAAACAAAACAAAACAGACACATAGATCAATAGAATGGGAACCTAGAAATGAATTCACACCTGTATGGTCAATTAACACTCAATAAAGCAGGAAATAATATTCAATGGAAAAAAAGATAGTCTTGGGGCACATGGGTGGCTCACTCACTGAAGCGTCTGATTGTGGATTCAGCTCAGGTCATGATCTCAGGGTTCATGAGTTTGAACCCTGTGTCATGCTCTGTGCTGGCAGTGTAGAGCCTGCTTGGGATTCTCTCTCTCCATTTCTCTCCCCCCCTCCTCTGCATGCTCTGTCTCTCTCTCTCAAAAATAAATAAATAAACTTTAAAAAAGTCTCCTCAACATATGGTTTTGGGAAAACTAGACAGCAACCTGCAAAAAAACCAAAACAAAACAAGAACAACAATGGACCGCTTTCTTACAACATACACAAAAATAAATCCAACATGGATAAAGACCTATGTGTGAAACCTGAAACCATAAAAATCCCAGAGGATAACACAGGCAGTATCTTATTTGACATTGACTGTACAAAATTCTTTGTAGATATATCTCCTGAGGTGAGGTAAACACAAGCAAAAATAATGGGACTTCATAAAAATTAAAAGCTTCTGTCACCAAGGAAACAATCAACAAAACTAAAACGCAACCTACAGAATGATAATTGCAAAACATCTGATAAAGGGTTAGTATCCAAAATATATAAAGTTATACACCACCCAAAAAATGAGAAATCCAATTAAAAACGGGCAGAAGACATGAATAGACATTTTCCCAAAGAAGACATACAGATAGCCTAGAGACACATGAAAAGATGCCCAACAACACTGATCTTCAGGGAAATACAATTCAAAAGTACAATCTGTCAGAATGACATCCATCAGAATGACTAAAATCAATGAATGATGAAACAACAGGTGTTGCCAAGGAAGTGGGAACTTGCACTGTTGGTAGGAATGCAAACTAGTGCAGCCACTCTGGAAAACATCATGGAGATTCCTCCAAAAAGTGAAAATGAAAAGTGAAACTACCCTACCATCCAGCAATTTCACTAAGAGGTATTTACACAAAGAATACAAAAATAATACTTCAAAGGGGTACATGCACCCTGATGTTTATAAGAATATTTTCTACAACAGCCACACTATGGAAACTGCCCAAGTATCCATCAACTGATGAATAAATTGAGATGTAGTATATGGAATGGAATATTATTCAGCTGTAAAAAATGAAATCTTGTCATTTGCAACAAGGTGGATGGAACGAGGGAATGTTATGCTGGGTAAAATAAACCTCTCAGAGAAGGACAAATACCATGATTTCACTAACACATGGAAATGAAACAAAACAAAGGGGGAAAAAAGGAGGCAGTGACAAACAGACTCTTAACTAGGAAACAAACTGAGGGTTTCCACAGTGGGGTGGGGGATGGGTGAAACAGGTGATGGGGATTAAGAAGTGCACTTGGGATGAGCACTAGGTGATGTGTGGGAAGTGTTGCTCTATATTGTACACCTGAAACTAATATTACACTGCATCTTTACTAACTGGAACTTAAATTGAAAAATAACGTAAGGTTTATTATACCTAGCTACCAGGTTTTCTCTAGTTTCCAATTACTTCACCATGTTGGAAAAATAACCATTAAATTTTTAAAAAGCACATATGATGTGGGGGACAGTTTGTGCCCTTACCTCCGTCTCTGGTTCCAGTAGGACGTGGAAAGTGGGTCCCAGCTCATTCTTCTAGAAGGTCCTGAGACTGAGCATTTCACGTATTCACATCCCAACTGAATGCAGCTTCCCGTTCTTCTGAGTTTGTCAGGATTTCTCCCCGGAAGCAAGCCTGAATCTGGAACAAACCATCCACTGCATCTATGATGTTGTGGGGCCCCTCAATCCGCGGATCCTTTAGTAAAATGCGTCTTGTTCAAATACCGTCAGGGAAAGTGAGGAAGGAAACATGGGAACAGCCCAGAAAATGCAAGAGACTGTGCTGCTCACCAACCAGTGCGCTCAGGGAAGCCACCCAGCGCTCCCTCCTCAGCACTCAGCGCAACAAGGCAGCTTCTCTCTGGCGACTCAGGAGACGCCAAGTTGCTGCATAGCTCCCAAGGTCTCCCCTGGGGCGGGCGGTGGAACCTGCTGGAAACTCAGCTCTGACTCTCTGTCCTGAGGCAGCGGCAGAGGCAGAGGCCCTGAAGTCCTCTGGAGGCAACCGAAGCCTTTCCTTCTGTAAGGGGACCCTGGATCAGAAAAGCCCCTAGCGCCCCTCCGGATTTGTGGTGCTCGAGCGCCCTCTGCTGGTCATCCTAGGGATTCCTGCAATTCTCAAGGCCATGGCCACTCAGCTGGAGGCACTGAAGGTGCTCTGGGCAGCTGAGCCTGTTCAGATTGGGAAGGGTCTTAGTGACAGGGCCTCGGACACAAAGAAATCTTTTCCTTCTCCTTTATTGTGAGTGAAGAATGAAACTGAATTTATTAATTTAATGACATCATTTGTAATGCTTTAAGCAATGATCACAGAAAAATAGACTACCAATTTACATATGCTGAACAACAGGTAATTAATTGTGTTTACCACCAAAATACTTAGGTTAGATAAAAAATTTATACCTTTGAGAGAGAGATACTGGCTTCCCGCTATGGAATGAACAAGTCATACAGATACAAGGGACAGACTATCGAACATAGTCAATCCTGTAATAATAGTGTTACATGCTTTCACATGATAGCTACACTTGTGGTTAAGTACAACATAATTTATAGACATATGGAATCACTAGGATGTATGCCTAAAACTAATACAACAAATGTGTAATATTGTAATATTTCAATGTGAAATATTCAAATGTGAAATTGTAATATTTTAATTAAAAATTGATATCCTTTATACTGTTTTTAATTTCTCCTTCTTTGCCATTAAAAAGTCATTCCTGGGGTGCCTGCATGGCTTAGACAGTTAAGCATGTGACTTCAGTTCGGGTCATGATCTTGCAGTCCATGAGTTCGAGCCCCACATCAGGCTCTGTGCTGACAGCTCAGAGTCTGGAGCCTGCCTCAGATTCTGTGTCTCCCTCTCTCTCCACCCTCCACTGCTTCAGATTTGTCTCTCTTAGCCAAAGCATAAGAGACTCTTAAAAACTGAGAACAAACTGAGGGTTGATGGGGGGTGGGAGGGAGGGGGGTTGGGTGATGGGTATTGAGGAGGGCACCTTTTGGGATGAGCACTGGGTGTTGTATGGAAACCAATTTGACAATAAATTTCATATATTGAAAAAAAAAAAAGCTTTGTCTCTCTCAGGGCGCCTGGGTGGCTCAGTCAGTTGAGTGCCCGACTTCAGCTCAGGTCATGATCTCAAGGTTTGTGGGTTTGAACCCTGCATCGGGGTCTGTGCTGACAGCTCAGAGCCTGGAGCATGCTTCGGATTCTGTGTCTCCTTCTCTCTCTGTACCCTCCCCCACTTGTGTTCTATCTCTCTGTCTCTCAAAAATAAATAAATGTAAAAAAAAATTTTTTTTTAAAAAGATGTCTCTCTCTTAAATAATATTAAAAAATTTTTTTAAATCATTCCTAATTTAGAATATGTGAAATTCCATTTATACCAGATTCTCTAACATCACCATCTTGATGTTGACAGCTTATCTTAAAAGTCACTAATAATATCTTTAATGACACATATGTGACAAGGTCAGAATGCAACTTACAGGGAGCTATACATCTGTTATGAATTTACTGCATGTACCCTGGCTAATATTTTCAACGAAGTGTGCTTTAGGGATGCAGATGAATGAAATAATGTCCATCAGTCAATTTCCTATAGGACCATTATGCCTTTAATTACTAATTGCCATCTCTTCATAATGAAAAGAAAGCTGGGAGAAGAAAATGTCTTCTAATTTGATGTAAGAGGAGACTATGGTGTTTAAAAGGGTTCACTTACTATTTGGCATCCTCAGACAGGAGAATATCTTGATGCACACTTCAATTTCCAGAGGGAGAATATGGACCTTATTGAATATATGACCCACTATCTTGATGCACACTTCAATTTCCAGAGGGAGAATATGGACCTTATTGTCAAATACTTTTATCCATATCAGCAGTCCACCTCTGCCAGGTCCAGGCTGCAGGACCTGGGGGCAGCACAATGCTTGATGCCTGGATTCAGAACATGAGGAAGGCTAGCTGGTGTGGGGGGAATGCAGCAGGGCCTGGGGCAGTGAGGGAGATGGCTCAGGGTCACCTCCCTACAGGGCAGGCTTGAGTTTACCTGTCAAAGAGCAGCACACTTTCCCTCAAGACATCCCTCTCCATGACAGAATCTCAGGCTGAGCCCCACAATTTCAGGAGAAATGAGGCATGCCCATCTTTTAAAATGCAATGGCCTCTGCAGAACTTGGCCCCAGGGAAGTTGGAGTCTTGGACTCACAGAACTCTGATGCCCATGATACCAGTCTTTTCTGCCCCAACACTCAGAGCCACCTAATACATCCCCTCTTCCCTAGCCCATGTCACCCGTCCAAATACCTGGACCAGCTCCCTGCTTTCCTCCTTGCAATTCCTTTGTCTGTTTTCTTCTAACCCTGTCTCTCTCTCTCTCTCTCTCTCTCTCTCTCTCTGTTTCTTCCTTTCACTTTCTAGGACTTGCCCAATTCCCCCCATCACTCATTCAGTGTCTCTCTCCCTGGCTAACTCTGTCTCCACCTCTCACCAGGCCCTCAGGCTATCAGCTCTGTGCATGCAGCCCTGTCCAGGAACACAGGTCACTCCTGTCTCTCCCTCTGTCCTGTCATGTTTTGTCCCAGGCTCTGATCACAATGGAGGAGAATCCCCCGTACAGCAGCTGCTCATGTTGGCATTTGCTGTAGCAATGCTGGCAGCATGTGGACAGTCAGACATTAACCCTCGGTGGCCCAGCCATGACCCAAAAGCTGCTGGATGGCTGGCTGCTTCCCTCAACTGGGAGGAGAAAGGCCCTTACAGGGTTCAGAGTCCCTGGGGGTAAAGTGGAATGGACTGGCAGATGTAGAAGGAGCCATATGCTTACACCCAACTCTCCTGGGTGGTGTGGGAGGAACCAATCCCATACCATTGATCTCTGCCCTGCCCAGCCCTCAATAAGGAAACAAGGGGAGGTTTATGGGACATCATGTGACTCACTTGAAAATTGCTGCCATTTGCTCCCTTGGAGGCCACCTGGATTGGTGCTATTGGGGGAAGCTGGTAAGGTGGACAAGGGCACAAGAGCTGGATTAATACAGGGCCTCCTTACTGGTCTCCTGAATCCATTCCTCAATATCAGAATAGACCCTTGTCTGGAGACAGATACCTGCCCTGGTTATCAACACAAACCCCATAAACTAGCAGGCACCATGTGCTCAGGAGTATCTATCTACAAAATTAACAACTACCACCAGAGCTCCCTATAGGATGTGTCCAACTCCTCAGATGGAACTATGGGTCCCTTCTAGGCAATACAACCCCAAAGGATGATCTATCTTCTTCCACCAATACTATACATTCTATGGGGACCCCAGAGTATACACTTGATGAAGAATGAGTGTCAATCTTCTGGGAAGCAGACACTGACACAAAGACACAACTGTGACAAGTGTATTATGGGACACTAGGAAGGACAGCGGAGGGGACAGGGTGGACAAGGAAAACATTCAGACCAAGGGGCAGATCAGACACCATCTCTAAATATATAGTCACCATAGCTGGTTTGTAATGGTTCAGTGTCCTCTTCAAATTTCAAACTGTCCTCTGTCAAAGATATTTTGAGTTATTGCAATGGGATCTTCTGTTCTCTATGCATTTTGTCTTCTACAATACATCTGTGGCCTTGGATGAACACCTAATTGTGTGTCTGCATCTGTGCGTCTATCTGTAATGGAAGAGGAGTGTCTTCAGATCATAAATATAGATCCCTGAATGTACACATTCTCATACTTTTCTCTTCCTTCTTTGTAAAGTAGGACCTGAATTTTAATAGAAAAAACACAGGGGTCTTTGCCATATCATTTGAAACAGGGACTGCCAATCTCCCAGCCTCAGGCACTATACCCTTAGTTTAACGAAATTGAATGAACATCTTTAGATGATCTTCTGTGTGCAGATACATTCATTTACACACTGAGAAAGGTGAGTGCCCACTCATCCCATGTATTTTACAAATTCCTTATGTGCTTATAATCTCTTCATCGCACTGATCTCAGAAACCAGCATTGTCCCTGCTTCTCAGATAACAAAGCTGAGGCTCTGAGATGGCCCCACTGAAAGCTGGTATTAAGGCTGAGACAGCAGGAACACAGGCAGGCCTCAGGATATTGTGAGGGAAGTTTCAGAGATGCAAACCTTTAGGCAGGGTGGTGACAGCAGATGCAGTGGTGTGGTGATAGGAGTCCAGCAGGGGCTGTTCTTGGTCAACCCTGAATTCCCCGCTAAGAGTCTGACTCAGCCTAAAGGCCAAGGAAGCCACAGAGCTGATCTACCACCTTTCTTCGCATTTAGTCTCACAGAGGCACGCAAACATAGGCAGACAAGCATCCCATAAGAACCAAGTTAAACTACAAATCTCCAGGGCATTCTTTCACACATATCCAGAACCTTCAGAAAACCAAGGGAAACAACAGTCTCTATTTAGATAATGAACTAGGTGCACTTTGGCCACAATGACATTTTAGAGATGATAACTACATGAACTGTGCTTGAACCCATGCAGCAGCTCTGCAGACCTCACGCTGCCCTCATGTTCCCTGCCCAGCCTGTGGGCCTCGCCAGAAATGGCCTCCAATTCCATCTCACTGAGTTCAACACCCTCCCCCCTGCATCGTCTCAGCTCTTCCTTCTCGTCCACAGCCTCCAATTCATTCCCATGAAATTCACGTCTCCGGTTCTTGTACTTGAAGACCCATTACTGGAGCTTCCACTATTGTAGCTCAGAAGCTCCGTGTGATTTAATGCATGGGACTCTCTCCCTGTTATGACACCTGAAGCCCCTGATGGTAGGGGTGTGCCTCATCTCTCACAGAGCCAGGAACATGGACTCCGTACAAGGCACATCTGCAGAACTGGTATGTCTGCTTTTTTATAAAAAGACTCTTTCCTTCTCCTCAAGAGATACCTGCAGCCCAGCTCAGTCAGGGAAAATGACACAGCCCAACATATGTATGTCCCGAGAAACTTGAGGAATCTTAACAGTGTCCTCAGCCAGCCCTATCCTTGCATTGCAAAGCCTGTGAGGCCATCTCTACCCCTTCTCAAAGACTCAACAAGACGGAAGCTGAACATGCTGAACAAGTCAACTCCTACTGTTCAGATCATCTAACAAATAGTCGAGGTGGAGGTGGTGAGTCCTGTCCCAGAGAACACCAGGGTGCTAGAGGTGGTTCATAGAGCCCATGAATGGTGATAAAGGGGGGTCTGTGGGGAAGGGCCTGCAGGGTGGTCCTGGCAAATGAGGAGGTCCTCTTGCATCCATAGGGACCTACAGAACAGAAGGCACTGGTATATTGGTATGCCAGACAGAAGCAGAATGCCCACAGGAGCTGAAACCCAATGAAGCAGATGTCAGCACCTGGCTCCTTGTTCATTCACAGGTTTTAGGAGAACAGAGCATCAGTACCAGAAAACTCTACCCTCATATGAGGTCCCACCTACAGCTTGAAGGTACCAGATGCCATGAGGAGAAACTACTGTCACCACACATCACTGCCCATGTTTACAAATGCAGAAAGCCAAGGCATCCTGTTCTAGAAGACTGATGCTAGTCTAATAAAGGAGCATATTCCATAGAGGCAGGCATCTATGTCCAGGACCCCTATGGTGTCCTCTTCCACCACATCTGCAGACTTTTTATTTGCACATTGAGAACAGACAGAACATGAAGGAATGAAAAGCCCAGCACCACACAGAGATTCAGAGTCACCCCAGGGTCAAAGCTCAGCCTGCCAGGCCATGCTCTATTTCCCCCCCTGCCAAGGTCATCTTCTCTGCAAGGCCACCAAGACCTCTGAGGAGATGGGGATTCATGGAGTCCTGCAGGGGGCCTGGAAATGTGTTTTCTAAGAGAAACATGTTACCTGTACACATTCATTGGACTCAGGTATGTTTATCTTAATTCACAGGTAATTCTGAGTTTAAGTACAATATGAGTTGCAGAGCTATTTTGTCCCATTGTAAAAGGGAGGTGGAAATTCTACATGAAAGAATTAACAGAAACATGTCTCGATTTCAGGTGGAAAACTCCCATAAGGTATCATGAGACAAAGTACCAGTTACAACAGCTCCCAGGATACAAGAGAACCTGCTCATATAAACACAACTGAAGGACTCTGTGAGGTACTGGCCCTGCAGGTAATCACTGACTCTCTCCCTTCACGACTGCAGTTCCGACATACATTTTTGAGTACATGTGCTGCTTCTGATAATTCAGTGTTTCCACCTACTGGACAACTGGAGAAATTCTCTATCGCACATTGACCAACACAGAAGGACCAGTAACGAATTCTGAAATTTACCTAAGAACAGTCAGCACTGCACAAAGCACACAATACAAAGTTGGAAAGAGTTTTCATCTTTTCCAGTCCCGAGGCTCATAGCAGACATTCTGAACAAGTTCATCACCTACACTGCAACAGGAAAAAATGAAAATAGTAACAATAATCCCATGTAAAGAAGGTGCGGAAGGAGTCAGCCACGCCAGAAGATTTGAGTGTGGAGTGAAGTGTCATCCTCCTCAAGTTATTTCCACAACCACAAAGTGAGAGCCACATGGTCCTCAGCCTCCACGCACCTGTGGCTTCCTGAGGCACCAGCTAACATGATGATCTTAAACTGGAGAAGCCTGGAGGCTTGTGAGGAAGAAATAAATAAAATAGTAAAGATACCATAGGACATAGAAAACGAGACAAGGCCAGATAAAAGTTTCCAGAAATCATTACAACTGAAAAGGGCAACAGATTTTACTTTGTCTTTCTCTGCATCCTTGGTAGAGACACAACTGATGTTTCCCATGGGAGCTGCACCACATCCTGGGTCTCATAAAGGCTGGAGGTGGATGGAGGTTGATTCTGACTTGCACAGACTTCGTGGAAGAAAAACAAACCGTCCGCAACATGTTTCATTATATTCAACTCTTTCCAACTCTCAGGTCCCTTACCAGGGGCAGAGGGTTTTTCAGGTGACTCGGGTGACCCTTGAGGACAAGAGGGAGATCTGACCCTGTCCCTTGAGGTAGGTTCCACAGGGCCCTGGTTCAGGTGTTTTTATAACTAATCAAGCAGCTGTGAACAGCTCAGGTCTCAAGTAGCTAGAAATAAAGTTAGGAGTGTGTCTCATCCCTCAGAGAGCCCAGCACATGGTCTCTGTACAAGCCACATTGTAAGGAGTGCTATGTCTGTCAGCCTGTATAAGGCCTCTTTCCTTCTCTATAAGAGACACAGGCTGCCCAGCTCACTATGTAGAAATGACAGCCCATTTCATACATGTCTTGAGAAACTTGAAGAATGTTACAATGTCCTCAGTCAGGCTGACCTGAAAGCCCTGTGGTGACATCACTGCATCTTCTCCAAACACTCAACAAGAAAAAAGATGAAACGTGTTTTATAAGTCAACTCATATTGTTCAGATCATCTTACCAGATGGTGGAGGTGGAGGTGGAGGGTGAGATCCAAGAGGCCACCAGGGTGGAGAAGGTGGTTGTGGCCCAGAGCCCATGATGGTGATAAAGGACAACCCATGGGGTATGGAATGGAGGGCCCTTCTGGGAAAGGAGGAAATATTCTTGTAGCCACATTGACCTTGCTGGACAGAAATTAAATTTCTGAGATGTGTTTAGGGTAAAAGGTCAAAAATTCAACACCAACACCAACACTAACATAGCTGAACCCCAATGAAGCAGGAATAGTACCTGTCTCCTTCCCCTCCATCTGGTTTCAACAGGGCAGTATCAGTGCCACAAAACCCCACCCTTCCCATTGGGCCTCACCGAGAGCTTCTAGGAGTTTGAGGAGACAAGGCAGTACATTGCTGGCAGCGTGCATAGTACTGGCTGTGTCTGCAAACGTAGGGAAGGAAGTGGCCGGTCCTAGAGGATCAGAGAGAGAATTCCAGACTACTAAAGAAAGTCTGTTCCACATACCCAGGCATCTATTTCCAGGACTACTCTCCACTCAGCCCTTCACCACCTCAACAGCTCCGTCTTGGCATAATAAGAGCTGAAATAATGAGGAAGAATTATGGTTTCGTATCATTCATTTACATCTTTAATCCATTTCAAGTTAATTCTTGTGACTGGTTTAACATAAGGTTCTAAGCTTTATTCTTATACATGTAAATATCCAATTTTTCCAGCACCAGTTATTCAAGAGACCTCTTTTCTCCACTGTGTAATCTTGACTCCCTTGTCAAATACTACTTGACCGTGTATGCATGGGTTTAGTTTGGGCTCTCAATTTCTGTTCCATTGTCCTGTGTGTGTGCTTATGCCAGTGACATAACTGATTAGTGTTATAATGCAGCTTGAAATCAAGAAGTGTGATCTTCCTGTCTTGTTCTTTCTTGCTTTGGGTACTTGGGGTCTTTTTGTGGTTCCAAATACATTTTAGGATATGTTTTTCTAACGGTGTAAAAATTGCACTGGAGTCTTGGTAGAGATTGCATTGAATCTCTAGATGGCTTTGGATAGTATGGACATTTTATCCATATTAACTCCTCCAAAAGATGAACATGGGATCGCTTTTCACTGACTTGTGTGTTCTTCCATTTCTTTCATCCAAATTGCATTTCTTCCATTTCTCCACACAGGTTTTATGGTTTTTTGTAGAGAGATCTTTCACTTCCTAGGCTAAATTTATTCCTATATATTTTATTGTTTTTGATGCTATTTAAAATGAGGTTGTTTACTTCTTTCTAGATAATTTGGTGTTAGTGTATAGGAATGCTACAGAATTTAGTATGGCAATGTTCTAGTTTGCAACTTTACTGAATGTCTTGCTTTTTATTTCATTCTTTTACCTTATTTTAAAAAATCATTTTATTTGGGAATAGCTGACACACTATGTTACATTAGTTTCGAATGTACAACATAGTGATTGGACAAGTGTATACATCCTGATATGCTAACACAGATGTAGCTATCATCTGTCACCATACATGGCTATTCCAGT
The DNA here is from genome assembly GCF_027475565.1 of Acinonyx jubatus. Classification (NCBI taxonomy): domain Eukaryota; kingdom Metazoa; phylum Chordata; class Mammalia; order Carnivora; family Felidae; genus Acinonyx; species Acinonyx jubatus. Next base: position 11,733,378 of record NC_069398.1, on the reverse strand, counting down.
ACCATTCACTATGTTCCCTATGCTGTATCTTCTACCTGTGATTTATTCATTCCATAACCAGAAGCCTGCATCACCCAATCCCCTTCACATATCTAGGGCATATGTGCCTGATCTTAGAGGAAAACCTTTCACCGTTTCACTGTTGAGTATGATGTTAGCTGTGGGTTTCTCATACATGGACTTTCTTATGTTGAGATATGTTTCTTCTACACTGAATTTTTAAAGAGTTTTTTTTAGCACAAATGGATACCAAATTTTCTCAAATCTTTTTTCTGTGTGTGTTGACATGGTCATGAGTTTTCTTTTTAATTTTTAAAATTTATTTATTTTTGGTTTAAATTTTCATACTATTTAGTATTTATTTTTTCAAGTTTTTATTTAAATTCTAGTTGGTTAACATACAGTGTAATATTAGTTTCAGTATAGAATTTAGTGATTCATCACTTACATACAACACCCAGTGTTCCTCACTAGTGCCCTCCTTAGCCCATCATCCATTTAACCCATTCCCCTGCCACCTCCCTTCTAGTAACCCTCAGTTTGCTATTTATAGTTAAGAGTCTGGTTTCTGGTTGATTTTTCTTTCATTCAATTACGTGAGGTGTCACATGTATTGATTTGCATATTCAGAAACATCCTTCCTTTACAGGGAAAAAACCCCGTCATCACAGTAAATGATCCTTTTAATGTGCTGCTGAATTTGATTTGTCTGTATATTATTGAGAATTTTTCATCTATATTCATCACAGGGATACTGGCCTATAGTTTTCTGTTCAGGTAGCATCCTTTTCTGGCTTCCTAACACGGTAATTCGCAGTTTCATGAAATGGGTTTGGTGGTGTTCATTCTTCTTTAATTGGTAAGAGGACTGCTGTTAGATTCTTCTACAAACGTTCGGTCAAATTCACCAGTGAATCCACCTGGGCTTTTCTTCACTGGGAGATTTTTGACTGCTGATTCAATTTACTTGTATTGGTTATCTTCTTGTATTGGTACAGTCTTCCATTAATTGGTCTGTTCAGACCTTCTATTTCTTCCTGATTCAGTCTTCGTAGGTTGTGTGTTTCTAAGAACCTATCCATTTCTTCTAGGTAGTCGGTTTGCTGGCATATAATTTCACCACAGTCGCCTCTTTGTCTCCTTTAATATTTCTGTGGTATCAGATGTAATGTCTTCTCTTTCATTTATAATTTTTTTGATTTGGGTCCTCTCTCTGTTTTAGCATAGTCTATATACAGTCTTGTCAATTTTGTTTAACTTTTCAGAAAACCCACTGTTGGTTTTCTTCATATTTTCTATTGATTTCATGGTCTCAGTTTCATTTGTTTCCACTTTCATATGTATTACTTTCTCCATTGTGAGAACATTGGAGTTAGATTGTTGTGGGTTTTTTTCTAGTTCTTTGAAGTTAATGTTAGGTTGTTCATTTGAGCCCCAAATCTCTCCTCCACACATGAAAATCCAGTGACTCATCAGAAAACCTTCAGTAGGTCTTTCCTGTCCTATCTCTGATTGTCAGAACTCTGAGAAAAAGAACCAGAAAACTTATTTGAAGACATAATAGATGAAAACTTTCCTAATGCAGGGAAGGAAACAGATCCAGAAGCAGGAGGCACAAAGAACCCCCAATACATTCAATGGAAGCAGATCCACACCAGGTCATATCGTAATTAAAAAGCAAAATGTAGTGATAAAGAACAATTTTAACAGCAGGAAAACAAAAGATGACAGTTACTTACAAGGGAAACACCATAAGGTTATCACTGGATTTTTTCAGAAGAAACTTTTAAATCAGAAGTGAGTAGCATGGTATGTTAAAGGTGCTGAATGGAAAACATCTGCAGCCAAGGAGATTCGTCTATCCAGCGCACTATCATTCAGATGGAAGGAGAGATCAAGAGTTTCCCAAATAAAAACTAGGGAATTCACAACCAACAAACCACCCCTGCAAGAAATGTTAAAGGGGACTCTTCGAGTGGAAAAGAAACACCTAAAGTGACAGTATTAAAGTGCAAAACACTAAAGCAATAAAAATGAGAATTTCTGTAAAAAAATCAGTCAAGATACTCATGATATAAAAGGCTGTGTAATATGATACACAGGGATATGATAGCTACAACACAGGGAGGAGAGCAGTAAGAACTGCTTCAAACTTAACCATCAACTTAATATAGACTTTTATACACAGAAGTGGTTATATACAAACCTATATACCACAAATCAAACACCACTAATACATATGCAGAAAATAAAGAGAAAAAATTCCAAATGTACTAACAAAGAAACCCAGCAAACCATCAAAGAGAGAAAGAGAAGAAAGGATCAGAAAGATTCAGAAACAACCAAAATCAAGTACTAAAATGACAGCAAGTACATATCTATCAATTACTTTGAATGGAAACAGACTAAATGCTCAAATCAAAGGCACTGGGTGACAGATAGGGGCATCTGGATGGCTCAATTGCTTGAGACTTCAACTCTTGATTTTGGCTCAGGCTATGATCCCAGGATCATGGGATTGAGCCCCATGTTGGGCTCTGCACTGAGCATGGAACCTGCTTAAGATTCATTGTCATTGTCATTGTCATTGTCATTCCTCTCTCTCTCTCTCTCTCTCTCACTCTCTCTCTCCTCCCCACTCCTCTGCCTTCCCATGCCTGTGCTTTCTCTCTTAATAATAAAAGGCACTGGATGGTAGAATGAAAAAAATATAGGACCCATCTATCTTTTACCTACAAGAGACAAATTATAGAACTAAAGATACCTACAAGTAGAAAGCAATGGGATGGGGAAACATTTACCATGCAAATGGGTATCAAAAGAAAACTGCAGCAGCAATACCTATATCAGACAAAACAGATTTAAAAATAAAACTGTAACAAGAGACAAAGAAGGACATTATAATAAAAAAAGGTACAATCCAACAAAAAGAACAATTGTAAACATATATGCACTCAATGTGGGGGCATCCAAATACATAAAACAGTCAAAAACATAGTAGGGCACTTTAACACCCCAATTACATCAATGGAGAGATCATTCAATTAGAAAATCAACAAGTAAGTAGTGACTTTGAATGATACACTGGACCAGATGGACTTAACAGATATATTTAGGACATTCCATCCTAAAACAGCACAATACACATTCTTTTCAGGTGTACATGGAACATTCCCCACACTAGATAAAATATGTCATAAAACAAGCCAAAACAAATTCAAAAAGATCGAAGTCATACCATGTATCTTTTCATACCACAATGCCATGAAAGTATAAGTTTACAACAAGAAAAAAAAATCTGGAAAAAGCACAAAAACATGGAAGTTAAATAACATGCTCCTAAACAATCAATGGGTCAACCAAGAAATCAAAGAAGAAATCCAAAAGGACATGGAAACAAATGAAAATGAAAACACAACAATCCAAACTTTTGTAAAGCACCAAAAGTGGTTCTAACAGGGAAATTTACAGCAATACAGGTCTGCCTCAGGAAAAAAAAAAAAAAAAACAACTCAAGTAAACTACCTAATCTTATAACAATAAAAGCTAGACAAAGGACAACAAACAAAACTCGCAAACAGCAGAATGAAGAAAATGATTAAAAGCAGAGGAGAAATAAATGATATAGAAATTAAAAACACAGTAGGATAAAATAAATGAAATTAGGAGCTGCTTCCATGAAAAGATCAATAAAATTGATAACCCTAGCCAGACTAATCAGAAAAGGAAAAAGAAAGGACTCATATAAATAACCATGACAGAGAAGAACAACCAACACCATGAAATACAAACAATTTTAAGAGAATATTGTGAAAAACTATAGGCCAACAAACTGGACAAGCTGGAATATATGGATCAATTCCTAGAAACATGAAACCTACCAAAACTGAAGCAGGATGAAATCGAAAATTTGAACAGATTATTTACTAGCAAGGAGACCGACTCACTAATCAAACAACACTTAACAGACAACACACCAGGACTGGAGGACTTCACAGGCAAATTCTATCAAACATCTAAAGAAAAGTTGATGCTTATACTTGTCAAACTATTCCAGAAAACAGAACAGGAAGGAAAATACCCAAATTCATTCTATGAGACCAGCATTACCCTGTTCCAAAACCACGTATAAAGACACCATGAAAAAACAAAACTACAGGTCCATATTGTTCATGCACACAGATGCAAAAGCCCTCAACCAAGATTTAGCAAACGGAATCCAACAACACATTTGAAAAATCATCCATCAGCATCAAGTGGGATAACTTCCAGAATGCAAGGGTAGTTTTATATTAAAAAAATCAATCAAACTGCTATGGCACAGTAATAAGTGAAAGGATAAAATACATATCATTTCTACAGACACAGAAAAATTATTTGATAAAGTACAACACCCATTCATTATTAAAACTCTGTAAAAGCAGGTTTAGGGGGAACATACCTCAGCTTAATATAGTCTACCTAGGTAAACCCACAGCAGACATCGTACTCAGCGGAGAAAACTGAGAACTTTCCTCCAAGGTCAGTAACAAGACAATGATGTCCACTTTCACTGCTTGTATTCAACAGAGTACTGGTAGTCCTATCTACAGCACCTAGCCAACAAAAAGAAATAAAAAGGAATCCACACTGGGAAGGAAGAAGTACAATCTCACCACATGCAGATGACGTGATACTCTATATAGACAATTCACAAGAGTCCACAAAAAAAACTACCAGAAATGATACCTGAATTCAGTAACGTCACAAGACAGAAAATCAATGTGCAGAAATCAGTAGCACTTGTATAAAATAATAATAAAACACTAAAAGGGTATTAAGGAAACAATCCCAATTACATTTACACAATAAAATAATAAAGATACTTAGGAATAAACCTAAGCAAATAAGTGCAACACCTTTACTCTGACCACTGTGAAACATTGAAGAGAGAAACTGAAGACAACATAAATAAATGGAAAGGCATTCCATGCTCATGCACAGAAAGAAGCAGGGGCACCTGGGTGGCTCAGTCGGTTAAGCTTCCAACTTCAGCTCAGGTCATGATCTCACGTTTGTGGGTTTGAGGTCCATGTTGGGCTCTGTGCTGACAGCTCAGGGCCTGGAGCCTGCTTGGGATTCTGTGTCTTCCTCTCTCTCTCTTCCCCTCCCCCACTCACGGTCAGTCACTGTCTCTCAAAAATAAATAAAACGTTAAAAAAAATTTTAAAAGTTGGGGGCACCTGGCTGGCTCTGTTGGTTAAGTGTCCGACTTCAGCTCGGGTCATGATCTCACAGTTCCTGCATTCGAGCCCCACAACATGTCATGTGATGACAGCTCAGAGCCTGGAGCCTGCTTGGGATTCTGTCTCCATCTCTTTCGGCCCCTCCCCAACTCACGCTCTGTCTCTCTCTCAAAAATAAACAAACATTTAAAAATGTTTTAAGTAAATAAATAAATAAGCAAGAACCAATACTTTTGAAATATCTACACTACCCAAAGCAACTACAGATTTCATGCAATCTCTATCACAGTACCAACAGCATTTTTCACACAACTAAAACAAAAATCCTAAATATATATGGAACCAGCAAAGATCCCAAATTACCAAAGAAGCTTTGAAAAACAAAAGCAAAGCTGGAGGGATCACAATTCAAGACTTCAAGTTCTAGTGCGAAGTAGTAGGCAGTAAAACAGTATGGTCCTGGCACAAAAATAAACACATATGTTGAGGGAACAGAATAAATTATCCAGAAATAAACCTACAATTTTATGTTCAATTCATCTTCAACAAAGCAGGAAGGAATATCCAATGGGAAAACTCAGGCTCTTCAACAAATGGTGCTGGAAAAACTGGTCAGCTGTAAGCAAAGAATAACATTGTACCACTTTCTTACACTATACAGAAAAATGAATTCAAAATGGGTTAAGGACCTAATGTGAGACATGAATCCATAAAAATCCCAGAAGAGAGAACAGGAAGTAATGTCTCTGGTAACTACCATCGCAACATTTTTCTAGATATGTCCCCTGAAGCAAGGGATATAAAAGCAAAAATAAACTATTGGAACTACACCAAAATAAAAAGCTTCTGCAGAGCAAAAGAAACAATCAATAAAAACTAAAAGGAAGCCTACTGAATGGGAGAAGATATTTGCAAACGACATATCCAAAAAAAGGGTTAGTATCCCAAATATATAAAGAATGCAAATAAACCCACACAAAAATATCCAATTAAAAAACGAGCAGAAGAAATGAACAGATCTCTCTCTAAAGAAGATACAGAGATGGCCAATAGACACATGACAGCAGAAGACGTCAATGAAACAAGAAGCTCATAGTTTGAAAGAATAAACAAAATGCATACACCTTTAGCCAGACTCATCCCCCTTCCCCTCAAAAGAGGACTAAACTAAAAGCAGAAATGAAAGAGGATAAATAATGACAGACATCACAGGAATATAAAGGATAACAGAATATCATGAAAAATTATATACCAACAAAATGGACAACCTAGAAGAAATGCATCAATTTCTAGAAACATCACATCTAAAAGTGAACCTGAAAGAAATAGAAAATTTGAACAGACTGATGAATAGCAATCAAATTCAACCAGTAATCAACAAACTCCCAAAAAACAAAAGGCCAGGATCAGATGGCTTCAGAGCTGAATCCTTTCAACCATTTAAAGAGTTAATACCTATTCTTAAAATATTCCAAAATATGAGAATGGAAGGCAAGTTTCCAAATTCATTCTATGATGCCATCATTACCCTGATACCAAGGCAGATAAAGATATAACAAAACAATAACAATAACAAAAACAGGCCAATATCTATGATTAACATAGATACAGTAATTGTCAAGAAAATATTTGTAACCCAAATCCAACAATGCATTTAAAAAGTCATTCACCTCAGGTGCCTGAGAGGCTCAGTCAGTTAAGCATCTGACTCTTGGTTTGGGCTCAGGTCATGCTTTCACAGTTCTGGAGATCAAGCCCCTCATTGGGCTCTGTGCTGAAAGAAAAATACCATATGACTTCACGTCTACATGGAATTCTGGAAACAAAACAAAGAAACAAAATGGAGAGAAGCAGACAGACAAAAAACAGACTCTTAAATATACAGAGGAAACTGGTGCTTACCAGAGGTGGGTGTGGGATGGGTGAAAAATAGGGGAAGGAGATTAAGAATAAATTTATGGTGAGGAGCAGGGAGTCATATAAGAATTGTTAAGTCATTATATTATACACCTTGAAGAAAATATAACCCAATGTTAATTACATCGGGTTAAAAATTAATAGAATTGAATGTTAAAAATTAATATAAAATGGAAAGACTCTTACAGCAATAGAAGATAAAAGATTTAGTTTTATAATCTTGGAATAAAAAGTTATGTACTCAGCTTATGAAATCATTAATAAATTGGAAAAATGGGACATTGTCATAAAATTGCTCATAAACAGATACATAATTGAGTAACTACTGCAGGCATATAAAAACTGTATGCCATTCTTTCCCCCTGAAATGGTTATTCCCTGGCATCTTTCTCAGAAAATAACCCTAATTTCACATGCAAAAATTCTACATTTATGAATTCAATATGCAAATCTTATAATTTTACATTTAGGATGTAAATTTTTCTTTCAAATTCAATTATATGTGGGATTTCCTCATTTTTAAAACATCTAATATGCATACACATAAGGTATCAAATGAAGAAATCAACTATAATGAAATGAAATCATACTGGTGCACATAGATTACATTTTTTATGGAACTACTCAAGGTGGGATGGTATTTTCAACTGGGTGGAAAAAGTTAACAGACACCTACAAAAACAAATCTTGAAGTTACAGAAAGCTGCATGCTCATCAGAACGTCTGTCTTCTTTCTTACAGGGACAGAAAGGAGCCTTGAAACTATGTGTGGTGAATGTAAAACTCAGTCAGGTCTACGAATATCTGAATGAGAAATGAACAAAAAAAAAAATTTTAAAAAGTGGAAATGTATCCAACAGGGGATAGAAGCATCAATTTTAATAAAGACAAAATAACATCAGGCTTTTTCTTCTAAAACTGACTCACAGTGTTTGCTTAGTACAATCTTCCCTACACTGAGAAGTGGCCTTGCTACGTTCTTTGACCAGTAGTAGTCACAGGGGGATCCTGTGAAGGAGCTTTTAGTAAAAACTGCTATCAATTTAAAGGTATTTCAGATTTTCATGAGTTTATGAGAAATTAGAAAACATGCCAAACTCAACTGAAAAGGAAATAAGGTAACGAGTACGTTTTTAAGGTATTATTGATGAGATTTCTTCCAATGAAGACAAGAAAGAATAATTGTAACAAATTCTGTTGCAGGAATAATATTGAATATTCAAACAACGGGAGGTTCATGACACAATCTAAGTGTCAGGTTTTCAGTTGTTTTCAACGACTACAACATTGTTGGAAAAAACTCCCACTGAAAATTAATAAAAGCATGTATGATGTGGAGGGCACATTGTGTTTTTACCTCGGTCTCTGGTTCCAGCAGGACTCGGAAAGTGGGTCTCAGCTCATTCTTCCAGAAGGTCCTGAGAGTCAACATTTCCTGTCTTCACTACCCAACTGAATGCTGCTCCCATTCCTCCAAATTTGTGTCAGGATTTCTCCCCCCAAAACAAGCCTGAATCTGGAACAAACCAACCCCAGCATCTTTGACGTGGCATCGCAGGACCCCCTGAATCCACGGATCCTTGACTGAAAAACATCTTGTTCAAATATCGGCAGGGAAAACGAGGAACAAACCATGGAACAGCCCAGAAAATGCAAGTGGCTGAGCAGCTCACTGACCATCAGGCGCCTCACTGACCATCAGGGAAGCTACCCAGCGCCCCTCCTCGGTACTCAGCCCCACCACTGAGGAGACACCAAGTTGCTGCGAAGCGTCCAGGGTCTCCCCGAGGCCGGCGGCGGGACCTGCTGGAAACCCAGTTCTGGCTCTTTGCTTACAGTCACAGGCACTGGGTCCTCAGAAGCACGGGAACCTTTCCTGCTCTGAGCCGCCCAGGATCAGAAAAGCCTAATTGGGGGGCGCGCAGGAACCGGCCCCTCCCTGTTCGCGGTGCGTGCGCGCCCCCTGCTGGCCTCCGTGGGAATTCCTGCAATGCTCAAGGCCATGGCCGCTCAGCTGAAAGTATTGAGGGTGCAGCCGGTCCAGTTAAGCCTGTTCTCCAGATTAGAATGGGTCTTAGTCACAGGGCCTGGGACGCAGAAAGAATCTTTTCCTTCTCCTGTTTAGTGAGTGAAGAACGAAACCGAATTTATTAATGTCATGATATAATTTGTAACGCTTTAAGCAACATTCAAAGAAATACAGACTACAAATTTACACATGCTGAACTACAGGTAATTGTGTTTACCACCAAAATACTTGGGTTAAATAAAAAATTGCCACCTTGGAGAAAGAGATACAGGCTTCCAGCTATGGAATGAATATGTCATTGAGATACAAGGTACAGCCTATGGAATATAGTCAATCCTATAATAAAGTGTTGCATGCTTTCGCATGATAGCTACACTTGTGTAAGTATATGGAGAGCATAACGTAGAGACACGGAATCACTATGATGTATACCTGAAACTAATACAACATGATGTGTCCACTTATTTCAATAAAAAATTGACAGTATTTTCAATTTTCCTTCATTAAAAAATTATTTCTAATAAGAACGTATGAAATTCCATTTATACCACATTCTCTAATGTCACCATCTTGATGTTGAGAGCTTATTTTTCAAGTTGTCAATAATATGTTTGATGACACAAATGTGACAAGGTCAGAATGCATACCTAGAGGGAGTTACACATCTGTTATGAATTTCCTGCCTGTATATGGGTAATATTTTCAACAAAGGTGCTTCAGGGATGAAGACAGATGAAATAATTTCCATGACACTCAGATAATTGTGCCTTCAAATAGTAAATGCCATCTCTTCACTATCAGAGGAAGGCTGGGTGAAGAAATAGGTTTCTCCTTTCATGTGAGAGAAGGCTGTGCTGGTTTAAACTGCTCACTTACAATCCAGAATCCTGAGACCAGCAGTAGATGTAAGAATAGCAACCCCCTATCATGTTGCACATAACTAGTGCTAGAAGGAGAATATGGACCTTATTCTCAAATACTTTTGGTTGAGATCAATAATCCATCTGTGCAAGTTCCAGGCTATAGGCTCTGGGGGCAGCACAATGCCTGACGCCTGGCTGTGGAACATAAGGAAGGTCATGCTGGAGCAGTGGGGAAGGGAGCAGGGACTGGGGGAGGTGGCAGAGACAGATCATGGTTACCTCCCCATGGGACACACTCTGGACTTTACCTGCTAATGAACTGCATGCTGTCCCTCAAGCCATTTCTCTCCATGACCATTCCTGAGACTGGGCCCCAACACACCAGGCAAAATGAGGGGGACCCATCTTCCCAGGGGCAATGGCCCAGTGAGGTTGGAGCCTTGAACTGAGGGAACTCTAATACCCAGGTTTCCTACCCTTTCTGCCTCCAACCCTAAGAGCATCTTCACAGAGCCCCTTTTGCCCCTTTTGCGTGGCCTATAGCCCCCTCCGCACACCGTGACCAGCTCCGTCCTTTCCTCTGTGCTTCATTTCTGTCTTTGCTTCTCCCTACCCCTGTCTCCCTCTGTTTCTTTCTCTCACTCTCTAGGACTTGCGCAATTCCCCCATCACTCACTGTCTCTTTTCCTGCCTGTCTCTTTCTCTGCCTCTCCCCAGGCCTCGTGCCTTCTGTTCCGTGCAGCCCTGTCCAGGGATCAGGGCACCACATATCTGTGTCCCCCTCTCTCCTGTCATGTTTTAAGCCCAGGCCCTGATCACAGTGGATGAAAGTCCTCTTTATAGAAGCTGCAAATGATGACGTTTACTGCAGCATTGCTGTTCCCAGACACTCCCGGGAAGCATGTGGACAGCCAGACCTTGACCCCTTGGTGGCCGAGCCATGATCCCAAAGATGCTGGAGGGCTGGTTACCTTCACAACCTGGGAGAAAGGAGGGCCCTGCAGGTGTCAGGGGCTCTGGAGAAGAATGCATGGGGTTTGAGGATCTGGAAAGAGCCAGATGCTTACAACCAACTCCTCCATGGTGGTGAGGAAGGAACGGGTATCCTGTCATGGACCTCTGCCCTGCCCATCCCTCACTAAGGAAACAGTGGGAGGAGGGGAACCTGGGTGGCTCAGTCAGTTAAGCGTCTGACTTTGGCTCAGATTTGATCTCGTGAGTCGTGAGTTTGAGCCTCTGGTCGGGTTCTGGGCTGACAGCTCAGAGCCTGGAGCCTGCTTTGGATTCTATGTCTCCCTCTCTCCCTCTCTGCCCCTCCCTTGCTTGTGCTCTGTATTTCTCTCTCATTCAAAAAAATAAACATTGCAAAAATTAGAAGAAAAAAAGAAAGCACTGGGAGAAATATGGCACATCATAAGACTCACCCCGAAAACTACTACCACTAGTCTACCTCAGCTCCCACCTGGATTAGTGCTACTGTGAGGTAGCTCGTAGGTGGGAAAAGTCCCCAACACCTGGATTAATGCAGGGTTTCCTCATTGTTCTACCAGAGACACTGCTGACCCCTCATCCATTTCTTGCAATCAGAAATCAGCCACTCCCTGGGGACTGATGGCTGTCTTGCTGATCACCACACACCACTGTGACTAGCAGGTGCCGTGTGCTTGTGAGTATCTACTGAGGAGTGAACACAACCATCACCAGATCTAGATGAAGGTTGTGTCCACCACCCCAGAAGGATCCAGGGGGACATGTGCAGTCACTACAATTCAAATAATGACTTGTCTTCTGTCCCTATTACTGTAGATTCTACCTGTTTGTGACACTGTATACAGGAGTCACACTGTGTGCATCGAAATAGAATGACCGTAGGTCCTCCTGGAAGCAGACACTGACACAGAGGCAGAACTATGATGGGTTTATTACAGGAAACGAGGACACACAAAATAGAGGGGACAGGAATGGTCAGGGAAAGGATTCATTCAAATACGCGTATCAGACAACTTTTCTCAGTATATCATATCGCCACAGCCTATTGGTCACAGTTTAGGGTCCTCTTCAAACTTCAAGTTGTCCTGAAAGGCAAAGAGATTTTGGGTTATAGCAATGGGATCTTCTGTTCTCCCCTATGCGTTTTGTCCTTGAAAATATACCTTGGACGAACACTTAATTGTGTGGCTGCATCTGTGTGTCTACCAGTAATGGAAGATGATTGTCTTCAGGTCTGAGATATAGATCCCTGAATGTACACTTTCTCATAGTTATCTTTTCCTCCTGTGTGAAGTAGGACCTGGATTCTAATAGGGAAAACACAGGGGTCTTTGCTGTATCTTTTGAAACAGGGATTGCCAATCTCTCAGCCTCAGGCATTATACTCTTAGTTTAATGGAATTCAATGAACATCTCTTGATGAGCTTCTGTGTGGAGATACATTCATTTACACACTGAGGAGGGTGAGTGCCCACTCATCCCATTTATTTTACAAATTCCTTATGTGGTTGTCACCTGTTCATGATACTGATCTCAGAACCCAACACCATCCCTGTTTCTCAGATAACAAAGCTGAGGTTCTGAGATGGCTCCACTGGGAGCTGGTATTAGGGATGAGACAGCAGGAACACAGGCAAAGCCTCAGGATATTGTGAGGGAAGTTTTGGAGATGCAAACTGGCAGGCAGGGTGATGACAGCAGATGCAGGTGTGTGGTGACAGGAGTCCAGCAGGGGCGGCTTCTGGTCAACCCTGAATCCCCACTAAGAGTCTGACTCAGGCTGAAGGCCAAGGAAGCTGCTCAGCTGATCTACAACCTGTCATCACCTTTAGTCTTACTGAGACACACAAACTTAGGCATTTCCTAAGACCAAGTTTAATTTCCCAAATCTCCAGCACATTCTTTCATACGTGTCCAGACCTTTCAGAAACCCAAGGGAAACAACAAACTGTATTTAGATTATGAACTATGTGCACTGCGGTAAAGTTGACATTTTGGAGATGATGACTGCATTGTACACTGTGCTTGCACCCACGAAGCAGTTCTTTGCAGATCTCATGCTGTCCTCAAGCTCCCTGCCCAGGCTGTGGGCCCTGCCAGGAATGGCTTCCAACTCCAACCTACTGTCTCCAACAGCCTCTCCTCCACACCTCCTCAAACTCTGCTTACCTTCCACAACTTTCCTTCTATTCCTGTGTGATTCAAGTTTCCCCCATTCCTTCACTGGTGCTTCCATTATGGTGATCACAAGATCTGTGTCATATAACGCATGTGACCCTTTTCACACAGGACACCTGAGGCACCTAAATTTAGGGGTGCATCTCATCCTTCACAGAACCCACAACATTATGTCTGTAAAAACACACCAGTACTTCTGATACCTCTGCCTTTGTGTAAACATCCTCTTTCGTTTCGACAAGAGAAACCTATAGCTCACCTCATTACAGGGAAATGACACAGCCCTTTGTATGTAAGTCCTGAGAAACTTGAGATACGGTACAGTGTCCTTAGCCAGGTTTGCAGGTGGGTTGCCAAGACTCAGAACCATCATTACATCATTCCCACCAAGTCTTTCATGAAGAAGATGCATGTGCTTTACCAGTCACTCATCCAGCTCAGGTCATCTTACAAATGGAGTAGGTGGAGGAGCTGGTGGAGGAGGGGAAGGTGGCCCACAGCCCTTGGCTGGTGATGAAGGGTGGTCCATGTGGTAGGGCCTGCAAGGCCATCCTGGGAAAGGACCAGGCCCTCTTGCATACATAATGGCCTGCAGAACAGAAACAAATGCTGTGTTCATAGGACAGAACAGAGCATCAACACCAGCAAAAAGTGGAAACCCAAAGAAGCAGTGCTCATCTCCAGCCAGCTTTCCCCCCACCAGGTTCCAAGAGGGCAGCATCAGCACCAGGGAGCCTCTACCCATACTTTGGGTTCCACTTACAGCTTTTGGGGTGGGTAATGGATGCTATGGGGATAAACTAGTGTCCTCACATGTCTGCAAATGTAGAACAGCAAAGGCTCTTGTCCTAGTGGATATATGGTGTGAATGCCAAATTAACAAAATAGCATATTCCCAATAGGAAGGCATCTAAGTCCAGGATCACCTGCCACCTCTCATCCCCCTCCATCACAGAGGCTGCTTATTTGTAAGTGAAGAACTTCTGAATGGGAAGGAATGACAATCCCAGGCTCCACACATGGAATCATAGCCCTCGTGGCTCAAAGCTCTGCCTCTAAGCCCCCGCCTGTGCCCAATCTGCTTCTCTCCCGACAATGGGGTCTTCTCCTCTCTAGAAGTGCTATCCATGGGCACAGAGACACATAGAGGGGTGGGGATCCTGAGGTCCTGAAAAACATCTGGATGCATATTCTTAGAGAAACATGCTACCGATCTATACATGTTAGTTAAGCTTAGCTAATTTATTTTAATTCAGAAGTACTTCTCAGTTTAAGTACAGTACAATTTGCAAGGTAATTGTGTCCTCTAGAAAAATGAGCTGAAATTCTAAATAACAGAATTATCACAAATGCACATTTGTTTCTGCTGTAAATGTCCATGTTCCACCTGTAAGAGTGACCCAGGACACAAGAGAACCTGCTCATGGGAACACAAATAAAAGACACGGTGGGGAATTACAATGCAGGTAATTATGGATTTTCTCTTCTTCATCACTCATGTTCCAGTGCATGTTTCAAGGACAAATATGTCACAAAAATAGTTCAGAGTATTTACACCCAGGGCACACCTGAAGGGATTCTGGACAGCACATTCACCAAAAAAAAAAAAAAAAAAAAAAGCTGAAGGGTGATGGGTATGAAATTTAGTTTGTCTAAGACCACTCTAAATGACACATACAAAAATCTAAGTTGGAGTGAAGGCAGTTTGCATTTTTGAACCATAAGGATAACCTTAGATTTTGTGAACACGTTAATCCCCTAGACAGAAACAGGAAAGGAAGAAACAGCAAGAGCAATGATTCCACATTGAGGAGGTCCAGGAAATATGAGGCATGCCAGGAGACTTCCAGGTGGAGTGTGGGGTCATCCTACTTGGGTTATTTCCAGGAACACACTGGAAAAGTCCTAAGGTCCTCACCTCTAAATACGTTTGGCTTCTAAACTTACTATAAGGAGTTGACAGGCAGAAAATAGAGAAGTCCATAGACACTTGGGTTAAGGTTGTGCATTTGGAAAATAAGAAAAACAAGCAGACGTATCATACAACACACAAAACAGACACAGTGCCAGGAGAGAGCACTGAACAGAAAAATGAGAGTTTCCCAGAAGAGTTTTACTGAAAACGGCCATGGCGTTTACCTTATCCTTCTTGGCCCTTTTGGTAGAGAGTCTGTGTTGTTCTCACTCACAGGAGCAACTTCGGGATCTGCAAAAGGCCATAGAAGGGATGGAGGTTTATTCTGATTTGAGGAGATTGTGCAGAGATTAAAAAAACAAACCCTCCTCTCATTCCTCAAGCATCTTAAACTCTTTGGCCCAGTCAGATCCCAAGTCACATGCAGAGGGTAGCCCCACATGCTTCAGGTGATCCCAAGGCAAAGGGGAGAACCACCCCTAAAACCTTGATGAAGACCCATAAACACCCTGGTTCAGGTGTTTTCATAACTCATCAAACAACTACGGATGGCTGGTGGCTCACCTGGACAGATACACCTTGGGCTGAGCCTCATGCCTCCCATAGCCCAGCACATGGACTGTGTACAGCACACATCTGCTGAAGCCCTATGTCTGCTTTTGTGTATACAGCCCATTCCATCTCCACAAGAGACACCTGTACCAACACAGGGTGTGGGAAATGACACAAAGATGATATGTCGATCAAGAGAAACTCAAGGAATGTGGTTATGGCGGCAAACGCTTTTCCCTCGCACTGCAATGGTCTGTGGTACCACCTCTGCACCTTGTCCAAGACTCAACAACAACAAAAATTAGATGAAGGTGCTTTGCAAGTCAACTCATACTGCTCAGATCATCTTACCACGCGCTGTACGTAGAGAGGTCTGGGGTGGTCCCCAGGGCCACCAAGGTTCAGGAGGTGGACATGCCCTATAGCCCATGGGGGGACCTCTAGGGTAGGGTGTGCAGAATCTTCCAGCTAAAAGAGGAGGTCCCCATGGATCCATGCTGCCCTGCAGAACAGAAGTGACAGCTATGTGCATATAGCAGACAAGAGAACCAATACCAAAAGCAGCTGAAACCCAGAGAAGAATATGTCAGCACCTGCCAACTTCTCAGCCACCAGGATCCAAGGGAGTAGCATCAGTACCTGAAAACCCCATCTCTCCCACTGGGTACCGCCTACAGCTTAGGCAAATAAATGCTGGAGGTTAAACTACGGTCACCACACGTCCCTGCCCATGTCTTAGAATGTAGAACAAAATGATGCCATCTTAGAGGAATCAAAGAAGTAATTCCAGTCTAATGAAGTAGCATATTCCAGACAGTCAGACATCTATGTCCAGGATCACCCTGCATCCCTCCACTACAGTGACTATAGAAGCTCTGGTTTTGGCATATTCCAAACACAAAAAAAAAAAAAATTGAGTGCAAATAAACACCTGATTCTCTGCACACGAAATCACAGCTACTACTGGGGAAAAGTTCTGCCTGCCAGCCCCTCACTTTGCCTGCTCTGCTTCCCTCCCTGAGAAAGACGTCTTCCCCTTCTTTAGAAGTGCTTTCAAAGGACCAAGAGGCCACTGGGGAGTTGGAGATGCCTGGAGTCTTGCAGGAAACTGAGAAAGTGTTTGCTGTGAGGAACATATTACTTATCAATGACTACTAAACCCACATGTGTTTATCTGAATTCATAAGGAATTTTGATTTTGAACACACTACAATGCACAGAGTAATACATCCTATGGAAAAAAAAGAGGCAGAAATTCATGTAACAGAATTAATGAAAATGTATTTTGATATTGGTATAAATTCCTAGGAATGTGTCAGCTCTAACATTGACTGGAGACACAACAGAACCTGTTCATATGAACTTGTGTTCAGAATTTATTTACCTAAGATACAGCTTAAAAGGATTCCATTGAGGAGGGCACCTTTTGGGATGAGCACTGGGTGTTGTATGGAAACAAATTTGACAATAAATTTCATATATTGAAAAAAAAAAGGATTCCAAACAGCTCATTTACCAACAAAGATGTGAAGGTGGTGAGTTATGACAATGACTTTGTCTAAGACCATTCTGAACTGTACAAGACACACAATATAAAAATGGAGAGACGTCTTCGAATTCCCAGTTAACAAATAGTCTTAACATGCTAATCACATAACCAGAAAGAGGAAAATAACAACAACACTGATCCCACAGAGAGGCAGTGTAGTAGGAGTCAACAAGCCTAGATACTTTAGTATGGACTGCAGTGTATCTTCCTGGGGTTATCTCCAGAACACACGAGAAAAGCCATAGGTCCCTCAACCTCTAAGTTCCTTTGGCTACTAGCCGTTCCAGAAAATGATGACAGGCTGCAAAGAGAGGAGCCTGTAGACTCTTGGGTTAAGGCTGTGCCTTTGGAAAACAGAAACAGGCAGACATATCACACAACACACAAAACAGGGAAGAGGCCACAGAGCCTGCTGTACTGCAAAAGCGGGTTTCCCAACAGACTTACAACTGAAAATGGCCCCAGCATTTACCTTGTCCTTTTCTGCATTTTTGGTAGAGTGCTTGTTTTTGTGACTTACGGGAGCGACACCAGCTTCTGGATTGGCTAAAGGCTCTGGAAGGAGTGGAGGTTTTTTTAAATTTTGGTAGACACTGCAGAATTCAAACAAACACCACATTTTGTGACATCTTAAACTTTTCTCCACACTCAGGACCATAAGGAAAGGCAGAGAATATCCCACAAGTCTCAGGTGACCCCAACGGTAAGGGGGAGATCCACCCCATCATCTTAATCAAGAAATCATAGGGCCCTGGTTCATGTCCTTCATAACTAGTGAAATAATTATGGACAGGTCAGCTCAAATACAAATCTGGAAATCGTCACCAAAATAACCATTTCTCAATATACATTAGGGGCAATAACTCACCATCTCATTACAGATAAAAATTAAAATGAGAGTGTCAATTGGTAGATAACATCAATAAATCCTCAACAAAAGAGCATGAGTATGTTTCTTCTGGCTCCAGGTGAATTGTTCAATCTTTCAGCTTATCTATAGGCTGCCTTCCATATGTGAGTAGGTATCACATAACTAATTTCAAATAAAAATGTACTTAGACTAATATTATAGTCAAGAGAAAAGATCTGACCCTGTCCCTTGAGGACATTTCCACAGGACCCTGGTTCAGGTGTTTTCATAACTGATCAAGCAACAGATCTCAACTAGCTAGAAATAAAGTTAGGGGTATGTCTCATCCCTCAGTGAGCCCAACACATGGTCTCTATACAAGCTACATCATAAGAAGTGGTATGCATGTCAGCTATACAAGGCCTGTTTCTTCTGTATAAGAGACATGTGCTTCCCAGCTCACTATGTGGAAATGACAGCCCATTTCATGCATGTCCTGAGAAACTTAGAGAATGTTACAATGTCCTCAGTCCAGCTGACCTGAAAGACCTGTGGTGCCATCACTGCATCTTCTACAAATACTCAACAAGAAAAAAGATGAAAAATGTTTTATAAGTCAACTTCTACTATTCATATCATCTTACCAAATGGTGGAGGTGGAGGTGGAGGTGGAGGGTAAGGTCCCAGAGGCCACCAGGGTGCAGAAGGGGTGGGTGGCCGATAGCCTATGAATGGAGATAAAGGGCAGCCCATGGGGTACAGTATGGAGGGCACCTCTGGGAAATGAAATTTTCTTGAAGCCACATTGACCTGCTGGACAGGAATTAAATTTTTGGGATATGTTAGTGTAAAAGGTGAAAAATCCAACACTGACACCAACATAGCTGAACCCCAATGAAGCAGAAACAGTGCCTATCTCCTTCCCCTCCTCCTGGTTTCAATAAGGCACCATTAGTGCCACAAAACCTCACCCTTCCCACTGGGTCCCTCCTAGAGCTTCTAGGAGTTTGAGGAGCCAAGACAGTAAATTTCTGGCAGCATGCATGGTACTGGCTGTGCCTCCAAATGTAGGAAGGAAGTGGCCGGCCGTAGAGGATCAGAGAGATAATTCTGGACTACTAAAGCAAGTTTGTTCCACACACACAGGCATCTATTTCCAGGACTACTCTTCGCTCAGCCCTTCACCACCTCAATAGTTCCATTTTGGCATATTAAGAGCAGAAATAAGTAAGGGGAATTATGATTTCATATCATTCATTTAAATCTTTAATCCATCTCCAGTTAATTCTTGTGAGTGGTTTAACCCCAGTGACTCATGAGAGAACCTTCTACAGGCCTTTCATGTCCGAGCTCTGATTCTCAGAACTCTGCAAGGTAAGTATGGCCACCTGCTCTAAATGTAAGCAAACAGGTTCTAAGAGGAATGAGGATCAAAAGGCTTGCAAAAGGTGAAGCAGGAGTCCACACCAGCTCTGCCTGCAAGGTCCTGCTGGCAGCCTCTGCTCACCTGGCTCCCTCTCTGGACCTGCTGTCCTAAGGCACAAAGATCTACAGGGAGATGGCATCCTAGAGCCCTCAGGGGAATTGGGAAAGTGTTTTCTGCAGGAACAATGCAGGAGTTAGTTAAGAAAAGTTATAGATATATGTGAATTCACAGGTAATGACAAATTTTACGTACACTATGACATACAGGCTAATTTTGTCCCATGGAAAAATGTGTTTGGAATTTGAAATGACAATTAAAATGAATGTGTTCTGATATCAAGGTGGAAAATACAGATAAGGTATGAAGAGAAGATGCCAGCTATGACAGCTACACAGGCCATAAAAGAACCTGGTTACATGAACATGGCATCAGCTCTTTTCCAGAAACCGGCACATCAGACCTGACTTTCACTCTCTATTCCTTCAGTTCCAGTGTACTTTTTCTACTGCAAATATGTCTTTCCTGATAATTCATAATATTTTGACTGCTTAAACAGCTGCAGTGACTCTACAAAAGCACGTTTCAAAAAGAGATGGGACAACTGATGAATTATTAAAGTTAGAAAAAGATGAACTTTGAATAAGAGCATTCAAGATTGCTAAGCACTCCTCAGAAAGTTGGGCTTTTCATGTTTTTCAGTTAGTGAAGATTACAATCGATGTTCTAAACAGGTTAATGACTAACTCTGGACAGAAAAGGAGTAAAATAACAACAATAATTCTGTTTCAGTTTCCAGGTACATTCCCATGAAAGGAGGTCTGGAAGAAGTGAGCCAGGCCAGGAGACATAAGGGTAGAGTGAGGAATCATCCTCCTCATGTTATTTCCACACACACACAGTGACTGCCCTGTGGTCCTCAGCCTCTAAGCATTTATGGCTTCTGGAGGCACCACAAAGATGACAAGCTAAGAACAGAGAGGCCCTTAGGCTCTTGGGAAAGAGTTTTACTCTTTGTAAAGTAAATAACACCATAGAAATATCTCAAAATACACAAACTAGAGACAAGACCCGGAGAGAGTGCCGTATAAAGAGTTAAAAGATTCCAGAGAGAGAATTACAACTGAAAATGGTCACAACGTTTACTTTGACCTTCCCTGTGTCCATAGTAAGGACAGAATTCTTGTTCTTCACAGAAGCTGCACCAGGTTCTGCATTTGATAGAGGCCAAAGAAGGGGTGGAGGTTTATTCTGACTTGCATAGACTGGATGGAAAAAAAACCCCTCCATGCCTTCCTCCACCATCTTACACTGCTTCCTATAATCAGGTCCCTTACCAGAGACAGAGGGTTTCCCACAAGGCACAGGTGAGCCCTTGGGACTCAGGGGACCCTTGAGGAAGGCACCAGAAGGCCTTGGTTGGATACTTGATAATCAACCAACTATGGACAGTTCAGGGCTCAACTCATTGGAAATCAACACTAAAATAAGGGTTTCCTAATACACATCATGGAAAATGACAATTTATCACAGATTAAAAATTAAAATAAGAATGGTTTAGGATAATGTCAGTAAACCGTCAGCATGAACAGCAACCTGTCCTTTTCTACAAGGCATGGGTGGGATTTTTCAAATGTTTTACTGTATATATCATTTGCCTTATGTATCTGACAAGGGATTATGTAAGTATTCATTAACAGAAATTGCCTTGACGAGACTAATACTATACTAATGAGGAAAGAAAAGGTTAATTCCATGTGGAACGACCTGCAAAGTTTTAGAGTTACACTAATAAAATAACATTAGAGGAGTGAAATTTCACAAGGATTTACTTTACTAATAGGGTACTATAGTTCACAATACACACAAAAAACTTTTTAAAGAATTAAGGGACTCCAAACAGAGGAAACAAATGTCTGCTTTCTTTATAGAAAGCATGTTTTCTATGGAGTATTTATCCAAAAGCCAAATCAAGGAAGCTCATCAGGACATACAGCCTACAATTCTTGCTGTTGTTCATGTTATTCATGTGAAACAAAAGAAAAAGCCTTCAACATTGCCTCAAGGTGGAAGGGGGGGATGACCCACATCCATTCTAGCACCCACTCTCCAGTTAAGTGTAACTGGGAGGTTGCAGGGGGGCCCACAGTGGGTGGAGGGGCGTGAGCTCCACCACTCACAAAGGACAGACCCAAAGAGCCCTGCTGGCTGGGGGCATCTGAGGGAAACAGTGTCCTGTCACCACTGTGAGACAACCTGTGCCCTCTAGTAACCACTTGGGACTGTTTGCAGGAGACCGAACAATTGTACCCACTGGAACAAGAAACCGATTGTGTGGATGTTGCCCCAGAAGTTAAGCTGCTGCATTTCACAATGTGCTCCTTACCTCTCCATGGAGGTATCTCTTCTGTCAGGTCCTGCTGCCATTGGTTTGTGCCTCCTGGATTCCTCTGGAAGCCTCTGTTTGTGGATGACTTCCAGTCTTGAAGATCGAGATGAATCAGTTTCACTAAGAGTTACCACACCCAGGCCCCCACTGGACACCAAACAGTTTAGCCTTTTTAAAAACCTCACGATACCCTTAAAAGAAATATGTCAAAATCCTGTACCTGCATTTCAAGTAGGCAACCTCCCTGCTCTGCTCTGCCATCACCTTCTCCAGCTCACAAGCCCTGAGCGGGGAGAAACACATCCACGTTCAGCTGTGGCAGAGTACACACAAGAGGAGGAGAGAAAAACATTCTTACCCAGTTGTCCTGAGACACTTTCTCACAAAGAGTAATCTGAAAGAGTCAGCACATCAATAAAAACCCATGTGGAGGGATTCAGTGTCCCGTTATGATCATCGGCATTAGGTGCTGGAGGACTCAGGAACTACTGGGCAGCGTGCAGGCTACCTGGTGTCCGAAGGTGAGCTCTGACTGCTGCAGCTGTTCTTGTGTTTCTTCTACTCTTCTCCTGGGAGTGCAATTGCTTTCATCAGATGAAGCACCATGACGTTAATTGGCCCAGGTTCCCATTATAAGAACTGAACTCTCATACACACGATCCAATCATATAAGACACATTTCACATGAGGAGGAAGAGTACAGAAAACTCAAAGCCATCGCTACATCAGCTTGGATTTATTATTTAATGTCTGTGGGGCTCTGCGTTGACATGGTCTCCTTACCAGTGGCAACAGCTCCCTAATCCTGCAATGAGTATCTTTCATCATGAAGTTCAAGTCTTCTTTCCCTTATATCCTTACCAATTTCTCATGGCTGCAACAAGTGGGTCTCTAAAATGGGATGGTCATACTTGTCCATGTGATTCGTCCTCCACCAAACTGCTTCCTGAGGTTTGTGATAATTTCTAGCACCTCCAGAAACGTGTGCGGGAACCACATTTCCACACAGTCTGGCCAACATTGGGGATCAGGAAATCTTTAGTGGCTTAACTGGTTTAGAATAATATTTTTAACTTAACATCTGGAAAATGTCACATTCTTCTTGAAGTCTCTATAAAAATAAATGTCTCCTGAATATTTGTATAGATTTGTGTGCTACTTGGGTCTAAACCCTGTACAAAGTTTCAAGATAATCCAATGGACGTGTGTGAGCTGCTGGTAGGAGCTGAACTCACTTGTAGTTCCATAGCTCTTCTGCAGCTAATTTCAGTGTCTCCTCTGCAGCTGACAGCTGCTTCTCCCCTTCCACCTGCTCCCGCTCGTTCAGTCCCAGCTTCCTATGAGGGGAAAGAAACATAGATTACCTGGTAGCCCATGTAAAATTCTGCCTTTCTTCTCTCCCCCAAATCTGAAGGCAGGACTCAAATGTCCCCTCTCCCTTTCCCCATAAATGTACAGATCCACAAACACAACCGGGGGAAGCATTGATGCCCCCCATTAAGGGACTAAACAAACTCAAACTCCAGCATGCTGGCAAGTCTTTGGAAACTCTGAGCTTCTCTTCACAGCTCTCTATTCCTACTCATCAATACATCACATAAATATAAAAAAGCCCACATGAGATGCACTAAGTGCCCTCCCAGGCTCAGGCTCCTGTGATTGGGACTGCATAAGCATATTTCTTTTCAATGTACAAAACCAAGCCTGACCAGCTCATCACAATTAAGCACATAAGGATGAAGCAGAGGTTCCTGACTTGTCTGGTTTCTCCCAAGAGCCCTGAATTTTCAATCAAGGCTGGAGCCATTACATTGCCATAGAGACATCTTTCTTGGACATGGTGTCATTCACACTGTACAATGACCTACTGGAAATTTCTACAGTTCACAAGGGAACTTCTGACACCTGCCTCAAAGACACCAGTTGAGAAGAATGCAAAATACACTGATGGAAAGAAAATTATGTGAATTGGCCCACCTTCAGAATATTGTCTTCCAGAAAAGGATTGCAGGGAAGGGAAGGGAAGGGAAGGGAAGGGAAGGGAAGGGAAGGGAAGGGAAGGGAAGGGAAGGGAAGGGAAGGGAAGGAAAAGGAAGGGAAGAAAAGGGAAGGAAAAGGAAGGGAAGGGAAGGGAAGGGAAGGGAAGGGAAGGGAAGGGAAGGGAAGGGAAGGGAAAGGAAGGAAGGAAGGAAGGAAGGAAGGAAGGAAGGAAGGAAGGAAGGAAGGAAAGGGAAGGGAAGGGAAGGGAAGGGAAGGGAAGGGAAGGGAAGGGAAGGGAAGGGAAGGGAAGGGAAGGGAAGGGAAGGGAAGGGAAAAGGAAGGAAAACTGAGTTCACAGGATTCAGTACTGCTGGTGCCCCTGATCTCCTACCAGACATAAACTCCCATCTCATCCGCAGCAAGATACCATCATAGTACACCTGAATTCTTCTCCAAATATTTCCTATCCAATGTCTAGAGTTTAACAAAAAATTATAGACGTATGGCACTCATGTTGCTATGATGGGACTGAAATGTAAAGGACAATGAAAATGAACCCTGAGGTTTCCACAAAGTGAAGGAAGATGCAGATCACAGAAATAAAGGCAGAAGGGAGAAACACAATCTGTACTGATTACTATGGGGAAAGTATAGTTGGTGTTAAATGTGCTCAAAGAAAGTATAATTATCCCCATTGTCTCACACATTTGTTCTTACAACAGTGTTTGTAACAATTAACTCCTGAAAGTCTCACTCTTCTGTGAGCTTCTGTCTTCGTCTACATATTCCATCAAGAACATCTACATTCTTCTTCCGCGTTTCCCATTCGGCTTCCTTTGCCCCTTCCACACATCTCAATGTATCCCAGTTGTCTCCCTGTTCCCTTTTGCTGCCTGTCAAGCATAAAACAGTTTACTTCTGTGTGTGCATCTGTTCTCATGAGTGTGGCCGTGGGGGGGGAGAGGAGAAAGGACAGAATTCCAAAGGCAGGAAGCCACTTTTTACCTTGCCAGCACAAACTCATTCTACTAAATGCAGCTTTCTTCCTTCCAAGCAACACCTATTCCAGGTTACATTTATTACATGTGAAGACTCCCTGCATCAAATCCTTGATGCATGCACTGGTATCTCCTGACCTTAAGACAGATTTGAGAAAGATGTAATGATTATAGAAGAATGTGAATGTACTTAGCACTACTAAAATGTACACTTAATGGGAAACTTTCTAATGTATGTATTTTACCACAATTAAAGAAGAGAAACTTAAAAAGGAAGTAATGATGTTCAATTCTCTGGTTTATATAACGTTTGATAGTGAATTTCGTTACCTGATTCTTTCAGATCTTAAGCTGAGCATTTTGTTTCTTCACAGGATGTTCTTCAGCCTTCCATTTCGCTTCGCTGGTCTCAATTTCATTAAGGGGGAGGTGAACCTAAGCAAAACCCTCTCTTTAGTGACTTGGGTCCCAAGAAGATCACTCAGTAGATAACATATAAATCTAATGTTCTAAGGCATGAAAGATTTGTTTTCCTTCAAAGCTAAAGTGTACAATGGAAATCCTGCAGGAAGTAGAGGGAATTTACTTCTGAAACTTCTGAAGTGTTTACTAAAATAGCACCTTTCAAGTTCTTTGTAGGTTTTTCTTTCCCCAGCTTGCAAGTAGGATAGAAATAAAATGTGTACTAGGCTTTCCAAACAAACACTGGACAATGTGTTACAAAGAAGCATTGTCAATAGAACATACCCCACAGTCAGTCCCTGTATCATTAAAAACAGTCGATCCAGTTTGGGCCAAAGAGAAAAGTGAGACACATTAAAAAAAATGGAGGCTGAATTCAGGGCGCCTGGGTGGCTCAGTCGGTTAAGTGGCCAACTTCAGCTCAGGTCATGATTTCGCCGGTCCGTGAGTTCAAGCCCCGCGTCGGGCTCTGTGCTGACAGCTCAGAGCCTGGAGCCTGTTTCAGATTCTGTGTCTCCCTCTCTCTCTGACCCTCCCCTGTTCATGCTCTGTCTCTCTCTGTCTCAAAAATAAATAAATGTTAAAAAAATTTTTTTTTTAAAATGAAGGGTGAAGAGAATAGTGGAAGGTGTAAATTTTTCAGAGCAACTATCTTGCTTTTGAGACAATGGGACTGTCACTGGATAACAAAGAAAAAGGGAAGAAAGTGTAAAATCTTTCAAGCCAAACAGTTCAAATGAGTGACTTTTCTTTATGGAAGATAAATATTGTCACCAGATTCACTTTCAAAACTCTCTGCTCTGCATTAAGAGGAACATAACTGTTCAACATGGCTAGAAACCTCTAGTGCTCTCTCCCAGCAGCACTGAGTGATATAAAAATTAAGCCAGGGTTATGAAAACAAATTCTGCCTAACTCTTAAGTAAAGTGCTATTTTTTTTAATATAATAAATAAATAATTAATAAAACCTATTTATTTAGGCACTGTGATGTTACTGCTTGAAACAGCAGTGAACAGCATGGAAGGTTGAGGGGCTCAATTCATCCAATGACCAAAAGGGCTCAAACATCAAATTATGCTAACTCTCAGTAGCAAAACACTCAGGAAGTCCCAATTCTTGACATTCTGATTTACCTCAGATTGCCACAAATCATGCACACTTTGAATGATATCATTAAAAAATTCATTAGTGTGCTCAAGTGTCTCACTGTTATTCTTCAACAAAACATATAGTCATCAGGAATACTTATTCATTACTTTTACTTCCATTTTTAAAGGACAAAGAAGGGATTTTAATACTTTTTTTAAAAATTTTTTTTTGAGAGAGAGAGCAAATGTGCAGGGGAGAGACAGAGAGAGACGGAGAGAATCCCAAGCAGGCTGACTCCAAGCAGACTCCCCACAGTCAGCAGAGAGCCCGACGCAGGGCTTGAACTCATGAACCATGAGATCAGGATCTGAGTTGAAACCAAGAGTTGGATGGTTAACTGAATGAGCCACCCAGGCACCCCAGGACAAAGAAGGGATTTTTATCTTCATCTATGTGCCTCGTAAGAGGGAAACTTATTTTGCCACATGGTTTCTTGAGCACATTTCTTTGCTCCATTGATCTACACAAATATGTAACAGAAGATTCAGAATTCAAAAATATTAATTATGGTGACATAAAAACCTGCCTCTGGTGGGTAAGTCATTACAGAAATAAAGAATGTGGTATTTTACATATGTGATGATTGCTTTGAATTTAGCCTGGTATAGAATGGAATGAAACGGGACATCAGGATGAAAGAGGAGACAGCAAAATCAGTGAACCAGAAGTGAACACAATTCAAGGTGAAATCATGAAAATGAAAAAAAAAAAAAGGCAGGGGGGTGGGAAGGATGATTATACCTTCTGTTCACAAATGGATATTTTTTCTGCAAGGTTTGCATTTTCCTTCATGGAGTACTTAATCTTCTCATAAATTTGATCTAAATTAACCAAAAAGATAAAAAGCAATCTCTCAAGATTAGTACCCAAACCAGTAAAATCAAATTACCCACTGTGTCAACACCAAAGGCACATGATCTGGCACTGTGGTCACATAAAACATTTGGCATTACTGTGGTCCCTGAAGAAAGCAAGTTTTAATTAGTGGCATTTTATTTTTCTTTCTCTTTTTCTCTCCTTTCTCTCTCTCTCTCTCTCTCTCTCTCTCTCTCTCTCTCTCTCTATTTCTTTTTCTTTTAGAGAGAGAGACCACATGAGTGGGTGATGGGTAGAGGGAGAGAGAGAGAATCCTAAGCAGACTCCATGCTCAATGTGGAGTCCAACATAGGGCTTGATCCCATGACCCTGCAATCATTACCTGAGCCAAAATCAGAAGTCAGATGCACAACCGACCGAGTCACCCAGGAGCCCCCTAATATCCCATCATTAAGCAACATTCGTCTTAGAATATATGAACAGTTCAAATTGTGCTGACATCACCAGAGGAGAAATGAAGAAAAGTCAAGTATCCCACATACATATATTCCGTCCTTCATGATCAAATAAACAAATCAGTGCAATTACTTTAAAAACAAAAGTCAAAAAGAAAAAATAACCCACCTAATTTCTTCCAGGTTTTCCCCCACCTTCACCCACCCTTTAAAAATAACGAAAGAGGCACCGGGGTGGCTCAGTCAGTTGAGATCCAGCTTCAGCTCAGGTCATTATCTTACTGCTGATGAGTTCGAGTCCCACATCAGGCTCACTGCTGTCAACATAGAGCCCATTTTGGGTCTTCTGTCCCTCTCTCCCTCTGCCCCCTCCCCACTTATACTCTGTTTCTCTCAAAAAGAAGTAAGTCTTTTAAATAAATAGATTAATTAATTAATTAGTTAATTAATTAACAATAACAAGAGAGGTGGGCACCTGGGCGCCTAGTTGGTTGATTTTGGCTCAGGTCATGATCTTATGGTTGGTGAGATTGAGCCCCATGTAAGGCTCTATGTTGACAGCATGGATCCTGCTTGGGATTCTCTCTCATTCCCTCTCTCTCTGCCCCTCCCCCACTCACGCACACACTTTCTCTCAAAATATGTAAATAAACATTTAAGGAAATACTGAGAGAGAAATTATTCTAAATGTCGCTTGGCACTCAGAGGCCTCCAATGTCTTTCTGCTGCTCCACAGGGTCCCTTCATGAGAACCAGGGCAGGATGCTCAGGTGGGTATGGTCTTGGAATCAAACACACTTGGGTAAAATCTCAGCTTTACTACGTAGTGGATAGGACCCTGGATAACTCCTCATCTCCCCCAATCACAAGGTGGTGAAAGCCAAAGATGTAAACATTACCACCTGCATTACTGGTAAACACCATGCAGGAAACACTCACCTCACACGTAGATAGCACATGGAAAGCACCTAGAACAGAGCCCAGGACTCCAGAGTCTTCTGATAGGTGTTTAATTCTATTCGGTCCCAAACTACAAACTTACCTTCTATCTGTATAATGTGAGAGCTCTGCTGTCCTGAGGTCACCCTTCTCTATACCAGCAGTGTTGTATTCCCCATAGTAACACCAGCATTTGAGGACCCACTATGTGCCAAGTCACTTAATCAGCAAAGTCCATGAAGCCCATACACAATCCATTAGCCCCATTTTGCATATTGCTCACTTTCACTCACTCTCCACTAGCATTAGAGGCTCCCTCCACCCAGGACTCATAACACATGTTTTAAACCTCTCTAGTGACACACACTCAGCCTGACAATATCTGACTTCTTCTCTAAGCCTTGAGCTTCTTGACAGGCTCAGATAGCGCCTTAATCTGTACATTTCCCCCAACAGGTAGGTCATGCCAAAATACTCCTGTCACTGGCTTCTTAAACATTTCTGTCCAGAATTAAACTCATCCACTTCTCCCTAATTATCTGATTTTTTTTCTACCTGGTCACCTGTCTCAGCTGGGGGCAACTCAATCTGTGCTGTCGCTTAGGATGCAAACATCCTAACTGTAAAGAGTTAATGGGCTAACTAGACCAGATAAATCAATGTCTTTACCTCTAGCTGAATTAGAAACCACATTGAACAGCTGTATTAAGAAAAGATTACAGGGCACCTGGGTGGTTCAGTTGGTTGAGCATCTGACTCTTGATTTTGGTTCAGGTCATGATCTCATAGTTTGTGAGATCAAGCCCCGCATCAGGCTTTTGAGGCTTTTTTTAAAAATATTTAAAAAGAAAAGATTACAAGGAAGATAGAAGCCTGAAATGTTACCTTCATATACTCGAGTCTTTACCTAGATGAGTGATAAACAAAATTAAATTTGATGTAGAAACAATATTTTTTAATAAAAGTATAGCTCGTGACAAAAAGTCAAAATCATAATCCAATGTGGTATTATAATAAAGGTGTGGTTCAGCAAAATAAATTATTTCTTAAGTTTTGCAATTCTAGTATAGTTAATATACAGTGTTACATTCGATTCAGGTGCACATATAGTGATTCAACAATGCTGTACATTACTCAGGGTTCGTCATGGAAAGTGTACTCTTTAATCCCCATCACCCACTTCTCCCATCACCCCACCCACCTCCCCTCTGGTAACCATCACTTTATTCTCTAAAATTAGGAATCTGTTTTTTGGTACATCTCTCTTTTTTCCCCTTTGTTCATTTGTTTTGTTTCTTAAATTCCACATATGAGTGAAATCATATGGTATTTACCTTTCACTTAGCATTATATCCTCTCTATCAATCCATGTTGTTGCAAATGGCAAGATATCATTCCTTTTTATGGCTGAATAATATTCGTGTGTGTGTGTGTGTGTGTGTGTGTGTGTGTAGATATATAGATATAGATATACAGATATAGATATAGATGTCACCTCTTCTTTATCCATTCATCTATGGATGGACACTTGGGCTGCTTCCATAATTTGGCTATTATAAATAATGCTGCAGTAAACACAGGGGTGCATATATCCTTTAGTAGTAGTTTTTTTGTTTTTTTTGTTTTGTTCTGTATCCTTTGGGTAAATACCCAGTAGTGCAATCACTGCTTCATAGGTTAGTTCTATTTTCAATTATCTGAGGAAATTCCATACTGTTTTTCAAAATGGCTGCAGCAATTTGCATTCCCACCAAAAGTGCATGAGGGTTCCTTTTTCTCCACATCCTTGCCAACACTAGTTTTTTCTTGTCTTTTGATTTTAGCCATTCTTACAGGTGTAAAGTGATATCACATTGTAGTTTTGATTTGCATTTCCCTGACCACGAATGATGTTGAGCATCTGTTCATCTGTCTGTTGGCCATCTTCTTTGTGGAAATGCCTATTCAGGACTTCGGCCCATTTGTAAATTGTATTATTTGTTTTCTGGCTGTTGAGTTGTATAATTTCTTCATATATTTTGGGTACTAACCCTTTATCAGTTATGTCATTTGCAAATATCTTCTCCCATTTAGTAAGTTGTCTCTCAGTTTTGTTATTTGTTTCCATTGCTGAGCAGGAGCTATTTATTTTGATATAGTCCCAATAATTTAATTTTGTTTTTATTTCCTCTGCCTCAGGAGACATTCTAGAAAAATGTAGCCATGGCCTAGTATAATAAAAACTTAGAACTATAACAAACTATAGAAAGAATTTCTTTTCTACTTGGTGATATTTCAACAACCATTTCTAAGGAAGAGAATTAAGGTAGATATCTTATTTTTGACCAAAAGTTATGTTTCCATTCTATTAAACAGATACAAAACTACCAATCTTCAATAATGGAAATGACACTTATTTTAAATTAATAACTAATGTTCCATTTACTTGCAATTATTTTTTGTAAAGTCCAATAGCCATAATAAAGTCCAGGATCACTCTGTTTCAGAGTTTCAGACAAAACAAAAGTAAAGGCAAAATCTTGGGACTAAAATATGCCTCTGACTCACCAGAAACACTGTAGAAATGTCTTATGCATTCAGCTATTTCCTGAATTGACAATGCCACCAAATCAGGTCCTATGATTTTTCCCACATCACCACCAACAAAGGTTTTCAAATCAGAAAGGAAGTGGGAGATGGCTAGAGAAAACACACAAGCAGCAACATAAATGACCACAAACATTTCCAGAAAGTGCAAAAAGTGCTTCCTTGACCAGAGTCATTCCCTGAAGACATTGTAAAATTATAGCAGGTACTTGAGATGTCACAGAGAGATCTGAACAAAGTAAACAAAATCATACAATGTTCTCAGACCACAGATGGCTCAAACTAGACATCAAGAACAAAGTTATTAGTTGGAGAATGACCAAAAAAATGAGATTAAACAACAAGCTTCTCAAAAACACATGGATTAGAGAGGAGTCGGGTGGGGGGATGGGTGAAAGAGAAGTAGATCAAGAGTACACTATGATGAGCAACTGACAAGTGCATGAAATCACTGAATCATATTGAACACATGAAACTAATATTACACTGTATGTTAATTACAGTTGAATTTTTTAAAAAGCCCATATAGGTCAAAGAAGACATTTCTACAGAAATTGTAAAGTATTTCAATCTAAATGATAATGAAAATTGAATGTAGTAAAGGGAAATTTATAATACCGAGTGCATATAAAAGGTCCTGTGGCTATAATATTTTCTGCTTACTTATGACTACAATTCTATCTATAAGGTACTTTAGTATACTCACAGTGAAAACAGTTCTCCAGAGGTAAATTAGACAAGCACAAGTTCCCATGGAGGCAGTATTAATGTTATGTTTCCACAGAATTTCAAACACATCAGAGCCAAGGGGGAAATGGTAAGGCAAAATATGGACAGGCTGAGATAATATTGGAGACAATGAGGGTTCTTAAAGATATTTACAATGTATCTGTCACAAAGAATCATCTTTATGAACCCTCTACCAGCCTCCAGGAAGTTATAAGCACACCTCTCAAATGTCTCCTCATAGAGGATCAAGAGGACAGATGGCTTACAAAGGAGCAGGAACAAACTTTTGGGGGTTATTACTGTGTTTGCTATCTTACTGTGGTGATGGTCTCATTGTTGCTTACATATGTCCAATATCAACAAACTATGTTCTTTAAAAAGGTGTTGTTATTATATACAAATTATATGACACTGAAGCTATAGGAAAAATAGACAACACTTAGAAATTTTACTTTGCTGACAAACACATTGCAACTGTGTTTTAATAGTAAGAATTTATAAGCCAATGTAAAATAGAAAAAGTAAGAAAATGCAAATTTATAGTAGATAAGTCAATGAGTTCTATTGTACATTCATGAACTATGTGGATAAAATCTTTTGGAACATCTCCAAAATATGCCCCAAATTCATGGAAGAATGGGAGAAAGAAAAACAAAAAATGTACTAGAGATACAAATGAGATTGTTCTATAGAAAGAGGTTTACAGATACAGATATATCTGAGAGAGATGGGCAGCTGTTATCATAATAATATGGAATTATTATTCCAAAAAATAAATAAATTACACATTATTGTTCACTTCTTGATGTTTTCTTTCAATGTTCACTTGATTCTGAATCATAGCTCAAGATGTCAGATTTCTGAGGTACATAAAGATTTGCATAATCAGGTGATCTTGTATATTTTGATAATATCTGTGGGATTTTAAGTTACTTGAACACACATCTCCAAATAGCCAATGAAAGGAATTCATGTTTCTATTTCATGGCATTGTGCCAAAATTAATCGACAGCAACTCTGAAAATTCATTTCTAAAAGATTACAAAATTCCTGGATATGGTCACCAAAAGAGCAGAACACATATCATTCTACAAAAATTGGACTTAGAAGTCTTTTAGGACCAAAACACTCGTGATGCAATTCATACTAATTCACATACCAAGCTTAATTTTGGCACATAAACCTGTCTAGAAAGTAGCCTCTGAAATCTATAACATTTTTGTATTCAGCTCTCAGAGATGAGGTCATGAAAATGTGTAATGGTGGGAAATATACACTGTCTTTGAGTAGCCACTGTCTGAAAGAAAGCAGTAGCTGTCAGCACAATAGTTGGTCATGGGGCTCAAATGCACCAAGGACAGAGGCCATCTTGTCACGAAGGTAAAACATCTTCAGACATGGGCACTCTTGGTGCATCTGGCCGCTGTCTGGCTGCTGATATCAGTTGCCGCTTCTTAACTAGATTAGATCCAATGGGGCCAGTAACGCTAGGTTCTCACAGTCAATGGCCATGAGTAGGTGGAGGTGGGAAATGCAAGACAAGTTAGTTTATGGAAGAATTCAGAGATGATGTAGGGAACGAGCTGATCTCTGAGAGGCAGCCTAGGTACAGGGGGAAAATCCTAATAAAGACAATCAAGAATTTTCTTTCTTCATAGTCTCAAAGGAAAGAGAATAGATTTTATTTAGATTGGGGGCATTCATGTGGAATGATCCTGCCTCAATGCAAGGGTTATTCCTGACTAATGGAACTTTCCTGATCCTACTCTAAGGATCTGGTACACGTCAATCTAAAGAAATCTCCTTATCTCTATGATGTTCCCTGTCTGTCTGTCTGCCTCTCTCACTCTCCTAGGGGTACAAGTTTTGCTTTTCAATGAAAGAGTGAAATAGTCACACTGGGAACCAGGTATTTCATTATATTTGGGACAATCCTAAGGACATTCAGAACCCTTCTTGCTTTGAGTAAATCAACACTCTGCACATACTTAGCTAAAGAAAGGACAACAATTCATTCACTTCCTGATCATGTCGTTCCTAGTGATTTTCCTATTGTAAATGTCCAAGCAAGATGCAGCCACTTAGTTTCTGCTGGGCTTATGAGACTCCTATCAACACAGTTGGACACAGAGTCCCTGGGGGCAGCCTCCAAGACCAGAGGCAAAGGGATGATTCAGAAGTTGCTAAAAGTCAACAAATCAGGAAGCACAGAGCTCAAAGACATTTCACTTTTTAACACTCTAGTACCAACACCAATGCTCCAGTTACCACTGTTCCCAGGGCTACCAAACTTCACAAATATGAACAATGTGCTGATAGGAAAATGAACTACATATAAGATGGACCCTAAGCTTACAAAGCTTGAAGCAGGGTCTTAACAGGGCTTCCAGGAGACAGTCTAATACCCATAGTTCCTATTAAATAAGAGTTCTTGACATTTTTAAAAACAACTTTAATGAAATAATTCACACATCATAGAAACACCTATTTAAGTCAATCAGCTCAATAGCTTTTTTAGTATCTTCACAAATCTTTCCTTCTTGACACTATAAACCTACTATGTTCGGGTTTACATCCTGTCAACATTGCTCTTTCTGGACCAAGCGGCACAGACAGGACCCAGAACTTGATGTGGACAGCTATAGCCATAACCACTTCAGGCTGGTGGAGAAATCTGTCCTGTGGTCCTCAGTCTTCAGGAAGAAATGAAGTTCTTCTGAAGGTCCTATCAAAAGCCCCATGGAAAAGCTGTTGTTTAACCGCAGTGTGAAAGAACCCAATAGGAAGGAAGAATCCACCAATGTCCCATGTTTACTCACATTTGTGTTTGGGTAACTGGGACACCCAAACACAAAGAGCCAGAAAAACAGCCTCTGCACCTTCCTGTCCTTGTCCTTTAAGGGGACTCTAGGGTTCCAGGCAGGAGGTGGAGACGGGGGATGGGGTGTAGGTGGGCAAGGGAGGAGCAGGGAGGGGTGGGAAAGGGGGGAGGTGTATAAAAAGGGGGTGGGGTTAAGGAAGGGGTGTGTCAGGAGAAGAAGGGGGTCAGGGACAGGACCAGGATCAGATCAAGTATAAGAGGGGAGGGGGGAGGGTTCACACAGGTTAGTAGGTCAGCAGGTCAGTAAATCACTAGGTGAGCAGGACACAAACAGCAGGTTAAGTGGACTCTCAGGAGCAGGTGGAGCAGAGGAAGATCCTTCTTCTTCCAAGGCCTCACCAGACTGTCTGGGTGTTGCCTTAGCAACCCAGAACCTTTATACTCTCTCTCGGCCAATCAGCTGCCCTCACCCCTGGTAGAGCAATATGGACACCCCCTGTGACCTCATTTTTAAAAAGCCGCTTCCCGCCTGGTGCACCCCCACGTGCCATCCCAACAACAGTTCCTCTCTGGAAACTTGGCCAGCCTTCTGGTTTCTGGGCCCTCCCAGCCCAGCTCCCTGTCACCTCTTCTGAGTGTTCTCTCCTTCCTTTCTGAACTCCCATCTCCCATGGGCAATAGCTGAACAACAGAGAAAGCAAAGGAGGACAGAACTGCAAGAACAATCAAATACGCAAGCAGACAGGAAGGTTTAACCCTTTCTCAGCAAGTCAAAGCAGATAGAACATCCATAAGATAGAGATCTTGCTAGCAAACCATCTGAATCCCACAGCTATATCCATATATGTGTCCACATGTACATAACACTGTAGAGGACACATTCACTTTAGGCACAGAGGATACAGTTACAAAAATTCACCCTATTTATTATGGCCATAAGGGAAATTTCAAAGGAATGAAATGACTTCAGAGGAAGGAAATCACACAAAGCATGTTTTGGTAATACAATGTGCTAGAAATCACTAATAAAGAGGTAACTAGAAATTCCCATATGCTTAGAAATTGAGAAGTTCCTCTAGAAGTAGAATATGAATCAAGAAATCCCAAAGAAAAAGAGCTATATTTGAACTAAATGATAGGAGCATGATAAAAATGTAATCAAAAATGTCTCCTGGCCTGGAATATCCTGGAATATTGGTGTGAGAAGATTGTCTGGTCCCCACGTCAGCTCTAATTGACCTAGACATTTTAACACCACAAACAGTGGTAGATCTGTCACTTGTCTGTGTGACCCTCTGACCAATTAGCATGGGCTGTACATTATGAACCTTACAGGGGGAGAATTCAACTGACTCACATGGGATCTCCTGAGGTCTCCAGGAATGAGAGCATTCTAAGAAAAATAGTTCATCAGCTTCCCTCCTGAGGGACCTGGGACAACACCCAGATTGTTGGCAGCACCAGCTGTGCTGGGCAGGGAGGGCCAAGCAGGTGGGCAGGGGCCAGGGACCCAGGTGACTAGACAAACCCACTGTGATCATCTCTCCTGGGCCCTGTCCTGAGCTGAGCTTCCTAAATAGCTCCCTACATGATTGACACAATGTTTCCCCAACTCATTCAGGCCCAAGGCAGCTGAAAAATCATTGCTCTGAACCCCCTCGCTTTTATTTTTATGTAAATGTATTGTAACAGGACCCATTCTGGCACTGCTAAATACCTAAATACAAAGAAACCATACAAAACAAGCAAAACCAAACCAGAACAGGTGTAAAAACCCAATAGTGTTCAATTTCGTTTAGATGCTGCTGCCTGCCTAATGAGCCCCAGTGTTGGGCTGTCCTGGTCTCCTGGTCTCAAGGAGAGACCAGCTACAGAAGAGGTAGAGTCCGACTGGCCTAAAAGTGAATGGGAGAGAGGGCCCTGACTACAAGGAGGCCTAGGGAATTCCATGAAGCATGGCCAGGGTCATCCCGAGTATAACTGCAGCAAGGATCAGGGAAAGAAGAAGCAGTTAACAGAGTTTGGGGGCCTTGAACAAGAGCGATCATTCATGGAGGTGAGGAAGTGTCCCCAAAGCCAAAGTCAGCCTCCCATCTGGGGAGTCCTTCGTGGTCCCTGGGGGTAGGGCCAGGAGCCTAGTGAGATCCAACTCTGCTGCTTACCAGCTGTGTGACCCTGGGCTGGTGTCCTTCAGTAAAATGGGAGTGGCCATGCCGGTGTCCAGAACTGTGCTGAGGACAAGAGAAAGCCACGTGCTGAGCACTAGTGGATATCAGTGTCATCACCTCCATGAGGCATGTGCCTTCCCAGTCTGGTGCCTTATATTTGCACAGCTGTTAAAGGTAACACAGGTGGAAACCACAGTTCCCTCCAGTTTCAGGCCTGTGCTAAGCCTTTTCCTTTGCACATATCATCTCTCAGGACCCAGTGGTCGGTACCATCTCCAACCCCTTGCACAGATGGGGAACTGGGCTCAGAGCCCTCACAGGGAAGGCTGTACCCAGGCTGAGAAAAGGCTCACTGCTGACTTGGGTCTGGGAGGGGACGTTGGGAGAGGGGAAGCTGGGGCCTGGAGACTCCAGAGGGAGGAGAGGCCACGGAGATGCTTGGCACCACAACCCAGCTTTGCTCCAGGTCACCCTACAGAAGATGAGCCAAACCAGGCAGCAAGGTCACAGCCCGGCTCCTCCACCTCAGGATGATGGCCATTCATCTGGTGACCATAATGCTGTCATATACTAGTCCTGATGATGCCATTAGTGCTATTGTTGTGGGAGAGGGCACAGCCCACTCTGACACACCCCAAGGGTCCTGGGGAGACTCACCTCACTTGATCTGGCCCCATGAAGCACTCTTACCTAAGTGTACCCTGTCCCTACCCTGTGCCCCTATCCCTGTGGCCACCATACCCTGGCCACTCTCTGGAGTCTAGGCCTAGGCACAACCCTCAATAAGGCACTGACATGGGGCAGGTGCCCAGCAGTGGGTTGAATCCATGAAAACACCCCTTCAATGACAACTGAGATGGGCAGGTCATGCCAGAGTCTGTGCACCCCTTCTTCTTGTCGTGGCCGCCACTGGAGTGCCAGAGCTGTCCTGGACGGTGTGTGTGTGTGTGTGTGTGTGTGTGTGTGTGTGTGTGTGTAATCTACATTGTGCCCTGTGAGTTCTGTGTCTGTGGGTATAGTGACGGTGGACATGAGTTTTCTGCCTTTCGACTACCCAAGAGTCTTCTGTGTATGCATGTGTATCTGTGTCTGTGTCTCTGAATGAGGGTATGTTTGCTGTGTAATTCTCTGTCTGTGGCTATATTATATTGTTGGGTCACATGTATCCCTGAGGGAGTATCTGTATGCATCTGTGTTTCCTGTCTGTGTGTGTATTGGTTGCAGGTGTGTGAATCTGTGGCTCCTTTTGGTGTTCCTGATCATACCTGTATGTGTATGTGTGTGTGTTTTCCGTGTGTGTGTGTGTGTGTGTGTGTGTCCAGTGTGTGTTGAGGTTGTTTCATGGGGCTATTTCATGTGACCCTGAAGGAGTGTGTGTACCCCTTTGTGTGTGTGTATCCCTCTGTGTGTATCTGTGTTTGTGTGTGTGTGTGTGTGTGTGTGTGTGTGTGTGTGTGTGTATTCCTCTCAGGGTGTCATTGGCTATGTCTGCAGTCTGGGTCTGTCTGTGAGCCTGTCCATGAGCCCTATACCTGAGTCCCAGATGATGCTGTGGGTGGTTCCATGCCTGTGTGTATCTGTGCTTGTGGTGTCTGTTTCTTTCTCTGTGCATGTGTGTGTCTGTGCACCTCAGAAGTAAGTAGCTACAGAGGGAACCCTTCAAGGGTAATCCTGGGGTGGGTGAGAAAAAGACAATATGTGCTTCCCCCACCCTCAGGCTCAGCTCCCTCTGCCCATTTTTCTCCCAACCTCCAGTGCCCCCCACTTCGGGTGCCATCTCGGTCTCCAAGGATGGATGGAGTGAAGGGCAGCTCACAGGACCACAGGCCACCAGCTGGGAGGGCTGCGGATGGCAGGAGGAGGTTATAAAGTGTGGGGAGGGCTCCTAGACCCTGGTGAGGCTGAGAGATACCTAGGCCCTGGGAAGGGTGAATGAGTGGGGGCCCCAAGGCAGGGCTGGGGAAATAGAGCTCCTGGGCCCCATGGAAGGAATGCAGGATTGGGCACCCCGGAAAAGAGCTGGAGGAGTCCTGCAGGACTCCTGAGTCCCCAAAGGGCAGATCCTTCACTCACCTGTGCTGGCGCAGGCTGAGGCCAGGAAGTGGAAGCAGCAGCAGCAGCAGCAGCCACAGCATTCAGAGGCAGTGGCAGAAGATCCGTGGAATGGTGGATGGAGCAGGGAGCCATGGTCTTGCGAACAAGTGGAATCACCACGCTGGGCTGCCCTCGGCCCTTTCCCCCTTCCCCGGCCACCTCACTAGCTCTGGCCCTGGCCTCATCCTCAGCAGGGCATGGGCAAGCCAGACAGAGATGGACACCTGGGGCCACAGGAATGTCCCCCTGACCTCTGTGTCCTAGTTGTTGAATGGGCATAAGGAGTCACCCAGGGCCCCTGGCACCAGAGTTTTCTCTGATGGAACTTGGGAAGAATTATGGAGGGATAGCATTTAGTGCCAGTTTATTCACAGAATAAAAGCACAACATAAGGTCGCCTCGGATGCTGATGTCAATGTTTTATTACCAGACCACATTTGGAGCACTTACCCAGGGATGTGGAGGGAAGACAATAACATATTAATTTAAGAGAACAAAAATGCTAGAACATCGGCACTCCTGATGCTACAAAACAGTGCTCTACATTCCCCTCCTCACCCTCTCCATAGTGGGGAAACTGAGGCAGTCAAGGATGTGGTCAAGATTACAGAGTGGTTTCTGAGTGTTTTGCTGATTACATCTGACCAAACTCCTTTTTCCGAAGTTCACTTCTCTTAATCTTGCCAGTGATGGTTTTGGGCAGCTCTGGGACAAATTCCACCTGGTTGAGGATGAATCAAACCCATCCTGACTTAGTCCTGCTATCATTTACTACCAATGCCCCACCTCCCTTCTTTGCCTTTGCACAGTCCCCAGACAGGCTGGCACCATGTAGTGGCCTCACTAGGCCACACCAAGTATGTCACATTGTCCTTTGACCCACTAAGCTGGATGTAGCCCTGTGA
This sequence comes from Acinonyx jubatus, assembly GCF_027475565.1. Taxonomy (NCBI): domain Eukaryota; kingdom Metazoa; phylum Chordata; class Mammalia; order Carnivora; family Felidae; genus Acinonyx; species Acinonyx jubatus. The sequence continues at coordinate 11,693,394 of NC_069398.1, read as the reverse complement.
CATGCTCTGACCAGTGAAATGTGAGTGGGAGTGAAGTGTGCCACCTTGAACACAACACTTGGGAACAACTGAGTCTGGTCACCTCTCTGTCCATCTCTTATGTCACCTGGTAGTTACCTCTGATGGGTGCTCTTTTATCCTGGTCCCAGGGGGACCATGGTGGACATGTGGTATGAGCAAGGAAGAAACTTCCCTTATTATAAGGTTCTAAGATTTTGGGGCTATTTGTTACCCACAATAACCTCTAGTCCATCCTAACTTTCATGCATCCTCTGTTTTCCTCCTAAGAGGCAGGACAGCCCAACATTCAAAGCCTGATCTCTTGTCAGATACATGTGGGTCTGAGTTCCAGCTCCATCCTTTTATTAACTCCAACCTCAGGCAATTTACTGGGAGTCTCTGAGCCTCCGTTTCTGCTCCGTAAAATGGGTGGTTACAGCATCTCAGGTTTGAAGAGGATTAAATCAAATAGTAAAAATGTAAATCTTTGAGTCCAGGACCTGGTACACATAGTGAATGCCAATAAGTGTTAGCCGTATAGCTTTATGTCCTGATTGTAAACATTCAGAAAATGCAGCAACGTATTATTACAAAAGAAGGAAATGTTAATTTGTGGCATATGTATCCTTTCAAACTGTTGTTTTCCAACAAATATGATATTAGGTATATTCATTTACAGCCTGCTTTTTTCTCTTAATAAGATACTGTGATGTTTTCAAGTTACAAATAAAAGATCTGCATTGTCTTTTTAAATTATAGGACTACATTAAATACCATAAATAATGTAATCATTTCTCTATTCCTGAACACTTCCATAGGTTGCACATGGCCTTGAAAACAAATGAAGTAGAATAAAAACTCTCAGAATGTATTGTATGTTAGAATTAATATTACTTTGTTAGCCTTTATTTGTTATGTATCTATACATGTACTGGGTTGCAATTTAGAATGTATTTCTTACTACGAATAATGTTTTTAAAATGTGTAGCAGTTATTGATTGGAATTTCTTTTCCAAATGTTCAAAGATTACAAATAATCTTGATGTCTCTGGGCACTTGTCTCAATTTTTTTCTTTACGTTGACCTGCCAGCCATGTTTTTGACACAGGACAAAGTTTCCCTCTGATTAAGTTGGTTCCCCCATATCACTGAGTTGAACTGCTTCTTCTGCATAGGAAAATGTTCATTCTGTTGGCTACATCAGCTTCTCCTTGGCCACCCTAGCGGATTTGGGGCAGCAGAGCCCCAGGAACCACTGGCAGGGACCACATCCCATCCATCTGCCCTCACTCACCTTCCTCGGGTACTTATATGGGGCTGTCACTGACTTCACATGCTGCTGCAGCTCCTGGGTGAGCTGGTCCCGGTCACGGGAGAGGAATTCCGGGGTCAGGACAATAAATGCCTTCACCACCTGTAGTGCAGAACCAGAGTGAAGGCTCAGGATGAGTGGCAACCAATTGTATAGTTTAAAAAGTAAATGTTTATTAAGTAAATGGAAAAACAAGGGAAGAGTTGAGCATTTGCAGAAGATAACGACCAGTTTCCATACTTCCAATTTCTACTCTTTGTCTTAGAAAATAACCTCTCAGCCTCCATTTCCTTCTCAGTGATGTGGGGATAGCACAGCTTCACCCCTCGTTGCATTTATGTCAAGATTCATTGAGATATTACATGTAAAACATGAAGCCAGTTTAAATTATTTGTATTCCTATCATTATCATCACCATTTTTACTATTATTGTAGATAGAGTTCTGTGGGCATGAAATAAATGTTGGTAATTAGATAGTTTTATATTACTTATGTCCCTATTACAGGGCACAGGGCCTTGTACATAGTAGGTAGTCAGCACACACCTGTTGAACCAATGAATGCATGATCCAGAGAAGGATTACTCAAATTCCCATTCCACCTCCACCACTTAAGAGCTTTGTGATCAGGCAAGTTACTTAATCTCTTTATGCTTGTTTCTTTACTGTAAAAAAGGATATCAGAATCCTTAAAGAATTAGGCTGTTGTGAGGGGGAAATGAGTTGGCACAGAGCAAGGGCTCATTCAACAGCAGATTGGAGGCCTCAGTGTGCAGGATTCACAAGCACCATTTTGTCACAGTTTTGGCCCAGTGCCCTCTGGTGACCACACAGAGGTCATGCACATGCACATGCTCTCTGCCCTCCCTTCACCTTAGGTGGGAGGCTGGGAAAATAGGGCCTGGGGGATGTCTTTCTTGCACCGGCCTTCCAGGTGCCCACACACAGACAAGATGACCTCTGTGTCCTCCTCCTTACCTCCTTTCGAATCGGGTCTGGGCTGCTCACCACAGCTGATTCAGCCACTGCTGGATGTTCGGCCAGGGCATTCTCCACCTCTGCTGGCCCGATTCGGTACCTGGAGGATCAATGACTCCTTCTTGGTTTCTGAGCAGCTGGCAGGGCTGGGTGACCCAGGCCTTCAAGTGTCATATTTTGCAGAGTCACATCTTCCTTTGCCATGTAGGATAACTGTCTCGGGGAGCCCAGATACCTGTGACCTTCCTCTGTCTTGCACTTCATGTACACAATACAACACTCACATGCTCCCCAGGGCTTCTCACCTCACTGCCTCTGGTCTGGGAAGAGGGCCCAGGTTTAGTCCTCCCTGGGTTCCAGGGCTTGGCTCAAGCAGCTTCCCCTGGCATGAAACCTATTGGCAGCCTCAACTTTTACCTTAAACATTCATGTAAACTCTGTATCCTATTCCCCACTATATTAGCATGTTTTAGAAATTAAAAAAGGAAACAAACTCACTCCCTGAAATCTCCAAGAGGACTTGTTACTCTAGTGTAATATGCCAAAAATCTTTTAAATCACATATGTGTTAGGGACAACAGACTTAGAGCCAGATAACTTGTTGAAATCTGGGTTGCAGCCCGTTCCCTTTGAAACTTTAGGAAACTTTCTTCACTGGTAACTCAGTTTCCTCATCTGCAAAATGGGCATAATTGCATGTACCTTCTAGCATTGAGAGCTGGATTATATAAAGCACTGCGGAGTGTGCCTCCACATAGGAAGTGCTCCATAGAGGTCAATTGCTATTACTTATTATTAAGTTTTTCTGTGAAATGCTGTGTCCGATCAGAGAAGCCAAGCATAGAATAAGCTTCCTCAACCAGTAGGGGTCAAAGTAAAGTCTTCCTTCTAAATCCTTTAAATTGTATAATGTCTTTTTTTAATGTTTATTTATTTTGGGGAGAGAGAGAGAGACAGACAGACAGACAAAGTGCAAGAGGGGGAGAGACAGAGAGAGAGGAAGACAGGGAATCTGAAGCAGGATCCAGACTCTGAGCTGTCAGTACAGTGTCCGACATAGGGCTTGAACTCAAAGACTGCGAGATCATGACACAAGCAGAAGTTGGATGCTTAACCAGCTGAGCCACCCAGGTGCCCCTAAATTGTATAATGTCTTATGTTCCTCTTGAAGACCTTGTTGAACTTCATTTTGATTGATTCTTCTGGATGCCGGGCTTGGGGAAGATACACAGATAGCCCCAGAAAAGGACCTCATAGACAAAGTTTTGTTCAGAATTAGCCTGAGGGTCAAATCACCAATGCATGGACAAATGTATAGATCCCATCAGGCATGTGAGAGTGATGCTTCCTGGCTCAGATCAGCCATACCTACCCAGAGGAATTGATGATGTCATCATTCCTCCCAAGGAACCATATGTAGCCCTCTTCATCCATAGTTGCTCTATCCCCAGTGTTGTAAAAGTCCCCACACTCCACTTCTGCAGTCTTTACTGGGTTGTCCTGAAAAGATAACAGCACCCGTTTGTTGAAGACAATTAGTTTAAATTAAAAAAAAAAAATTTTTACTGTTTATTTTTGAGAGAGAGAGAGGAAGGGGCAGACACACACACACACACACACACACACACACACACACACACAGAATCTGACGCATGCTCCAGGCTCTGAGCTGTCAGCACAGAGCCTGATGCAAGGCTCGAATTCACAAAGTGTGAGATCCTGACTTGAGCTGAAGTCAGATGCCCAACCGACTGAGCCACCCAGGCATCCCTGAAGGCAATTACTTTAGCGATGATGACCCACAACCTGGTACTCAGATCTGGGTTCAAATTCTGCTCCTTGTTCTACCTGGCACTGAGACAAGTTTTGTAATCTTTCTGAGTCTATTTTCACTACCTCCAAGTACTCAATGCACACTACTTGCCAATTAGTGGACAATAATGAGCCAATTTTAAGGACAAATTTTTGTGTGGAGCTCTAGTAGAATAAAATTTCCACTAGAGCATGGACCCTTTTATTTATTGTTCTCAACTTAGCATTCACAGTGTGTCTGAAAAAATGAGAGGTGTCAAAAACTTTTGTTAAAAGAATTTCCTTCCCCCAATACTATCTCACCCGATCCTCCCAGAAAGCCTATAAGGTTGGTATTTTTCAAATTAAACTGTTTACTTTAAGATAATTGTATACTTGCATGCAGTTATAAGAAATAACACAGAGATCCTGTATACCATTTACCCAGTTTCCCTCATGGTAGCATCTTGCAAAACTGTACTTCAATATCACAACCAGGATATTGACATTGCTACAATCCACCAATCTCAGATTTCCCGGTGGTTTATTTGTACTTATGTGTGTGTCTGGTGTATTCAGTAATTTGCAACTTTATCACATGTGCAGGTTCCTGCATCCACCACCATGGTCAAGACACAGAAGGCTCCCACAGTCCCAAGGATCATTGCTCTTTTGTATCATACTGACCTCCCTCCTGCTTTCCCTCCCTCCTCCCTCCAAATCCCAAACTCCTTGACAGTGGCTAATCTATTCCCCAGTTTTATAATTTTGTCATTTTAAGAATGTTACATAAATGGAATCCTGTAATAGTATGCAACCTTTTGGGTCTAGCTCTTTTTTTTTTTTTTAATTTTTTCATTCCGTATAATTTTCTGCAAATTCATCCAGTTTCTTGCATTCATCAGTACTTTGATCCTATTTATTGCTAAATGGTATTTCATGTTATGGACGAACTCCAGTTTGGATGTCCACCTATTGAAGGGCATTTGGCTTGTTTCTGGTTTGAAGCTGTTGTGAATAGAACTGTTCTGAACATGCATGTACAGGTTTCATGTGGGGCTAGATTTTTACAGCCCATTTAGTAGAAGAAATGAGTGTTCAGAAAAGCACAATAACTTGCTCAAAGTCACTCAGCTGGTCAGTGGAAGGGCTGGTATTTGAATTTAAAATTCTTACTCTTCAGCCTCTGCACTCAACCACTAAGCAGTGTGTTAGCATCATCCCTCACGTGGAACATAAAATGATTTTAAGAGGTTCCAGAAAAAAAAAAGTTTTATTTTTTTACTTTGAGCTTATTTTTTTTTCAGAGAGAGAGAGAGAGGCAGAAGGAGAGAGAGTGAACAAGAGAGCAGGGACAGAGGGAGAGAGAGAGAGAGAGAGACAGAGAGAGAGAGAGAAACCTAAGTAGGCTCCTCGCCCAGAGTGGAGCCTGAAGCAGGGCTCAATCTTACAATCATAAGATCATGATGAGCCAAAATCAAGAGTTGGACTGAGCCACCCAGGTGCCCCCTAAAAAAACCATTTTAAAAACATTGAATGACATCTCTTTTTAGGTTCCCTTCCAACTGGATTTTAGGCAAGAATGCCAAGACCATTCAGTGGGAAAGTTAATCTTTTCAACAAATGGCACTGAGAAACTAGGATGTCCACATGCAAATGAATGAAATTACTATATGCCATACACAGAAATTAACTCAAAATGGGTCAAAAACCTAAACAGAAGAACTGAAATTCTGGAACTCTTAGAAGAAAACATAGGGGAAAGTCTTCATGACTTTGTTTTTGGCAATTATTTATTGACTATGACACCAAAAGCACATGAAACAAACAAACAAAATAGATAAAATGTTCCTTATCAAATTTTTAAAATTTTACATCAAAGGATACTATTAAGAGAGTAAAAGGACAATGCACTGAATGGAAGTAATATATGTGATATGTTGGAAGCATATATCTGATAAGAGATTCATATCCAAAATGAATAAAGAGCTCTTACAAATCAACAACAACAGAAACCCCAATTGTAAAAATAGGCAAAGGACTTCAACAGACAATTGGCCAGAGAAGATACACAAATGATCAATGAGAATATGAAGGGGTGCCTGAGTGGCTCAGTCGGTTAAGTGTCTGACTCTTGGTTTCAGCTTAGATCATGATCTCACAGCTTGTGAGTTCAAGCCCAGCATCAGGCTCCACGCTGACAGTGCAGGGCCTGCTTGGGATTTGCTCTCTCTCTGCCCTCCTCTGCTTGCACTCTCTCTCTCTCTCTCTCTCTCTCAAAAATAAATAAATAAATAAACTTAAAAAACAGTTTAAAAAGAATATGAATATGGAAAGATGCTCAACATCATTAGTCATTAGGGAAATGCAAATCAAAAGCATAATGACATACTATACCACTTCACACCCATTAGAATGACCATTGTATTTTTTTTTACATTTTTTAAATGTTTATTTAGTTTTGAGAGACAGAGAAACAGAAGCTGAGTGGGGGAGGAGCAGAGAGAGAGGGAGACACAGAATCTGAAGCAGGCTCCAGGCTCTGAGCTGTCAGCACAGAGCCCGACGCGGGGCTCGAACCCACGAACCATGAGATCATAACCTGAGCCGAAGTTGGATGCTTAACCAACTGAGCCACCCAGGCGCCCCTAGAATGACCATTGTATACACAACAACAAACCTGAAAATTTAACAAATATCGGCAAGGATATGGAGAAACTGGAACACTTGTGCGTTACTGATGGAAATAGAAAATGGTACAGCCACTTGTGGAAAACATTTTGACAATTCCTCAAAAAGTAAATATAGAATTACCATATGATCCAGGAATTCCACTTTTGAGTATACACCCAAAAGAAGTGAAAGCAGGAACTCAAACAGATACTTGCACACCAATGTTCATTGCAGCATTATTCACAGTAGCCAAAAGGTGGAAATAACCCAAATGTCTATTAAGAAATTGATGGATATACAAAACATAGTACATACATATAATGGAATATCATTTAGCCTTAAAAAATGACATTTGGTACATGCTACAACATGAGGGAGCCTTGAAAACATGTGTTAGGTGAAATGAAACCAGACACAAAAGGGCAAATGTTGCACAATTCCACTTAATTGAGGTGCCTAAAATAGGCATATTTTTTTTTACATTTTTTAAATGTTTGTTTATTTTTGAGAGAGAGAGAGACAGAGCAGGAGCAGAGGAGAGGTAGAGAGAGACGGAGACACAGAAATCTGAAGCAGGCTCCAGGCTCTGAGCTGTCAGCACAGAGTCCAACACGGGGCTCGAACTCACAAACCATGAGATCATGACCTGAGTGGAAGTTGGACACTTATCTGACTGATCCTCCCAGGTGCGCCTAAAAGAGGCATATTCTTAAAGACAAAAAGTATATTAAAGGTTACCAACGCTAGGAATATGAGGAAGAGGGAGTTGTTCGATGAGAACAGAGTTTCTATTTGGGATGAAAGAAATTTTCTGCAGATGCATGGTGGTAATTATTGCACAATATTGTGAATTTACTCAATGCCACTGAATTGTGTGCTTAAAAAATGGTGAAAAGGATAAATTTCATATTATATATATTTATCTCAGTAAAAAAAAATGAAAGGAAAAAAGCAAACAAATCTCAGTGGAGGGGTGACAACATATAGTCATGAGAGCATGTGAAATGACATACATATACAGGTTTGGGCATAGACTGAGGAGATCTTTGTAAAACGAAATATATAATTTCCAATTAAGAAAAAACTGTCACTGCTCTGGACTTTCCCAGTTTAATTTAACCAGAATCTCTGTGGTTGGATCCAAAAATTAATATTTTTAAATCTCCTCAAATGCAGGGTTGAGAACCACTGAAGTATATATGTGTTACTCTGTGTTTACAATTTTCTCTTTTATACACATTTAAAACTGTGCTACAGTGAATAAAGGCTAGGGTCTGCATATTTGCTTTTGGGCAATAATATCTCAAAAGAAGCAGTGCCCCGCTTCCCTGCCATAGGCCATAGAGTGACAACAGTGATACGAATGGCTGTTACTGTGGAGAAAGGAGATGGGTCTGAGGTCAATTTCAAGGTCTGTCCACCCTCCCCTGGCCAATCTTGGAAGCTGAGAATTTCTTCTTAGTGGCCACTACTGACCAGGCTAGGGTTTGTCTGGTTAAGAGTTTCAGGTATCCTTAGAATCTGTCACAGTTTTATGTAATCCCTCAATTTCTTATATAGGTGCTGGGGACCAAAAAGATGTGGGATTGAATCCTAGAGCGGCCATTTATTTGACATGCAGAAGACATACAACTCTTCCAATCTGCAGTTTCTTTCTCTGTGAAGTGCAGACAAAAGTGCCCCCTGGAGGCTCAGCATTGTTAACAGATTTGTGGTTGGTAAATGGAACTGTAGGATGTGAACCCAGTTAAAGCTTGCACTCTCAACCACAAAAGATCATTGTTACCCAAGTATGCTGCTTCTGAAACCAGACTTCTTTCTACCCCATCAGCACTTAAATGCCAGATGGCTTAGGACAGGAAGGGATGTGGGAACACGGGAGATTAATTAGAAGAGGCTTCATTGGGGGCACCTGGGTGGCTCAATCGGCTAAGCTTCTGACTTTGGCTCAGGTCATAAGCTCACGATTTGTGAGTTCGAGCCCCTTCATGGGGCTCTGTGTGGACAGCTCAGAGCCTGGAGCCTGCTTTGGATTCTGTGTCTCCCTCTCTCTCTGCCCCTCCACCACTCACTCTCTCTCTCTCTCTCTTTCAAATGAACACTGAAAAAAGTTTTTTAAAGAAGAGGCTTCACTGAGTTGGAGTGAATGACAGGAGGTATGAAGAAGGCTCAGGGTGCAGAGCTGAATCACCCCCACTCACTCAGCACCCACACAGCTCCCTGCAGGGATTTTCAGGGCCTGGAAGGGGTCAGGTGAGGGTCACCACTTACCTCATAGCACATGAAGAGGCCCATGGGCTTGGTTGGCTTGATCCTGATGCCAATGTTGCCTTCAGTGTTGAGCGGCAGGATGTTGCCCTTCTCATCAATGATCTGGAGCAAGAGGCCTGTGAATCCCGCCCTGCAGGGCCACCCCAACACACCTGCCACACCCAAACGTTAGCTGACTATTCCTGTGACACCAGTGAGAATAAATGGGGGGAGAAGCCCTGTCAGAAAATAAATTAAAACTGCCAAAAGTGTTTGAATTCAGCAAATGGTGAAATCCCAGTCATGGGTCTATTTGTTTCATGGATATACAAGCATTGCAAATGCATCGTCAAGCTGGAAGACACAGGTGAGCAAAAACTAGAAGCACCAGCTGATGGAGAGAGATGCCAGGGTGCTCCAGGTGCTCTGGTCCCATCTGTTGTGTGTGAGGCCTCCAGCTGCCAGGCTCAGCTGCATTCCTGCCCAGGATACTGCAGCTCTCAAACGAAGCCTCCCAAGGAAATCAGAGGGAAAATAGGAGGAGAGGAGGAAGGACGGCAACTGGGGCAGGGGAGTGGGGTGGGAACAGCTGGTTCTGTCACCTGGTGTCACACAATTGTCCAATCCCAGCTAAGCCCTAACTATTCCTGGCCAATGTCTTTAGGACCAAACCTGGATGTCGAAGGGGGGGATACTTATCCCCATGGAACCTGGCTTGATCTTCATTCCCCGTAAAGTGCCACAACTTATTCCCTGTTTACAAAAGAAAGAAAATGGGGTTGGTCAAAGAGTCCTGGCTGATTACAAAGCATCAAGAACTATACACAGCATCCTGGCTCACCAATGTCATTTGATGCTGTGCAAAGAACTCTTATGAGAAAGCTAGAAGGCCCAGATTCAAGGTAAGGTGCAAGGCATTGACCTAACTCTGGTCTGCAGATGTTCACAGCACCTGTAGGCATGTAATATCAGGTGTGGTGGGCCCACTATATGTCAAACATGTGTCCATTTGCTGGAGGAAGGCCATGAAACCATTAATGTTTACTTGGGGCTGTTGAACAGTGACAGGAACTTAGTCTCAATTATTCAGAGCTGTGTTGAGAGTATTCATATTGTTTGTGTTGTCCCTTCTGCTAGAGAACTGCCCCACTCCCTTTATCTTCCTGATACACCATATTCCTCCTTTATGGTACTCTAAAATATCATTTTTTCTAAAGTTAAGTCAGACTAGGATTTGTTTCATGGATATGAATCTTCACTCCAGTTGTGTGCCAATTAATCCTCTTTGATTTCTCTTCTGTAAAGGTGGGTAATTATAACACTTACCTCCCAGAGTACCTGGGTGTACGGAAAACCCTTCACCCAGTGCCAGGCAAACCAGGTTATGTTCAATAAACAACTACTACCTGCTATTATTCAGCCCCCAAGAAAAGTCAGTTGGGAGATTCTTCTGTAGTATTTTCCCTTCATACTTCCATTGTAGCCAACAGAGCATCATACGTATTTTTGCTTGTCTGTTTCTCTCAGTGGATAACAAGCATCCTGAGAATAGAGACTGCCCCATTCATTTCTATATCCAGCATTCTAGTGCAACCCCTGCTTAAATACAAGAGTAACTGCAAGGTGAGTATGTACAAGCGGTTGGACACTGTAGCCAGAGCTTTATGTACATCCTTTCATCTCCCTTATTACAACCTAGAAAGACTGGATAATATTTCCATTTTGGAGATGGAGAAGCAGAGACTCTGGAAGGTTCAATGCTATGCCTATGGTCTTGAAGCCCGTGATTGGCAAGGCTGAGATCTGAACTGGTGTCTGAGTTCCTGGGAGGGGAAGCTCTTTCCCCTTTGCTATGCTATTGCTCACAGTACAGGCATATGGAAAATGTTCCATAGACGAGGCAGTAGGTATGAAAGTACATTGAGAAATACAGCACGAGTCAAGTATAAGGGAGTATTCTGCCTATTGTTGCAAATAATTAATGTAAAGGGATGTCATGGGTGTAGGTAGCTCCCATTCCACCACCCTCAACCTTGTCCAAATATAAACTATGAACCATACAAGGACAAACTTGAAATCTTAATATATCTCACCCTGAAGCAGAGCAATTAACTGATTATTTAAAAGAATTTTTTTCCAAAAAAAAAGTCAGTGAAGTATATTAATTGAGGCTAAAATAGCCATTTTGCTGCAGCTCCTGAGATGGCAGCCATCCCTCTGTCAGCCTCGGGGATAATAAAGAGGTTGGGGAAGTGGCTCTGTCCAGCAATAGAAGTGGCTTGAGAATGTGTAGGACGAGAGATACCTGCCCCCACTATCATTGATAAAGTTGTTGTGGTTTACAACATGCATGATACTCTGAATGCCCCACCACATGGCTGCTCAGTGATGCCTTTGAGAATCACACTGTGTGTGTGTGTGTGTGTGTGTGTGTGTGTGTGTGTGTGTGTTTGGTATATACAGAAAGTCTCTGCTCCCTCCTCCACTCCAGCTAGTGTCTCACAATCAAACCTGTGTGCTGTTCACCTAAACTCCCAGAAATGAACTTCTGGGGCCAACTCCTGGCTGTTGTGGTTGTTACCCTAGGAAGGGATGGTGAAGTGGGCAGAACTTGTGGATGGTGGCCTCCTTGTTACTGGAGAGAACCTCCCAGTTCTCCTCCACCCTTGATGAGCTCCATAGAGCTTAATGATCACAGGGACAGTGGCATCATGTCCTCAGACCACTTTCAAAGTCCTCACCCAATAGTTTTCAGCACACTGGCCTCTTGACACATTGATTAGCTGTGAATTATCTTTGTGCAAACTGATTTGGGGCAAACTAGCCTAAAACTCTGAAGCCCCATCATCTTCAGGCAATGCTGTGAGCAGAGTGGGGCCTCTGCACACACATGATTCAGCTCCTCTGCTGGGCTCCATGGCTAAGCACATCCTGACTGACCCAGAAAGGACTGTCTACCTACTGTTTCTGACTGTCCATAGACCTCGTAGAGCAGAACGCCTGTCCGTCTTCTCCACTCCTCTTGCTCCTCTGGCAGCAGAGCCTCCCCACCAGTAATGCAGTCCTCCAGGGCAGGGAACCTGAGACTAAGGGAAAGGCAAGGTATCAACAGAACTTGTGGTCAGGTCTTGGATGCTCTGTCCCAGGCCCAGAGTGTTAAGAGCTCACTCATAGCCTTGCCATCTGGATCACTTATCCTCCTGCTTCCTCATGTTCTTACTTGTCTTTGGGGCAATTTACTGGAGGTCAAAGCCAAGGGAAAGTCACTCATTTCATATTGACTTTTGAAGAGTTCATATTAACAGAAGAGTTCATATTAACAGAACAGAAGAGTTCATATTAACTCTTCTGGCAAGGGGTGGGTGGTGGTGGTGAGGCTAATGGGTTTGGTCAAAAGTTTGGACCAAATTTGGAAGTTGATGTAGAAAGATGGCAAAGACGTATTTTTCAGGCCTTGTCTTAACATCCTCTGTGGCTAAGAAGGATATTTTATAAACCATAATGGGTGGAAGATAAGACTCCCCAAAAGCTTGTTAGGATGATAACAGAACTGCACTGCCTTCTATGAAGAGTGGAGTCATGTGAACTGAAGGGTTTTTGTATTTCTGAGCAGAAAATGCAAGTTAAGGGGTGGAAATGAATTGCTCAGGACATCAAGGAAGACCAGGATGAGTGTAGGAAGAGAGAGAAGGGTTGTAGGTAACAGCCCTGAGAGAAGGAATTTCAGGAAGAGCAGAAAAGTTGGCTGTCAACATTTGTAGTAGGTACACTGTGTGACATAAATCCTCTTCATTTTCCTCATCAAATTTTCCATAAATGAGACAAAAACAGACATAAAATAATAATGCATTCCTTGAAAGACATGGGGAGAAGCGATTGAGATCTGATTACCAGCTGGCCTGGGGCTGGACCAGGTCAGCTCTTGGGGATGAGAGAGGCAGCAGACATCTTGTCCACCTTTCCATCCTCATCACACTGTCCTGGTGCCTTTAGAGTCAGGGGTGATGGACAGGAGGGCTGGTTTTACTGAGGTGTTTTCTTCATTATTCAGCTTTATTCAAAATAGATAAAATGGGCAGAGTGTGATGCAGTCACTAGTTATGACATGGTTGGATTTTACTGGATTTGGACAAAGATAATCATCTGACGAACACTTCAAAAAGTTGCTAATTATGAGTTTTGAAACACAAACGGAGTCCAACCAGCATGAGGCTTCATGAATAAAATCAAGTTGTGTTTCAGAATTAGCTTTGTAAGGGTAGTCATTAAACACCTTAATATTTTAATTCTATATTTAAAACATGTTACTCTGATTTTTGGAGCAACCATTTTAATTTCAGAGTCTTTAAAAGATTCATGAACGCCCATATGTTTCAAAGAGCAGATTCCCGTTTAGCTAAAATTAACTCACAAACATGGGAAAATGCAAAAAGAAAACTATAGGAAGAGAAAACTATGCATCCATCAGATTGACAAAAATGAAAAACTCTGACAATAACAGGTGATGCCAATGTGATGGAACAATGGGAATTCTCCTACTTTGCTAGTGGGAGCATAGATGGGTTCAATATCTTGAAAAATTGGGTTGTAGAATGTAGTGTCAGTGTGAACTAGCAATTCTTATTCCAGAAAAATGTGACAGAAATCCATGCCTATATGCACCAGGGTACATGTGCAATAATTCAATGCAGCACTAATCATCAATAACCCCCAAATAAAAACTACCCGAGTGTCCATTAATGGTAGAACTGAAAAAAATATGCAATGTTTTAATACAATGGGATATTATACAGCAATGAAAATTAACTACAGCAACATGTAGCAACATAGACACATCTTAAAAACATAATGTTGAAAAAAGAAGCCAGATATTCCAGAATAATGTATGATTACATGTGTAAAGTTCAAAGGAAAGTAAAATATAATAATTTGTTTGGGTTATTTCCTTAGGAGGTTATCTGTAAGGGAAAATAAGGAAACTAACACCACAAAAGTCAATATATGAGTTCCTTTGGTGGAGATAGGGAGTCATGAAGATATCTCTGGGGTGTGGGCAATATTCTATTTTTGTGACTCATGTGAGTGGTGACATAGGTGTTTTGTTTTCAACAATTCATTAATCTATAAATTTGTGTGTTATGTATTTTTCTGTATGTTTGCCCTTTCATAAGAAAAATGTTCAAGAAGTAATAAACCTACAATAATGCAAGAGTCACTTAGCATTTCATTTGGATCTCTTAGTCCTGCTTTAAGGAATCAATTAGACTGACTAATGATAATTAGTCAACACTTAACTTACCACACACACACCTGCACACCCCTCAAAGAACCATAGTTAAAAAGTCAGATCACAGTAGGTTGGATTCCTTAAATTCCTACCCAAAGATTGTTATGACCAGCCAGCCACCACCACTTCTACCATACCTGGTAGAAATCTGCTGTAGAATCATTCGATACACAGCTGGCGCAGCAAGGCACCGGGTGATGGGGTATTTGAACAATGTCTAGAAAGTGAGGAGAGAAGGAATTTTATTCTTATAGTAAGGATTTAAAATATCGGCTATTAACATTTTAATTCGGATCTCCCCTGTAAGACAGCCCAGTAGTCATTTGTTACTTTTTTCGATACACCTATATTGAGCATGAATTTTCTGCATAGCATGTATCAGGCACTGTTGGGGGGAATGAAAAAAGAGTTAGATAATATTCCAACTGGGAGTTTGTACTAATAATAGAGGAGATAAAACAGGACTCAAATGGTAAGACAGAAATTGGTAGATGTCATAAGAGATACTGGAAGGAGAACTTAGCAGAGGGAAATACTCCTTCTGATTGGGTGATCCAGGGACCTCATGGAACAGGTGGCATTTAGTTGTGGTATTTAACAAATGGATATGGTCTCTATAGGCAGAGGAATGGAGGAGGTTCTTGCAGGTAGAACGAGTAACAGGAGCAAAGTCTCCAGGGTTGAAGAAACACTTAGGTATAGTCAAAAGATGGTTTATTTAGACAGGAGAGGCACAAGAAGTAACTTTAGGAAGACTGAGGTTAGATTTAGACAGGTGAAGGGCAGGAAGTAAATTGAGGATGATTGACCTTAGTTGGAGATCAGATAGAGTCTAAAATGTCTGGTATTCACCATTGTTTTGCTAGAAGTGGGAGTCTTTCAGTTTCGGATCAGGGTGGAGATACCCTGGGAGGGCAAGAACACTGAAGAGGAGAGAATGTGGGTTTGGGGTCTGCCTGCCTGACTTCAATCCTGTTACTTAATTCCTCTGTAATTCTGTTCCCTTATTTGTAAAATGGGAATATATATACCTTCCATGCAGAACCATAGGGAAGAGGAATGGGCACAGAGAGGGAGAATCTCAAGCAGCTTCTCTGCTCAATGTGGAGCCTGACACAGAGCTCAATCCCAGAACCCTGGGATCATGACCTGAGCCAACATCAAGAGTCAGTCACTCAGCCAACTGAGCCACCTAGGGGCGCCAGTCCCTCTCTTTCTGAGTCCAATCAACTTCCTTCCTTCTTTCCTTCCTTCCTTCCTACCTTCCTTCCTCCCTCCCTCCCTTCCTTTGTTCATTCATTCCTTCCTTTCTTGTCTCCTGTCTTTCTTTCCAGTATAATTAACATACAGTGTTATATTAGTTTCAGATGTACAATATACTGATTCAACAATTCTATGTATGACTGATTGCTCATCACGAGAAATATATTCTTAATCCCCTTCACCTATTTCACCCGTCCCCCCCCCCCCCACTTCCCCTCTGGTAACCATCAGTTTATTCTATATAGTTAAGAGTCTGTTTTTTGGTCTCTTTTTTCTCTTTGTTCCTTTTGTTTCTTAAATCCCGTATGAGTAAAATCATATGGTATTTGTCTTTCTCTTACTGATTTAGCATTATACCCTCTAGATCCATCCAAGGTGTTGAAAATAGCAAGATTTCATTATTTTTTATGGCTGAGTAATATTCCATCATATATATAGACACACATACATATACCACATCTTCTTTATCCATTTATCTATGGATGAACACTTGATCTGCTTCCATAATGTGGCTATTGTAAATAAAGCTGCAATAAATATGGGGGTGCATATATCCTTTGGAAATAGTGTTTGCATATTATTTGAGTAGACACTCACTAGTACAATTAATGAGTCATGTGGTAATTCTATTTTTAATTTTTTGAGGAACTCCATACTGTTTTCCACAGTGGCTACACCAGCTTGCACTCCTACCAAACAGTGCATGATGGTTGCTTTTTTTCCACATCCTCGCCAACACCTGTTGTTTGTTGTCTTTTTGATTTTAGCCATTCTGACAGGTGTGGGGTTATATCTCCTTGTGGTTTTGATTTATATTTCCCTGACAAGGAGTGATGGCGAGCATCTTTTCATGTGTCTGTTGGCCATCTGGATGTCTTCTTTAGAGAAATGTCTGCTCATGTCCTGCTCATTTTTTTAAGTAGGTTTCACTCCCAGCATGGAGCCCAATGTGGGGCTTGAACTCACAACCCTGACATCAAGACCTGAGCTGAAATCAAGAGTAGGACACTTAACTGACTAGGCCACCGAGGCGCCCCAAAAGTGAAAAATAAATCAAAATAATTAAACTTTCAAATGCTGCTGTTTGTGTCTTCGTGTGTGTGTGTATGTGTGTGTGTATGTAAATTTGTGTAATTAATAATTTGAACTAATTCAAGCTTAAAACACACTGAGACCTTGGAGACACCCATGTACTAGTGGAGGAGGGGAGGGGAAAGGTGGATTCGGTGTTCTTTGTGCAGCTTTAAGCCTCAGAGACTGGCAGGATGTGAGCAGTGAACAATGATGGAGAGGCAGATATTGACATGAGGTGAGGAATGAGAAATGGGAAATGTAGTCTGACGTGCTGGAGGGATCATCAGATGGACCTGGGGTAGAAAAACAAGGGGGAATTTGCATGGAGGGAGAAGACTAGACCCAAGGTACAGTTTTGAAAGCCCCTTGAATGGATGCCCATGCTGGTGAAATGGAAGTAGAGGAGATTTTTTAGAAGGAAGAAGAAGGGTGAGGACAGACGCTTGTAGGGCTGCAGTGTTTAGGAGTAAGGTGGGTGAAGAGGATGTGGCTGGAGCAAGCGGAGAATGTTCTACGGAGACATTTGATACCAAGGGAGGAAAGACTGGGTTGGTCCAGTGTGTAGCCAGGTAAAGGGAAGGTATTTTTCAGGATGAGGAACTTTGAACATGTTTATGGACTAAGGGGAGGTACAGTTCATGAAGATGAAGAGGTTGAAAACACGGGAGAAAAGAGTTAATGGATGATAGATAAATGGAGACGGGGAAGTGAGGGGTTGAAAATACAGGAGAAAAGGTTTAATGGATGCAAGATTAATGAGAAGTATAAAGAACTTCATAAGTATAAAGAACTGAGATCATACCATCCACACTTTCAGATCACAATGCTATGAAGCTTGAAATCAACCACAGGAAAAAGTCTGGAAAACCTCCAAAAGCATGGAGGTTAAAGAACACCCTACTAACGAATGAGTGGGTCAACCAGGCAATTAGAGAAGAAATTAAAAAATATATGGAAACAAACGAAAATGAAAATACAACAATCCAAACG
The DNA here is from genome assembly GCF_027475565.1 of Acinonyx jubatus. Classification (NCBI taxonomy): domain Eukaryota; kingdom Metazoa; phylum Chordata; class Mammalia; order Carnivora; family Felidae; genus Acinonyx; species Acinonyx jubatus. The sequence continues at coordinate 11,675,777 of NC_069398.1, read as the reverse complement.
CTTTGGGACGCAGCGAAGGCAGTCCTGAGAGGAAAATACATTGCAATCCAGGCCTATCTCAAGAAACAAGAAAAATCCCAAATACAAAATCTAACAGCACACCTAAAGGAAATAGAAGCAGAACAGCAAAGGCAGCCTAAACCCAGCAGAAGAAGAGAAATAATAAAGATCAGAGCAGAAATAAACAATATAGAATCTAAAAAAACTGTAGAGCAGATCAACGAAACCAAGAGTTGGTTTTTTGAAAAAATAAACAAAATTGACAAACCTCTAGCCAGGCTTCTCAAAAAGAAAAGGGAGATGACCCAAATAGATACAATCATGAATGAAAATGGAATTATTACAACCAATCCTTCAGAGATACAAACAATTATCAGGGAATACTAGGAAAAATTATATGCCAACAAATTGCACAACCTGGAAGAAATGGACAAATTCCTGAATACCCACACTCTTCCAAAACTCAATCAGGAGGAAATAGAAAGCTTGAACAGACCCATAACCAGCGAAGAAATTGAATCGGTTATCAAAAATCTCCCAACGAATAAGAGTCCAGGACCAGATGGCTTCCCAGGGGAGTTCTACCAGACGTTTAAAGCAGAGATAATACCTATCCTTCTCAAGCTATTCCAAGAAATAGAAAGGGAAGGAAAACTTCCAGACTCATTCTATGAAGCCAGTATTACTTTGATTCCCAAACCAGACAGAGACCCAGTAAAAAAAGAGAACTACAGGCCAATATCCCTGATGAATATGGATGCAAAAATTCTCAATAAGATACTAGCAAATCGAATTCAATGGCATATAAAAAGAATTATTCACCATGATCAAGTGGGATTCATTCCTGGGATGCAGGGCTGGTTCAACATTCGCAAATCAATCAACGTGATACATCACATTAACAAAAAAAAAGAGAAGAACCATATGATCCTGTCAATCGATGCAGAAAAGGCCTTTGACAAAATCCAGCACCCTTTCTTAATAAAAACCCTCGAGAAAGTCGGGATAGAAGGAACATACTTAAAGATCATAAAAGCCATTTATGAAAAGCCCACAGCTAACATCATCCTCAATGGGGAAAAACTGAGAGCTTTTTCCCTGAGATCAGGAACATGACAGGGATGCCCACTCTCACCGCTGTTGTTTAACATAGTGCTGGAAGTGCTAGCATCAGCAATCAGACAACAAAAGGAAATCAAAGGCATCAAAATCGGCAAAGATGAAGTCAAGCTTTCACTTTTTGCAGATGACATGATACTATACATGGAAAATCCGATAGACTCCACCAAAAGTCTGCTAGAACTGATACATGAATTCAGCAAAGTTGCAGGATACAAAATCAATGTACAGAAATCAGTTGCATTCTTATACACTAACAATGAAGCAACAGAAAGACAAATAAAGAAACTGATCCCATTCACAATTGCACCAAGAAGCATAAAATACCTAGGAATAAATCTAACCAAAGATGTAAAGGATCTGTATCCTGAAAACTATAGAAAGCTTATGAAGGAAACTGAAGAAGATACAAAGAAATGGAAAAACATTCCATGCTCATGGATTGGAAGAATAAATATTGTCAAAATGTCAATACTACCCAAAGCTATCTACACATTCAATGCAATCCCAATCAAAATTGCACCAGCATTCTTCTCGAGACTAGAACAAGCAATCCTAAAATTCAGATGGAACTACAAAAGGCCCCGAACAGCCAAAGTAATTTTGAAGAAGACCAAAGTGGGAGGCATCATAATCCCAGACTTTAGCCTCTACTACAAAGCTGTCATCATCAAGACAGCATGGTATTGGCACAAAAACAGACACATAGACCAATGGAATAGAATAGAAACCCCAGAACTAGACCCACAAACGTATGGCCAACTCATCTTTGACAAAGCAGGAAAGAACATCCAATGGAAAAAAGACAGTCTCTTTAACAAATGGTGCTGGGAGAACTGGACAGCAACATGCAGAAGAGTGAAACTAGACCACTTTCTTACACCATTCACAAAAATAAACTCAAAATGGATAAAGGACCTGAATGTGAGACAGGAAACCATCAAAACCTTAGAGGAGAAAGCAGGAAAAGACCTCTCTGACCTCAGCCGTAGCAATCTCTTACTCGACACATCCCCAAAGGCAAGGGAATTAAAGGCAAAAGTGAATTACTGGGACCTTATGAAGATAAAAAGCTTCTGCACAGCAAAGGAAACAACCAACAAAACTAAAAGGCAACCAACGGAATGGGAAAAGATATTTGCAAATGACATATCGGACAAAGGGCTAGTATCCAAAATCTATAAAGAGCTCACCAAACTCCACACCCCAAAAACAAATAACCCAGTGAAGAAATGGGCAGAAAACATGAATAGACACTTCTGTAAAGAAGACATCTGGATGGCCAACAGGCACATGAAAAGATGTTCAGCGTCGCTCCTTATCAGGGAAATACAAATCAAAACCACACTCAGGTATCACCTCATGCCAGTCAGAGTGGCCAAAATGAACAAATCAGGAGACTATAGATGCTGGAGAGGATGTGGAGAAACGGGAACCCTCTTGCACTTTTGGTGGGAATGCAAATTGGTGCAGCCGCTCTGGAAAGCAGTGTGGAGGTTCCTCAGAAAATTAAAAATAGACCTACCCTATGACCCAGCAATAGCACTGCTAGGAATTTATCCAAGGGATACAGGAGTACTGATGCATAGGGGCACTTGTACTCCAATGTTTATAGCAGCACTCTCAACAATAGCCAAATTATGGAAAGAGCCTAAATGTCCATCAATCGATGAATGGATAAAGAAATTGGGGTTTATGTACACAATGGAATACTACGTGGCAATGAGAAAAAATGAAATATGGCCTTTTGTAGCAACGTGGATGGAACTGGAGAGTGTGATGCTAAGTGAAATAAGCCATACAGAGAAAGACAGATACCATATGGTTTCACTCTTATGTGGATCCTGAGAAACATAACAGGAACCCATGGGGGAGGGGAAGGAAAAAAAAAAAAAGAGGTTAGAGTGGGAGACAGCCAAAGCATAAGAGACTGTTAAAAACTGAGAACAAACTGAGGGTTGATGGGGGGTGGGAGGGAGGAGAGGGTGGGTGATGGGTATTGAGGAGGGCACCTTTTGGGATGAGCACTGGGTGTTGTATGGAAACAAAGTTGACAATAAATTTCATATAAAAAAAAAAAAGATTAATGAGAAGGGCTCCTAACAGAAGGACAGAGAAAAGAACAAGATCTGCAGGGGCTGTGGGGAGGGGACTGAACTTTGAGAGGTGGAGGGGCAGGTCTACCTCTGAGATGGAAAACACATTTTCAGGTGAATGGAAGTACAACGAGAGGGTTCACACGGGTGACTTGAGTTATTACTGTGAGATACACCTAACAGGAACAGCAGCCATCACTGCATGCCGGGTGCCTCTGAGTGCCAACTCAGGGCTAAGCACTTCACCCACTTCTCCTGTACCATCTCATTTATATTTCAACAATTTTGTGACATAGGAATTATTAAAACTCCCATTTTACAGATGAGGAAACTGAGGCTCACAGTAGCAAGTAAACCACAAATAAATGTCAAATGTGGCATGAGAAGCCAGATTTGCATTTTCTAGGGGCTCTGTTTTTAAACCCTTCATTAAATTGAGCAACTGCAATAACAACAACAAAACACGTACACACACACACACACACACACACACACACACACACACGCACCAGCTATCTGGTCTGGCAGATACAGGGTCCAGGATCCAGGAGACATGAGCTTTCTCTGGTTGGTTTAATCTCTTAAAATGTTTATTCAGGGTTCCAAGCCCACAAAATCTGATCCATAGGCCTGGGGAACGGCTTGGAATATGTATTTTCTTCAAGGTTTCATGTAGTTTTATTCTTATACGGTAACTAATTCAGTGTTCTGCACTTTGAGAAACCCAGAACCAGGGTTATATTACGCTAATGAGACTTTGCTAAATAAAATATTTCTCAGCAGGCCAGCTTTTGAGTTTGAAACATGAGTTTCTTCTAGGAGTTTGTTGATAGTGGAAGGTTTGTCTTCTTACCTGTTGAATGACCTTGGGGTCAAACTGGGGCAGATGATGGATGAAGAGTGTAGACCCTGATGTCCATGGTTCAAACAGGCACCCCAAGACAGCCAGAATCCAGCCTGGGTCCGAAATGCACCACAAGACATCAGATGTCTTCAGTTGTAGAAATTTCCTGCTAACTCCAAAATACAGTGACTTCAGCTAGGTGATCATGAGAATGTGATCAAGGGCTGGGGACTCTGATTTTCAGGGGTGACCCACCTCTCATTCTCAGTGCATGTGGTTTGAGTGGGCTCCAGACACACTCCCACCCCAGGTCCCTAAAGCATGCCAAATCCTATTTTCTGGTCATGTGTGATTTCAATGGGTTTAGTTATAATGATCCTTAAGGCTGGGAATTGACTCTGTTACTTATATAGTCCTAGGTAATGCTGGCAGCAATTTGGGCATAACAAGGGATAAGCCTTTCTTAGAAGAGCAACAAAACACATCAGATGGAGAGATAAAAACCTGATCCAGGGACTAGCTATGTCTGAAGCCAAACCCTGGAGTGCCCTGCCTCATGATCCAATAAATTCCTTTATTCACTTTTAGGCTTAAAGAGGTTGAGATTGGGCTTTCTGTCATTTATGATGGAGAAAGAGAGAGAGGGAGAGAGAGATAGAAATAAAGAGAGAGAAAGACCCCTAATTAATACCCCATCTTGGCAAGGACTGGAAACAATTATCCAATAGGCAATAATTAGAAAGCGGGGTGGGAAAGGTTTCTCATTTCTCTATCCTATCTTAGTGATTCTGAGGGATGTCTGTGTGCATAATTCCTTGAGAAAACACAATCCTCCCATAGCTATGGGAGCTTTACTAACTATTTATTATTAGTAATAGTTTACTATTTACTAAACTATGGCTTTGAGGAGCTTTACTATTAACAGGAGCTTTACTATTTACTATTAACTTTAATAAACAATCCACCCTCCCTCATCCCAGCCCTCTTAGGATTGTGGCTCACCCACAGAATACTACTAGCTGGGAAGACCTGTCTTCTCAGTTTCAGACCCAACTACCCACTGAACATCTCTTCTGCAGTGTCCCTCAGGCACCTCAAACCCAGCAGATCCTAACCCCTTCTGCTTCCCTTCATCTTGCAGCCACAGTGATCTTTTCAAAACACAAATCTGATCAGGTCTTTCCCTTGCTAAAATACATCCCATTACTCCAATACCTCTCCATCATCTGCCTAAAAAACTCTAAACTCTACACTAAGGCCCACAAGATCCTGAGCCCTGCTCACTGGTTCCCAACTCCTCCCATATGTCTCTTACCCCACACCCTGAGCACCAGCTATCCTCAAGTGTCTGTAGTTCTATAATGCTACTTTTAATATCTTTGTGCCTGTGCTCTTGTTATTCAGACTGCACAGAAAGCCTCTGCCTTCTTTCCACCCCTATTCCTCCAGAGTTTCGCTACTCAATTGCTACCATTGCAAACTGCTGCATCTGCACAGATAGTCACTGTCCACAAAAAGCCTTGTCTGCCCTCTGGTCTGGTTAATAAGTTAGAAATTATATAGAACTTGATCTGGTGTGAATATTACTATCTGAGGTAGGGACAGATGGGAGAAGAGGCTCAGTTAAACGTTGATTAAGTGATTAACCCAAGGCTACACCTTCAGCCTCTATGACTGTTTGTTCTAGGTTAGGGGGAGTGGCATGTTGTGGCTTGGTTCCAGGTATTCTTTTTCCTGAGAGCTCACGACTGGGTAACTCCAAGTTTCATGTGTTCATAACTGGGAAGAGGAAAGGACCTGCCACTTCAGGTGGCATTGTTCAAACATTGTGTCTTTTACCACCAAACCCTGAGTCAATTGAGAGGGACACAATGGCTTGTCATTTGTGTGGTTTGCTGAATGCGGGCACACATTTCCTACACACCTCTTGTTAAGGTGCTCAGGCAGGACCTAAATGTGCCTCCTTTGTCATCAGAGGCCTCTGTCAGCAAACCGTTAGCATTCCAAGTGTCTACATCTCAAGACTCTCAGGAGTCTGAACCAAAGAGCCCAGAGGGAAGAAACAGGATGGAGTCAATTCTACTTAGAGCTCTTTTCCCAACACACGTGTGCTCACACACACACATGCACACATACACACACCACCCCAGATCTGTGGCCCAGCATCTAAGTCAATGCCTTCTTTCCTACCATGAAGGCAGAGAGGATCGCAAGGCAAGTCCATGACTGTGTTTCGCCATCTTGGGAAGGCCTGTTGTCCCACTGGTGAAGAAGATGGCCATTGGGTCCAGCGTCTTTGACTTAATACAGGTGTGATCTGGGGATGCTGATCTGCAAAGGGATTCAGTACAAAAGGGGAGAAGTCATGTTTCCTGCTTTGGGATCCCTGGGGATCCAATATGAGGGGCTTGGAGTCAGAAAAATGGAGGTTTACAACACTGGAGGAAAAACCAGTTCTCCTTGTATTAAGAATCAAACGGAATTTGTGAGTGACTTGGATAAGTAGACTGACATTTATTCATTTACAAAAGGGGGGAAATATAGTGGAATATTTTTAACGTAACAAACATTGAAATAGCACTTACTATCTTTCAGGCACTGCTCTAAGTGACTTACAAATAAGAACTCAGTCAATCTTCAGAGCAACCCTAAAAGAGAAGTACTGCTTTTATTGTGCCCATTTTGTGGAGGAGGAAACTGAGGCTCAGAAAGGTTACATTACTTGCCTGAAGACATTTGGCCAGCATGTGGCACAGCCAGGATTCAAATTCAGTCTGATCCACAGACTGTGCTCTTAACCACACTGCTAAGCTTGTTTTTTTTTTTTTTATATGAAGTAGCTTTATAGGAATTTAACCCCATAATCTTGGCTATGAGGGGCAGGGAAAAGAAAATGAGGGAGAGTAAAAGAAACATAAATGCACATCTGTCCTGGTGTAAACTTGAGATGGTAGGTAAGCCTGGAGTCCCCCCGGTGTGCCTTGATTCTTGGGGGCTTCAGAATTGACAGTTTCTCCTTTGGGTCTATGCTTATAAATGCCAATTCCCTATGGTGTTCAATCATAGTAACTGCAAATGATCCCAAGGCTGCCAGTAACACCAACTCTTGCTGAGAAATGGTACCATATTGACTTTTGGCAATTTAAGGGAATCTAAAGAATATCCTTTTTTAAATCTTTTTATTTTAAAGAGAGAGAGAGACAGAGAAACAGAGAATCTTAAGTAGGCTTCGCATTCAACACAGAGCCCAATGCGGAGCTCAGTACCACAATCCTGGGATCATGACCTGAGCTGATATCAGGTTAGATGCTCAACTGTCTGGGTCACCCAGGCACCCCAAGAATATTCTTTATTTAAGCCATTTTCTTTTAGTTCTCTGACTTTAAAATCCAGTGTAAGATGTGACTTCAGCCTAATATTTGCTTTTTGAGGCTGAAGTAAAGAACTTTAAAAACTGAGGGGTTACTTTAAGAAAACAAACACAGCATGGTTTTCAGGTGATAGAAAAAATGTCTAAAGGTTTACAGAATCAGAGTTGTTGGTGGAAGGGGTCTTTCTTACTTCCAACACTTCCCTAACTTTCCCTGGGAGGTGTCCTTAAAGCTATGCAGCACCTGAGAGATGGAAATTGTTTGTTCCCCCAGCTGACTACCAGCCACAGCCTCAATTTTTCTTGCAGTCTCAAGTTTCCCTTAAAAATTCATCTTATACGTTCATTCAACCTCTTCATATATTTGTTTGTTATATAAAAATAATATTTCAGATTCCCTACCTACAAGGAAGATTCAACACAATAACTCTCTGACTCATCTCATTTGCACTAAAGTGTTTAGACTGTAGTGACAGAGGCATAGAAGTTCAATACTCTTATTTTACAAACAAAGCAATTGCATCCAAGAGAGGGGAAGGAACCAGCCCAGGGTCACAAAACAAATCGGGGGCACAGCTGGGAAGAGAAGTCTTCTGGCATCAGTCCAGGTGACCTTCTCCCACTGAATGTTTGTCTACCAGCACTTGGGAGTGAATGGTCTTCTCTTGCCCTTCCTTAGAAAACACATTCAACAGATCTGAAACTTACTTAATCAGCGATCGGAAGTCCAGCCACCCGTGACGGCTATGATCAGACACCAGGAGCTTTGTTTTCAGAGCAGGACACTCAGAAACTAGGGAATCCACCTCTGGGGCAAGGGTATCTGTGGTCATGATGCCCTGGGCTTTAGACACTTGTAATCGGTAGAGAATGTCCTTGGCTTTCATCTGGGTGGTTCCTGGCATGAAGATTATTCCTGGGGATGAAAAAAGGAACTTTTGGGTTTCAGGCCTGGCTTATCTGCATAGAAATCTGCTAGCTTCTTGCTGTGCAAAGTATGGTCCATGGACCAGTACCATCAGCACCACAAAAATCTCATGCCCCATCCCAAACTACTGAATCAGAATTTGCACTTTAAGAAACCCTCCAAGGGATTCCTATGTATATTGAAATTTGAAAAGCCTGACCTAACCTTCTTCTACTCTAGGTGGATCAAGCCAATAGACAGGTGAATCCTACTTTAGGACTGGGACTACAGACTATGGACACAAGTAGTACAGTGTATTTGACACCAGGTTTAGCTGTATCCCTGCCTCCATTTTTCTCCTCTCACTTCCTCCTCTTTCAGTCCCTTGTGTCATCTTGAATCTCCTCTCTTTTCTTCATTCCTCATACCCAAATTTAACTACATTATCCTTTTAACTTTCCTACACTCCCTTCCATCTTCCATCACCAACAGTTAGTTCAGGTCTTTGTGTGCCTCTACTGGGTTCTAATCTCTCCACCAGATGGCTCATCCTGAATCTTGCTACTACCTACCTTCCATTTTATTACCTGTTCAGGTTCCACAGAACACTGACTTCCCCCTCTGCTTTTCTTCTCTTCACCAGCCCCTGTGCCCTCTCTCCAGGAAAGCACCATACTCTGAACACCCAACAGTGAAGGCACTGCCCACCCTCCACCTTTTCCTCTTACAAATCTATTCCCTATTTCAAGATGCCTATTCTTCACACAGACTTCTCCTGACTCTAAGTTTTTGCATGTCTTATGCCCATTCTTGGACTCTCCTTCCTTTGCTTCTATTCTTCTTTTATTCTATCCCAGAGCACTCAGCTCTTGTCTTGGATTTCCCATGTGCCATCTCTCAGCTCTACAGATGACATGGCTTCTCTGTACTCTCTCTGCTGTTGCTGTTAATTCTTGATTCCACATGACCTTGATGGATTAATGTAGGATTTTATTTGTGAGGAAATACATGACCATGCATTTTAAAGCAATTAAAAAAAAATTCTGGAGTCCCACACCAATTCTACATTATATAGATACATAAATATGCAATTAAAAGGGGGAAGGGAAATCTCCACAGAATAAATGTGGAGGGAATAACACAATTAGAAAATTCTCATATAAAACCACCATAATAATATTCAATTCAATCAAGAATAATCAATGGATTCTCATGTAATAGGGTGAAAGACAGTTGGGGAACAGGATATTCACACAGTCTCAAAAGTATTACAGTACAGATTACTTAACAATTACAAAGGGAAATTGTGCCTTACAAAAGTGTTTGTAAATAATATCATCGATGATAGGACAAACCGACTTCATGTATCTCCTGATGTAAAGCACTGAGATAAGCATGTTGTCTTTTTAGTACTCCTACTAAAAATGTTTATCTGAATATAATCTTGAAAAAAGAGTCAGAAATACAAATTTTGTGGGACCTTCTGAAAAACAACTGGCTTAGACATTTCCAAGATGTTGTCATGCAGAAAAGTTTAGATTAACGGAGATTGAGGAGACCTTACAATGTAATGCATTGCATGACCTTCTATCAGATTTTGGACTTAAACAAACAAAAAATGGGTATAAAATTGAAGAATTTCATGAAGAATGACAATTGAAGAATTCTGGCCACGGATATATATTATATCAAAGTTATACTTCTTGTGTGATAACTCTGTTGTGGTTATGTGAGGAGAATGTCATGGATCATAGCAGATGCATGCTCCAGGGTTTACGGGTGTTTATCTGGTGTTTATGGATGCCACAATGTCTGCAACTGATACTTAAATGTCTCAGTGTGGGAGGGGAGCAAAATGTTAACAATTGATGTTTTTTTTTTTAAAAATGAAGCTGTGCAAGAGAAAGTGTGTGTGTGTGTGTGTGTGTGTGTGTGTGTGTGTTTATGTGTCTGTGTCTGTGTATGAATTAGAGAGTGATGACATTGTGTTTGAGGGTGTATAAGTTGAGGAAGACAGTGAGAAGTAGCAAACGAATATTTGAAGGAGTCTGAGAAAGAAAAAGACTATGAAGAATAAGAAAAAAGGGCAGGGAAATGTTAATATTTCAGGACCCATTGGCTCCAGGCTAGACCTAAAGTCTGTTGGGGTCTCTTTGGGTCACTGACCTGCTCGGATGCAGCCTATGACCACCAGCCACCACTCGGGCACTCGAGGCAGGATCAAGGCTAGACGGTCTCCCTGCTGCAGGCCGCAGGTCTGGGTGAAGACGTTGGCTGCACGGCGGGATAAGTCTGTCATCTCTCTGAAACTCCACTTCACTTCATCACCTTGATTATTCACCCACCACAGGGCTGGTTTTGGACCTCTCTTGCCCTCCTGGTCAAGATCATACATCATGTGTTATTTCCTATGTTAAAGGAAAAGGGCACTTATTTGGCCAGCCCACTACCTTAGCTACATGAAAATGTAGCTCAAGAACTGAGATCCAATTTTAAAGCATTTATAGAATGAAGGGAAGTGATCCAACCAACTTCTTCTGGTCTACTGTAACTACCTCCTCTCAAGTCACATAAAACCAGGAATAGTTCCATGTTACCTATTAAAACCTTAAAATTGCATTCCCCATGTGTCTGTCTTAGTTCCACATAGATGGTATGTTTCCTCTGTGCTTCAGTTTTATCATCTATGAAATGGGTACAATACTACCTAGAAAGTAGTAAAGTTTAAATTAGTTATTTAAAGAGGTGAAATGTATATGATAGTGCCTGGGAACATAGTAGGTACTCAATGAAATTATTATCATTATTGGGGCACTTGGGTGGCTCAGTCAGTTGAGCGCCCGACTTCGGCTCAGGTCATGATCTCATGGTTCATGAGTTGGAACCCGGTATTAGGCTCACTGCTATCAGCGCACAACTGGCTGCTTCAGATGCTCTGTCTCCCTCTCTCTCTGCTCCTCCCCAACATGTACTCTCTCTCTCTCTCTCTGTGTCTCTCTCTCTCTCTCAAAAACAAACATTAAAATAAATTACTATCATTATTACCACTATTACAACAAAAGAAGAGACTAATTTAATTCCTGAATATTTGGGGGAATTTATTTTTAAAATTAACGTACCTCTGGAGGTGAAATAAGCAAGAAGGCAGACCTGGGAGCTCCAAGGTCGCCCTTGTTTCCTCACAGAAACGTCAAGTAAACAACAGACTACAATAGCTGTGTAGAAACTCTAGAAATAGTCAAGGATCTGCAGCAAATTAATGCCCAAACAATAAAAAATCCCTATTTTAAATGGTAAGAAATTCTAGGTTGTTTTCTGCTGCTTACCCTTGTCCCATCCCCTCTCTTGTGTTGTACAGTATGGTCAGGAGGAAGCCACCCAATTTGCAGCCCCTGCCTTGGAATTCGTTTCAGTATTCTGCCCTGTGTGGAGGCTGCCTGAGAGACTGGTTTCTGCCTCATCTGAATCAGAGCTCAGATAGGAATTGTGACATAGTTTGAATATCAGACTGGAGGTGGGTGAAAGCAGTGGCCGATGCCACACTGAGTGGAAACTGTAGAACTGTGGCCACCTCGGAGGGAGACTACAGGCAGAGGAGGACAATAAAACATTTGAGCCCCAAGAAGAAGCAGATATGAGACTTTTAATGCAATTGAAACATATAAAAGCAGTATCATGTCTGGGAAATTTGAGAAAAAAACACACATGCAGGCCTAGGAAAGACACATGCCCAAGACCTGAAGATCTAAGAAGACCTTAAGTTTTCATACTGGTCAGATTACTGGAGGGCTTTCTCTGCATGAAGTTAGGCTGCAAAGACAGACAGAGGTGGCTACTTTTTTCAAATGTCCAGTTTTCAACAACAGATCACAAGGCCATGTTGCCCATTCAAAGGAACAAAACAAATTTCCAGAAACTTACCCTAAAGGGACACAGGTTTCAGTTATTAGACAGACACTTTAAAATGATCGTCTTAACTATCCTGAAAGTGCTGAAGGAAAACAGACAAAGAACCAAAGCAAATCAGAAAAGCAATATGTGAACACAATGAGAATACCAACAGAGATAGAAATTATAAAAGAGAACCAAACAGAAACTGCAGATCTGAAAAATACAATAACTGAATTGAAAACTTTACGAGAAGGATTCAACAGCAGATCCAAGCAGGAAGAAGAAAGAGTCAGTAAACTTGAACACAAGTCATTTTAAATTATGGAGTCAGAGAAGCAAAGAGAAAAAAAAACAATAAAGAAAAGTAAACAGAGCCCAAAGCACATAGTATACAAACAAGCAGAGCAACATACACATTATGGGAGTCCTAGAAGAAGAGACAAAAGGAGCCATCAGCTTATTTGAAGAAACAATGGCTGAAAAAAAGCAAAACCTTATTTGTATTAAATACAAATTTATATAGTAGTGTTCATTCATTCATTCGTTCATTCATTCATTACATGGATGTACAAATACAAGAGGCTCAAACAATTCCAAGAAAACCCAGAGAGATCCATACCGAGACACATAATCAAACGAAAAAGCCAAAGACAGAATCCTGAAAGCAGCAAAAAAAAAAAAAAAAAAAAAAAAGTGACTCATCATGCATAAGGAATCCTCAATAAGATTATTAGTGGCAGGCCAGAAGACCCACCAAATAAGTGGGATTACATATTTGACGTGATGGGTAAAAAGGTGTCAATCAACAACTTCTATATTTGGCAATCCCCATGAAAATAACACCAGCATTCTTCAGAGAGCTAGGACAAAAATCCTAAAATTTTTATGGAACCAGGAAAGACACCAAATAGCCAAAGCAATCCTGAAAAAGAAAACCAAAACTGGAGGTATCACAATCCCAGACTTCAAAATGTATTACAAATCTGTAATCATCAAGACAGTATGGTACTGGCACTAAAACAGACACCCAGATCAATTGAATGCAATAGAAAACCTAAAAATGGACCCACAAACATATGGCCAACTAATCTTTGACAAAGCAGGAAAGTATATCCAAGGGAAAAAAGACAATCTCTTCAGCAAATGTTGCTGGGAAAACTGGACAGTGACATGCAGAAAAATGAACCTGGACCACTTTTGTACACCATACACAAAACTAAACTCAAAATGGATAAAAGACCCAAACATAAGACAGGAAGCCATCAAAATCCTCAAGGAGAAAGCAGGCAAAAACCTTTTTGACCTCAGTCACAGCAACTTCTTACTCAACATGTCTCCAGAGGCAAGGGAAACAAAAACAAAAATGAACTATTGGGAACTCATCAAAATAAAAAGCTTCTGCACAGTGAAGGAAACAACCAGCAAAACTAAAAGGCAACTGACAGAATGGGAGAAGATATTTGCAAATGACATATCAGATAAAGGGTTAGTATCCAAAATCTATAAAGAACTTCTCAAACTCAACACCCAAAAAACAAATAATCTAGTGAAGAAATGGGCAAAAGACATGAATAGACACTTTTCCAAAGAAGACATCCAGATGGCCAGCAGACACATGAAAAAATGCTCAACATCACTCATCATCAGGGAAATACAAATCAAAACCACAATGAGATACCACCTCACACCTGTCAGAAGGGCTAACATTAACAACTCAGGCAACAACAGATGTTGGTGAGGATGTGGAGAAAGAGGATCTCTTTCGCACTGCTGGTGGGAATCCAAACTGGTGCAGCCACTCTGGAAAACAGTCTGGAGGTTCCTCAAAAAATTAAAAATAGAACTACACTACAACCCAGTCATTGCACTACTAGGTATTTATCCAAGGGATATAGGTGTTTTGAAAGGGCACATGCACCCCAATGTTTACAGTAGTGCTATGAACAATAGCCAAAGTATGGAAAGAGCCCAAATGTCCATTGATGGATGAATGGATAAAGAAGATGTGGTATATATATATACACACACACAATGGAGTATTACTTGGCAATCAAAAAGAATGAAATCTTGTCATTTGCAATTACATGGATAGAACTAGAGAGTATTATGCTAAGTGAAATTAGCCAGTCATAGAAAGACAAATATCATATGACTTCACTCATATGATGATTTAAGATTCAAAACAGATGAACAAAAGGAAGGGAAGCAAAAACAATACAAAAACAGGGAGGGGGCAAAACATAAGAGATTCTTAAATATAGAGACAAACAAAAAATTGCTGGAGGGGCTGTGGGAGGGGGGATGGGCTAAATGTGTAAGGGGCATTAAGGAATCTACTCCTGAAATCGATGCGCTATTTGTTAACTAACTTGAATGTAAATTTAAAAATAATTAATTAATTTAAAAAAAGAAGAAATTCTCTATTTGGCAAAACTGTCCTTCAAAAATGAGGGAGAAATTAGGTCATTGTCAGATAAACAAAAATTGAGGGAGTTCATTATGGTTAAACTTTGTCTATAAGAAATACTAAAAGGGGACACCTGGGTGGCTCAATTGGTTAAGCAAACAATTTTGGCTCAGGTCATGATGTCACAGTCCATGAGTTTGAGCCCTGAGTCAGGCTCTGTGCTGACAGCTCAGAGCCTGGAGCCTACTTCAGATTCTGTGTCTCCCTCTCACTTTTCCCCGCCCCTGCTCGTACTCTGTCTCTCTCTCTCTCTCAAAAATAAAACATTAAAACATTTTTTAATTAAAAAAAAAAAGCCTAAAAGGAGTCCAATTTGAAATAAAAGGATGTTACAGAGTAGCCTGAATACAAAAACATAAAGTTCTTTGATAAAATACATGGACAAATATAAAAACAAGTATTATTATAATTTTGATTTGAAACTCCATTTTTTATTCTTTCACAGTATTTAAAAGACAAAAGCATAAAAAATAATTATAAGTCTATGTTAATGAGTACACAATATATAAATATCTAATTTGTGATATCAATAAAACAACATGGGGAGGTAAGAGGGAGCTGGAAAAAATTAGGATTTCTGTATGCAAATAAAGTTGTTACTAGTTTAAAATAGATTGTTATAACTTTAGGATGTTATATGTACTCCTCATAATAAGCACAGAAATTATCTACAGTATATATACAAAAGGAAATGAGAAGGGACTGAAGGCATATTACAAAAAAATTAACTAAAGACAAAGAAAGGCAGTAAGGGAGGAAATGAGGAACCAAAAGCTATGACATCAAGAAAACAATTAACAATATAGCAATAGTAAGTTCTTCCTTATCAGCAATAACTTTAAATGGATGTGCACTAAACTCCCCAGTCTAAAGACATAAACTGGCAGAATGTATTAAAAATGAAAAAAGAATCCAACTATATTCTGTCTACAAAATTGCTATTTCCACATGATAGATTATGATAAAACCATCAAACAACTTGCAGAAATTGTTTTGGAATAATAATTTCACAATACAATATTAATTAAAAAGAGCAAAACCATATTTACATTATAATCCAAATGTATATAGTAGTAACCATTCATTTGTTCAATTAATATATATATATATTTTTCAATATATGAAATTTATTGTCAAATTGGTTTCCATACAACACCCAGTGCTCATCCCAAAAGGTGCCCTCCTCAATACGCATCACCCACCCCTCCTCTCCCTCCCACCCCCCATCAACCCTCAGTTTGTTCTCAGTTCATTTGTTCAATTAATATATATTTACTAAATTCTCATTATTTGTTAGGGACTATTCTTAGACCAAAGGATACAATGGGGAACAAGACATACATGTACATACATGGTTTTAATATTTTTTGCCAATTTTCATTTTCTTGTTTAAATACACTTTCTTATTTTCCCCCAAACTTTCTATAATGAGCATGTTTTTTAAAAAGATTTCATTTTTTAAGCTAATTTATTTATTTTGAGAGAGACAGAGACAAAGAGAGACAGAGACAGAGAAAGAGAGACAGAGACAGAGAGAGCACAAATGGGGGAGGGGCAGAGAGAGAGGGAGAGAGAGAGAGAATCCCAAACAGGCTCTGCACTGTCATTGGGGAGCCCGAGGTAGGGTTCAGACTCACAAACTGTGAGATCATGATCTGAGCCAAAGTTGGACACTTAACTGACTGAGCCACCCAGGCACCCCAAAAGATTTCACTTTTAAAAAATTAATTTCCAAAAACTGTCCAGAGTAAAAGTTCAGGCAATGCAGAATCTTATGAACAGAAACATTTCTTATAAATAGAAAAATGTCTTCAAATATCTCTTCACATTTTCACTCTCTGAAGGTCAGCACTGATAATTATCTGGCGTATATTCTTCCAGCAATCTTTTTCCACATATGTGCAAACATGATCCTACCACCTTTGTCCCATATGATCGGAACAAAAGAGTGTATCTCACTTGAGAAAAGATAAGATTAATATATATGTATATGCATATGTAAGTATTCAGATCTATGAAAAAAGCAGTGCTATGAAAACGTTCTTGCCCAACAGATGGAAGAATATTAGCAAGTGTAATCACTAGTTATGCACTGCTTATATAAAGGGAGCAGAGTATGTAATATTCTTGTAGGGGGTGCCTGGGTGGCTCAGTCAGTTAAGCATCCGACTTCAGCTCAGGTCACGATCTCGCGGTCCGTGAGTTCGAGCCCGGCGTCAGGCTCTGGGCTGATGGCTCAGAGCCTGGAGCCTGTTTCAGATTCTGTGTCTCCCTCTCTCTGCCCCTCCCCTGTTCATGCTCTGTCTCTCTCTGTCTCAAAAATAAATAAACGTTAAAAAAAATTTTTTTTTAAAAATAATATTCTTGTAGGAGTTTGAAAAATGATGGAAAAGCTTGTGTATCAAGGTGGAAAACATTTGCTGCTCGGAACTCAGTGTTTTAGACCTTACCTTTGCAACTTGAAGAAGATACTGCTTAAATAATTATAGATTTTTGTGTTAAAGATTAACCTGATAATGTGATATTGAGATAAAACTGTTTTCAAGAAGAGAAAAAGAGCTCCTAAACTTAGATTTGAAATTTAAATTTTTATGAGATAAAGTTTGAAGCCAAAGGAAATTGAGAAACAGTTTCAAAACATAAAATGTTTATGGGGCTCCTGGGTGGCTCAGTTGGTTAAGTGACTGACTTCAGCTCAGGTCATGATTTCATGGTTTGAGTTTGAGCCCCATATCTGGCTCTGTGTAGACAGCCTGGAGATTGGGATTCTGCCTCCCTCTCTCTCTCTGCCCCTCCCCTGCTTGTACTCTCTCTTTCTCAAAATAAATAAATAAACTTAAAAAAAAGAAATCAGATAAAAAAGGGCACATCCTGCATTATTCCATTTCTATGAAACTCTAGGAAAGAGAAATATAATCTGCAAGGCAGCAGATCAGTGGTTCCCTGGGGCTCAGAGTGGGAGTAGGGACCAAGAAAAAACAAAAGGAAACTTCTTAGATGATGGAAATGTTCTAAAACTCAAACTTTACACTAAAAAGGTGTGCATTTTATTCTATGTCAATTACATATCAACATAGTTACTCTTTGCTAATACCTAACTAAAATATAATTTGAAGAAGGAAAATTGGAAAAGTTTGCGAGATCAAGCCCCATGTTGGGCTCTACATTGACAGCTTGGAGCCTGCTTACGATTCTCTCTTCCTCTCCTCTCTCTCTCACTCTCTCTCTCTGTTCCCTGTTCCTCCCCTGATCATGCACTCTCTTTCTCTCTCAAAATAAATTATATATATCTACACATACATATACATAAATATATAAGAGTTTATGGCCTATAGAAAAAATTTGCCTCAGTCTTATTTCCAATGAATTTTAAGTTGAAATTCAAAGAGTTCTGTAAATTAATGATAGAATATGATAGACTAATAGAATTTATATCCTAACTGACATAGATAGAACACTTTACCCAATGATGATATAATTCTAATTCTTTTCCATTGCATTTGGAACATTTATCAATCTCAAGAAATCTCAAAAGTTTAAAACAGAGTACATTTTCTAACCACAGTGGAATTAAGCTAGGAATCATTAACAATAAGATAATGAGAAAACCATCCCCAACTATCTGCAAACTAACTAGTACACTTCTATATAATCTAGAGGTCAGAGAAGGATCAAAAAGGCAAATAGAAACTATTTCCAACAGAATGATAATAAAATACAACATGTCAAAATTTGTGTGGTGCACCTAAAAGGAATGCTTACTGGAAAATATATACTTTTAAATACATACATTAGAAAAGAAGGCAGGCCAACAAGTAAGAACATAAATTTGCATCAAGAAGCTGAGAAAGGAAAAGCCAATCAAATCAAAGGAAAGTAGGAAGAAGGTAATAATAAAGATAAGAGCATGCATCCGTGGAATGGAAAATAAATATGCAATTGAGAATATCAGTAAAGCCAAAGCTGGTTTTGAGAAGATGTATCAGATTGATAAACTCTTAGAAAGACTTACCCAGGGAAAAAAAGAAAAATAACATAGTAATGATATTAGGAATGAAAAAGTGCACACAAATGCAATTCTTACAGACATTAAAATAGCAACAAGAGAAAATTATGAATAATTTTATGCCAATAAATATGACAATTTGGATGAAATTAACAAATTACTAAAAAAGCAACTTGCTAAAACTGATAGAATCAAAATCTTTTTTTAAAATTTTATTTTCTATTTTTTTAAATTTACATCCAAATTAGTTAGCATATAGTGCGACAATGATTTCAGGAGTAGATTCCTTAGTGCCCCTTACCCATTTAGCCCATCCCCCCTCCCACAACCCCTCCAGTAACCCTCTGTTTGTTCTCCATATTTATGAGTCTCTTCTGTTTTGTCCCCCTCCCTGTTTTTATATTACTTTTGTTTCCCTTCCCTTATGTTCATTTGTTTTGTCTCTTAAAGTCTTCATATGAGTGAAACTATATGATTTTTGTCTTTCTCTGACTAATTTCACTTAGCATAATACCTTCCAGTTCCATCCACGTAGTTGCAAATGGCAAGATTTCATTCTTTTTGATTGCCAAGTAAATACTCCATTGTATATATATACCACATTTTCTTTATCCATTCATCCATCGATGGACATTTGGGCTCTTTCTATACTTTGGTTATTGTTGATAGTGCTGCTATAAACATGGGGTTGCATGTGTCCCTTTGAAACAGCACACCTGTATCCTGTGGATAAATGCCTAGTAGTGCAACAGCTGGGTCATAGGGTAGTTCTATTTTCAGTTTTTTGAGGAAACTTCATACTGTTCTCCAGAGTGGCTGCACCAGTTTGCATTCCCACCAACAATGCAAAAGAGATCCTCTTTCTCCACACCCTTGCCAACATCTGTTGTTACCTGAGCTGTTAATGTTAGCCATTCTAACAGGTGTAAGGTGGTATTTCATTGTGGTTTTGATTTGTATTTCCCTGATGATGAATGATATTGAGCATTTTTTCATGTGTCTGCTGGCCATCTGGATGTCTTCTTTGGAAAAGTGTCTATTCATGTCTTTTGCCCATTTCTTCACTGGATTATTTGTTTTTTGGGTGTTGAGTTTGAGAAGTTCTTTATAGATTTTGGATACTAACCCTTTATCTGATATGTCATTTGCAAATATCTTCTCCCATTCTGTCGGTTGCCTTTGAGTATTGCTGATTGTTTCCTTCGCTGTGCAGAAGGTTTTTATTTTTATTTATTTATTTATTTATTTATTTATTTATTTATTTATTTTTTAATGTTTTTATTTATTTTTGAGACAGAGAGAGACAGAGCATGATCAGGGGAGGGGCAGAGAGAGAGGGAGAGACAGAATCTGAAGCAGGCTCCAGGCTCTGAGCTGCCAGCACACAGCCCGACGCGGGGCTCAAACTCATGGACTGTGAGATCATGACCTGAGCTGAAGTTGGACGCTTAACCAACTGAGCCACCCAGGCACCCCAGAAGCTTTTTATTTTGATGAAGTCCCAGTAGTTCGTTTTTGCTTTTGTCTCCCTTGCCTCTGGAGATGTGCTGAGTAAGAAGTTGCTGTGGCCAAGATCAAAAAACCATATAATACCAAGGAATAAATCTTTAAAAAAAAATTTTTTTTACACTTATTTAATTTTTGAGAGACATAGAGAGAGCACAAGTTGGGGAGGGGCAGAGAGAGAAGGAGACACAGAATCCAAAGCAGGCTCCAGGCTCCGAGCTGTCAGCACAGAGCCCGATGTGGGGCTCGAACTCACAAACTATGAGATCATGACCTGAGCCGAAGTTGGAGCTTAACAGACAGAGCCACCCAGGTACCCCAGAATAAATCTAACCAAACAGGTAAACAGTCTATATGCTGAAAACTATAGAAACTTTATGAAAGAAAGTGAAGAAGACACAAAAAAAATGGAAAAAGATTCCATGCTCCTGGATAGGAAGAACAAATATTGTTAAGATGTCAATACTACCCAAAGCAATCTACATATTCAATGCAATCCCTATCAAAATAACACCAGTATTCTTCACAGAGCTAGAACAAATAATTCTCAAATTTGTATGGAACCAGAAAAGACCCTGAATAGCCAAAGTAATCTTGAAAAAGAAAACCATAGCAAGAGGCATCACAATCCCAGACTTCAAGCTATACTAAAAGCTGTAACCATCAAGACAGTATGGTACTGGCACAAAAACAGACACTCAGATCAATGGAACAGAATAGAGAACCCAGAAAAGGACCCACAAATGTATGGCCAACTAATCTTTGACAAAGCAGGAAAGAGTATCCAATGGAATAAAGACAGTCTCTTCAGCAAGTGGTGCTGGGAAAACTGGACAGAGACATGCAGAAGAATGAACCTGGACCACTTTCTTACACCACACACAAAAAATAAACTCAAAATGAATGAAAGACCTAAATGTTAGACAGGAAGCCATCAAAATCCTTGAGCAGAAAGCAGGCAAAAACCTCTTTGATCAAAATGTTATTTTTAAAGTTTATTTTCTGAGAGAGAGTATGTGAGTGGGAGAGGGGCAGAGAGAGAGAGAGAGAGAGAGAGAGAGAAGGACAGAGGATCTAAAGCAGGTTCTGTGCTGACAGCAGAGAGCATGATGTGAGGTCCAAACTCATGAACTGCAAGACCATGACCTGAGCTTAAGTCGGACACTTAACTGACTGAGTCACCCATGTGCCCCTAGAATCAAAATCTTAATAACCTTGTATCTATTAAAGAAATTAAATCCATTACTAAGAGCTTCCCTACAATGAAAACCCCATATTTTATGCCTAAAAGTTTTGGTATGCATTCTAGTGTGTTAAGAATTTGACTTGAAAAACGGATGCTTTTAGATAAGCTGGGATAATCTTGTTTTTATACCAGCAGTTGGAAACTCAGAGGTTACAGGGGACAGGCAAGTAAAATAAATGAGAGAAGCCTGCCATGTTCCTCTGGGGTAAACTGGAGAGCCATGAGTCTCTCAACAGGGAGCAACCATTCAACTCTACCGACTGCTGCAGTAGAGGAATGCTTGTTTAGTATTATGAGAAATGACTTTACAAAA
Source organism: Acinonyx jubatus (assembly GCF_027475565.1). Lineage (NCBI taxonomy): Eukaryota > Metazoa > Chordata > Mammalia > Carnivora > Felidae > Acinonyx > Acinonyx jubatus. The sequence continues at coordinate 11,654,012 of NC_069398.1, read as the reverse complement.
GAAGCGCCAAAGACTGATTCTGGTTTCTGTACTCTGGATTTCTCCACATGAAGCCACCCTGTGCCAAAGCCTCCCTTCTTCCCATGTACATATTTACAACACATCCACGAGAAAGTTAATGGTTCATTGCTAAAATACAACCAAGTTAGGGCCACTAACATTGCTGACCTTGTGCTGGTTGTGCTGCTGCTCAGGGTGCATGCATTCAAATTCATTCAACAACTGGTTGAATGTACCAGCATGTTCTACATGCTGGGGATACAACAGTTAACATAACAGTAAAAATTCCCCTAGCTCATGGAACTGACATTCCAGTGCCAAAGACACTATATGTGTATTAGAATTATAAAAGATAAACACTTTTTTGTGAATATCATGAAGGATTCCTATATGGGATGCTGGGACAAAAGTCTAATAGTTTAAAAAGAACACAAAGGCCCTTTTAAACTGTACCAGTCCTCGGATTGTTATTAATTTCTTACGTAAAAGTACAGAATTAAATTCAGGAGCCACTAAACACAGACTCGCTGACTCAGAGAAATCTCAGCAGATCTGACTGTTAAATGTTAAGGAACTTGGAATGTTTGGCAGCACATAATTTATTTGGGCAAATATTATGGGACAAAGAGCCAGGCAATGTGGGCAAGGGCATTCAGCTGTTGTTGTTTTTTATGCTTTGTGATTAACTGTGAGGAATCAGCTTAGGAATTCTCTGAGTCTGCACTGATGGCATGAAGAATTAGAAAGCTATAGCATGTACACACCCAAGTTTAGGTAAACTTGAGTAGATAAATAAGATTAGGTAAAGTGGGGCAAAAGTCCCAGTATAGAACAAAGGTATAGGAATAGGGAATCTCAGGATGAAAACATCCCAGATGAGGTAAACAAGATTAGGTATTCAGGGTGGAAATGCCCCCCAAGTTAGTACTATAGCAGAAAGCTGCTTCCATAGGAAGGAAGGACCAAATTAGATAAATAGGTAAATAGGGCTACAGACCACTGCAGGGCGAAGTTGCCCAAAGTGGAGCTAATTAGCAAAAGAAAGGTGCCTTGTTGACCCTGAGGTAGAATGCTCTGTCTTTCTTGTCCCCTAGACCAGTTTAGGTAAACAGAGGTGGTGCCTCATGTCTTCTATAAACAACCTTCAGCCCAGCACCAGGATTCTGTTTTGTGTTAACCCAAACCCCTAACACCGCATATCTTCAAAATCCCATTTCCCTCACATCCATGAATTAATGTTCATGATTTCATTGTCTTTTTGTGCACACCCATCACCATGTTTGTAAGCCTTCTGATCCTAATAAAAACAGAACGAGGACCCTTACTCGGGACTCTTGTCCTCCCCCGGACATTAGCCACTCTCGCATTTTTAATCCTGTGTCCCGCTTTCTTGATGGATAAGAAAGAACACCAGATCCAGAGTTTACAATTAATATCTATTTGACTATATGTATTAAGCAATGTTTAATATAAAATTGCATCAGGGGTTGGTAGGAAGAAATTGTTTGTCATGAGTTTCACCAAAACAAACAAAACGTAAGGTTGCTGACACTGTATTCACCTCTCCTAGGACATGAAGTGGGGAATCACACTGTCTATAGAGGAAAAATGAAGAGCTGCACATTTTATCTACTTTCCTATCTCCATTACCTAGAATAGTAATTGGCACATGTTAGGGGCTCACTAAGTTTTAGCAGAATGGATGGATGGATGGATGGATGTAGTATCAAAGGGAGAGAATGAATGAATTTGGACAGAATGCAACCTCTCATGAACAGATTTGGGAGGCTTCTCTAGGAATCAAATCAAGTTGTGTGTAATATGTTAGGAGTCTAGAGTAACAAAATGTTTAATTTCTAAGATGAGTCAGGGGTTATAAGTTGGTGGCCTGTATCCCACCTCTGGACATAGGTTGTCTGGCTTACCAGGTACTTTCTTTTGTTTTATAACCAATTCTTTGCCAGGGCACTGGGTGGCTCAGTTGAGGGAAAGCTAGGGGAGAGGCCCCATGCATCACTAGAGACACAATGACCAAGATCAAGGCAATTAGCTAAGTGGCAACAGACAGATGAGAAGTGTTGGCAGAATAAATATTATTGGGATGAGGACGCTGGGGGTGGGGAGAACTTGAAGACATGGATAAATGGGCAAGGTTCAACAAGGATGATATAAAACGCAACAAAGATGAGGCATCCTGAGGTCATATTTACTCGGTGGTTCTCTCCATGGGTTGATGTGTTAACTACCTATAAGGACTATAAATCAAGGGGAAAGTGAAGGCATCACTTCTTGCTCTCTCCACCTCCTCCCTCTCCAGCCCATCTCATGGTTCAAAAGTTCTTAACTAGATTACTGGTCAGGGCAGTGATGAAAGTCAGTTTAGAATCTGAGGGAAGAGATGTTTGGCATCATCAAATTGTGATACCAGGTTAAATAATGTATTACAGAATTACATAACCTGGACCCAAATCCTGTTCTTTCCCTTACTAGGCATGTGCTGGTTTCTGTGTGTTATTTAAACCCTTGACACCTCAGTTCCCTCATCTAGAAAATGGGGGTGATGAAAATGCTCACCTACTCATAGTATTAAATGCCAAGTGCACTTTAAAAAGTGCCTATGCCCTCCCTTGGCATTATTATGGAAATTCAGAAAAAGGAAAAAGAAGGAGGTGGGGAAGAAGCCCACATGTTAGTTGAATACTAACATATAATGCAGGTGCATGGGAAATTTAAAAATTATATTAACTCTCTGACTCCATCTCAGGTAAATTCTGTCCAAAGACAGTGTTGGGTGAGTTTTCTCACTGTGGACATCACCAGCTGGGACTTAGTAGCTGGAGCACCATGAACTGTCTATCTCAACTCCTAATGTCCCTACTTCACCTCTCTTGGTCTGTCTCTTGGAGAGAGATAAACTGAACAGTTGGGTTTTTCTGTAGACATGTGTAATCTCTAGAGGCCATATGGACTATTTTCCCTATACATACCCTAAAGACACACTCAAGTAGGTAGTTGATAGGGAGGAATCCAGTTACACATGCCATCCTCAAAGAATGACAGATGACATGACCTAGCTACATGTGTCAGATGCTCATGTGTACAGTCAGGTGATCTGTCCCTTCCCTCTGAGTGTAGCCTGAAGTGAAGACCAAGTGTAATGAGACAAATTCCTATTAGGCTCATAGTCTCATTAGTTGAAGGTAAGAATTCAGACTAAGGTCAACTTACCGACCTTAGAAACTTTGGTCACAATTATGTGACTGTGTACCAGATATTTTCACCTGCTATCTTGTTTCCAAAATGAGATTATCACCATTTCATAGATAAAACCACTGAGGCTCAGAGGATTGAGAACGTGACTAGGCTGAGAATTGAACCCCCAAATGTAAGCTTTTCCCACAACACTTCTAAGCTGAGGCAGAAGCCATTTCTGGTTCTGTGCCCCTCAGTCTACTAGGATCATGATAAGATCAATGAGGCCATTCTTGTTCTCACCTCCCATCATGAGTGCCTCCTTACCTGCTCCATTTGAGTCCAATAGTCCAGGACATCACTTGCAAAGTTAAATTCCTTAGGTCTATCGTAGTCATTCCATCTCAGGGTTCCAGCTCCTGATAAAGACCGGCAACAGAGGTACCAAGGGGCAGGGTGAAAACCATGGTAGGATTTGCGGATGCCCCAGAGGACTTGGAGCCTCATCAGCCTCTGCATGGTGGAAGAGGCCTCAGGAAGCTGACACAGAATTCTCAGGTCAACACCTGCCTTGGGAAGAGATAGTACTAGATTGGCCATGGAATAGTAATTTCCTCCACAAAATGAAGGCAATAGCTTTGTGAGAGAAATAGCTTTGTTTCAGATCACCAGAATGTGGACGACACAAGACCCATCTGCATCGCTACCCCTCTCTTGTTAATATTTTCTCCCGGATTCTGTGAGCCAACAATTTTTCCTGCCTGAGATTGCATTTCTGTCACTTGAGACTATAAGAATATTGACAAATATACAGCACCATACTCAGGAATGATGAGGCTAATATCACAACACCTGTGCTAGTGGACTGATATCTGGCCAGATGGGGGGCAGGGAACTTTCCCAGGACATCATTCCAGGCAGCTATCACCAACCCATCAGAGTTGACCCATGAAATGAAACTTTTTGCCACTCCAGATCCCAACAAAGACCCTTCACATGGAAGCAGAAACTTCATTTATTATTATTGATGACTGTGAAAAACTGCCTTAAGCTAGAACTATCTTTCCATGAGAATGCTGGCTGAAGGAAACCATTTCACAAGCAGTTTTGCCATCCAAGCACTTTATGTCTGCAAACAATAAAGTCTCCTCCCCCTTGGATTCAGCAATCATGATGACAGACCACAGAATAGATGGATAAAACCTGGCTCAATTTACTTTAAGGTGCTTTAGACCAATAATAATCTAACCCCAATTTTGAGGCTGCCCCCAGAGCCCCACTTTGCATTCCTAGTTGGGGAGGCACTGCTATATATGCGATAGAGTGAATGTCTGCATAAAATAGGATACTTGAAAAGTTCATCACTTAGAGTTTGCTTGTCAGCATGGATCCTTGGGCCACATGAACTAAATAAAGTATGCCCCTTTCTTTTTACCTCCTGTCAATCAACAGTACCATCTTTTGTTTTATCAGAGCACTTCTGGGCTAGAAAGACCCTAAGATATCAGCTGAGCCAGACCTGGCCCTTAGACATACTCCTGTTGGCTCTTGGTCTTTGTAGGGAAATTTAGACGTTTTTTTAAAAGTTTACTTATTTATTAATTTGAGGGGGGGGAGAGAGAAAGAGGAGAGAATGAATGAGTTTGAGTGGCGAAGGGGCAGAGAAAGAGGGAGAGAAAGAGAGAATTCCAAGTAGGCTCTACACTGTCAGCACAGAATCCAACATGGGGCTTGGACTCATGAGCTGTGAGAGCATGACCTGAGCTGAAACCAAGATCTAGATGCTTAACTGACTAAGCGTCCCTGGAGGGAAATTTTAAATGGTCAACATTTAAACCTTGGGAGGTTTCATTTAAAAGCCCAGAAGGTTTCTCTTGAAAATGTAGGAGGTCTGGCAATACTGGGCCTTTATTTCAAACTGGCACTAACTGACTGAAGCTGAGAATTGTATGCTTAATTTACATGGAATGTTCTCCAACTTGACATGGTTTTCACCATGACTTTTTTTTCCCACACCAGCTTGCTTCTCCACTTACTGTACCTGTCAAGCCTCTGTGCATATTTGAGCTTAAAATTGTTCATTTGGGCCAACATCTCCAAAGGGACAGGGATTTCCCCAAGGTTGCAAGGCAAGTGTGGTAGCAGAGCTGGTTCTAGAAACATGCCTTTCATGTTCTTTTGTCCAACACATACCTGCCTCCACAAATGTGAACTGATTCAGAGCAGGAATACCAGACTCATCTGCGATTTTTATGCATGGTTATATAAATGGCCTCAGGAATCTTCCTTAAAATGCTCAGGGTCAGTGCAAATGACCCCTGAGTTAGTGGCTAAAGACAACAACAAAAGCAAGAGAAATAAGGAGGAAATTAATTCATCCTTTATTAGGGGTTAAATTGCATCTCCTTAAAATTCATATGTTGAAGTCCTGAGCTCCCAGTACCTCAGAATGTGACTATATTTGGAGACAGAATCTTTTCAGAGCTGATTAAGCTAAAATGAGGCCAGTAGATGGACTCAAATCCAGTATGACTGGTGGCATTAAAAGAAGAGGAGATTAGGACACAGACACACATAGAAAGGAAAATGACATGCAAACATGAAAATAGGTATCCAAAACCCAAGGAGTGAGGCCTCAGAAAAACCAACCCTCAGACAGCTTGATCTCAGGCTTCTCACCTGCAGAACTATGAGAAAAGACATTTGTGTTTGGAGCCCCCACATTCTATGGTACTTTGTTATGGCAGTCCCAGCAAATGAACACACCTCTCTTAATCAAATAAAAAGAAATTACGTTGGCATCATCTTATAAATGTGTTTGCAACTCTAATTTAATCTCCACGAGAAGACCAAACACAGTGCCCAGTGAGGACTGTGGTAGCCAAGAGTGTGCCCTTAGGAGTCAAACATCATAGCTTCTAATTCCAGCCACTTCACTCACCACCTAGGTAAATGGGCAATTTTCTTAACCTCTGTCTAAAATATGGAAATACTGGCAGCACCTGTTTCCTACACTTGTGGTGATGAATGGCTGACATTCCACCTAAGGCATTTAGGCATGGACTCAGTGCAGATGAGTGCTCCGGAATCAGGAGCTATTATTAGTTGTCACTCTCTCTGGGGAAACTCTCACGTGCTTAATCTTTGGAACTAGAGTCTAAAGAGAAGGAACAGGAATAAATTAATGAACAATCTTTTGAAGTGCTTTAAAGTAAATGAACAAATCAGGAGACTATAGATGCTGGAGAGGATGTGGAGAAACGGGAACCCTCTTGCACTGTTGGTGGGAATGCAAACTGGTGCAGCCACTCTGGAAAACAGTGTGGAGGTTCCTCAGAAAATTAAATAGATCTACCCTATGACCCAGCAATAGCACTGCTAGGAATTGACCCAAGGGATAGAGGAGTGCTGACACATAGGGGCACTTGTACCCCAATGTTTATAGCAGCACTCTCAACAATAGCCAAATTATGGAAAGAGCCTAAATGTGCATCAACTGATGAATGGATAAAGAAATTGTGGTTTATATACACAATGGAATACTACGTGGCAATGATACAGAATGAAATATAGCCTTTTGTAGCAACGTGGATGGAACTGGAGAGTGTTGTGCTAAGTGAAATAAGTCATACAGAGAAAGACAGATACCATATGTTTTCACTCTTATGTGGATCCTGAGAAACTTAACAGAAGGCCATGGGGGAGGGGAAGGAAAAAAAAGTTAGAGAGGGAGGGAGCCAAACCATAAGAGACTCTTAAAAACTGAGAACAAACTGAGGGTTGATGGGGGGTGGGAGGGGGAGGAGGGTTGGTGATGGGCATTGAGGAGGGCACCTGTTAGGATGAGCACTGGATGTTGTATGGAAACCAATTTGACAACAAATTTCGTATTAAAAAAAATAAAAATTGAATAAAGGTCAAATCTATCCATAAAAAAAAGAAGCGCTTTAAAGTATATTTTGAAGTCACTGTGGAATTGTGGCTTTGAAAGGTGGCTAAGCCCACCATTATTTGCCTAGGTACACAGTGCTTGAAGAGTTCCTGGAACTGAGCTTTGATTTCACAAGATTTTGGACTGAAAAAGCTATTTATTTTATGAGGCAACACACTTAGCATGGAGTTACAGAGCCAAGTTTAGTTCCACTGGCTACCAGCTCAGTAAACTTGGCCACTGTTTTTATGTCTCTGGAATTAAGGGCACACTAGTAATATCTACCTTGGGGCTTCCTACAAGGATTAGTGATATAATATGTATACATTATCTTGCCAGCATTGTGCCTAATATACAATAAGGGCTAAATAAATATTGAAGTGCTAATTCCCAGCAAATTCTGAAGCCAACTCCCCATTAGATATTAAAAATATTTTTTTTTAATTTTTTTTCCCCAACGTTTTTTATTTATTTTTGGGACAGAGAGAGACAGAGCATGAACGGGGGAGGGGCAGAGAGAGAGGGAGACACAGAATCGGAAACAGGCTCCAGGCTCCAAGCCATCAGCCCAGAGCCTGACGCGGGGCTCGAACTCACGGACCGCGAGATCGTACCTGGCTGAAGTCGGACGCTTAACCGACTGCGCCACCCAGGCGCCCCTAAAAATATTTTTTAAATGAAAGACATTCACTTTATATAATATGAACTAACTTCTGCATAGTGGAATTTTCTTTCACTTGTTCACTTTCTGGGTCATTCTTACTTCTCTATGTACCCTCCTTCACAGCCCATCACATTCAGATCTGCCTAACATGAAACAGATCACACTCTATGCCAGCCACTGCACTTGGCCTATCACATGTATAATCTCCTTTATCCTTCTCACGATACCCCCATTCTCCTTTTGCAATTAAGGAAATTAAATGTGAAAAGAGTTAAGAGCCTTGCCCAAAGTCAGCCAACCTATAAGTGACACAGTCAGAACTTGAAATTTGGTCTTCATATTTTAAACTATGCAAATACTTTCCTGTCCTACGTGCATAGACACACACACACACACACACACACACACACACACACACACACACCTCACAAAGATGCTATCGTTCACCTGTCTTACCTGGTACTCTCTAGGCAAGAGGTGGGTTTGGTCCTGGACTAGTGTAGAAATGGGAACTTGGCATATTCAGTTCTCTCTGATCAGGAAAGTCCCCAACACTGTACACACAAAAGAACTTTCCACCACTGGGGCGGAGAACTTGGCAAGAATTGGATGATTTAGAAATAGGAGGAGATGCTCAGATAGAAAAGGGCAAAAAACAATCACAGTCCTCCATGGGAGATAATCAGTTGGGTAAAGAAAGTATTTGAAGTCATCCCAGTTCTTATGGGATGATGACCTGCGGTGTGAATAAATAAATAAAGTCAAATGGAGAACTCTCACTAGCTCTCTGTGGCTAACCTGCTCTCTGTCCCAACCCTGTACCTCCAATGCTCACATTTAAGTGACAGCCAAGTGGCACAAAGCCTGTGCTCTGGAAGCAGAAAGGTCTGAGTTCAAGTCTCCAGTCTGCCACCTACCATCTCTTTGACTTTCACTGACCTCCTTTATCTACCCTTGTTTCCTTATGTGCAAAATGGGAATGATAATAAGGATACCTGTCTCTTAGGGTCGTCTTGTCTTTGTTGCCTTTGTTAGGATTAGAGAATAATTTATGATGAGCATGTAGCACAGTGCTTGGCATAATCAATGGTGGCTGTTCTTATTAATTTGGGATTTGGAGAGAAATACTTTGGTGTACTAGCAAAATGCAGGGTCTTTGGAGTCCCAAGGCCTGAGCTGAAATTCTGGATCAACCTCTTACAAAATGGCTGATGGACAAATCATTTGCTTCTTCTAACCCGTGACATTCTCATCTGAAAAACAGAGGAGTGGGGTTGTTAATCAGATTTGTCCCTTGAGATCTTTGAAAGGACTGCACCTGGTAAAGTTTGTACAGCACTTGGCTGAGGCATGTAGATGCTGGATTGATATTGATGCTGCATTGAATAAGCCCAAATTGCTGCATGAAGTGGCTTGCACTGTTAGTTTTCTACTAGAGACATTTTTGGGGTGTTGTGGGGGGATGGGGATCTCCAGAACCTTGACCCAACTTTCCCAGACCCCTTTTTACCCTCCCACCCTCCAATGCACCAAGGACAAAAATACCTCTGCTTGAAGTCACCACAAAGATTGCTGGAGGCACACAGAATATCCCTGCCAGGGCTGACAGGCAAGCCTGGTTTCTGAAAGGTGAGTTGTCCTCCTTCTGGCTGATTCACTCATGATGAATTCTCAGCTCAAGATAGGCTTTTCTACAGAGAAGAGTGGATGAGAAGGCAGTGATAGTTGACTGGGCATAGATTAAAAATTAAACAAACAAAGTATCAGAGCATAAAAGACCTTGATATTCAAGCAGAAGATGCAGTCACTTTTGGGAAGATGGTGGGGACAGGAGGAAAAGTCCACAATACACACTCTGGATCTCAGTGGATCTCCTGTATGGAAATGTAACACTGGTGTTGTGGTCAAGAAGACCAACTCTGGAGCCCGGCAGCCTGGGTTTTGGTACTGCTTTACCAGTTACCAGTTCTGTGACAGTAACCAGCTTTCCTATCCCCATGTGCCTTAGTTTGCTAATCTGCAACAACGGGTCGATGGTACAGATAGGGGAATTCTCTAAAGATTCCATGCACACTTCTCTTTTCATTTTGAAGCCTCTCTCACAGTCAGAATAAGGCCATTGAATTTCAGGTCTTGGACAATGAACACTAGGCAGACACTAGTCACGTCTGGTCTAGGAAGTTCTCTATATTCTCTTCCCCTGACTCAGTAGTCCCGGAAACCCCATGTAGAGATAATAACATCAAAATATGTCAAGAGACACTATCAGCCTCATTCTCTGTCGGGCCCATTCTGCATTACAGCTTTTAGATACCACATTCTCTTACCTCTCTGTACAGTTTGCTGGGATTTCCGGACCTCCCAAACCAATTGTGAGATAGGCTCCGCATCCAGCTCACAGCCCCAGGGGTCTCTGTATCTCTTACCCCAGGATCCTCTTCTTTTCAGAGTAACCAGACCCTGGAGGCATGCGAGAGATGGAATGTTACCCACACGTGTGTAGAGAAGAACGACTGAAAAAGAAAAAACAAAAATCATGAGGGCATCAAAAAGCTGGATCTTAGTTTCTGTAAATTAAACCCCTGCTTTTCTAAGCAAACACCCCCTTCCCGCTCAGGCTCAGTCCTTCTCCTCTATCCCTCCTTCTGTGGCTGACTGGCTCTGTTGGCCACCTGCAGGTTTAATTGAAGGTAACTAAAATTAAGTAAGAGGTTACTTCTGATCCGAACTCTCAGAGCCGGTTTGCCATGCCCAGGCTGACTGCGCCTCTGATTGCTAAGACAGCATTTATTCTCTTGGCACCCACTCTGCCCCTCACACTGCACCTCTCCTAGTGGTTTGCCTGAACCCCGCCAGGTGCCTCCACAGGCCTCATCTCCGCGGATCTCTATTGTACTCGTGTAGTGATACTAGAGTACAACCGGTTCCCGATGAGTTGTCTGTTGCAGCAATGGAACAAGTCACGCTGGTGCCTTCAACTCTAAAGGTTGGCTCCTTTCTGGTAACCATCAGTTAGTTCTCTATAGTTAAGTCCATTTCTTGGTGAGAGGGGGTGAAGGGTGAAATAGATAAATGGGGATTAAGGAGGGCCCTTGTGAGGAGAACCTGATGTTATATTTAAATAATGAATCGCTAAATTGTACACCTGCAACTAATATTACAATGTATGTTAACTAACTGGAATTTAAATTTTAAAAACTTAAAAATATATATTCTTTAAATAGAAAAAAAAAAGAAAACTTGGCTCTTTTCCCCACCGATCCTTGGCTAGCTACTTCCTTGTAGGTAGGTGACGCTACTTGACTTTTCTCTCAGGTTTTCGTTTTGGTCTCGTCCTTTTCTTCTTCTCTGCAATCCTGTCCCATTCTTACTGTATCTCAGACTTAGCCATACCTTGCCTTCCTTTCTTCTCTCTTTATTTACTTCTTTGTTTCTTTCCTTCCTTCCCTCCTTTCTTCCTTCCTTCTTGTTTACTATAACCATGCACTATTACCTCTATTCTTATTTATTCAGTATTTTTCTTTACATCAATTCCCTTTAAAAATTAAATGAACAAGAAAAAGCCCAGAGTAATCCAAACAAAACTCTGTACCACTACTATAATTAAGCAATTATTTTACTTGTCACAGGCAGGAAACTAAAAATGAATACAATGAAAGCAAAAATTGTTGCTGTTATTAAGCCCCAATTCCAGTACAGTTCCCTGCCAAATATTTGAGACCAGTCTTGTTCTCTTTCGTTAGAAAAGGGAGAAATTAAGGTTTGATCAGTTATTTATTGCTACGATAATATTACATAATAAACAGTGGCACACATTTATTTAACACACATTTACTGTTTTCTCTCTAGTCTCAGACCACTGGCTCTTTTTATAGTGGATAGCAGAAGCACCCCAAAATCAAGCCAAACCCTGTAAGCGCATTTAAAACTTCTGTTTGCATCATTTCTGTTAATGTTCCATTGGCCAAAGCAAGCCACAGGACCAAGCTCAACCTCATCAAGCAGAGAACCATATTCCTTCCTGAATACGTTGTGTGGGAGTAGGGAGTGAGCAGAGAGTGAATATTCGGTGAATAATAAATCTATTCTACCACCATAGAGTAGAGGACAGAGAAGTAGCAAACTGAGACTTTCTCTTTTTTTTAATTAATTAATTAATTTTAAAAATCTTTCTATGTCTTTTATTTTTTGTTATTTATTTATTTTTTTTATTCTCAGTTTAGTTGACATACAGTGTATTCTTGGCTTTAGGAGTAGAACCCAGGGATTCATCACTTACATATAACACCCAGTGCTCATCCCAATAAGTTCCCTCCTTAATGCCCATCACCCATTTCCCCCACCCCATCAACCCTCAGTTTGTTCTCTGTATTTAAGAGTCTCTGTGGTTTGCCTCCCTCTCTGTTTTTATCTTATTTTTCCTTTCCTTCCCCTATGATCATCTGTTAAATTTCTCAAATTACACATATGAGTGAAGTCATATAATGTCTTTCTCTGACTGACTTGTTTTGCTTAGCATAATACCGTCCAGTTCCATCCACATTATTGCAAATAGCAAGATTTCATTCTTTTTCACCACCAAGTAGTATTCCATTGTATATGTATACCACAGCTTCTTTATCTATTCATCAGTTGATGAAAATTTGAGCTCTTTCCATAATTTGGCTATTGTTGATAGTGCTGCTATAAACATTGGGGTGTATGTGCCCCTTCGAAACAGCATTTTTGTATCCTTTGGATAAATTCTTGTTAGCAGAATTGCTGGGTCATTGGGTAGTTCTATTTTTTTTTTTTTTTTTTTTTTTTTGAGGAACCTCCAGTTTTCCAGAATGGCTGCACCAGTTTGCATTCTCTCCAACAGTGCAAAAGACATCCTCTTTCTCCGCATCCTCGCCAGCATCTGTTGTTTCCTGAGTTGTTAATTTTAGCAATGCTGACCAGTGTGAGGTGGTATCTCATTGTGGTTTTGATTTGCATTTTCCTGATGATGAGCAATGTTGAACATCTTTTCATGTAACTGAGACCTTCTAGTTGACTTAGTTGAAAAGAAATGGACAGGGTGAGCTCACTCTGGTTCTGGACAAAATCAGGGTTCCTTTAGCAAGGAACAAGGTGGTGTAGAGGTGATTGTGCAGAAGGCCACTGAGTGGGTCAATTAGCCCGCTAGGGCTGCTGTAACAAAACCCTACACACTGGGTGGTTTAAACAACAGACATTTATTTTCTCACAATTCTGGAGGCTGGATGTCCAAGATCATGGTGCTGGCAGGGTTGGATTCCTCTTGGCTTGCAGATGGCCAGACTCTTGCTACCTCTTCACATGGTCATCTGTCTATTCATGCACTTCTGGTACCTTTCTATGTCCCCTAACCTGCTTTTTTTTTGAAGACACCAATCAAGTTGCATGAGGGCACTCTCTAATGCCCTCCTTTTAACTTAATTGCATCTTTAATTTTTTTTTAATTTGAGAGAGAAAGAGAACATGAGCCAGGGAGAGAAGCAGATGGAGAGAGAGAATCTTATGCAGGCTCCATGCTCAGCACAGAGCCTGATGCAGGGCTCAATCCCAAGGCCCTGGGATTGTGACCTGAGCTGAAATCAGGAGTCAGACACTCAACTGACTGAGCACCCCAAGCACCCCTTAACTGCCTCTTTCAATGTCTTATCTCCAAATACAGTCGCCTTCTGAGGTAATGGGGGCTAGGGCTTCAGCATACAAAATTTGGGGGACACAATTCAGCCCATAACAGCAGGAGAAAAGCGATGTTGGCCACACTTGTTGAAGTCCCTCCCTCCTCCAAAAGTTGCTTCTTTGATTCTGTATCTTTTCTTCTGTTCCTTCCCCTTCCAATTAATGTTTATTGGATATAGTAGACTACATTAGCTGTTTCCATCTTTTTTATCTGTCACTGATAATCCAAAGCTAATTTTTTCTCACTTAATCACTCACCAAAACTGTTTGGGTTTTGTTTGTTTATTGTTTGTTTTTTGGAAACATGTTTTCTAATGTGCTTGCTATCAAATGCAATAGGTCCTTTTCAGTTCTGACTCATGGCCATTCTGGGTGATGTCAAGAAACTCTTCAATTGCTCTCTTGTTTATGTTATCACATCCTGTCTTTTCTGAGTCTCCTTTGTCAATATTGTCCACAGGGCCCCCTTTCTATTTCTTCTCTTTAGATATTCTTGTTCTCCAAGGACCCATCCTCAGCAAATAGCTCCTCTCATTCCCTATGAACTTTCCATCTCATTCTTCCTCTGTCTTGGTAATTTCCTAAACCACATTTAAAATCATGACCTTTCGGTTACGAGGAAGATGACAGCGTAGGAGGACGCTGGGCTCACCGCGCGTCCTGCTGATCACTTAGATTCTACCTACACCTGCCTAAATAACCCAGAAAACCGCCAGAGGATTAGCAGAACAGAGTTGCCGGAGCCAAGCGCAGACGAAAGGCCCACGGAAGAGGGTAGGAAGGGTGGCGAGGCGGTGCGCGCTCCACGGACTGGCGGGAGGGAGCCGGGGCGGAGGGGCGGCCCTCCGGCCAAGCAGAGCCCCGAGTCTGGCTTGCAAAAGCGGAGGGGCTGGATGGAGTGTATTCCGACAGCAAGCAGAACTTAGCATCTGGGAGGTCATAAGTTAACAGCTCTGCTCGGAAAGAGGGAAGGCTGGAGGACAAAGGGAGGGAGAGTTGCTGAGCCCCAGGATGACAGAGCGCAGTTTGGCGGGGAACAAAGGTGCTCGCCAGCGCCATCTCCCTCGCCCATCCCCCAGCCAAAATCCCAAAGGGAACCAGTTCCTGCCAGGGAACTTGCTTGCACCGGGCAAACACCCAACACTGTGCTTCTGCGGAGCCACCCCTCTGGCGGGTCTGACTCCCTCCGGTGCCGCAGGGCCCCTCCCGAAGCAGATCTCCGAAGGAAAAGCGAGCTGAGCCTGCCCCTCCTGCCCCCGTGCACCTTGCCTACCCACCCCAGCTAATCCGCCAGATCCCCAGCACCACAAGCCTGGCAGTGTGCAAGCAGCCCAGACAGGCCACGCCACCCCACAGTGAATCCCGCCCCTAGGAGAGGGGAAGAGAAGGCACACACCAGTCTGACTGTGGCCCCAGCCGTGGGCTGGGGGCAGACATCAGGTCTAACTGCGGCCCCACCCACCAACTCCAGTTATACACCACAGCACAGGGGAAGTGCCCTGCAGGTCAGCACCACTCCAGGGACTATCCAAAATGACCAAACGGAAGAATTCCCCTCAAAAGAATCTCCAGGAAATAACAACAGCTAATGAACTGATCAAAAAGGATTTAAATGATATAACAGAAAGTGAATTTAGAATAATAGTCATAAAATTAATCGCTGGGCTTGAAAACAGTATAGAGGACAGCAGAGAATCTCTTGCTACAGAGATCAAGGGACTAAGGAACAGTCAGGAGGAGGTGAAAACCGCTTTAAACGAGATGCAAAATAAAATGGAAACATCCATGGCTCAGATTGAAGAGGCAGAGGAGAGAATAGGTGAACTAGAAGATAAAATTATGGAAAAAGAGGAAGCTGAGAAAAAGATAAAAAAATCCAGGAGTATGAGGGGAAAATTAGAGAACCAACTGATACACTAAAAAGAAATAATATATGCATAATTGGTATCCCAGAGGAGGAAGAGAGAGGGAAAGGTGCTGAAGGTGTACTTGAAGAAATCATAGCTGAGAAATTCCCGGATCTGGGGAAGGAAAAAGGCATTGAAATCCAAGAGGCACAGAGAACTCCCTTTAGACGTAACTTGAATCGATCTTCTGCACGACATATCATAGTGAAACTGGCAAAATACAAGGATAAAGAGAACATTCTGAAAGCAGCGAGGGATAAACGTGCTCTAACATATAAAGGGAGACCTATAAGACTCGTGACCGATCTCTCTACTGAAACTTGGCAGGCCAGAAAGGAATGGCAGGAGACCTTCAATGTGATGAACAGAAAAAATATGCAGCTGAGAATCCTTTATCCAGCAAGTCTGTCATTCAGAATAGAAGGAGAGATAAAGGTCTTCCCAAACAAACAAAAACTGAAGGAATTTGTCACCACTAAACCAGCCCTACAAGAGATCCTAAGGGGAATCCTGTGAGACAAAGTACCAGAGACATCGCTACAAGCATAAAACATACAGACATCACAATGACTCTAAACCCATATCTTTCAGTAATAACACTGAATGTAAATGGACTAAATGCTCCAACCAAAAGACATAGGGTATCAGAATGGATAAAAAAACAAGACCCATCTATTTGCTGTCTACAAGAGACGCATTTCAGACTTGAGGACACCTTTAGATTGAGTGAGGGGATGGAGAACTATTTATCATGTTCCTGGAAGCCAAAAAAAAAAAAAAAAAAAGCTGGAGTAGCCATACTTATATCAGACAAACTAGACTTTAATTAAAGGCTGTAACAAGAGATGAAGAAGGGCATTATATAATAATTACAGGGTCTATCCATCAAGAAGACATCAAAATGTCTATGCACCGAATACGGGAGCCCCCAAATATATAAAACAATTACTCATAAACATAAGCAACCTTATTGATAAGAATGTGGTAATTGCAGGGGACTTTAACACTCCACTTACAGAAATAGATAGATCATCTAGGCACACGGTCAATAAAGAAACAAGGGCCCTGAATGATACATTGGATCAGATGGACTTGACAGATATATTTAGAACTCTGCATCCCAAAGCAACAGAATATACTTTCTTCTCGAGTGCACATGGGACATTCTCCAAGATAGATCATATACTGGGTCACAAAACAGCCCTTCATAAGTATATAAGAATTGAAATTATACCATGCATACTTTCAGACCACAATGCGATGAAGCTTGAAATCAACCACAGAAAAGGTCTGGAAAACCTCCAAAAGCATGGAGGTTAAAGAACACCCTACTAAAGAATGAGTGGGTCAACCAGGCAATTAGAGAAGAAACTAAAAAATATATGGAAACAAACGAAAATGAAAATACAACAATCCAAACGCTTTGGGACGCAGCGAAGGCAGTCCTGAGAGGAAAATACATTGCAATCCAGGCCTATCTCAAGAAACAAGAAAAATCCCAAATACAAAATCTAACAGCACACCTAAAGGAAATAGAAGCAGAACAGCAAAGGCAGCCTAAACCCAGCAGAAGAAGAGAAATAATAAGGATCAGAGCAGAAATAAACAATATAGAATCTAAAAAAACTGTAGAGCAGATCAACGAAACCAAGAGTTGGTTTTTTGAAAAAATAAACAAAATTGACAAACCTCTAGCCAGGCTTCTCAAAAAGAAAAGGGAGATGACCCAAATAGATACAATCATGAATGAAAATGGAATTATTACAACCAATCCTTCAGAGATACAAACAATTATCAGGGAATACTAGGAAAAATTATATGCCAACAAATTGCACAACCTGGAAGAAATGGACAAATTCCTAAACACCCACACTCTTCCAAAACTCAATCAGGAGGAAATAGAAAGCTTGAACAGACCCATAACCAGCGAAGAAATTGAATCGGTTATCAAAAATCTCCCAACGAATAAGAGTCCAGGACCAGATGGCTTCCCAGGGGAGTTCTACCAGACGTCTAAAGCAGAGATAATACCTATCCTTCTCAAGCTATTCCAAGAAATAGAAAGGGAAGGAAAACTTCCAGACTCATTCTATGAAGCCAGTATTACTTTGATTCCCAAACCAGACAGAGACCCAGTAAAAAAAGAGAACTACAGGCCAATATCCCTGATGAATATGGATGCAAAAATTCTCCATAAGATACTAGCAAATCGAATTCAACAGCATATAAAAAGAATTATTCACCACGATCAAATGGGATTCATTCCTGGGATGCAGGGCTGGTTCAACATTCGCAAATCAATCGTGATACATCACATTAATAAAAGAAAAGATAAGAACCATATGATCCTGCCAATCAATGCAGAAAAGGCCTTTGACAAAATTCGCATTCTTTCTTAATAAAAACCCTCGAGAAAGTCGGGATAGAAGGAACATACTTAAACATCATAAAAGCCATTTATGAAAAGCCCACAGCTAACATCATCCTCAATGGGGAAAAACTGAGAGCTTTTTCCCTGAGATCAGGAACACGACAGGGATGTCCACTCTCACCGCTGTTGTTTGACATAGTGTTGGAAGTGCTAGCATCAGCAATCCGACAACAAAAGGAAATCAAAGGCATCAAAATCGGCAAAGATGAAGTCAAGCTTTCACTTTTTGCAGATGACATGATATTATACATGGAAAATCCGATAGACTCCACCAAAAGTCTGCTAGAACTGATACATGAATTCAGCAAAGTTGCAGGATACAAAATCAATGTACAGAAATCAGTTGCATTCTTATACACTAACAATGAAGCAACAGAAAGACAAATAAAGAAACTGATCCCATTCACAATTGCACCAAGAAGCATAAAATACCTAGCAATAAACCTAACCAAAGATGTAAAAGATCTGTATGCTGAAAATTATAGAAAACTTATGAAGGTAATTGAACAAGATATAAAGAAATGGAAAGACATTCTCTGCTCATGGATTGGAAGAATAAATATTGTCAAAATGTCAATACTACCCAAAGCTATCTACACATTCAATGCAATCCCAATCAAAATTGCACCAGCATTCTTCTCGAAACTAGAACAAGCAATCCTAAAATTCATATGGAACCACAAAAGGCCCCAAATAGTGAAAGTAATTTTGAAGAAGAAGACCAAAGCAGGAGGCATCACAATCCCAGACTTTAGCCTCTACTACAAAGCTGTCATCATCAAGACAGCATGGTATTGACACAAAAACAGACACATAGACCAATGGAATAGAATAGAAACCCCAGAACTAGACCCACAAACGTATGGCCAACTCATCTTTGACAAAGCAGGAAAGAACATCCAATGGAAAAAAGACAGTCTCTTTAACAAATGGTGCTGGGAGAACTGGACAGCAACATGCAGAAGGTTGAAACTAGACCACTTTCTCACACCATTCACAAAAATAAACTCAAAATGGATAAAGGACCTGAATGTGAGACAGGAAACCATCAAAACCCTAGAGGAGAAAGCAGGAAAAGACCTCTCTGACCTCAGCCATAGCAATTTCTTACTCGATACATCCCCAAAGGCAAGGGAATTAAAGCAAAAATGAACTACTGGGACCTTATGAAGATAAAAAGCTTCTGCACAGCAAAGGAAACAACCAACAAAACTAAAAGGCAACCAACGGAATGGAAAAGATATTTGCAAAGGACATATCGGACAAAGGGCTAGTGTCCAAAATCTATAAAGAGCTCACCAAACTCCACACCCCAAAAACAAATAACCCAGTAAAGAAATGGGCTGAAAACATGAATAGACACTTCTGTAAAGAAGACATCCAGATGGCCAACAGGCACATGAAAAGATGCTCAACGTCGCTCCTCATCAGGGAAATACAAATCAAAACCACACTCAGATATTACCTCACACCAGTCAGAGTGGCCAAAATGAACAAATCAGGAGACTATAGATGCTGGAGAGGATGTGGAGAAACGGGAACCCTCTTGCACTGTTGGTGGGAATGCAAACTGGTGCAGCCGCTCTGGAAAGCAGTGTGGAGGTTCCTCAGAAAATTAAAAATAGACCTACCCTATGACCCAGCAGTAGCACTGCTAGGAATTTACCCAAGGGATACAGGAGTACGGATGCATATGGGCACTTGTACCCCAATGTTTATAGCGGCACTCTCAACAATAGCCAAATTATGGAAAGAGCCTACATGTCCATCAACCGATGAATGGATAAAGAAATTGTGGTTTATATACACAATGGAGTACTACAGGGCAATGAGAAAGAACGAAATATGGCCTTTTGTAGCAACGTGGATGGAACTGGAGAGTGTGATGCTAAGTGAAATAAGCCATACAGAGAAAGACAGATACCATATGTTTTCACTCTTATGTGGATCCTGAGAAACTTAACAGAAACCCATAGGGGAGGGGAAAGAAAAAAAAAAGAGCTTAGAGTGGGAGAGAGCCAAAGCATAAGAGACTTAAAAACTGAGAACAAACTGAGGGTTGATGGAGGGTGGGAGGGAGGGGAGGGTGGGTGATGGGTATTGAGGAGGGCACCTTTTGGGATGAGCACTGGGTGTTGTATGGAAACCATTTTGACAATAAATTTCATATACTGAAAAATAAAATAAAATAAAATAAAATAAAATAAAATAAAATAAAATAAAATAAAATAAAATCATAACCTTTCCCCTGAGTTCAAACTTAAACATTCAATTGATTACTAAATACATACCAACCTCGGTATGACCTATATTAACATGACCACAACTGAAATCAATATCCCCACCTTCAAACCTGTTCCTCTCAGAAAGTTTTACAGTCACCTACCCCAGTATAAGTAATCAAAAACCTAGACATCATCCTTAAGCGCCTCTTTTCCCTTAACTCCATTTGCCTTATGTAGTCACAAAGTCACCAGATTCCAAGAAGAAATTCTTCTGATAATTTCTCAAATTTGGGGTGCCTGGCTGGCTCTGTTGGAAGAGTGTGCAGTTCTAGATTTCGGGGTTGTGAATTCAAGTCCCATATTCTGTATAGATATTACTTAATAAACAAATATTTAAGAAAACAGTTTCTCAAACTTACCTTTAATACATTCACCTCTCACCTACCAAGGTAATCATTTAGACTTGCATTGTTGACTGAATTCATTATTCTCCAGATGAAGTCCAAACCCTTTATCATGTGTTACAATGACCACTCCTTCTGTCATTTCAAAACTTGAACTTGATGTTGAAATAATATTGAGTGCACCTTTCCCAGGCTAAGTTCCTCCTTCTAAGTACAAATAATGGCAGCAATCTTGGGACATACTATGTCACCAACACATACGCAAATTGGTTAGTCTGGGAATCTCCTAGAGCTATTGATTGCCCAGGGAAATTATACACATCCAATACTTGGCCACTGGGACTTGGCAATCCTTACTTCTTAATTCCTGGGATTACGGGGGTATCATACAGGCTTTTACTAGATAAGGACAGGAAGGATGAGGTTATCTATCTTTATCTCATCCTGAAAAAGATGATATTTGGTGATTTCATTATAATCCCAGGAAGCCAATCTTTGTGAAAAGGACAGGCTAAATATTATGACTACATTTTCCAACCCATACAGAGAAGGGGATGGAGTGAAGGGAGGAGATGCAGATTGCTGATTTTGGGTAGGTCAGACATTTCCCCTAAAGATATGGGTTCCCATCATCAATCATTCCTGAGCATTGAGAAGATAAGGAGATTGTGGGCTGGGCAGTGAGGAAGGGGATATGATAAAAAACAATAAAGATAGCAATGAAAGTGTCAAAATGAACAATCTGCCAAATTTAAAATTTTTGGAAGCTGTCAATTAAATGATATGCCCTTAAACCTGGATAAATCCAGATTAAGAAAGACAAAGTTGTGCTATTTGATTAACAGATTGTGTTTCTCTACTAGCCCAAACATAAACTCTGGTGTCTTTCAGTGGATTGCAGGATATCACAGTATGTACACATTGGAGTGGGAATTTTAAGATGACTGCAAGAGAAGTACTTTGCCAGGGGCTGGAAGAGATGGCAAGTGAAACGAAAGGGTGCACGGGTGTTGTAGGTAAGTTTGAACCTTCTGCTGTCGTTTACCAGCTATGTGGCTTTGGGGATTATCACTTAATCTCTCCAAGTCTTTGTTTTCTTCTCTGTAAAATGAGGAACATAATAGTACCCGAATCAGGGGTGTCTGGGTGGCTCAGTTGGTTGAGCGTCTGACTCTTGGTTTCAGTTCAGGTCATGATCTCGCAGCTTCATGGGTTTGAGACCTGCATCAGGCTCTGCACTGGCAGCGCAGAGCCTGCTTGGGATTCTCTCTCTCTCTCTGCCCCTCCCTCACTTGCACTGCCTCTGTTTCTTCCAAAATAAATAAATAAACTTTCAGAACAACAACAAAAATAGTACCTGAATCAAAGGGTGACTATGAATTTTAAGTGGGATCAATATCTGTATTTTCTCGGTATAGAGCCTGACACTTGGCAAGAACTTGATAAGCAAGTGATATTCTAACTACTGCTGTTGCTGTTATTACTAAGTATTCTTAAGGAGAAGAATCTAGACTCTCTGAGGTCCTTTGCTTGCTTCTCCAACTCACTTGAAACTGCTATGAAGGTTTATCCTCCATACCCGGGTTCGAAACAAAGCCCCCCAGAGGCCACAGAAACTGAGTCTGTGGTTCATCATTCAACAATGCCCCTCTCCCCTTCTTTATTGTCTCCAAAGACAATCCCCATGGTCTTGATTTAAAAATGATTTTAGGGGGCACTTGGGTGGCTCAGTCGGTTAAGTATCTGACTTCAGCTCAGGTCACGATCTCACAGTCCATGAGTTCAAGCCCCATGTCAGGCTCTGTGCTGACAGCTCAGAGCCTGGAGCCTGCTCTGTGTCTCCCTCTCTCTCTGCCCCTCCCCTGCTCATGCTCTCTCTCTGTCTCAAAAATAAATAAAAACATTAAAAATTTTTTAAAAAATGATTTCATTACTTGATTCTAGGAACACTTGATATCCCCACAAACACGAGCCATGGGGAAGGGACACTTCTTTGGAGGTGCCTACACTGTCCTCATACCTATGTTCTGAGGTCTGTAGATGCCACAGGACAGACAAAATCCCTAGGCCAGTGTCTGGCATGTGGCAAATACTCAATAAATGGATATTTCCTTCCTCTGATCATGCTTGGTTTGGGGTGACTTGGGGAGGCCTCCAATGTCCCAACCACGTGCACATGCCTCTCTGTATAGAGGCCGGTCCAGGGGTGAGATGGAGGGTCTTGACCTTTCATTTCCTTCCTAAGATCCAGGATTCTGCTGGACTCTGCCACTGTCTGTTTATCTGCCTATCTGTGGGAGTCATTATCAGTCCCCCTCCCTCCTCCCTTTCTCCTACTTTTCCAGTCCTCCATCATTTTTCTTCATCAGTCTCTCTTATATGTTTATCAAGTGTTTTATTTCCTTTCTCCCTCCCTCCCTTCCTTCTCACCTCCCTTCCTCCCTTCCTCCCTCCCTTCCTTCCTTCTCTTTCCCTCTAATT
Organism: Acinonyx jubatus; assembly: GCF_027475565.1. Lineage (NCBI taxonomy): Eukaryota > Metazoa > Chordata > Mammalia > Carnivora > Felidae > Acinonyx > Acinonyx jubatus. The sequence continues at coordinate 11,631,086 of NC_069398.1, read as the reverse complement.
CTCTTTCTTCCATCCCACCTTCCCTCCCTCCCTCCCTTTCTTTCTCAATTGCTTTCTTTTGCTGTTTTATTTTTCTCTCTTATTTTTCTTTTTTCTCTGTTCCCCTCTCCTTCCCTCTCTTTCATTCCCTCCCTTTATTCTTTCAATATCTAACATGAGATTTTATGCTAGTAGCCAGGGAAAGACAAATATTGGATGTCTTTTCATAAGGATTCTCATATACCCAGAAGAAGGCAGAAGGCCCAAAGGAAAATGGAAGTAAATAGAAGAAGGGCAGGGCCCAAAAGGGTGTCCTTGCAGGTCTCGCTGGGCCCCAGCTTGCCCAGAATTCTACCACTCCTGTTCTTGAAGCCTCTTCTGCTGGATTTTCCCTGTGACAGTTTTGGGCAAGTCTGAGACAAACTCCCCTGTTGGGAGAGGTCAATCCAGTGTGGGCCATCTGTGACCCCAGTGGGGCTGAATTTTTCAGAAGAACTGCTCAGGGGAAGCTCTTGAGGCTGGAGGCTGTAGGTGAGTGAGGGCAGCCTCTAGAGAATAAGGAGCTTCAGAAAGTGTTCTGGGACAAGGACAAGAAGAGAATGACTGGAACAGTACATAAAGGTCTACTCCATGGTGTCTGACATACTCTAGAACAGGGGAGAGCAGCACAGCAAACACAACACTGCACAGTCAGACACCTGAGCTTTGACCTCACACTCTCTGGGCTGCAGTCTCTCCCCTACAACCCACCTGACTTTGGACAGGTCACTTGACTTTTCTGAGACAATTTCCCCACTGACTTAACTGGAGGATAGTGACAACTTTGTTGGGTTGTTGTGAGGATAAAATAAATTTACACAGGCTAAGTTCTTAGCATGAGTAAACACTAGAAATATCTTAGCTGTAGTTATTAGCTTGGACTAGAGACACTAGATATTTAAGAGTTACAAAACCCAACTTTGAATTCCAGCTCAGCCATTTCTTGTTGGTGTGCCCTTGGCAGAACTATAAAATCTCTCCAATTTCATTTTTCTTACCTTTAGGGGAAAACATGTTTGATGTTGGGACTCTTCCATCTCTAACATTCCTGAATCCTAGGACTGTGAAGACAGTTCACAGAGACTTCCTGTTACAAGGCTTAGCTTTGCCAGGGCTTTGGTCTTAGAGTCAGATAGCCTTAGGTCTGATAAATAACAACAGGGATACTGATATGGAAAAAGTTACCTTCTTAACAGCTGATGTGGGAAATTTCCAGAGGCAAGACTGACTTTGTGGATGAAGGAGTTTGTTAAAATCACAATGGGATGGAGCAGAGATTGGCAAACTATAGCCTGTGGGCAAAATCCAGCCCTCCTCCTGTGTTTGTAAATACAGTTTTATTGAAATACAGCTATACCCATTCATTTCCAATGGTCTCTGGTGGCTTTAGCACTACAAGGGCTGAGTTGAGTTCCTAAAATATTTACTAGTTGGCCCCTGGGGTGTAGATAGAGGGTAGAGAGTAGCCTCACAGGAGACCCAGGGAGTGTTTGGTCCCTGGAAGGAGGGAAGAGGTAGAAAGAATGCTGCCCAAATATTCTAGAGGAGAGACTTGTAAAAAAACACATCTATTGAGTAATATGACTGTGGATCCACTGGATCCTCCAAAATATTCATTTACAACTCAAAATTCATAATATATTGGGTATGATTGGATTTTTAGTTTCCTTTTAAAATACTACATGCTTAGTATGTGCTAGTCTTCTAAGTGCCTTATGTCTTACAAATATTAGCTCTTCTTAACAACCTGTGAAGGAGTAACATCATTATCCCCATTTCACAGATAAGGGAGCTGAGGCACAGTGAGATTGTTAAGTAGGCAATGGAGATGAATTTTGGATGCAACTGTCTAATTCCAGAGGCTGTGCTAGGACTGACTGCCTCACAATGAATTTGAGGCTGAAAGTCTGTGGTGGGCTCTTTGATGTGCTGCCCACTCCCACCCCCCCCCACCCCCCCCTCCCCCCCGTAAGAATGATTTAACCCTCCCACCCCACTGCCAGACCTCTTAGGGGAGTGCTGCAGCCAAAGAAAGCTTCCTCTCCCAGGGCCATATTCCCATCCCAGTGCAGCCTGCAACCATGCCTGATCTACATAGGGCTATAAAGCACCCTCCCAACTTGCCTGCAGCTCAGAAAACTCTGAAAGGTCATCCTACCTGCAGAACTCCCCATGGGGGTGTTTGAGGTCCCCAGTGTGACTACATCACAGTGCACCTTCGCCTGTTGCCCAATCCTGCCCCTTCCTTTCCTTTCATTTCCCTTCCCTTCCTTTCTCTTTCTTTCTTCAAGTGTTGATCCCAAAGCACTCCCTAATAAACCTCTTGCATGTTAATCTCCTTCCCAGAGTTGATTTCTCAGAAAATCCACGTAGGACAATTACCCTGTGGTGACAAAGCATCAGTGAACTTCTGGATTATGTACAGATTTCATTAGCTTTAGGCTTAACATAGCTGCTCTCATCTCTACCCTAGACTCAAAAATACTTTTTTTTTTCCCTTTCCCTGGGGCAAACTCCTATCTTGCGCCCACTTCCAAAAACTGGGACCCCTTCAGTGTCAACTGCCATGCTTTAGTTCCCTGCCCTAGAGTGAACACAGGTATATAGTGGATTCTGTGCTTTTTGCCTTTTCTGGTAAGAGCATCCCTGTTTTCCTGTGGAGAGCTATGCCTCTCTCCCTCAGTCCATATCATCATGGGTGTAAGTCTGTCTTTTCTCCATCTTTCCTGCACTTGCTTCAGAGGTGATCACATGACCCAGAACTGACCAATCAGAGTGTTCCATCACCCTGCTTAAGGGATTGATTTAATGATGGGCCCATGACTTAACACGGTCCAATGAGAATCAACCTGAAGACTTTTGCTGGTGCCTTTAGGGGAAAAGATGCTCTTGTATTATGTGATTTGCTAAACTGCTAAAAACCTATATTTGGAGCTGCTGGTAGCCATCACAAAGGGGGAACATATATACCTTGTGCTAATCCTGTTAGATACATGGATCCAAACACTGAAGAGGTTAGGAGATCCCAAGTTATCTGAAACAAAAATGTCCCACCAAAGGTCACTTGACATCCAGCTTGCTAAGTCATGCTCCCTCTTGCCTCCCTTCCCAACTGTCTTTCTCGAAAACACCAGTGGTAGTCCATCCAAAGAGAAATGGATTTGAGCTCCGAAAAGTCTCAAGCCCTGATCATGTATCTCTGTAGAGAGGAAGGGCTTTTCTTACCCAGCATTCATCTTGGCCTTGATGCCCAGGCTTGAGTGGGAGTGTTCTGCCACCTTGGGAAGGCCACTAGTCCCACTGGTGAAGTAGATGTCAGCTGCTTCTTGGCTTCCAGTCTCAACACAGCAATGAGTGGTAGACGCTTCTCTGACAAAGACACAAACTGTCCAATTCTCAGTTCTGCCCTGGACACCAGAGGTCCTGGAGACTCATCTCTTTCCACTTTCCTCCATGCTGGCAAGGGCAAGTCAAGCCAGCCCACTTCAAAAGGGGAGCTTATGAATGGTTAAGATCAAGACATCCAGTCAGGCTTGGACTCAAAAACCACTCAGATTTGGCACTTTGTTAACTATGGGACTCTGCACTATTTATTTAACTTCTCTGAGTTCCATTTTCTGTATCTGTGAAATGGCATCGATAATTCTCATAGAGTTAATGAGAAAAGGAAATTAATTGTAACACAAAGAAAGAACAAAGAAAATGAGCAACTTGCTCAGCACAAACTCAATAAACGTTAACCTGATTGTTGTTGGGAGCCCTTGCACAATACAAGGTAAACAATATGTGCTCACTTAGTATCAGTTCTCGCAGTACAGCCTCTTCTATTTTCCCTTGACTTCCCTCTCTCAAACATCTCGTGTAGTGTCTGTCTCGATTTCAAGTCTCTCAAAGCTGGTCACATGTTGTCTCTTTCTTTGACAGTTAGGAAACCCATAGGGAGAACAAAAGCTTTTGTCATGTCATGCTTGTGAAATTAGAAAAAGCTTTTGTTCTTCCTATGGGCATCCTAAGAGATGTGTCTCTAGTGGAGGGAGTCCAAACATGTGACAGGGAAACACATTCTTCCAATCAATCCTGCCATCCACTGTTGGAAGGACACATAGCATTAGAAGCCTTGCATAGAGATACAGAGGGTAGGGAGAAGACACTCAGTATATCAGCATCCTCTTGTATTTTACCTTATATGCTCTTGGCCTCACCTCTGATTCCTGCCAGGTTTGCAGTAACCAGCTCTGGGGATTTCAATCCAGTTGGTGCTGCTCTTGGTGTGGACCATGGGTGACTCCCTTTTGTGCCCAGGACTTCTCTGTTACCACCATGGCAAGGGACTCTGAGCCTGCTCTGCATGCACGCATGTGCAGCCCCCAAGTGTGGGGTATATGATGCCCCGCCCAGTACAACCCTCCACCAATAGGAGTCAGATGGCTCAATGCTTGTCAGTCCTTGAGTGGACAATCCTGGGAGGCATTCTGTGAGGCCCCTGCAGATCAAGCCCACTTACCCCATGCAGTGACCCAATAACAAACTCTTAAATTATCTTTTCCTTCTTCCCTGCTTCACACTCCCCAGTCTCACACTCTGCTCCCTGGACCTCCCAAATAAAGCACCTGCTCCTAAGTGCTTTGTTCAGTTTCCACTTTTGGCGAAAACGCAGGATAAGACATGTAGATATTCACCGTAGCAGTGTCCTGAAATCCAGCCACCCATTCCAGCTTTTCTCAGATACCAGTAGCTTCGTTTTCAGGAAAGGGCAGTCAGGGGTCACAGCGTCCACTGCCTGGGCCACTTTGTCGCCAGCCATGATGGCCCTGGCCTTAGACATCTGCGGCATACCCAGAACATCCTTGGCTTTCATTTGCATAGTCCCGGGCATGAAGATGAGGCCTGGAGGAGCCAAAAGTCTTAGAGAGAACTGGGAGTGAGGGTTATCTTCTCCCCTAGAGAAACGTGATGTAAACAGCCAGTAGGGAGCAAATGGGGGAGGGGTGAGGAAGGGATGGCCACTGGGGAATATCAGTAACAAGCCACTGAGGATCAGAGTGATTGTAACAGATTTCCTGGTGGTGGTGAACTTCAAGAGGTGTACTGGGACTAAGGAGAGAAACTGATCTCACACCATGGACAGTCTAACCCTTCTTCCCCCACACCCCCCCGAACACACATACACTGCCCCACAGGAGTTTCCTGTATCCAAAGACTCTCATATAGGATCTAAACTAAGGAAAGACATTTAGAATTTTCTAGTCCTGCAACACAGGTCCTACTCTAGACCCTGGTGACTTCTCCCAAACCTGGGACACTGAATTTTCACAGGCGAGAGTGCTCTTAGTTTTCTTCGTTTTTGTTTTCTATCTTGATGAGACTCTCATGATTTTGTTTATTCTTCTAAAGTTTCTTTATTGTGGAAGGAGAGGGAGACAGAGAGTGAGCAGGGGAGGGGCAGAGAGAGAGGGAGACACAGAATCTGAAGCAGGCACCAGGCTCTGAGCTGTCAGCACAAAGCCCGATGCTGGGCTCGAACTCACAAGCTGTGAGTGACCGGAGCTGAAGTTGGATGCTTGACTGACTGAACCACCCAGGAGCCCCTGTTTATTCTTCTAGAGAATAACTAGACTTACAGTTCACCATTTACAAAGCTGATTTCGCACATTCCTCCTGATGAACAGCTTTTACCCCTGGCTCACTTTCTTCCCACTTTAACACTTCAGGATCCACACTGCAGACCTGTTAACCACGTCCAGTGTGTCTCCACCATAATGGCCATGTTGAGTCAGGCCCACAGAAAAGCAGACACATCTCCCCCGCTGAGTTCTCCTTCCCTTCAGACCATAATCTCTCACTCTGTCACCTTCTTCACATGGCCTGGAAGGGCCTCTGTGAGACCCCAAGTTCCTACAATTGTTTCTACCTCCTCTGATTACTCCTGTGTTTTGACCACAATTACATCTTCCTCCTTATTGAGAGAATATCTGTTGCATGTGAGAGAGGCCAGGAAGGAAAGGGTGGGAACGAGGGAAGGTTGTGCAGGAGTTTCTGTGGCTCATTCTTAGACCTCTCCATTTGTCATCTCTCATCTCTAAAGGTTGATGATTCTAGAATTTCTGTCTCCATCCCAGCTGTTGTGCCCTTCAATGCAATTTCTTCTCACTTCCAATCCCTTCTTTTCTTTTTCCCATACATATTTTTGATTGAGATATAATTGATATATAACACTGTACTATTTTTAGGTGTCCCAAGTAATAATTTGCTATATGGATATATTACGAAATGCTTACCACACAAGTTAACATCCATCACCACACATAATTACAAGTATTCATTCTGGTGATAACAACTTCTAAGAACTACTCTCTTAGCGACTTTCAAATACACCAGACATTATCGTTAACTAGAGTCCCATGCTGTACATTACATCCCCAGGACCTATTTATCTTTTAATGGGAACTTCTCATCCCTTCTTGAACATCACATGAGCACCCCCAACACTTACCTAACTGAACCTGTCATCTTATCCCAACACCCCAATACCTGTTTCTCCCTATGGTCCTCACTGCAGGGAAAGCCTGTAGCATCCACCCAGCTGCCTGAGTGTCTGTGACTTCTCCATCTCCCTGGCTTTCTTCCACTACCATATGTCATTCATCAAAAAAGGGTGTTCTTGGGGTGCCTGGGCGGCTCAGTTGGTTAAGCGTCTGACTTGGCTCAGGTCATGATCTCATGGTTTGTAGGTTCGAGCCTCGCATTGGGCTCTGTGCTGACAGCTGAGAGCCTGGAACCTGCTTTGGATTCTGTGTCTCCCTCTCTCTCTCTGCTCCTCCCCTGCTCACACTCTCTCACAAAAATAAATAAACATAAAAAAAGGGTGTTCTCAACTTCCTCCTAATTGCCTCTTAAATCCACTTACTTGTCTCTGTCTCAACCACCCCATCTAAGCTTGAAGCCACCATCATGCCTTGTCTCCTGTCTGGGTTTCCCACACACACTCCTGCCCTCCTTCATCTCATCTCTATGCACCATCCAGCATGACCTTTTACAAACAGAATATGATCATGTCACTCAATCCATCCATGCTTTTCCATTCCTCACTGGATAAGGATGCAGAACCCTCCCCATGGCACCCAGGGTCCTGCCCATCTTTCCAGGCTCACTTGCCACTAGTTTCTCCTTGCTGTCTCCAAATACACAGACATCTTTTCAGTGTTTCCCATAATTTGCAAGCTTCTTTCCTGTCTGTTCTGTTCCTTCTGCTCGAGGCATCCCTCTCTGTCTCTTCTTCTGGCTGAATCCCACATATCCTTCAGATTCCAGCCCAAATATCACTCCACTGAGACTTCAGTGACCCTCTCAGATTAGTCAGTTCAGGTCTCCTTTTATAATAGGGAATGACAACATTTTTGTGCAAAGGGCCAAATAGTAAATATTTTCAGCCCTATGGGCCAGATGCTGTCTGTCCCAAATACTCAAGTCTGCCACTGTGGTGCAAAAGCAGCTACAGACTATATGTAAATAGGGCATGGCTATGTTCCAATAAAACTTTATTTACAAAAACAATCTGTGGACCAGATTTGGCCTATAGGTCATAGTTTGCCAACTTTTTTTTCATTAAGTTCTTATAAAATTCTCATGCCACTTATCAAAATTGTGATGAAATAATTATGTGTACAATTAATAGTTGAATGGCCATCTTTCTCCAAAGATCTTTAAGTCCCATGAATGCACAGGCCATGTTTTGTTTACTCTGTATTAGCAACCTCTAGCATAGTGCTTGGTGCATAGCTTGCTTAAATAATTAGAAAAAAGGGTGGTATTTCCTTATGAGGAGAGACAGCATGCTATGTGGACGGGACATCTTTTGGGAGGGGCAGTTGAATTTCTCTGCCATCAGCTTCCTTCACAAGGGAGAGGGTGACCAGACCAGGTGGCCAATTACCAACCTCCTCACATGCAGCCCAGGGTCACCAGCCACCTCTCAGGCACTTGGGGCAGCACCACGGCCACAAGGTCCCCATGCTGCTGGCTGCATGCGCCCAAAAGGACATTGGCTGCCTGCTGGCTGAGTTCACTCAGTTCACTGAAGTTCATTATTTCATCCCCATCACTGCTCACTCACCACAAGGCTGGATCTGTAGGTCGCTTGCCAGCCTGAAGAAAGAGACCAGCTTATCAGGGTGGGCCAGCACACATGCACAGAGAATAAATCCCCTGCCTCGCCTCGGAATTGTCACATCAATGCTTAGTAGACTTGTTGACCTCAACCCCCCTATACACTTCAATGAGCTTTTATTTCTATGGGTTCTATTTACTATACTAGAAATTAAAACTGAGACATTTTATAAATATGTGTGCTTTTAATAATAACAGTAACAAACCATTATATTTTACCACAAATAAGATATGTGTTAATACAGAGGTAAGTATACTTTGTAAAAAACAAAATAAAAGAAAGAAAGAAAGAAAGAAAGAAAGAAAGAAAGAAAGAAAGAAAGAAGGAAAGAAAAGAGAGGCTTCATTTTACATTTTTGCAAATCTCTTGAACACCATCCTTAAGAGAAGACAGTTAGATTTTTATCTGTTTCTGTCACTTAGTTGCAGAGTCACCTGACATGTAGCCTCTGGAAATAACCACTGTATCCTTGTCAGAGCATGAGAGTGAAAAAGGAAAATGTTATCTTAGATTTGTTTACTTGTTTCCCTCTCTCCCTATTGATGTATTTTTTTCTTTTTTATTACAAATATATATACCATAAAATGTATTATTTTAACCATTTTTAAGTGTACAGTTCAGTGGCATTAAGTGCTTTCACATTGTTATGCAGCTATCACCACCATCCATCTCCAGAACCTTCTCATCTTTCTAGCCTGAAACTGTCCCCATTATGCAAGAACTCCCCAGTTCTCCCTCATCCCAGCACGTGGCAACCAGCTTCTACTTTCTGTCTCTATGAATCTGACTGCTCCAGGAACCTCACATAAATGGAAACACACAACATTAAGTTAAGTGACTGGCTTATTTCACTTAACACACTATCTTCAAAGGTTCATCCTCGTTAGAGCATACAACAGAATTTCATTTTTTAAAAGGCTAAACAACATTCTATCATATGGATATACCATATTCTGTTTATACATTCATCCCTTGACCCTACCTTCTGGCTATTGTGAATAATCCTATCACGAACAAATATCTCTTCAAGACCCTGCTTTTCATTTTTATTTGTTTCCATGTATTTTATTTCTTCTTTTATTTCCTGATTGACCCATTCATTGTTTAGTAGCATGTTGTTTAACCTTCATGTATTTGTGGTCTTTCCAATTTTTTTCTTGTGGTTGACTTCTAATTTCACAAGGGTGCGGTCAGAAAATATGCATGGTATGATCTCAATCTTTTTGAACCTGTTGAGGGCTGATTTGTGACCTAGTATGTGATCTATTCTGGAGAATCTCCCATGTGTATTTTGCTGCTTTAGGATGGAATGTTCTGAATATATCTGTTAAGTCCATCTGGTCCAGTGTGTCATTCAAAGTCATTGTTTCCTCGTTGATCTTCTGCTTAGATCTTTCCATTGCTATAAGTGGGGTGTTAAAGTCCCCTACTAGTATTGTATTATTATCAATGAGTTCCTTTATCTTTGCTATTAATTGTTTTATATATTTTGGTGTCTCATGTTAGGAGCCTGAATATTTACAACTGTTAGATCTTACTGGAGAGTCCCCTATATTATGATAAAGTGCCCTTCTTTAGCTCTTATTACAGTCTTTGCCTTAAAAATCTAGTTTGTCTTGGGGCGCCTGGGTGGCTCAGTCGGTTGGGCATCTGACTTCGGCTCAGGTCATGATCTCATGGTGTGTGGGTTTGAGCCCCACGTCAGGCTCTGTGCTGACAGCTCACAGCCTGGAGCCTGCTTCGAATTCTGTGTCTCCCGTTCTCTCTGCCCTTCCCTACTCATGCTCTGTCTCTCTGTGTCTCAAACATTGAAAAAAAATTTTTTAAATAATCTAGTTTGTCTGATACAAGTATGGCTACTCTGGCCCTCTTTTGTTATCCATTTGCATGATAAATGTTTCTACATTGCCCCACTTTCAATCTGCAGGTATCATTAGGTCCAAATTGAGTCTTTTGTAGGCAGCATATAGATGGGTCTTGGTTTTTTATCCATTCTGATGCACTATGTCTTTTGATTGGAGCATTTAGTCTATTCACATCCAGAGCAATTATCGATTGATATGTGTTTATTGCCATTTAAGTAGTTGTTTTGTCTTTGTTTCTGGAGATTTTCTCTGTTCCTTTCTTGTCTTCTCATCTTTGGTCTTTCTGTTCCGCTCAAAGAATCCCCTTTAATATTTCTTGCAGAGCTGGGTTAGTGGTCACGAAATCCTTTAGATTTTGTTCGTCTGGGAATCTATTTCTCCTTCTAATCTGAATGATAGCCTTGCTGTATAGAGAATTCTTGGTTGCAGACATTTCCTATTAAGACATTGAACATACCATGCCACTCCCTTCTGGCTTGCCAAGTTTCTTTTGAGAGATCTGCAGCCAGCCTTATGGGTCTTCCCTTGTAAGTTAGGGACTTCTTTTGTCTTGCTGCTGCTAGGATTTTTCTTTATCACTATATTTTGCAATTTTAATTAAATATGCCTCGACGTTGGCTGCTTTTGTTTATTTTGATGGGAGTTAGTACCTCCTGGATTTGGATGTCTGTTTCTGTCCCCAGAACACGGAAGTTTTCAGCTATGATTTCCTCAAACAAACTTTCTGCCCCCTTTTCTCTCTTCTTCTTCTTCTTCGACTCCTATAATACAAATGTTATTATGTTTGATGGAGTCACTGAGTCTTCTCAGCAAGACCCTACTTTTTCATTCTTTGGGGTATATACCCAAGAGTGAAATTGCTAGTAGTTCTATTCTATTTTATTTTATTCTATTTATTATTTCTTAAGAGAGGGATAGAGTAAGTGCACAGGTTGGGGGAGGGGCAGAGGGAGAAAGAGAAGCTCATGCATGCTCTATGCCCAGCGCAGAGCTCAATGCAGGGCTTGATCTTACGAACTGGGAATCATGACCTGAGCTGATTTCAAGACGCTTAACTGACTGAGCCACCTGGGTGCCCCAAATACTAATTCTATTTTAAATATTTTTGAGGAGCTGCCATAGTGTTTTTCAGAGAAGCTGTACCTTTTTACATACCCACGAGTGATGCACAAGGATTCCCATTTGTCTTAGTTTTGTTTTGAAATAGTTTTGATTTCATGGATTACTCTGGAAGAGTCTCAGGTATCCTCAGGGGTTCCCATATCATAGTTTGAGATCAGTAACACAAAGACAAAGGAAAAATCCACTCCTGCTCCCTAATACTCTCCCTGCCTTATACATCTCTCTTCTGAAGTCTGGATTTGTGCTTTCTCTTGCACCCGTTACCCCCTCTTCCCTGTGCAAATACCCTCTGGTTCCTCAGCTCCAGTGTTAGGAACCTCTTTACCCATGACTATATAGTACAGCTATATACGAGCTATAGAAGCTCATGATTAAGGACGAAGGACCTGAAGTCTGCCTGGATTTGAATTTGGCTTCCACTGCTACTGCATTGTGTGCTCTTGAAGAAGTTGTTACTCTTTCCCCGAGTCTCAGTCTTATTTGAAAATGGGGGACAGTCTTAGAAAACCATTTAGACGAGTGAGGATTGAACTTGATAGTGCATATCAAGCACCCAGCCACAATAAAATGTTTAGAATACCTCTGGTAGGGACCACTAGAAACTGGTAACCTCAGTTGCTTCTGGAGAGGGGAGCTAGTTTGACTTTGAATTGGATCCAGTGGGCTTTTTTATGAACTTATTCAAATTAAAGTTTTATTTATTAAAAAGGACTTCAACCATCTCCACTTTGACCACAGTTTGTACTTTCTAACTGATTAAACTCTTTCCAGCTTACCTTTTAATTCGGACAAAAGACCCTGCGGGCAAAGCATCCTCTGCCAGAAATGAAACTACTCCCTCAAGCAAGAATAACTGCCCTGATTTAGCAAGACCCTGGGGGACTGACCAAGGCAAAGACCCACCTGACCTTTACTGCCCCTCTGCCCATACCTACCAACCTTTGTGCCACATTTTCCTTACAAAAGCCTAGAAATACATTCAACACTTTGGAGACAGTGTTTGAGATGCTAGTCTGCTGTCTTCCCAGTGTTGACCTCACTGAAATGCATTCCTTTCTTGTTCACCACCACTTGCCTGTTTGCCTTTGAGTTTTGTCAGTGGTGAGTGACCAAACCTGATCTGGTTGGGACCCCAGAGCCAGGTGCTCTTGCATTCCTTCACCCCAGCTACATTTCCTTTTTCAGAGTAAATAGGTAAATTGTTTTCTTAAAAAAAAAAAAAATGCATTCTCATACAACGAACAGTAAATTATAGCAAGACTAGAACGGGAGACTTGGAGAACTGTCTTTGGACTCAAATTCACACACCTGCATGGACCGAGGGTCTGGGAGTCATGGTTCCTTCCTGTTGATCACCTGGATGCAGCAGATTTGGGGAATGAGGGTTGTGATCCTGGAACAGCAATTGGGGCCTCCCAAATGGAAGGAAGTTCAAGAGAAAGTAATTCATCCTCCCCTTTTCTGGGAGAACCCCCAGACCTGTGTGGTCTGGACGTTCTGGAGCCAGGTTCCCCTAGATAAGCCATGGAATACCACCTTCCCTGGATATATCTGGTTTTGCCAAATAGTCAACAAATATTTACTGACTGCTTCTCTCAGATGGACACAAAGATGACTAAGACAGATCTCTCCCAGTTTGGAGTTGAGATAGCTAAAAGCATGGAAAATGATTAGGTTCATTTTAGATACTGGTAAGGGTTGTCAGAGGTCAAATCATGTCACACCTCTGCTCAGTGCCACGACTGAATCCCAATTTCATGTAAAAGGACTATCCAAGTGTTTACCACATTATCCAAGTTCCTGCATGGTCTTCACCCACATTTCCATCTTCTCTGGCTTGATGTCCTGCCCACTCAGATCCACTGGCACACCCTGCCTTGGGACCAGTGACTTTGTGGTTTCTTCTCAGACCACTTTCCCCCATGTGTCTAGGGATAACCCCCTCTCCTCCTTCAAATCTTTGCCAAAGACTTTTCTCACCTTCTCAGGGAAGCTTACCTTCACCACATACTCCAAATGGTAATCCACCTCAAAAATGGTTCTGCCTTCCATCCCCTCTATGAAGTACTCCATTTTCCTTAATACTCAATACTTTCTAATGTATTATAGAATTTACTTATTCATAATTTTTTGCCTCTGTCTTCTTCCATTAGAATCTAAAGTGTATGAGGGAAGAGATCTTTGCCTGTTTTGGAGATGATTTACCTTGAGAACTTAGAACAGTATGTAGCACACAGTGGGTACTCAGTAAACATTACAGTGAATTAATGAGGTCTATGAAGGAAAACACAGACTGTGGAAGTAAGAAAAAACAACACCACACACACCCTGGGTAAGGCTGGGCTGGGGAAGAGAAGTATCTCTAAGCTGGATTTAAGTTTAGATTTAGATTGGACTAAACACCTTAATGCCTGAAAATGAGGTGTGAGAAGGAATAAAAGGATAAGGAATCTGTCCCAGGGCATATAGTCTTTTGGGTGAGGCAGAGAAGATGGACATAGTGGGTCTGGATATCAGTAGCAGGAGGAAAAAATCTACAAATCTATTGTCTGACTATAGACCATCAAGCCCTGTCCACTCATTATCTCCATTATTTCTGCCACCGTATGGTTAGGGGGTGCCCTGGGATTCCCCCCAAAAGATCCTTAACATGGGCTCAGGGAAAGCTTTGCACAATAAATGACTTAAAAGCTGAGCCTCAGTATAGTTGAGCCCTCTGGCCACGGACAGGCAAAGTGAGTGAACAAAGATACTACTTTCTTACACCATACACAAGAATAAATTCAATATGGATTAACAACCTAAATGTGAGACCTGAAACCATAAAAAGACTAGAAGAGAACACAGGCAGTAATCTCTTTGACATTGGCCACAGCAACTTTTTTCTAGATATGTGTCCAGAGGCAAAGGAAAGAAAAGCAAAAATCAACTATTGGGACTTCATCAAAATAAATAGCTTCTGGGGTGCCTGAGGCTCAGTCAGTTAAGTGTCCGACCTCAGCTCAGGTCATGATCTCATGATTCATGAGTTCAAGCTCCGCGTCGGGCTCTGTGCTGACAGCTGAGAGCCTGAAGCCTGCCTTGGATTCTGTGTGTGTGTAGCTCTCTGCTCCTCCCCCACTCACGCTGTTTCCCTGTCAAAAATAAATAAACATTTATAAATAAATAAATAAATAAATAAATAAATAAATAAATAAAGCAAGCTTCTGCACAGTGAAGGCAACAATCAAAAAACTAAAAGGCAACCTATGGAATGGGAGAAGATATTTGCAAATGACCTATCAGATAAAGGGTTTGTATCCAAAATATATAAAGAACTTATCAAACTCAACACTCAAAAAACAAATAATCTGATTAAAAATGGGCAGAAGACATGAACAGACATTTCTCCAAAGAAGACATCCAAATGGCCAACAGACACAGACACATGAAAAGATACTTATCATCAGGGAAATGCGAATCAAAACCACAATGAGGTATCACCTCACACCTGTCAGAATGATTAGAAACACAAGAAACAACAGGTATTAGTAAGGATGTGGAGAAAAAGGAACCCTAGTGCACTGTTGGTGGGAATGCACAGTGGAGCAGCCACTTTGAAAAACAATGTGGAGGTTCCCTTAAAAAAAATTAAAAATAGAACGACTCTAGGGGCGCCTGGGCGGCTCAGTCGGCTGAGTATCTGATTTCAGCTCAGGTAATGATTTCACCATTCGTGGGTTCCAGCCCTGCGTCAGACTCTGTGCTGACAGCTTGGAACCTGGAGTCTGCTTCAGATTCTCTCTCTCTCTCTCTCTCTCTCTGCCCTTCCCCTGTTCATTCTCTGTATCTCCCTGTCTCCATCTCTCTAAAACTGAATAAAACATTTAAAAATTTTTTAAAAAACCAAGAACTACTCAGCCATCAAAAATAATGGAATCTTGCCATTTGCAATGACATGGATGGAGCTAGAGTGTATTTCTAAGTGAAATAAGTCTGTCAGAGAAAGACAAATACCATGATTTCACTCATAAGTGGAATTTAAGGAACAAAACAAAGCAAAGGAAAAAGAGAAAGAAATAAACCAAGAAACAGACTCTCACTATAGTGATCAAACTGGTGGTTACCAGAGGGGAGGGGGGTGGGGAGATGGGTGAAATAGGCGATGGGGATTAAGGGGTGCACTTGGCATGATGAGCAGTGGGTACTGTATGGAATTGTTGAATCACTAATATCGTATCCCTGAAACTAATACAACACTGTATGTTAATGAACTGGAATTAAAACAAAAACTAAAAGAAATAATAATAAGAAAAGGAACAGGGTGAAGAGTGTGAGGAGAAAGAGATGGGAACCTGGAAAAGGTGGGCAAGGGTCTTGGCAGAGAAAGGACAGAGGTGGAGACCCAGGGAGGGGCTGCTGTGCAAAATGTCCCCAGCTTCAGTCTTTCCATTTGTTAAATAGTGATTTTAATGCTCTCTTCTCAGGATTCGAGTGGGAAACTGCTTGGATCCGTTTTCCCCAAGATGGCTCTTGCAAGATGATTTTGCTTGAGCAGTGTTCACGTTCATTTTTTTTTTTTTTTTTTTTGATGCACAAATGCATTAGGAAAAAAATGAACCGGACTCCAGACTCATCCTCTAACATATATATATATTGCTTAGGGTGAAGATACTTTTGTTTAAATGTGAGTTGACTTATAGCACAGATGGTATGTGGAGACAGCCACGTTTCTCAAGGTAACATGGGAGTGAGTGAAGGTGAGAAATAACAGAGTTAGAGGACTTTAGCAGAGCATCTAGCACAATGCCT
This sequence comes from Acinonyx jubatus, assembly GCF_027475565.1. Taxonomy (NCBI): domain Eukaryota; kingdom Metazoa; phylum Chordata; class Mammalia; order Carnivora; family Felidae; genus Acinonyx; species Acinonyx jubatus. The sequence continues at coordinate 11,615,123 of NC_069398.1, read as the reverse complement.
GGCACAGAATAAATAGTCAACAGAGGGATGGTAGCAGTTCTTGTTGTGGCTGTTGTGATTACAATGACTTCTAAGGCTGGGGCTGCTGGTGGGGAAGTGTGGGGTGCTGGTGCCTGGCTCCCAAGGGTGCAGCTGCAGCTGAGTTTTGCCTTTTTCGTTTTGGAGACAAGCTGGGCTGGGGCGACTGTGGGAGAAATGGCTGAAGCAGGGAGGGGCGGTCAAGGGTATCAGTTTGGGAGGGTTCTTGGGGGAGGGTGAGTGGGCCTCCCCATGCCTCCACCCCTGCCCTTCATCATCCTTGGCTTATACTGACTGAAATCTGGACAAAGGACCCTGGGTGGGGAGCTCTGATTACCGCTAGAGAACAGACTGGCTCAGCCAAGGGGCTTAGAGGAGAAGACTCCAGTTCCAAGTCCCTGGTTTTTAAGGAACTGACAATTTGCAGGGCTCATTAGGAATTCCAGCAGTGTCTTATACATGACTCCAAACCCCTGCTAAGAGCACTAATGGGGTTGCAAAGCCAGACCTGTTGGGTTGGGGTAAATCACCAAAGCCCTCTGAATTTCCACCTTTAAAATTAAGAGAATTAAAAAAAAAATTAAATTAAATTAAATTAAGAGAATTTGTCCATGCCATAAAGGCAAAAGACTTAAAAACAAGTAAATCACTTTTGACAAGTTTTTTTTTTTTTCTTTTTAAGAGCTAGTGAAACTTTAAGAGGATTATTTCACGCCACAAACCTTCAGGGGCTTCTTAGCACTCGTTGAAGACAAAATTCCTAACAAGCCATCCTGAACTACAAATTGCATAACCTCTTTGTTCTACCTGTAAAATGCAGATATGTTATCAGTACCTATTCAACAAAATGGTTGAGAGTTAAGACATTTGGAACTGTGTCTGGACATAGCTGGTGCTGAGTGTGAGCTGTTCTTAGAAACACAAACCTATCTCTCCCACGTCAGGGCCTTTGCACATGCTATATTCTTTATTCAGAACACTGGGTCCCAATCTTTTTACTTAGTTTCCTTCCACCTTTCAATCTCAGTTCACCAGGGACTTCCTTATGGAAGGCTGTCCTGATATCCTGAGTCCTCCCATAGATTGACCAGTCCCGTCAATCTATGTTTTAACTAAACTCTTTCCCTCGTGGCATTTATCACAGTTGTGCATTATGTGCCTTATTCTTTTGATGAATAACATCAATGTCCTCACTGGACTGTAAGGCTAGAGTCATGGGCTGAATTGTGTCCCCCAAATTCATATGCTAAAGTACTAATCCCCAATACCTCAAGTTGTATTTGGAGATGGGGCCTTTAACGTGGTGATTAGATTAAACTGGGGTCACCAGGCCCTCATCTAATCTGACTGGTGTTCTTATAAGAAGAGGATATTAGAACATAGACACATACAAAAGAGGGAGGAACATGTGAGGACATAGGAGAGGATGGCCATACAGCCAAGGAGAGAAGTCTCAGAATTAAATTAACCCCACTGACACCTTGAACTTGGACTTCCAGCCTCCAGAACTGTGGAAATAAATTTCTGTTGTTAAAGCCACACAGTCTGTGGTACTTGTTATGAAAGCCCAAACAGACTCACATAGGTATCAACTGAGTTGGACTTTGCTTCTTTTTGTATTCCCAGAGCCCAGCACTGAGCAGGTGCTCCATAAATATTGACTGGTGGGTGAATGGAGGTGCTGGGGGTCAGGCAAACAGCACTAAAGATCACTTTGAGCTTTTATCTGCTTTGCTGCACATGGCTGGTCTCAGCTGCCCAGAACCACCTCTTTCTGTTTCTGGGCCTGGGACATGGCTTTGGGTCTTTATGTCTTTCCTGGGCACAATGTAATACACTAGCACTTGGGGGATGATGTGTTGGTCTGTGGAGGCAGATTGTGGCTTAGGGGAGTTGTTTCTTTAAAATAATTTTTTCATTAAAATAGTTAACACAGACTCACTGAGAAAGCCAGGAAAATAAAGAAACACACAGAAAGGAAAGAACTATCGTCCACTATTTTCAATCCCCAGGAATATTGCTCTTAGCACAAGTACTTCCTTTCAGGCATTTTTCCATAGTTTTCCCTTTCCCTTTCAAAGTTTTGGTTCTCCACTATACATATACTGTTTTTATTCTGATTTAAAATTAATTTAGCTCAAGTTTTCCCCAAGGCATATTTTTTAAAGCCTCAATATTTATTGAGTTAATCTATTACACTTGAGTTAATCATTGCCTTATTGGTTGGACATTGAATTTTCCAATTTTTTTCAGTTTTAACACAATGCTCCAGAAATGTCCTTTGAATTCCTTCCTTTTTTTTTCTCCCTAAGTTTATTTATTTATTTTGAGACAGAATATGAGCAGGGGAGGGGCACAGAGAGAGAGAGACAGAGAGAATCCCAAGCAGGCTCCGAGCTGTCAGCACAGAGCCCAGCGTGGGTCTCTATCTCATGAACCGTGAAATCATGACCTGAGCTGAAACCAAGATTTGGACGCTTCACCAACTGAGCCGCCCAGGCACCCCTGACTCCTTTCTTTTATAATGACTGCTAAACAGAATTTCTGAGCTAAAGGATATGACCAATTTTTTATGACCCTGGATGTGATTACCAAATGGCTTTATCAAAAGGGTCGAGTGGTTATACTCCAACGGGCAGTGAATGAGATCACAGGTGCCCTGACTCTGTGATGACCTGTCCTTCAGAGAGCCGGCTGGAAGGAAGACCAGTGGGCGGCTGCTGAGGATGCCTCCAGACAGAGGAGGGGGAAGTCAAACCACCAAACACCGCCACTAGACTGGTGGTGGATGTGCACTCTGGGTTAGTGATGTTCTTCTGTTCTCTTCCTCCAGGGTCTTCCAGTTTCCTCCAATGATTCTGGAGATGCCCATTTGGAACTGAAAGCCTCTGATACTGTAAGGTGGAAGGGATGATGCTCCAAACAAGGACTGACCAGTGATCGCACCAGCTCCTCTTAGAAGCTTCTGAGGCCTATGGGGCCTTTCGTGGGCTGCCTCTCGTCTCCCCCCACTCTTGGCTTCTCAATTTACTCCTTTGGATCTTTCCAGAAACCGTCTTGGGCAGTTCTGAAACAAAGGTCACCTAGTGGCCATAAACAAAAACATTTTGAAATCATCATTTCCCAGAAAGACTTCTGTCTTGAGTCATTACCCTCTGCTGCTTCATTGGAAAACCTCCGTGATTCATAGATTGCTCCAAATGGCAAAGACCAAAATGGCTAGGGCCTGGGGCATATGATCTTGCCAGCAGCAATTCAGCACCATCCCCCTAAACCTGGTTTATGCCACTTTTTAGGGTCAGAACAAACTGTAGTTTGGGGTGGGCCCGATGGGGAAATAGGGAGAAAAGGCTGAAGCAGCAGGTAGAGTTATTTGTATCTTCATCCCCCCAGCACCTGACCCTGAGAGAGAATCCACCTAGTGTGTGCTTAGGTGATTTCCCAGCTCATCATGTCCTAGAACCCCTGATGTTTACCTTCCTGGGGTACTTGTATGGAGCAGTCACCCTCTTCACATGCTCCTGGAGCTCCCGAGTTAGTTTCTCTGGATCTTGAGAGGAGTAAGTTGGAGAAAGGACTATAAAAGCCTTCACCACCTGCCAGAAAAAAAAATCCAAAAACAAAACCCCCCAAACCAGAAAGAATCAGGCCCTGTATAACAACTTTCTCCTTAACCTAGCCTTGTAAATAAGTGCTTACACTTGCCAGCCCAGCACGAAAATCCTGCCAGCAGGATTCAGCCAGCGAAATGGACGACATCATTTTTTTTGCCGTTGCCTCCTTTCCAGGAACAACTATTGGAAGCACTGGCTTTTATGGAATGATTCCAGGATCCTACCTGTTTCCCAAACTTCTCTCCTTTCCTGAAATGACACCATTAGCAGTCAATGGGCTTCTCTTCCAAGGGAAATACTTTGGAGTAAAGAGCTTCACAAACTCCTTAGGGTCCATACCTTCCAGGTCTTCCTGACTAGAAATATAACTGGCAATGCCCCAGATAGGCAGGATTCGGGAAAATGCAGACCACTCTCCCAAGGGGAGATGGGTCTTTCTGAGCCCGCATATATGAGTGTTTACAATCAGCAAACGTTTTGCTGCACAGCTTCCATGCCAGGCATCCTGAGGGACATTCTGCACCTTGGTAGTTTCTGCCTGAGTCTTTCTTTGCAGGCTGCCTCCTGCCACGGAGGAGGAGTCCTGAATTCAGGCACAACAGAACATGGTTTCTGATAGGAATGGAAGAGTTCAAAGGCCAGTAGGTTGCTTATCCGCCCCAGCATATAGCTCAGTCAACAACATCCTGTTAGGTGGTGGTTCACCATCCTTGCATACTTCCCAAAGGCGGGCATCTCACTACCATTCCAAGTTCAAACAAATCTGGTTATTAGGAAGGGCTTTCTCTGGCCGTTAAAACTACCAAACATTTACTGAGTACCTTCTACACGCCAGGCTCTGTTCTGAGTACTATAAGCAGATTAACTGTGCACACAGCCATTTGTCAAAACCCCAGTTAATTTGTGGCATACAAAACTAGCTGTACTTTTCCAGCTGTGATTTCTCCAACACAGACATGGGGTTCCCACCTCCCTTTTTCCAAATTAGTGGCCTCAAAGTTTTTTTTCATGTTAACTGATTTATTTTAAGATGGCAGGGAGGGGCAGAGAGTGATGGAGAGAGAGAATCCCAAACAGACTGCGCTGTCATGAACTGTGAGATCGTGACCTGAGCTGATTCAAGAGTCAAATGCTTAACCAAATGAGCCACCCAGGTGCCCATGGCCTGAAAGTTTAATGGGCACCAGGATCACTTGGATAGGGGTTTCTGGTCAAAATGAAGATGCCTTGGGCTGCATCCCCAATCGCTCTGATTCAGCAAGACTGACTTCAGGTCTAGAAATCTGTAGTAAAAAAAATGTTTTTTAAACGTTTATTTATTTTTGAGAGGGACAGAAAGACAGACCATGAGTGGGGGAGGGGCAGAGAGAGAGAGGGAGACACAGAATCTGAGGCAGTCTCCAAGCTCTGAGCTGTCAGTACAGAGCCTGATGTGGGGCTTGAACTTACCGCGAGATCATGACCTGAGCCAAAGCTGGACAGTTAACTGACTGAGCTACACAGACGCCCCTACAAATTTTGTATTTTAAACAAAATGATGCAGCTGTGAGTACTCCAGGGCCCAGATGAGAATCACTCTTGTGGCCCTGGTGCTTCTGAGAACAGAGCCCGATTTTGCACTAACTTTCATAAGGTAACTACACTGTAAGTAGGATTATGTTGCATTTACAGCCAGTGAAAAACACATAGGTCTGCCTATGGGCTTAATCCTCTCATTCTATCTATTCTTCTGGGACCCATGGGAAGAAATTTTCATTTCTCCTAAGAAAGGTCAGCTTATTAAACTTGGCCCATCCTTCCGCTATATCAAGGTCACTTTGGATACTTATTGTGTCTTCCCTCAAGTTGGATATTCCTCAGCAGTCATGTCTGGCATGCTTGCTATATCCTCACCTGCAAACGGGAAAGTACTCTTTATTGGCCAGGATGGATGACAGAGCCTGCGTTCACCAAGATTTCCTGCCCAACAGTCCACCTCTTTTGGACCCAGTTCTATGTTCACTTGACACCAAAGCGTTGGTATCTTCTCATCATGTCCCTCTAGACAGTCTGTCTCTAAATACATGAGGGTAATGCTTAACCAACCAAAAGGAATGTGTGCCTGATGGTGACATTCAGACTTTGTAATATCTGGAGTCAGGGGAAGATATGGGGGAGTTTCCATCTTACTCTGCTGGGTGCTAACAGGTACACAACCAGAAGGAAATATTCTTGGATGGACTAGTTACCTCCCCTCTGATGGGGTCTGGACTGCTGACCACAGCAGCCTCCAGGACAGCTGGGTGCTCAGCAAGGGCACTTTCCACTTCAACAGGCCCAATCCGGTAGCTGGAAGAGAAAAGCAAATTCTTCTAAGTAACCTACCCGCCCCCACCAAGCTTCAAAAAGAGAAGGAAAGAGCAGACAGCTTGACCTTGAGGAATTGATCACATCGTCATTTCGTCCCATGAACCAAAAGTAGCCATCCTTGTCCTTGTGGGCTCGGTCCCCTGTGATGTAAAAGTCCCCTCGTTCTGATGCCTCTGTCTTCTCAGGATTGTCCTGGAAGACAAAAGAAGTCCATGAAGGGCCATCTCAGCACAGCCACCAAAGCCAGCTATGGCCCTAGCAGCCCCATGCAGGAGACCAGGGACCCCTAACAGGAAGTCCACAAGTTCCCAAAGACCAAGCTGGCCAGAACTTCACACTGGACAAGGAGCTATGAAATGTGTGCATTTTCTCTCTTTTAGATGGAAGGAAGTGTCAGGAAATGATTAAGGACAGCCCCTCGCTACCATTTTTAGAAGGGTCCAAGGAAACATAGTTGGAACACAGGAAGGTGGCCACAGGGCCAGTGGCTCTGGGTTTTGTTTGTTTTGTTTTTGTTTTTTTGCATAAAAGAACACACTCTTTGTGCTCAGAAATCACTAAAGGTAGAAAGTGAGGGCTTGGCCACAAAGCAGGGGTAGAGCAAAGATGAAAAACTAAAAATCAAACTCTGATTCTTAAAGATTTAAAGAAGCTACTACCCAACAAGAAAAATAAACAAATTAATTACTGTTGTATGCAACTATCTGGATGCATGTCAAAAACATTATGCTGAGTGACAGAAACCAGACACACAAAAATGAGTACTCTGTGATTCCATTTATATAAGGTTCTTTAAAAAAAAAAAAAAAAAAAAAAAAAAGGCGAGGCACCTGGGTGGCTCAGTCAGTTAAGTGTCTGACTTCTGCTCAGGTCATGATCTCATGATTCGTGGGTTCTGGCCCCGCATTGGGCTCTGCGCTGACAGCTCAGGGCCTGGAGCCTGCTTCTGATTCTGTGTCTCCCTTTCTCTCTGCCCCTCACCTGGTCTCACTCTGTCTCTCTCAAAAATAAATAAACATTAACAAAGAAAATTTAAAAAAAAATAGGCAAAATTTTTCTATAGCAACAACAAATAATTTAGCAATTGCCTATGGCTTGGGGATTGACTGCAAAGGGGCACAAGGGAACTTCCGGGGGAATAAAAATGTTCTATATCTTGATTCTGGTGGTAGTTACCTAAGTGCATACATTTGTCAAAAGTCATTGACCTGTACACGTAACATAGGTTACATACATTTTATTGTATGTAAATTATGCCTCAATTTAAAAACTGCATCCTGAGAAAAAAGAAAAAAGCTAAGCTGTCAATACCTAAAAATAAATTTCATACAAAACCTGAAAGAAGTATACAGAGAAAAAACTCTTTAGAACATTTAAGAAGATACATTTAAATGGAAAGCTAGAAAGACTGAATTTCATAAATATGTTAATTCTCTCCCAAACTGATCTAGAGATGTAGTGACACTCATTAGAATACTAACAAACATTTTCCATGGAATTTGACAAGTTGATTCTACAATGTACATGAGAGAATAGAGAGCTAAGAGTAGGTAAAACATGTGTAAAGAAGCTGAGGAAGAAAGAGCTTTACTCTACTAAATATTAAAATTTGGGGGAATGTTTTCCTGGATAAGGCTCTATGGTATCAGCACTGGAATAAAACACATGGCCAATTAAATAGAAGAATCTGCCAAAACTTAGCTATCTATGGATATATCAAACGTCTATTTCTGACCAAGCTGACATGACAGATCACTTTTCTTTGAGATTTAATTTTTTTCCTCAGTTGAAAAGGACTCAAGAAGAAAACTAACAGTTGGTGCTGCAAAGAAAAAGTTGAAACAAGTAAAGATTCTTGTGCAGCAAGTAACTTTACAAATTACTTGACTCCCTCAATGGGCTGATCACAGACCCAGAAAAGTCCTATATGTGAGCGCTGTGAGGACCAGGGTCATGTCTTCCCTGCCACTGCTGGATACTTAGCGGCATGAAGTAGCCACTCAATAAATAATGAATGTATAAATTATTCAGAAAAGTCAAGGATTTGCTATTGCTTACAAAAATGATTAGAAGGAAATACATTAAAAATTTTATTTTTTTTAACGTTTTTTTTTTTTAATTTTTTTATTTTTGAGACAGAGAGAGACAGAGCATGAACGGGGGAGGGGCAGAGAGAGAGGGAGACACAGAATCGGAAGCAGGCTCCAGGCTCTGAGCCATCAGCCCAGAGCCTGACACGGGGCTCGAACTCACGGACTGCGAGATCGTGACCTGAGCCGAAGTCGGGCGCTTAACCGACTGAGCCACCCAGGCGCCCCCAAAATTTTAAACTGTCTCTGATTGGTGTATTACTGTTTTATTGTTGGGAGGCTTTTTTGGTTTTTGGTTTTTTTTTTTTTTTTTTTGGTTTATTCTGGTAGGTAAGCTTCTGTGACTTTAAATGAAATACCATGCCATGAAAGACTATTTCTCTTGTAGTCACAGAAGCCACTAAAACACATATACACCACTCTAAAAACAAATGGACTGATTTTTATGTGTTCTTCCCGGTGTAGCGGACTGGCAGCTTCGCATACAGCCAGACAGAGTTCCTACTAAAGCCGTGGTTCTTAACCTTGGCTGCACATCTGAATCACCAGGGGAGCTGATCCACATCCTCAGAAAGGTTGATCTCATTCAGTGGGGCTTGAGTATCAGTAGTGTTTTGAAGCTTCCAAGGTGTTTCTAATGTGCAACCAGGGTTGAGAACCATGTCAATAGAGCTTTATAGAGGAGTCTCACAAAAAGAAAGCCCATCATAAACACCAACAAAAGTGGGCACAAGAGAGAGGTAATTACTGGGTTATCACAGAAACTTAGACTAGAATTCTTGGGCACAAGCCCTGCCAGTAAACCCCTCTTGCACACAAGACTCGAGACAAAAAGAATTCTGAAAATTAGGCTCTGACACAAATTGCAGTTTGACTTTTGTGAAGTCCCTTCCTTTCTCTGAACTGCAATTTTTCATCATTGAAATGATGGGGTCTCCCCTGTGTTTTAAATTTACACTCTCAGACATACCCATGCTCACATCCATGTCCTGTACATACTAGGTGCTTGACATTGGATAAGTCACTTTATCCTCCCAACTTCTTTATCAATAATAATACCAACTTACCTCATGCAGTTATCTCAAGGGTTAAACAAACAGGTGTTTATAAATCTTGGAACACAATGCTTGGCACACAGAAATCATTGTGAAAATGGCCATCCCCTGCCACTTACCAAATAGCAACTGAAGAAACAGAAGGGCTGGACAGGCCTGACTCGGACAGCAACATTTCCCTCTTCTCCCGGAGACAGGATGTTGCCCTCATCATCCACAATCTGGCAGAGAGATCATAGGGCAGTGTCTGGATATCTGCACAGCCAGGCCACCCCCCAGCTAAGCCTGCTGTCGCTAACCCAGAACATGCATTGTGTTCTCTTTGAACCAAGCTTCAGCAGCAGTTAGGGGAGGCTGCCTACCTGCACATCATAAGGTGGGGACGCTTTCCCCATGGATCCAGATTTGATTTTCATGCCTTTTGAATTGGCACAGATTACAACCTGGAGAGAAAGTAGTACCAATAAGGAGGAAGATTATCCCCTTCGCTTCCTTCCTGGTGCCCATCTTTTCTCCCACTTTGCTTTCTAACTCTCCTCCCCTCCCTCCTCTCCTCCCCCCTCTTCCTTTCTGTCTCTTCCTCATCCCTTCCTTCCTTCTCTTCTTTCCATAGTCACCACACATTTACTGAACGCCTACTGGGCACTCACACGTAAAGAATCAAATGTGTCACTAAGCTGAAAGACTCAGTTGACCACCAAATCTCTGCTGCCCAGATGGCTGTGGGGAATAGTGTCTAAGATCGTGAGTGCTGACCGGAGACAAAGGTAGGCTGTCCTAGTGGACACAAACAGCACCCTTGGCCATGAGAGTTGGTTTGCTGGCTGTGGTGTCATTGTGAAATCACTTCAAATTATCTTTAAACCAAAAGGGAAGAAAAGCTGATGGGATTTTGTTATCAGCTTCTCCCAGTGGGCAGGGCAGTCCCTGACAGGTGTCTGGAAGGCAGGAGGCTCGGTGGGTTGGCCATCTCCCCCTACTGGCCAAGAGCCCAGGTGGAGGTGACCTGTGGCAGGGACCCAGGCCCCAGCAGCACTCACTGTTTCAGACTGGCCGTAGCCTTCATGCAGCTCCAGGCCCACTTGGCTCTTCCATTTCTCTCTCACGTCAGGATTCAGGGCCTCTCCTCCGGTCAGACAGTGCCTCAGGCTCTGAAACTGGTACCTTTCTCAGTTGGAAAATAAGGCCACCTATGTCAGGAGTTTCCCATCCCCCACCTCACTCTCCAGTACTGCTGCTCAGGTTTAGACATCTAAACGCACTGGAGGGTAAAAGGCAGGCTTTATGATCTGTTCCAACTACCCTATCCTCTGGCTTTGCAGGCATGTTCCTCAGGGGCAGGTAATTTTTTAAAAACCAATCCTGTCTGATTCTGAAAAATCAGAACCTCATATAGTAGGTTTTGGCATAACAGTCAATTGGCCAAAATAACTTCGTTGAAAACAAACAGACAGTAAATTGCTTAGGACAGCCACCTGGTTATAAATCGATTACAAATTTAAACAGTAGAAAGTAGCCCTCTAGGAATATGAAAATTGTCAAGAATGGGCCAAAATTCCTACAGATATCAAATACATTGCAAATCTACCCTTCCATTTAACAAATTATGCAAAATGTGAACAACTGGTGGTTGCAAATACATTTTCAACCATTTTTCCCCCTTTGGATAAACTCGGTTTGCGTATTAATTAGTATTACCTAGTATCTTTCAACCAAATTGCTCTTGAAAAAAATCATTCAGAGTCTGCTTTCTGTTAAAACCATGATATAGAGGTATACACAACGGGTCAGTGAATGGGATGAATTCTTACATTAGGAAAGAATTCCCCAGGAGAGACATGCAAGAGCTCCCTTGGTGCTTCAGGGACAGATACATGGGATGAGGGAAGATGTGGGGAGGGTGGGGACAACTCCCCACGACTTGGGAAAGAATAGAAGAGGCAGACATAGATCTGAGTCAATAAGGACAACAGATGTTTCTCCACATACCCCAGCAACTAGACTTGTCCTGCTAGCAGATGTCGCTTTGGATTCACCCAGGATGGGAGCCATAGGCACACAGTGTCTTGTTGCCTTCCGTGGGATACCCAAGGCATTCACTCAGAGGGCGGCTGAATGGGCTTAATCTGGGGCTGAGGCATGGAACATCAATTGTGGTGGGCTTGCCAGTCCTTGGCCTTGGCCACAAATCCCATTCCATAGGTGGCTAACAGGTATCCAATAATTCCTCCAACCTCACAGAAGTAGCAGACATATTGATGAGGGAATGGCCTATGGGTATATGATGGAGAGACAGCCCACCTCAAGTGCTAAAATTCCAGACTATCTTAAATCTATCCAATTCCATCTGGATGCAAATTCCTGGGTGGGGGGAGGGGCAAGAATTTCATTTATGTGGGGCATCTGCAAAGGATATAGATGCCTATGTGCTTGAGTATGTGCGCACGAGAGAAACACAGATATATATAATATTCTAGATATATATTCTCTATATAGAGAATCACAGATGTATGTGTGTATATTATATATACATATATATGTATACACATATATATACATATGTATACACACATATATATATACATATACACAGAGAGAGAGAGAGAAAGAGAGGGAGAGAGATAGGAGAGGGACAGAGATGAGACAGAGACAGAGAGACAGAAACACAGACAGAGGTGGTATGACAGCATAGGTGTGCATGTGTACATATACTGTATGTATATGTACTGTACATTCACATACTTAGGTCCCCAAAGCATCTAACAGTTGGGCTGTACCTGGTCAGATCCTCCTGTACAAGCAACCGGAAGATGGTGGGGACACAGCAGAGGGTGGTAATCGGGAAACTGGAGAGAGTCTAAACAAAAACAATTAGAGGTATTGGGGTGGGCCTTTGTGCAGATGGAGCAGGTGAACTGGGTCTTCATACTCTCATTACCAGAGCAGAGAAGTTGAAAACTACACGAGGCATCCAGCCTCCACGAGGCATCCAGCCTCCAAGGTGGCTCCAGATGACTTCACTTCCTGGTATTTTACCAAAACCAAGTTTGGTCTGTGTGACCAAGAGTATTCGGCACAGGTGACAGATGCCACTTTCGAGATTAGATTGTACAAATACTACAGCTTCTGTCTGGGGTACCATCCCTCTCTCCCCCTATCTTAAGTCACTTGCTCTGGGGAAAACAGGCCACCATGTCATGAGTATACTTGAGTGTATATAGTCAGAAACTGAAACCTTTGGCCAATAGCCAGTAAGAAACTGAAGTCCTCTAAAAACCATGAGTGGGTTTTTAAAGAGATTCTCTAGTCCCAGTCAAGCCTTAAGGTAATTGCAGTCCTGGCAGACGTCTTTCTTTTATTATGGTAAAATACATATCACATAAAATTTATCATTTTAACCATTTTTAAATATACAGTCTAATGGCATTAAATACATTCACACTGTTGTACAACCATCACTACCATCCATCTCCAGAACTTTGAAAATCTTCCCAAACTGAAACTCTGTACCCATTATAAAATATTGCCCCATTTCTCCTTTCCTCCAGCTCCTGACCATTTCACTTTCTGTCTCCATGATTTTAACTACTCTAGATAAATCATATAAGTGAACCATACAGTATTTGTCCTTTTGTGGCTGGCTTATTATTTCACTTAACATAATGTCTTCAAGATTCATCCATGATATAGCACGGGTTAGTCCTTTTTTTTTTTAACATTTATTTATTTTTGAGAGACAGCATGAGCAGGGGAGGAGCAGAGAGATAGGGAGACACAGCACAGGGCCTAATGCAGGGCTCCAACTCAGGAACCATGAGATCATGACCTGAGCCGAAGTTGGAAGCTCAACTGATGGAGTTACCCAGGTGCCCTAAGTGTCATTCCTTCTTTTTAAAGGCTGAATAATATTACACTGTATGCGTGTATCACATCTTGTTTATTCATTTATCTGCCAATGGGACTTGGTTGCTTCTACCTTTGGGCTATTAGGAATAATGCTGCTATGAACATGGATATACCTAGCTGACAGCTTGACTGCTACCTCATGAGAGGCCCTGATTGAGAACCACCTGTTAGACTGCTCCCAGACTCCTGACCACCAGAAACTGTGAGATACTAAATGTTGGTTTTAAGCTGCTAAGTTTAGGGGTAACTTACTACAATAGATAACTAATATACTAGGTAGGGGCTAGAGGCAGTAGAAGGACAAGGTACACACTGGCTGATCAAGCCCTAAGTGAAAAATGATGATGGTGAGCTTGGTAATGGCAATAATAGTCAATATGTGTTAGCAGCCCACTCTGTGCCAGGCCCCATGCCTAGGATTGTTTCATTCTCCATAGGACTGTATTATCCCTTTCTTTCTTAAAGATGAAGAAACTGAGGTTCAATTTTCTCATCTCAAGGAAAGAAGTTAGGTACCTTTCCCAAGGACACACAGCTAGCAAATGGAAGATGTAGGATCAGAGGTCAGGTCTGAAAGATGGCATGGTTTATGCTATTAGCCACCAGGTGACACAGCTTACCTCAATGCAAAGAGCATGCACCCGCAGACGGCCCCTCAGATGTTTTAAGGAATGGTGGTTAGGATGTAGAGGGCAGAAGGAAGGTGCCTTATGTCAATAATTATGGGGTCAATAATTATGACAAAACCCGGGGAAAATGGGCAGGAGTCATCAGGATACTCCGGCTGGGTGAAATATTCACACTAGGCACCATGGATAGTAGCACATGGAATTGAGGAGTAGAGTATGGCTTTCCCCAAGGTTTGGAAAAGTAACTAGGGTTTTGACAGGAGCACAGGAAGAAATTGGTGGAGGGAGAGGCACCCAATGCAGAAAACATACAATATGAAAATGTTCAGAGATATTAAATGGTCTTGTCCAGGAATCTAGTTATAGGACAGGCAATAACTGAAGGTAGCCAGGTGGGCAGGAGTCAGATATGGATGGTCCTGGGAGCCATTTTGTTTAATATTAGCACCAAAGAGGCCTTGTGGTCACTTATGCCTTTTCTCCTGCAAATTCAAAACCTGTATTCCTTTTTTTAAAAAGCTTTATTTCTTTAAGTAATCTCAACCCCCAAAGTGGTGCTTGAACTCACAACCCTGAGATCAAGAGCTGCATGCTCTACTGACTCAGCCAGCCAGACATCCCCAATGCCTATACTCCACTCATTTCATTTACACCCAACACATAAGCCATATTCTTGTTTCTTACATTCAGAATAACCTTGGCATCAACTCGGGGCAGTTCATGCACAAAAATGCAAGATCCATTAGGCCAGGCAGAGAAGAGGGTCCAGGCTGCCTTCACCCAGCCCGTGTCTGAGGTGTTCCAGAAGATGTCTGATTTGGTCAAGTCCACCCAACGCCTGCCAAAAATTAGAGAAAGTCAGAACCTCTAGCAGTGCTTCTTCTTTTAAAAAGGATTACAGTATCAATGTTACCTTATTTGGAGCCTTGACCAAGGTTCACTTATAACTCACTTGTAGTTATCAAATTGGTACAAGAACCCTAGAGCCACTCTTTCTCTCAACAAGCATTTATGGAGCATATTCTGTGTATTTATGCCATAGGCGAAGGATACAGAATTAAACAGATAGATCCCATGCTTTCAAGAGTTGACAATCTAGTGGGAGTGATCTGTAAAGGAACACATAATCTCAGTACAATGTGATGAGGAAACTTCTTGATTCAGCCAAAGTTTATTCAGCACTTATTCTACACTTGGCATTAGAATGTAGCAAAGAATGATCAGTCTTGCTTTGAGGAGCCTACAGTTTAGTAAGTTTAAACATCTAGGAAGACCCTGAAGAGCAAGCTTTCAAAGAGTTAAACACAGAGCCATTTTACAATTATGCAATTACGCAATTCTGGAGAATGGGCACCCAACCCAGAGACAGGATGGAGACGGATCTGAGAAATGGTTCCCCAGAGGAGGTGAGGGCTGAGTGAGATGTAAATGATGTGCAGGAACTACACAGGGGAGGCAGAGAAGGAAGGACATCCAAGGAAGGGGAGGCGGTGCCTGTGAGCATAGAAAATACACAAGTGGTCATGTTCTGCACTTGGATTCTAGGACACACGGTCTTCCTGGTCCTCAACCTTGGCTGCTCCTTCTTGGTCTCCTTCTCCTAGTTCTCCTTGCTTACCACTTCATTGCAGAAATGCCTCAGGCATTCAGTGCCCAGGCCTCTTCTCTTCCCAGTGTCTTTTACTCTTTGCTGATCTCATCCAATTTCATGGCATTAAGTACCACCTTGCTGACAATTCCATCATGAATATTTCCCACTAACTCTACACATGTATCTCCAAATACCTCCCAATATCTCCTTTCTTAACTCAGGGTATGGAGATGTCTACTAAGCATCTCAAACTTAGGATGCTGAAAATGAACTCCTCGTGTTCCTCCCACCAAACCGCTCAACATAGTCTTCCCACTGCCAGTTAACGCATCTAATTGTTCAGGCCATAAAACGAGGCATCACCCCTGACTCTTCTCGCTGTCTCTCACTTCACATCAAACCTGTCAGCAAATCTTATTAGGCCTATGTTCAAACTACATTCAGAATCTTGCCTCCTCTCACTTCCCCTGCGGAAGCCTCCCTCCACCTTTGCCTCTTAATGCACTGGCTTCTGAAGTGGGCCTCTGCTTCATCCTTTGCCCCCTACAGGTTATTCTCAACCCAAACTCCTGACAGATCCTTTAAAAAAGCAAATCAGGTCACATCACTCCTCTGCTCAAAATACTCCAATGTTCCTCAGAAAATTAAACATAGAATCACTGTATGATCCAGCAATTCCACTTCTGGATATATACACCCAAAAGAATTTGGGTTTGAATAGATGTTTATATACCCATGTTAATAGCACTAGTGATAACAGCCAAAAAGTGGAAGCAACCCAAGTGTCCATCCTTGGGTGACTGGATAAACAACACTGATAAGTTACATACGTTGCAATATTCATTAATGAGCCTTAAAAAGAAAGGAAATTCTGACACATGCTACAACATGGATGAAACCTGAGGACATTTTGCTAAGTTAAATGAGTTAGACAAGAAGGGAAAAATACTGTATGATTCCACTTATAGGTGATTCCCAGAGTAGTCAAATTCATAGAGACAGAAAGTAGAATGGTGGGTGTCAGGGTTGAGGAGGGAGGAAATGGGGAATTAATGTGTAAATGGGCATAGAGTTTCAGATTTACAAAATGGAAAAGTTCCAGAGATGGATGGTGGGGATGATTGTATAACAATGTGACCGTCCTTAATAACACTAATTCTACACTTAAAAAGGTTAAGATGGTAAATTTTATGTTATATATCTCTTACCACAATTAAAAACAAAAACAAAAAATCTCCAATGGCTTCTCGCCTTGCTCAAAGTAAAGCCCAGGCAAGGCCTTCTGATTCTACCTGAGTTCACACTTTGTTAGCTCTCTGACTTCATTCTTCTGTTTTTTTTTTTAAGTTTATTTATTTTGAGAGAGAGAGAGAGAGAGAGAGAGAGAGAGAGAGAGAGAGAATGAGCAGAGGAGAGGCAGAGAGAGAGAGAATCCCAAGCAGGTTCTACACTGTCAGTTCAGAGCCCAATGCAGGACTGGATCTCACAAACTGTGGAGATCATGACCTGACCCGAAACCAAGAGTCAGACGCTCAACTGACTGAACCACCCAGATGCCCCATGTTAGTTCTCTGACCTCACTCTTGCCACTATGCCTCTTACATTTCTCTGGCTCATTCCCTACTTTCTGTTACTTGATCTGCCAGATGAGCTGTCCCCTGGTACCTTCCACTGGCCACAAAACCCAGTCCATAGCTGGCCTGGGAGTGCTCAACCATCTTGGGGGCCCCAGTAGTGCCACTTGTGAAGTAGATGGCCAGTGGGTCTTGACTCTTGGTCCTCACACAGTTGTGCTCTGTGGATGCCTCGCTGTAAAATATAAAAATCCTAGGTGGTATTACAAGTAGTAAAAATAGTCATAATAACAATAATATTTACAACAACAATACTGGCTACCATCTTATTAAATACTACCTGTGAGGCACTGTGCTGGAAGCTCCAGTTGGCATTGTCTCTGAGCCCTACAATCACCTCATGGGGTAGGTACTATCATTATAACCCTTTGCAAATAAGGAAATTGAGGCTCAAAACTGGTGAAGCAACTCACTCAAAAGAGCCTGTGCTCCTCCACCTGGGCATGAGGACTCTCTGGTGGATAAGCACGTTTCTGTGTCTATGCCTCTGCACATTTAAGGCACAGCTTTGCCCTCACCCCAATTCCAGGTAATTTAGGGCTGAAGGATTCCCTAAATTTGTGGGTTT
The DNA here is from genome assembly GCF_027475565.1 of Acinonyx jubatus. Lineage (NCBI taxonomy): Eukaryota > Metazoa > Chordata > Mammalia > Carnivora > Felidae > Acinonyx > Acinonyx jubatus. The sequence continues at coordinate 11,597,669 of NC_069398.1, read as the reverse complement.
GAGATCTGGGTAACTCCTAAAGTTCTGTGATCTGGCAAATCTTCTCACCCACTGGCTCTCAATCCTGGCTGGACCACAGGGGCATCTGGTGAGTTTTTAAAAGAAATCCCATTGCCCAGGCTCCACCCTAGAGAAAAATAGAAGCTTTGATGGTGCGCCTGGGGCACTAGGATTTTTTTGTTTGTTTGTTTGTTTTTGTTTTTTTAAAAGCTCCTCGGGTAATTCTAATGACAGCCAAAATTGAGAATTCCTGGTCTAGGCCAACCCGGCAGCTCATCAATGTCATCTGGGCAGATCTCTTACAATACAGATTCCCAGGGCCTTTGCTCAGGTACATCTGGTTAAGTAAGTCAGATGTGGGAATCTGAATTTAAAACAGTACCCAAAGATAAATGGCCAAATAAATAAGTAAAACAAAATAAACAGAATTTTCCATAATTTTTAGTAGAAAGTTTGCATTCTAATATAGGCAAGAACAATCTAAAGATTATTTACCATGTCCTCAAACTTCTAAATATATCTTTTTTTTTTTTTAATTTTTTTTTTCAACGTTTATTTATTTTTGGGACAGAGAGAGACAGAGCATGAACGGGGGAGGGGCAGAGAGAGAGGGAGACACAGAATCGGAAACAGGCTCCAGGCTCTGAGCCATCAGCCCAGAGCCTGACGCGGGGCTCAAACTCACGGACCGCGAGATCGTGACCTGGCTGAAGTCGGACGCTTAACCGACTGCGCCACCCAGGCGCCCCTAAATATATCTTTTTTACTTTACTAACTACACGTGCTGAGTATTTTCTGTTCAAGTTTCTGCTGATAATCATTGCAATGAAATATAACATCATAATATATTATAAAAAGTGTCACATATTGGAAATATAATATTTTTGAAAATACAAGATAAATTACTTGCAATGCATGCTTGTGGGTCTTATAATCCTAAAAATCTGTAACACATTTAAGTGAATGTGGCACATAGTTCTTTTTCAAATAAAGCTACTGATAAGAGACAAATGTTGATATTAGTAAGAAAAGTAAAATAAAGTGAAACAACACCCAGGTGAATGGGTGGTAGTTGGTCTGTGGAATGTGCATGTGTGACTTCATGGTACAAGCCTCTGACAGGGCCCCTTTTTGTTTCTGCCTCTGATCAGGACAAAATCTCAAATGCCAAGGTAGGCTTCCACCAGGGCATTGCTCAAAGGCAGATGGCTTTTGGTTCTGTCCCAACCATCATGTAACTACTTGTTAGCATCTTGCATAAGTCACTTTACTTTTCCAGTGTCAGTTTCCTTACCTGTAAAATTGGGCTAAAGGGTACTTCATAGGGCTTTTGCCCAAGTATTAAATAAGAGCACCAAACACAATGCTTACACAAAATAGATGTTCATTACATCTTTGGTGCATGAATGAATGTAGGTAAATGCTTACCGAGCACAATGCCTAGCATACACTAAGCACTCAATGCATGGCAGCTATTATTATATTACTAATTGACCACCCACTATGTCCTAAGTGCATCATATGGGTTATCTAGTTTACTCTGGCTACCAGTTCTGTAACCACTAGCACCATGACAGAAGCAAAAGACACCCAGAAAAGCTAATGACAATTCTAGTACTGAAAAGTGAGTGACTTTGAAGGATCTTAAGGCGGTCACTGCGATTAGGTCTCAGGTCCACGTGATCTCCACAGTTGAGTGCTCCTTTCTGGTTCACTCTCTTCGTGTACAATCAGCAATACACTCCATCCCCTATTACTTAAAGGGGGAAAACCTTGGCCTCATCTTTATGCTGTTCTCTGCAAAACCCCAACTTACCGGAGGAGTTCCCTGAAGTTCATCCAGCCTGGCCGACTGCTGTCTGACACCAGTAGCTTGGTCTGAAGGGAGGGGCAGTCAGCACTAATGGCGTCAACCCGCGGAGCCAGGGAGTCACTGGTTATAATGGACTTGGCCCTGGATGCCTGCAGCCTGTATTTGAGGTCCTTCTCCGTCAGCTGAGAGACACCCGGAATCATGACAGCCCCTGGCACCACACAGAGAGGGGATGTTGACTGGGCAGCAGGGGAAGAGCCCTGTGAAGAAGTCCAGACCCTAATAGTCCCATCAAAGAAAGGAACAGGAAGGGACTGGACAGGGTTGGAATGCCTGAACTGGAAAAGGTAACAATAATGACAATAATGGAATCCAGAATATGTTTATGGAGCACTTACATGTGCTAAGAATTTACATGCATTATTTCATTTAATTCTCACAACCCTGATGAGTAGGTGCTATTTTTATACCCATTTTGCAGATTCAAACAACAATAACAAAAACAACAACTAAGACTTAGACCCTTATGCCTTAATTAAATGAAGTAACTTGCCCAAGATCACACAGCTAACATGTGGTAGAACTGGGATTGTGAGTCTAAGAGGTGGTAAACCTAAGGGTCCAAGATCTCAAATACTGTTTTACAAATGACGTAGCTCCTTGGTTTGCCATGCCTTCACACAAAAGGCTACAATAAATCCTAGTGTTGAGAGTGGATCTCTTGGGGTGGGTGGTGGGAGGGTAGGTACAGTAGGTGGGAGCTTGTATAACATCAACCAAAACCACTTCTGAATGCAGCTGAGTCCATCTCTTCCCAAGGGGAAGGGATGTGGAAGCATAAAACATGGACAAATTTTATCAGACACCTGAAAAGCGACCTGAGTATCTCAGAATGGAGGCTGTAAACACCCACTGAGCCCAGCACTCTCATTTCACAGATGAGAAGAAAGAGATCCTAAAAGAATGGGTCATCCTGCCATGGCCAGTGAGTGAGGACAGTAGACAGAGGAAGGGGCCAATCCCAAATGGTGTTGGAGCCAAACCAAAGTTCTCATTACACTTCGCTTTATCTCCTAAGCTTTTACAGGTTTTAAAACCCAGCATGAACACTTTGGGAGGTGAATGGTATCTCTTTACTTCATCCCTCTGCTTTAGCTATTTCCAGAAGTCTGTCCCACCTGGAGTTGTGTGTGCTGTTTTGGGGGCTCAAGCAGATGGTGGACAGCTAGGGATGTCAGCAAGAGAAATGAGTCTAACACCATAGACTAGAAGACCAGTAATAAGTGCATATCAGGAGAACATGGCAATGTGAGAATATAAGGACATCCAGCTTGGGGATCCTCTAAAATGTTGGAGATGACGTTGGACTTGACATGGTCATGTATGATATAGTCTTGAACTATTTTATTTGGACATCAAAGAAATGGGTGAATCTGCACAATTGGGGGAACTGGAGACATTTAGATAACAGGAAAAATAATGAAAATAATACCCCAAAAAGAAGTTTTGATCATGCAAAGTGCCCAACACACTGCCGGGCACATAGTAGGTCCTCAAGAAAAGCATAAGGGCTCCTTTACCTAGGCTCTCATTTAAATAAACCTTATATGCCATGGCAGGATATGGAGAACTCCCAAAACCTGTGGGCCTGTTTCTTTTCCTCAAGCTGGATGTACTATAATGGGGCTTATTTTTATATTTTGTGCAAGAGTATATAAAAATAGAAGTAAAGTTCCTGCCTTTTTTTTTTTTTTTTGACAATCCATTCACAAAATGGTTGACTAAACTTGTTTGTATAGAAAAGCTAATTCTCTGGTATGAATTTGTATCCCCCTCTGTTTTGCACACATTATTTGTAAAAACATCCATATTTCAGACAGTGTTCTATGGACAGGGTTGGAGGGCGTGGACAACCTTTCAAGTGGTGGAAAGTTCCCAGTGGGTGGAGAAACCAGCTCTCCACCAAAAGTAGTTGTCTTGCTTTTGTAAAGTCAGCATAAAAACTCCAGCCCTTTCAATAAGAGCATCAGAGGGTCAGCAGAGGCCCTCTGGGTTCTATTGATGGTGTCCTTTTTCTGCCTCTGCTCCTGTGCTGGAAGAATCACCCCAAGAAGATCAATGGTCCATTGCCTTGGCCATTCATAACAGCAGGAGGAGGAATCCTCAAGGGCTAATCTTATGGCTTTGATTATTTTGTCCTTCTCTTTCTTTCCTTGGCAGCTGGTAGATGCTGTGGTGGTGAGAGCCATAAAGTCTAAGAGTGAAAGTAATGGAGATTGACTAGGAAGGTCTCTCATGCATACTTGCATTACTCTCCACACGCTCACAGCTCCCAAACCATGACCAGCAAAAAATATGTTTGGTTTGTTCCACTCAGATTTTTTCTAAAGTTTATTTCATTCTCAACAGTTTTTCTTCCCCCATAAAAATCCAGAGTTTTCTATTACAAAGTCAGAAGTGCTGGAAACACTGGCCCTCATTCACACACGGAAACATCTGGCTGGAGTTGAGAAGCAGTTGCCCCCTTTTGATGAGCCATGTGAGCTCCGCTATCCGGCAGTCACTAGTGCTCCCTACCGCCACACACCGACCTGCTTTCCTCAATTACATTACTACCTGGCCCCCGTGCTCAATCAAGTTTGTGACTGTTAGGCAACGGGGAAGTAAACAAAACTCTACGTAAAGTTCACTTTGCTCCATCTCCCAAACCATGTGGACTCTGCAAAACTCTGGCAGGTGTGTCAGCCCCAAGTGGTAGCCTCAGCCCTGCTCACTGACCTGTCCGTATACATGCCACGCTGACCAGCCACCATTCCGGGAGCCGCGGGAGCACCAGCATCATCCTGTCCCCAGGCTGAAGGCTACACGTGTCCCTCAGCACATTCGCTGCCCTCCTGGACTGCTGCCCCAGCTGCTCAAAGTTCCACTTGACTTCTGCTCCCGCGCCACTGACCCACCAGAATGCAGGGATCGGGGGCCTGTGTCCAGCCTAGATGGCAGTGTAGGCAGAAAAGAAAAGGAAAACATTTGTTGAGGACTTTTGTTTGCTTGTTACTGTTTTATTTGATTTTGTTGCAATAGTGTTTAAATTCAACACAGTGTTCAACAGTGTTCAAACTCAAAACAATATGGAAAGATGCATTGAGAGGCTTCCTCCCATCCTTATGCCCATCTATGTTGCTCCTCACTTCACCTGCCTCAATGAGTAACCAGTATTATTAGTTTCTTGCGTATCTGTTCAGTGTTTCTTTAGTCAAACATTATGTATATTCTGTTTTCCATACCACTTTTTTTAATGCAAAAGGCAGCATATGATTCCTACTGTTTTGTGTCCCCTTTTTTTGAGATATAATTCTCATACCATAAACTTCACTATTCTGAAGTGCACAATTCAGTGGTTTTTAGTATATTCCCAAAGTGCTGTGATCATTGCCACTATCTAATTCCAGAACATTTTCATCATCCCAAAAAGAAACACTGTACAGATTAGCAGTCACTTCCTATTCTCCCCTCTCCCCAGCCCTTGGCAACCACTCATCTACTCTGTCTCTATGGATTTGCCTGTTTTGGATATTTCATATGGATGGAATCATAATATGTGCCAGCACCACTAGTTGGAAAGATTATTCTTTCCCCACTGAATTTTCTTGGCACTTGTGTTGAAAATCAACTGGCCATAGATTTATGGGTTTATTTCTGGACTCTCAATTCTATTCCATCCATCCATCCAGATCTATCCCTATATCAGTGTTACACTGTCTTTTTTTTTTTCTCACACAGGAAAAAAAAATACAGTTATTACTATAACTCTGTAGCAGGTTTGAGTCCTCCAGGGTTGTATTTCTTTTTCAAGGCTGCTGAGGTTATTAAGGGTCCCTTGAATTTCCACATCAATTTTTGGAGGATTTCAGCAAAGAAGTCCCCTGGGATTTTGATAAATATTACATTGAGTATCTATATTAATTAGAGATGTGTTATCATTTTTTTGAAACATTATACTTTCTGCTTCAAGGGCAATCAAGTTTAAAAAACGTACAAGTCAACTTTAAAAAGTCAGACTTCAGGTAATCTGCTAAGTGCATATATAACATAGAGGGTAACATTTTCTGGCAGTCCTTGTTTCCCTAAAGTTGGAGTTCATCAGATGTGTTTTAAAATTTTCCCAAAATTGTCATGAGGCATACGTTATTTTTACATAATGAAGTAATATCTCAGGGGAATTCTTACGGAGATTTATCCGAATCTTTAATGAGCGTTTCTTTAAGAAACACTCCCTGATCTATTCCGGCCTTTGGTAAGTCTCCAGAATTTTAAAAAGTAGATTCTGACAATTTTTCCAAGGTTTTTCATTGCTGTTGCTTTTATAGAGGATAAAATTATAGCAAATCCTGATTCCACCATTTTTGCTGATGTAACCCTGTTTGTATTTATCATTGAGAGAAATCTTCTAAGGACAATGCCAGGTTGGAAAAAGAGCTCAGACTTTGTAGACAGGAACAGGCCCTGGCTCCATCTTCTACCTATGCTTCCCAGGTGGCAGATGGTATGACTCCCATTTGATACATGCGAAAACTAAAGATGAAAAAATATGGGTGAAAAAAATCCAAAGAGCTTGGTGCATTTATCCAAGGTCACACTTCAAGTGGATGAACCATGTCTATCTAACTGCAACCACCTTCATACTTTACTATACCCACGAAAAGTATACTTTTAGTGAATCCACTAATGGTGTTAGTTCCCTCATTGTTTTTCTTTAAACAAGCTCTTCTTAAAGTTAACATAAACAAATTGCTTTGAGATAGTTTATATTCTCCTGCTCTAAATACAAAGTTAGCACCTTTAACATAAATAAAAAGCGAACTATAACATGCAGACAGAGGCACAACAGACACATAAGGAAGGGAAAATAAAGAAGGAAGCATATGAACACAAACACAAAAAGAAATCCAGATAATCAGTTCCTAAAACAGTTTAAATTTTAGGACTTGCAAAACTCCTAGGTCAAAATGTCCACCTATCTTGTAGCTCTGAGTCACAGTGGGGTTCCAGAGGGCAGACTTTGATGCCCAAGCTGGACACTAGGACACAGTGCGCCTCACCTTTTCTAGCTGGCTCCACATGTCCAGTACATCGTGAGCAAAGTTGAAGTACTCAGGCACTGGCTGCCTCCCCAGGCTGATTGCTTCCCAGGTAGCCACAATGTCCTGAGGGTCAAGTAGAGGTGGTGGTTGTCCATGAGGCCCACAGAATCCCCGCGCACTTCTCAGCACCTTGAGGACTCGTCCTCTTAGCCATGGCATCATGTTATTGCCTCTGGTCTGTCACCAAAGAGAAGAGATAGAGCATCATGCTGAATTCTGGACTTTGTGGACAGACTGAGCCTGAGAAGAAACCTGTGGTCAGCCCTGATGGTGACTATAGTGCACACCGACCTGTAAACAGAGTCTTGGAACTCAGTCTTAATACCACCATGTGATTTTGGTCATTTTTTTCTGAGTCTGAGGTCCATGTCTTCCACCTCTCGCTGCCTGTGGACCTCTGGGGGTCTGAGGTCAGTAACTCAGAACCCACTTCCCAAGGCTTCCCAAGCCCACTTTCCCAAGATAAACCCTGAACTAGCTGACAAAGACAAGAAAAGCTTTAGAGCAACACTGCACAATAGAAATACATTGTGAGCTACACCTGTAATGTACAATTTTCTAGTAGCTTCATTCAAAAACATAAAAAGAAAGGGGTGAAATGAATTACAATAATATTTTATTTAATCCATGTGAAAGGTGAAATAAGATGGGGTCATTATGTCAAGGGGTTTTAAAATGAGTCTGGAGGCCATTCAGGAGGTGGGCCTTAACGTTCACACCTCACCAGTGGAACCATGAACTTTTGAACTGGGCCAAACCACAAATATTCCAAGGACTCAGCCTGAATACGTGTTACAATAAGAGACTTTGTTTAGCCTTAGCAACCAATTATATTCAGTCAAGATCAGTTTTCTTCCGCCAACATCAATCAAAATTCGTTGTAAGCAATATATAGAAGCATTCCCTTTTGTCTTTAAAAATCCTTGCCTGTTGCTCCCTGGAGTGGGGGTGGGGCACTATTTGGGTTCCAGCCCTAATCTGTGTTCTCTGAATTGTAATTCTGAGACACCAAATAAACTTTTTTTTTTTTTAGCTTTGCTCTTTCTTTTGGTCAACACCAGCTGTATCCTATAATTTCAACATGTAATCAATGTAAAAAGAAATTACTAAAGAGATAATTTACATTTTTGGGGGGTGGAGGTGGAGGATTGTAAATATGTATCCACTTACAAACACACCTCACTTTGGACAAGCCACATTTCAAGGGCTCAACAGCTGCAAGTGGCTGTGGCTACCATATTGGACAGGGCAATTTTCAGTGTCTTGCTACTCAAGGTCGGTCTATGGGACAGCAGCATCAGCACTCCTGGGAGCTTGGGACAACTGCAGAACCATAGACCGCACCCTAGACATGTGGAATTAGACTCTGCACTTAAAGGGAGCCCGAGTGAGGTGTGTGCACTTGGAAGTTTAAGAAGCAGTAGCCTAGAGGCTACATCCCCAGATGCAGTTTCTTTCCACCAAATTCCTTTTGGTCATTATAATAGTAACAGAATACGGTAATGTAACTGCCAGAGACTAAAAGTTTGAGCTTCCCACCCCCAGATTCTTTTATTAAGTTCTAACCCCCAATGTGATGGTAGCAGGAGGTGGGGGCCTTTGGGAGGTGATTAGGTCCTGAGACCCCAGAGAGCTGGCTTGCCCCTTCTGCCTGTTGAGGAGAATGCAGACCCACTTTGCCAGACCTGCTTTGTCAGACCTGCCTGGTCTGTGAACCAGGAAGGGGGCTCTCACCACACTGGGAATCTGACTGCTACACTTTGATCTTGGACTTCCCAGTCCCCAGAACCATGAGAAATAAATGTTGTTTGAACCACAGCTGCCAAACAGACTAAGACAATAACCAACAATAATAATATATCACAATACCAAGAAGAATGATTATAATTGCCATCTACAGAAGACTTACTGTGTACCAAGCAAGCATTTGGAAAGCGCTTTGTAGATGTTATTTCCTTAAATCCTTACAACTCTAGGATCTAACTGTTCTTTTCTCTGTTTTACAGATAAAGAAAGTGAGGCTTAGAGATGACAGACAAGTGACTTGCAGGTCTCAACTCCCAGAGATGCCCAGGCCCCAGCCTCTGTTGTGGCCGCCAGCCCTGGGGCCTCAGACTCCCCTCCTCTGACCCTCTCCCCCCATTCCTCAGCTCTCCTGAACTCTGCCCCAAGCCTTTTCCTCTGCCTCCCACACCCGGATTCCTCCACCCCTTGACAGCTGATAATTACAGTCCCCAGGCCTCTTTTCCCAGGGCACAAGGCCATTTCAGGCAGGCCCCTTCTGATACCTGTGCTTGAAAGATTTCTCTCTGTAGTACCTTGCTCTTGAACCCAAGAAATGCAAAAGGGCTTCGGTGTTCTGCTTCAGCTGAATACAGGCTTTAATGCCTATAAACATTCAGGTTCCTCCAGGACTGCTGGAGAAGGCAATCTGCTGACTCAGCCTCCCACAGGGAAGTTTGGCCCCAGATGCAGCCAAGAGAGAGCAGAGCCTGAAGCCAGCAGAGGACAAGGTAACTTCAACTGGCCAGCAAGCTTGAAGCCTGTGAGTGTGGCTCCACCAACAAGTTTTTCTCAGAGCTCGCAGGGCTGGGAGATTAAACTCCAGCTCTGGTGGAACGTCTTCCCTGAAAATTCAGGTCACCACGTCATCTGAAAAGAGAACAGGAACTTTATTATGTTCTGGCAGAAAGAATACAATAGTGACAATAATATAAGTCAAACCATGTTCCTTTTCTGCTCCAAATCCTCCAAAGCACAGAGACAAGAAAGTACATCAGTAGTTGCCTGGGGCTGGGTATGTGAACAGGGAATGACTGCAAATGGACACAAGGGATGTCTTTGAGGTGATAGAAATTTTTTATATCGGACTGTGATCACAGCTGCACAAATCTGTAAATGACTAAAAATAATAGCAATAGTAACAATGGCATACTTGAATGAATTTTATGGTATGTAAAATTAAATCTAAAAAAAGGAAAAAAAAGCTTTTTTTGTTTTGTTTTGTTTTGAAACCTCCTATGTCTCCCTGTCTGGCTCAAAGTCCAAGTCAAAGTCCTGCCAGCAGCTGCAAGGCCCCACATGATTTCCTGGCTCTCCCCTCCGGCCCCCTGCTAGCTCTGTTCCAGCCACACTGGCCTGCCTGCCCTTTGTTCTCCCTGCTGCTGGTTAACTGGATCTCTGAGAACAAGAGCAAAAAACATCTTGTCTCATAGTGTTTGCCAATATCTGTGGTTAAATATTCCCACCATGGCCAATTTCAATCAACCAAAGTTTTAAAAACCGGCTTGCAAAGTTCCTGATTATTAACTGTCTCTGGCACACCCCTGTGAGCTGGCTCCAGCCCTGCTTCATTCCTTGTGCTCACTGGCTTCTCTGCCACAAATTTCCTTTCACAGGGTTCACTCACTGTCTCACCACTCACACACAGGCCCCTGCTCAGCATGCCTTCTGCCACGGCCCTAACCCCAACTGGAACCTTCTCCCATCTGACACTTCCCACCTTCCTTCTCTGCTTGATTTTCCTTCTTAGTGTTTATCACTTTCTTTTTTAAATGTTTTTTTTTTTAATGTTTATTTATTTCTGAGAGAGAGCAAGCGCACGTGCAAATGGGGAAGGGGCAGGAGGGAGGCACAGAATCCCAAGCAGACTCCAGGTTCAAAGCTGTTAGCACAGAGCCGGACATGGGGCTCAAACCCGTGAACCATGAGATCATGACCTGAGCTGAAGTTAGCCACTCAACTGACCAAACCACCCAGGTGCCCCAGTGTTTATCACTTTCTAACATTCAATGTATTTTATAAAAAACATTTTTTTCCAGTTTTAATACGAAATGATTGATAGATAAAATTCTATATATTTAAGGTATGTGGCATATGCATTACATAAATGGTTACTACAGTTAAGCTAATTAATACAGCCATCACTTCACCTACCTGCCATTCAATATTTTCTACTCATTCACTTTTGCTGTCTGTCCCCTCCCCCAACCCACACATGCACACTAGAATATCAACTCCACCAGAACATGGATTTTAGATGTTCAGCCGTTTCCTCAGGACTTATAACAGTGTATCTGCCACACTTTAAGAGTTTAATAAATACTTGTTGAGTCAATGAAGAGTAAATGAGAATTAACATTTAGTGAACATTTTTTGTCTGCCAGTCATTGCTATGTGCAGCAAGTGCAAATTGACCTCTGATGTTCTCTGACCTCAGATCACCTGTCTTCCTTAGCACTAGAAGTGGTTCAAAGTCCTTCCGATGGAAAAGGGGCTATGAGTGCCTCCTGGAGAGGATGCTTAGGCATCAGCTGCCTTGCTTTGCAGTGGTTAGCATCACACTGGGTGTTCATCCTCCACTGTGTTTTGTTCCTTGAGGTTCTGGCTTATTTCCTGGCCAGGCTGCTGTTGCCCCTTCCCATGGAGGCAGCTCCTCTTCCTCCCTGCCAAGCATGGCCATAGCAAATCATCTCTTTGACCTTCAAATTCCACTTCCTCAGTGCCTAGGCCTCTAATGGGTCCCAGGCAACCACTCTTATCTGCAAATCTGCAGCCAGATCTAAAGATACATTCTCTAGTCTCAGGAAGGTGGATGGTCAGATGACCTGCTTTTCAGAGGACCTGAAGTCAATTTCACTGCTATCCATCAGTATTTGATAAGAATCCAGCCACACAGAACTGGAGGCTACAAATTCTGACAATAATTCTGCTGCTACTGCTAATAATACAATAACTGCCTTTCATTTAGTCATTCAACAAACATCTTTAAGCACCTATTAGCTGCTAGGCAAAGTAAAGTATAAGGAATTTAAAAGGTGATTGCTACTGTGATGAAAACTAAAGCCTAGAAAGAGACAGAAAGTACCTAAGAGGATTGGGGAGGTTAACGGTTTTAAACAAAGTGATGGGGAAAAGGCCCAGGCTGAGAAAGTGATGTTTGAGCAAAGACTTACAGGAGATAAGACAGTAAACCTGGGTGAAGAGCCGACTATAGAAGAAACTGATATGGGAAACAAAGGCAGAAGGAAATGGCAGATAAAATTGAATTTCCTTATATCCTGCAGCCTGTTGACAAATACTTAAGGCAGGCAGAGTAAAAGTTTCTCAGGGAACTCCCTGCTGTCTTAATGCTAATGCTTTGCTGGAGGGAAAAACAACCTTAGGGTGACAGTAGCTAGGCCTCCAGTATCCTGGGAGTCTTCTTTAGCATATGAACTCCCAAGTATATAACCAGTCTATCCACAGGGTCCTGGGCAGCTCTTTCTGCCCAAGGGTTTTGTCCCCTGGCTTTAATACAATCACCTTTTTGCACCAAAGACATCTCCAAGAATTCTTTCCTGGCTGTCAGCTCCAAACCCCATGAACCCCCCTCATCACCCCAAAACCTCATCAGAAACCACGAGTGCCCCTGAGGTGGGAGAGTGACTGTCATATTGGAGGAGTGACAAGAAGGCCAGTGTGGCTGCAGCAGGGAGTGGGAGAGAGGCTAGGAGAGGAGACAAGGGCCAGCTTTCTGCCCTCCAGGTCCCTTGCAGCTCACTTTGGCCAGTCAGCTCCGTTAACCCTTCCAACAGCCCTGTGAGTTCTATGCCATTTTACACGTGACAAAACTGAGCCTCAGAAAGGGTGAGCGACATGCCCAAGGACACCCAGCTATTCAGGGACAGAGCTGGGATTACAATTCCAATGTTTAGACACTTCTGTGCCACCCTGTACCACTCTAGGCCGGGATGTATTTTGTTTCTGGTGCTCCCTGTGACCTCCAGCCCCACCCCTGTGCTTGGGCAAGCTCCTCTCAGCAAGGGCAGGGCCTTCTTACCCAACAATGGCCATTCTTATCCAGGGCCACCCTGGTCTCCAGAACCCCAGAATGTGGAACACTGCTGCTCAGGCTGCTGTGGTTCCCGTGTGTCTGGGAAGGGTCTTCATTTTTGCCTCTGGATTTCTTTAGGAAACTCGGCGGCCTCCGGGTCCTACTCTGTCACAAAGGGAAACCAGGAATCTGTTATTCAGGCCACGACTCCCCTCCTCAAGTGTCCCGGAGTTTGCTGCCCCAGCTTGGCCCAGTGGGCCTGCGTGTAACCAGACTTCCTACAGGTATGGGCTTGAATGAAATGGCAATTCTGATGGATGGGCCCTGCCCTGGCCACATTCCTTCTGCCAGGATGGTTAAAATTTAAGTGTGGTTTACTGCGAAGATGGCTACACATTAGTATCACCTAAAGAAACTCACCGCACCCCATACAGACCAATGAAATTACACCTAGTGTATTTGGGTTCAAACATCAGTATTTTCTTGAGGTTCCCCAAGAGATTCTAATGGGCGGTAATGGTTGAGAATCACTGAAATACACTGTGGGGTTTGTGTGAGAATTAAATTAGATCATTTGTTCATTCATTCATTAAAAAACATTCACTGAGTTCCAGATCTGCACAAGGCACTGTTCTAGGAGGTGGGAAAACAGCTGTGAACAAAGGCACTTACAGGAAAAAGTTTAGAAATGTAAACTGTGGAGCCCCTGGATGGCTCAGTGGGTTAATCGTCTGACTTCAGCTCAGGTCATCACCTCACAGTTAGTGAGTTCAAGCTCCATGTCGGGCTCTGTGCTGACAGCTCAGAGCCTGGAGCCTGCTTCGGAGTCTGTGTCTCCCTCTCTCTCTCTGTCCTTCCCCTGCTCATGCTCTGTCTGTCTCTCAAAAATGAATAAACGTTAAAAAAAATTTTTAATAAAAAAATAAACCGTGTACACTCAGAAATAATAATACAGGATTTGAAGCAAATGGGGGTGATGTGGCCGAGAATGCTGGAGGCAAAGGTAGTGGGGAGACAGAGTGGCCTGGGAAGACCCCCCTCAGAGGAGCTGGTGTTAGGGACGTGAATGACCAAAAAAGGTTACAGATCAGGAAAAGGGTGTTCCAGGCAGAGGCAAAGGTCCCAAGCAGTGTCTGCCTTAGGAGAGGGAAGGAACTGGCCTGGCTGACATGCTGACATAGGAGGGAGAGCACAGGGCTGAGGTTACAGGAAACGGGATGATGGAGTCCTGAGATGCCACCATATCGTATGTGATGGCAGGCCCCTGGACTTCTCCATAAGACAGTGATATGATCTAAGCTGTGTTTTAGAAGGAAATCTCTAAATTCTGTGTGAGGAATGGATTGGGAGGAGAGCAAAAAGGATGTAAGTAGAGAGGAGGCCACTGCTCCAACTGGACCAGAGATGATGCTGGCTAGAACAGGAGGCTCTCAGTGTTGTAGACCAGGGACATTTAGTGCTCAGAGCAGTGGTAGCTGGTAGCAAGGCCTTCTGCATTAACTACTCTTATTCTTATTTATTCTTATTCATAAGAGTTTTCTATGATGGCACTCCTCCCTGTGTGGGGGTGGAGGGTAGAGGCTGGATCTAGGCTTGGAATTTGTGTGGCTGGGGCTGAGGGTTCCCCAGAGGGACACAGAGGAGCCACCAGGATTATCAGGCCAGAGCGGTGGGTGCAGGGAGAACCGGGGTTCCGGACAGGAGCAGGGGTCTGGGTGGGGTTGAGGGCACAGTGTCAGGGGTTGAGTCACAATGGGGTCCAGAGTTTGAGGAGGAGCTCTGTGATGAATCAAGGCTGAGCTGTGGTCAGAGAGGGTTGCAGGAAAGAGTAAAGGGTGTGGTGTGGAAGGTGGAAGGTGGGGGAAGAGAAAGAGAAACGGGGTGGGGGGGAGACAGAGAGAGACAGAGACACACACACACACACACACACACAACCTGCCCCCCTCCCACTCTTTTCCTGGAAATGTATATAGTTCACTTTTTTGCTCCCTTTAGTTGCTAAACAAAATTCAACTGAGTAAATTTTAAAGATCTTATTGGCTTTATTCAATGATTAATGAATCAGGCAGTATCCCATGTAGCAGATGTTTGTTTGCTTTCATGTTTATTTATTTATTTTGAGAGACAGAGAGCACAAGCGGCGGGAGGATTAGAGAGAGAGAGGGAGAGAGAGAATCCCAAGTAGGCTCCCCTCTGTCAGCACAGAACCCAACTGGGGGCTCGATCCCATGAACCATGAGATCACGACCTGAGCTGAAATCAAAAGTCAGACACTTAATGGACTGAACCACCCAGGCACCTCTTTGCTGGTTTCTTTTTTTTTTTTTTTTTACAAGTATTCCTCAGCTTTGTTATTTGTATATTTGTTTATTCTTACTGAAATGTAATTAACCTACAGTGTTATATTAGTGTCTGGTGTGCAATACGATTCAACATTTCTATGCATTACTCAGAGCTCATCACAATAAGTGTACCCTTAATCCCCTTCATCTGTTTCACCCATCCACCCACCCACCTCCCCTCTGGTAACCACCAGTTTGTTCTCTGTATTTAAGATTCTCTTTTTTTGTTTGTCTCTTTTTTTTCTTTTTTTATTCATTTGTTTTGTTTCTTAAATTCCACATATGAATGAAATCATATGGTGTTTGTCTTTGTCTTACTTATTTCATTTAGCATTACACTCTCTAGGTGTATGCATTGCAAATGGCAAGATTTCATTCTTTTTTTTATGGCTGAATAATATTCTGTTGTATGTATACACCACATCTTCTTTACCCATTCATCTATGGTGTACACGTAGGTTGCTTTCATCTCTTGGCTATTGAAAATAATGCTGTAATAAACATAGCGTTACTTTATTTTTTCAGATTAGTGTTTTTGTTTTCTTTGGGTAAATATCCATCAGTGGCATTACTGGATCATATGGTAATTTCAGTTTTAATTTTTTGAGAAAATTCCACCCTGTTTTCCACACTGGCTGCACCAGTTTGCATTCCTACCAATAGTGCAAGAGGATTCCTTTTTCTCCACATCCTTGCCAACACTTGTTATTTCCTGTCTTTTTGAGTCTAACCATTCTGACAGGTATGAGGTGGTATCTCATCATGGTTTTCATTTGCATTTCCTTGACAGTGAGTGATATTGAGCATCTTTTCACGTGTCTTCTGGCCATTAACATGCAGGAATACTCTTGTCAAAGGTCTTTGGGGGAGCCCACCATAGCCCTGATCAGCCTGGCCTGCACTCCGATGCTCTGCCATCCACTCAGGCCAAATGACTCGCTTTGGTTGATTTCATTTGACTGCGTGGTTCTCTCTCTTTTTTTTTTTTTTTTAACATTTATTTTTGAGAGAGAGTGTGTGAGCAGGGCAGGGGCAAAGAAAGAGAGGGAGACACAGAATCCAAAGCAGGCTCCAGGCTCCATACTGTCAGCACAGAGCCTGATGCAGGGCTCAAACCCACGAACCTCAGGATTATGACCTGATCCAAAGTCAGGCACTTAACCAACTGAGCCACCCAGATGCCCCGATCGCATGGTTCTCAACCTACAGACTGCAAGACAGAATTATCTGTGACTATCAATGGCAACACATGGATCTCATTTGGACCCCAATTCAATCAAACTTTATGAGATAACTGGGTTAATTTTCCCACTGTTTGGATATTTGGTAAGAAGTTATTGTTCATTCTGTTAAGTAGGATAATAGTATTGTGGTTATGTTTTATTTTTTAAAAAAATACCTTTTAATGATTCATAATTCATCATTTATGGATGAAATAATGTTAAGATATGGACTAGCTTCAAAACAGTTCAGGGCAGGAAGTGATAAGAATGTAAACAAGATTGGTAGTGACAGTAAACCTAGTTGAATGATGCTGGAGGCACACCAACCAGTCTACTTTTGCATATATTCAAAATTTTCCAAATAGAAAGTTAAAAATAAAAGAATCATTTGGGGAGCTTTTAAAACATACAGCTATCTGGGCACTACTCTAGTGATTCTGAATTAGTTGGTCTGGGTAGAGGCCTAGCATAAGTACTGTTTAAACAGCTCCATGTGAATTTCAGGATAAGAAGTGCTAATGGAGCACAGGTTCTTTATCATATGCTCACAACTACCTTGGGAGGCAGGCACTACTCACTCATTCTACAGATGGAGATGCTAAGCTCTAATAGTGGACTTACAAATTTGAGGAGTCCAAGATCTAAGGTGTGAGTGAAATGTAGGGGCATGGGCAGCATGGTGATTTAGATGCTAAGTTTGAGAACTTTTCAGGCAGAGAAGCAGATAATAAATACTTTTGGTGTCATTGGCCACATACAGTCTCTGTTGCAACTACTGAACTTGGCATTATAGTTAAAGCAGCCAGACAATAGCAAAAGAATGGATGTGGCCGTGATCCAATAACACTGAATTTACAGGAACAGGCAGGGAGTCAGTTTGCTGAACGCTGGTTTACACCACAGGCATTGGGCTTAGATGTACCTGAGCCCACGTGCTCCTTCATCTACCTGTTGGGTGGTTTTGTATGAGTCTCCACCTTGGTGAAGGGGGCATCATAACTGTACCTACTTCATAGACATGCTGTAAGGGTTAACAAGATGGTGAAGGTAAAGCTCAAATACTAGCTTAATACATAATGATGTTACTTAGTATTATGGGCTAGCCTGATACCGGGTACTGGGGCTGCAATGGTCAGCAAAGAGTCAGGGTTGGGGTTTCAGTGCATAGGAGAAACAGGGTAGGGTCCCTGTGATACTGTGATTTGTAAGTGTTACACAAAATTCACCCTAGGAAATTTGAAGATCTAATTGGTTTTATTAAGCAATTCATGACTCAGGCAGCATCCAATCTAGCAAGTAGAGAGATGCTCCCAGGGGTTGTACAAAATGGAAGGTTTTTATAGGCAGGAGAATGGGGCAACATGTTATTAGCCAACAAATGAAAGTATTGTTTCAGGCCAGAGCATCTTTTGTTGGGAAGGTAAAAGCATGTTTTTTTGTTGTTTTTGTTGTTTTTGTTTTTTTTAATCATGCAGATTATCTTACTACTGCTGATCAGGAAATTTCAGGTTGACTTTTAAAAGGTCACATTCCTATGTATACAATGGAATATTACCCAGCCATCAAAAAGAATGAAATCTTGCCATTTGTAACTACTTGGACGGAGCTAGAGTGTATTATGCTAAGCAAAATAAGTCAGTCAGAGAAAGACAAATACCATATAATCTCACTCATATGTGGAATTTAAGAAACAAAACAGATGAACATGTGGGAAGGAGAAAAAGAGAGAGAGAAGGAAACAAACCGCGAGAGACTCTTAAAGATAGAGTACAAACTGGGTGTTGATGGAGGGAGGTGGGTGGGGGATGGGCTAGATGGGGGATAGGTACTAAGGAGGGCACTTGTTATGATGAGCACTGGGTGTTGTATGGAAGTGATGAATCACTGAATTCTGTTCTGAAACCAATGCTGCACTGTATGTTAACTGACTAGAATTCAAATAAAAATTTTAAAGAAAAAAATTACAAATAGAAGGTCACATTCCTGGGGTAGGTTGAAACTGCAATTAAGTCTTGCTTCCTATGGGGGGGGATGCAAATTACTCTATTGGGGCTTGTTTTTCTTTTTTAACATAAATATATATATATTTGGGCATTCAGATGACCAGATACATTCTGATATCTATTTGGTCTTCATCCATAGTTCCTGGACCAAAACCCTTGGAATTTCCTGAGCAATAAAAGCAAAGGAGCATCTTTTGTTACAACATTTGGTCTCTTGTCTTCAGTTCCTAAAAAAAATGCTTCAGAGCATAAACCACAGGGTACTCAGAACCCCTTTCTTTAAAAAACAAAACAAACCAAAAAAACCCATTCTTACAATTTGAGTCCCGACTTGCAAGTGCCTGGTCCCTGCTGTGAGTTTCAAAGGCCTGCTTTGCAACCCCGAATCAAAAATCTGGCTCTGTCCTCTGTTGCAGTCTCAGCCCTCCCCTCCAAGGCAGGACTTGATTGAATGATGGAAGGTACAGGGTATCAGGGTGGGGGAGCCTCAGTTAATGTCTCAAAATATTGTCCACTGCACCTATTTTGCAGTGGGTCACTAGAGAGACAGTATATCATTGTGGTTAGGGGCATGGATTCTGTAGCTAGATTGCCTGGGTCTATGACCTATGAGCTGTGTGACCTTTCTGTGCCTTGTTTTATAGTCATTAAATGAGGATTATAATAATGCTATTCCTACCTCATAGGGTTGTCATAAGAGATGTGATGGCACTGGAACAGTGCCTGGCACATGACAAGTATGTTAAGTACCTTTTTACTCATAAAATTTAGAGCTAGAGTTGGTCACATTCTCTATATTTTAGGCCGAAAAATTACATTAGATCTATTTTTTAAAAGCCTTCAGATAGTCTGACAAACCTATTTCCCAGGCAAAAATCATTTATTCATTCTTTCATGTATTTATTCTCACCACTTGTCCATTTTCCTACCATAAATACCAGGTGCTAGGACTACAGCAGTCAACAAAGAAGTTAAAATACTTATAAATTTAATCCAAAGGTGTGACGTAGAATATACCTGCTATAGGTCATTTCCTTTTCTTTCTTTCTTTCTTTCTTTCTTTCTTTCTTTCTTTCTTTCTTTCTTTCTTTCTTTCTTTCTTTCTTTTTTCTTTCTTTCTTTCTTTCTTTCTTTCTTTCTTTCTTTCTTTCTTTCTTTCTTTCTTTCTTTCAAGTTTATTTATTTTGAGAGAAGAAAGAGCGTGAGCAGAGGAGGACCAGAGACAGAGAATCTCAAGCAGGTTTGGTGCTGGCAGTGCTGAGTCCAACACAGGGCTCCATCCCACAAACCGTGATATAATGTCCTGAGCCAAAACCAAGAGCTGGACGTTTAACTGACTCAACCACCCAGGCACCCACTCCTACCTGCTATAGGTCTTCTTCTTCAAGACACTCAGGTAGTCCACGCTACACAGAGAAATAGCTCTATGCTTCAGGAGTACTTACAAAGATCTGAAGAGGTGATTCTATGCTCTAAATTGTTAGGGAAGACAGGAAGACAGGAAGACATAATTAGGGAAAGTGGAACTTACAGAAAGGAAGCTTCTGATCCAGACCATTCTACCATTCTAACAATTAAAAAATGTAGAAAGAAAGAAAGAAAAGAAAGAAAAGAAAGAAAATGAAAAAAAGAAAGAAAGGAAAAGAAAAAAAGGAATGTACTTTTATAGGAAAGTACCTAGGATATATTTCACATTATGGAGCAAGAAAATCAGAACACTGAACAATATGCATAGCTGAGTCCATTTATGCTTAAAATTGTACATTCAAATGTGCATTTATATAGGAATTTTCAATATGTATAAGGATCCATTCCAAACTGTTAATAGTAGCTTTCTCAGAGGTGGGACTCTGAGAGACATTTTTATTTTCTACTTAACATGTTTTTATTGTATTGCTTGGAATTTTTACAAGTGTGACCTACAATTATGACTTAAAAAAATGTTTGTTTATTTATTTATTTTGAGAGAGAGAGAGAGAGAGGGAGGCAGAGGGAGAAAGAGAATTCCAAGCTGACTCCATGCTGTCAGCACAGAGCCCGAGGGGCTCAATTCCTGGCACCTCATGACTTTTAAAAGAAATATTTACAGTTGAGAAAAACTGTTCAAAAATCAAATGGGATACATGAGTGAGAAGTGAGGTCATGAGCTTCCCATTATAAGGGGCATTCAAGCAGGAGCTGGAGGAGTGTGAAGCAGAAGCGGTGATGGGGAATTTACCCCTTATTTCTGGGGTCCAGAGGCTCATCCCAGGACTCTGGAGTGGGACTCATCTCTACCATAGTCTCACCTATTGCCTGGGAAGCCAGTGGGCTCAAATGCTGGCATGTGATTTGGCTTCGTGGAGCTCTGAGCAGGGCCCTGCTGCTCTGAACTATCCCTGCACAGTTTACGTAGGGGCTGAGGTTAAGCTAACACTTTGCATCTCTTCCAGTGCTACTGCCATGTGTGGGCACTGCTAGGGAGCAGTGGGCCATGGTCGGGCTGTGTTCTCCATAAACAAACTGGCTGGGCAGGGAAGGAGAGTCGGGGAGGGAATGATGACCTGGTGCCCTACCACCTGTGTTGATAAGGGCTCCTGTTCCTCCTTGTGGCCCTACAAAATAGCCATGGAGCTGCTATGGATCTCCCTGCTGCTGGCTGCCTCTCGCGGCTCCACTGTCCAGGGCTTCCCAGAGGGGGACGTCAAGGAAGCCAGCATCAACATATCCCAGCCTTTGCATATTGTGGAGGAAGGCAACCTGCTGGTGCTAACACCTGCTGGCCTGACCCAGATGCTGAACCAGACCCGCTTCCTCATGGTGCTCTTCCGTGAGTGTCCCCCACTCCTGGGTGATGGGTGATGGGTAGGGTGAGATCTATCTCTTTGCTCCTGGAAGCCAGAGAAGTCTTATATATTGCTGAACAGATGAGAACACATATTATTAACATATTTAAAATTAATATGGATATACTATCATTCCCGATTTCCAGATGAGAATGCTGAGGTCCAGGGATGTTAAGCAATTTGCAAAATACTACGCTCGATTTAGTCTTGATTTGTATGTTGCTCCTCTGTACCACTGAAGGTAAAAAGCCAACTTTTACTCATCAGTGTCTTTGTATTCTGAAATTCAACTTTCCCCTCTGTTACGAGGGCAGGAGCATCCCGACCATACTGGATTGTTGTAAAGATTAAATGAGATAACATGTTAAGTGGCTGGAACACAAGCAGAGGGCAATAAATGGTGGCAGCTATGGGCAAGCTCTTGAGCGAAGATTTGCAGACCATCACCTTTATCTGAACTCTGCCTGTCCACTTTTGTTGTTTGGACTGTTGTTCTTCATTTCAGTGGACATTTCTTCTTTTCCCTGGGGCACTGGGCACAGAGCTGTGCCCTTGGGAGGGATTTTCATAACAGCCCTCACATAGCCAGTACTAACTGTGTGCTGGGCACTGTCCTTAGTGCCCCACGAAACGTTAAGTTAGTTGATCTTCACAACAACCCAGCATGGTGGCACCATTTGTCTCCCTATTTTATAGCTGAGGAAGCAGAAGCTCAGAGAGGCCAAGCGATTTGCCCAAGGTCACAGAGCTCACAAGTGGGGACTACAAACCTTGTGCCACACCACTTCCCACGTGCAAGGATTGGGAGGATACAGAAAGTAGATGTCAACACTGGATTCCAGAATCCTGCCTCCAGAGCCACTCCTGGGAAATGTCTGGCTGTTTGTCAGTCCCCAAAGACCTGCTGCTGGGCTGTACCTGGCCTGACTAGCATCCAGATTCCCTGAAGCCTGGCAAGGACTCAGGTTCCAGAGCTGGGCAGTGAGGTACAAGTGCTGCCCCTTCTTGGTTTCTGCCCCTTTCCATGCAGCCCCTCCCCCTACATTCTCTTCTCCTCCTCTTGGTTGCTGCTGTGGCATAGCCCTTTCTCCCTTCTGTCAGTTTGCCTTCCACTAACCCTGATGCCTCAAAGGCTTCCTTTTCTCTCCAGTGTGACCAGTGCATGTCCTGGGATGAAGTTCAGTGCTTAGAGGTTCACGGTCCTAGGCTCAAACGCAGGACTCTGCCACTTACTGGTCAGATGACCTTGAGCAGGTGACCTGGATCACTCTGAGCCTCTCTTTACTTGGCTGTGAAATAGGGAATTTAGCAATAGGATATAATTCCTAGTGTGCTTCTCACAGTGCCTAGTGCATAATAAGAACTTAAGAAATGTTTTGGCTGCCATTCTCTTTATCATTATTAGATTCCTCTGCACAAACATGCTAATAATTTCTCCCTTGCAGGTTGCTGTGGTGATGAAAATGGGTTCAAGTATGCAGTCATGAGTGCCTAGTGAGCACCCATTGGGCACAACTATTATTATTGCATTCTGATTCATCCTACTTTTACTCAGCTCTGCTCAGTGCCAGGCCTTGGGTGGGTCCGATGGGAGCCCCAGAGTAAAGAGGCCTTGGTTTCTGCTCTCCGAGACTTTGTAGTTGAATCCATACTCATGCCATTAGGATAGTCTGAACTGTATACACTGAGTGTCTCATGCAGAAGTGACAGCTTGGAATTGTCCTCAGAAATGGTTCTCCAAGCTACAAACCAGCTGAGCAGCCTCCTCTGGCTTAACTCCTGCATCCTCGCATCCTAGAATGCGCTAGGGTCTCCAGTCCAATTCAAATGCATCTTGAAACTTGAAGGTTGGCCTGAAGTGAGAGAAATCTTCACTATTTGGCCTCCCAGTGATGCCCAGTGATGGGCAATCTTTAGCCAGAGCAGTGGAGTGAACCCTTTGGAATCTATTGTTACTGACATCAGTATTTACCAAAGACCACATGCCAAGCACTGGTAAATCCTAAAGTGTGTTGTTGTTGTTGTTGTTGCTTTTTATAACTTGACTCACCCACACACTTTGTCTATAGATGACATCAAGGTTTGGAGTAAAGTACACAAGTTTGGGAGCCAGGCAAGCCTGAGTGTAAAGTTCACTGCCATGAACTAGATATGTGGCCTAAGGTACATTTCTTTGTTTCTCACCTTCTTTATCTGTGAAGTGGGAATAATGAAAGTGGTAGAGTCATTATAGGGATTGACTAAACATCTATGAAGGATCTGGCACATGGAAAATGCTCAGTAAATGAGTCTTCATCCTCCCTTGGCCCCAAACACATGATCAACTTTGTATCAGCTAGGACTGGGTTCAGCTTCAAGGAATAAAAAAAAAAAAAAAATCTGCTAATGATGACTTAAATCCAAGATTTATCTCATATTCTCATATGTAGACCAGGGATAGGCAATCAATGGCTGTCCTAGCAGCTTCACAGTATCAAGGACCCAGGCTCCTCCTATCTTCTTGCTCCATCACCCCTGATATATTGTATGTAGCTTGCGGTCACAAGATGGTTGTGGCACTTCTTGCATTGCACTGCACATTTTGCTAGGGAAAAAGAGGGACAGGCAAATAGCAAAAGGACAAAATACATGCCAGCCAAGTATGTTCCTTGAAAAAAACAAAAACAAAAAAAAAACTTTTTCAGAAGCTCCACCAGTGACTTTTGTTATATCTTATTGGCTAGAACTGTGCCATGGCTATTCCCAAATGAGGAGTCTGAGATGGTGAATATTTTGGGTTTCTGTCCTCAATGGTTCAGGAAGCAAAGAGCTTGGGAATGGCTGATTCACAGTATTTGCCACAAGATCCAAGGTTGTAGGCTAATTTAAGTGTGCCAAACATCTTACTAGTTCTTTGTACATTGTGGCTCAATTTTTAAGGCTAGATGAATGAAGTCCTTTAATGAAACGAATTCTAAAAATGATTGCCCACCTTTGTACCCAAACTCTTTCATTGTTCTGATTTTGATTAGATATTTTAAAGATCACTGTGTTCGGGAAAGCTAACTGCTACAACAAACCCCAAATCTAGTTTTGTAAAGGTTGATTTCTTAAATCTTAGTCTCAGGCAGGTCTGCAGAGAAACTTTGCTCCATACAGTCATTCAAGTGCCCAGGGTCCTTCCATCTAGTGACCCAAGCATCCCTTAGGGCCTAGGGTACTCCACTGAATCCTCTGCCTCCAGCCAGGAAATGGATTGAGAGACACAGGACATGCTTCTGGGCCAGGCCAGCCCTGGAAATGGTGCACATCAGTGTTATTCAAAGTGTGGTCTATGGACCAGCAATGCCAGCATCACATAGGAGCTTGTTAGAACTGCAAAATACCAGGCCTTGCTCCAGACCTACTGAGTCAGAGTCCCAGGTGATTCACATTCATATTACAGGGTGAGAAGCACTGTTTAACACCACTTCTGCCTGCATTCCAATGGCCATAGCTCTGCAAGAGAGGCTGGGAAACAAATTCCAATAGTATAAATGAAGAGGCAAAAGAAATCGGTTTTGAGGAACACGTGGCATTATCTGTCTTAATCACATTATGTAAAAGCCTTGAAACGGCTTTTGATCAAGTGCAACCTGAAGCTGGGGTGGCTGAGAGGCAGCCGGGTGGTATAAGATCTTCTAGACATTGAACCACCAGGAATAGTTTTCTCTTCTGGGCAGGAATGTCAGCAACTGTTTCCTACGTAGGGTTGGCTTTATGGACTGTTTGGCTCAGGTTAAGTTTCCAAGGACAACTCATTCCCAAATCCAATAGGCGCTTGCCAGTCCTCACCTTCCTTGACCTAGAGTACTCCAATCTGAGACCCAACCTGAGCCCCTTCGCTCCTTGGTGCCCATGAGCCCATTCCCTTCTGGTTCCCTTTGATCTCTCTGGTGCACTTCTCTGTTCTTTATGGCTCCTCTTCTTTCCTGTTATCCTGAAATCAAGGATGTAACAGGCAGCCCATAGACACAAGATGGCCAGCAGGTGGGTTATGTTAGGGCCACACAGTGTTTTAATTTTTTTTTAAATGTTTATGTATTTTTGAGAAAGAGGCACAAGTGGGGTTGGGGCAGAGAGAGAGAGGGAGACACAAAATCCGAAGCAGGATCTAGGCTCTGAGCTGTCAGCACAGAGCCTGACACAGGGCTCAAACCCACAAACTGTGAGATCATGACCTGAGCTGAAGTCAGAACCTCAACCAACTGAGCCATCCAGGTGCCCCTAGGCCACACAATGTTTTAAAAATCGAGAGATTTCACAATTATAATTGAATTTACATCTGCTCTTAAAGAAATAGAAGATCTGGAGGCACAGGCCCACATTCTTGCAATGTGACAACTGGCTTAAGCTGAGTAGAGATTTTCCTTTTGGATCAGAAAACATGCCTGTTAGTTCACCACATCTCTATCCAGCCAACCCCACACAGTCACACTCCCTGCCTCACCCCTGTAGCATTTGAGTCTGTGTCACCCCATCTGAAATGCAGGTCCCAGTCTCTTCTTATTTGGTGCGGTCTGAGTGATGTTACTTGAATCAGGAAATTCGGGCATGTGACGGCATCAGCTGCCCCGGGTCCTAGAGCCTCCTTAGCTGGCTTGTGCAGCCACTTCATAGCACCGCGGAACAAAACCACTCTTTTTTGTGCCTTTAACCTTGATAGTTCCCAGAAGGGAAAATGTGATTGTGTCATTTTTGCTTCCATCCAATGTGGAGCATTCCTGATGTGTAAAATTCCATCAAAATAGTTCTGAGACTCTGATTTCCATCTAGCCCAGGCTGTTAATGGTTTCCTTCAACCTTGGCGCCAGGGTACATGCTGGGTTTTACTTCGAGCCCATGGAGTAAGATCTTGTAGGGGAGATCCAGTATGGGCTATTTGCACAAGCCTGCGAGCAGGGCAGGCATTTCCACTTTGTTGACTGACTCCTCCAGCCGGTTCCCCACATCTCTCATCCATCCCAGAATGTGGGCCAGCACTTACACATCTGTTTTATTGTTCCTTTCAGGGAAGAACTGAGAACCCTGCAGCTCTATTCCACCTGAAGTAGAACTGTAAGCTAATGGTTTGCACAGCTCAGACATCCAAGAAGAAGATCTCTGTCTTTTCTTTTTTGCAGTGGCCCTAATCTCTGATCCTGGACTCTCAATGTTGAGCCATACACTTTGCATGACACAACACACATCTCAACACACATTTACCCTTCCAAAACTGGTGCAGCAGACACAAAAGAAAAGGAAACTGTCCTGCCCACATAAGAACACAAATCTCTGCCCAAGTGACTGCTCTGTTTTAATCAGGCAGAAGGGGGAGTCCATGGTTCTTCGAGGCTTTAACTGACATCTTATAATTCAGGGATTGACACTGAACCTGGGGCTACAGACAGAGTCAATCAATTTTACATTCCTTAATGACATTTAATGACAACCAATTTGAATACTTTAAACTTAAAGCATTCCCACCAGCAGGTATTTCAAAGCAGTAAACACCAGCAGAGATGTTGTTACCCAAAAGAGACAGTCAAGCTCATTACATCTGAATATTTGACTCCTTCCAATACTCAGTTTAAGTCAAAATGAGTTTTCAAAACCTGGCAGGCCTTCTAAAGTGACCTTTGGAAAATCTAATCCCTTGGGGAAAGTATGATAAACAGTTTTTTTCTAGGAATAAATAGGCTCTTTACAACAAAATATTTTTCCAATATTGTCCCAGGGACATACTATATAGTAAGTCTCAAATCCTTAGTTGTTGCTCACTTCTTCATCTCTCTGAGGACTCCAGGCTCAAGAGTCAATTGTCAGTAGGACCCTTGCTCTTGCATGTCCCTCACATGTCTCAAATGCCACATGTGTTCAAAACAGGCCTCAGGATCTTTGATTTGCTCCCTACAACTTGCTTTTTCTCATGCCCTGCCTTAACTGACAGCACCACTATCCACCCAATGTCAAAATCATGAATCTCAAGGTCATTCTTGACTCTTCTCTTTTCTCACATCCAACCCATCACCCACCAGGTCCTGTTAATACCACCTCCTAAAGCCCTCTGCACTCTCCAGATTTCGCATCCCCCTGCCACTGCCTTAGTTCAGGTCACTGTGTTCCCCACCTAAAATACTGCAGTAGCCTTCTCAAGGGTCTCCCTGCCCCCTCCAGTGCTGTCCCTACAGCACACCCAGAGGTATTTTTTTTTTCTGAAATCCAAGTCTGATTGGGTCACTTCCTGATTAAAAACCCTCAGTGATTCTCTAAGACCTCAAACTCCTTAACATGGCTACAGTGTCCTCTGCTTGGTCTAGACTTGGCCAACTTCCCCACTTCATTTGAGAGCTATGCTCTAGTCCCTGAATGATTTGTGGTCCTCAGGTAGGCCACACTGGCTCAAGCTTCAGGGCCTTTACATTTACAATTCCCTGTGCCCACAGTGTCCTCCTTATACTACCTCATCTGGATTGTGAGGTTTAAGTTCATGAAGCCACCTTCTCAGGAGGCTGTGTCCACCCTTACTCCCACCTACACTGACTGGTAGGCCCTCCCATGCCGACACAATCCTGTGTACTCACCCTTTCATAGCATTTGCCAAACTGTATTGAAACGGCTTTTAAACTTGTGGGTTCCATGGGGGGGCAGGGGCCAAATCTCATTCATCTCTTGATTAGTAACATCTGGCATTGTGCATGGTAGGCCTGCATGAAATGTTGAATGAATGAGTGAATGAACTGAACTTGCCTTTGGCCATAATGTTCTGCATGAATGAGGCAAGGAGAGAAGGGTAGGCTACCTTTAGTGGGGAGAGGCCAAAATGAGATTCATCAGGAGCTGTGTCTAGGGTCATTTAGGAAGTGCCTCTAAAGCAGAGATGGCAAGAGTCCTGGGAACAGGTTAGACGATGATAATGATGATGATGAAGATGGCAATATGGATAAAGGATGGTGATGAAGATGAAGAAGGTGATGATAATGGCCATTTATTGAGCATATGTATTCCAGGCATTGTACTTGGTCTCATCATCTCCATCTTACATTATGAGGTAAAGACTTCTTAGAAAGGCTGGAAAATTTGTTCAAAGTCATACAATTGATAAGTGGTACAGCCTGGATTTTAGACGAGGTCTGACACCAAATGTACAATCCATCTTACAAAACTGTGCTGTAACTGAAATATTTATTTAGCGACTTACTTATTTTTCATTCATTCATTCATTCATTCAATATTTATCAAATACCTGTTATGTGCCAGATAGACTTCTAGGCACAAAACAGATGGACATCCTTGCTTCGTGGCACTTAGGTCCTAAAGAGGGGAGACCCAAGATAAACAAATAAGTAAAAAATATAGTATGTCTTATGGTTAAAAGTGTTATAGAGAAAAACAGAAGAGCAACAGGAAGTGCAAAAAGTTAGTGGAAGTGACACTGCAAGTTTATTTAGGGTGGTCTGGGAAGGTGAAAATTCAGCAAGGAACTGAAGGCAGGAAGGCAGCAACCCATGCAGATAGCTGGGAGGAGCGCATTTCAGGCAGAGGGAACAGCAAGTGTAAAGGCCCTGGGTGGGAATGTGCCAGGATGGCTAAAGCTGAGGTGCTAAAGAAAGTGGGAGATCAGATCAGAAAGGAAGTACAGTCCTTTAGGGCCTTAAAGGCCATTATGATGGTCAGAGGAATTTGTTGGCTGACCCTTGAGGAACTAAAAGGGATGGATTACCATCCCGAAGTTCCTATCATCTGTGAGCACTTCTATACACTATACTGGCCCTATGGAATGGGAGAGGATTATTCTCAGAATAATTTTCCATGCTTGATCTAAAGTAGGGTTTCTCATATTCAGCACTACTGACACTTTGGCTGGATCATTCTTTGTTGTGTGTGCGTGGTGGGTGGGGGATGCACTGTAGGATGTTTAGTGGTATCCCTCACCTCTACCCACTGGATTCCAGCAGCACTCTAGTTGTAACAACCAGAAATGTCTCCAGATATGGCCAAATGTCCCCCATTGAGAACCACCATCTAAAGAAAGGCAGACTCCAGTTGCCTGTGCTGAGAGCTAATCTCCAGTCCCTACACTCACATTTCCCCATCCACCAGCCCCTCCCCTGATTCACACTGGCTTCTCAGAAAAAGGGAACCCAGGGTTATCTACTAAAGACCCAGGCAAATATTGATCCTTGGTCCATTAGCCATTAACACATCTACACATCACACAGACATTCAGAGACCAATTCCCTATTCTAACATGACCCTGGGTCTCATTTGCTTACACTAAAACCAATGTGAGAGCCACAGAATAGACCCAGGCTTATACTGGATGACTTGGTGCTAGTCACCCTTGTGTCTCTTTCCCCAAGAACCAGAAGATCTGCTGAGGATCCTGACATTTCTATAAGACTCCCCCTTCCCAGAGAGAACCTAGTCAGAGCAAGATCAAGGGTTCCCCCACCTATGACATCAAAATAGTTAATGTTTTTCAGGCACTTTTGTGCCAGAGCTTTGAACACCTTGTCTTACTGTGTAGGATCATCTTAAGGTATAGGATCTATTAGTATCCCCATTCTGTAGATGAGGAAACACAGGCACAGAGATATTTAAAAAAACAACCTCCCTGAACTGCAGGTGCTATAAACCACCATAACTGTCTCTGTTTTATGAAACAACCTAATGAAGTTCAATGAGTGCCATATATAGTATGTGTCAGACAATGAACTCTCTCTAGGTAGAGCTTAGGACCCAAAGAAGGCTGTACTTGCAAGAAGTCTCAGCCTCCCAGCAGAGGGCTCCCTACACACCCACAGCCCACTGGGCTCCACTCTGCCCAAGCAACAATGTACATCTGAATTGTTACCATACCCCAGCCAAACTGGCATTTCCAGTTGGCCAGGGCAGGACATAGGCACCAAGACCTGAGGAGTGTACACATTGATTTCATCTTTACAAGCTTGGAATTCAAGGTTCCAGAACCACAGGGGTAAAACTGATTTGCAAATTTTAAAAAGAAACCAGAAGACAGGACTGTAAATCATAAAGAGTGGATTTGGCTCTACAGATACTCTCTGTTCTGATGGAAACCACCCAGAGCAGGGGAGATGGAAAATGCATCCCATCCCTCCCTCCAGGAAAAGAAATCTTTTTCAGATCAGCTAACCTATATGGTCAGTTAGAGCATGAATCTGGGAGTCATCCAGTCTTGGGGCTGAATCTCAGCCTAACTGTGTACCAGCCATAAGACCTCTGGATTTCTATCTCTTGTCTGTAACATTCCTCACCTGGAATGGTAGATAACTCAGAGGTTGTTATGAGGATTAACCAGGATAAAGCATGTAACATTTAGCAAAGTGATTGGCACAGTGAGTGCTCAATAACTTGTAGTTGTTGTTACCTTGTTATCATCACCATCATCACCATCATCACCATCACCATCACCACCACCACCATCATCATCATCAGTGGAGTCATCCTTGACCTCTTTTCTTCACTCACACTCCACATCCAATCTATCATCTCCTCCCGTTTCTCTCATCTATCTCCAGTCACCTCCTCCTTCAAAATGTCTCCAGACTTTGACCAGTTCTTACCCCCTCCATTGCCATCACTCTGGCTCAAGCCATTATCACCTCTCACCTGGATTATTACAGAGGCCTCCCACTGGTCTCCCTGGATCCACCCCTTTCCCCTTCAGTCTAATGTTCATATAACATTCAGTACAATCCAGTTAAAAATAAGTAGGATCATATCTAACTCTGCCCCAAACCTTCCAGTATCTTTCTACAACCCTCAGAGAAGGGGTTATTCAGGGGCCAACAAGGTCCTATGTTATCTGACCCTGACACCTGTCATTCTGCTCCAGGCCACACTCCTTGTCATTCCTCAAACATGCTGCACAGACTCCCACCTCAGGGCCTTTGCACTTATGGTTCCCCTGCCTGGAAGCTCTCTCTCTCCAGATATCCACATAGCCTGCTTCCTCACCTCCTTCAGTCTTTATTAAAATGTTGTTTCTCAGTGAGGCCTCCCTTAGCCTCCCTACTTAAACTTAATCCCCCTGACACTCCCAACGTCCAGCTGCGTTTTTTTTTCCACTTAGCACTTAGCATCTAATATAGCATATATTTTATTTCTTTACTTGTTTATTTTCTGTCTTCCCCAACAAGAGCAGGGATTTTTATCTATTGGTTGTTAAATCCCCAGTACCTAGAACAGTGTCTGACACATGGCAGATCCTAAAAAGGATTTGCCAAATGAATTGTGAATGACTGGATGAATGGACAGATGAATGGGTGGATGAATCTCCAAGGCTATTATGTTAGATCCTGTCCAGCTAGCTTTCAGATCCCAGCATTCCAGCTATTACAGACTACTTCTCTCATTTCTTCCATTCCGGATACTCAAGAGCACTGGGCTGTGGGTGGAACTTCTAAAAGCTCCATCATTTGGACAATCATTCCATGTGTTTCCCTTGCCCTGAGCTGCTTCCCTTAGAGACTCAGATTTGGACAGGAAGTCAATCAGCAACCCTGAGCCAGGCAGGGCCAAATCCACAAGGAAGCCAGAGGAGAGGCCTGAGGGCCTGAGCAGCTGGCAACAGGCCAGGACCTGCTGGTGGTGATGGATTGGGGGCAGTGGGTACCAAAGGCAATGACGGTGACAGAGCAGGCAGTGGAGAGGTGAAAAGTCCCACTTCCTGTTCACTGATTGGGAATTTAATGAAAACCATCATTCACTTTCGGGTTCCATCGCAGGAGCAGGTGTGCTGACTGATAGCGGGGCGTGTTCCAGTTGTCCTGAAGCAGGCTTTCTGGGTTTTGCTTTACAAAAGACCTCTCTGTTGGACTTGGAATTTGCCCAGGCAGTGGAGGTCACTTGCACTTTTTCCAAGTGCTCCAGATGGACAGGAGAGAGGTGTGGGGGCTGAAAAGGGGAATGTGTTCTGACTTGAAAGGGAATCAATGACCCCCCTGCCCTGGCTCAGTCCATCTGCCGCAGACATCAGGGCACTGAGGGGCCTGCAATCTCAGTGTTATCACGAAGGAGGAAGGCAAATGTGAGTGCCTTTTCGTCCCCTCTCATTTAGGCCAGGAAGGCCTTCTTCTGCCAGGATCACGTTCCAGCTCCCTGCGGCCATTTTCCAGAAAAGGGCTCCCTACTCCTAAACCCCCAACCCCACTGCCCAGCAATATGAGGGGCCAAGGAATCTTAATTGAGAGTGTGAGGTCTCTTTCACACCACCAACCCCAAAGGACAGGATCAGAAAGAGTAGGGGAGCATCATAACCTCTCCCCACCCCCATCTTTCTCACACCTGACCTTGCTTGCTTGAGAGTCCCCTGCAATATTACATGCAGCTATAGGGCAAATTGAGGGGCTCAATTTGGCCTGTAACTCCAGGATTTTCTACCAGATGGTGCGCATGTCCCCTCATTCTTTTCCCTAGAATTTCTGACCATAGAAACTGCTCAATAATAATGGTAGTAATAATAATGCATTAGGTCCTTACCATGTGCCAAGCATTGTGCTAAGGGTTTAAC
The DNA here is from genome assembly GCF_027475565.1 of Acinonyx jubatus. NCBI lineage: Eukaryota > Metazoa > Chordata > Mammalia > Carnivora > Felidae > Acinonyx > Acinonyx jubatus. The sequence goes on along the minus strand of NC_069398.1, from coordinate 11,564,974 downwards.
ATGCCAATATTGGTTACAGAGCTGATTTAGTGGTTCCAAATCCTGGCTATATCTCACTGCCATGTGGCCTTGGGCAAGTAGGACATTTTGCTGCCAATCAGTTTCCTCATCTATAAAATTCATATAATAACCATACCTACCCCATAGGATTAGATGGCTCAATCCATGGAAATCTCTTAGAAATTAATAGGCAACATATAATTGATTGCTAAATAAGTCTTACTTGACTGACAACTCTATGGGGTAATCACAATTATTTTTTTCATTTTACCCATGAGGGAAGTGAGACTCACAGAGTTGGAATGAATTGCCCAAAGTTGTATTACTTCCAGTGTTGTTGAGCACACAGAACCCTGATGCACCTCCCAAATGACCAATTTCACAAAATATGTGTCTCCCATCCTGTCACGTTTCTGAAAATTTACCTATTACAGCACAGCGTGAGGAAGGCCCAGGAGCTAAGCAAGTGAAACCGAGCCTCCTCCCTGAGAGATGGGGAGTAAGAGAGGCTCTAGCAACTTCTGACTCATACTGGCTTTTTCAGATAACCCATCATCCAAGCAATCCAGGAGACTGGCTGAGGAGCTGGGCAAAGCAGTGGAGATCATGGGCAAAGGCAAGAATGGGCTCGGCTTTGGCAAAGCGGACATCACAGTTGAAAAGGAACTTCAAACGGAGTTTAACATTAAAGAGGCCCCAGAGTTGAAGCTGTTTTTTGAGGGCAACAGGTCAGAACCCATCAGTTGCAAAGGTAATAGTGGTTGTGTGTCAATCAAGGCAATGTTAGCTGTGGAAACACAAACACCAGCATTTCAGTGGTGTGAAAGAATTACAAGTTTACTCCTTGCTCATGTAGAGCCCAGTTGGCAGTCAGAGGGTGGAGGTGGGGGAGTTCTGCTCCCCAAGTCTTTCAAGGACCAAGGTTCCTTCCAGCTTGTGGCTCTGCCCTCCCTTAGGGCCCCTGAGGCCTCCACCATTTTCTCCCTATCTAATAGTTGGGGCAAGGAGCCAGAGGGTTGCCAATGGTAGTGTTGGTGACCCAAGCTTGGAAGTGGCAAACATCATATCTCTTTCCATTGACCAAAATTCTATTACATGGTCCCAGTCAACTGAAAGGCTGGGCAATATGGCCCTGATCTGTGTCCATAAGGAAAATAAGTTTTGGTGAATCTATAGCTGCCTCCACCACAGTTGTATCTCAGCTGGTGGGTTCCAGAAGTACCATGAGGTGGGATAGTGAGATGCATAGCTCATAAACTCCCAGAGACCAGAGAGTGAGTTCCTAACTCCACTACCTACCTACTATCCCAAGGACAAGGGTCCCAGGACAAGGGAGCACTGGTTGACCAAAAGGGAGACTGGGAGATGATGAAACAAGACAGATTTGGGACAGAGTGACTACCAACCACTTTAGTTTCTATCATCATCCACTTTGTTCGTTAACTTGTTCATTCACATAAACAATGATCTTACTGAGAAACTACCATGTGTTAAGACCTATATTGGTGTTAAGGATGCCTGAAGATTTATGTGTCTCAGTGTGGTACATGGTAGGTCCTAATTTTTTTAATGCTAAATATATAAATGCATAAATGTGTGCAAAATTGATGGATGGATGGATGGAATGAAACTGACGAATGCCAATGTGCCCAAGACAGCCTGTACTATGTTGGGAGAATGCTCCCCTTATATGTATGAATGACTGAGTCAGGAAACTGAGATAGTCTTTTGAGGGTCTGACATTTAGCAGGTCTGCAATAAGCCTGTTTCAGTTTTGTTGACAAAAACCAAAAGGGCCCATAGAGTGCGATCACCTCCAGGAGCTGCAGGATACCTTCCGGTTCTCAGAGTGGACACAAGGAGGAATGAGACACAGACTAGACTTTCAGGGGAAGGTGCAGCAAAAGCACCTACCTCAGGGCAGATTAGAAATAAGACCCAACAAGACCCAGCAGTGTAGTGGCTCATAGCTGGCCTATGGGATAATGAAGAGGCAGGGGGAGGGCAGAGAAAAGATGGAGAGAGTAGACAGGAGCAGTGAGAGAAGAAACACGGTGACTGCTGCTTCCTAGGGATATACTGAGTGACAACTGTCAACAATGGTGACTCAATGATCCCAAGACAGGAATCTTTTGTGATGTGTTGGCTTTGGGGAAGGTGGTGAAGAAATGAGAGACACTGGTTATTTTGTTGAAGTCTATATCTGCTTATGGAGTGGCTTAGGTTCTGGGGTGCCCTCACCTCCTAAAGGCCAGGTGAGGTCTGACTTCTTTTTGAGGCAATAAAGGTGACAATGTGGCAACTTCCAGACTGTCAGAGCCCCTTTTGCTAGAAGCCAGTGCCTGGGACCTCCTCTGCCATACAGGAAGCTGCATCACCACCTCCCCTAGGAAGTCTCCTTTGACTGCCCAGGTCAGGGTGCCTGCCCTCCTCTGGGCTCCCACAGCACCTGTGCTTCCTCCTTCAAGGCCCTTACTTCACAGAACTGTATTTGTACTTAGTTGTCTGGTGAGAGCACAGGGTCAGGAGCTGATCTCACTTCCTTTCCCAGGTCCTCTGAAGAGGCTGCCAGAACTGGCACACACCAGCTGGCTTTAAATCCTTACTACATGCCTGAAGAACAATCACTTCCTCTTGTCAAATTTTAATTTCCTCATCTGTAAAATGGGGATGGTGCAAGTATCTACATCCAGGGGTTGCTGGTTAGATGAAACAAGTTTATAAGGCATAAGCCCTGACACATATCTGAACCATTTACTGTGTTCCACCACTGTTCTGGCCCCCTTTTCATATGTCACAGCCCAGTGTAGGGGCTGGGGAATCCGAGGCTTAGAGAAGTGGAACAACAACTTTCTCAACAATCCCCAGCTAATTAAGCACTGCAGAAAACAAATGTTTTCTGTGAGGGGCCAGACAATCTCTTTCACAACTACTTAACTCTGCTGATGCAGTGGAAAAGCAGTTCCACAATAATAAATGGGTGTGGCTGTGTTCCAATAAAACTTTATTTATAAAGGCAACTGGCAGGTCAGATTTGGCCCATGGGCTGCGGTTGACCAACCCCTGCTGTGCATTGTGATGCACTCTAAAGTAAATGGCAGATGTGGTCCTTATTATTATCAAACCATTAGTTTCCTGACCCTTGTGCAGTGCCCAGGGACACTTAGGTTCTTCATGAATAGTTTTTGAGTTTGAATGGGATAGAATTGCAATTGCCCCACTGTAGGCAGACTTGGGACAAGGAGCCAGCCCATATTTCTACTAGGTTTGCCCATCCCTCTTCTTCTTCAGTATTACCCCCAACCAGGGAAAGAGGCAGTGGGATACTGGGAGGGAACCAGGGCCTAGACTTAGGACAAACACTAGTTATGAGAATTTGAGCCAGCCTTCCAATTCCTCATTTCCTAAATAGGATGAATACTGTCAGTTCTGCCAACTTGACAGGGCTTCCCCGAGCTAAGACGGGCAACAGAGCTCTGCTAGTCTCCTGCCCCAACTTTTATGAAAACTTCCCCATGTGGGGGTTAGTCCTTATTGGGTCAAAGCTATAGTTCTGGTTCTCTTCTAGTCTCCTAAGGATTAATGGTGGGAGACTTGGCCATGGCCTCCTCACTAGAGGGAGGGAAACTCAGGTTGGCTTCAGGGCCTCAGTTAATGATGCATTCATAGCTTGTGCTTCGAAATATGCAGTGGAATGACAGCCCCAGTCAATCATTAACATAACATTCACACCTCAGTTGTTACCATGTCCTCTGGCTCAGAGTCAAGAGTCAGGGGAGACACATGGCCAGAGGGGCAGTGACTGATCTGCAGACACTCAGGAACAAACTATTTATCAAGTTAAGAGCTACCTCAGTCCCATGGGATCCAGAGGGGCAAAGAGAACTCAGACATTCCAGAGAAGATGATCTGAGATCAAATTCCTTTAAGCCAGCTTATCTTATAATTCATTCACCTCATTCATCCATTCTGTAATTATTTCTTGAGCACCTAGTATGAGCCAGATGGTTACAGGAGCTAGCGAGCAAGCTAGACAAAAATTGTAGTTTCAGAAAAAGGTAGAAAGTTTCAGAAAATGTAATAGATCATAAAATAGAAAATGATATGATGGGGAGGAGGGTGGTGGTAAGAAAAGTCCAAATCTAGGACTAATAAGCCAGAGGAGATGCCCTGATTGATGAGGAAAAGGCAGCACAGGTGTAGGGACTGGTGGGTGCCAAGGCCCAGTGTGCCGGGGGAAGAGGGCATGGCTGCCGTACGGACAGCAGGAGACAGTGGCACATGAGATCGGCACTATGGTTCTGATGACCTGAAATTCAAATGGACTCGGAGGGCTTTTTGTTCACCTTTTTTGGTATTTTCGGGACTTTGAAACCAGTTCCTTTCAGAGCACTTACAACATTTTTTTTTTTCAGACAAATGCCTGTAAGAGAAACTATTTCCATAATTTGTGCCTGCTTCTTTCTGAAAGATGGCTTAGAACATAGAATAGTCTACATGAATGTGAAAATAGAAACTCAGCCTTGGGGCTGAATCCAGGAGGAGAGGGGGACTGCCATGGGGTGGAGTGCCGTGGTCTGAGGCTGGCATGAAGCCTCCCCCATCTCTCTCTGGCCCTTGAGGCCAGCACATCGTCCTTCTATGAACTTCTATAGGCCTGACTCATTGTGGCTTTTAAAATGGCCTAATTGGTATCTACTAAAGCTGAACGCAGCATCCCCTATGACCAGAAATTCTACTCCTGGGCATGTACCCAACAGAAGTGCAAACAACGTGCCCCCAGAGACATGCGTGAAAATTAATTAACAGCCCCAAATTTGGAAACAACCCAAATGCTTACCAACAGAGGATGGATAAATTATAGAATATTCACAAAACACAATGCTACACAGCCCGTGCAACAGCCCATGAATCTCACAAATGTAACAAAGCCAGACCCCAAAACACACACTGTGATTCCATTTATATGAAGTTCAAGAGCAGGCAGACTAATGCATGCTGTTGGAAGTTAGAATGGTGGTTACCCTTAGGTAGGGGTGTGTCAGGGGCTAGGAGGGGGCCCAGTGGGGACTTGTGAGAGCCTGGCAATGATCTATCTCTTGATCTGGGTAGTACACAGGTGTGTTCATTCTGCAAAAAATTCATAAGACTATACATTATAATTTGTACACCTTTCTGTATGCAAATATACTCCACTGTAAGTTTTTTAAACTTATATTGTTTACATTTATATAAACATATATATTTATATGTAAGCAAAGATGCTGAAAATAGAGTCCTTTCCAGTCGATTTACCACCTGACATGCATTCATCAAGCTGCATGCAGCAATTTGTCCTGCACAGACTGCTTGCTCTGCCTGGAAGCCTTTCCCTCTCCTTCCTTGTCCAGTTTCCTTCTTATTGCTGCCTTCTTATTGACTCATTTGCATCCTTCAGTTTTCAGCTCATAAGTGATTTCCTCCAGGAAACCCTACTTGAATACACAGTCTAGGTCATGTATCTTTGCTACAGGCTCATAGAACTTTGCTTTTGAATACCTACTTTGAGTGTGATTATATGCTTTTTTGTGTAATTATTTGACAATTGTCCTAGTCAACAGAACGAGAGCTGCAAAACAGTGTGATTGTGTTTGTTTCTGCTCACCATTATATCCCCAGGACCAAGCACGGCACTCAATAACATAATAGGTACTCAGCACATATCTGTCAAATGAACGAATGAGTGAAGGAATGAATGCTGAGTGAAGGAATATGGGCCTATAGATGTAGTCCAAAGCTACTTAAAACAAACACTGCTTTATCTCATAAACTCAATTTAAATGCTTCATTTTATTCTATAGTAATCTTTGATAGAAAATAGTATTTTATGTTATCTACCATCATGTGGAATTGATGATTCTAGCAAACATATGTCTATAGCTTCATGTACATTTTGGCACACTATTAAGTCTCTCCAGACATGGTGTATGTGTCCCAATTTTAGAAGCTAAGATTTTGCTGTGCTTAGCACCTCCCATATGATAGCTGAGAAATGGAAGTCATGACCTATGAACTTCATGAGAAGGTCTCAATGAGAAGTTGGAGGCAAAGGCAATAATGGAATTTTCCCAAAGTCACAAAGCTAGCTGGTATTTTTATTTACATTTCATTCATTTATTTTTTTTTAAATAAATCTATCTTCCTGTCACTTTGGAAGGTAGGTAAGAAAAGAAGAGAAGGCACGCTTCCTCTTGGGTTTGATTCCCAGGTGCACTAGTAGAATGGCCATTGGAAAGTCAAACCTCAGTTTTCTCTTTTGCAAAATGGGGAGGGTAAGAGTATCTATCCCATATGGTAGTGTTGTTTTGGGGGTATAATATACGCAAATTGCAGAGTGCCTTGTCCTTGGTAAGTGCTCAATGAAGTTTAGCTGCTGCTGTTAATGTTCATGCCTTGGTACTGGGGTGGGAAGGAGTAGAAGGACTGACCTTGGCCTTTAATGTGTGGGAGTCCAAGACTGAGATGCTTCTGCTCATTAAACTTGGAAAAAACAAGTCTTGCTCCAGTTTAAGAGGAAACTGCTATGAGATCCACTTAACTGTCTCTGTTTCCAGGAGTGGTTGAATCTACTGCCTTGGTCGTTTGGTTGAGAAGACAAATTAGCCAAAAAGCATTTTTGTTCAATAACACCCAGCAGGTGTTAGATTTTGTGAAATCCAGGCCCTTGGTCATCATTGGCTTCTTCCAGGTACTGGGGTCAAGAGGTGGGAGGTGACTTTTCAACTGGTAAGGATCCTGTGTCTGGGAAGGGGGGGTGAGGAGAGGTCTTCCACTTGGGTTAATTCCATGCCCATTCTTCCTTTTCCAACAAGCTGTTTTTCCAGGGTTAAAATGAAGAAGAAAAGAATGGAAGGTGAAGTGGTAAGAGATGCTAACCAGAAAGGTGGACAGGAATGCAGAGAGAGGAGAGGAGACTGACATTTATTAAATTGGTTTTGATAGTATAACTGATCTTTTGGAGGCCCATTTAGAACATCACTGAATAATAAATAATTTGCGAATTGTTTTTCCTTGTGCAGAATGAGTTTCTCATATGTCTCTATTCATGTCCTGTAACTCTGACGATTCTTTCCTTCCCCCAGTAGAAGTCAGAACTTTGGCATTATATTTTTACACAGGAAGAGTATGTGCCTCTTTCTGTCTCATTTCACTTTTCAGCCCCAAGTTTCTCATATTTGGTGATCCATGTGGCCAGATCAGTTGCCTCTTCTGAAAGCGATTAAGGAATAAATGTTTAAGTCTAAACCTGTGTGTTTAGAACAACCTTATTATAAATAATTGGAAAAAATCAAGTTTATCAATTCTCTTCATTAATCTCTGTGGAGTTGTCTATTTTGGGCTTAGTCATAGCCATATAAGTATTCTGAGTATGAAACATCCATGAAAAGGGATTTAGGGGACCCAGGAAAACCCCAGAACTTGGAAAGGTTAGGAGACAAATTGGTCACCGTTTCTACCTTGACCTTAAATAAGCCAGGTATTTTGCTTTCTACCAAAGCCTTACCCAACATCCTTCCCCAAACAGGATTTAGAGGAAGAAGTAGCAGAGTTGTTCTATGATGTGATCAAAGACTTCCCAGAGCTAACGTTTGGAGTGATATCAATTAGCAATGCCATTGGGCGTTTCCACGTCACCCTTGACAGTCTTCTGGTGTTCAAAAAGGTAAGATTTTGATTCTATTGCTAGTGAAGTGTCTCCAGTTCAAAATAGTGTACAATGCATGTATCTATAGGCTTTGGGCACAAATTCTAGTTCTGCCACTTGTGAACTAAGTGGCATTGGACTAGGCAGCTGCTGTGAGATCACACAGTCTCCTGGAGTTTCTCTGGCCTTTCTAGACATTTTCTATTTTAAGCTCCTCCTCCTCTTCTTGATCAGTAAATGCCATTCATTAAGGCTCGGTCCTCTACCTTGTGTTTTCTTCTGGTCCATCCTCTCCCACCCAACCTCCAACAGCAAATATTGTTCATATAATCATGACTTACAAATCTCCATCTCCACCCAGACTTCTCTATCTCCAGACTTTCATATCCATCACCAACTGTCTCAATATGACCAAGCCTAACACAATCTCCCCTCCAAATCCTCTTACAGTGTTTTCTCCCCTCTCAATGAATGGTGTCACCATTTCTCCCATGTGAGGAAAGTCAGAATACCCAGGCATTATTCTAAAACCTCCCTCTCCTCCACCCTTCACAACCAGTCCATCACTCCAATCCTATTTATTTTAAGTCTAAAATATCCCTTGAATCTATCTATTTAGCTATATTACTACCATCCTAAATCAAGTGACCATGATCTCCTATACCCTAATACAACATCTACCCAACTGGTCTACCACAGTCTCTCTTGTACTGTAAAGAACAATCTTTCCAAAACTCCAACTGATGGCCACCTGCCTCCTTCCCACTGGAAAGCCTTTTAATGGCTTCCTATTATTCTTGGGATAAAGACTCAAGTCTCCAATAAGACCTACATGGCCTTTCACAGCCTAGCCCCTATTACACATCTTCCCCTTCTTCCTCTCTGGGATCTAGATCTGAGCTGCCCAATATGGCAGATACTTGTCACATATGACTGTTTACATTAAAATTAGTTAAATTAACATTCTAGTTCCCCAATCAAACTAGCTACATGTGGATAGTGGCTACTGTATTGGACAGCATAGATATACAGAGCATTTCCATCATCACAGAAAGTTCTATTGAACAGTGTTACTCTAAACACTGTAGTCTGGTTCCTGAAACATGCCTTACTCCCTCCCCACACAAAGCCAAATCCTTACAGTAATCATGTTATTTATAGATATGGCTCAGAGTGGTTAGTTTACTTGCCCAAGGCCACATAGGAGATGGGTGAAGTGATACCCAGATCTGCTTAAGACTGTGAGCCACTACATTTTTACTTGGGCTCTTGGAAGTCATTAAAAAGTGTTAAGTCGGAGAATAAAATAACCTGATTTATGTATCTGAATGGGACAACATAGAGTCTAAAAATAGATCCAAATACATATGGAAATCTAGTATATAATAAAGGAGATATTTTAGATCATTAGGGAAAATATGTTATTCAATGATTAGTGTTGAGAGAATTGGGTAGCCATTTAGAAAAAAAAATAAAGCTAAATCTATATATTCTCCTTCCACCAAATTAAATTCCAGATTGATTTCTTATTGATTTAAAAATATAACGATGAAACCATGGAAACACTAGAAGATGTCATGGAGGATTTTGCTTCTAAACTTGTAGTGGGAAAGCCCTTTTATGAAGCATTGACAGAAACCCCAAAATCTATGAAAAGAAATACTGATAAATTTGGACCACATAAAAAAATTATCGACAGTTCCACAGAACAAACCTCATCACAATATCAAAAGCCAAAGAGCAAATTTGAAAAATTCAGTTAGGACAAAGTTGGTCTATTTTTATGGTTAAGAGCATGAGTTCTAGAGTCAGACAGCCTGGGGTGGAATCTTGGCTCTACCTCTCACTAGCTTAGCAACCCTGGGCAAGTCACTTCATTTTTCTGTACCTTGATTTTCTCAACTGTACAATGGAAGAAATAATGATTCACAGCTCAGTGAGATGTTATGAGGATTAAAAGAGTTCTTGCATATGGCATATTTAGAACTGTGTGACCGGTACAATATGAGCTCTTGATAAGTCTGATTAGTATTATCAGACTATTACTACGACCAGAAAAGGGTTTTGGTTCTGTCCAAAGGACAACAGGGGCTGTGCAGTATTTGAGCAAGAGAATGACATAAGTGCTTTTTAACCGCATCACTCTGGCTGAAGGTAGGGAATGGGTAGGAGGGAAAGAAGGGGAGAAATTGGAAGACCATTAGAAGGCTTTTGCAGGAGTCCAGGGAAGGGATTTGGACTAGAGCGTAGGATTGGTGGACGCAAAGAGAAGGAGATGGAGTAGAGAGAAACCAACGAAGAGAGCCACCTCTTTGTTCTCCTTCCCCTGCGGACTTTGATCCAGGGCTACAGGGAATTATTTCCTTCTCTATGTTAATTGCAGTCCTTCTGAGAAGCAGTCATCAAACAGGATTAGATATGCAAAAGATTGGGGAAAATGCCTATGAAGGGGAACAAAGGGAGCTGATGTGGGGGGAGGGGCAGGGAGAACTCATCAGGCCAGGATGTAGGTCTGACCCTTTGGAAGGAAAGAAGGTCCTTGATTGCAGTGGAGTTCTAAGAAAGTTGGCCAAAGTTGCCTACCAGAGAAGTCCTGCATCTCCCAGAAATGAGCTTGCCTTAGTATCCCTGAAACAGTGCATCAGTTAGGAGCAGTGTGTAAGATACTGCTCAGCATCAGTACAACTACGTGGATGGATTTCAAAGCACAGCAGCTGGTTACACCCCTGCTTTGTAGATTGGAGATTTTCACGGCTGCCACAGACCCATGTTTCACCCACAGGCTGGCCATTCCTATTTATGAAGTAAAGATTATGGATTACACTTGTCATGATGGTATTCTCCTTTTGTCCAAGGGGAAAATTTTGCTATTTATATTTATTAAGTGTCTATATTACGGAAGCTACTGCCCTCTAATGTTTTTCTCCTTTTGTCCAAGGGAAAAATTGTGAACCGGGAGGAGCTTATTAATGACAGTACCAACAAACAGGTCCTCAATCAAGTCATAAAGCAGCACCTTACAGATTTTGTTATTGAATACAACACCGAGGTCAGTGAGCCAAAAGGTCCCTGGGAGAAGGGCAGCTGGGGCAGCTGTGTGCCTGGATGACCTATTTCCCTGGTAATTTCAGAGTAAGGATCTGATTTATGAATTGCACATCCTGAATCACATGCTGCTCTTCGCCTCTAAAAGATCCGAGTCATTTGGTATGATAATGCAGCATTACAAGTTGGCATCGAAGGAATTTACAAACAAGGTTTGTGGAAAGTGGTATTGCCCTTGTTGAATGGGGATCCAGAACCTGTAGACCCTAATGCTATTTGCCTGCCAGGCTGATTATAAATTAAGCCAGGGAGAACTTGCATATTCATTTCCATACCAGCCTCCTTATTTACATATTGATACTACATATTATTTACTACTTAATTTTAAACCAGCCTCCTCCCTTCTTCCTGTCCAGTGTCTCTTCCTTTCTTGCTATACCTATGCTTCTTCTTGGTATGTGAGGTTTGGTTGCTTTTTGATGGACTATGCTCCAGCAAGGGTGAGTGGTTGCACTGTGGGTGGTTTTTGGCCTGCAGGTGAGGAGGAGGAGAGACCACCCCTGCCTGAGGTCAGGGAATAGGAACAGCCTGAAGGTGTGAAGCAGAAAGGCTTAAACTTTACACAACTTTTCTTCCTCTTACAAGGGATTTTTGTCACTGAGTTTCTAAGCCTCTCAGTTTCAATCACCTCATGTAAAATGGAGAACTGTGTGTAAGAATTAGAAGCATCGTATGTAGAGCAATGAGCAATGTACAGTGAACACTGCTATCATCATTGCTATCACATCATTAGAAACAAATCTGTTTTTCTTAAGACCTATACCTGTATTTATGTAGTTACCACCACCTGGACTATGGAGGCAATTAGTTTCTTTTTTTCTCTTTATTTTTTTATAAGAAGTATGGTAATGGCAGGCTTTTTTTTCCTTTTCAAGAAAATTAGTCTAAAATTCAAGTGAAACAATTAAAAAGCTTAAACCCCAAAATAAATACAAGTAAAGCCACTAGGGCATGAACATATTTAATGTTTGTGCTACATCCCACCATATTCTCCAGGAAGTTTGTTCCAATTACAGAAATATCTCTGGTTAATATTTTTCCTGCTTTATTCAATTTTAAAATATAGATTTTTGATGTAATTCAGTTGATCACAATCTGATTGCTTCCCTCTATTTCTCTTATGTTATGATAGTCAGTACTTAGCCATATTTCTTCCAGATTATTTTTTTAAATTTAGCTCTTTAATCTGGGTGGAGTTTATTTTGGCATATATTGTTAGACAAGGTTCTTTTTTTTTTAATGTTTATTTATTTTTGAGAAAGACAGACAGGTAGAGTGCATGAGCAGGGGAGGGGCAGAGAGAGAGAGGGAGAGAGAAAATCCCAAGCAGGCTCTATGCTGTCAGCTCAGAGACCCACCTGGGGTTCCATCTCACTGTGAGTTCATAACCTGAGCCGAAATCAAGAGTTAGATGCTTAACCAGTTGACTGAGTCACCCAGGTGCCCCTGAGATAAGGTTCTAAATGCCCTTTACCCCAACTATCTAGGTTCCTGAATGCCATTTATTGACTGTGATCCATTTTAGAGCCAAAGACAATGGATGAATACTATTCAGACAGGTCATACCCCCATATCTTATCCTGTTCACATCTAGCCAATATTTGTTGAAAGTATACAAAGGATGGTTCTAATACGTTGCTCTGTTTTCACAGTCTCCCCAGCACCCGGAAGAGTGTCAGGCACATAACAGGGCCCTTAATATTTTGATAGATGAATGACCTGCGGGTATCAGTGTTTGCTGTGGCCTCTAAGTGGCCTCCCCACTTCCAATCTTACTGCTTCTCTGCAACCAGAGTCATTTTTCACAAATTATTGTAGCACTCTCTGGCTTATTATTCTTCAGTGGCCCTCTATCTTACTCAGATAAAACTCAACCTCCTTATTAGAGCTCTGATCTCATCTCTGACATGTCTCTAACCTTGTCCCCCGTGACTCTGTCCCTCATGATGCTGGAGCCACACCGGCCTTTCCTTTCTATTCAAGAACATTTTATGTTCCCTGACCCCAGTCTTTTGCATTAACAATTTCCACTGCCTGGTTCAGTGTTGTCCTGACTTGTTAACTCATCACCCATGTCCCTGCTAAGATGTCACCTCCTCAGATACTCTTCTTGACCTTCCTACCTAACACTGAGCTCTGACCTGACTTCACCTATATGGTCATGTTCTATCACAGTGCCCTTTTTACTGTCTAACTGGCACTCATTGCTATATGAATTTATTAATTTATTCACTCCTTTGTTGTCTATTTTTTCCATTAGAACATAAACTCCATGAGGGCAGATCTTATGTCCCCAGTAGGTAGCAAAATGCCTAGTAGGCACTCCACTAATATTTGTTTAATGATGAGTAAATGAAGTCATGAATTCCCTTGACAGAAGAATAATTTAGAACAAAAAAAGCTGACATATGAGCATTTTCTACCTCCCAGTTATTGAACTAAGCCATTGTCCTGTTTAATTCTCTCAACAACCCTATAAGGTGGGTACTCTTATAATCTCTACAAGATAAGGAAATAGAAGCACAGAGAGGGTCAGTTATGGTTTTGCCCAAGGACCTGGATGAAAGTCCAGGACCTCCTGACTTCCTGTGGTTGTGTGGATGGTACCCTGCATAAGGATGGTGAAACCGGGCAGACGGACAACATCGGCCTGTGCCCTGGGGCACAGGGCTGCCCTGCCTGATGGAAAGGGGCCCTCTTCTATCTTTCAGAGGCACTCCATAGACCCTGCTATTTGCATTCCGTTAGTGATCTCCCATGGCTCTGGAGTTTCTTTCCCTCAGTAAGGGATTCCTTAGCCAGTTTTAATCTTTAACCTTCTCATGGCCTCCGATCCTAGAGGGACACAGGTTTTATTTGATTTGGCAGATCCTTTTCATCATTGTGGATGCAGATGAACCCAGAAATGGACATATATTCAAATACTTCAGGATTACAGGGGTTAATATCCCATGTGTCCAAATCCTAAACTTAAGCTCTGACGCGAGGTACAAAATGCCTTCTGAGGAGATAACCTACGAAAATCTCAAGAAATTTGGCCGCAGCTTTCTGAATAGAAGTGCCAAGGTAAGTTTGTTGTTGGACAAACTTTACCCTGAACCTCAAAATTTCATAATTTTGCTGGCTTTGGTCATCTGAACAGGGAGGCAGAATAAAGGTCAATCTCATGGTTCAAAATGGGGAAATACCCTTATCTCTCCACCTCCAATCTTTTCAACTTTTGACTTGTCCTGACACTATGATTCCACCATTAATTCTTTATTCTGAAAGGCACTTCCTTTGCAGATACTCTCAAGTGAAATGCAGGAGCTCCCAGGGCCAACATCCTATGAAAGGAGACACTTTTCCTCCTTTTGGACTCTCCTGTGAAAGATTTAAGGATAGATGGATTTTGGGGGGGAGGGGGGTGGGGATGTATTAAGCCATCAGGATTTAGCACTAAAGGTTTTAGGGACCTCGTCTGGGAGGTTAGAAATGAGCCTGTTTTGCTATAAAAGGAAGGAGAAGGATCATACATAACACAACATCTCCTGCTGTTTATGTAGCACTTGTGAAGTCCTTCAGCCACCCTGCTGCATTAGGTGACCATATTTTTTATTTACCAAATGGAAACACTTTTGAGAATAATGGGGGTTGGGGGCATGCAATCTTTAAAAGTATTCTGAAACAGAATAAATTGGAACTTTCCAGGGAAACCAGAATATTTGGTCCCTTTCCCTCTGAGGGTTCCCATTACCTTCTGTCCATTCCCACACAGACACTCCTTCTCAAGTGAAAGCTGTTTTTTTTTTTTTTTCTCCTATGCACATCATCATCACAGGCCAAGTAGTGAGGCTGGTGTCCTCCATGACATTTCCTCCTACCTTCAAAATGCCAGACCCCACGCATTTGGACTTTTAGATCACCTGCTCCTACCTTCCATTGCTGTCCTCTGATCATGTCCCTTTCACTCTCTGAGGACTTAAGCTCATTGCAGACTTGCTTTCCATCCCTTCTCTGCCATCACCTCCAGAAATGTCAGTATGCAAAACCCTGGTCTCTCTCTTCTCTAGTCACTGTTTGCCATTCCAGCCACCTGCTCTTGTGGCCACACTTTAGAGATGGCAGCCCCTCTGAAAACCTAATTTCAAGCTTCCCATCCCTTTAGTTCCTTTTTCTAGTATCCATATTGTTGTAAATCCTTACCCTTCTCATGGCTTCCAGTCTCCTGATGCCATGTCACAATCTCTCTACTGCCTTCATGAACTTGGATTCCATAGTTCATCGCTCTGGTGACGATTCCCTTAATTCCTTTATCCCTTTATTTATCTATCTTCTACTTCTTTACACCCTGTAGAATTTACAAGGCAAAATCACAACCCTGGTTGAACCCACTTCATGTCCCTACTGCTTCCAGGCCAATGCTAGAGAAACAGAACACCACCCTGAGGCAGGCTGGTTTCACTGAATCACAAACCTCCTGTGGGCTCTTTGAAATGTCTTGACATATCTATAGAAATTCCTCTTAGTGTGTTCATTTTCTTCATCTCTGAGTCTCTTTGTCCTCATATCCCCTTCCTTCTTCCAGTCTCAGCTGAGCACGAGACCATGTATCATTAAGGCAAGGGCCCCTCATTTTCTGTCAACATATCTACAAACCTACCTGCAGCACTACCCATTCTCTCTCTCTTCCCTCCAGTTGAACCTCAGGAGGTGTCTGTCTCCTTGTCAAGGACCAATACATCCACCAAACTCTTGCAATAGAGATGAGCATGCTTCACATGATGTATGAGATGTCACATGCCTGGTCTGGCCCATTTCTAATTTCCATCTTTTTCACCATTTCCCACCTCCCATGTCCAGCCCCCACCTTCTTTATGCTTCCTCAGAAAGAATCTTCAAGTCCCTTCCAGAGGCTGGGGTCGGGACGAGGGAAGTATTGTAGGAGCTGGCAAACTGGGTAAAGGCCAGACAGCTATGCATATTAAGGACTTGGTGTCCTGAGAGCAATAGAAAGGAAAATTTGCATGGTGAAAATAAAACCCCACTGGTAGAATAAAGGTGTGGAGAAGATTAGGAGATGCAGAAAGAACTCTGTGGGGCTATTGCAGTGATCTAGGTGAGAGATGAAGGCTACCTGGGTTGGGGAGCAGCAGTGCAGATGGAGAGAAGGGTGTGGATTCAAGAGACTGCAGGAAGCAATGGTTGTAGAGAAAAATATATGTTGTGAGATTTATACCACTTCCTTCAAAAAGAAGCAGAGCTAGGTTCATTCTTTCATGCATTCTCTCACAGAATATTTACTCAGGTCCTACAATGTAACAGGCTGTGCATACTCAGTGATGAAGACAGAAAAATACCTTGTGACATTCTGTCTAGTGTAGTAGAGACACATGAATCAAATAACCAGAAAAGAAAATAATGAGAAAAATAAGATATAAATGATAAACTTGAATAAGTGATACAAGGAAAAATATCAAATGTTATGAAAACTTACGGTAGCAGGATCTGACCTAGTTTGGGGAGAGTGAGGGAAGCCCTCCCTAGAGATCATTTTGAAGGGTAAATCTGAGTTAACTGGATAAAGAAAGAAGAGCAAGAATGGGGAGTGGGGAAGGCCCTCCAGACGCAGGAATGGAATCAACAAAGGCCTGAGGTGGAAGAAAGCTAGCCCTTTGGTTAAACAGAAGACCAGTATGGTTGAAGAAAGGGAAGAAAGAATGGTAATGAGCTTGGTGAGGCTAATGGGAGCCAAAGGGTGATAAAGGTTTAACAGGTCATGTAAATTATCTTGGTTTTGATTCAGGAAGTAATTGGGAACAGATAAACTTTAGGGGGGAGGTCAGGACAAACTAGTTAAGATGTTAAAGACATGAACCCAACTCTCATCTGAGAACCTCACAAATTACATATTTGGAAGGCTAGAATTCATTCCAGCTTGAAGCCCTACCTCTTCCTTAGCCCTCTGATCTCAACTGGCCCTGAACAATTCAGGCTGAACATGAGCATTTCAAACTCTTTCCCAAGGCTCTTGTTAAGAACAAGAGAAAACTTCCCATTGTTTCCCATTGGGGCAGGGAGCCCCAACTGCCAACCCTTTTCTGGCGACTGTCAGATCTCTCAAATTTGCTTCCTAGAAACATCAATCCAGTGAAGAGATTCCAAAATATTGGGACCAGGGGCCAGTTAAGCAACTCGTTGGGAAGAACTTCAATGTGGTGGTCTTTGACAAGGAAAGGGATGTATTTGTGATGTTCTGTAAGTATCTCTGCAGAGGCCATAGAAAGCAGTGGCCCAGACATTACTTTTTCAAGTGTTATTCCTGAATTCTTGGGCCCCCAAAACTCAAAAATCTATCAAAACACTATGTGAAGGATGGTTTTCTAACATCCAAAGAGTTTGGATTAAGATGCTATCACCCACAGTGCAACTCTTCCTGAAAATCTAATTCTTGGAACATGTGGAATACCGTCCATATAATTCAGGTCTATGGCTTTTACAACAATAATATGCTGATGGCTAACACTGATTCAATGCTATGGTATACCAGGCCTTCTGCTGAGCCATTCTATACTTTATCTCATTTAATCCTCACGACACACTTTTGAAAGTAGCTACTACTATTGCTCTCACTTTGCATATGACTAAACAGAGTCTCAGGTGGGTGAAGAAACTTTTCCAAAGTCAGGCAGTGACTAAGTACTGAGAATAGGGATTGGAGCCTAGACAGCCTGACCTCAGTGCCTTGGCTGGTAACTGCTGTACAGAAGAGCAGTTCTGACTTTAAGTAACTTATCAAATGGCCTGTATTTAACCTACCTGAGTTGGTGTGGCCAAACTGGAGACTCAAATCCTGTAGGAAGAGAGCTTAGCAGTGTGTGGCATATTGCAAGCACTTGATAAATAACAGCTATTATTGCTGCTATTATTGTTGTTGTAATTATTTCCAGTGCTTGCCTAAGGACTATTGCCCTTTCTCTACTCTTTCTGATTTGCATGTGAGAGTCCAAACTGGGGACTTCACTCCTACTCTGAGATACAGAGAAGGGTGATAATGAAGTTACTTCAGACATCTCTCTTATTTACTATTTACTGAGAACTTACAATGAGCCCGACATGAGTTGGCTGTTCACACACCTGCTCTTTTTTCCTCCTCAAAACAAGCCTCTTAGGAAGGTCCAGTGGATTTCTCCATGATACAGATCAGGGAATTTAGTCTCAGAAAGATTAATTACCTTACCCCAGGTCACACAGTAAATTCATTGCAAGGCAAAAAATTCAAATCAAGTTCTGATGCCATTACTTCCTGAGGGCTGGAATGCAATGTGCAGACCTTTAAAAATCTCACTGAAATGGACTCTCATCCACAGGGTGAAGTGTTTAAGGTCTGCATGGTTGAATAACCATGATCTGTTCCCTTTACGTGAGAGGGTGGGCGGCTTTTCTATACTTACCTGACACTGGAGTTATGAGAATGCTCATTTGGCTCTGGTAAAAGGCAAGAGCAGCCTCATTTTCTCGGAAGCAGGCCTCTCAGATTGGCCCCCTGGGACTGTGACCATTATGCCCCCTCCTGTTCCAACCCAGGGCCCATTGGGCTCCAGGGGAGCTGCAGGGAGAGCAGATGGTCATGGAGGCACTTGGTTTGTAAATGGAGGGATGATCATCCAAATGTAGAGTGTCAAGGCCCTGAAAGCCACCCCTCCCACAGAGCCAGAAACTTTAATGCGACCACAAAGAGCAGGGAAGGTTCAGTTTCTTTCCATGCTAGAGCTGGTCCATGATTCTCTCCAGAGGGCTAGGTGCTTGGGCCAGACTCAAAGCTTAAAGGAACTGTCCCTAAGGAAGTCCCCTTTCCAGGGGTCATTGTACTTGTTACAACTTCCTGTTCAACCTCTTAGGTACATTCTCTACCATGGGACTAAAAGGCAGTGTACTATAATAGTCATAAGTCAAAGAAGCCTGACTTCAAATCCCACTTTCTGCTTAATTACCTGGGTGACCTTGGACTGTGAGCTTAACTTCTGTTGGAAAACTCTTGTGCTCTCACTCTCTCTCTCTCTCATATTCACACACACACACACACACACACACACACACACACACGATTTCTGGTAGAACATGAGGAATCATCTAGCATAAATATTTTTCTTTTTTTTTTTTTTTTTCTCTTCAACTGGAGTGGAAAGCTATGTCAAAGGAGAAACAAAGAATAGAAGAAAATGTTCCAGCATGCTTAAAGTGTTAGTGTCTGGGTGGAAGGGGACTATATCAGTTTTTTTCTAATTTATTAATAATGACCAGGTGCTGTGATTGAAATGTAAAATAATGTAATACGGTGTTAAAAGAAAGAGTGCAATTTGCAAAGTAACAGAACCATTAGTAAAATATGGTGATGGTGAACTTGAGCAATGGCCCTTCTCTTTCAGATGCACCCTGGTCAGAAAAGTGTAAGGAACTCTTCCCAGTGTTGCAGGAGTTGGGCAGAAAGTATCAAAACCACTCAACAGTCACCATTGCCAAGATTGACATTATGGCAAATGACATTCAGCTGATGTACTTGGACCGGTACCCCTTCTTCAGGCTCTTCCCCACCGACTCTCAACAAGTGAGGAGCTCTTGGGACCCACATACCTGGAAATGCCATTATGTCATTATCAGAGAACCAGTTTCTCCCTATCTCCAGCTCTGCCTTCTACCCAAACAGCTTCATCCTCAGCTCAAGCCCCTATTATCCTCTCATGTTCAGGTTGAAGAGTGTTTTCCATTAGCTTCCCCACAAGTCCCAAGACTTGCTGTAATTGGGTCCAGCTTGGGTAAGCTGCTCTTCCCTTACCCAGTCAGTGTAGTCAGGCTGATGTGAGTGTCTTGATTAGTCAGGCCCAGTTTCCTCTGGTACTGGGGCTGAGCTCTACCCAGACTATATGGAATAAGGTGGGGGGAATTTCTACGTGAATATTGAGGGTGGGGTGCTATGAGAAGAAGGAAGATCACATGATAGAAAAGCAGTTAATGTCTTTTACACTTCAGTATTATAATCAGCAAGCATCATCAATGTCATGGAACATACTCTCCATGCTGCTCTGCTTTGGCACCTGGAGAAGGGTGTCCATCAAAACAAAGCAAGCCAAGATTCCTGCTCCCAAGAAGAGTATGACTGAGTGTGGGAGAGAAGTCATGATGTAGGCCCACCTCTACATGCAATTGGAATTGAAGGGGACAGATTCTGGAAGGCAAATATTTCATGGAGACATGAGATTTTGAAGAATGCTGAGGATTTAAATCAGATTAGAAGAGGGATGTGAACTACACATAGGAAGTATAATATGCACGAGGATGTGGGCAGAAGGGTGGCCATAGCACTCTGAAGGAGATGCCATCCTTCTGTACAGAAGATGCATGTGGAGGAGTGGTACAAAATGAGGCTGAGTTGAGAGGGTGGAGCTATCTTAAGTCTTTAGTTATCTGAAAGGGAGTTTAGACAACCAGTGGGCAGTAAACAGCTTCATAATCTTCTTAAAGACTAAAAAAGGAAAGGGAACTAGTGTTGACTGAGCAATGATCATGGATCAGATGCTTTGTAAAATAAGAACTATTCTTATTCTTCTTCTTATGATAATAATGTCAACTATATGTAGTACTCACTATGAGTCAGGTACTGTTTTAAGTGCTTTTCATATAGTAATTCAATAAATTCTTATAACAACATATATGGTAGGTACTGTTGTTATCTTCACATTACAGATAGAAAAACTGAGTCATAGAGACGTTAAACAGGGTTTGAATCTTGACAGTATGCTCCGAGGTCCGTGCTCTGAAGCACTACGTTATAGCCCTATGGTGGAAGAGTTTTTATTATTCTTATGTTAGAGCCATGGTAATGGAGGCTCAGAGAGGTTAAAGAACCTACTCCCTGTACTCAGGTTGTTAGGGATTTGACCCTGGACTTATCTTACATAGCAATCCCTGAATATTTTGCAAGAAGAGGATATTGTCTTGACCTTGTTCCATTTTCTTCCTAGGCTGTACTGTATAAGGGAGAGCATACCCTGAAGGGCTTTTCTGACTTCCTGGAAACTCAAATCAAGACCAGGATTGAGGATGAGGATGGGGTAAGGTGAAACAACAGTACCTGGATTATTCTGTCTCACATAGAACATCAAGAACTCAAAGGACTAGGAGAGGGTGTGCCAAGAGTCCCATAATCTTGTACTCTGGAGATCATTGACGACTCGGTGAACAACTACCCATTTTGGATGACTTTATTTCAAGGGCACTTATTACAAGGAAGTAGAAATGGCAGACTTTAGAAATGAAGGGAAAGACAAAGGCTCTGAGGTCTCCTAAGGTTGCTTCCCTGGCCTCTGTTCCTGAGTCAGTAACCAGATGTCTTGACAGGATCCAGCTCTCTGGCATTATTTTCCTAATGGATGAGATGACAATCCCCATTCTCTCTGAATCCTGTTCCTGCCTCAGTGAGACCATCTGCAGGAAGGTGCCATCTCTATTAGTTAGGACCCTTTCGTTTGCAAATATCAGAAACACGATTCTTTCGTTTAGGCAACAATGGGAACTTAATCCATATAACTGCTAGAACATCAGGTAGATTCAGAAGCTCAAACTCATTTTCTGTCTCCTCATCTCTGTTTTACCTTTGTTGGCCTTATTCCCAAGCAGTCACTTCCCCATGGAGGGTCAAAGATTTCCCCACAGCTCTAAACTAATATCTTCCCAGCTTAAAAAGCAAGTGCCTAGGGGTGCCTGGGTGGCTCATTTGGTTGAGCATCTGACTTCAGCTCAGGTCATGATCTCATGGTTTGTGAGTTCAAGCCCCACATCAGGCTTTGTGCTGACAGCTCAGAGCCTGGAGCCTGCTTTGGATTCTGGGTCTCAGTCTCTCTCTGCCCCTTGCCCACTTGTTCTTGTTCTCTCTCTCTCTCTCTCTCTCTCTCTCTCTCTCTCTCTCTCTCCCTCTCTCCATCAATCAAAAATAAGTAATCATTAAAAATTAAAAAAAAAAAAAAAGAAAGAAAAGGGGTGCCTGGGTAGCTCAGTCAGTTAAGCACTTGACTTCAGCTCAGGTCATGATCTCACTGCTCATGAGTTCAAGCCCCGTGTCGGGCTCTGTGCTGAAAGCTCAGAGCCTAGAGCCTGCTTCCAGTTCTGTGTCTCTCTCTGCCCCTCTCCCACTCATGCTCTGTCTCTTTCCCTCAAAAATAAATAAACATTAAAAAAAATTAAAAAAAAAAAAAAAAGCAAGCAGGCACCTACTTCTTAGTAGTCCTAGGAAATGTCCTGGATAGGGATTCATGATAGGCCTGGGTCACATGCCCAGCCCTGGAGTTAGAGCTGGGGCAGCCACACATGTGGCCTTAGAGTGGAGGAAGGAGGTTCCACAAGGGCTTTCTTTCCAGAGGGGCAAAACCACAGTTGGGCTCTGGCATCTATGAGGATGCTCCAAGTGCCTCTCTCTGGGCATTTCCAGGAAAAGAAGACTTGGTAATTATAATCACAATTACCACATATGTCTTGCCTCTTTATTTCTTTATCCTACTTCTTCCCTCCCTTCTTTTCTTGACTAGCTGTTGTCTACTGAACAAAGTAAAGTGACAGAAGAGGAGGCATTAGCTGAGGAAAAGGAAGTACCTATTATCAAGAAAGAGTTACTTGACCAGAAGTTGCCTGGGATAGAGAATGTGACAAAGCTGGAAGAGCCAGCTGGGCAAAAGGAACCAGCCAAGGAGGAGGAGGAGAAAGTGGCTAAGCCAAAGGGACCTCCAAAAGAAGAGAAGAAACCAAAAGTGAAGGAAGAACTGTAGCTTCTCCAAAGCTAAGAGCCATTTGCCAGGTCCTGGCATCATTTTCTAAGTGGATCTGCTCTAAAAAAAATGATATATCATTGCAGTGGGTGGAGGCTGGATAATTAAAAACTCCTGAAAGTCTTTGGCCCTGTTCTTTGCATTACCTCTTTTTCGTGGTTGGTGCTGCCTTAGAAAAGCTGTTTGGCCTGGAATTCAGGGTTGCAAGCAAAGCCATAACTGAAACATTTAATGAGTGTTTACAACATGCCACACAGTCATGTAATTCTCACATTACTTTCATTATCCCCATTTTACAGATGAGAGATCTGAGGCAAAGAGAGGTTAAGCAACCAGTCAGGACCACATAGCCAGAAAGCCCTTGAGATATGATCCCAGGCACTCTCACTCCAGAGACTACATTTAACCCCTCTCCACACCACCTTCACTAGGTTGGAGTCCCCAGAGTTTGGCTAAAACTTACAAATGAAGTGGACTGATTTGTTTAGGCTGTATTTTGGCACAGTAAGAAAGAGATCCAGCCCCAAACATGTCCCCAGTCTACTATAGTTCAGTAAGTGACCCACTATCTTAAGCAGCAAGGCACTAGGATAATCCTCAAGCCCCTTTGTTTACTACCCTAAAAGTAACTCTACCAACGCATGTGACTCCACCCACTTGCACTGATTCCATCCACTTCTGTCCACTGACACGTGCCACTTATCTCCATGTGACTCCACCCGCTTCCCTCCACCTCCACCCACCATTCTCAGCCAAGGAAGTCTCTCCAATGGTGCTTCTATTGCCATTCTGTAGTTCCTTGCCCACCCCTCACCCCTATTCCATAAAGCTGCTGAAATTCTTTTAAAAAGCCATATTCGTGAAAGCTTGCAACACTACCTTGTTTTAACTCTGTAATGGCATCTTTATCCCTTTTAGAATAAGATTGGTCTGCTCACCATGTCTTCCAGGCCTAGAAATTTCTGGCCCCACAGATCTCTTCTGTTCCCTTCTCTCTCTCTGTCATTTTCTAGGCTCCAGTCATACTTCCTGTCTATTCTTGAACAGTTCAAGTGCTTTCTCTCCTTATGGCTGTTCCTTCTGCCTAAATGCACACATGATGCACCCCCATAGATCTTCATGCAGATGTCTTTTTTATCCTTCAAACCTCAGTTCAAATGCCACCACCTCAAAGAGGGCTTCCTAGATACCAACATTTGAAAGCACCTTGTTTTGCTGTGCACTAATATACTGCTTGATTCCCCCACTGTTGGGTAAGTCCCTGGAGAGCAGATATATCTATTCTCTTCCCCACTGTATTCCTAATGCCTAGAATGCTGCTTGGACACAGTAGGTGCTCAGGTAATAAATATCCATGGATCAAATGAAATTTGATTTCAGCCAGCACCCTATCTCTGAGATACATGATTTCACTGTCATCCCAAAAGGGGCAGGTGCTGACACAGTGTTGCCTGGAGACCCAAATTAGATTCTATATTAGTTTCCTATTATTGCTCTGAAAAATTACCACAAATTTAGTGGCTCCAAAAGTACCAACTTACTCTCTTACAGCTCTGGAAGCCAGAAATCAGAAGTTAATTTCACTGAGCGAAAGTCAAGGTGTCATGAGGGTTAGTCCCCTCTGGAAGAATCCCTTGACTTGCCTTTTCTAGCTTCTGGGGGGCTGCCTGCATCCCTTAGCTCATGGGCCTGCCCAGATAACCTCATATCAAAGTCTTAAACTTAATGGTACTGCAAAGTCCCCTTTGCGATGTAAGGTAACATTCACAGATTCTGGGGACTAGGACACAGACATCTTGGGAAGTCATTATTCTGCTGACCACAGACTCATGCTGCTAATTTGTGTTAATCATTTTGGCCAAGTGGCAACAGAGCTCCTCTTGAAAAAGGGGGCATATTATTTTACCGACCAAAGTCTCTGCAAGTCATCTAGGCCTTTCTACTTGCCACCTATCGTGAGAGAAAGGCTGTTTATACTTCTTCAGGCTCCTGAACCAGCTCCTATACCTCCTTCTCCCACCCCCAAACCTGGCGTGTCCACATCCAGACTAAGCAGGGAACAGCCTGGGGCCCTGGAATTCACCTGAGCCAGATTGCCCCAACAGGAGCAGGTGTTAGTATTCAGGACATGGTGTGAAACTCACCTGCCTCAGCCTTAAGGCTATGTGGCTGCCGGTCAAAGGAGGGGTTCATGGAGGCTGCTAGGAATAAATCACATGCAACAGAGTTCCTAACTGGCCACCAGCCAGAGAATGGATGTGCTACTTGCAAGTCCCCCACGTGTATTTGGGGCCTCATGAAGTGGAGGCTCAGATTGGGATAAGCAGTTATAGGTAAGGCTGGTGGTGACCCTCTCTTGGAAAGGCCTTCCCCCTTGACTCATTTTCTACCCCCTCCCAATACACAGCACTCTCACAAAAATCCTTTGTATTCTGTTTAATCAATTTTTCAAATTTCCTCACACTTTAGCTTCATTACCTGAAAAAAGGACCCAAAACCACCTACCTTTCATTGCTAAGCATGGAATGTTTTTTATCCCCAAGGAGTGCAATGCATCACAGGAGTAAATCTGAATAAAATATACACTTTAGTATGGATTTAACACAGGCTAGCTGGGTAATCTCAGGGAAGCAACTTAATCTT
The DNA here is from genome assembly GCF_027475565.1 of Acinonyx jubatus. Classification (NCBI taxonomy): domain Eukaryota; kingdom Metazoa; phylum Chordata; class Mammalia; order Carnivora; family Felidae; genus Acinonyx; species Acinonyx jubatus. The sequence goes on along the minus strand of NC_069398.1, from coordinate 11,539,744 downwards.
TCTCACCTACAGTCTTATTGGTAATATGTGTTGTAACAATTATTGTATGACACAATAAACATAAAAGCATTCAGTACAGTGTCTGGCCCAAGAGAGGCACTTAGTAAGTGACAGCTGTCAAGATTATTAAGATCAAGTCTCCTACCCATGCTTAAAAGTTGAGAGAAGAGCATTCCAAGAAAATGGGAACTTCTGATAAATTGAGTAAGGTTTGTTCAAAAACAAATATTTTTGACTACTCTTCCGGAAGCAAGATAAAGAAAAAAAAAGTGATTGAATTTGGCAACATGGATGTGTTTGGTGATCTTGATGAGCAAAGTCAATGGAGCTGGCAGATCAGGAAGCATATCAGTGTGAATTTGAGTGGAAAGTGTGCAGATAAATCTTTTGTGAAGTTTGGCTATGAAAGGTTGGAAATAGGATGGTGGCTGGAGGGAGTGTGGGGTCAAAGGAAGGTTTCTATAGAAGGGACTAGCAGATGAGAATACTCTCAAGTGACTCCAAGAAGAGGAAGTTACAGGAGGAAGGAGTAAGCGAAGGTGAGGAAAAAAGCTTATCAGTGCAGGAAGAAGGATGCTGCCTCCATCATGACAGGAGAGGAGATGTGGAAGATGAGTCCAGAGACAGGAAGACGGAGAAGATAAGGGAGGCATTGCTTACTGGCTCCCATGAGTACACTGTGATGTCATTAAATGTGTGGGGCTGAGAAAGGGTGGGAATTTTGAAGAAAGGGGAAAAACATCCAACTAGAGAAACACCACAGGACGATCCAGCTGCACTAAGTGCAGGTGATGCTTATTGTTTTAAAATGTAGGTTTTATTATTATTCAGGTATTGCAAGGCCAATAGATGAGAAAACAGATGCCACTGAAAACACAGTTTATTATATTCACAGATCCCAACAGGAGGGGGCATACAAGGTCAATCAGGAGGTCAAGGGAGAGGGGGGAAGATGAGCAAGAGCCTTTCTTGTGGTTTCCATGGGAAGGAAGAGGAGAGGCAGGGTAAGCAGGTTTAGGACTGGCTAGTTTGAATAAATTTCAATGGGCCCTGGGAAGTGGGAATTGGGAATCCTGGGAATCATCCCTGGTTGTCTGGTGTCTGGCACTGGGGTGATTAGGGCAAGGGAATAGTGGCCCTGAAAGTGAGGGGTCCTGGCAAAGGAGGGTGTGGGGGTGGACTCTGGGTGATTGGTTTGAGTATGAAAAGCAGATCTCAGGCCAGCCCATTGCTATCTGTAGGAATTAGTTAGCTTGGGAGGGGCAGTCCCTCCACGGTCAGCAAAGCCCCAAGATGTAAAAGCATCAGAGAAACTAGAAAAATATGGTTATTGGACTTATGAATAGTCTCCAACACAAAGGTCCCGCCCGTGGCCTTTGCCCAGACAACTCCAGGAGCCACCCAGAGCCTCCATTTTAATCTTTTGAATATCTTTTAGATCTTTTAGATAATCTTAAAGATACCTGGATGTGGGTTTAGACAGGGCCTCATTTGCACCAACCAGAAATGATATTCCCAATCCAAAATGGAGAAAAAGATTATTTTCTTCTTAAGCAATAGGAGGAAAAAAAAAAAAAAAGGAAAGGACACAAACAAACTGCCAGTTTAGAAAAGAATAAATAACCAACAAATGAAGAGACAATGACTTCTCCTTTCATTGAAAAATTGCAAAAGTAAATAATGAGATTTCTACTTATTTTTTTGACAAAGATAGAAGAAAGTGTACAATGTTCAGGGTTGGTACTATGGTGGGACCATAAAATAATTTTTAAAAATCTCTCTGGGGTGCTGTTTGGGAAGAAGTATCAAAATTCGTAAAACTGCACCACTTCTTTGACCCAGAAATTTCACTCCTACAAAATTATCCTGTGGAGATGAGTGCACAGTGCTGATGGTTACCCTGCCACTAAATGAGACAGGATGAAAAAGATCCTGAAAAAGTACATGCAGTGGGTCATTGTTCATTTCCTACTCAGCCCAAGTTCACACATATTCAATTTTTCTCAGTGGGACTGACTCTTAAGACTGAACTGTCATCTACATGGGCCTGGGTCAGGAGTCATGGAGTCGAGCCCGGGCTCTCCCTTTTCCTACCCCTGTGACTGTCCATCAGCAAAGCAGCATTGGCAGTGACTTCCACGGGTAGAATCGTTACTACATGTCTGTCCTTACATCTTCTCCTCTAATCACCATAACTACTCTAGGAGATGGGCACTTCCCCTTTACAGACAATAAAAATGACCTCAGAAAGATTAAGAAATGAGCCCTCTGGCACACTATAAATGGCTGATCAAGAGCCAGAACAACTGCCTCAAAAGTCAGTATACCCAGTCATGAAGTTATCCACCTCCCAAGGGGCCTGTCCTCATGGGAACTCAGAATCTTTGTTTCACAGAGTGGGTCTGGTGTAGTGATGTCTGAATTATCTTCTGGCTCTGACCTTCAAGTATTTTCAGCTCCTCTCCTGCCATGCCTAGACCATCGAAGAGCTTGCTGAGCCTGTGAGGATGGAGTGTGCTTCTAAAGGGTGCCTTCTCCAGGGTAGGGAACCCAAATGGCCACAGGTACATGTCCTAATGGGGACAATAAACACCCCCTTTTTAGGTCTCCTGGGTCACTCAGTAGGTTGGGCATTTGACTCTTGATTTTGGCTCAGGTCATGAACCCAGGGTCGTGGGAACGAGCCCCATGTCGGGCTCTTGCTGAGCATGGAGCCTGCTTAGGATTTTCTCTCCCCAACCATCCACTCTCTGTCTTGCCTCCTCTCTCAAATAAAACAAAAACAAAAACAAAAACACCTCTTTTCTTCCCAAGACAGCCTGGCTTGGGATACTGGCCTCTGCTTGGCTCCTTGAGTCCACCTTGTCCTTCTCATTGAGCAAGAAAAAGCCTAGTACCTTGGCACTGCTTTTGCAGTTAATTTCTAACTCAGGAATCTCTTTATGTCAAAAGGTGCAAAACAGAGGCCTTGTATTTGCAGGCACAAGTTTGACCCCCAATGTCAATCATTTGGGGTGTCTACATATTAGGAAAAAGAACAACAACCTGGCAACCTAGGAAAGGAAAACACTGTGCCCAAAGGGGAAAATATTCCACCCTCAAGAAAACAATCTCAAGAAACAGAACCAGAGGATAATTGGAGGAAAGACTGCCAGCCAGGGGTAGATGTATATATAGGAGGCACATACTTGTAAACAGATTAATTCTACCTTTCTGGCTTCAGGTAAGGCTATCTACAGCTCTTTCTTCTTCTAGCCACTTCTTCCCACCTAGCTGTCTTCTAATTCCCATTCTGCTTGGGAGAAGGGGGAAGAAAATCAAGAGACTGGACACTAGGGTCAGACCTAGAGTGAGTCCTTCCTCTGTTGATAATTGGCTTCATTATCTCTGGTTGGCCAGTTTCCCTCTCTTTGAGGCTGTGCTCTGTGCTTTTCTAATAACAATGACTACTATTTCTTCACTCATTCAATGCATGTTAGTTAAGTGTCTACTATGTACCAGGCACTGAGAATATAGCAGTGAACAATAGCATTGGCTCTGTGCTAGGTCCTGCTTTGAATATATCATCTTAGTTAATACCCATGACAATATGCAGTCAGTTATTACCCACCACAGTGTTTTCAAAGTATAGATCACAACCCATTAGTGGATCATGAAATAATTTGTGGATTATATCCAAAATCTTCTTTTAACTAAATACTATAGACAATGTCAACAAGCAATGTACACAGTAATGATAAGAATTTTTTTTATAAAACTTCTAGTGTGTGTGTGTGTGTGTGTGTGTGTGTGTGTGTGTGCAGGCACATACACAAGCAACTGCACCAATTTAACTTTTTTTTAACATTTTTTAAAATATATTTTTGTGAGACAGAGAGAGACAGAGCGTGAGCAGGGGAGGGACAGAGAGAGAAGGAGACACAGGATCTGAAGCAGGATCCAGGCTCTAAGCTGTCAGCACAGAGCCTGACACGGGGATCAAACTCACAAACCGTGAGATCATGACCTGAGCTGAAGTCAGATGCTTAACTGACTGAGCCACCCAGGCGCCCCAACAACTGTACCAATTTATGGCAAAAAATATTTTCTTTATAGCAGATCCTAGTCACAAAGGCTTGGAAAATACCGCTCTAGAACACAAGTTCTTTGATCACAGGGACTTCAGACTAAGCCTGGCACATCACAGGCACTCAGTTTGTGGAAGCAATGACCCATATTTCATAGGTGAGAAAACTAATTCTTCCCGAAATGAAATACCTTGCCGAAAGTCACACTGTTAGTGGTTGGTAAAACGGGGATTTGGATCCCTGTTACAGGCTCCAAGTCCCGCACATTTAACCACCATGCTACCCTACTTTGCTACTGGAAAAATTAGGGTAGTATTAGTAGTACCCACCTAGGATTATTTCACCAATTGAGTGAAATAATAAGTGACTGCTCTGGAAACATTAAAATCTATTGTGAGGGTTAATCGCCTCTCAAGTTTCTTATCTCAAGCTATTTCTTTGTGATATGTGAGTTGCATGAAGTCAGGGATCTTGCCTATCTTGTTCATTGTTTTCTTTGGTGTGTAGCTCCCTGTTTGGCACAAGGTAGCTACTCAATAAATGTTTGTTGAATAAATAAATGGATCTGGGCAAGCTGAAAGTTTCCCAGCAGGGATCAGCAGTTGGCTGTTAAAACCCAAAACTGCCTCCTATGATGGTGAGTCCAGAACATTCTACCCTATCTTGCTGCTTCCTGTTCCAAATGAGACTCAGTTCTTCCAGATGCACTGAGACTTGGGGAGCAGAGGATGGCATGTGGGTGGGAGTAAGGGTGGGGTCACAGATGAGAAAACCACCAAAGCAGGGGCCACAGCACTGCACACTTTTTGTAGTTCATATAAATGGCATCTTCTGGAGCTGTGCAGTGCACAACCAAAGCACTCCTCCCAACTGTGGGGAGGGGAGTTAGATCATGCGTTTATCCCATCCATCTCTGTTCACAGGACTCCAGGCATCACAGACTGGGAGGAAAACCCAGGGGGTCAACCTGTCCTTGTCTTTGGGCAGGTCTTCCCCAGATCAGAAGTAGCTGTGAAGAGCAGAAGGAATGGGGCGGCTTTCTTCTCTGACCCTGATGCGGATGGTAGTGGTGGTAACCTCTTGGGTCATAACAGCTGTCACCATTGAGACCTCAGAAGCAAGTAAGTGTGTGTGTGTGTGTGTGTGTGTGTGTGTCTAGGGAACAATGCCACTATTAGCAGAGGAGGTCATGCTCTCTCTCCTGTCATGCTTGGAATTTGATTTATTCTAAATACATTTTGATACTTTAATGTATATAGGACTCAGATGGGAATTTTGCTAAAATGCAGGCTCTGATTCAGTGGGTCCTGGGTAGGGCCTGAAATTCTGCGTTTCTGACAAGCTCTCAGGTGATGCTAATGCTGTGGTTCTTAGATCACAAGAGTCTAGAATACCACTAAGGTCCCCTGCCACTTTACTGGAAAGTCGGGAACATACTTAACCACACAGGAGGTTTAAAACACCTAAGTGGCTCCCAAATACCTCCCCTTGCATTCTTAAGAGGTCTTTCCATCGGGTCTTACATCACCCTCATGTAGCTTTCAGCTTCTCCATGGAAAAGGGAGCTGGGCACCTCCCATGAGCTGGAGTACTCGGGGGCACAGTAAATGCCATTTCAGTGTCTTGGTTAAGAGCATATACTCTGTGGTCCTGCCACTTGGGTTTGTGTCCTGGCTTTTACCAACAGAGCACATGGCTTAAACCCTCTGAACCTCAGTTTGCTCATCTTTAAAATAAGGGTAAACACAGAAGCAATCCCCTAGGGGCCATTGGGGAGGATTCAATGAGATAATGAGTGAAAAGCACACATGCAAATTTAAGTGCTTAATAAACAACAGCTCATTATCTTTATGGCTTTTATTGTCATGGAGGATGTCACACAAAGTGTGACTGCCCCTGTCAGGGAGAGCTGGGGAAGTCTTCAGGGAAGAGGCAGGGAAGATCTGAGCAAAAGGCATTAAATGTTCAAAAGTGGGGAAGGGATGACAGGGTCACCTAAATCCTACCAAAGTGTCAAGAACTCTGTATTATTCCTCTGGATGTAGAAACATGGATATTTTAAAAGAAGACACAGTTTGAAAGCAATGCTAAACACAGAAGAATGCACAGTGCAATCATAAGGGGAGTTTTGTTTATTTGTTTTGGAGGGAGTCCTCCAGGGACCAAGTCTAAAGAACATGGTACCCAAAGGGATATAGGAGGACTCTCTTGGTGACCACTGGTCCAGGTGTCCCTACTCTGAGGCTGGGCTCTTCTGTCCGCAGGAAGCTGCTCTGAATGTCACAGCAATGCCACCTGCATGGAGGATGGGGTTGCCACAACCTGCTCCTGCCAGGTGGGTTTCACCGGCGACGGCCTTATGTGCGTGGACCTGGACGAATGTGCCATTTCTGGGGCACACAACTGCTCCGAGGACAGCATCTGTGTAAACATGCTGGGCTCCTACTTGTGCACCTGCCCTGACGGCTTCCGCCTGATGCCTGGGCTGGGTTGCACCGACGTGGACGAGTGTGCTGAGCCGGGACTCAGCCGCTGCCACGCCCTGGCCACCTGCATCAACCACAAAGGCAACTACTCATGCGTGTGCCCCGCTGGCTACTGGGGTGATGGGTGGCACTGTGAGTGTTCCCCAGGCTCCTGCGGGCCAGGACTGGACTGCGTGCCTGAGGGCGACATGCTTGTGTGCGTGGACCCATGCCAGGCACACCACATCCTAGATGAGTACTGGCGCAGCTCTGAGTACGGGGCAGGCTACACCTGTGACTCAGGCCTGAGCGGCTGGTACCGCTTTGTGGGGCAGGGCGGCGTGCGCCTGGCCGAGACCTGCGTGCCGGTCCTGAGCTGCAATACGGCTGCGCCCATGTGGCTCAACGGCACGCACCCGTCCAGTGATGAGGGCATCGTGAGCCGCACGACCTGTGCCCACTGGAGGGGCCACTGCTGCCTGTGGGACGCACCTGTGCAAGTGAAGGCCTGTGCTGGCTACTACGTCTACAACCTGACCGCGCCCCCCGAGTGCTATCTGGCCTACTGCACAGGTGAGTGGGCGTCTTCCCCCCCACCCCCACCTCCACTCCAGGCCTGGGTGGGCACCACAGGAGCCTGGGGAGCATCCCTGCTGACTGTCTGTGTCTGTGACTCTGCAGACCCAAGCTCTGTGTTGGGGACGTGTGAGGAGTGCAGTATAGACGAGGACTGCAAAATGGATGATGGCACATGGAGCTGCCAGTGCAAACAGGACTCCAACATCACTGGTGAGGCCAGTGGGAGGAGGCAAGGTGTTGAGAAATGTCAGCAACTGGGGGAGGGACATAGTCCTGTGTGATACATATCATCCAATTTGAGTGAAAAGAAGGTCCAGTAGTATCTATTAAAACCAGCAGAAGCTCTCTAGGCTCCTGGTCTCATTTTAGTTGGCCCCAAAGCTCCCAGAGCTTGAGGGACTTCCTTATCCCCACCTTCTTTCTGAGGCTCCCACACCACAGCAGGACAGAGGAAGGTGCTACCTGTTGGCCAAAGACTACCTAAGCCATATTTCTGCAGCCCAAGAACACAGGACTGGTGACCAGCCTGCGGTTTCTTCCACTGACCCCTGGAAGATCCATAGCAGGGCTCTGGCCATCTCTGAGCCTCAGATTCCCCATATGTACAATGATTGAAGCAGAAAAGTATCTCCCAAACTTCAGTCATGATTTTAGTCACATCCAAGTTCCAATTTTACAATTTTTCTTTATGCAAGTACTAGCTTATACTGGGATTTTTATTAGTAACTTGTTTTTCTTTAAATTGATTGAATCCTTCTTCTTTGAAATAAACTTGGGACATTGATGGTCACTACTGCATCTATCTGTGGCAAGTAACACCTTCGATAGAAGGTAACAGTAAAAATGAATACAAGAAAAGAAAACTATTAAATTCTAGCAGCTGTGTAATACTTCAATTTTAAAGTAAAAAAAAAAATCCAGCTAGGTGTTATTTTGTTCCCCAAACACTTAGCCTGATATCTGCATTCTGTTGTTTTGAAAGGGAAATTAGTAAGTGCAGAGCATTAAAAACATTAGTAACTAGTGAGGACTATCTCTTTGATATAGAAAGGATGGAAAGATACTATAATTAATGTGTTGTTTTGTTTTGTCTTACTGAGATTCAATGTATTTACTGCTGGGGGGTGAATGGATCAAAAATGTTTTCATTTGTATACAATCCACATAGAAGGTTAACAAGGAGCTGACGGATGGCCACTTGAATCCATCCAGTGATTCTCAGAGTCCAATCTTGTGTCTCAGTCCCTCTGATAGGGAAGACCACAGCAAGAACAGACAGAGGCTAATCTGAGTGCCCTCCAGGTGGTGGATAGCCCAACCAATTGGGCCCAGGGCCTGGAGATGTGGTGGACCCCGAATTGTGGTCACTGGCTTCCAATTCCACCTTCCCTGCCTATTTCAGATCTCTCCCACCTGGAGCGCAGGCTGGAGTGTGGGGCCAATGACATCAAGGTGTCCCTGAGCAAGTGCCAGCTGAAGAGCCTGGGCTTTGAGAAAGTTTTCATGTACCTGCGTGACAGCCAGTGCTCAGGCTTCATTGAGAGGGGAGACCGGGACTGGATATCTGTGGTGACCCCAGCCAGGGATGGCCCCTGTGGGACAGTGATGACGGTATGTGCTGGTCAGTGTGGGACAGGGTAAGAGCACTGCCTGGTTCAAGCCCTAGCTTTATCATTTCCCAGTTGTATGAGCCTGGCTGTGCCTCAGTTTCCTCAACTATAAAATGGGATAATAGTACCTACTTCATAGGACTTTTAAGAGGATTAAATGAGTTATTGTATGTGAAGTGATTAGGACAGTGACTGGCACAGTGTAAGTGCTTAATAAATGTTAGCTTCAAATAAAGAGAATGATCCTGATGACAGTTCCCCATTTTACAGATGGGAACAGAAGGGCCTACAGGAAAGTAATTCTTCTCAGCCAGTAGGTATTGGCACTGGGCTCAGAAGCAGGTCTGTCTATCTTGGGTGATCCTGGCAGGCAAGGTCTGCATCACTGGTGTCTAGAGAACCAGGACTTCACCTACAGAAACCTCCTCAAAAGGGACCCAGAGGTCAATGTTTGAGTGAACACTGCTTCCCCAACTCCCTCATCCCCCGGAAAGAAAAGGAAAGAAGACAAAAGAAAGGAAGAAGGAAGTTTTCATTTGCTGCATGTAGCGTTTAAAATTCCAGCATTAACAATGAGTCAGGACATGGTTTTTAGTCTTTTTAGTGTATGAGAGAGGAAACATGGCCTAAGTGGAAAAGCCCAGGCTCTTAGATCCCCCGTCTTGTGGGCAAGTTACTCAGAGTTAGTCAGTTTCTATGAAGCCCCATCTCCTCATCATGAGGCAGGAGATAGTAGAGCTTAGGGTCATTGAAGGGGCCAATACAGTGATGCCAGAGGAACATTTCGCTCAGGACCTAGCACGTGATGCATGCTCATAGATGGCTGCTGTTGTTATAACTTTTGATTATGACAGCTGGGAGGACAGCTCACAGGTAGCTAGAGAAACCCATTTGGTTTTGAGTCCTACTCAGATTCTCATGCCCCTTTCTCCCACTCCCACCCTCCAACACAGAGGAATGAAACCCATGCCACGTACAGCAACACCCTCTACCTGGCAGATGAGATCATCATCCGTGACCTCAACATCAACATCAACTTTGCGTGCTCCTACCCCCTGGACATGAAAGTCAGCTTGAAGACCTCCCTGCAGCCAATGGTCAGGTGTGGCCAGAGAGGGTCCCCGGTGTCCCTGGCTGGCTCCACCCCACGACCCCTTAACCACCAGGTCCTCAGTTTCCCTGTCAACTGCCAGCCATAAGGAGCTGGGTGGGGGTACTGGGAGCGAGCATTCCCAATGGAATACAGCCCAACTGGGAATACTGGAGCCCAGATTCAAATCCAGGCTCTGTCACATACTAACAAGATGGCTTTGGAAACTGATAGCCCCACCCTGGGTGATGGTCTTCAGTGAAATGGACTTAGCAGTACTTTATTAGAAGCACAATAGTGCTTTGCATATGTAAATCAAATATTAGGGCCTCTACCTGCTATTTATATGATACATAAATCATATGCCATATTTGAATCTCTGTTTCCTTCCTTCTCTGTAAAAAGAAGGAGTTAACTAAAGAGGGATTTAAAATTATGCCTCTTGGGGTTTCAGGGTCTTTAAGGAAGTGCCTTTGGGGATGCCTACAAGGTGAACCAGAGATGTTCCACCTATAATGGGTGCCACATGTGGTTTTATTATTTAAAAAAATAATAAAAGGATCCTGTTGCCAAATAAAACTGAAAATCTCTAAGTAGGACGACTCACAAGCCAATGATGCTGATGTTGGAAAAATTACAGTTGTAATTAGAACAAGCATTTATGAAGAGCTGACTATATGTCAGGCATTGTGCTAACAGCTCTACAGGAAATCTCAGTGAAATCTTAGAGCACCTTAAGAGGTATAGGTATTACTATTATTATTATTCCCATTATACAGATGTGGAAATTGAGGCTCAGAGAAGGTTGAGGAACTTGTCCGAAAGTAGAGTTTAGTAAGTGACAGAGCTGGGATTCAAACCCAGGCCATCAGGCCCAGAGTCCCCACTCTACCATGGCCTTAATTGTGAAGCTCACCCATGGTTACATGCTCTTTGGGCCAACCAGACTTGGGGAAGGGCACTAGGCACTGATGAGGGTGCCTGGCTTACTTGGGGGAAGAAGGTTGCTCATTATCTACCTTTGGATGGGTCATCATCTGGTCAAGCAGTTCACTGAAGCAACGTGGTGGCCATGTCTCAGCCTGACAGACTTCAGGGAGCAAAACATCTGTGTGCAGATGTGTCTCTGCTTTGAGCTGGGAATCTTGCCTTACTCCAAATCTGAGTCCAAGCCAACAACCCACTTCTCACTTATAACATGGACTTCTGCTTTACTGCGCTTTTATCATACACCTTGTTTCTAGGGTATCAGTCTTACAATGTCCTTTATTGGCTCATCCTGTGAAGTCTACATCAGTGCAGCTATTTCCAGTGTGGTTTACTTGTAACCACAAATAAATTTACAAATTTACAAAACCCCTGTCTTCTGCTGTAGGTAGAACCAGAACTCTGACTTAGGCCTGTAGGACTCATAGTCTCCCTTTCAACGGTTCCAGGTTGAGACCAAAGAAGAAATGTAGGTGACTCCCTTGAGAATTTGTTTATTGCACTTCTTAAAGGCAAGGGCTACCATGTGAGGGAGGTAGACATGTGATCTATGGATCAGCAGCAACAGCAACACGTGGGAGCTTGTTAAAAATGTAGAACCTTAAGCCCGACCCAAACCTACCAAACCAGAACCTGCATTTCAACAAGATCCTCAGGTGACCCATGTCTGCTCATTGCAGTTTGCAACCATTGCAGTGGTGGTGGGTTCCAGTCCTACTGCTGGATAAAAATGCAGAGAGCTACCAGGGACTGCCCAGGACTGCAGACCAGAAAGGGTGGGCCATGTGTTGCTGTTCTCAGATCTGGTTTTCTCACCAGCCCCTCTCTCCCTGTAGCACCCTAAACATCAGTGTGGGTGGGACAGGCATGTTCACCGTGCGGATGGCACTCTTCCAGAGCCCTGCCTACACACAGCCCTACCAAGGCTCCTCCGTGACCCTGGCCACAGAGGCCTTTCTTTACGTGGGCACCATGCTGGATGGGGGTGACTTGTCCCGGTTTGCACTGCTGATGACCAACTGCTATGCCACACCCAGCGGCAATGCCACAGACCCCTTGAGGTACTTCATCATCCAGGACAGGTGAGGCTCCTGGATGGAATTCCAGGGAAGAACGGGGCAATCTCTGGATTGGGATTTGGGGAAAAGTACATCTTTATATTTGTTCATCTCTAGCTGAAAATCTAACATTACCATCCACTATGAACATAGGCAACAAATCATGAAAGTATTAGCAGGACATTTGCACATGTTAATACTTTTCAGTTACTAGAATATTACAGTTTCTACTAGAAATTATTTAATGTATTATCAGTATGTATTTATATATAATAGATATGTAAAAGGGCACCTGGATGGCTCAGTCGGTTAAGCATCCTGACCAGCTCAGGTCATGATCTCACAGTTCGTGAGTTTGAGCCCCACGTCGGGCTCTGTGCTGACAGCTCAGAGCTGGGAGCCTGCTTTGGATTCTGTGTTTCCCTTTCTCTCTGCCCCTCCCCCACTCACATTGTTTCTCAAAAATAAATAAAAAATAAACATTAAAAAATTTTTATAATAGATATGTAAATATATAATATATATATATCAAATGCTTGAATATTTTGAGAACTACACTTCAATTTAACTGGTTTCCTTTATAATCTTAGGTAGTTTATGTGTTTAAAACATTATTTTTGAGGAGGGATGCATGGGCTTTACCAGAAGGCTGGAGGTGTCCAGGACTCAAGAAAAGGTTAAGAAACCTGACTGAAAGGTGCACCCACCCAAGGCAGGAGGCAAGCAAGCAGGACTTGGCTGGGAGGAGTGCACTGGAGACAGTTAATCAAGGGCCAGTTGTAAAAGGGAGGACACAGAAGTGCTGCTTTTTACTCCAGAGGCATTGGAGAACCATGGGCCACACTGTGAGAAAGTAATTCACACTGTCATTCAAAATGGAATAGATGTTTCTGGAAGCTTACTGTGTACCAGGCTCTGTGGATAACACAGTGCATAGAACAGACAAACCTCTATGCCCTCATACAGCTGATATTCCAAGGGGTGGGGAGAGACCAATAATTAACCAAGATGAAATCCATAGCATGTCAGTGGTAATGGAGCTACAGGAAAAACCCAAAGCAGGAAAAGGGGAGAGGCATTTGCAATTTTAGTAGCATAGTCAAGAACACAGTGACCTATTCCTGATTCAGTTCTTAGAATGTGTCTAATTACATCAAGGGAAAAGTCTCAGTTGGGTGCTCATCTGACATTTACACTTCTCTGTTATTTGCTAATCCCCTTTGCAGCAGAAAGAAAGCAGAAGTCTGTTTTAGGGCCTTTAGCTGTGACAGTAGCTAACTAAAATTAATAGCACTGTTTTACTTTGTATTTATCTGTAAATGGTCATGTTTTGCTTATGGCAAGCGATACTGGTTTGCCATTTGTGGTCAGGATCTGAAGATTCTTCTGAAAAAATTGATGTATTCCAATAAAAATTTACATGTATTTGATGAAAATAGTAAGTAGATAATAATACAGATGTTGGGAAACACAGGAAAACATACATGAAGGTGGTTTCTAGGTAAGGCAAAAAAAAATTGGGAAAGGGTTGGCATGATCTTGATTGAGCCATCATGGAGACTTGGGTTCACATCTAGGCTTTGCTGTTTCTTTGTCCAGAGACACAAGCCATCTCATCTGTCTGACTATTCATGTTCTCATATATGAAATGAGCATATGTGCAGTTGAACATGTAAGCTGTGGAACGCTTGGAAAGTTTTGAAAAAGAAGCAGGAAGAAATGCTGGATGTGCCTTTGTTTTTCTGTCTGGGCATGTGTGGGAGCTGGATTGGGGACCACCAGTCTGAGAGAGATGTCAAACATCTCAGGATGTGTAAGGAGGAGCCGGCTGGGGAGATAGTAAGAGGGGCTGGATGCCCTGCTCAGGTTGTGTGCATGGGTCTTTCAGGCAGTGGGTCCCCTTAACCTCAGGGCCTTTATTTTGCCAAGTGGAGTGTGCACTTTTGCAATCAGATCTGAATTGTGGGGGACACAAAGCAAAGAGGTTCCTTCTCAGTTCTTCCTCTGTGCAATCAGCATTCAGCCCCTCTCCTAAATCAATTCTGAGCAAATCATGTAAAATAGCAGAGAAGATGCCCAATTTGTCTGCTCATGTGTCCTGATCCAGCCCAGCACATACATGAGTCATTGCATGTGCAGTTTTGAGTTTAGGTGCCATTGTGTACATTTACAGATGGGCACACACACACACACACACACACTCCCATTTGGTCATTGCCCCTCAGGACTTGGAAGTTGCCCACTGTTATAGTTAGAACCACCTACATAAAAGATAGCAAAGGAATGGTAGCTAAGGATCCTGAATGTCATTTCCTAGGAAACCAAGCTGACTTCATCACATAGTTTCAACTCTGTGCTGACCACAGTTTTACTTCACCATCATATATATGTAGCATCTACTATGTGTCATATACTATAGTGAGCACTTTGAAAAGTTAACTGGCTTAATTTTCACAGCTATCTTATGAAATGGGTTACAAATAGTACTCCCTGTATACACAGGGAGACTGGGGCACAGAGAGATTAAATTGCTCAAGGACACACAGCAAATAATAGGAGGAGGAGTGAGAGTTGAACCCAGAAGTTTGGCCATAATTGCTTCTCGGCCTTTTGGCTAAGATCAAGTGCAGGAAGTTTGGCCATAGAGTGCTTGTTTAACCAACCATGTTTTATGACTTAAATCTCCCAGATGTCCACGCACTAAGGACTCAACCATCCAGGTGGTGGAGAATGGGGAGTCCCCTCAGGGCCGATTTTCTGTCCAGATGTTCCGTTTTGCTGGGAACTACGACCTGGTCTATCTGCACTGTGAAGTCTATCTGTGCGACACTGTTAATGAAAAATGCAAACCTGTGAGTTGCCTTTTCCTCCCTCAGGCTGCTTGCCATGACCTCTCCCTCGCCCATCTCCAATAACCAAAGACATCTGGCCACAAGGTCTAAAAGAAAATAAACATTTTGGCTGTGTTTCTCTTTTAGTCCAGGAATAGAATGAGCAGTAAGACGGGGTGGGCGTGGCCAGGTAAGAGACCTAAGCTGTTGGGAAATCAGGTGAGATCAGTGCATTGCAACTGGCTGGTAAATGCTCTGGCTTATCTGCACGCTTGTGTTCTGATAACAGAAGCTGACATTTTAAAGCACCAGGTGCACCTTATCTGTGTTAATTTTTTAATTCTTTGCAGTAACTAAAGGGGAGGAATTTTATTAGTTCCTTATATGAGCCACTCAGAGAACTTTGGTAACTTGCTTAAGATCATATACCTAACAAATGGTAGAGGTGGGGCATGAGCCCAGGTATGCAGATCAACCCCTGCTTTGACCATCCTCAAGCCCCAGACTGAGGCAGGAGGATGCCCTTGTGAGGAGTGCAGCCCATTCCCCACGGCAGGACCACATTCAGTCTCCCTCATGGAAGGGTTTCTTTGTTGCCCTCTTCCTGCAGACCTGCTCTGGGACCAGATTCCGCAGTGGGGGCATCATAGACCAAACCCATGTCCTGAACCTGGGTCCCATCACACGGAAAAGTAAGAAAGATACTCCCTCCTCCCATGCTCCTGGTGGGGAATATTCTCTGGAGATGAGGAGGAATGACAGAACTCAACATGTGGATCTTACTATGTTCAGAACTGGAGCAAGTCAATTCTGTGGGGCAAGGTGGACTATAAGCTGCATTCCTTTTACCAGTTCCAAGTCATGTGTTCTTTCTGTTGCACAAATTTGTTCTTCTGCCTCCTGTGTACTAGGCCCTGTACTAGTGGTTGGGGATCCTGTGGTGAGCAAAAGCAGACACAGATCTGGTTCACATGGAACTTAGAGACCACTGGAGCCGACATTATTCAACTGAGGAGGGATTAACTAAGAGGGGTCAGGGAAAAGGGGTGAGGGGAAGGGAATCTCAGGGTACAGAGGGTACAGCATGGGCAAAGGGCCTGTAGTGGGACGTAGCCCAGCCTGCTAGAGGAACTGAGAAAAGGCCAGGCAGGCTGGAAAGAAGAGGATGTTGGTATAGGATAAGCTGATGTAGTGGGGTCCAGACCATGTGGGGACTTACAGTTGTTGCTAAGTTCTGGGGCATTTCTCCTGAAAGTAGTGGGGAACCCCTGAAAGGTCAAAAGCAGGGAAATGACATGATCAGGCCCGGGTTTTAAAAAGACTACTCTGGCTGCAAGGAGAAGAGCAAATTGAAGGGCTTTCTCTCAGGATTTTTGCCAACTGCATGCCTTCTCCTCACACTGATCCTTCTCTTTCCATCTACAGATGTCCAGGCCGTAGTCTCAAGGGCTGCTTCCAGCAGCCTGGGTAAGTTCAGGTCCCCTTTTCAGGGGGCATCCACGAGAACCTTCCTCTGGGGCTTTTATCTATAAGCCCAGGATGTGCTGGAGCACCTGGCCTGGTTGGCCTGAGCTCTGAAGAGGTGACTGCACCTGTGGAAATGCCTGGTCCTGGGGATGTACATATGCACATATATGTATGCTGTCCCCCACTAGTGCACATGTGCACACAGACACAGGCATGCATAGACAGGCACCCCAGAATGTACATCACCCAGACATGTTTGCACACACACAGACACACACACACCAGGTCATATGCATATATTCATATTTGTACACACAGATACACAGACAGCTAGAGTTGCATGCATGCATATTTGCAGGTACAGACACACACAGTTAAACAAACTTATACCTAGTAGACATGCACATACTAGATCTGCATCCTGGACACTTCCTGAAGCTTTGTGATTTATCTCTAACACTATTTTCAGGATTCACTCAGCAGGTAACAAATATATGTTCAGTGCTACTACATGCCAAAGACAATGCTTAGTTCCAGGATGAACACAATAGACAAACAAGAAACCCTGTTTCTCTGCTTCTCTGATGACAAAGGCCAGGGACAGGTGGCATTTTATGGCCTTTGACTGACTTGTCTGAAAATATGGATGAAAAGTGAATTAATGTAACTGTTGCCCTTCTTGGCTCCTGGTATCTAGATCTGAAGGAGTTGTTACACCAACCTAGTGTTTTACCTGAGCTAGTCCAACCCTGTACCAGTGACCTTGGAGCTGGAGATCTAAGGTGTTCCTAAGAGGCTTCTCCTCTGTGAATATCTCAAGGTTACAAAGGATGCTTGAGTAGGTTGGGCCCTGCACATCAGTGTCCTTTTGAGGGGCTACCAATGCCCTTCCTAATGCCAGAGGAAAGACTGTCTTCTTCAATCTGGTCCACCTGAGAGGGCACCTTTCTCTATTTTTCTACTCTGAGTGGCATCTTTCTCTAATTGGATTTCAGAGCAGATCAAGAGAAAGAAGTTTCCTTTTTCTAACTGATCAGCCCAGAGAGGGTATCCTTTCCTAACTGGTCAGTCTAGAGGAGGCACCTAATGTTAGTTTTGCACAAAAACACATCCATGTTAGCAGCAGCCCTATAATTGCTTTCTTTGCAGGGTTCCTGAAGGTCTGGCTGCCTCTGCTTCTGTTGGCCTCCTTGACCCTGATGTCTCAGTGATAGGCAGCTGGAAACCCTGTGCTCTGCGGCTCTCACTTCCTGATGGCTGTAGGTGATGCAGTTTAGTGCTCCAGCCACAGAAAAGGGAGCTCACACTTCAATCAACCTGCTCTTCTTGCCCCGCCTTTGATCCTTGCTATTGCAAAATGGCCTGTATCTTTAAATTCTGCCATCTCTCAAAATGGGACTTGTGATGTGTCTGCACATAAGGTCCCATGTCTCCTTAAAAAGTGTGGCAAAATAATAATAATTTTAAAAGCTCAGTCTTTGAAGTCATTCATTCATTATTTTTCATTGAGCATCTACTATATGTAGGAACTGGTCATAGTGCCAAGGATCCTGTGGTAAAAAAAAACCAGGACTCATGGAGTTCACACCCTGGTTGGAGAGACTGGGTTTAACTGGTTCTGCTGTGTAATCTTATACAAAATACATGATCTGACTGAGCTTCATCCATCCATCCATCCATTTATTCAAGAAATATTTGCTGAGCATCTCCTCTGTGCCAGGCACTTCTGGGGATACAGAAGTGAGCAAGTAAAACACAATCCCTCCACTCCTGGAGTTTACAGTCTGGCAAGAAACGGGGTGAACCTAAAAGGTGATTACAAGTGTGGCAGGCATGGTAGAAATGGAAGGTATAACTGGGGGCTGCTGCTGCTGTATAATGGGACCAATAATGATGCCCTCACAGGGTCTATTCAGCTTTGCAAAAACATTTATGTGAGCACCCAGTACGTGCCAGGTACCATGATGGGAGCTGGGGAAAGACCAGTGAATAGGATAGATGCAGTCCCTGTGTTCAGGAGTCTCACAATCTTTACAGGTGATGCACTGACACAGCCTACAGACTTCCTTCCTTCACTGCTCTTGTCCCTCTCCATCTAGAAGATGTAGGCCTGTTTACACAGCCACAGCAGCAGCAGCAGTGGAGAGAAGACCCACTACCCCCATTGGCCAGGGAGGCTTCACAAGGCGGGGGTTGGTGGGGTGGGGGGCTCCAGGAGTCTCACTGAAGGCACAACCAGAAATAAGAGGCTCTTGGGCCCAGGAGACCCAGATATTCCAAGGACTCTGGACTTGAGTGTCAAGTGGGCCAGTAGAAGCCAATGTGATGGGAAATGTCTGCCCTGACACCAGCTGCTTCCTGGAAGTCCAGCTGTGGCTTTTCAGGACAGACCAAGGCCCTGTTGCTTTATTAGAAACTTCTGACCTCAGGGAAAACCACACGTGTGTATCAGCAAACAGGGCTATGGGGACAGTGTATCTTGAGCTAAAAGATCTCACATGCGGGCACACAGACATGCACTGAATCCCCAGGCCTGCTGCCTTTGCAGAAGGGCTTTATGTAGGAGGACTTCAGTGCTGAGCCTGGCCCTGTCTATGGTCAATCCATGCTTAGTGGAGCCTGGTTGGATCGTGTGCAGATTTACTTTGACTCAGGTACAACCAAACATGAAGAAAAATAAAAATGCCAAAGGCAAGAGCCAGGGAAAAGAAAACACATCAGAATTAATCCTTTCGTCCCTCTACTCCTTTTTTCTTTTCCTTTCTTTTTCTTTACTTTGCTGTTTGTTTTTTTTTAACAATGAAGGAGCAGACTTCTGTTTATTTATTTTGAGAGACAAAGAACAAGAGAGCATAGCATGAGCAGGGGAGGGACAGAAAGAGAATCCCAAGCAGGTTCCACATAGTGTGGAGCCCGATGCAGGGCTCAATCCCAGGACCACAAGACCATTACCTGAGCCAATATCAAGAGTCAGATGCCTAATCAACTAAGTCACCCGGGTGCCACTACTTTATGGGTTTTTTTTTAATCAGTTAGGTATTCAACTGCAACATTCAATAGATACTTTAAGCATAAATTAAATGCTAGGCACTTTTATAGGCACCACAGTAATAGCAAGTCATCAAAACAGAGTCCTTGCTGGTAAAGAGCTTAAGTTTAAAAGGGGGATACAATTAAATAATAACTACGTGAAATGCCAGTGACATGCACTTTGGTGTAAAAAACAAGGAAAAGAGAATAGAGCTATGGGGGTGTTATTTTATATAGGATGGTCAGGGAAAGTCTCTCTGATAAGCAGAAGCTGAGACAAGAGAATGAACTAGGGGGATATCTGAGGAAGAACATTACAGGCAAGTGCAAAGGCTCGATTTTGTGTCTTCTCAACAAGGTTTCACTAAGAGTTGAACAGCCATAAATTTTGAGGCATGATTTGCAGGAGAGGCTCTGAAGCATGCATGTTGTGATTTTTTTTCCATTTGTTTACCCAACAAGTACTTACAACGTGCTGGTTACAACTGCAAAGACAGGATCCCTGTCCACAAAAATCTTAAAGCCTTCAAGGGAGACAAATAAGTTAGCAGATAATTGAATGGAACTGGAATCATCCCAGACAGGCACAGGGGCAGAGAAGAGAAACACTGGCAAGCCTGTGGTTTTCAGGAGTCTTCCTGGTGAAGGTGGACTTAAATATGTAGTAGGAACAGTATGGGAACAGTATGATCTAGGCAGAGGGAATAGCATATGCAAAGGGCTGGAGGTAGATAAGAGCTCAGAGAGCCACAGATTGGCTGAAGCATAGAATGTGTGGAGAGGAAGCTGTAGACGAGGTAGGAGCTGTGGCCAGCTGTCAGATCCCAGGAAGCAGGAAGTTATAGGAGTGGGGGAAAATGCCAAGATGTGATACTATGGCATTTGGCCGCATGGAAGGTAACAGAATCAAAGGAGGCAAGAAAGAAAGCAGGGAGACCCACTAGGCAGCTATTAAATCACCCTTATCAGATGATGTTGGCCTGAAGCAGGGTTGGTGAAATGGGGCTGAAGAAGGAAAGACCGATTCAAGAAATATTTGAAAAGTGAATGACAAGTTGTGGTAATTACCAGAAATGTGAGCCTGAGGGATAAATGAAGGAGCCAGGCAGGTCTCCAGCTTGGGTGACCAGATGCATAATAGTGTCACTGATTAAGACAGACAATGGGGGCACCTGGGTGGCCCAGGTGGTTAAGTGTCAGATTCTTGGTTTCAGCTCAGGTCACGATCTCAAAGTTCATGGGTTCAAGCCCTGCATCCGGCTCTGTGCTGACAGCATAAAGCCTGCTTGGGAAACTCTCTCTCCCTCTTTCTCTGCCCACCCCCTGCTTGCTCTCTCTCTCTCTCTCTCAAAATAAATAAATTAAACAAACACACAAACTTAAAAAAAATAAGACAGGCAATGCAATGAAAATGGAGAGATCTGAGTGATGGATGAGTTCAGATTTGAGCCTGCTGAGGTGAAAGTGCCTCAAGCACCTCAGCCCAAGGAGAGAGGTCTGATAGGAGCTGGGTAGAGAGACAGTTATGATTGGAATGGAGGGGTCAGAAGAGGGATGGAGTAGATGACTGTTTCGTGGGCCCAGATGAATTTTGGAACTCTGCATTTGTGGTGGTTGTAAGTTCCATATTTAGGGGATTTTTCTCCAAATGCAAGAGGAGTAGAGAAGGTGGCTTATAGCACCTTTCTTTGCCCAGGATGGGGTTTTACTGGAAGATGCTACCAATGCCAGGATGTCTGTACTCCCTGCCCTCAATAGCCTTGGCTCCTTAAAGAGTCCCAGAGAAACACAGAAGAGGCAGTGACCATTTGTTCTGCAAAAGCTTTGACTCCCTTATTTAAAAAAATTTTTTTAATGTTTTTATTTATTTTTGAGACAGAGAGAGACAAAGCATGAGCAGGGGAGGGGCAGAGAGAGAGGGAGACACAGAATCTGAAGCAGGCTCCAGACATCAGGGCTGAAGCAGGGCTCAAACTCACAGACTGTGAGATCATGACATGAGCTGAAGTCAGACGCTTAACTGACTGAGTCACCCAGGCACCCCTTGACTCCCTTATTAATGCCACAATACCATGCCACAAAAGCCGGGTCCAAGCCTAATGCTTCAAAGTCCAAGATCTATGGCTTCCTCTCCCTTCCATACCTTCCAATCTCTAGCGTAGCCCACATATCAGAAGGGATTGGAGAAGAGGTGATTCTGACACTTATTTTGCCTTGGGGCCTTGTCTGTCCTTTGATATTCCGTAATTCACCATCCCCAAACTGGCCCTTCCCAGACTCTTCAACACTGAGTATCTAAAAGTGTATAAAGTCTATGGGCCAAAAATAGGAAACACTCATTCCCCACTTCCTTATTTATTCCCTTGCTCTAACTGGCCCTGAGTGGAATGGCATCCAGACAAAAGCAGAAGTGTTCTAAGGTGATTAGCTAAGAACACAAGGTACAATTGGAAATCCATTGTGCAAACAAGTGCTGTTTGGTTACTCTCACTTCCTTTTGGGTATTAAGCTCCCTTTTGATTAGTGTTTGTTTTCTGGTAATAAATATGGCACCAGCTTCATTGGTTTATTTGGGGGGTTGGGGAGCACATACGCTTCTTCCACTATTTTCTGTGGTAAATCACTTATCTTACCTACATACACCCAACAAGATCAATGTATACCTGGGAGATTAACTCCAGTCCTACCTCAGCACCAATCACAGATAGCCACGTGGGTGGGAAAATACAATAAAAGGATGGTCCACAGTAGGCTTTCCCAGAGCTGGACAGACGAGGGCCACCCTGTGTTCTTACCCCAAGGTAAGTCCTACTTCAAGACCCAGCAGACTTTCTCCCGATTTGGTAGGCACTCCCCTATCATCTCTGACCCACTGGATGTGCTAGGGTTGTTTATTTCTAGCAACTTTCAGAAACAGCAAGGACTTTGGATCCTGGCCCTATCAAGTATTCCAGATATCACTCTGTGTCCAACTCAACCACAATTCCAGCTACCTGCTGGCTACTCCAGGTCTACAGATGCCTCCTGCCTCCTCACCCTGCCCGTCCTCCAGGAACGTAGGCCCCTACTTGGGATCTCATCCCTAAGAACTGCCAGACCTGCATGCTCTCTAATATATTCACGATATCCCTTCCAGAAACAGATCTCTAGCTTCAACCTGAGTCTTCCAGAGGCTTTAAGAAGTCATCAGAAATTTGTCCATCCGAGCAAAGTTTTCCAGAAAAGGGAATGTTGCTAATTTGAATGTTGGCAGGCTCTTCATAGCTCTTTGTTTCTGCCCTCCCTACCCCCCATTTACTTTTTCACTTACTGCTCAGACCTTTAGTGAGCCCCCTTGTGTGTCAGACACTGTGCTAGGAGCAAGCTATGTGGGGCTCAGTGTGACATGGTCCCACACTCACAGAAACCTACACCTATATAGGGTGCTTCAGGAGTCTCTTAGCATGGCACGTGATACACAGAACTAAGAAAGCAGCTGCTACTTTTGTCTGTAGATACTCACAGCACTGTAACTTTCTCCTCCATCCAGTCTTCCAGAGTCTCTACCTGTACCTGAGCAAGAACCAACCTGGGGCATTCTAGGAAGTCCTACAGCACTGGCCACCTCTAAGCTTGCCTTTGGTTCTCTTGATGCCAACCTCATCCCTTTGGCAAGCCACCTACTCTCATTACCCCCACCTCCTTTCTGCAAGTCACGCCTGCTTTAAAACAACACAGTCCTTCATGAAGGAAGTCATAGGTCCGTTTCTAAGAACGTGGGCCTGGAGTCTTAAACAAGCTATTTAATTTCCAGCACAGTGCCTGCATGCTCAGTAAATATTTCTGTGATAAATATGTTCTGAGTCCCATCTCCCTCTTCATCCATAAAAGGGAACAATAATAGTACCTTCCCTGGATGGTGGTTCAGAGCCTTAAATGAGCTAAGGTATGCAAGGGGCTGAGTACAAGCCATGGTGCTGAACTGATGTGAATTTCTTTCTAACCCTTATACCCAGAGGAATGACTTCTGTCACCCTGATTGTATCTGGGTCTTTCCCTCCCCCTAGCTGCATGGAGAGTCTGCATGTTGCTGAGTAACCTACACATCTCAGCTTATGGAAATGATGGTGGGCTCTTATGTCTTGTGGCTGGCCTTGGCCTCCTGCATTCTGACTCTGGCATCTACAGAACAGCAAGGTATGTGCTTTGTTCATCTGGCATCTCACATGGCCCACCAAACCTGGGGAGAGGGGGAGTGCAGAGAAGGCAGTTCAGGGTCAGTGAGGAGAACAGGGACATGTCTAAAGCAAAGACTCAGCAGCTAGAAGTCAAGGGGAACAAGATGAGAGAAACCAGAATGCAGCCATAATCTCTCAAAGACTCAAATCAGAAATCCCCACTGTGAGGACCATGGAGCCAGTTAATATAACTTCCTATGCCCAGATATGTGGAGCTCAGATAGCAGATTCATGGGGACATGAATCGCCCAGTCACTCTGTGCCCTTGCTTTGGCAAGTACCTTCTCCTTCCTCTGTATGTTTGCTCATCTGTAGAAAGAAAGGATTGCAGGTAGTGATTTCTTGGGGTCCATTCAAAGATCTGAGGATTGGGCACCATAGATGGTTGTAGGAAATGTCCTCAGGCTCAACACCAGGGTGAAATCTCTGCCTGTATCAACTGTGGAGGGGGCTGTGGGGAGGGGAGAGGAGGGACTCAGCTCATGGTGTCCCTTGGGAAAACACATCGTGTGGGAGGGAAATAATCCAAGAACAGCAAGTGCAGAGACTTATTTCCTTAAAACAAGCACATACATAAGCAAGGCTTGAAAATCTTTTCTTCTAAAAACTCCCTCTACCGTGTATTACAAGAATGCAATCCTGAGTGTGTTCTTAGTCCATAATTCAGGGTCTCACACCGTTCAGTAAATCAGAACTGGAGGAGAGAACCAGCCTCAACTCCTCTTAGGACTCAGGTGCTGTGTTTGGCATTTTACACTTATTACCTCATTTAATCCTCTAGCAATGCTTTAGGGTTTTATTTCCTCAAAACAGGGGACACATTCCAGGAAGACTACAGCAGTGCATGGCAAACTCTTAAAAATTCTTTTGATGGCTATGTATATTTTTTCATGTGTATTAAAAATCTGTAACTAGTACAACATACCTATGGTATCACAGATATTATTCCTTAGGATGAAACAACTTTATAAAGAGAAGCATTGAAAGAAACATATTAAGTAGATAATTGGATAGGGGGACACAGATGTGGCAAACACCATGACTCAAGGCATGAGAATGGAGGGAGTTTGGGAACCACTAGCAACAGGTGTTGTTTTGCAGATTCGTCTCAGGGGAATTGAACCACCTGTCAAGGTCATCCAGCCAGCAGGTGTGGAGCTTATTTAAACTCAGAATGACCAGCCCACCCCTTCACTTCTCAGCCTCTTCACACATCATAGTTCCTGAATCTGCTAAAAACAGATCAGCAAAATCAGAAAGGGTCATGTTAGAGCAGTGGTTCTTCATTGGGGGTGATTTAAGCAATATCTAGAGACAACTTCCAGGAGGAAGGAGCTACTGAAAGCTAGTGAGAAGAGCCCAGGGAAGCTGCTAAACATCCTACAATGCACAGGATGCCCCCACCCCCACCTGCCCCAACACAGAATTATCCATCCTCAAATATCAGTAGTGCCAAGGTTGAAAAACCTTGTGTTAGATCTGTATCTACTGATAGTGGGAAAATGTCTATGATATATTAAATAAAAATGTAAGTGTAAAAAAAGGGGTGCCTGCGTGGCTCAGTCAGTTAGGTATCCAACTTCAGCTCAGGTCATGATCTCAGTTTGTGGGTTCGAGCCTCACATTGGGCTGGGTGCTGACAGCTCAGAGCCTGGAGCCTGCTTCAGATTCTGTGTGTCCCTCTCTCTGTGCCCCTCCCCTGCTCACACTCTGTCTCTCTCTCTCTCAAAAATAAATAAACATTAAAAAAAATTTTTTTAAAGCTGTACAGTATTAAACCCATTTAAAAAAACCCTATAGTTTAAACATATGCGTAGAAAGAGTCTGAAGACTATACAATAAATTTATGGATATTTCTGGGGATGGAATGGACTTATGACAACTTTCATTACTACTTTATTCAATGACATTTGAAGTTTTTTCCAATCAGCCTGTATTGCATTTATAATACATAGACAGGACCATAGTATATGGTTGCACAGGGGAGCACTGCACAACTCTAGAGCCTGGGGGAGGGCACCACGCTCAATGTGAAGGATGCCCCTTGGAACTGTGCAGGGTGGAGACCTTAGTGTTCTTAATGCCTATAAGATACCACACAAAGTCCTCATTATTATTCTGACTCCAAGGTGATGAAGGCTAATGTTTAATGAATGGGTTGTGCGCCTCATGTCCTCATTAGGGTCCTTAAGCATATTGAAAACAGAGTGTGTTGGGGGGAGGTGAGGGGGATAAAAATCCTGTGGGCTCTGAGGATGCTCAGTAAACCCAAGCACATTGTTGCTTTCCAGGTGACAGATACTTCACCAACAGTAGTTCCTATGACCCCTGCCAGAATTACACCCGCCTGGACGAACCCTCCCGAAGCACAGAGAACACGAGAGAAGGCCGGGTGTGTGACAGGGACAAGCATGGCTGGTACCGCTTTGTGGGAGATGGAGGAGTAAGGATGTCAGAGACCTGTGTCCCAATGTACCGCTGCCAGACAGATGCTCCTATGTGGCTGAATGGGACCCACCCCACGCTTGGGGAGGGCATTGTCACCCGCACCGCTTGTGCCCACTGGAGCGGCAACTGCTGTCTCTGGAAGACCCAGGTGCTGGTGAAGGCCTGCCCGGGCGAGTTCCACGTATACCAGCTGGAGGGCACCCCCAAGTGTAATGTGAGATACTGCACAGGTGAGCGGCAGAGAGATGGGGCAGCTGTGGGGCGGGGCCACCAGCTACCGGGTGACTTGCCAGGCCTCAGCAGAGTGAGTGGAGCAGGCCAGGAGACTAAGCAGAGCAGCCTGGATTCAACTCCTGCCAGTTACTGCCCAGTGGGGGATGTCACCCAAGGTTGCCAGCCTTCCAACATTTCAAGTACGGCCAGAAATTCAGATTGGAGGGTGAAATACCCCTGATATACCATATGTGTAGCATAATATGAAGAACTCAGGCTCACTCAGATTTAGATTCCATTTGGGCAGTTAAATTTATCTTTCTGAACTTGTGTTTTCTGATCTGAAAAAATGGATAATGGCAAAAGTAACAGCCAGTGCATAGTGTTTCTGCTCCTATCCAAAGCCCTTTAGACTACTAACTCATTTAATCCTCACACCAGTCTCATGAGATAGAGATACTGTATAACTATACCTGATGAGAGGTCTGGGGCATTAAGCAGCTTTCCCAATGTCACAGAGCAGAAACATGATAGAGCTGAAATTTGAATCCAAACACTCTCGTTCTGCGATCTATATGCCTAACCACTATGCTACTTAGTCAAACAGTTACCATGAGAATTGAATGAGCTCATGTGTGGAAAATACTTGAACAGTGTCTGCCATGCAGTAAGCATTAGGACGGCAGCCTCTGGGTTCTCATTTCACTGGATTGGGGGTCAGAAAATCCAAGTGTGAGGCTTGACCCTTCCACTATATATTGCACATCCTTGGGTGTGACTTCTGTGCCCTGGTAGAATGACAAAGTTGGCCTTGATAGCCTCAGATGGCCCTGCTCTGCATTCTGATCCTCTTCCTCTGTGCCTCACCCCCTAGACCCCTCCACTGCAAAGGCCAAGTGTGAGAAGGCCTGCCGCCCGGAGGAGGAGTGCCGCTTTCTCAACGGCACATGGGACTGTTTGTGCAGACAGGACCTCAACAGCTCTGGTAAGTGGCTTGGTGGGGCTGGGATGTGGGAACAGTGCCACCGGTGGAGGCTGAGTGAGGCAGCAGGGAGGGAGCCTCAGAGGGTCAGGACAAGGTATAGACCAGAGTCAGTGGGGATGGAACTGAGATCAGGGAATGAAAGTTCTCAAAGCCATTTGCAAGGATGGGAGAGCAGGGACGCAACAAATTGCCAGGTCAGTCTTCGGACCATGGTCTCAGAAAGCAGCTCTGGCATGGGCCAGCTTGACCCACAAGGGTGAAAGGTACTACGGACAAGCACCCTGCTAGTGTGGAACCTGTATTCAAATATCTGCATGTGAGAAACAAGGGCAGACTCTTTTGCTAGTCCTGGATTTGTGACTTAGTAGCTCTCTGGGGCCTGGGACAAGGCATCTATACTTTCTGAGCCTTAATGTCATCATCTGTAAAAGAGGAATAAGAGAATAGTAAAAATAGCCACCATACAGGGCAATTGTGAACATTAAATCAGAGCAGTCCAAATGGGCAGGCTTGTCAGGTGATGAGGTTCTTGTCCCAGGAGGTAAGCAAGCAGAGGCAGATGACCCATGAGAAAAAATGCCATAAACAAGCCCTAAACCCTGGATGGGGGGTGGATGAGCTTCCCATTATTTCCTTCCCTCCTAGGATTCTAATGAGGGCCTTAGACTCTTGCCCTTGCCACAAGCATGCCTTCCTCTGAGCACACTCCCAGCACACTTCCAATTTCTCTGTGGAAGAGAAAGTGTTATAGACAGAGGGGAAAGCACAAGCATATGTTTGGAAAACTGGGCTGGAGTGTGGATCAGGTGGTGCGTGAGTGTGCCTGGCAGGAGTGGGGTAGGGATGAGGGGCAGGAAACTGGAAGGAAACAACCCTGCTCTCCATGAAGTCTCTCTCTGCTCATTGGGTAGACGAGCCCCCAGAGGGTCAGAGCTGTTTCCTGGGATGTGGGCCATCACAGAATCAGAATCAGATGTTGGGCTTCAAGGATGCCCTCCCTGTACCTGGAGACTCCTAGCGCATCCTTGGCAGGTCCTGTCAGGTGACTGGGTGAGCAGGTGGCCTGCCCTCGAGTCTTCAATGGTGGCTACTTAGCAAGTCCCTTTGCTTCCAGGAATAACCCCTTTGTGATCTGGCTTTTTTGCTGACTTCTCCATCTCTTGCACTCCACCCCCAACCATTCTAAGTTCCTGTACCTCTGAGCTCCGCATGTCTGTAAACACACCATCCTCTCCCATCACCTCTGCTGTGGTGCCCTCACTTGCCTTATACACCTGCAAAGCTCCTACTCTCTACTAAGTTTCAGCCCTCTGTGAATCTTTCCCTGACTTAATGGAAAGACTCAGATATACCTTCTTGTGTGCTCCCTCTGCACCTAGCACACACTTCAGTTAGTACTTTCCCCATATTGCATTATAATAAGCTATTGACATGTTGGTTCTTAGGTAAGACCAAGGAATCCTCTCGAGCTGTGTCCATGTTTATTTTTGTGTTGAATGTGCCACCCACATGGAGAAAGTGGTTAGTAAGTGTATTTGAATCAATGCATTCATAAATATAATAGAAATGGTATTTCTCTTAATTTACTATCCATCTCCCCTATGAGAATGTTAGCTCTCTATATAAGCGTGGGGATTTTGTCAGTTTTGACAAACACTGTGTCCCCAGTACCTATAACGGTGCAGACAGTAAATGCTCAAGCAGTATTTGTTGAATAAATGTTGAATGAATGAATGGAATGAATGAGTGAATGAACAAATGAACGAAATACAGTGGTTGTGAACCTGTCAGATGTACTGGCTTCACAAAGCCAGGCAATCAGAGTAGTGTGTGTCTAGTTTTGATTCTAGTCTGAAAGGCAGGATAGCCCTGCTTTCCCAAAGACCCCAATCCCCAGAAACCCCGATTCCTGATCCCTGAGATATGAAAGCTCTCCCCACACCTGCACATAGGATGCTTCGAAATCTTGGGCCAGGGGCCTTGCCAATCTCATCTGCCACAAGCCTGGGTGTGAATCCCACCTTGGTCCCAAGTACCTACTAGTCTACCCTCTACTCCCTGGTGGATATGGGGGCTTTTCCAAAGGGCAGAGAATGTGGGCTCTGCCCATAGCTTCCAGAGCCCTGTCCACTCCACCAATCCTCTTTTCAACTTTCCAGATGTTCACGGTTTGCAGCCTAAGCTGGACTGTGGGGCCAAGGAGATCAAGGTGTCACTGGACAAGTGTCTGCTGGGAGGCCTAGGTTTTGGGGACAAGGTCATTGCCTACCTGCGTGACGGGAACTGCAGCAGTACCATGCAAAGACAGGACAGAAACTGGATGTCTGTGACCAGCCCTACCCAGGCTAGGGTCTGCGGAAACATCCTGGAGGTGAGTGGTGTTTATACCACAGCTGCCAGAGGGTGGGAGCTGGGCTGTGAAGCCCAGCTCAGTAGTTGTAACACCTTGGTCAAGTCACTTAGCCTCTCTGGGCCTCAGGTCGAAGGCGAGATTACACATTCGTGAACATGTTCGTTCACATGAATAGTTTAGAACATGTTTGCTGACTGAGCTCAATAAATGTAAGCTACAATTATGATTACTCTAATCAGGGGTGATGTGGGAGGGGTCAACATGGGAGCAAGCATGGTGGTTGCTGATTCTCCCCATGGGCCAAAAACTACTATTCCAGTTCTTGATCTGGGATCCTCACACCCTTTCCCATAAAGTGTCATAGCCACTGGGGCAAGAGGCCCCTGTGCTTCCTTGCAATCAGAAGGCAGGGTGGCAGTGTGATTGAGAGCATCAACCTTGCAGTCAGGCAGGCGTGAGTTCCAGATACATCTACATACACATAAGCATATATGTGGTCTTGTTTTTATGTCAAAGAGAAATGGAACCCATGCCATCTACAAAAACACCCTCTCCTTGGTCAATGCTTTCATCATCAGAGACACCATCCTCAACATCAATTTCCAGTGTGCCTACCCACTGGACATGAAAGTCAGCCTCCAAACTGCCCTGCATCCCATTGTAAGGTAAGGCACTGACCCTCACTCTTTGACCCATAACCCTGACATTAATCATATTCACTTCAAGCACAGTTTATGATGTCCTTAGGATGCCGCCTACCTCCTTCAGGAGCTCTCACTCTTACCATCATTCATTCTGCAGATATTTGCTGATCATAGATTAATGTTCAGCACGTACAAGGCAGAAGTAGAATATTTTGTGCCTGTTAAAGATTATTATCATTAAATAATGTAGCAACATGAAATAATGTTAATTAAATATGCTAAGGAACAAAAAGAACACCATGGTTTCATTAATCTTGGGGAAGAAAGGAAGTAAGCAACTAATTATATCAATCATTACTCACAAGTGACATGAATGCAATGTGGGAGAAGCACAGGGCACTGTGGGCTCAGGGAGCAAGGGCCCCTGACCTAGCTTTGGTGGGTTGGGGATGGTGGGAGCAGGAAGGCTTCCCTGCAGATGTGGGATCTAAGCCAGGATCAGCTTTGATTGGATAAGCACATCAAATTCACTAGAAAGAGAACCAAATAGCAATTTGGGTGGGGGTCCATTTGGGAAGAGGCTTTCATCTGTTGTGTCACTGCTGTCTCACTATGCCCGGAATGGTGCCCTGCAGAATGGATTCCTCAGCATTTCTAGACTCGCTGGGGGACTTTCTGAGGGTGTCAGAACTCCAGGGTGCCCTTCCTATCCCTTCATTGCCTCCTGGGCTCACAGAAGAGCAGGATTAGGACTAGAGATTTTTTAGTTCAATGGTTTTCAGACTGTGTTGTGTTGGGGCCCCAAGTTTCATAAGAAATTAAAATTAAAGTCATTTCTATTTTAAAATGGATGTTTCACTGGTGACTGTGGGGTGGAGACAGGAAATCTGCTGCTAAAAATGGTGAATCCACAGGTCTTGTCCCATTGTACAGGGGAGAAGACAGAGGTGTAAACTTGCAGTTACTCTCTGAGTGAAGGAGATATGAGTGATCTGTGAGGTGGGGAGAAATGGTGGAGATCCTGGAGATACACTCATGTACTTGCCAAGTTTAGAGCCTAGGGGATACTCAATGCTCAACTTAAGTGGGTGATTGAATAGTTCCTTTAGGGATCAGAGATGTGCCTTTGCCTTCATAGCCTCAAGCAAGTGCAGGGCTAGATTTATCTTGTTCTCACTGATGGAAACTCTCATGGCTTTCCTCTTCTCAGTTCTCTGAACGTCAGTGTGGACGGGGCAGGAGAGTTCACTGTCAGGATGGCCCTGTTCCAAGACCCGAACTACACATCTCCTTACGAAGGGGCTGCAGTTGTGCTGGCTGTTGAATCTATGCTCTATGTGGGTGCCATCTTGGAGAGAGGGGACACCTCCCGGTTTAACCTGTTGTTGAGGAACTGCTATGCCACACCCACCAAAGACAAGAATGACCCTGTAAAATATTTCATTATCAGAAACAGGTGATGAGCAACTCTGGGTTATCTTTTGGCCTGAATAAGATTTGGGGGGAAAGTGATCACTTTGACCCTACCTGATAGTTGTGTTAATTGGCTTACATCTTTTGGAAGATAATTTGGTGTTACAGATCATGACCATCCCCTTTGACCCAGGAATATCAATATCACTCCTGAAATTTTAGCCTAAAGCATTAATACAAAATATGACAAGGTTAAGAAATGCCAATTATTTTTCAGTTCAGTATCCTTTATAACTTTGGATATAGGTTCATAATTCAAAAATAGGGACCTATTAAGTAATGATGGACTATTATATAGGTATTAACACTGACTAATCAACATGAAAACACCGATGACAAGTGTTATGGGACAAAGTATCATAGAAATTGTTACCTGGAAAAAGCAAAGGGAAAATGCATACCCTATATCATGATTCAAACCATACTAGCTAATACTTATTGAGTTTAGCTATGTGCTAAGCAGTGTACATGGACTGTGTCACTAAATGCTCGCATCAACCCCAGGGGGTATGGATTATTGTCTCTGCTCTACAGATAGGAAAAGTGAGGCCCAGACAGGTTAAGTCATTTGCTCATGATCACTTAGTTAGAAAGTGGGTCTAGCTGGAATTGAAAGCAGTCTATCTCACTTCAGAGACTGTACCCTGCAGAACTGAAACCACATGCGCTGATGGATAAACATCTTGGAGGAAACCCAGAGGAATAAAAGTCTATGTCAGGATTGACGGGGGGAAACAGGGAACTCTTTAATTCTCTTTGATGATGTTTTTATACTGGATACAGATTACAGATACAGCCAAGGGCCTCAGGTCCCCTGAATTGCTCTAGAATGTAGACCCTCACCCTGTCACCCTCGCAGCTGTCCAAATCAACGTGATTCCACCATCCATGTGGAGGAGAATGGGGTGTCCTCAGAAAGTCGGTTCTCAGTTCAGATGTTCATGTTTGCTGGAAATTATGACCTAGTTTTTCTGCATTGTGAGATTCATCTCTGCGATTCCCTTAATGAACAGTGCCAGCCGGTGAGTATCACTTTAGAGTGAACTATTCAGAGCTTGACAGGAGACCTAATACCTAGTAGGCTCTCCGTATGGATTTATTGGATTTATGAATAGATGGAAAGAAGGAAGGGAGGGAGGGGAAGAGAGAAGGAAGAGAAGAAAGAAAGAAGGATGAATGGATGGACATTCAGCCTCCAAAAAGCCCATGTGTAGGCAATTATTGTGTCCCTGGAAAGCAGAACAGATGAAGGAGCCTGTTGATGAGGTTTCCTTGGCACAAGACATATTCTGAATGATTTCATAATTGACTTTTTTAGTGCTTACTCCTTGTCAGAAATTACACTAAAACTTTCATATGCCTTGTCTAATTTAATTCTCATAACAGCCCTTCACATAGATTCTTTATTGACCTCATTGTACAGTGAGGAGCCTGAGCTTCAGGTCTTTTGCCCAAGGGCAACACAGCTAGAAAGCATCAGAGCTGGGACGTACCTCCATTGTCCATGCTTTTAACCCCGATTTGGCAGTGCCTGCTAGTAGTTGGCATTTGGTGAGTGCTTTCTATGTGTCTCTGTGTTGTAGACACACTCATCTTAATCTTCACAACCAGGAAGGTATATTTAATAGTAGTAAGGAGGTGAAGTCATTAGTTCCAAATTAGAAAACTAAAGGGAGTGGAGATGAGATTCACACTTGGGTTTGTGTGACATCACAGTGAGGATTCTCTAGACTAAGAAAAACACAGCCTCAGAGTTAGGGCCATAGGGTGGGTGGGGTCCCATCCTTGGGCCAGATATGCCCATTGCAGGGGCAGCCTGGATAGCAACTGTGCCTTTAAATGTTGGTATAATGAGATTTCTCCATCCCACAGTCTTGCTCAAGAAGTCACCTCCGTAGCAAAGTAGTGGCTATTAATCCAGCCCAGGTTCTAGATTTGGGACCCATCACTCGGAAAGGTAAGTGGCCAACTTCTGGCGGGAAGGCCAGCTGGTCAAGTGCTGACAGTTAACCACAGATAACTGGCGTCACCATCATAACAACCTAGAGCCTTTTTAGCCTCTTCACTGCAGCACCCCCCCACCAGTGAATCTATCTTTACATAAGGTCATTGGTAATAATAATAGCACTTGCCACTTGTGCTGGGCCTCCTGTGTGCTAGAGACCAGGCTAAGCTCTCAGTATCCACATTCTAACTTCATCCTCCTGACTGCGTCCATTTTATAGGCGAGAAATCAGAGCTCAGAGAGATTAAGTGGCTCACCCCAAATCATTCAGCTCATGAGCAGCGGGAGTTAGAACTGTACCCAGCTCAGACTGATTCCAAGGCTGTGTCCTTTCCCTTTTTCCTCCTGCCAGGTCCTTACCTCAGCCCCTTTTGGGTGAAGTCTAAGTCCTAACCCAACTTTGTTTTCTGGTGAATGACTATGTTTTTAAAAATCCAGTTATAATATTCTGGGGCATGATGTAGGGGAAGCTTTTCAAATGCTCCACAAATTTTCACCCATCCTACCCATGGGTTAGCAGTACTGTTATGGTTTTTATTACCCCTGGAAAGGAGGAGTCAAAAAACCTAGAAGAGTGAAAGCAATTTTTTTTTGTCCTAAAAAAATTAGGACACAGTAATGTTAATAACAACAACAACAGTAATAATAATAACACACGTGGCAGGCACCAGGCAAAACATTTATATGCATTGTCACATGGAATGTTCACAGCAACTTAAGGAGGTAACCACTATTACCACTTCCATTCTCCAGGTGAATAAACTGAGGCTATCTTGTAAAGAAGGCTCTGCCTTGAACTGTCCTGCCTCTTTACTGAGCCCTCAACTTGAAAAGCTTCATGTGGTACCACAGCATAGTTGGAAGGTTAGGAGCTTTCATTTTGGAATCAGATAGACTAGAGTTCAAATCCCAGCTTTGCTACCTACAACAAGGTCAACTTGGCCTTGGGCAACTGAGTCTCAGTCTTCTCATCTGTTGAATGGGGATACAATCCCTCTGCTGGAAGAATTAAGTTTCAAATGCATGAAATGTGCTTAGAAAGGGAACTGCTAAACAACAGATGTCTCAACAATGTGGGCTGTCGATGGCTGTGGTGACCAGGTCCAGAAGAACTTGGAGCAGCTACGGCCACAGTGCCACAGTCCCGGCACATGACTGAGGAAACCTTCACCTCTGCTCTTGTCCCCAGGTGCTCCATCTCTTGGTGTCACGAATGGAACCCCCAGCACTGCAGGTACATCGTTTTCTCCTATCTCCCTGCCCTTCCTCCCAACCCTCTCTCCCCCCTCTTCAATTTGGTGCACATTGAGTTAGCTTGTGCTGACAACTGTGGACATGGAAATGAATCAGTCCCACGTCTGGCTCGCAGTGTAGCACAGGGGCCAGTAGTTTAACAGCAAGTATGTATCACAATACCTAGTACCTGCCTACCATGTGCCAGGTGTTGTTTTACATGCTGAAGATATAATAATGAACAGGACAGGCCAGGTGCCTGCCCTCATGGAGCTTATATTACAGTGTGGGAAAAGGCAATAAAAAGCTAGCGAGATAATTAAGAAAAGAGGGTGATGTGATAGAAAGTTACCAGCATGGGTAACAGCGTCTTAAATACGATAGTTGTTTATTTTACTCACATGTAAATGAAGTCTAGATGCAAGCAATCCAGGACTAGCAGAGTGGCACCACAAGGTCATGAAGAATCCAAGTTCTTTTCAGCTCACCCCTCCACATTCTTCATCCTCATGGTCCAAGATGGCAACCAGAGCTCCAATCATCATCTAGTCAGCAGGATGGAGGGAATATAGAAGAAATCACTGAGTGTTAAGGAACATTCCTGGAAGCTGGCACCTTATACTTCCACTTATATTTCACTGGCCACTGCTTAGTCACACGTGGTTGCAAAGGAAGCTGGGAAATGTAATCTTCATGCTGGGTAGCCGTGTCCCTAACCAATGTTTAATGGTTCTATTAATAAGGCAGGAAGGAAAAATAAATACCAGAATAGGTAAATGGACAAAAAAATGTCCACAGAAGGTGATATTTGAACCAAATAAAAAAAGAAGCCAGGTTTATAAATAATAAAGGAACAGCCCTATAGGCAGAATGAACAACAACTGCAAAAATGAGACAGTCAATAAGCAAATAAATCACAAACAAGTAGTGCAGAAGGAGAACAAAGAAGAGTAAATTAACTGCATTAGATAAGGTCAGGCAAGAATTTCAGCAGGTGGCAACATCTGAATGGGGTTTTTGTGGATGAACTGCAGTTCAACAGGGAGACCAATCCAAGAAATGTATTTTGGGCCAAAGGGAAAGCAATGCTATTAAGATTTTACTGCCCCGCCCTTCCCCAACACATAAATGACCTATATTGGTGAACCCAGACATGAAAAAGTTCTTTCTACCCTTAATTACCCAGCTAGGTAACAGTCTAAAAGTTTCCAGATAAGCTCAAGACAGCTTGCTTAATGCTAATATTCAGACAACATTCAGAAAAGTAGTGCTCATGAGAGAGGGGTTGGAGCTCAGGCTAAAGGCAGCTTGAGAGCAGACCTCAAGTCTCATTCATTTCTTCCAGTACTTCAGGTAAGCACAGTGCCTGGAGCAACCTGGCTTCCCAGTAGAGTCTGCCAGACTGACTAATTTCTAGGGTGGGCAATGGGTTCTGGAGCCTTCTGGAAGAGGAAGGGATCAATCTTATGCAGTATGAGACTGCCACAAGAGGGCACTTATGGCATTCATTGTTTGCTATCTCCCACAAACATTTCTGATGTTTTAGAATTAATTGAACTCAGCCTGTTTCATAATTGCAAACTGGTTGTCATACACTAATATTTCTGAAAATTGTGATATTCTTCACCACCCTCCCTTCTAGGACATTAGCAAGTTACTTTGAAATTTGTGGGATGGGGAGAGGTTATAATCTTGTGGTGGGAAGGGGTACACATGCCTCTCCCAGGCCCCCCAGTATAAGGCAACTATCATCTAGGACCCATGCCTTTCATTAACACTGAGTGTATGGTAACTTTCAGAGGAGATACGACCCCAACCTTCCCACATCTTAGGGTCTAATTTTCAAAACCAGTACTTATACGGCGTTTACCATGTATCAGGCACTGTTCTAAATGCTTGATATGAATTTACTCACTTTAACCTTAAAAAATCCCACGAGGTAATAGCTGCTAGTGATATTTCTGTTGTGCATACAGATGAACTCAGGCATGGAGAGACTCAGGAACTGGGCCTGCACAATTAGTTGTAGAGCTAGGATTCTAAGCTAAATAGTCAGGCCTCAGAGGCTTTGTAACCTCTGTTGTCTTTCTACTTCTTTAGTATTAGAGTAAGTAATGTTAGCTGCTGTGACAATCCTCAACTTATTGTGCCTTTACACAATAGTTTATTTCCCACTAGATCACTGGGGGGATACAGTTCTGTGCTTTGCAATCATTAGGAACTCAGGCTCTTACCTTCTGGTAACTTCTGGCAACTCCACTATCCCCAGCAAGTCCTCTGCTGGAGTCTTGGCTTCTGGTGCCTGGATGTGGATGAGAGAACATATAAAATCATGTAGGAGGTTTTAAGGACCACGCCTAGAAACAGCATATATGATTTTTACCCATATTCCACTGGCCAGATTCAATCACATGGTCCCACCTTCCTGAAAAGGAGGATGGAAGTAAAATGCCTTCCAATGTGCCCAAAGGAATATGAAAAAGTGATGATTTGATAGCTTTGCCTCTACCATATGACCCCTTTGCCATTTTCCAGGGGCTATAACCTGGAAACAGATATTAGATATTACAGATATTAATATACTTAGAACAGATATTAATATACTTTGTCTTGTCCTTGTAAGGCAGAGGATAGAGAGGAAAGCTTGCTTTGGCTGTTGAGCTCCAAAGCCAACACTTGACAGGCATCTCTCTTCCATTTCAGGGTTCCTGGTGGCCTGGCCCATGCTTCTCCTGCCTGTCCTTCTGGCTGGGCTGTTCTGAGACCTCAGCTGGGCATGTGGCCTTAAAGCTCGTGTTCTTCCCTCTGGCGATGGCTTCCGGTTACCTTTTGGCTACGCTGGTTCTCTCTCTGAATCACATAGACAGTCTTGGTGTTCACACACTCCAGGACAGGCTAGATTTTGGGAGACAGAAGAGTTTTTCCTTGTTCAACACTCTCTGTGCCTTTATATTCCTCTTTTTCTCACAGTGGGGGCTCTGTTGGCCTGGCCTGGCCTGACTTCCTCATTTATTAGCAGGATCTCAAGGCCAGACTTGCTACATGCCTCTGTGGCTCCAGCCTTTACTAGAAATGTAGCATGTCTATAACTCCAGGGAAGATGGGCTGTGTCACTGGGGGGAAGAGGAGGGGGATGGGTTTGTAAAGAAGGCACTTCCCCACAGTTCCTTCCCAAGTACCCCTTGTTCTTACTGCTGATGAATTGAACAGACTGATCCTTGCTTTCACCCGTGTCCTCTGATATATTTCCATCATGATCTCAACAGTCGCCATGGGAATAATTGTAAAGAGTCCACTTTTGGAGACTCTACTCCAGAGAAGACTGGGTCCCATTGCTCCTCTGTCCCCCACCATGCCGTAGACATGCTTTGACGTGCCTAGGGCTAAGCAAAAACCTACCCTGGGACCCAAATGCTGGAGGGATTTCTTGGTTTGGATGCAGAGATGCTGTCACTCCAGAGTACAACTCTAGCTCTGAATAGTGGTGTGCTTATGAAGTCCCAGCAGTCCCCACGGTGTCGACCCTGCCATGGGGATATAGCAGCAGTACCTGGGGGATGAGTGAAGTCCCTTTCTTGAGACCTCTAATGGGCTCTCACAAAACACTCCACAAAGATACCACAAACAGAGAAGGCTTCCCTTTCCTGCAGCTACACACAGGGCCCCTCCAAGTTGGCCTCAGGGAAAAATGATCAGATCAGGGCCAGGCCACGGGCAGGGTGGGGTGGAGTGGAGCCTGTTTATCTGCCAGGAGAAGACTTTCTAAAGTGCTCTCAAGTTCAGAGGTAGTGTGTTTGCAAGAAATAGAAACCCAATACAATCAAATCAGGCAAAAGGAGAATCAATTATAAGGATACAAGAGCAAAAAGTCCAAGAACAGAAGATATAACCTGGCTATATGAGAAAAACCACCAGAAACCAAAGTTTGTCTTTCCATCTGCCATTCTTCCTGAAACCACACAGCCTTTACATCTTTGGGTGTCTCCTTTATTCCCCCCCTGTCCTGAAACTAGCTTTTCCTGTTCATTTACCATGTCTGAATTAAATATGGACATTGCAGCTTCACCTCACTTACTAATTCAGGGACCACAGAGACCAACTAGCACTTGGTACCCTACATCCAAATTGTACCAGGGGTAATGTGATTTCCCTGTTTCAGTCAGAGTGCTTCCCTTGGTCCAAACATCTGAGGCCAGGTGAGTGGTCTTATCTAATGCAAACATAGCCAAGGGGGCTGACAAGAAGGGGCAGGTCTCAAACACAGGGCAGTGTTTCCTGGATTGACATCTCAAAAGGATGTTACTACTATAATAGTGGCTTCTTTAAAGGGGAATTTCTTGGGAGGAATTGCTTCTGTTTCCCAGTAATTCAGAGAATTCATAGGTACTACATTTCAAGGGACGAGGTGCACTGAGAATGCACCTGAAAGAGAGGTCAGGAGGTCCTAACCTTTTCCTTTCTCTGAGGCTCATCTTCTTCCTTCTGTAGAATAAAAGGGCTGGGCTAGAACAAGATTCTCTAACATTTAGAGTGGAACTCTTTCTTTAAATACAAATCTACATGAGCTTCCAATAGGCAGACATTAAATGCTAATAGACTCTTGTTGATGTTAGGTAAGGGGCTTAACTCTCCTGTCTGTGATTCCCTCTTCCTCTTTGATTCTGGGCCATCAAAGAAACTCCATCATAACCCACAGGGTTACCAAAGACAAAGTTCTGTAACTTCCTGGGACACATCACCTCTAATAACTCTTCCAGTGTAAAGTACGTGGGATTCTACTTAACAAAAGTCAACCCTGGCTATTTGTCTATTTGTCTATGAATCTAGCTGGCTGGCTAGCTAGCTATCACAAACTCTCCTACTCTACTTGCCCCCCATATATCTACCTATATAACTGTCATCTATCTAGCTAGTAACAGCTTTTTGTTTTCCGCAAATGGGTATACTAAATGAATAACAATCTCTGAATGTCCAGCCTACTTTATTCATCTGATCAACACTAATCTGCTGAGCAACTGCTATGTCCCAGATCCAAGGGCCTAGGTAAAATAATGAATGAAACACAGTCCCTGACCTTAGAGGTTCACAATTTGGTGGAACACAAACACACAAAGAGGCACTCACAGGCAGGTCATACTCAAGCATGCATACCCGCTGACCCTCAGGTACAGGGCTTATATACCCATACCAACATACACATTCTAATAGATACACATATCAACCTCAGGTGCCCAAAGACACATTTCCACACATAGATCCTCACCTGGGCCCTCAAGCCCAGTCACTTACATATTTATTGTCATGAATAACTTAGTAACAGTCAATATTTTTAGCACATCCTATGCACCAGGCATTATTCTAAGTGCATTATGGACATTTCATCATTCCACCCTCACATTAGATATTGAAGGTAGGTACTATTATCCCTAGTTTAGAGATGAGTTAGGCAAGACTTAAAGAAGGCAATTATTCACTCAAGGACCTATAGCTTTTCAATGCTGAATTCAGGGCTTAGGCCTAGATAGCCAAAATTTGGAGGATATACTTTTAACAGACACTGTATTCTGCCTCCATTTATACACAAAGCCCCCCTACACACACAGAGGCACTCATTTTCATACATGTACCACCATACATACATGCACCCACTTGTATACAGGCACATGGGAACACATACATGTGTAGTGACATGTGTGGACATATAATTTGTTAACAGAGGCTCTCACACATACACAGGCTTTGACATTCACAGATGCACAGGTGCTAACATGCACACTAACCTATGCATGTCCATTTAGATGCTGACACATACACTTTAGTATAGAATAAAACACAGGGACACTCATATCCTATGCTACACACACACACAAACACACACACACACACACACACACACACTCACTCACAGATACATAAACATATACGTATGTTCCTATAAAATACAGGACTTGAATCCCACTCCCCAAGGCCAAGACTCCACCCATGTCTCCTCTCCCATTTAGCTTTCCTCTCCTCTATCCTCTAGTCCTACCCAGCTGAGCACCAGGACAAGAAGTCCAAACCAGGGGGCACAGTGAAAATAGGCTCTCGATCCAGCATCTGGAAGATCTGGACTAGAAGGATGACAGAAACAGTGAGAAAGGACCTGACTCACATTCAGGGAAGGTGGCATCTCTGTCCTAGGGGAGCACCTAGAAGCAGCAGGTGGAGGATTCAAAGAGGTAAGGGCAGCCCTGCTCTCCAGAAGCTTCAGGTCTGCTTGGGAAACCAGGGCATACAAATTCGAGGCAGCCAAAGCTCAGTAGTGTGAGACCAAGATAGACACTGCTGCAAGATGTGGAGAAGGGACAAGAACTCCACTCGGCCTGAGAGAAGAGGGAAGGATCTGTCCACAGAGTTCCCTGAGAGAGGAATTAAGTTTCGTTCCATAAAATGCTTTCTATTGTGATTTGTGTTCACAAGGAAAGGACGGGTCTGGTTGTACATATTTTATTGCAATGCTGAAACCTAGCTCCAAATTCATTGAGAAGAGCTACAGTTTTAAAGGGCAGAACCCTTAGGCTCTGGGTCCCAAAATACCCATGCAAGCACTCCCACTCCTCACACTTCACCATGGGAGTAGCTGGTTGCTAGAGAAATAAAGGAGATAAAGGATGTGAAGTCACTTTGCAACACATGAAGCATCACACAGATGACAACATCAGCACTATCATGATTATCGTCATCATCTGCTATTTTTCCCATTGTAATGTATCAAGCTGCTTCTTACCTCTCTTCATTTGTCCTCTTACTGCCTAGATGTGACCAAAAGGAGACCATTTCTTAGAATCTTTGTGTTTGCCAGAAACAGGACTCCTCGGTGCAAGTGGAAGGAACCCATCTCCTTCCTTGGCACTTAGAAAAATACTTTATGAACACTTAATATGTATAAACCAGTGCACCAAACATTTTACATTTTTTTTATCCAACTTAATCCTCACAATAATCCTTTGAGAAAGGTGATGTTGTTCCCACTTCACAAAAGAAAAAACTGAGGCATAGGGGTTTAAGACACTCCTCAATATCATATCAATAGCAAATGCCTGTCATCTATTCAGTGCATATAGGTCAGTCAGCACTTCAAATTTCACATTTTATAGATAAAGAAGGTGTGATTAAGGAACACTAGATAACTCGCTCAGACTGCACAGTGAGGTGACAGACTCCAAGACTGGAACTCAGATTTGCTTAAATTTAAAATATATGCTCTTCTTTATGCCACACAGCCTCCCTGCATGACCAGTCATGTTCTACAATGATGACTGAAAACCTACCTCAGAATCATAGCAAGATCTATGCATGTGTATTTACATGTGTGTGTGCATGTATGTGTGCATGTGTGTAAGTCTGCGTGTGTGGTGGCAGCCACTAATTAACTGTGGCAAGGCTAAATGATATAAAAACCACTTTTCCTGAGACATCCTCAAGCTCCTTCCCACGCAACAGGAACTCATAAGAGTCACAGAAACTAGGAGACCCAGAGGAGATT
This sequence comes from Acinonyx jubatus, assembly GCF_027475565.1. Classification (NCBI taxonomy): domain Eukaryota; kingdom Metazoa; phylum Chordata; class Mammalia; order Carnivora; family Felidae; genus Acinonyx; species Acinonyx jubatus. Next base: position 11,497,461 of record NC_069398.1, on the reverse strand, counting down.
TACAGATGATCTAATCCTACCCCCTTTAATGTCCACAAGAAAACTGGTACCCAGAGTGCACTGAACCAGGAAGTAAGAAATTCCTGTTTCAGTCTGACTTCTGCTGATGTGAGAGTTTAAGAATGCCACTTAACTTCTCTTGGGCCATCTGTAAATTAAGATAGTAACATTCCCTCCACTACACTTAATGGTCTATGGCCCTGTCATTGACAGGTTGTGGCTGTCAAACCTTCTGGCCTCAGCACGGCCCTCTTTTATCCAGCCTGAGACTGTCTCGAGGCAGATTCCCATTGATAAACTCAGCCTCAACACCCTCGGATTGCTCAGAACCCAGGAGAGTGCCTCTCTGGTTCTGAACTGCCAAGCAGGAGGCAGCTCAGAACTCAAGAGATGACTGGGGAGCAAACTCTCCCTCCCTTGTTCCTCAAGCACTTTTCTGAAAAGCTTGGTGTGCCAGTTCCTTTGTCAGTCTTTTTTTCGCTCTCCAGGAACTCAGTGGAACTGGTAACCTTGTCAAGTGTTCCCCTCTGGTTGCAATTTCTCAGGTGGAAAAGTAGCACTTAGGGCCTTGTCCTCAAAATATTTGTGGCTGTGTTGCTCCTGCTGATGGTAACAGCAATGTGACTGTGATAAAAAAAAAAAAAAAAGGTAATGTCACTTTGTAGCCACAATAGTGCTTTTACTATATTTTATTGGAGCATAATACACATATCATGCATTCATGTATATGACTTGATGAATTTTAACGAAAGGAACACCCCCCTACAACCAGTACCCAGTTAAAGAAATAGAACAGTACCCACTTCCTAAAAAGCCTCCTTCGTGCTGTCCAGTTACAATACCTTTCAAAGGCAACCACTATCCCAGCTACTAGCACCAAGGAACTTTGTTTTATTTATATATAAATATATATGTATATATATACATTTATATTTATATTTATAAAAGAGGAATCACATATTAACTTTTTAGCTTGACTTCATTTTTTTAAACTTTTTTAAATGCTTATTTATTTTTGAGAGAGAGAGAGAGAGAGAGAGAGAGACAGAGAGAGAGAGAATCTGAAGCAGGTTCTGTGCTGACAGCAGAGAGCATGAGGCCGGGCTCAAAGTCACAAACCATGAGATCAGGATGTAAGCCAAAGTCTAATGCTTAATCTACTGAGCAACCCAGGCACCCCTCTTTTTGTTTTGAGAGAGAGAGAGTGTGTGTGTGTGTGAGCAGGGTGGTAGGGAGAGGGAGGGAGGGAGGGAGAGAAAGAGGGAGGGAGAGAGAGAGGGAGGGAGGGAGGGAGGGAGGGAGGGAGGGAGGGAGAGAGAGAGAGAGAGAGAGAGAGAGAGAGAGAGAGAATATCAAGCAGGCTCCATGCTCAATTCAGAGCCCAACATGAGCCTGACTGCTTATGTCTGTTATCTCTGTGAACTTCACCCATGTTGTGTTTAATTACAGTTTGATGATTCTGACTGCTGACATTATTCTGTTAGAAGAATATGACCTAATTTATTGATTCTTTCTATTGCTGGTGGACATATGGCTTGTTTCAGCTATTGTGAGGCATCCTGCTTTCTTGTACATGCCTGTCAGTGAGCACAGGTACCTATTTCTGGTGATGTGTGTATACTCAGTTTTAGTAGATACTGTCAAGAAATTTTCCAAGGTGGCTGTACTTTGACCAGACATGTTTTTAACATTACAAGATGCTTTAGCCTCCAGTATCTAGTCACTATTGACACAGCTTCTTTTGGCTCTTTGAATACTCCTTCAGGGCCTCTGCACAATGCTCTGTTTTGCTGTCATAATCTCTGCCCAACCAAAGGATGGGCAAGAGCTCATCCTTTGGGTATCAATGCAATGTTGCCTCTTTTCAAGCAGGCCCTGTTCCTGTTATACTCACCACTTTACATATAGTATCTAGTCCATGCCTGGTAAATGTTTAGCACTAAACAAATGTTAGCTAACGTTGCTGTTGTTGCAATAAATAGTCTTCAAGTTTTGCTTCCCAAAAATCTGTGATTGTGGAAAGTCAGATTTCCTGACTCTTATCCTGGTGTACTGACCTGTATGTGCCCCTAAAGCTTCTAAATCTTCCACAGGGTAGTAGTTAGCAGGCCAAGTTTCCCCAGGCTCTTAATAGTGAGCACCTATCTTCCTGAGGATGTACAGTCCCTGTTCTCTACTAAATGGCCAAAAGAGGGCACTGTGGGAACACGTCTGCAGAAAGAAAGAAGGAGGTGTTCAGGATTAGAAAGAACTAGAAGGGAACTTCATTTTGAAGACACAAACCTTCATTTTATAGATGCTTAGAAGACGTGACTTGCCCAAGGTCACACAGCTACTGGATGGTGAGCAGAGATGACTCTTAGCCCCTTGGCATTCTCCACTCTGCAGGGGAGTCACCAAGCACTGAATGAGACAACTGCCCATGGGAGCTGTAGCCTTGAGCCTGCCAAGGACCATTTGCCAAGCCTCTCATTTCCCCAAACTGTCTTCTTTCCTCCTATTCCATGAGAGAAAAGATCTAGATTTTGGAGGTGAGACAAAGCATGCTGCCCCTCTGATTCCACAATGATCTCTGAGGAAATATTTTACTTTTCTTAATAATAGCTACCAATTATTGGGCAGTTCCTAGATTCCAAATACGCTGAGTACATTGCATAAATTACCAGATTTAATCCTCAAACCAGGATGGTGTGAAGGTTCGATGTTTCTGTCTCTTCTGAGAGTCCTTTCCTGATCACTCTCCATTGAGAGAGACTTTTCTCCACCTGTTTCTACTTCATTGTATCACCCAGTTTGTTTCCTTCGCAGCTTTTACAATTATGTTTGTAACAATTCTGCCTATTTAATTGTCTACTTACTTACTGTCTGCTTCAACTCCTCTACTCCTCCCAGCAGACTCTGTGAAAGACTCTGTGAAAGAAGGATTCTGGAGCCAGACAGGTCCGGGTTCAAGTCCCAGCTGGTTCATTTACTTGCATTAGTCACTTAAACTCTGTGAGGTTGTTTCTCCCTTTGTGAAATAGGGATTCGTGCATGTATTTTACAAGTACATAGAGGACTGTACCAGTCATCTGTTGATTAGATTTCCTCTCCAACTTTGCCAACATGTGGTCATCCACCCTATATTTGATTACCCTCAGTGATGAGGAACTCACTACTAAGCAGCCCAGAGAAGGCAACATGTTGGAGCATTCCAAGCTTGGTCAGTCATGAGTTACACATCTTTAGGAAAACCCAAACTTCTCTGAGCCTCAATTACTTATTCTGTAAAGTAGGGATGGTGATGATAATACTTATCCCACAGTGATCCTAAGTAAGTTATTTTACCAGCAAAAAATGGGTTTATTTGGGAATAGCAGAAAATTGTAATTTAGGACATGCAAGTTACACAAAACCACAGACAAGACTAATAAACAAAGGAAAGGAAACTTTATTTTATGGAGAAGAAGGAGGAGGCTGGGAGGGATTGTTTTGAAGGGAAGTCCCTTGGAGAAAAGCAGGACAGGAGTTCAGGGTGATGATGGTTTCTCATTGGCTGAGTCATAGGGGTGGTCAATTTCTGGTAGGAGATGGACTTCTTTTCCTGTGGGGGTTTGCAATTAATGATTCTTTCCTATTGAGAATTGTTCTATTGGAGTCTATAATTGACAATTCTTCCTATAATTGACATTGAGTGATACGGCTCCCTCTTCTAGCCTCTGACTCTACTTAAATGAGGTTTCCCTGTATTAGTTTTCACACTTTGAAGATGAGATGAAATTGTATATGACTTAAGAGGCTTGCATATGGGAGGTACTTTCCTCACCTTGTTCCTCAGAAAGGGAAAATGACTCTAAAAAGCACATTTTTTTCACATTTAAGGATACCTAAAGTACTAACGTGTTATATAATTAAATGGCATGTCATAGTTTAGAGGCAGCTTGGTGATATATAAAAAATGGTGTGTTTTATAACCAAAGCCATCTTAGAATCAGTGAGATGTGATAGTAGATGCCAGGGACAATATTCAAATTCAGGTTTGCCTAATTCCCAAAGGCCATTTTATACAACTCATTTCTGGGAAGAAGAGTCAGGTCATGGGGGAAGCCACTGAGAAGCAAACAGACAGTGGAAGACAGGGAGTATGTTCAAACTAAGACTTGTCTAAACACAGCTGCCTTCACTGCTCAGCTGGTAACTGAATTTGGAAAAGTTTCACCATACAGGTCTGTCTGCAGAAGACTCTCCTAACCACTGATGAATGGACTCCTCCACAACCCCAGCCCCAGCCAAGCCAAGCAAAACCTTAAAAACAGGTAGGGGTCATATTAATATGCTGTGCTTATGTGCCTGGGGCAAGGAGGAGAATCTCTAACTGAATTAAACAAAGATGTTCATCACCTGCTACTGTCAACAGATAAGTCTGGAGGTGGTACATGTGGCTGTTTCAAAGGACACAACATTAACTGAGTTTCTACGGAGTTCAAGGCATTGGGCTAGGAATTCTGAGAAAGGCAAACAAGTTTAGCTCCTCACCTCAACTCTATGAGGAAGGTATTAATATTAATCAAGCTCATGTACAGACAAGGAAAATATAGACAAGTTTAATAAATGCATCCAAGATCACATAGCTGGAACATGTCATAGAGCAGGGATTGGAACCCAGGGTTACTTAGAGGCTGGAACTTCAAAGAAATTGGTTGAAATTATTAATTATAAACCTTAAATGGGCTATCATCCCTCCTCTTGGCTCACAGTGATCCCCAAATTCTGACAATATTCTCTCTGCAACATATACCTTGCATTAAAAAAAAAAAAAAAAAACTTGGCAAAGGGATGTGAAGTCCAATATATAAGCATTCATCCACTTCACACTTTTCCAAGAATGGGCCTCTTTATTGGGTAGACTTTGTAGCAGAATGTACCAGCTGGACCTGCTTGGTCCAAGTTCTTAACAACTTAGTGTCCCAGTTACCAAATCTAAAGGAGGATGACAACCCTTCATCTGTCAGAAGACCTTGATAGGATGCTCTGAGGTCCAGGACCAATGGTCAAAGGAGAACACACTGGCGATGCCTCAGCTATGGAGCCATGACTTTGAGCACATGGTTTTCCAGACCCAAATGGAATAAAAGAAGAGGAAATTGGAAGATTTGAGCCGAGGAGGTCAGGTTCCATTAAGCACACTCAACCATTGCTGTATGCCTTTCTGATCCCCATGGCTTCTATTCCCTCAAGTTTGTCTGCTCCACTAACTATGGCCCAGTTGAACTTGGGCTTCAACTACTTTATTCCAGGATTTCTCAAGCTCATCATTATTTATGACTTTAAAGTTAAACCAACTGGGCTCAGAGAAGTTAAATTACCTGCACACAGCTGAGTGGTTTGAAATAAGTCTGACTCCCAAACCTAAGCTTGTTGCACTACAGTATACTTTCTACCTACTGGAACATGGGGCAGGCAGAAGGACAGTCTTGGGAATAAGTAACAAGGTACTAGGAATAGGAAGTAAGGTCATTAGAGCAACCATTCCAAGGAGCTTTGGTTTAATGGAAGAAAGGTACAGGTTTCTGGCTGACCCAATACAACACCTGACATCAGCACATTCCATGGTTACCCCTGGGGGATGCAATTCCCAGGTCCCAGTCCCCTGGAAGCCTGGAGCACATGGTCTCACCCTGAAAGTCTGTCTACAGAGCTGAACAAAAGAAGTAAGGGCAGATTTTATTAACAAATACACATACAGTGTCTATCATGTTGTAGGCACTGATCTAAGCACTGTAGCAATATTGTCTTTGAACCCTCACAAGGAAGGTACAGTTCTTTTCTCCTGCAAGATGGGAAACTGAGTCACAAAGACATTAAATAACTTGCCAGGTTACACAGCTAGCAGGAAGTAGAGATAGAATTTGGATTCAGGCAGTTGGGTTGCAAAGCCTGCATCCTTGACCATGATACTGTACTACCTATCTGAACCCATCTGGTTTTGACCCCGTGGTTTCTCTGTTCCCAGAACCCTGGCATCCTAGTTTGAAGGGTTTGTTTGATGCCTAAAGCAGAGATAGCCAGCCTTGCTCTCACTGACAGCCACTGGAGTCCAGCCAATAAATTACCAATGGGCCATCAAAAAGGAGGCTTCAAACTCATGCAGAAAGACCCTGTAGGATAAATTCATGGGAAAGCTCAATCTGTTCTGGATGTGTCTACTTCCTAGCTTCCCCTGGGATTTTTGTCTATTCTCAAGTCAAATTCCAAGGCTGTCAACTTCCCCTTGTCTTGCTGTTTCCCTCAAATGTGTTTATTTTACTATGGCCCAGAAAAGTCCTCACCCTTGGCAACGGGGGCTGTGAATCACATTGTGGCTTTTCACCTCCCATTGGCACTAGGCAAACAGATCACCACTGGTAAGAGTCTCTTTCCACACCTCTTGGAACTCACTGCTATTATGGCCTGTGCTGAGCTGTAAGATTTGTTTATGTGTCTCTCTCTATCCTTTTAACTTGTGAACTCCTGGAGGGAATAAGCCATCTTATTCACCCAACACATCTAGTGTAGAACCTGGCACTTAGAGAGACACTTTATAAATGTTTCTTGAACAGGTAGGTGAGTGGATGGATGGATGGATGGATGGATGGATGGATAGGTGCATGGATGGATGGATGGATGGGATGGATAAGTAGATGAATGGATGGACGGATGGGTGGATGGATGGATGGACAGACAGGCAGACAGACAGACGGACAGACAGATGGATGGATGGATGGATGGATGGATGGATGGATGGGTGGTTGGGTGAATGTACCAGATAACTCTTAGTGAGATCACTTTTCTTCCCCATCCAAGCCCTGTTCAACTCCTGTTGACAGATGCAATAGACTCCTAAAGGGCTCTTCACCTCCACTCTGCCCCCCTCCAAATCTTTTATTCATAAAGCATCCAGAGGTTCTATAAAGATGCAGATTTGATTATGTCAGCCTTGCTCCATCTCTGCCTAAAATACATTAATGACATCCCCCTGTCCTTAGAATAAAATCCAAAATCCTTCCCAGAGCCTATGTGGTACTACAAGCTGTGATATCTACTGACCACTCCACTCTCATTCCATGTCAGCCTCCTACTCACTGATAACAGTTGGATACCCTGGCCATCTTTCATTTCCTAGAATGAGCCCAGCTCTTTCCTGCCTCAGGGCCTGTGTCTGAATTTGCTGTTCTCTGTGTCTGGAATGCACTTCCTCTGACTTTTTGCATAACTGATTCCTTCTCCCTCTGGTCTCAGCTTCAAAATAAATTCTTGGGGAGATTTTCTCTGCCTCCTCCATCTAAACTATACCCCACATCTTCTTTATAGCATGCATGTAGTAATCCACTTTCATTATAGCACTTTATTGAACATTTGAACACAACATATTGGACACAAAGCATTATTAGTTAATGTCTGTCTTCTAGACAAACTGTAAGCTCTAAGAGGGCAAGAAGAGCATCTGTCTTATTCCCAGCTGAATCCTTAGTACTCAGCAGACAGCAGGTACTCAAAATACTTGTAATACATGTTTAGATGAATGGAGGGACAGGCACAAGATAGATTCTGACATTTCCTAAGAATGAGGACACCTGGAGTACTGCATGAGGGGAATGACCAGGCCTCTTTCTCTTTCTCTGAACATTACTGATAAATAAGTTTAGGTACAGAGTCATGATATCTGACTACCTTGGAATCTCTTTGATCAGTAAATCCAACTTCATCTTATATTTGCAGAGATGGAGCCCAAGAGTGGAAGTCATTTGCCCAAGATAACCATCAGAGGGGCTGCTAGTTACCTGCACAATAGACATTTTCTTCTTCTTCACTAAGAACAGAACCCAGATTTTCTTGATAATGATGATTAGCGCAACTTCTATCATTTTTTTAAGTTTGTTTGTTTGTTTGTTTATCTGCTGAGTACTAAGGATTCAGCTGGGAATAAGACAGATGCTCTTCTTGCCCTCTTGGAGCTTACAGTTTGTCTAGAAGACAGACATTAACTTATAATGCTTTGTGTCCAATATTTATTTATTTACTTACTTATTTGAGAGAGATAGAGTGAGCAGGGGAGGGGCAGAGAGAGAGAGAGAGAGAGAGAGAGAGAGAGAGAGAGAGAGAGAGAAAGAGAAAGAATATCGCAAACAGGCCCTGTGCTGTCAATGAGGAGCCCAGTGCAGGGCTCGAACTCAGGAACCATGAGATCATGACCTGGGCTGAAATCAAGAGTCAGATGTTTGACCCACTGAGCCACCCACACAGCCCAGAATCTGCATTTTAATAAGATCCATTCTGTGGTGGTTCATATAGATGTTCAGACTTGAATGTCCATCTTAGTGAAGACTGGGGCTAGGGACAGGACAAGGCAGCCTATGTCCTGATCCCTAAAGCACATTCAGGACCTATTTGTAAGAAAATGGCATCCATGCCTGGTGCCACAGGAGATGGGGACACAAAGCTGACAACCAGCGTAGCTGCCCAAATGGAACTGATTAGCCCCCACCCACCATCCTTTCCATCTTGCTGTCTCCGATTTCCCCTTTTACACCCTTCTCTCCATCCACAGCATAGTGGTTAAGAGACTACTGGCGTCAGATCTGCCTTGATTCAACTTTTACAACTTTTTTGAAAATTTATTTACTCTCTCCTGAGCCTTGTACCAACTTCATAGCATTGTCATGGAAATTAAATGAGTTAATACTTCTAAAACACAGAGACCAGAGCTTTGCAATCCTGGATTCATATTTGCATCGCCAAAGGAGCTGATGGTTGAGCCACCCCAGACCAATTAAATAAGAATCTCTAGGGATAGGGCTCAGCATTCATATTAAAATAGATCAAACACAAACCTCTGCAGGTTTTTTTTTTTTTTAATGTGCAGCCAGGAGGGAGAACCACTGACCTAAAGTGATGCCCGGCACAGAGTAAATACTCCATAAACGCTGCTATTGCTAGTCACACTGTGTGTCCTTCCTCACACACACACTAGACTGCCTCATGCCTTTGCTCCAGATGAATCTCATGCCTTAGATAACCTGCTCTTCCTGGACTGCCTGGCAAACAGGTTCCTCCAAGATTCTGCAAGAGTCTCCCATCCTCGTGTAGCCTTTCCTGATTCCTCCAAAGAGTACTGACCACTTCCTCCTCCTGCTTCTAGTGTAACTGAGCTGCTAATAAAAATACTGACTTTGTCCTCTTATGGAGGATTTAGTCTATCCTGGGCCTTGTGCTGGGTCATGTGTACATTTCCTTTTTTGCTCTAAGGCAGGTTCCATTCAAAGCCCCATTGTATAGATGAGGAGACAAGGATCCAGAAAGGTGCAATGACATGCCTAAGATCATTCAGCTGGTACCCTGGGCAGGTGATATTTGTACTCAAACTGAGTGGCTCCAGAGCCTGGGTTCAAACCCCTATACCACTTCACTGGCATTTGCACAACTGTCTCCTGCTATAGACTCTTAAGTCTTTCAAGGACAAAGACTGTGTGTAATTTATCATTGTACTTCTAACACCTGGGACATGTTAGGTGCATAACAAATGATGTAATTAATGGACTTCCAGGGTAGGGTGTGATAGATATCAACCACCTACTGTGTGCCAGGCAATCTGCTTGCCACATTCCTAATACTAGGTGCAAGAAAGCATAGAATTTGAACCAAGAGCCCTGGTTTCAGTCTCACTGGGATCAAAGACTGCCCACACAACTCCCAGGCTAGTAACCATTGGTGAGTTACATGATCTTTCTAAGCTGTAACTTTTCATTTGTAAGTAGGGACAGCAAATATGGTTATTTCAGAGGACTGAGTGACACATACAAGGCACCTAGCATAGCGCCTGGTACATAGCCAGGGCTCAGCAAATGTGAGCTGCTACTGGCATCTCATTGTACCCCACAAACACCTGTTGAGGTAGCTACTGTTATCAGACTGTTATTTTCTTTTTTAGCTGAGGAAACTGAATCTCTTGCCAGAAGATGCAAAGCTAGTAAGTGGCAGAGCAGGGACAAGAACCCAAGATGGTCTGACAGTAAGTCTGTGCTCCTTTCTCTCCAGATTCTCTCAGGCAGACAAAGTGGTTTAGTAATCATGCCTGCTCCCCTGGAGAAGGTTGCTGGCTGGGAGCAGTGGGGAGAGCAGCTTGCTGGAAGGAAGAGGCTGCCTCAAGCATCCAGGCTCAGAGGGAGACACCATCCTCTCTCACTCCCTGCATCTCTATGTGTGCCCAGGAGACAGGTGGCCCTAAGGACTGCAGGGGTGATAGCTAGTGGGCAGAGTGCAGGGAGAGGAGAGATGAGAATGACAAAAGGGGAGGAGGAAGGGTGGGGGAGTGTGAAGGTAGGGAGAGGGCTGGTGGTAGCCCAGGATGACTGTCCAGAGCAGATGGAAAGGTGACTAGGATAGCTGAGGGCAGGGAGCTAGGAGGCTGAGGAGAGGGAAAAGTGGCCTGTCTCCTCATGGTGGTGAGCTGATCTCCCCCTAAGTGGAAAAGCTGTTGCCATGACAACGCCCAGAGCCAGATCAATGCTTGGCATTGGATGGAGCTCTCAGTCACTGCCATCTCCCTCTCCCTCTCTCTCCCCTGAAGTGGGGAACACGTGAGGGAGTGTGGGTGGGGGAGGGTGGGAGATCATCTCTCGCTCCCCAGAGCCTCCTGGAGTCATGACAGGGATCCCCAGAGCCCCCAATCTAGTACAGGAGAGTGGGCTTAGTGGGGGACAGGAGGCGATACTCTGCCTACCTCCTAGCTCCTTTGAATATGGGGCAAGGAGGGAGGACAAGGTTCCCCGGAGAACTGGAGTAACCTCCTGGCCTTTATCACTGGGGCTCAAGGGTACAGAAATCAAGTGTCACCTTCTAACCTCAGTCATGCACAGAGACCTGCAGAGAGGATCACAAGGCATGAGTTCAAATTTCTTACTAGGCTTCCCCTTCAACATGTGGAAAATGCCGCCAGGGATAGATTTTCTCTGAGGTTCCTTTCAGCTCTAAAAGCAGTGACTTTTGGGGGCGCCTGGGTGGCTCAGTCGTTTGAGCGTCCGACTTCAGCTCAGGTCATGATCTCATGGTCTGTGAGTTCGAGCCCCGTGTTGGGCTCTGTGCTGACAGCTAAGAGCCTGGAGCCTGCTTCTGATTCTGTGTCTCCCTCTCTCTCCCCTCCCCCACTTATGCTCTGCTCTGTCTCTCAAAATATGAATAAACGTTAAAGAAAAAATAAAAGCAGTGACTTTTTTTTTTTCCTGTTAGTTTTATGAGGCAGAGTCACCTTTCTGGTGTGACTGGAGAACCCCCATGGAATGCCTTCCTGCCTCAATGTAAGTCTCCTCACTGGCCAGTTAAGAAGATCTGACAGGCCACTAGAGGGTCCACTTATTTTGAGCTTCTTATACAAAAGCAAATACCACAAGGCAGGATAATGTATTAGCATATTACCAGGAGACAGGCCAGAGGCTCTGGAGCTCTCAGACCTTGAGTGGAATGCTAAACCCACCAATGACTGACTCGTTGATGCGAGTCCAAGTTCAAGGGGATCCATCAAGGATGAGCAGTGTGTCACTGATTTCGGTTCAAGGAGGAAGAAAGGGAGGACAGAGAGAAGGGAAGGGAGAAGGAAGAAGAGAAAGAGAAGTAAAATAATGGTGAACAAGAAATTCTAGCTGCAAAACAATAAACTCCTTTCCCAAAGTCTAAAGGCCACAGGGTTTCACCAGAAGCCCCACCTGGATGGTGCAGAGAACCCCCACCCAGTCACCTCCACTTTCCCTCAAAGTCTGGCCTCAGGGTAGTGCATGAGTAATGGTGGAGGAAGCATTACAGAGCAAAGCAAGAAGTTGACAGACTGGGGCTTTCCAGGAAGCCAGGAGAGGGGAGGACGGCACCAGCCACACAGGTGGCCCTTGAAGCCAGGAGATTTCAAGAAACTCCAAGCCTCTAAAAGCCTGGCAGTGGCTCCCCAGCATCCAGACTGGAGCGGTTAGTGTCCAGGAGCTGGCCCTGAAGGATAGAGACAGAGGCTGGGGAAAAGGCTGGCACTGAGGCAAAGGCATCAAGTTCTGCTCACTAACAGCAGCTGGAGATGCCAGCCTCCTGCTGTCTGCTTTGGTTTGGGAAATGAATACATTTTTTCAAAAGAGTGAGTTGTGCTCTTACTTTGAAAGTGAGCAAATTTTCTGGCACATAGTAGTCATTTTGCCTGTTAGGAGCATGGTCTGTGCAGTCAGGTGATCCTGGATTCTGCTCCTGATCTGGTCCCTTGTTAGCAGCACAACCCCCAAGTATCAGTGTCTCCCTCTGAAAATGGGGATAGGGGATGTCTATCCTGGAGTGCAGCTGTAGGGATTAAATGAGATGATGTGTGAATGTTAGTTTAAAACAGCTGTCTTCTAACTCTGGACGTGCAAAGTGACAGAGGGGAATTTCTTCTAGAATCTCTGGGTCCAGGGTGGGTGGGGGGTGCTGGAATGGTCTCTGAGGGGCCGTAGGAGGACACATCACTGGAGCTGTGAGGAAGCCAGTGTGTGAGATGATGGAGACGGACATGGGGCCATGTAAGAGCAGAGCATTGCCTTTCTGTGGGGTGAGATTTTACAGAGAGCCCCATTTTACAGAGAGGCTAAGGCTTACAGAAGGGTTGATATTTACCCAAGTTCACCTGGTCACCAAGCCCCACCAAGTGATGGAACCAAAGTGCAAGTTCAGGTGTTTCTGCTTTCATAGCCTAGGCCCTTCCCATAATCTCCTCAGAGAGGGCAGCACATAAACGCAGGTGGTACTGGCACCCACTCAGGCAAGGGACTTCACCTCTCTGAGCCTCAGTTCCCTATCTGTAAAGTAAGGGTTAGATATGCTAATGTATATGAAAGAGTCTACAATTTCAGGTACACAATAGTGTATGGAGAAGATGCTGTTCTAAGAGTCAGGAGTCCTGGGCTGTAGTCTTGCCTCTGTATCATTGTGCTGTGTGACCTTGAACAAATCACAACCTCTCTGGGCTTTACAAAGAGCATTACAATTTCCAAGGGAACTTTAATGTTTATTTATTTTTGAGAGAGAGAGAGAGACAGAGCACGAGTAGGGGAGGGACAAAGAGAGAGGGAGATGCAGAATCTGAAGCAGGCTCCAGGCTCTGAGCTGTCAGCTCAGAGCCTGATACAGGGCTCGAACTCACAAACCGTGAGATCATGACCTGAGATGAAGTCAGCCACTTAACCGACTGAGCCACCCAGGAGCTCCCCCAAGGGAACTTTAACACAGGAGTGACTCAACCTCCCCTCTAGAGATTCTGATTCATTTGGTCTGGGAGGGAGCCTACATATCTGGGTTCTTCTAAGCCCCCAAGTTCTTTGGATAAGCAAACAGGGTCCAGATGACAACAATGGTCCTCAGATGTACTCCCTGAACCAGCAGCATGGGCATCACCTGGGAACTTGTTAGGAATGCAAAATCTCAGGCCTCCCAGGGACCTACTGAATCAGAAACATGGGTGATCTGCTTTTACAACCCCCCTCCCACCTCTCCTGGTAATTCTGATGTACATTCAAGTTTGAGGGTCTCTGGGCTATAGGAGGAATCAATCCTAAAAGCCTACACTTTTTAGGTCGTGCATCAGAGGAACAAGATGAAAGAACTGGGTAAGAGCAAGAGAAAGTGTGGGCAAAATTGGGAAAACAAAGAGGGATGGGAGAAGAGACCCAAAGAATCCAGAGGCAACCTTGACTTTGTCCCTGGGTGAGCTAGCATCACAGCTATGAAATGTGCTAAGAAATTTAAAAGGCTTCCAAAGACATGCTTCTCAAAACAAGGCATGCAGTGGGGGTGGCTGAAGCCACAGAACGAAGATGGCGTGTCTTCCCGGAAAGTCAATTTACCAGAACATGTTTTAGGGGAAAAAGTTAAATTATTTCATCAATGAGTAACTGAAAACATGACTGTTAGATTAAAGCAAACAGATCTATGGTGCCACAAAATACCACCTGCTTGTACACTTCTTAGATAAAAGGAAAGCCTCAAAGACATTTTATACTTGCATTGGGGAGTTTTAGACAACAGCCTTGGACCCCTTGGGGACCAGTTCTCTTTTCCTTGCCTTTTGGTGGAAAACACAATGATTAATGAATGAATTAATGGACTGATTGGTTAGATAAATGATTGGAGTCCCTACCTTGTGCCAAACATCCCACTGGACACCAGGGATGCACCAGTAACAAAAATGGGCAGAGTTTCTGCTCTAGAAAAGCTTACAGTATAACAAGGTGTGGTGAGCAGGCTCCAGCAGTAATGGGCCAGTCTGGAGTGAGGTCATGAAAGACTTCTACTGAGGAAGAGACAATGGAATTCAGACGGGGAGACCAGTGTGAGAAGCCTATTCCCAGGAGGTCTGGGGAAAGCATTCCATGTCTCTTGCTTCCCTTCCCTAGAACTCTTTTCTTTCTGTACCTTTAACCCTCAAATCATGCCCAACTCCCTCCAGGAAATGTTTCCTGACCCACTCCAGCAACTCTGACCATCCTCTGAATTTACATAATCTCATTCTTCCAGCACCTCTGGAATCACTACTCACTCACACTTTCTGTCATTTGGGTCCCATCTTCATGATGTTTTTCCATACCCAAATGATATCAACACCAGAGCTGACTTCATCTTTTATCCAATACCATTATAAAAAAACCATGAATAAATAATATCATAAATATGCCATAGGAAAAGGGGTAAAGGGATAAAGTATAAAGGTATAATTGTCTCTCTGTTATAGAGGGAGACTGGCAAATGTTACAAGCGTGTTCAAGGCAAATCAGCACTCACTGAGACATTCTCCTTGAGACCCCAGGAAGACCAGAGAAGATACAAGAAGGGAAATGCAAGTGCTTTGTGATCTGATAGTTGTGTAGTTCCTGAAATAACTTCATGTTCCACTAATGGTACACAGTGTTGCCTATTATTATTATTATTTTTTGCATGTTTCATGTTTTGTTTTCAGGAGGATGTTAGAGCTCTGTAACAAAACTATAAAATCCACAAGGATAAGGCTCCTTTACATTCCCCATAGCACCTATGGTAAGTGTTGGAATGTTTCTCTTTTTTTTTAAGTTTATTTATTTTGAGAGTGAGTAAGTGTGAGCAGGGGAGAGGCAGAGAGAGAGAGAGAAAGAGAGAGAGAGAGAGAGAGAGAGAGAGAGAGAGAGAGAATCCCAAGCAGGCTCTGCACTTTAATGCTGGCAGCGCATTAAGCATCCTTAATCTTTTCCTTGAACTGTGCTAAACCCTTTGCATGTGTGACCTTCTTCTTTCCCACGATATCTCTGGTACAGAGGTAATATTGTCATCTCAACTCTACAGAGAAAAAACAGGCTCAAGAGACAGAAGGAATTGACTTGATTGGGTTCATCCAGGAAGTAAGAGGCAGAGGGGGAGCTGGACCAGGTGTGGCACTGAAGCGCTCAGGGTCATTGCAGCCCATGACTCAGACCATTTGGACACAATTGGGGTAGCTCAGGCCTGCGTCACAGGTATTCTGATGAACAGTGCTTACTTTTGCAGAGGGGCCCAGCCCAAAAGATTCTTATGAAAATAAAGTGAGAACATAAATGTAAAAAGGGGTGGAAGAAAAGAAATGAAGCCAAGTATTACACACAACTGATTACTCAGTAAAACCCATTATGAAACTCTCCTCACCTGCTCAGTCCTTCTGTGACTCCCCACTGCCTCCCTATGGGACTCAGACACCCAACTTTCATGTTTTGCCATGATGATCTTCACCATATATATGACCTTCATGCACTGATATTAAGTAATTGAACTGTATTTTGCATGCGCTTGTATGGTTCAATGCAAAATTTAAAAATTATAAAAGGGAACATGGTAAAAACTCTCCCACCCTCTCCTTCCACCCAGGTCCGCTTCCCAGACACAACCACCACTGCTATGGTCTGAATGTTTGCGTCCCCCAACAAAATTCACAATTTGGAATCTTAACCTCCATCAAAATTCACAATTTGGAACCTTAACTTCAAATGGATGGTTAAAAGGCAGGGCCCTTTGGGAAGCAGTTAGGTCATGGGGGTGGAGTCTCCATGAATAGGATTGGTGCCCTGATAAAAGAGACCCCAGAGAGCTCCTTAACCCCTTCTGGATTGTGAGGACATGGTGAGAAGGCACAAGCTATGAACCAGGAAGAGAGCCTTCACCGGAGCGTAACCATGCTTGTACCTTGATCTTAGAATTCCCAGCCTCCAGAACTGTGAGAAATAAATTTCTGTGCTTTTAAGCCACCCTGTCTATGGTATGTTGCTACAGCTGACTGAGCAAACTAAGACAACCTGTATCTGTTTCTTGTGTGTCTACTAATATATAAGCAAACAGACACACACACACAGGCACACATATATACCCTTTTTAAACAAAAATGAAGCATATGGGGCATAATGGTCTTCCAACTGCTTTTATGACTTAACAATACACCTTAGAGCTTATTTTATATCATAATGTAAAAACTTCCTCATTTTTTAAGGCTGCTTTGTGTTTGTTTTCCCCATTCTTCAACCAGTCTCCAACTGATGAGCAATTAAGTGGTTCCTAATCTTTCGATATTGCAAACAATACAGCATGAATAATCTTCCAATTATTCTATTAATGACCTGGCGTTTTCCTTTCAATCAACTGTTTCTAAAAACTTTTCTCACATCTTAAGCACTATCTATGAAAGCATAGATTTGATGAGCTAATGATATATGTTTCTAATTCACACTAATATAGATAGATAAGAAATCCACAACCATTTAAATCAAAGTGCTTGCCTGTGTATCACCTATAACAATTCTGCTTAGCACATGTGCCATGCATCTACTATCCTGGGAAACACCTGCTGCCCAGAAGTTCCAAACTCTTTGGCCAGACACAGGATGCCCTTGAGGATCTGCCTTCTGCCTCAACTCTCCAAACTCATTTCCCCTGTGTCCTATGCTCAAACCTTGTGGAATCATAGGTCTTTTTTATTTTATTTTTAAAGTGTATTTATTTGGGGGAGGGGTGCGGAGAGAGAATCCCAAGCAGGACCCGTGCTGTCAGCATAGAGCCCAACAGGGCTTAAACTCATGAACCGTGAGATCATGACCTGAGCTGAAATCAAGAGTTGGGTGCTTAACCGACTGAGCCACCCAGGTGCCCCTGTGGAATCACAGGCTGTTTTAGTTGCATGCCAAACTAGATCATGCCCCAGTAACTTTGCACATGCTCCTCCCCTGCTTGGAACAGCATCTATGCCTTGTCCCCTGGAGAACTCCTGTTCTCTTCTCAAGTTGTAGTCCAAGTTCTCCCCCTCCAGGAAGCCCTCTCTGCCTTTTTCATCCAAACCTGCATCCACACACCTGGGGCATGCTTGCTTCTACTTTAACCTTCAGCACACAGAGTTAGTATGGCAGAGTGGTTAAGAAAGTAGGGTCTGGGGGCACCTGGGTGGTTCAGTTGGTTACACATCCAACTTTGGCTAAGGTCATGATCTCACAGTTTGTGAGTTCCAGCCCCATTTTGGGATGTCAGCCCAGAGCCTGCTTTGGATCCTCTGTCCCCTTCTCTCTCTGCCCCTCCCCTGCTCATTCTCTCCTCTCCCTCTCTCAAAAAATAAATAAATGTTAAAAAAGAAAAGAAAAAAAAAAAGAAATGGTCTGAACTGTGTTGCCTGGGTTCAAAGCCCAACTCCACCATATTAGAGGCTTGACCTTGGGCAGATTGCTTAATCTCCTGGGAGTTTCAATATTCCCATTTGTAAAATGGTGATAATCATAACATTGACCCCATAGTGAGGATTAGAAGATGTATTTAGCAGAGTAAATGCTCAGTAAATGTGCATTATGGCTATTACCCTTACAGCTGTTTCCCCCGCTACATTATTAGCTCTTTTTAGCCTCCAAGCTCTTCAGTTTCTAATCCTGTCAGGCCTACCTTCAAAATAGATCTCATTTCTGAGCATATCTCACCCGGGCCACACCGCCAGCTGAGCACAAGCCACCGTCCTCTTCCACCCAAGCATCAGCCTCCTAATGGCCTCTGTGTACTGTTCCCAGCAGCCCCTTTAAGATAGAAGTCAGATGCGGTCGTATCCTGCTCTGAACCATCCTGAAGTTTCTATTCTTATTTTTATTCTTAAAATAAAGGTTTCTTATTCTTAAAATAAAACCCAAAGTCCTTACTATGGCAAAAGAGGTCCACCCCATCTGGCCCCTGCCTCCCTCCCTCTTCATGATGCTCTCCCTTCTCCAGCCACACTCACCGCCTTGTTGTTCCTCCAGCACACAGAGTGAATCCCCACCTTAGAGGTCCACTCATTCCTCAGTCTGTTCTTCCCGCAGGTAGCCACAGGGCTCACTCCCTCACTCCATTGAGGCCCTGATCTCTATCCAGAATGACTGCATACCATTCCTCTGTGGTCCTTCTCTGTTCAAAAGACCCATGGCTTCTGGACATCCCAGTGGAATGGATGCTTCATAAAGACAAGGACTTCATTTTATTCCCCACTGTATCCCCAACCCCCCAACCAGTGCCTGGCACATAGTAGGTGCTCCATAAATACTTGCTGAGTGAATGGACAAATGAATGACTGCAGTGCCCAGAACAGGGCCAGCAACATTTCTGAGGATTAGCAAATGTTTGGAGAGGAATGGAGAGAGACAGGGAGAGAGAAGAAACAAGCAAGAAAGGAAGGAAGAAAGGAAGAAGAGATGGAAGCCCAGAGGATTTTGTTTTTTAGTTGTCATGTGTGTTTATTGAGATATAATTTACGTATCATGAAATGTACCCACTGCAAGTGTACAGGTCAGTACATTTCAGTAAATTTCCACACTGAGGAAACCATCACCACCACCCAGTTTTAGAACTGTCCCTCACTCTTCTGGCCCATTTGCTGTCAGTCCTGCTCAGAGCTCTAGTCCCAAACCACCACCAATCAGCTTCTGCACACTCTAATTTTGCCTTTTCTAGAAATTTCATATAAATGGAATCATACATTATGTAGTCTTTTCTGTCTGGCTTTTTCTGCAACGTTTCATAATTATTTTTAGGTTCACCCATGCCATGCATGCATAGTAGCTTGCTCCTTCTTATTCCTGAGTAGCATTCCATGGTAGAGATATGCCACATTTTGTTTATCCATTTTCCAGTTGATGGACATTTGTAGGGTTTCCTGTTTTAGGCTATTATGAAGAATGTTGCCATGACTTTCAGGCACATGTGTTTCCAAATGTCTAGGGTAGATACCTACGAATGGACTTGCTGGGCCATACAATAACAATATAAGTCCCGAAGATTTTGATGCCCTAAGACTTTTGGAATCTCCACTGAGGCTTGTAAGAAAATGCTCCAACTGTGGTAGAGAAAAATGCACGTAAAACTCAGTTTGCGCTGCAAGCCCAGCTCCAAGTCCTAAGTATGTGGCCAATTCATTATGCCTGTGTTTGAAGCCCATTTGCAGTTGTATTTGATGTATTGTCTGTGGGGAGACGGTGAAATTTGCCAGCCTTCAGACTAACAACTGAGCCTAATTTTTCACCCAGTGATTCTAAAGAAGTTTCTTCTTGGCAGAGGCTTGGGCGAGGAACAGTTGAAATTGATTGTGGCAAATGATGTGGGAAGAAGTGATACAGTGTTTACCACCTAAAGTGAAAGGTGAAGTGAACATCATCAGGCAGAAGAGTCTCCTGCACCTCCCCACCCATGCCCTCCCATGAAATTTTGGACCCTGCCAAAGCATCCTGGACCCCCTGTCATCATTGCCAACCACAGAGGCCTTGAAACTTGAGTCTCCACCACCCCAGATCTCAGATCCTGCCAGGTTCATCCTGAAAAATCCTCCATTCAGGTTTTATTACTTTTTAAATGTTTTATTCATTTCTGAGAGAGACAGAGAGAGAGAGAGACAGAGAGAGAGAGAGAGCAGGGGAGGGGCAGACAGAGAGGAAGACACAGAGTCCAAAGCAGGCTCCAGGCTCTGAGGGGTCAGCACAGAGCCCTATGCAGGGCTTGAAGTCATGAAAGGAGAGATCATGACCTGAGATGAAGTCGGACGCTTAACCCAGGCGCCCCCCTCCATTCAGTTTTTAAACCTCATTGTTATGATGATGAAAATCATCAGGAGCCCGAGCTTGCCTGGGCTGCGCTGGCATTTACAGAAAGCTTCCAGGCTTTCATCTCCTGCCTTGCCACACCCCCCTGCTTTGCTCTGCTTTGCTCTAGTTTCAAAGACTTCACCCAGTAAGGGAATTGACATTCAGGTGAATGCCTCAAGGACTGGACCCCTTTAGCCTCTGTCCCCATCCTACCCCATGAGAAAATGAAATGCTTACCACAGCTTTCCTTAGAGATCTTTTGTAGCATAAAATCAGAGTTGGTCCTAGGATATAATTTGGGCTTCAAAAGTCAGTCTCTGATGTTCCCAATTGAACAAGGTAAATGCCCATTTGACAAAGGTAAAATTAAAAAAAAAAAGGTAAAAAAAAAAAAAACAGACTGAATGCAGAAGCTCTCAGAGCTTTGGGTAAATAAATATTCTCTCTGATGGGCTCCAGCCTCCCTACAAAGTGAGAGGACACGGGAAAATGATCAGTCAGGTGGGCAAATTTTGTAGGAGTTCTTCTTGTTGCTATTGTTTGTTTGACGCAACAGAGGTTCTATCTGAGAAGGGACTACAGGCTTTCAGGTCCACTGTGTTGGGAGGCCAGCAGCCTCCAGGTGATCCACATGCAGGAGCTGACTGACATGGGTGGAAATGGGAGAAAGAAGCGAGGACACTGTTGGCCTCAAGGCCAGGGTCTGAACCCTGGCAAAAGATGCTGAAGGACTGTCCATGAGACTCAAAGGCCCTGAAAACACAGCTTTGAGGGCCAGGGGACAAAGTGGGGCACATACAGGGGGAGGCAGCATTTGACTCATTTCAGCACAGCATGGAGTGTGGCTTCTGCTCAGGAAAGAAGGTGAGAATGCAGCACCCCCAACCCCACTCTACCGAGTGAGGCATGCTGCAGTATTGGGCTGGATGACCTGGTTTCAAATCCTGACTCTGCTTCTTTCTTACTATCTTTGGACAAGTTGCTTCACCTGTCTGCACCTCAGTTTTGTCATCTATAAACCGTATATATTAATAATAACTACCTCCTAAGTTTGCTGTGAGGAATAAGCGAGTTAATACACAGAGAGGGCCTATAGACGGTATATAGAAATTGTTTGCTAAATGTGTTGGGAGTTATTGCTGTTGTTACGGATTTCCAGGTTTGAGGAGCACTGGGTGATACCACCCTGGCATATACATTAATGTCAAGATGATTCCAGCAGGAGCTACTGAAAAGAGGCCTGGAGCAAACAGAGCCTGAAAGAATCATTTGAAAGCTCACGTAAAACCCCCCTTGGGACTCCTAGCAAAACCTGGGTGAGACTTTGAGGGAATGTGGGGGACCCCAAGGCCTTTTCAGGAGGTATGACCACTGTTAGTAATGACTTCGTTACACTCAGCTTTGGGAGCCTGGGAATATCTGAGTTACCCAAGAAGAGGCTGGCAGAAACATAGAAGAAACAGCTACAGAATGGTTTAGCAGCTGAAACCACAGCCACCCACACTGCCCAGGTTCAAATCCCAGATCTGCTACTTCCTAACTCGGTGTTTTGAGTGAGTGAATGAAATTTCGCTGGGCCACAGTTTGACTCAACTGTACAATGAAAATAAAAATAGTAGTCCCTATTTCATAAGGAGTTTGTTGGGTTTTCAAGAGATCCTTACATGGTACAGTGCCCAATAAACATGAGTGATCCAAACTAGCAGATTAGGAGCAAGAGGGCCTCATGAGGGGGGAACAACATGTGCAAAGGCCCAGAAGTGGAGAGAGAGCACAGGTGCAGGAATCAGTGAGGAGGCAAGGATGTGCGTGCAGCTGCCAGAGGCTTGTCCTGGGCTCACAGGCCTCCTCTTCAAAAATGGAGTGATGATGAGCAAGAAAGAGATTTCTGGCACATTGTTAAATGACCTCGATTGTGTTTGTGTCTCGCCAGCTACATTTTAAACCCTTTGAGGGCTGAGACCTTGTTTTTCCATCTTTGTACCCATAGCACCTGCCACCATGCCCAGCCCAGAGTGACTGCTAAGTTGGTGTTTATGAGACGTTAAAAGCACTGGAAAAAGCTCCAGACCAGAATTCTGGTACAGCTTTGGCCTTTACTTATTCTCTCTAGGACCATGACCAAGTCATGCCATTGATGCTCAGCTTATGTTGGACCAACAGAGATTATGGAAGGGATTTTAGAGATGAAGAAACAGAAGTCTAGAGGACAGGAAGAACATAGTTAATGTGAAATATTAAGTTAATAATAGTGTAAGGATTGCAACCATTCCCTCTGCTAAGTCCAGTGCCCATTTCCACCTGATTTCTCACGGGGAAGATTAATAATGGTTTTGCTGTGTAGTTGAACTTCATATTGTTGGTAAGCTTGCATATTTATTTCCAATGAGCTGGTCAATTCATCTCGAGACTCTATTCTTCCAAACCCACTTGGGAGTTAATGATAAGCACTTATAACACTGATATGAAAAAAATAATAACCCCATATTACTAATGAAGAAACCCAGCCTCAAAAGAGCTGAATTTACTTGCCCAAATTCACACACCTGGTAGGGAAGTTGTGGCTTCTAAATTCAAACTCAGAGCTTCCTGAATCCAAAACCCCTGTGCTTCTCTCTAGGGAAAGTGGATTCTGGGTAGTAGTTAAGGCACTTTGCCTGGAGTGCAAGGCTTCTGTTGGAGGTCTGGGGTTCTGACCCCACAGAAAGGCCTCCAGCACAGAAGGCTGTGGCTCAACCATTCTGAAGGTTCAAGGCCACCTTGATGTGCTTGGCTACTTGGGAAAAACCAATGAAAATCTGAAACTCTTCTCTAATTCTCTCCCTCTCTCCTTCTCTGAAGGGTAGCGAACCTGTAAGAATAACCTCATCTCTCACCACACCCCTTGCTGATTCAGATAAGCAGGTCAAAGAGAAACGCAGCTTCACAGCTGTATAACTTACAATCACTGGGAGGCAGTAGGGCAACAGTAGGGCAAGCTGTGAGTTCTGACATTAGGTGCAGCACAAATGACCCTGGTCACCTTCCAGTTAAACAGCCTCCAGAGTCTCTCCCCCATTTCCTCCCTTCCAGCCCCGATCCCCTTCAAGAGAATCAATGCTTTCATTTTGCTGGAACTGAAATTCACATTTAAATCCCTATTACATCATAAGAAATGTCCCGTGCATCCGCACAGACTTACCAAATGTATTAATGTCTTTTGCATTTTTTTCCATAAAGATCTATCTTAATCTAATATTGTTCCATCTCCATTAAGGCACCTCCTTTAAAGGCTATTCCTGTATGAAGACTCCTGAAGTGACCACAATTTTGTTCCCACTGTCAGCTGGAGAACTCTAGAAATAAACTAGCTACAATTTAGCAAGCACCTACTATGGGCCATGTATCTTATACAATGATAAATTATGTTACTTAGGCTGTAAGTTTGGTTGCTAAGACAGAGACCCCCACATTACAGTGGTCAAATGATACTTAACTTTATCTCACTCTCATTCAACTAGGAGTAAACTGTTTTGGACTGGTGTGGGGGCTCCAGGATGTCAGAAATCCTAGGTTCTTATGTCTTTTTTCTCTGCCATCTTTGGCTGTTGCCATCATTCAACTTGTCCAAGACAATGCATTGCTACCTTCCATCCAGCTAAGAGGAAGGGAGAAAAGAAATTCCCTTTCCCCTTTAAAGACATGAACTTATAGATGACATAGCTACACATTTCCAATTAGCCAGAACTTAGTCAAGGACTATGCCCAGATGCAAAGGAGGCTAGGTATTGCAGTCTTTAATCCAGATTTCATGGACTCGGTTAGACATGAGAGGTTTCATTTCTATTGAAGAAGAAGATAATGGATACTAGCATATACTAGCATTATGTGCCACACAAGATGGTCCTAAATGAGACTAGACCCCAAGATTTTTTAACCTATTACAACAACAGGCTAAAAATAAAATTCTCTGGCAAAAGAACAGCCTCATCTAGACTAAGGTGTCCATACCTCATTTCCAACTTTACTTAATATGAAATAACCTAAAATATTGGTTGTGAGATTGTTGTATCTGTGTGGCAGGGACATATTACACCACTATGGGTGGGGATGGGGTTTCCCCTGAAATGAAGAATGTTCCCACAGTCAAACCTCTTTGGCGGGTGATCAATCCTAAAGCAAGAAATGAGGATTCTGATGGAAAATTGTCTCCTCTCTCAGAATTAAAGGCCAGTTTGGCCTCGATTGCACAGTATAGAGATGCCTAGAATATTTCTGGTGAAGGCAACAGAGGCCCATCCATGTAGAAGCAGGCTAAAGACAGAACAAAGCCAGACAGTTAAGGGAAGCTGTTCAGTCACTGAAAATAACAGACTCCTAAGAGCCTCTCAGAAATACCTGAGGAGACACACTGGGACATAAGGGGCTTAACCTGATGGCTCTCATGTTTTTGTCATTTGGATTACACACATAGAAATAATGTCATCGAAGTCTCTAACCATACTATGAGGGGGATTTTATTTTTATCTCCAATTAACAGATACAAAAACTGAGTTTCAAAAATGTTTGGAAACCACTCAAGGTCACATAGTGAGTAAATGGAGGCTAAGTCTGCCCATCTTCAAAGACTACCCTCATTCCACATGCCTCCCAGAGGAAAAAAAAAAAGAAGAAGAAATGGGAAAAAACCCTCAAAAGTCAATTCACAGAAACAATTCCAATGGTAAATTTTTCCAGCTCATGGCTTCTCCATGAGGACTCTTCTTCTGTTTGAATGTCTCCTTGGCTGAGCACTTCCAGGCTACCCTCCAAGAGCCTCCACCATTAAAATTGAACACTGATTACTTTTCATGAAGTTTGGTTTCCATTATGTCCTTTGGTTTCTGCAATCAGACTCTCAGGTTTCCAAATCTTTGAAGGCTGTTATTGGGGCTTCCCTGAACTGCCTCTCTATCAGCCTACGTGGGAGTTTTTTCTCTCTCCCTCTCTCTTTACTCACATAACAAGAGTGCTTTTGAGTTCTGTCCTCTGAAACATACAGCACTTTATCCATGACCCTCAAAAGTTAGCACCCCAAAAGGAACATGCTGAAATGGATCCAGTTTTTCCAAAAGGCAGTTTGGGTTTGTGTCTCCAAACCTTCTAAAATGTACATCTATTTCATCTAGTATTTCCACTTCAGAGTATTTGTCTCAAGAAAAAATCAGACAGATGTGCAAAGATGTCAGATTATGCATTTTTTTATCGGCAGAAATATTTGCAATAGTAAAAATATGGCAACAACCAAATATCAATAATAGGTGATCGGTAAAATAAATGGAGATGCAATGATATGCAATGTAGCCATTAGAAATGATAATGCAGACTTTTACTGATGATGAATAATGTTCACAGGGAGAACATTAATTGTAGAATATGATTTCATTTCTGTTAAGATACAGATTGTTTATTTAACAAAATGTCCTGAGTGGTTGCTATTTATCAGGTGCTATGCTAGGAGCTGGGGATATAGTAACGAACAAAATAAAGGCTGGCTGTGAGGAGATCACCATCCACTGACCACTCTCTGTTGGTGATCACTGTGGTCAGTGGCTCAAACAGTCTGAGCCTCAGTCACCTCATCAATCAAAAATGGATAATAACAGTTACAGAGATGTGGGAAGGTCAAGCACGTATGGATATAAAGGTTCAATAAATGTAAGGTATATAGTATTTATCATGCCCAAACCTACTATTTCCTAATACTATCAATCCACCAGTGATTACTGTGATTTTATGTAAAGACCCTTAGGCCACATCTCAAATTCTAGTCTCAACACAACCATCAAATATCTATACTACCCAGGGGAAATCACTGTATTCAGTCACTTTAGTTAGTCAGTCATTCAACAAACCCTTATTGAGTAACAACTATGTGTCTTACCATAGCTTGTAGGATTCTTTTTTTAAAATTTGAATGTTTTTATTTATTGCCTATAGGACTCTATACTCTCTAGCCCCCCTGCCTTCTGCTCCTACCATTGGCCTACGAACACTGACCTTGAAGTTCCCCAAATATGTCAAATTTGCTCCCATTTCAGCGATTCTGCTCTTGCTGTTTTCTTCTGCCTGGAATGTTCTCCCTCCTGTATGTACTGGCTGGATCTTTCTATCTTACCAGTCTCAGCTTAAATATCTCCTCTCAGTAAAGTCCTGAGCATCCTAGGGCATCCAAGACCTTCTGCTCATGACCCTATTTTATCATCTTCATAGCATTTACCATGATAAATTAGTTTTCTATGATAAAATTAGTTTTCTTGTTTATTATCTGTCTTCCCCACTACAATGTAAGCTCCAGGAGAGCAGACACCTATTTTGTCTAGTTCATTGCTGTACCCCAGCTCATAAAACTGTGCCTGTCACATAGTAAATGTTTAATAAATTTTGTCAGATGAATGAATGAATGAATGAATGAATGAATGAATGAACGAACATGCCTGGCCCCAGGCTAATGCAAAGGATATAGCAGTGAGCAACACACATATAATCTTTTATAATCATCACCTTGTGATGCCTGATTTCTCAGTCCTCCAGAAGGGAATTATTCTTGCCCCTGAATTACCTGAGGAATCTTTATAGTTATGAAACCAGCATTCATTTAGATATGCACAGCCCCCTATCAGATCCTTTTTCCAGGACACTCTTTTGCCAGAGTGCTGAGTAATTATCCTTTAGAATCTACAATGGCTCCAAATTTTGATTAAATGCTTTCTTGGCTTTTGAAATCCCAGGCCAGACTATTAGGTTATGCTCTGCTATGGCATTACCCAGTGCAGTGATTGACTGAGACAGACTTTGTCCCCCTCTTACTTTGCAGCTATTTCCTTGAGTATTTTGATCCGGGTGAGAAGTATGACATTATTGATTTGCTCTGCTCCACTCACCAACTGCCTCCTCTGCAAGAGCAGGAATCTTTATGGCTTCAATAATTTCCCGGAGTGCAAAGACCTCTTTTATATTTTTGCTTGGTGCTTTGCAATTCTGTAAATTTTTTATGGACTCTGAGGTTAAGTTTCATCCCTTGCTCTCAAGCTCATTGGGACGTCTGCTTGTGCTCCAAGAAAGAACCTGACCCTTTTGTACCCAGTCATGTCCCACCCCATCCTTATCTTTAGAGAGGGAGGGAGAGAAGAATAAGAAGAGAAAAAAGGAATAAATCAGAATTTGAGAGTTAAATCCTATACATTTTTTTGGACTCAAAAGAAAGAAAAAGCAGCTGACAAACGTCCAGCGACCTGTCTAAAATAACACAGCTAATGAGTAGGAAACCCTCTTCTGCTTCTGATGTGTTCATTGGTGATTAGTGGTCACGAATATTTTGGTTCTCTCCCTCCTGAGCACAGAGGAGAGGAGTCCTCTTCTCTGCCCCATAAGGACATATGACTTGCTGTGGCCAATGAAATGTTGAGTGGAAGTGAACTGTGCCAATTCCAGGTGGAAGTTACAAGAGCTGGCACATAATTCATCATGGCTTTCCCACCTCCAGATGGTAGAGGTTCCATCTACCTGCATCCCCAAATGAACCCAGTGACCAAGAATGACATGTATTGTAAACAAGAAGCAAATCCTTGTCATTTTAAGCACCAGGATTTGGGGCTGTTTGCTGCTGCACATAACCTAGCTCATCTGAAGTGATACAGCCTCTAATTTTGGAGCCTCCCAGATAAAGCCATTTGGAAATCTTTGGAAAAGAATTTTGGCTGAATGATCTGGAAGATTTGGACAGAAAGAGGACCTAGAAAATGCAGTTGTTTTAACATCATGGATTTCTCTTGTATAGTTTTGTTCAACCCACGAATTGGTAAAGCTATGAAACAAGCAACAGTCCAATTCATAGGAAAATATTCAAATCACTTCATAACTTTGACCCTATGCCTACTTTCCAGCCTTAACTCTATAAATCTACCCTTTAGACAACTATCTAGCTATTCATTCAAATATCTATTGGGTTTCTGGTATGTTAAAAACATGTTATGGATTTTGGTATATCAAAGCATTGCATGTACTTCTCATTCTTTGAGTGTCCTTGCCACCAATCTCCAGCCTTTCTTTTCAATACAGTGAACTTTATTCATGCTGCAAGATCCACATCACAATTCTTTCTACTAGGAAGACTTGTCTGACACCACTTTTTCCAAAGCGCATTTAGCATACTCTATCTCTGTATGTTTAGGACACTTTGTTATGTCTTTGTTTTTACTGACTGAGCATGTGGCACTATAATTGCTAGTTCACATATTTATCTTCAGCACTGGATTGTGAACTCTTTGAGGGCAGTGATCATGCCTCAGTCATTGCTGAAGCTCTAATGACTGGCTCCTTATCTATGCCCAATAAGTATCTGATGAATGAATGGATGAGTAGAGTGATTCAATCTCCCTATTCTTTCTGATTCAGCTTCCAACATCCCAGAATCTTAGCTTTCTATAGGGGAAAATGGTACCCAGAGTCCTAGAAACCAGGCTGAGCTGGAAGTCTGGGTAGGTGCTTAATTTATAAACATACCTGGGTGGGTTGGCAGGAAAGGGGAGCTCTTTAGTATCTTTGTGCCTGCTTGGCCTGGAAGAAGCAGACTCCATGGATATGTTAATATGTCTTAATGTGTTATTATGTGTTATACGTATAACTTACTGTGTTATTATGTGTTATTATATATTATATTATGTGTTAATATGTCTGTGATAGACAGTTGCCAAGACTGGCTTGCTTAGGAAAGCAAATGTCACTTAATGAGCAGGAATCACCCTCTTAGAGGTCCCCCAACATAATTACACCAGTGGGGATATCCTCCTTCTCTGCTTGCATTTCAAACATAATAAATCATATGCTACCCTCATGAACCCAATGCTTGGATCTCAATGATGGAGCATAAGAAGCCTCAAGCTGTGTAGCAAGGCCTGTCATTTCTGCAACAACATCAACACCACTGATCTGTGGAAGTAACCCCAAGTCAGCTGAGCCTTCAGATGACCACCTCCCCCTCTTAGTTACCCTCCTTCTCACACTGTGTCTGCACAGAGCCTGGGCTTTCTGCATTGGTTTCCTCAACCACATTTGACATAATCCATATTTTCCACTTTAAGCATTTATAGCAAACTTGGAGGGAAAATATTCTCTTTTCAACAGGCCTTCTAATTTCATTTAACAGTGAAGGTCAGAGCAATGAATGCTCTGCAAAAGAATTCCTCTCCTGATTTTCAGCCCATGGCAACCAGAATCAAGGGCAGGAAATCTAGAATCCTTTTACCCAGTTTCATCCTCCATGCTCTCCACTATCCATCACCTGACTGCCCCTGTTAAGAAGAAAAACAGCTGAGAAATCACTTTTTTAACAGATTTATAGTATTTTTCTGATTATGAAAATGCACATCCTTTTTTTTTATTAATATGAAATTTATTGTCAAATTTGTTTCCATACAACACCCAGTGCTCATCCCAACAGGTGCTCTCCTCAATGCCCATCACCCACCCTCCCACCCCCCCATCAACCCTCACTTATTCTCAGTTTTTAAGAGTTTCTTATGGTTGCACATCCCTTATAATAAGTTCAGGATACATATAAAAATATAGGGAAGAAAACAAAGTCACCTTTACTCCACCACCCAGAAATAATGAATACTAACAATTTAGTGTCTAATCTTAGATCTTTCTTCCAAAAAAAAGGATTATATTATTTCTTACTAAAATGGGTTGTATTATGGATACCATTTTGCAAGCTCCTTTTGTTCTAATTATAATTATAATACGGAAGTCTTTCTGATGTGGGAGTCTCATATGTTTGCCTAACATTTTTTTTTTTAATGTTTATTTATTTTTGAGACAGGGAGAGACAGAGCATGAACGGGGGAGGGTCAGAGAGAGAGGGAGACACAGAATCTGAAACAGGCTCCAGGCTCTGAGCTGTCAGCCCAGAGCCCGACGCGGGGCTCGAACTCACGGACCACGAGATGACGACCTGAGCCAAAGTCGGACGCTTAACCGACTGAGCCACCCAGGCGCCCCAATGTTTGCCTAACATGTTTTTTAACAGCTGCATAATATCACTGGACACTCAGGCTGTTTCCACTTGTTCATTATTACTTGAAACATAATTTAAAGATGTTGTGACTGTCCTTCTACTGACAGAAGAGTGCTCTTCTTATACTACCTCTTTCATAAAAATTTCTCGATGTGGAATTACTGTTCCAAAGGATATAAGTCTCTCAAAGACTTTCAGAAAAATCCTAGAATATTATCATGTACCTATTCCTCCAGATGAATTTGAGTATTCTGTCAAGTAATAAAAAAATTCTGCTAATATTTTAATATTGCATAACATTTATATAATTAGGGATAAATTGGTATGATTCCAATACTGAAAACACAGATTTCATTTATTTACCTCTTATAGCCTTCAATAAAGATTTGTAATGTCATACAACACAGCATATATATAATATTTATTAAGTTTATATCTAGATTACATTTTTACTGTGATCTGTATTTTATTCTAATTTTATTTTATTATTGATTTTTACTTATCTGTAGGAAAGCTATTGGGGATTTTTACATATATTTTGTACCTGCAATTGTTTTTGAAGATGATTATTTGGTGGCTAAAGTCATCTCATTGTACTTCACAGTTTCAGTTGTATTACAAATAGGCATAAATCATGCAAACTCATTTGGAAACTTCACGGATATAAGAGTGGCTGTGTCATTTGGAAAATTCACCAAGGATAGTTGTATTGATTGTGTTCTTTATTTTCTGTATTTTATGATCTTTGAAATTTTGAGGCCTTGTTAACCTGGGAAGACTGCCCTCCCAGGGCTAGCTAATTCCTAGAGATAGCAAACTACTAGCCTTCAAGCAAGCACAGCTTTCATAAGCAAACCAACCAATCCAAAATCCTTGCTCCCCAACCACCTTCTTAAACTCCCAGTGATTCCCCTGTCCTTTTCTCCCCATGGTCTGGTATGAGACAACTCAGGACAGCCCCAACACCACAGAGCCCAATGAAATTATTCAAACTAGCCAATCCTAAGCCAAGCCTGCTTGTCATGCCTCGCCTGTTTCTTCCCATGGAAACCACAATAAAGGCTCATGCCCATGCTTTCCTCCTGCTCCCCTGCCACCTGACCAAGCCTGGTCCTTCCCCATGTGGCCCTGGTGCTTCCCCATGGTATGGCATACCTCCTCCTCTTGGGAACTGAGTGACAAACTGTGTTTTCAGTGGCAGTTGTCTCCTGATCTGTTGGCCTCACCACAGTTGAATAAAAAAATCTAAATTTTAAAACAATAGTTTTAATAAACTGTCAGAAAGTTTGATATGGGAGCACGAGGCTGGGCTTTACAATCAGATTATCATGGGGTTGAATTAAACTGCTTGGCTCATTGCTGTCATGTCCTCAAACAAGTACCTCATTCCTCTGATCTTCCATTTCTCTCTGCAGGGTGGAGGTTCTGGGAAACACAATGACTCACTGAAGTTCACCCAGGCAGTGGGTGGCTGAACTGGGATTCAAATCCACGTGAGTCTGAACCCAGGCCCATGCCACTAAATTACGTATACTTCATCTCATTGTGATTATGAGTGTCCTGCAGGGCCAGAGCCACAATTTTGAGTCCCTGATATCATCATCCAGGTCAGAAGCCAGAGTCTAAGATGCAGAAGAGAAGGAGAAAAGACAGGTGCTTCCTTCCACAAGCTGAAGGCTACCACTCCCATTAAATGAGGGTCCTGGTAAGTTGGACTTTTTTTTAAAATATTTTTTACGTTTATTTATTTTTGAGAGTGGGGGAGGGGCAGAGAGAGAGGGAGACACAGAACCTCAAGCAGGTTCCATGCTCCAAGCTGTCAGCACACAGCCAGACACGGGACCTGAACTTGTGAACCGTGAGATCATGATCTGAGCTGAAGTCAGACATACAACTCACTGAGCCACCTAGGTGCCCAGGCTGGTAAGCTGGACTCTTATTGACTGAGTGGGGCTATTCTGAAGCCAAGACATGCTTTACATACCCACTGCATCATGGAACACAATGGCATCTGAATACATAGAAGAGCAATAGCAAAAGAGCTACCTGGATTAAAATGCCCACTGTGATTCATGAGTAGCTCTATGGTCCCACAGCCTCCCCTCAGCTCTTGTGAGATGTGCACAAAAGGAAGAACCATGCAGGTCTTTCTTTATATGCACTTAGCACCTACTGGGAGCTTACTTTCTGCCAAGACTACACTGAAGAATTCATAATCACAAATTCATGTAAACCACAAAACAGCTCTGTAAGAAAACAATGATCTCCACTTTACAGATTAGGAAACTAGGATTGAGAGAATAAAGACTCTAACTCAAGGTCATAAATCTAAGAAGTAGAAGTCAGAATTTGAACCCAAGCCTACCTAGCTTTTCATCATTTTGCTCTACTGTGTCTGTTTTGGTATTCTTAGTGCCCATTCACATCATGATATTGATATTTTTCTGATTGGCTATTTGCTGGTGATTGTATTGGTCCAATAATGAACGTCTGTAACAGTGCAGATGGCATGATCAGTAGTACTACAGAAACTTCATGTTGCATGGGTTTTACATTTTAACTATTATTGTTGGTTGCTCTCCTGCTTGTTCCAGATTGCTGTTGGCATGTCCCATGATGCACTGGGCATGCAAAGCATGTCTTGGCTTCAGGGCAGCTCTACCGTAATACACAGGAATTGGTGCTGCTTGTAAGGAGATATCCAAAATTATCCAGCACAATGTGTTCTGCAGATGAAATGCTCCCACACCCACAAATCCCCTATAAAATAACAGAGAGGATACACTGAATATTGGCCAGTGGGGGAAAAACATAATTGTGCAGAAACCTGTTGGCATACAACCCATAACTGAGTATTTCTCAATGGTATTTAGGCAGCAGGTGTTCACTGGGACTAAGCTGGGCCCTTTCACTAGAAGAGCTACTCTTACCAGCTAGCTCAGGGCTGCTCCCATCTGCCCACTTGTACTCATTGCCTCTAGGAGGCAGTGAGATCAGAAGAGCTGTTATGGGTCCAGGTATTTCCAAATGTCAGCCCCGGGAGCTCCAAGTTCCAGGCTCTGAGTTGGCTGCTCCTATATGGCTGGAGAACATCATCCTCCCCGGGAGGTTGCAGGAGCAGCACTGGAGTGAGCAGGAACAGAAAATCCCTCATCTGAAATGTTATGCATTAATGTGAGGACAACATCTGGCCCAGAAGCCAAGGACCCCAAAGCCTTTGGTTTGTGTGTGACCTCAGGGAGCCCAAGGCTGCTTAGGGAGGAGTGAGCCTTACTCATCACAGACACTGCCACAGAATCACATCCAAAAGGACATTGGTCTCTGCTAAGGACACGAGGCCACAAAGCCTACAGAGCATATGGTGAAGCAGATTAAGAGGGCAAGAGAGATTTCCTGTGCCAAGACATCGGTCTCATTTACATGGATTACCACCTATGGCTGAAGTTACTTCCTCTCAAAGGCTGAGGAGCTTGGAAACCAGAGCAGGGATTAGGGCAAGATGTCAGGAGAGGGGGTGAGTCAGGTCTTGTGACTTCTCTGCTTTGGAGCTTTCTGATGAGCAAAAAACCATTTGTTCTGACAGTGGAAGAGAGAAAGGGATGTCTACATGTGGGTATGGCATCCAGTAGCCTTCTTTTAGATGTGGTTTGGACTTGACCATAGGGATTTTCTGACAAAGCCTCAAAAGCACTGATTTCTTTATTACCAGGTAATAGCACACAGCAGGAGTCACTGTGCCTCTTCCCAGACCCTGACCCCATCAATGAGTTCCCCACCTCTTACCTTCACCATGCTAAGGGTCTTTGGTGCACTATCTCATTCTATCCTTAAAACCACCTGTGAGTGGCAGCCTAGAAGAACCAACATAGCACAGTGGTTAAGGATAGAGACTTTGAGCCAGGTCACTCTGCCACTTAATTCCTGTGTGATCCATAAAATGAGGTGCAGTGGGCTGAATGGTAACTCCCAAAGATGTCAGGTCTTCATCCTTGGGACTTTGACTATTACCTCATATGGCAGAGTTTTTGCATATATAATTAAGGATCTTGAGATAAGGAAATATCCTGGATTATCTGATGGGCCCTAAAGGTTATCACAGGTGTCCTAATATATAGAAGAGAGGCAAAGAGCTATCTGACACACAGAAGAGAAGGCAATGTGACCAAAAAAACAGAGACTGGAGTGACATTGGCCACAAGCCAAAGGATACCAGAAGCTAGCAAAATTGGAAGAGAAAAGGAAGAGATTCTGACCTGTAGCCTCTGGAAGGACTCCTTGATTTCAGACTCTGGCCTCCAGAACCACAAGAAAATACGTTTCTATTATTTTAAGCCACCAACTGTGTGGTGATTTGTTATAGCAGCTTCAGAAACTAATACATGGGGATTATATTTGCTATCTCTTAGGGTGTTGTAAGAATTAAATGATTCAGTGTGTCTACAGCATTTGTAATAGTGCCTGGCACTCAGTAGAAACTATAAATAGCACTTACCAAGTAGGTATCAGCATAATAATTTTTTAAATTTTCTGTTTAATAAATTCACACCCCCTTCACCCAATTCTCCACCCCTTGCCTCTGGAAAACACCAATCTGTTCTCTGTATCTATGTTCATTGAAGCTTTATTTATAATATCTAAAATATGGAAACAACCTAAGTGTCCATTGACACTTATATATATACTTATATATAGTTATGTACAATGGAATATTATTTAGCCATAAAAAAGAATGAAATCTTGCTATTTGCCACAACGTGGATGGACCTCAAAGGAATTATGCTAAATGAAGTAAGCCAGAGAAAGACAAATACTGTATGATCTCTCTTATATATGGAATCTTTTTAAAAAATCAGTGCCACCATTTATCAATGGAAAGAGAAACTGAGCCTTAGTGAGGCCAATGAGACATAAATGCCTGGGTGCTAAACCACAACACCACCACACTGTTTCTCCTCAAAGCCAGGCTGGAGGTCTGGGGCACAGAGCACAACTCCAACCTCCTGCTCTTGTGTCACTGATCCACCCATGTGAGCAGACCAGTGGCTGGGACTTTTCTCTCCTTTAGATTGCCCACATCCTGCCATTTGTTCTGGTTACATCTGTGGCCTGCCGCACTGAGGCTCATAATAATAATAAAAATAACAACTACTATCACTTTTTCTTTTACTTACAATGTTCCAGGCTTTGAACTAATTGCCTTAGACATTTTTCCATCCTTAACTATTGGCTTTTTTAATGTTTATTTTGATAGAGAGAGAGAGAAAGAGCATGCACACAGTGGGGGAGGGGCTGAGAGAGAGAGAGAGAGAGAGAGAGAGAGAGAGAGAGAGAGAGAATCCCAAGCAGGCTCTGTGCTGTCAGCACAGGGCTGGACGCGGGGCTCAAACTCACAAACCATGAGACCATGACCTGAGCTGAGATAAAGAGTCAGACACTTAGCCTGCCACCCAGGCACCCCCCCAATCCTTAATTATTGTACCCTCCTTATAGAAAAATAATATGAGGTTCAGACGTGTTAAATGGCAGGCCCAAGGTCAAATGGAATTCAAATCCAGGTCCATCTGTCCCCATATCTTTAGTTCTAGCAGTCTTCCTCTCATGATAACAGCTTAATATGAGGCAGGCATTTTGCCAGGGCTTCCATGTATACTCTCTCTGAGTCCTGGTAGGATCCCTGTTTTACAGGTGTGGAAACACATGTGCTAATAGGGCAAAGTGCCCAAGGTCACCCAGAGAGCAAGCAGCTGAGCCAGGACTTGAACTTCAATCTCCTGACTCTAGAGCCTCAGCTCAGCCTCTGCGTGCCTCCTTCCTCCTCCATATGGCTCAGGCTCAGACTCACATGCAGACACCAGCAACTCCGAATTACAGAGGACATTAAATTCCCTCTCTACCCACCTTCTCCCATTAAGCTAGAGAGGAGGCCAGCTAGTGGGAAGCCATAAACCTGGATGTGCACAGAGTATTTCTAAACTACACTGACATTAACTAAGTCCTTGAAATGCTCAAGGTCAGGGTCATATCATCTGCTGGAAAGCCAGGGGTGGCTTTACAGTAACCAGCAATAATGGGTTCTCCTAATGCTGGGTGGTGCAGTCTGATGAGGCTTTCCTTTTGTTGCAATCAAAGAGGCAGTTATTGGTGACTGTCTCCATAGGAAACAGTCACTGCAGTCCCCTTCCAACAACATAAGCCCAACTGCTACGGGGACCCCCCAGCTCACTGAGATATCCCCTCTCCTGGGCTTGAAATGTGTGGCGTCTCTTCTCTTCAGCACTGAATTTCTGCTCCTGATTGAAACTTCTCTCAATCTTTCCCACACTTCTGTCTTTTCCAGGTAAGAGTCAAACGGCCTATGGGCAAAGACTGGGTCTTTCCCCCCTTCTTTTTATACCAGTAAGAGGCTTATAGAAATAGCTAGGAGAAGAGAGTTGGTAAGAGTTGGGGAGTCACCTTCAGGGTTGCTGAGCACTCACTATGTACTAAGCTTAATATGCTCTGCATACATTTTATCACTTTATTCTCACAAAACCCCTGTAAAACCCCTGTGAAGTAGGTCATTTTTTTAAGAGAGCACAAGTGCTCACAAGCACAAGTCAAGGAGGGGCAGAGGAAGTGGGGGGAAGGGAGGGAAGGGGGGGGAGAGAGAGAGAGGAGAATTTTAAGCAGACTCCATGCCTAGTGCAAAGCCCAATGCAGGGCTCAATCTCATGACTGTGAGATCATGACCCGAACCAAAATCAAGAGTCAGACACTTAACCAACTGAGGCACCCAAGTGTCCCTGTGAAGTAGGTCTTATTCCTATTTTACAGCTTCAAGTCCTTTCAGTGATGCTGAAGATGATGATGACGATGATGATGATGACGATGATGATGATGATAATGCCATCTGGCTGTGGCTTCTGACTTAAAGGCAGAGCTCATGCTTCAACTCACTTAATCCCCACAACTTTGTAAAGTATCACAATTATGATGGTTTTTATGAAGTACTATTATTACCATTTACAGATGAGGAAACTGAGGCATGGGGACTAAATAATGTCACAAAACTCATAATGGGAAAGGCTTGAGTCAAAACCAAGGGACTTAGTGCAGAGATTGACTAATTATGGAATGCTCACTGACTGCCTGTTTTTGTAAACAAAGTTTATTGGAACACATGCCCATTTGTTCACCTACTGTCCATTGCTACTTTCATGTTAGAACTGCAGAGTTAAATAGTTGGAACAGAGATCATATGGCCTGCAAAACTTAAAATATTTACTCTGTGGCTTTTTACAGAAAAAGCTCACCAAGCCCGATCTAGTCCCTGAAGGAAATAGCATGTGGCATGAGATGAGAAAGCCAAATGCCACCTCCCTCACCTTGTCTTCCCAAGCCCAAAGGTGGAGTGGTGGAAAACACCAAGGCTTTCACATCAGATACTGAAATCCCACACTGATGTATCATCTCTCTGTAGCACCTTGAGTTCCTCACCTATGAATTTAAGGATAACCATTTCTTTCCTGGGAGGCCATGTGTGGAGACCACTGTGAGAGATACCATATGTAAAAGTGCCAAGCAAACAGTAGGTATGCAACAAGTGATCACAGGTCTGCAATGGCACAGGTGAAGTGGAAACTCCCTCTACTTCCCCTGCATCCCAACAGAAGAGAAGTGCCACCTCCATCCTCCACCATCCATGGAGAAATAACACCTGTTATCCACTGACGTGCAAAACACTTCCCATCTACTTCACATTTGCAGACCATCATCAATATGCTGCTTCAGCCAGGCAGAGACTAAGAGAATTGCCAATCTCCAGCACAGACAGCTGCCTCCCTGGTGGGCAGGGAGAAGGGGGAAAGAAGGAGCAGCAGGAGGGGGAAGGAAACAGGGAAGAGGAGGAGGAAAGGTGGAGGAAGGAGGGAGAAGAAGAGGAGGAAAAGTGAGAGAACAGGAATGGAGCCGAGGTGCAGTACCTCCCCAGACAATACGGGGCCTCCACCACCTCTCTGGCCCTTCTCAGTGTCCAAGTTGGACAAAGGACCTTTTAGAACCTGGAGGTGGAATTCTCAGAATCCCAGGAGCTGTGTGCATCTGCAGAATGCTTTAATGATGAAAGCTTTGTATAGGACAAAAAGACCTGGAATCTGCCTGCAGGGGCCAATACTCACCCATCTCATCTCTGGAACTGCCAGAGTGAGAGACATCTGGGGGGTGCTTTATCAGACTAGCTTCCCTGAATAGCTTCTAGCCACCGCCAAAAGTAAGAACCAACATCCACTGGCCACCTACCATTTAACACAATAACCCAGTGAAGAAAATAATATAATCTCCATTTAACAAGTGAGCACACTGAGGCACAGAAAGGAAGATCCAGGACCATGAGAGAATAAACTTGTGTGGTTTTAAGTCACCTAGTTTGTGGCAATTTGTCACAGCAGCCACAGGAAACTAATGCAAGGGCTTTGCACACGGTTTGACATGTGGCAGTCAAGGAGATGATTAGATCTCACCACACAACCAACTCAGATCAATCCGTAATGCCTGGTCTCTGTGAGAAAGAAGAGGGTAATTGATTAGTGATGCCTGCCATAGGTAAGGAAACCAGTGTGAACACAATACTAGGTATCTGTACTTCCTATAAGAATTTTCAATAAAAAGCTATGAAATTAATCAACAAATGAGACTTCCACAAAGAGGGTCCTAATGAGATAGACTATGTGAGATTGCCTAAATTACCAGAAGTCTCTAAACCAGCTCTGTCTCCAAGCATTCCAAGATCCAGGGAAACTCCAACAGAGATTAGGAGCTCAGTGTCCTCCCTCCCCACAGCTTCTTGTTGGGGAGGGGTAAAAGACCAGTGTATTTTTTCAAATCCATGTCTTTCTTTCCTCACTGTTCCTACAGTCACCATCTCAGCCCCTGTCCTCATCACCTCATACTCACATTATGGCACCAGCTCTGTCCAGGTTTCTTTCTCCCAGCTGTTCCCACTAGCATCTCCCATGCAAGGCTGTAGCTCATCTCTGTGAAATACCACTGCCCGGCTTTTACTCTGTTAGTAACCTCTTTAGGGTCTACCCTTTGCCTTCAGTACAAAACCTAAACTTTTCTGCTTGACAATAAATATCTTCTTTCTCTCTTTTTCCTACTTGATGCCCACTTTAGACAAGCTGAGCTGGCAAAATTATTGTCTGGGTGAAAGAACCCAGGTCTTTGGCCAAGGAAAGCCCTGGGGTGCTCGATATTTTTCTTGGTGTGTATTTGGGAACACACCAATTATGATGATCTCAGCTGTGAGTAACAGAATTCAGGACTTCACCTAGCTTCAATGGTTGGAAAATGTCTCATCTCACCTACATGTTGTCCCAAAGACAGTGGGCTTCAGGAGTGGTTGATTCAGCCACTCAGTGGTTGTCAAGGACCCAGGTTCTTCCCAATTCTTCCCTTAGTCATCCTAGGGGCTGGTGTCCTCAGGTTGATGCTGCTTTATTTTTTGGATGATAAATATCTGAAACAAGAAGTGAGGCCACATCTTCCTGTTTCTCTCCTTTAGGAGCTGTGAGCTTTTCCTAGAAGTCCCTGGCAAATTTACTGTCATTTCCTATTGGCTGCTTTGGAGCGTCATATGTTCATTCTGAACCGTTCTCTGATTGGGGATTGGGATTACACTTGGGCCAGTCAGATTCATTCCTTGTGCTGGGGCTGAACCCTGATGCTCATGCCTGGGTCAGGCAGGGGAAGCTAATCAAAAGCAGGGGTCTGGGGGTGCCTGGATGGCTCAGTTGGTTAAGCCCCTCCCCACCCTCCTGATTTTAGCTCAG
The DNA here is from genome assembly GCF_027475565.1 of Acinonyx jubatus. Lineage (NCBI taxonomy): Eukaryota > Metazoa > Chordata > Mammalia > Carnivora > Felidae > Acinonyx > Acinonyx jubatus. Next base: position 11,457,523 of record NC_069398.1, on the reverse strand, counting down.
GTCCTGATCTCACAGTTGGTGAGACCAAGCCTTGCATCTGGCTCTGTGCTGACAGCAAGGAGCCAACTTGGGATTCTTTCTCTCCCTCTCTCTGCCCCTTGCCTGCTCATGTGCGTGCACGATCTCTCACTCTCAATAAATAAATAAACTTAAAAAAAAAAGCCGAGGTCTGCTTGAAAGAGGTAAATGGATGCTAGTGGGGGGTGGAAGGAGGGGATGGTGGGTGGGCGGCAGCCAATGGCACCCATTACAAAAGAGTTAAAGACACATCCTTGAATTTGACATCTTTTAGAAATTCCTGGAGGCTTACAAAGATGCCCCACTGCAGCCACCTCCACCCTAATTGAAAGCACCATCATTTTTTGACATGACTGCTGTAGTAGCTTCCTCTATGTTCTCCACATCCTCTCTTGGCTCCTCCTGAGGCCATTCTTGGCTGATATCTGGAGTCACCATTTTTTAAATGTACATTTGATCTTGCCTAAAAGTCCTCCATGGCTTCCCCCTTGCTCTTAAGATAAAATAAAAACTCTTTTAACATTGACCTAAATGGCCCTGCAGGATCTGGCCCCTGCCCCCTCCCCCCACCCCCCCTCCCACCCCCGGCAACATCACTTTGGGTCACTTGCTTGCCTCCATCACTTGTCATAACTTTAAGCTTTGAATCTTACTCTCTCAACTTATTTGAATCTTGAAGGAACTCCTTCCCTTCTGGGGGACTTTCATAGGCTGTTTTTTCTCTCAATCTGTTGTCTTTCCTTGACAAACTCTCACTGAATGAAATATTTTACGTCCAGAGTTAGCTTCTTCTGGTACTTGTTCTCAGAGTATCCTTTCCTTCATTGTACTGATCACAATTATAATTACAAAACTTTTTGTGTAATTAATTGACATCCATATCCCCTTGCTAAAATTTAACCATCAGGAAGGCAGGGACAAGATTAATTTTCTCTTTTACGGTATCCCTCTTAACCTGGCATGCAGTAGGTGCTCAATAAATAATGGACATTTTCAGGACTTCTGAGTGGTGAGTAATAGCAACCCACGATATTGTTTAGAATATAATTCCAGGTCCTGTGCCAGAGACCCAGAGTACTAGGGCTCAATGAAATAGGGCTTTCTTTTTCTGACATGTATTAGTCTTGGTGTAAGCATTCCCAGGCTGATGCAACAGCTCTATGATGTTAGGGATCCAGGCTCCCTTGTTGCTCCATTATCCCTTGGGCACTGCCCTCATCATTATGATGCAAGGGAGCTTATGGCCACATCAACACTCCTGTCAGCAGGAAGGGGGGAAAATAAAATGGGTAGGGGAAACTCCACCCTTTTTGTTCAAGGATCCAACCCTAAAATTACACACAAGCTTTCTGTTTAGCACCCACTGGCCAGAGCTTAGTCACAGCATCACTCAGATGTAAGGGGACAGGTGGGAAATACGGTCTTTATTTTGGGCAGCCCACACAGACAGCCAGAAATCAGAGGTCTTAAAGAAGAAAGGAAGAATGGATATCAGGATAACATTATCACTACCTTGAACAAAGTTAGGCCATTTATTGCTTCGCATAATCCCTCAAACATGGTTAACAATCAAACCTCATGAAACGCAGGGACACTCTGGGCCTCAGAACAAGGAGAACTAGGACAGACTCTTCCTCTGTCTTCATTTCTGCTCTCTTTGCCTGTCATCTCTTTCTCATTGTGACAGCTCCTGAATTATACATCTTACAATGTACACAGCTGGAGAGAGACTGGATCTCTTTATCAATTCCTGGAGAAGTCCAATGCCCACTTTGAATAAAGCAATCGTGGTGAGGGAGACAGGGCCCTACAAGAACATTCTACTAAAACTAAGTGGGTAAACACAGATGCCTCCTACATGACATAAAGACAGAATGAATGAATGAGTGAATTTGCACATCCTTACCCATCATCTTGTATTTCTGGCTAACATTCATGTGCCAACACCTTAAAAGCCAAAGTCTCCATGTGACCCCATTCCTATCTCCCCAGATGCTGGGATCATTCAATGAACACGTGTTGAGACAGTCAAAGAATCAATACTTGACATTAATGTCAGACAGTACTATAAAGATGATCAATGGACTAAATATATAGTGAACCTGAGAGTGGGAAAACTTAGCAACTGTGCAATGGAAAATGTAACAGTGGACTTGGAAAAGCCCCAAGGCTGTGGTTTGCTGAGTCTGCTCTTTGTGTTCAGCTGATGGGAGGTCCTCAGGGTGCAATAAGGGCAGCACGTGCTAATTGAGGCCAGAAATCGTCTTCATTACCAGAGTGTTTCTGTTATCCTTTAGCTCTAAATGAGACCCAGTGGGTAAGTTTGGAACATGATTACCAGAGATATTGCAAGGTGGCTCATTAACATAATTCCCCTCATTAGAAACCAAAGAAGCTCTTGTTGAAAATTTTCCACTAAATATTACAGGGCCATAATTCCTGCATCATTAGGTGCATAGCTCTGAATTCTAATTGCAAACCTTCCCCTCTGATCTGTGAAAGGCTCAGCTCTAGAGGGCCTTCTTTCTTTCATTCAATAAAAATTATTGAGCTCCTATGTATTGTGTACCGGATTAGGTGCTAAAGATAGAGATAAGAGAGAGTCCCTGACCTCAAGAAGCTCATAGTCTTATAGGTGGGACAGGGAAATAGAAGCATAATTGCAATGCAAACGATACATGTGTGTATTTGTATGGAAGAGAGGGTGGGGGTGGGGTGGGGGTGGGAAGAATATGAGAAAGATATTTGGAAAAACCTAACAGCCTCTCAGCTTGGTGGAGAGAGTTGAGGTGGGAAAGAAGGGTCAGGGAAAGCTTTCCAAACTATGTAGTCCATTAGCTATTTTGAGGATCACTGTGTGAAAATTCAGAGAAAGGTATTTCTGGCTGGGGAACAACATGTACAAAGGCCTAGAGGCCTGAGGAACAAAATCAGGTCCAGGGACCTGCAGATAGGTAGTTCATTATGTCCAGAATTTAAGAGAGCAAATTGAGAAGTAGAGATAGGCACGTATTGGTGGATGGGAGTCATATCACAACATATTTTGGAAATCATGATAAGGAAGCATTTTCAAGGCTAAGAGAAGAGGGAAAGTGAGAGGTGAAGGAGGTCAGTGATAAAACACTTCACATGTGATACCTGGTGGATCACCCTCCTAGCAAAAGCCCCTTCTTCCTAGCCTAGAAACTTTTCCACTCCCTCCAATCTCCACCATGTTAACATGGTGGCAGTCAGAGGCACCAGGTTACAATTTGACTGGACAGTTGACTTGGTTGGAAGAAGATCACCTCATTCATGTTGAACCAATCAGGCTTTAGGAATGTTTTGAAATGATGAATGCATTTTAGGGGAATGAGAGAGCTTTTCTCAACTTATCAGATTACTCCAACCTCTTATTGACTAAGACCCAAACAAGATGAGGGGAGATGGTGACTTTCCTAGGACCACACAGCAAGACACCCAGGCCCACCTTTTTCCCACTTGCTTGAGCAAAAAGGAGAAAGGTTTTTTAAAGCATAAGCTACTCTCATGCCTTCTGCTTCAAATTTTTCTACTAGTCTTTTCATTATTTCAGCCCACGCCCACCCCACTTATTTTTGTTTGACATGATACAGTATCTATCTTGTGAGAAATGGTGAAATGGACTATAATAAATATATTGCTTAAGCAAAGAAAGTTGACAGGAATATAAATATGGGGCATGATATATAAAGCCCCACACATCTCAATGGCCTCATTTATTAAAATCTTGCCATGCTAAATTTACAAAGAGTACTTGTCTCTCTATGGGTTCTCATAAAATACTGCTTACACCATTGCTCACATATAAAACCCTCCCCAATTTCACTATTAACTGACCTTTCTCTATGTAAACCTCAAGGACTGGCTAACGTCTACCAGGGGCTTGGCATTTAGGTGTGTTCAGTGTAGAATTTAGATTTAGATATAAAGTGAAGATATGAAGCTCTGGTCAAGGTTAAATAATAAGAATTAAAATGAAATTTCTCAAGGAATCCTGCTCTCTGGGTCATTCCCATTACTAGCCACCCATCTAATTAATCTTGAGCCAGACTCCAAATAAACAAAGTTCATTTATCTAACTAATATTTATTGAACACCTACTATGTTCTAAGTATTGGCAGGACAGAAATAAATTATCTACAGCTCTTGCTCTTAAAGTATTCACAACAGAATGAAAGAAATAAATAAAGAAACACACCATTTGGATATATTGTGATAAGTGGTGTGACTGGAAAGGTAAACAGTTGAGAGTCTGTGACTGGCCAGACACTGCCCTGCCCTTATACTACAGTCTTGTATTTACATATGAATCTCCACTTTATAATTATGGGAAATGAAGCTCAAGGAGGAACCTCCAAAAGTGAGGGATTTGAACCCAGCTCTGTCTGAATCTGAAGACTGTACTTATTCTCTGGTTCCTTTTGACCCTGGCCTTTAAGATGGGGAACAGGCTCCCCATGTGGGTTCAGCACTGGATAATAGCTAATGTACTTCAAGTTTCCCTGTTTCCCTGCCTTAAACTACTACTTCTTGTTCCTATTTCCCCACTCCCTAAATGCACACATGAAGGATTTGTTTGCTTTGCCCTTCGTCCATGCTGATACATATCCATTGCTTGCTGCCCACCATTCACTCCTTTTTCTTCTTTTAAATTTTTTTAACATTTATTTATTTTTGAGAGACAAAGGGAGACAGAGCAGGAGTGGGTGAGAGGCAGAGAGAGAGGGGGACACAGATTCCAAAGCAGGCTCCAAGCTCTGAGCTGTCAGCACAGAGCCCGACATGGGGCTTGAACCCATGAACCATGAGATCATGACCTGAGCCGAAGTTGGATGCTTAACCAAATGAGCCACCCAGGTGCTCTCTTTATTCGTCTTTTAACAGAACCCTGGTATCCCTTTCCCTCTTTCCATTCACATGCTCAGACAGAGCCAATCCCACAAACATGGCGCAGGCCTAGCCAAGCAGTCACAGTGATATGTCCCAGCCCATTCAGAATGCATCTGGGGGCTTTTGCTGAAATTGTTGGGAAAGAGGGGCTGTCTGTTGGCTGAGGATGCTAAGTTGGGTAGTGTAAGCCTGAAGCTGTCCATAGCCACTCCTGCCTCCATTTGGGGAGAAGATGCTATATAATGAAGTTAACAGAGGAAGCAGACCCAAGAGCTGGGGAGACACTGATCCTGGATTCCCTTTCCAGTTCATTTTAGCACTACGCACAGCCAGGCTTGAAACCTGCATTATCATAGATCATCAAGGTACATAAATCAGTAATGCCCCCCCCTTTTTTTTTAGCCTAAGCTAACTTGAATTCAGTTTCTGTCATTTCCATCAAAAGGGTCCTAATTAATACATCCACTAGCCTTATTTCCTAGAACTCCTAGAGGCTAGAACTGAGACTTAAAGTCTACCATGTCATCTAGCTCCTAAAATCCCCACCAACTAGCCAGCTCTCCACCCAGATAGCAAAGAATTGGGTTAATCTCAGACCCAGAATCCTGTCAATTCACTCCATCATCTTCCTCAGTGACATTTGGAAGAAATTTCAGAAATGTCCCCTTGCATGGTTTTGGGAGAAGACTATCTCAACATGTTGGGTATTTTTGAAGACATACTCCAATATGAGCTCTTAGGAGAAATGTGTGTAGTAGTAAGCTAGGTACCTGGCCTTGCAAAAAAACAAAAAAACTCCCTCTCACAAAAAGTACTAAGTAAAAAAAACCAAAAAACAAAAACAAAAAGTAGACATAAAATTATAAACAAAGGATGATTTGAAATTTAAACCATGAGAAGATACATAGTGGAGTAAACTGGGTTGGAACCTTAAAATGTAGTGTTAAGTACCAAAAAAAGAAGAAAACTGATGGAGATTTACACATAACACCACTTAAGTATAATAAAATCACATGCACATAGAAAACAACCTTGCATATTTTATAAGTAAACTAGCATTAGGGTCATATATCAAAAACATTAGAGTCGGTGCCTATGAAGGAGGGGGTTGGAAATAGGGACTGGGGATGAACAGAGTAGGGAACGATAAGTAAAACAAGAGGGACATTGCCTAAACTGACGATGACTATGTGCTATGAACTGGGAAGTATAAGTAACTCTGTTCTCTGTATCTGAGGTTACAGACAAGAATGGAAGGAAGGAAATAGAAGGAAATACTCCAAGATGTTAATGACAGTTGTACTTTAGTCAGGGAGCATTTGGTTACCAGGAAGAGAAACTCACTCAAGGAACCTTAGATTAAAAGAGGGGTGACTGGGCATCCGGGTGGCTCAGTTGGTTAAGTGTCTGACTTTGGCTCAGGTCATGATCTTGAAGTTTGTGAGTTTGAGCCCTACATCAGGCTCCTCACTGTCATTATGGAGCCTGCTTGGGATTCTCTCTCCTTTCTCTCTGCCCTCCCCTGCTTGCATTCTTTCTCCCTCTTAGATAAGTGAATGAAAGAATACATAAATAAACAACTTAAAATAAAAAAAAATAAAGAGGGTTGGTCTTACAAACACAACTATAGATAGTTCAGGCTGGCCTCAAAGAGTTGTACTCTTGGGCACTTTCTCACCTTGCTCCATCGGAACCACATGCTCTCTCCAATTGGCCTCTCATCCTATCTTCCTCCTTCACCTCCTGCAGACCAACTCCTTGCTCATTCATTGACTTTCTCAGGATCCATCACGGAGACCCCTGAGGCAGCTCCACACTAGGATCCTTCATGATGGGTCCACATACCTTTGCACTTCAGCCACCATGACCTTTCCCCCAGCTAATAGTCTCTGTGACTCTATCCTAAATTTGGGAGAGACAGATATAACTGGCCCAGCATGAGTCAGCTATTTGCCCCTGGTTTAAACAGACTTGTCATAGTGAAAAGGAGTTGGGGCAGATGAAAGGGAAATGAAAATGAGCTGGAGGCTAAGAAGACAGCAGGAGGAAAAGATTAGTATATCTTGTACAGACTGTCCCTCAGTGTTGGGATTATGGATGGTTACTTTCTTTATAATTGTTAGCATGATCCAATTTTCCTTGACATGAGTTGCAAATAGAATGACTGGTGCTTAAAGATACAAGCTTTGGAGTCCGACAAAACTGAGTTCATGTTCTTGCTCTTCCACTTCCTATGGATGGTTGGAGCAAGCCCCTCTACCTTTCTGAGCCTCTCTTTCTTCATCTGAAGTGTGGGGTATTAACTTTCTCATAAGCTCTTATAAGCAGTAAGTGAGAAAGAGAAGCAAAGCACAGTGTCTCATTCACAGTAATCAATCAAGAAATGCTTTTATACATAAAAAATAGTATACATAATTTTTATAATTAAAAATTCTTAACCAAAAGAAATAAATAAAAGCCTTTACTCTGTTGCTACTGTTTTTTCCTTACACCATACCTCCTTGGAATACAGAATTTATCTGTGCTGGAAATGGCTGTTGGAAATTAGCACTGTATACCAAGAGCCCCCCCACCACCACATAATCAATAAACTAAGACAGCTCCCTCTTCCTAGTAGCCCTCATCACTCACTCTAATTGATCATTACGAGGCATGCTCAGAGGGTCCCTAGACTCATATGTTAATTGACTGCACACCCAGTTAATGGGGAACTCCCCAATTCCCCAAGCGTGAGCAGACTCTATGCTCCCTCCTGTACTCACAGTGCATTCTGGGAGCCTTCGGAGGAGAGAAGGTTGGCAGGTGGTGCATCTGACAATTAATTAGGAGCATGCTGAGAGGTCTGACTCCAAGCCTAGCTAATCGCATCATTAAATCTCCACCCATCCTCCATCCCATTTCCCAATCCTAAAGGCTCTCCCTAGCCTGCCATTCCTGTTCATTGACAGGCAGTCAGAGGAAGATGTGAGCTCTGCTCAGGTCTGTCCAAGACAGAGATGGTCCCGCTTCCTCCTGCTGCTCCTCAGTTCTGAGACTGAAAAAACTGACCAGGAATATGTTTTTTGACAACACCTGGGAATGAAAGTGAACCAACTTCCTCAAAAGGATGCTAAGGATTAAAGGAAATAATAGAGAATGAAACGAAGCTTTTCAAGAGGAAAAACCTCAACCTGCATTAGATATGCAAAGCCTGTTGATCTTTTCCTCTGAGGATGTAGTGCCAGACATGGTTAGTTTGCTCGCTCTTGCCCACATCCATTCTCCTCTTCTTTACCCGATTTTGTTCATGGCATCCACACATACAACCAAAATAAAATGTTTTTCCCAGGCTCCCTTCAGAGAGGGGTGGCCCCATAACCCACTGCTTTTTGGGGAAATGTAGTAGTAAACCTCAGACAGGATGACCCTGCACAAATAATATATGGGGGTGCTTTTGCTTACAGCTCTTCACCTTCTCCTCCTTCATCTCCTCAAGGTAGATGCAATGCCTGGGGGGTGCAGCAACCATTTTATAACCATGAAGAGAAAAGCCAACCTCGAAGGATGACTGAGCTGAAAAATGGAAGGAGTCTGGGACTCTAATGACCCTGTGGACAGTCATGACAGCCTGGGCTGCCTCTACGGATTTGCTATTACGTGAAAAAATAAAGCCTATTTGATGAAACCACTGTAGGCAGCTCTTACCCTCATTTGAACACACTCCTGAGACTGATACTGACATCAGCCTGACACATAGATGTGTCAATGTACAAAGTTATAGTAACAATAACAATATACTATGATCCCATGCGATAGAATCGGATTGTTGGGATGTCTGCACAAGACAAACTCTTAGTACAGTTAAAACTCTTTAGTACAGTGACAGGCACATGGCAAATATTCATGAATCTTGGCCTTTATTACCACTTGAGGTTGAGAAAATGTGTAAGACTTATCAAGAAGTCTTTGATATAAGACTTATCAAGAATTTGGAAGGAAATCAACACCAAGATTTGGGGAACCACAAACAAAGTGATAACACTGATCCTGGGTTCAGAAAACTTCCCCCCCTTAGCAAAGATCCTGGACCTGCTTCTTATAAGGTGTGGGACCTCTGGAAAACTATTTAACCTCTTGGAACCTCAGTTTCCTCTACTGCAAAATTAAGTAATTATGAGGATTAATACCCAATGTAAGGGCTTAATACATGTGGTTAGCACTTGTGGTTAATTCCACCTGGAAATGGGAAGCAATCTTAAAGGAGAGAATCTCCCAGGGCATCAAGACAGGTTGCCAGCCAATATCTCAGTCTTTCGGCAAAGGTGTTTTTCAGCAGGCCCCATGAAAAGCAAGAGGAGGCACTCAGCATATTTCCCACTTTGGTAAAAACCTCTGAGAGAGGCAGTAAATTACTGAATCCTTGTTTCAGCTATATCAAACATAGTGCAGATTCCATTGGCATCTAATACTGATATTACAGCCCCCAGGAATAACAAGTGAAAGTAATTAAGTTTAATGATTCCAACGAACCCAATATGCTTGATTGCAGTGTGTATGCCTAATTATCTTCCTTTTTTGTTGTGTGTGTGGTATAAATAAGGTCTATTTGTTAAAAAAAAAAAAGCACTAATTTTAAGATGCATTAGGGAAAGTTGCATCTACAGCACCTTTCTGAAGGGCTCACTCGAAACCCTGAGTGAGGATAAAGTCGCTTGGCTTGTCAAAATGGCAAAGGAGGGATGATGTAATGCTTAGGTCTCTGAACTGTGGGACAAAACCAGGCTTCCCAACAGCAGAGGAGGAAAGGAAGGAGGCCCAAGCTCTCCCATCCTCTCTTCACCAAGGTAAAGGAAATACAGAGGTGGAGTAAAGGCTAGAAGCATTCCTGGGGAGGAGATGGTGAGGTCTCACTATTGCCTTCGGGCATAAGTCTGCTCTGCTCACCTGGAGACATGCCCCTGGGGTAGACTGAATCATTGGTCTCCAACACCTCCCTTTGCCATGTGACTTTCACTTCCCTCCACTAAAAGGACAGAGTATATTTCCCCACCCCTTGACTTTGAGTCCAAATGTGACTTACTTTGGCTAATAGGATGAGGTGGAAGTGACAGGGTGCCAGTTGAAACCTAGGGCTTAAGAGACCTTAAATGCTTCCATTTACCATCTAGTGTTTCTATTATTGCCATGTGACCATGGCTGGGCTAGCCTGCTGTTGCCGAGTGGAGAAGGAGAGAAAAACATGGAACAGAGCCATGGAGTCAAGCCCAGCCTGTATCAGCTGGATCTCATCCAAGCCACAAATATGGCGGCTAAATAGTATATGCTTCTTGTTGATTTATTAAATGACACTGGGTGTTGTTGTTTGTGGGTTTTTTTTAATGCAGCATAAGGGCTTTAATATAACAACTAAAATCTTTAAATACTTTGAGAATTTTGTGACAATAAGCAGTTTTCTGGGGAACGGTTTCCCAGCTTTCCAGGGATCCTGAAAACTGTATCTGACCCAAGGAAAATGAGAAACACCCTGTAAGAATTAACCACACCTACCTGTACTCAGCCATAAGGTGACAAATCCTGAGGCATTATTGGCTCTTGTCTCTAACCCCCAATGTCTCTTTCCAACTCCACACTCAGTGGCATCACATTAGTAACTTCAAATCAGGCATGATGGTAGTATTTATATCATATAAACCAGCAAACACTATAAAGCAGGGCATTTTTCCTTCCAGAGAGCTATCAGCATACTAGTGCCTCCTACTATCACTTGGTCAGATCATCTTGCTGTTTTGACATTAGCAGAGTCTCTTGGAAGTAGACCCTCTTCTTCATCTTTGCCTCCACTGTCCTTGCACAGAAGTGGCCTAGAGCTACAGAAAAGTGGTCTCTGTTCAAATCCCAGTTCTGCTGCTTAGCAGTTGTATGATGCTAGTGAGTTCCTTAAACTTTCTCAGCCTCATTTTCCATATCCATCAAATGGAAATAATAATAGTTCCTAAATCTTAGAGTTATTAGAAGGATTCAATGGACAATTAAAGCAAAGCCCAGAGCACCATTTCTGACACCCTCTAAGCCCACAATAATTGACAGCTATCATTATTTGGTCTGTGTTCACATCATCTTGGTTGTTGGCAAGACCTTCCAACTGACCTCCCTCTTGTTAGTCTTGCCCCCTTTCAGTCCATCCTTCCCCACAACACAGAGACCAAACTTGCAAAACCACAAATATAATTGTGTCACTGCCCTTTGCCTTTGAAGACAGTCCCAATTTACAAATAGGGAATTTGAAACTTGAAGAGGCTAAGAAATTTGTCCAAGGTCATGCAAGTAATAAATGACAGGATTGGAACCCAGGTTCTTCATCTCCACATTCTGCCCCTTTGACCACATACTACACTGCAGGTGAAAAGAAAGGGAGGTAGATGGGATGGATGAATGAACAAATGGAACAACAGAAAGACAGAAAGGCAGAAGGATGGATGGACGTCTAGAAAGGATGGCAGACTCTAGAATGAAAGGATGGATGGATGGACGGATGGATGGATGGATGGATGGGAGGATAGAAAGATAGCAGCATAGAAAGACAGAAGGATGAATGGATGGAATGATGGAAAGATGCCGGATTCTCTAAAGTTATATTCTCTCCTTCCCTCTGGCCTGGCCTTTCCTAGCAAGGGATTCTCTCATGGACACCTACCTGGGACATATGCTGAGAATGTAGCAAGCCCTATGGACACTTCTGCTTCCTGGCTCCCAGCTCCTAGTTCCCTTTTCCTCCTGTCAGCTCAATCCCAAATCATCCCTAAACAAGTTCCCCTCGGTGATCAGCTTCAGTGAACTGGCCAATTCTGTCTTCTTCCAGAAGCTCAGGTGTTCTCATGACCAGGGACCAAATGTTATGTCTTAATAGCTAATATACACTAGGCATTTACTGTATGCTATTATAGAACTGTCTCATTTAATTTAAATGATACCCTTATAAAGTAGGTACTGTTATTTTCTACATTCTGAAGATGAAGAAACAGAATCACAGAGAATTTAAGTAATTTTCCCAAAGTTGCACAACTACAAACTGGTGGATGGATCCAGGATTAAACTCAAGCAATCAGACCCCAGGACCTGCACGCATAATGACTGCACTATGCTGCTGTGTTTCTTAGCTACCTCAGCTGCTAGCTGCATTTTCTGTATTTGGATGGATAAGTTGTTGCCAGTCTGTGAGGGATGGAGTCACATTGTCTGTTCTGACCTTACCTAAGGCATTTCTCACACACCTGCCAATTTATACTAATTAATAGTCATGAACAGCTGCTGAATGCAGGTTATAGAATATATCACCATTACCAAATGAGAGCAATGTGTGCCAAAGATACCTCCCACATGGGATTAAAGGACCTCTGACATCTTGCCTAAGAAAAAACACTCCTATAGGAAACATGGCATAGTTGGGATAGGGGCGGGGGTGGTGGTAAGATCCATGGTGGTTTCACAATCTGGCAAACTTAGATTCTAGCCCCAGCCCTGACATTCAGTTAAACTGTGCAACCTTGAGCAAATTACTTAACATCCCTGAACCTCAGTTTTCTTACCTGCAAAACGGGGGAGAAAATAGCAGCTAGTATGTATAGTTATAAGAATTAAATGAGAAAATATGTACAAAGGGCTTGGTACAACCAGAAGTACAAAAATGATAGTTATTGTGCTGGTTATATCATGCCTGTATCAGCCTCTCTCTGGGAAGATTATCTGCCTGGAAATTTTATGAACTATGGTAAATTGTAGGAAAATACCTCTCTATCATTAAGATGATATAGTATATAGTAAATGATATAGTATAAAACCATCTGGAAAGAAAGGCTACATTTGTTCAATGTGTGCTTTTTTTTTTTTAACAAAGAAAAATTTCAGTCAACTTTGACCAAAGGCCCAAGGCCCAAGGCCTTCACTCCCACTGCTCCTTTGTCTCCTCCCCAAAGGCCCCCCTGCACCTACTACAGAATTAGTTGGGTGAGTTCCTCCTCTGGTTTGATTAGCTTCCACTTGTTAACTGACAGGGTTCAATGCAATTTAATTTCATTGGGAGGAAGTGGTTCAGAAATCAAGGTCATTTAATTTCTGAAAGGCAAGTGAAGGGTTGCCTTTCCCAAATGATCTTTCTGCCATCTATTCCCCTAAAATGAAAAGTACAGTGGTTAATACAATGGCTTCAAGGTCATATTAGATCACCTTTCCAAAAAAGAGAAGAATTCTTTCCAAGGGATTTTAATTAGGTTGAGTACAGCTAATTCTTCCTTTGCTACTTATTCCATTTCCTTTCCTTTCTGTAATTACTGCCAGTGTAATGCTCCTCACACACACAAATGGAGCTGAAGAAAGACATGCGATTATCCTTTATTTCTCCTTCATACAAGAAAGGTGGTTGTTATCCGCTGCATTCAGTCTTTGTAAATCTGAGGACTATGGTCCTAATAGCCTTACACACATGAGTGTCAGCATCATTATAAGAAGTGAGGGGGTTCCCAATGTGATCGTAAAACTGACACACAATTCTCCCCTCCACCTGGTCGATATAAAATGATTAGGTATCAGGACAAAGAAAATCAACTCATGTGCATGTTGTCGATCAATAGACATGTATCAAGTGCCTACCAAGGGCTCAGTAGGGTGTTCAGTGCATGGGAGTGGGGGCTGCAAAAGAGACTAAGGAGCTAGGTTTGGTAAGACAGACAATTAGCAGGTAAGATAAATCAATAATATGCAACTTGGTCCTGAACAGCAAAGGCACTGTGCAGTACTGGTGATGGGGGTTGGGGGAAGACAACCAAAATGCTCTATAGAAGAGGTGAGTCTTGAGTTGATCTTGGAAGCACAAATAAGTTTCAGATCATTCATTTATTTAAATATTTCCTGAGCGCCTAATATATAGTGGACACTAAGTACTTTACATATATTTCATTATTTGTTACTTCAGTCCTGAGGAGCAGGTGCTATCCTTGCACCCACTTCACAGATAGTGAAACTAAGGCTCAGAGACATTTAGCACACTGCTCAAGGACACATAATAGTGGTAGAGCTGGGATTTATGCACAAGTTTTTCTTTTTTTTTTTTCATGTTTATTTATTTTTGAGAGAAAGAGAGCACAAGTAGGGGAGAGGCAGAGAGAGAGAGAGAATGAATCTGAAGGCTCCAGGCTCCAGGCTGTAAGCACAGAGCCCAATGAGGGGCTTGAACTCATGAACCGTGAGATCATGACCTGAAGTGAAGTCAGACGCTTAACTGACTGAGCCACCACAGGTGCCCCTACACACAAGATTTTCTGATTCCAGACCCCAAGACAAAAAGAAATAGAAGACCCTATGACCCAGTAATAATAATACTACCCAAAGACACCAATTCAAATGGATATATGAACAATACTACCCAAAAACACCAATTCAAGGGGCGCCTGGGTGGCTCAGTCGGTTAAATGTCCGACTTCGGCTCAGATCACGATCTTGTGGCTCGCAAGTTCAAGCCCCGCGTCGGTCTCTGTGCTGACAGCTTGGAGCCTGGAGCCTGCTTCCGATTCTGTGTCTCCCTCTCTCTCTGACCCTCCCCCCATTCATGCTCTGTCTCTCTCTGTCTCAAAAATAAATAAACGTTAAAAAAAATTTAAAAAAAATACCAATTCAAATAGATATATGCACCCCTGTTTATTGCAGCATTAACAATAGCCACATTATGAAAGCAGGCCAAGTGTCCATTAATAGATGAATGGATAAAGAAGATGTGGTATATATATATATATGGTGTATAACTAATAGATATAGGTATAGATATAGCTAATATATACATATAGTTAATACAGTATATAGCTATATTATGTATGTATACCTTATATATATACATATATATGGCAGAATATTATCTAACCATAAAAAAGAATGAAATCTTGAAATCTTGTCATTTGCAACAACATGGGTGGAGCTAGAGAGTATAATGCTAAGCAAAGTAAGTCAGAGAAAGGCAAATACCATATATGGAATTCACTCATATGTGGAATTTAAGAAACAAAACAAATGAACAAAGGAGAAAAAAAGAGACAAACCAAGAAACGGACTCTTAACTATAGAGAATAAACTGATGGTTACCAGAGGGTAGATTTAGGGAGGAATGGGTGAAACAGAGATGTGATTAAAGAATACATTATCATGATGAGCACTGAGTAATGAATAGAATTGTTGAATCACTATTTTGTACACCTGAAACTAATATAACACTGTTAACCAAAGTGCAATTAAAATTAAAAATTTAACAAAAATGAAAAATAAGTAAATAAAAGGATGTGTTTTTTAAAAAAGGAGAGAAGAATGGAACCTAATGAGAAAGGAAAGATTGCACAGTTTCTTTAGATATGGAACAAAACTGGAACAGAACCTTTATTTACAGTGTCCACAAGCCAATTCTGTGATGTGTCTCCTCAGATACTTCTAATAGTGCTTTATTTTCATCATAGCACTTGTCAGTACCTGCTATTTTTTGCTTTGATTGTTTATTTGTTTCATCAATCTCCCCTTCCCTCTAGGATGTGAACTCCAAGAGCAGAAGGCCGTATCTGGCTTGATTACTACAGACTACTCAGCACTAGTTCTCTGACTGGCACACAACAGGGGGTCAACAAGTACATATGGAATGACAGACTGAATCTCATTTCCCAAGAGCCAAGGGAAGGAGGATGTTACATTATAAACTCGTACCCAAGACAATCTCCCTGACTGTCGTTTGCCCCACAGTGTTACCAGCACCTAGGACAGTGCCCACAGCAGGTGGCAGCTACTTCTTGACTGTAGAAAGTTTGAAGAAAGTAAAAGGGGCGGGGAGAGAAATGGAAGGAGGGAGGGAGGGAAGAAGGAAGGAAACAAGGAAGAGAGAAAGAAAGAAAAGAAAAAAGAAAGAAAGGAGGGAGGGAGGGAGGTATGAAGGAAGGGAGGGAGGGAGGGAGGGAGGGAGGGAGGGAGGGAGGGAGGGAGGAAGGAAGGAAGGAAGGAAGGAAGGAAGGAAGGAAGGAAGGAAGGAAGGAAGGAATCAGCTGGGGCAGAAAGGCATTCACCAATTTAGCAGAAAGCAGATTCAAGTCAGCTAAATTATTATTCCCACTCACTGACAGACTGAGCCACCTTGCTAGAGGACAAGCCAGAGAAAATTCACTGCCCTGAATCCATTCTCAAAGTGACCCAAATGCCTGGCTGTTCCATAACCCTGATGATTCTCCTCTGTGTATATCACCACAAACTTGGGTTGTCTTTTCATTAATTTGTGTTTTCCTAGGAAATATTTATTCACGTAGTTTCTATTTGGGCAATTATTGAAATTGTGTCTAATTACATGATGATGGTAAATAATAATAATAATAATCACCTAGCTGCAACATGCTCTGTTTCTATTATGGGTAAGGATTTTGTGCAATTTACTACGACATATTCTAAGGTAGCAGTTCTGATTAGGAAGGATGAAAGGTGTCATTTTAAATATTTGGTTGAGTTATCACTATTCCTACCCAACTGCTATGCAGGAAACGTCCTGTATCTTTTTTTTTTTATCTAGTCCTAGGGCTCTACTCTTTAAATATTATGACCATGATTACTATTAATAATAGCCACTCTTAATTCAGCATTTACAGTGTGCCAGATCCACTTAAAATCCAAATTAAAATTCAGTGCAAACTCAAGTGCCTTCAGAGACCAAGAAAGTATGGTAAATGACTGAAGTAGCCTGGGCTGGAGAGACAATAGAGAGCAGCGCGGTCTGAGGTGAACTGTAGCTTGCATGCCTGGTCCAAAGAAGACAATACCACTCACCTACAGCTGAGAATCACCATTTGGAGATGTGGGAATGGTGCTGCCAATTCTTCTGACTTTTCAGGAGAAGCCAGAAATATGGGTTTGCATACGAAATTCCCAGATTTTTTAAACTACTGTGTGTGCCAACAGTCTGTGCGCCGCCTGTTTATCACCCTTTAATCTCAGGCATCCTCTGTCAGAAGCTTCTGGAAAAGACTGTTCTTTGAACAGGGGCTGTGTAGACGTTGTTGACTGTGGTGTGGGGGAAGGAAAGGAAACACTGCAAGTAATGTGGAGCCAATGTGAAGGCTGTGAGAGGCCATTTCTCATTTTTATTTAAATCTCATGGAAGTAATTTCAGAGAACAATGAAATATCATCAGAAGTCTGGTCAGAGATGACAGGCGGGTGAAGGGGATGGATATAATTACTGGCAGCACTGATAAGGAGAGCCAGAGACAGACAAGCCAGAGTCATGAAGAAAACTGTCCTTCTCCGATGGCCCCCACTTTGGATGCAAGGGGGTGCCACATGCCCATGGGGCCGGCTAAGATGTCTGGATCTACAGAGAAGGGGTGCCAGGCTGTCCAAGTCAGATCCCACAAGACCAGGAACAGAAAGGCTGACCCTAGCTTTTATGTAACAGGGGAAGAGTCCCCATGCTTCTTCCATCTCAATTTAAGCATCATGACTCAAGGAAGTCATCTGACCAACTTCCATACTCTTGATATTCCCTCTCTATAGTACCCCATACTTCCCCTTGGTAACATTCATTACACATATGATTATCTGCTTATGTCAAATCCACTTTCCCTCATGGATATGAGAATAGGGATTTTATCTGACTTTTTTACCATGATATCCCTAGCACCCAGAGTGCCTGACACATAGTAGGGGCTCAATAAATGATGGCTTCTAAATGAACCAGTGAATGAACAGTCTTTTGACTTTAGGCAGAGGTTACTTAATAACACAATACCTCACCTGTGAAACAGGGACAATAATAGTACCTCTCAGAATTGTTGTCTTCTCTGCACCAAAACCCAAGGAAAATTTCTACACTGTGTATTTCATGTGTTCTCCAGAAAAGGTCTATGAAGTAAGTCCTCAGGTTTTTATATCCCAACATTGCACTGAGGAAACCAAGACTTATAAAGGTTAAATGACTTGCCTAAGATCATACAGCTGGGGAGTAACACAAGGGAGATTCTAACCTGTTTGAAGTCTGTTTGAGTCTTTTTCACTTTTCCACAGAAATTTAGAGTGAGAAAGCCATTTTATCAAACTGATGGGAACCAAAGCAAGCTTCACAGGAGGCACATTTACCCTGGGTCCTGAAGAGTTTAAGAGATCCTGAAAGGCAAAGGAAGCAGACAAAGTATTCAAGGTGGAAGGAACAACTCAATCAAAAGTGAAGAAATATCAGGTCAGTTGAAGGACTAGTGGGTGGATCATTTGAGATAAAGGGGAGTCCTGAGCAAGGTTGAAACTATATTGTGAAAACTTTGAATCAACTCATCCTCTCAACAATTATTTATTGAGTGCTTGACATGTAAGGCATTGTGCCAGGTGATAGGGAGAGGGAGCAAAGCACACTGGCTTCCTGTCCCCATGGAGCTGATGCTCTAGCAACCTGCTACACTGAATCCATAGCATTGTGGCCAGGACCAAATGAAGAAGTAGGAAGAAATTACTTTGAAAAGCTAAACTGTGTTATTTAAATTCTCTCCTCTGTTCTGCTATATCAGATAGATGGTTCATGGTCATTAAGTGAAAACTCTAGTTCAAACTGGCTTTCACAGAAACAGAATTCATTAACTCAGGTAAAAAAAAAAAATAGAGAGTAATCTGGCCCTTGTCCCAGGGACTTAACCAAGTGAGCAGAACAAAGCTGAACAGCACTCTGCTCAGCTTCCCTATGTGTGTGTGCTTCATTCTCAGACAACCTGGCCACTCTCAACAGCTCCAGACCTTACCTTCTCACCTTCTCACCTTCACATCCTACTGAGATGAAGCTCCTCTTTCTCAACAGCTGAATCCAAGTTCAACTCTCACCGGCCAGAAAGTGACCACATGCTCACCTCAGAACCAATCACTATACCCACAGGGACGGGATATGCTAATTTTCTTAGCTAGCCGGAACCTCCTTTTTGCTGAACCAAGCAAAACAAATGAACAAAAACATAAGCTAAGAGTTAAGGAAGAAGGGTTCTTAAAAGAAAATTCTGTTAGACAGCCACATGCAAAACAATGAAACTATCTCAAATCATACACAAAAATTAACTCAAAATAGATTACAGACTTAAATGTAAGACCTGAAACCATAAAACTCCTAGAAGAAAATGTGAGTGGTAAACTCTTCAACATAGGTCTTGAAGATGATTTTTTCAACCTGACATCATAAACAGGTGGGACTATACCAAACTAAAAATCTTCTACACAGCGAAAGAAACCATCAACAAAATGAAAAGGCAACCTACTGAATGAGAAAAAAAATATTTGTAAATCATATATCTGGTAAGGAGATAATATCCTAAAATATAAAGAATTCATACAACTCAATAAAAAGAAACACATACAAATAACCCAATTTAAAAATGGGCAGAAAATCTGAACAGACAATTTTCCAAAGAAGACATAAGACCTACAGATGGCCAACTGGTACCTGAAAAGATGCTCTACATCATTAATCATCGGAGAAATGCAAATCAAAACCACAATGAGGTATCACCTCATACCAATCAAAATAACTATTATCAAAAAGACTAGAAATAAAAAGTGTTGGTGAGGATGTGGAGAAAAAAGAATGCTTGGGCACAAATGATAAGAATGTAAATTGGTGAAGCCAGTGTGAAAAACAGTACAGAGGTTCCTAAAAAAATGTAAAATAGAACTACCATATGATCCAGTAATTCTACTTCTGGGTATTTATCCACACAAAACAACAATACTAACTTGAAAGGATATCAGCACCCTCATGTTCACTGCTGCATTATTCATAATAGCCAAGATATAGAAATAACCTAAGTATCCATTAATGGATGAATGGATAAAGAAATTGTGAAATATTATACAATGGAATATTATTTAGCCATAAAAAGGAATGAAATCTTGCCATGTGAAACAACACGAATGGGCCTCAAGGTCATTATACTAATTGAAATAAGTCAGACAGAGAAAGACAAATACCATATGATCTAAATTTCATGTGAAATCTAAAAAAAAAAATTTTTTTTTCACAAACAGAAAACCAAGCTCACGGATAGATACAGAGAACAGATTTGTGGTTGACAGAGGCAGGGGGTGGGAGAAATAGATGACCCTTAGCTGTTTTTTTTCTAGATTAAATAAACTGAATTTACAAAAAGAAAAGAAAACTCTTGGGATAATTTTACCAGAAGAATGGTAGATTCTGGAAATCAAAGCATAGCAGTCCTCTATTACCAGCAGGTTTGTGATCTTAAAATTTTTCACATTATCAAAAATCATATTATAAATACAAGGTCAGACTTGCAAAGCCAGAGTTGTATGTGTGGCGGGGGGGGGGGGGGCGGGTAGAGGGGGGAGGGATTTGGCAGAAATTTCACTAACAAGGTTTTCTTTTGTAAGGTAGATATATTTATTTGTCACTGCAAGCTATAAAACTGACAAGACACTGCTGAGCAAATCCTCAGCAGTACTTGAGATCAGACCCAAATCAATGAGCCTCGAGAGTGGTGGCTCTCAACTTTGGCTGCACATTAAATTACCAGAAGAGGTCTTAAAAATGCATATGCCCAAGCCTCACCCACAGTGATTCTGATTTAATCTGATTTGGGGTGTGGTCAGCTTGTGGGTATTTTAATTAAAACAGTGGTTCTCAACTTTGGCCACAATTAGAATCACTTGGAGAGTTTTTAAAAATCCCAAAGTCCAGGCTACAACCCAGACCAATTTCATCAGAATTCATGGAGGTGGGACACAGGCATCAGTATATGTTGAAGCTCCCATAAGCATCATGGTAGTAACCAAAGGGAACTTAAAGAATATGTCCCCAGCAAGCAGACAACTGCTCTATGAAGCAGATGGGTGCTCCTTTGCAACGTATGAGATGATTTTTCTTTTGATATCCACGATCTGGTTCCCAATTTTGTTCCCACTATATACAATAGAGGTCTGAGTTAGGCAAGCCATGTCCATTAACTTAACTGATGGCATCAGATCCATTTCTCAGTATGAAAACCTGTGTGGAAGGAGAGCTAATTTTCATGGCTCACACATGAGATACCACAAGCCACCAGCATTGTCAATGAGTCAAGTTAGGGATTTTCATTAAAAGCTAATATTAAATAAGGGCTTAAGTTTCTTCCAGACCCTGTTCTAAGCAGTCGACATAGACATGATTTATTTAATCTTCAGACAACCCTATGTTATCATTATCCCAATATTACAGACAAGGAAACCGAGACAGAGGTTCAATGACTGGCCCAAGATCCCATGGCTAAGAAGTGGTTGAGCCAGGATTTGAATCTCCTACGTCTGTACACTTAACCTCTGTGTTGTAGCAAGCCTGGAAGTTAAAAGGAATGTTCAATGCATCTGACTATATTGCCACCCAGAGTGACCACATTCACACACCGTGAAGGAACTCTCCCCTGTGTTCTCATTAAAGACAGTGCTAGTGGCCTCTGGACTGGCGGCCTTTCAGATTAGGTCCACAGGGTTCCCTCTTTCATTCACTGGCTCAAATGATTTGACAAGGCTAAAGATACTTCAAGGGGAGGAGGGTGAGATAAAGGGAATGGATATTCACCACTCTCATGCCTCAATATCTCTGCTCAAAAAAAGATGTTTTCTCTTCATCTCTTTCTCTATTAACTGCAATTTCACCTGTGTGACTCAGCTCAGGATTAGCATCCCCTCTAAGAAATGTCCCCTCCTTCAAACACTTCTCACTCCCAGGTTTTCCTTCTTTCTCCAATGAAGTGTAGAGCAAACAATTTTCATATTAACAGAGAGTCAGAGTGCCTGGGTGGCTCAGTCGGTTAAGCATCCTGACTTCAGCTCAGGTCATGATCTCACTGTTCGTGGGTTCAAGCCCCTCATCAGGCTCTGTGCTGACAGCTTGAAGCCTGGAGTCTGCTTCAGATTCTGTGTCTCCCTCTCTCTCTGCCCCCGCCCCTGCTTGCACTCTGTCTCTTTCTCAAAAATAAATAATACATTTTAAAAAAGAGAGAGTTGAGACTCAGAGCAGGGGACACTTGGGTGGCTCAGTCTGTTAAGCCTCTGACTTGATTTCGGCTCAGGTCATAATCTTGCAGTTAGTGAGTTCAAGCCCTGAATCAGGCTCTGAACTAAAAGTGCAGAGCCTGCTTGGGGTTCTCTCCATCAGCCCCTCACACATGCTCTCATGCATGCTCTGTCTCTCAAAATAAATAAACTTTTTAAAAAAAAGTTGAGACTGGGGCAAGGGCTGCAATTGTTTAGTAAAACCACCCTGAAGAACAATTTTGGTTGTGAAAAGATGATCCTCAGAGTCTGGAAGTATTAAAACATCCATGAAAAACTGAAGGTCTCTTTATAACAATGTGGGGGGAATTTGGAAGCTGCTGGGAAAAATCAGTAGCAAGGATGGGAGATTTTTGGAGGTAATGGATAACAGTGTGGCTCCTGGAAAGGAAACCTGAAGAATGATATTAGCAAAAGATAAGTCCCCTCATATTCTGGCAGATCTGGGAGAGGGATCTTACAGTAGGATGTACTCTTAAGCCACACTGGCTATGCTATAATTGAACCCCTTTTATTACCTCTCTTTCTTTCCCCTCCCCCACAAAACACTGTTAAGTGAATGTTGACTTTATGCAGTTCTCTTGGTTGACTGGCATTTTGGAAAGGCAAGGGAAAGTAACTTTGTTGCATATTTGGGCTTATACAGAAAAAGAGAAGAGCATAGCCACAGAAAGAAAAAGACAAATGTACCCAAAAGTAATGGAAATTAGAACTGGAGATATGAACAGAAGCCATAAAATTTAGGAAAATCTTGGGGAAGACTAATCCAGTAGCATGATATGCAGTTAGGGATATAAGCCAATGTTATTTAATTCTCAAAAGACAAGGCAACCTCAGCTATTATTTTAGTGACACAAGGTTTCTTTTAATAATGGGTTTGAAAAGGCACTAATCTCTCCTTTACAAGTTGCCAACATTATACAAGAAACTTGAACAAGCAACTTTTTTAATGATCCTGATTCTGGCCATAATGAACCATTTTAAGCACTGCAAACACTTCACATTTTGATTCCCCTACAGATTTTTATACATTTTTCCATCTGCCTGAAACAAACATGCCCAACATCTTTGCCTATTTTAATTTCTTCTATTCTTTCAGATCTAACCTTAGCTGTCACTTCCTCTGATGTTTAGTAAGGATGCTTTAGACTGCCAGGAGAAAACAAAATTCAACTCAAAATGGCTTGAACAAAAGGATATTTATTATTGAATTTGATACCTTGTAAGTGCCACTCTGATCCTCTCAATGCATTGCATTCCTCATGCCAGTGGGCCAAGAGCCAAAGAAATAAGTGACTGTGCTATTGAAATTAATTGATTCTGAGTACGTGAAGAACTAGAGGTGCAACTACAGAATGGGGGCAGGGAGAATTCACTGGAGCATCTTTTGGTGCTTTCATGCCCCATGTTAATAGAAAATTGGCAGTTTCAGGAACAATGGCACAATAAGGGCAAGGGTTCAGAGAAATCTAGCATGGTAGTAGAGGATAAAGATGATGTATATGAATTATGAGGTCACAACCAGCTGCAATAGCAGAAATCATAGTTTTATAGTTTTAGAAATTCTCTTGCCTTGAGTCTTGTCAGAGAATTCAGCTGGCTACCACCTTGAAGGGGATTCTGTGACTAATCAGACATGTACACTTTCTCTCCAGGAAGAAGTAAGGTCATTGTGTTTTCAAAACTGGAGGCAAGAGGGGGAATCTTACTGATGAAAGGGGTGGACTGTATTAGACACCATTTCACAGGACTCTTATCCACCACTGAGATTCCGTGAGAATTAGGTGCAATCTGTACCTTAACTCATCCCTGAACCTGGGCCACACATTTCTCATCTTCCCAAGGTTTTCCAGTTAATGCCAAGCTATTGGATACTGTGGGACATAAGCTGGTACCCTGGCATGCAAAACTCATAAATTTGAGGAAATCAACACATCATAGGCAAACCTTTGATCAATGGAAGATGAGGGTTGGTGGATAAAGTATCCCCCCACCTCAGCCCCCTAGATGCACTGTCCTGGACTGCAGTTTACATGGTTCTTAGAGACAGTCAAATTTAGTGGCAGCCAATTTGATAATGCTTTCTCATATAGGCTCTTCTTCTTTCCCTCCTTCCCTCTCTCTGTCCCTCACATGTGTTCTCTGATACTGCACCCTCCAACAAGGGACATATTAGCCCTTTGCCCTAGGATCTGCTTTTATAAGCAAACCAAAGATATCACATATAGCAAAAAGTACAGAGGTAGGAAGTTCCAGAGTTCAGATGGATATTTTTAATTTTTATCTTTCCAATCTTCCATTTTTGATGTATTGGGTTTTATCTCAGACTTCTGGGAGAGAACTTCTCACATCTCATGGCCAGAACTCCATCCCACTGGCCAGAATTCCATCCCATTCCTATATCTAACACCATGAGGAATTGAATTTATTAATCCAATCATCCCCTGGGATTGGAGACGACCCATCCTCCCCTAAATTGCATTTTTGAATAAATCAAAAGAGTAATTAATAGCTGTTGGCACAGCTGGTAACTATGTCACTTAATTAGCAAACACAGGAGTCATTTTCAGCACTCCATCCTTGCCCACCTCCCACTATAAAGGCTAAACAAGCAACATACTCACTTTCCAGTGAAAGTGGAAAGCTGTAGCCCTTACAGCTAGGGGTCATGTGATCTACTTCCAGACATTTGTATATAAGGGGAAGTCTAAGGGGCTTGTTCTAGGTCCTCCTTGATAAAAGTATAATGATATGATAAGATACCTCTCTCCCTTTCTCTCCCTCCCTCTCTCCATGGTTACCTCTCTGATTCGTGTCTTTAGACTTGATGATGTGAAGATGTGATTCTCAGAGCTTTGGCAGCCATCTTGCAACCACGGGGCAATAAGCCTAAGTATGAAAAAGTAATAAGTTGATAAGGATGGAGGAGAATGGTGAAAAGAACCTGGCTCCTTAACTACATCCGTGAGCCACTGAAATAGTTCTGTGATTGCTACTCTCTTATTTTTTTTTTAGTTATATCAGTTTATTATTTTTCTTACTTAGCCATTATTATTTAAATATTATATTGCATGCAGCTAAAAACCATTCTAACTGATAGAGCAACCAACAGTGTCAGCCATTTCTAGGAAGTATTCCTGGACCCTACAGATTATATTAGCTATCCCCTTCCCCTGACACCCAAACCTTACTGCTATCATGGTTATTTCTGCAACTAGGCTTTCACTGTTCAACTAAACAGAAAATCCTTGAAGTACCTAAGGTGTGCAAACAAAAGCTGAGTCACGGCCATGGAGATTGTGATATAGGATTCCTGAAAAGGGCAGTGGGCTGGGCTCTAAGTGACCCCCAAAGTCTCTTACAACTTTGAAATCTATGACCCCATTTCCTTTAATATAAACGCCCCTTTTCTGTATATAAAAGTCTTTTTATTTACATTATGTCATAACAAATTGCCAGTTTGTGTTTCAAAATGGGAAAACTACAACATTGCAACTTGTATAAACGTTCCTATTGTGTTTGTAATGTGGGGAATTTCCAAGTTAAATTTGCACTTTGCAGATGACTTCGGGGTTATTTGTTATTCTAAACAGGCCTGTCCCCATTCTCCTTAAGCAGTATGGAGAATAGATATATAAAAAAAAATGACTGTGTATAAACATTCCTTTCATTTTGAAATGATGTTAATAAAGTAGTTCCCGTGGTTATGGCTAATAAGTCACTTGTTTCCTAAATTTTCTGTGCACAGTAAAGGCACATGGAAAAATTCTAATCAATATGCTCTTCATGGAGGCTGAAAACCCAAAACCTCTTCACATTGTAGTATTTGTAGAGTTCATTATACTCTATAATTAAGAGGAATTGTCTTTGCAGAAGAATAGAAAATGGAAGATTAAAAAATTGACCAAATATCTATCTGCAAACAGAAACCTTTTATAAGTAGCAATGACACTTTAAATTTATAATACACCTTTCATTCAGAAAATGTTCCCGATATTTTATTTCTCTTCAGTGAATGAGTTCTTGCTGGTTGACCAGAGAGAAGAGAATGAAATCAGTTCTCCTCCAGTTTCGTGCAGGTAGTTTATAGGTATACATATAGGTATTCTCTAATGAAATTTTTTCATTAAAAATACTTTTAAAATTACATAAGTAACACACACTCATTGTAAGATTTTTCAAGAATTTAGAGGCATAAAAATTAAAAACTGAAAGTTCCTTTTCATCCCCTTTACCTCTCTATTTCACTCACATCCCTTGAGATAATCTCTATATCCTTTAGTGTGTATCCAACCAGACTTTTTTTCTGTACATTTTCATAAAAACACATACACTTACATGAATATATAAAGAAATCATATTTCACCTATTCTAGGATGCAGGGTTGTTGTTGTTTTTTTTCTAAATTAAAAATCTCTGACATAAGGACACATCTTACAATTAAAGGTATTGTATAGTGGTCAATTTCTTTCCTTCTTAGTGGCACACTAAAATAATGGTGCATCTTGAAATAAGTGACATTTTATTTATTTAAAAAAATTTTTTCATGTTTATTCATTTTTGAGAGAGAGAGACTGAGTGCAAGTGGGGGATGGGCAGAGAGGGAGACACAGAATCTGAAGTAGGCTCCAGGATCTGAGCTATCCTCACAGAGCCTGACACGGGACTCAAATTCATGAGCCATGAGATCATGACCTGAGCCAAAGTCAGATGCTTAACCAATTCAGCCACCCAGGCGCCCCGAAATAAGTGACATTTTAGAGTAACAAAATACAGTAGGTATAGCACTTACACAATTATATAGATGTATGGTTGTGTGAATTGCTATGGACAGGCTTCAGTATACACCGGTCTGCGTGATCTATCATTGTATAAATGTACTGCCTGTATTTAGCCATATCCCTTATAGATGGATTTGCATATTATTTCTATATCTTCCTGATGGGAAACAGTGCTTCAATGACCATCCTTGTCCCTAGTCTTTGTGCCCTAGTATAAACATTGGTGAAAGAGAGATTCCTATCTCATCGTAGTAGGAAAGACTTATTTGTTCAGAACTCAACTAGACTCATATTCAAATCTTGGCTCCAGGGCTGCCATGTTGAACAACTCAAAGGTGTTCAAACGATCATCTTGAACAGGGGTCAGTAAACTTTTTTCTGTAAAGAGCCAAAGAGCCAATATTTTAGACTTTGTGGGCTATACTGTATTGCAGCTACTCAACCTTGCCCATGTAGCATGAAAGCAGCTGTAGATAATATGTAATAAATGAACATGTCATTCTGTGTTCTAATAAAGGTTTATTTACAAAAACAGATAACAGGCTAGATTTGTCCCAAGGGCTGCAGTTTGCTGATCCCTGATCTAAGTGAATAGTCCTTTCTGGAGCTGTGCAGTACCCAACTATGTGGCCCCTCATAGCAGCCCTGCCTGATTCCTTCCCCTCAAGGGATCTGACTCAGGATAAATGTTATAGAACCTTTCCAAGCTTGAGTTTTTAACCTTTAACTGTGAAATGTAATCATTAAATATTTAAAAAGTATGTGTTCTTGGGGTGCCTGGGTGGCTCAGTCAGTTGACCATCTAAATTTGGCTCAGGTCATGATCTCATGGTTCATGAGTTCAAGCCCGTCATCAGGGTAGCTGCTGTCAGTGCAGAGCCCACTTCGAATCCTCTGCTCCCTCTCTCTCTCTCTCCTGTGCCCCTCCTCCACTTGCTCTCTGTCAAACAAAATATTTTTTTAAACGTATATGTTCTTGGAGTGTCTGGATAACTCAGGTGGTTGAGCATCTGACTTGATTTCAGCTCAGGTCATGATCTCATAGTGATGAGATCAAGCCCCAGGTCAGGCTCCATGCTGGGCATGGAGACTGCTTAAGATTCTCTCTCTCCTCTTCCCTTTGCCCCCCCGTCTTACACATATATGCATGTGCACTCTTTCTCTCTCTCAAAAATTTTTTTAACAAAGTACGGTTCTTGGGGGAGGAGCCAAGATGGCAGAACAGCATGGAAGCTTTTTGTTTGTCTCGCATCCATGAAATACAGCCAGACCAACACTAAATGATCCTCCAAACCTAGAAAACCGATTGGAAGATTAACACAACAATCTGCACAACTTGAACCACAGAATTTAGCAGGTATGTGAGATGAAGAGCTGAACTTGGGGAGCAAGAAGCCCCAAAAGGTGGGGAACCACTTTTGTGGGCAGAGAGAGGGTGGAGACTGGGGAGGGGGGCAGAATACGGGAAAAGCACCCCTCCCCAAAAGCAGCTGGAGAGAAAGTGGAAAATTGGAAACAGGCTCAGGGACTAAACTAAAAAGGGAGAAAGGAGAGGGATTAAATTCCATTAACACCATGTAAATAAGGGGAGCGCAAAGGCTGCAACTCTGCAGCTCGATACCTGGCAGTGCTCTGGTGGGAAGGGCGAATCCCCAGGAATAGAGTGGGGTCCGGGAGGTTCTCGGGCCACACGGGGAAAAGCGGTTCCACTGCTGGAAGGAAATTTGGTAGAGACTGTTGAAGCCACCTGACCCCAGCAGACCCCAGGAAATGGCCACATTTGCTGGTGCTGGAACAAAGTCCTTAAGGGTGAAGCCTGGTACCAGATGTGTGTTGTGATCTTCCATAGTCCCTGAAACACTGCTGCTACACTATCTCGCGAACTTTCTCTGGGGTGGGCTGGCATCTGGCCGCAGTCTCGGGACACCAGCAACAGCAGGGTCCAGCGGGCGTTCCTGGGTGCAGCCGACATTCGGCCATTGCTCAGTGAGACCCTCCCTCAGAGGGGCAGAGCGGATCAAAGCCGCAGTCCTTCGGAAGTAAGGGGCTGGGGAAAACAGCCGCATGTGAGACAAAACTTGGGAGAGAGGTACTGCCTGGGGCCTGGTCACGGAGAGTGGAAAAGCGGGGAGTGGACGAGAGCTGAAGACTAAGTACCGGTAGGCGATTGATGATCCGGGAGAACAGATTGGGTAGCTGGGTGGCACCATTTTCACCACTCCTGCACATGTGCATATACACCTGTGAGCACCACAACAATCCACCCCAGTAGGCTAGCAGCGCCATCTAGGGGAGAGCAAAGCTGTTACACTGAGCCCTGCCCAACTACGCCAACTTCGCTCTTCAAGAACACAAACCTCACCACTGGCTTAATTCATGGACTATAAAGAGCTACATGGACTGACCTCTAGGGGAAAACGAAGCAATTTCAGTTCTACTTCAATCTGTTAGCAGGTTCATCTATTCAATTTTTTTTTCTATTTTTCCTTTTTCTCTTTTACAATTATTTTCTTTTTCTTGAATACAGAAACAGAAAAAACTCATTTTTATTTTCAATTTTTATTAAAAATATGTCTTTAATGTTTATCACTATATTTTTTTACTTTTGTGTAATTTTTTTCAAATTCTACTTTACTTCCATCATTTTATTTTAGTCTACTTCAGTGTACTCACCTTTTCAAATTTTCGATTTCCTTTTTTTCTTTCTTTTTCTTTTTTTCTTTTTCATTTCTTTTTTCTTGAATGCAAAAAAAGAAAAACTTCATTTGACTTGCAATTTCTTTTAAAAATATTTTTATTTAATTTCTATTAGTATATTTTTTGCTTTTATGTAAGTTTTTTCAAATTCTTTCTTACTCCCATCATTTTATTTCAGTCTACTACAGTGTATTCACTTTTTCAAATTTTCCAACGATTTCTTTTTTTTGTCTATTCTTTTTTTATCTTTTTTCTGTTTCATTTTTCTTTTTTCTTAAATACAGAAAATGAAAAAATTCATATTTCTTTTTAATTTTTATTAAAAATATTTTCTATAATTTTTCTGCTATATTCTCTACTTTTGTGTATTTTAGTCTACTTTAGTGTATTCATTTTTTCAAATTCTCAAACGATTTCCTTTTTTTTCTCTTCCCCCACTTTTTTTTTGTTTGTTTCTCTAATCTGTCAAACCACTTTCTATACTCAGACCAAAACACACCTAGGATCTAGCATCATCTATTCAATTTGTGTGTGTGTGTGTGTGTGTTTAATTTTTAATTTTAATATTTTTTAATTTTAATTTTTTTAATTTTAATTTTTCTACCTCATTAATTCCTTTTCTCCCTTCAAAATGACAAAACGAAGGAATTCACCCCAAAAGAAAGCGCACGAAGAAACGACAGCCAGGGATTTAACCAACACAGACACAAGCAAGATGTCTGAACCAGAATTTAGAATCACGATAATAAGAATACAAGCTGGAGTCGAAAATAGATTAGAATCCCTTTCTACAGAGATAAAACAAGTAAAAAATAGAATGAAATTAAAACTGCTATAACTGAGCTGCAATTACGGATGGAGGCAGCAGTGGCAAGGATGGATGAGGCAGAACAGAGAATCAGCAATACAGAGGACAAACTTACAGAGAATAATGAAGCAGAAAAGAAGAGGGAGATTAAGGCAAAAGAGCATGATTTAAGAATTAGAGAAATCGGTGACTCATTAAAAAGGAACAACATCAGAATCATAGGGGTCCCAGGGGAGAAAGAGAGAAAAATATGGGTAGAAGGGTTATGTGAGCAAATCATAGCAAAAAACTTTCCTAACCTGGGGAAAGACATAGACATCAAAACCCAGGAAGCACAGAGGACTCCCATAAGATTCAACAAAAACCGACCATCAACAAGGCATATCATAGTCAAATTCACAAAATACTCAGGCAAGGAGAGAATCATGAAAGCAGCAAGGGAAAAAAAGTCCCTAACCTACAAGGGAAGACAGACCAGGTTTGCAGCAGACCTATCCACAAAAACTTGGCAGGCCAGAAAGGAGTGGTGGGATATATTCAGTGTGCTGAATCAGAAAAATATGCAGCCAAGAATTCTTTATCCAGCAAGGCTGTCATGCAGAATAGAAGGAGAGATAAAAAGTTTCCCAGACAAACAAAAACTAAAGGAGTTTGTGACCACTAAACAAGCCCTGCAAGAAATTTTAAGGGGGACTCTCTGAGGGGAGAAAAGATGAAAAAAAATGTATATATATATATATATACACCAAAAGCAACAAAGATTAGAAAGGACCAGAGAACACCACCAGAAACTCCAACTCTACAAGCATCATAATGGCAATAAATTCATATCTTTCAGTACTCACTCTAAATGTCAATGGACTCAATGCTCCAATCAAAAGACATAGGGCAACAGAATAGATAAGAAAACAAGACCCATCTATATGCTGTTTACAAGAGACCCACTTTAGACCTAAAGACACCTACAGATTGAAAATAAGGGGATGGAGAACTATCTATCATGCTAATGGTCAACAAAAGAAAGCCAGAGTAGCCACACATATATCCGACAATCTAGACTTTAAAATAAAGATTGTATAAAGAGGTGCAGAAGGGCATTATATCATATCAAGGGGTTTATAGACCAAGAAGACCTAACAATTCTAAAAATTTATGTGCCAAATGGGGAGGCACCCAAACATATAAATCAATTAATCACAAACATAAAGAAACTCATCGATAGTAATACCGTAAGAGTAGGAGACTTCAACACCCCACTCACAGCAATGGACAGATCATCTAACCAAAAAATCAACAAGGAAACAGTGGCTTTGAATGACACTTGGACCAGATGGACTTAACAGATATATTCAGAACATTTCATCCTAAGCAGCAGAATATACATTCTTCTCCAGTGCACGTGGAACGGTCTCCAGAATAGACCATATACTGGGACACAAATCAGCCCTAAGTAAGTACAAAAAGATCAAGATCATACCGTGCATATTTTAAGACCACAATGCTATGAAACTCAAAATCAACCACAAAAAAAAAAAAAAATGTGGAAAGCTACCAAATACTTGGAGACTAAAGAACATCCTACTAAAGAATAAATGGGCTAACCAAGCAGTTAAAGAAGAAATTAAAAAGTATATGGAAGCCAATGAAAATGATAGCACCACAACCCAAAACATCTGGGACACAGCAAAAGAGGTCATAAGAGGAAAGTATATAGCAATCCAGGCCTTCCTAAAGAAGGAAGAGGATCTCAGATACACAACCTAACCTTACGCCTTAAGGAGCTGGAAAAAGAACAGCAAATAAAACCCAAAAACAGCAGAAGGCAGGAAATAATAAAGATTAGAGCAGAAATTAATGCTATCGAAACCAAAAAAAACAGTAACAGATCAGTGAAACCAGAAGCTGGTTCTTTGAAAGAATTAACAAAATTGATAACCCACTAGCCAGTTTGATCAAGAAGAAAAAGGAAAGGACCCAAATAAGTAAAATCAAGAATGAAAGAGGAGAGATCGCAACCAACACAACAGAAATAAAAACAATAATAAGAAAATATTATGAGCAATTATATGCCAATAGAATGGGCAATCTGGAAGAAATGGACAAATTCCTAGAAACATATACACTACAAAAACTGAAACAGGAAGAAATAGAAAATTTGAACAGACCCATAACCAGTAAGGAAATCGAACTAGTAATCAAAAATCTGCCAAAAAACAGGAGTCCAGGGCCAGATGGCTTTCCACGGGAATTCTACCAAACATTTAAGCAAGAGTTAACACCTATTCTCTTGAAGCTGTTCCAAAAAATAGAAATGGAAGGAAAACTTTCAAACTCTTTCTATGAAGGCAGCATTACCCTGATTCCATAACCAGACAGAGACCCCAATAAAAAGGAGAACTATAGACCAATTTCCCTGATGAACATGGATGCAAAAATCCTCAACAAGATATTAGCCAACCAGATGCAACAATACATTAAAAAAATTATTCACCATGACCAAGTGGGATTCATACCTGGGATGCAGGGCTGGTTCAATATCCGCAAAACAATTAACGTGATTCATCACGTCAATAAAAGAAAGGACAAGAACCATATGATCCTCTCAATAGATGCAGAGAAAGCATTTGACAAAATACAGCATCCTTTCTTGATAAAAACCCTTAAGAAAGTAGGGATATAAGGAGCATACCTCGAGATGATAAAAGCCATATACGAGAGACCCAATGCTAATATCATCCTCAATGAGGAAAAACTGAGAGCTTTCCGCCTAAGGTCAGGAACAAGACAGGGATGTCCACTCTCACCACTGTTATTCAACATAGTATTGGAAGTCTTAGCCTCTGCAATCAGACAACACAAAGAAATAAAAGGCATCCAAATTGGCCAGGAGGAGGTCAAACTTTCACTCTTTGCAAATGACATGATACTGTATAAGAAAAACCCAAAAGATTCCACCAAAAAACTGCTAGAATTGATTCATGAATTCAGCAAAGTTGCAGGATATAAAATCAACACACAGAAATGGACCCACAAACGTATGGGCAACTAATCTTTGACAAAGCAGGAAAGAATATCCAATGGAATAGAGTCTCTTCAGTAAGTGGTGCTGGGAAAACTGGATGGCAACATGCAGAAGAATGAATCTGGACCACTTTCTTACACCATACACAAAAATAAAGTGGGTGAAAGACCTCAATGTAAGACAGGAAGCCATCAAAATCCTTGAGGAGAAAGCAGGCAAAAACCTCTTTGATCTTGGCCACAGCAACTTCTTACTCAACACGTCTCCGGAGGCAAGGGAAACAAAAGCAAAAATGAACTACTGGGACCCCATCAAAATAAAAAGCTTCTGCACAATGAAGGAAACAATCAGCAAAACTCAAAGGCAACCGACAGAATAGGAGAAGATATTTGCAAACGACATATCAGATAAACAGTTAGTAACCAAAATCTACAAAGAACTTATCAAACTCAACACCCAAAAAAAACAAATAATCCAGTGAAGAAATGGGCAAAAGACATGAATAGACACTTCTCCAAAGAAGACACCCAGATGGCCAAACAACACATGAGAAAATGCTCAACATCACTCATCATCAGGGAAATACAAATCAAAACCACAATGAGATACCACCTTACACGTGTCAGAATGGCTAACATTAACAACTCAGGCAACACAGATGGTGGCGAGGATGCGGAGAAAGAGGATCTCTTTTGCATTGTTGCTGGCAATGCAAGCTGGTGCAGCCATTCTGGAAAATGGTATGGAGGTTCCTCAAAAAACTAAACATAGAACTACCCTACGACCCAGCAATTGCACTACTAGACATTTATCCACGGGATACAGGTATTCTGTTTCGAAGGGATATATGCACCCCCATGTTTATAGCAGCACTATCAACAATAGCCAAAGTATGGAAAGAGCTCAAATGTCCATCAATGGATGAATGGATGAAGAAAATGTGGTGTATATATATACAGTGGGGTATTACTTGGCAATCAAAAAGAATGAAATCTTGCCATTTGCAACTACATGAATGTAACTGGAGGGTATTATACTAAGTGAAATTAGTCAGAGAAAGACAAAAATCATAAGACTTCACTCATATGAGGACTTTAAGAGACAAAACAGATGAACATAAAAGAAGGGAAACAAAAATAATATAAAAACAGGGAGGGGAACGAAACTGAAGAGACTCATAAATATGGAGAACAAACAGAGGGTTACTGGAGGGGTTGTGGGAGGGGGGATAGGCTAAATGGGTAAGGGGCATTAAGGAATCTACTGAAATCATTGCTTCACTATATACTAATTTGGATGTAAATTTTAAAAAATAAAAAATAAAGTTAAATTTAAAAAGTATGGTTCTTGAATGAAAATGAACACATAAGTATGTGTATGTGACTCAGTTTCTTCCTAAAGAAAAATCTATGTTCTAGTGATTGGGAAAATAGATGAAATGCTACATAGAAAGCATTTACAAGTGCTTGATGAACGGTATAGCTATTTTACAACTTCTTCTTTTACTAATCAGAAAATTCATAGTTATTAATTCTTAGAGGCAGGACACAAACCAAGTGAGTCTGATCCCAAAACTTGTGTCTCTCCTACAACACCTACGAGCTCCAAAAGAAGGATCTACTGCATGGAGAATCTGAACCCAGACAGCTTAAAAGACTTTTATAAATTCCCACCATATCAGCATTGGACATAGGGCGCTCTGGATCTCAAAGTATCAACAAATATACACACCACCGACCAGAGGATGAAGCTTCTGTAACACCCAGTCTTTTGGGCTTGCAGACATCCCCAACCAGTGGATTTTCCTGTTATTTATGCCAATTCAATCTGATTGCAGTTTTATTACCTGGGTGGAAATGCAGCCACAAAAGTGTTGATAAAGCTGTCACAGCAAGATGGAGATAGTAAGTCTCATTAATATTAAGAAAAGAACAAACCCATAAATAAGAGATTATCAAGTGAAATAAGATAGTCTCTCCTCCAACTTCTAACAAATCTCGTGTGCAAAACCATGTAATTTCCCCAGGCGTCCTCCCTGCCAGCCAGATGTATAGAAAATGAATTGTGCAGGAGGGGAATTGATATGCAGAACAAGGAGCTGGCAAAATAATTAGAGCCGTGAGGCTCCCTCAGTCTTGCTGTTTATTTGAGAAGTCACCAAGTAGAATCACGGCGTCTGGATCACACTGATTATGTAACACATCGGTCCTTGAAAAGAGCCTGGAGATGATGGAGAGGTGATGGGAGTATGCCGTGAAGGTGAAGGCAGAACCAGGCCTGACCCACTGAACAGCTAAAGGCCACCTTCCCAGATGGGTAAGACCAGGTGCTGCCCCGTGCTGGCACTGCCCTCCCTAGCATAGTCACATGCCTCTACCCATTCTGCCCACTGAGGGACCAGCCTCCTGCCTGCCTCTCACTTTGTGGCTCAGTCATCCAGACATTCCTCTGCAGATGACCACACTCAAAACCATCTGCAGGTTGAGGCTAAGTACTAAATCAAAGTTTTATTAAGTTGCTAAAACCTGACTAAGAGCCACTTGCCTACAGGGACTGGTTGGGTCTGTATCTCCAGGCGGCCCCAGATAAATGGCTGGTGTGAAGTAGGGGGTCTAGAGATGCTTATTGCTTGGAATTGAGTAAAGCCACCAACAAAATATTCCTAACGGAGTCGAGAGAGAGGAAGGACAGAGGAAAGGTGAAAGAGTGAGGGGAAGGAGGAGGGCAGAGAAAGTGCCAAAGATGCCTGAATGTGCACTGAGCAAATAGATGGAGGAGGAGCAGAGGCAGAGAAGGGAAGAGACAAGAAGTGGGCAGAGACCAGAGGACAGAGGGGAGGCAGAGGTGAGTGGAATCTGAACTGAGGAGATGGGCCAGAGCAGATGGGGCAGAGACACAGACAGAGAGAAGAGGCCGGTGGGGGACACAGGGCTGGCAGCAAGGCATGCAAAGAAAGACACACAGTGCAGATGCACTGAAAGAGAGATGGACACAGACCCCCACACAGTGCAACAGTGTCCCAGAGACAGAAAGACTAGAGCCAAGGCTTGAGAAGAAACTGGGGGAGGGAGGGTTTGGAAGGGCAAAAGACTCTCCCAGTCTCCCATGGGAATCCACATTCTTCTCAGTTTGGTGTTCTTTCTACTGCACTAAGTACCTGATAGAGAAATGACCTAAGAAAAAATGTCTTTCTGGAAGAAATGTGTCCCGAAATTCTGGGAGCCCATTACTCAGGCGGTGGAAAATATCCTTCATCTGCAGGCTTCCTGCCACCTTTCCTGTGGAGCTGGAGACCTGGATTTGCATCCTAGCCCCAGAAAGCCTGGGTGGGGGCTGACCCTTCTGGGCTCCGGGCTCCTCAGGGGGTTACCTGTGACCAGGAGCACATTCCCTCCCAGAGTTTTAAAAAAGATCAGCTCAAATAACACCATTAAAACCCTCCACATAGTCCATCGCCCTATAAGAACATCCAGTGACAAAGGTGAGAACTTGGTTTGATTTGGGGTAACTCCTATTTTGATTGATTCTCATCCCCCTTTCTCTCTTTCTCCTCCTCTTCAACCTCCTTCTCCCCTCCCCCACCCACAACTCCCCTTCTCTTTCCAACCCCCACCACATATTCACATCTGATTCCTATTCCAAAGAGACCTTGACTTCAGCCCTCAGGTCATGAAATATTCAATTCACTTGGACACTTTTTAATTAATCTGGGGTTTGATTCAGGCCATTGCGCCTTGACTTCTACCTCTATAACCCTTTCCTGGATCCAATTAGCTGGCTTTGAGCACTGCCTCGGAGACTGAGACAAGAGTCCCTCACTCTCTGGGAATGGGTTTGCTGAGGCATCTGCAAACATTCTCCTTGCCATCCCTCCATGCGTGCCTGGAAGAGGTAGCAAGTGAGATAAGATCTGTACATAGGAAAGTCAAAGGTGACTTTTGAAGGATAAGAAAAGAAAAATGCAAGCCAAAAGCAATTGACAGCTCAGGCAGCAAATATCCAGATGATGAACAGGCTGCTGGATCAGGGATACAGATGTTCCATCTGAATTCCATAGTTGTCCTCACCTGACTCTTTTCAGCAACCCCACCTCCCGTATGGACTCAATTATCACAGGATTCATTTGCACTTGTTGACATTATGCTCTGTTAAAAAAAAAAAGTGGGCTTTTCATTGCTATTATTATATTGTGCTGGTAGGTTTTGTCCCACAGACTGAGTCTGAAATAAAATCAAAGTGATGCACATAAGACTTTTAGCACAGTGTCAGGCACACATTAAGTGTTCGACAAAGAATTGATGGACTATTGTCATAATCATTATCACCATATTTATGTTGGGGACAGATCTGGTTTTCTGTTCTTCCTGTAATGGGTCACACAATACCCAGCACTCAGGTGGTTCCTAATAAGGTTTGCCAAGAAGCTATGGACTGTTTTTGACATTGACAACACAATTCCCAAAATAGGCCGTGTGTGCCACAGGAGTCTCCCTTCTTCCCTAAACTTCAATTCAGTCATCTGACAAATATTTACTAGGTACCTAATGAATTCCAGGGTTCTTGCCTTCAAAAAGGTTAAGCCATAGCACTTATTCCTGACAATGACAATGGCAGATCTTTATGGCACGTAGTACAGTCAGACACTGTTCTCAGATTCTTACTGCATCAACACACTTAATCCTTATAACTGGTCTGTGAGGAAGGCACTACTGTAACTCTCATTTTATATTTTATGTATATATAGACTGAGGCCCAGAGAAGTAGATTAGTCTGCCCAAAGCCACACAGTAATGAGCAGCAAAGTTGGGATTTAAACACGGGCACTTTGGCTTCAGAGTCCACACAATCAACCACCAAGCAATGCTGTGTCATTTGGTACAAATTGCTTTTTTATGTTAGCAAATTTTTTTCATTTGTTTATACAAATAGATTAGAATATC
Organism: Acinonyx jubatus; assembly: GCF_027475565.1. Classification (NCBI taxonomy): domain Eukaryota; kingdom Metazoa; phylum Chordata; class Mammalia; order Carnivora; family Felidae; genus Acinonyx; species Acinonyx jubatus. Next base: position 11,419,283 of record NC_069398.1, on the reverse strand, counting down.
TTTAAACTCTATAGATAGAGGAAGCAGATTAGTGGTTGCCAGAGGCCAGGGAGAGGAGGAGTGAGGTGTGACCACTAATGGGTATGGAGTTCCCATTTGGGAAGACATGAAAGTTCTGGAACTGGATATTGACGGTGGTTGCACAACATTGCAACTTAGCATCATTAAGTTAGGCACTTCAAAACAGTTAAAATGGTAGATTTTATGTTCGGGAAATTTTACACACACACACACACACACACACACCCGCCCCTCAAAAATACTGTTCTAATCCTGAAGTGTGGGGCGGTCTTACGTCCTTCATAGCTCTACAGTGCCTGGAATTGAAAAGTTCTCATCATACATTTCTTTATCAGTTGATGGATTGGCAAATGGTCTTAGAAATAGGGTTTGCTTTGTTTTTGTTTTTTGGGTTTTTTTTTTATCATCACCACTCTTGTGGTTATTAAAAACAGAGCCCTTTTAGGAGTGCATAAGGTTCCCACCCATCTATGAACAACTGGACCTGACAGTGCTGGTTCTGAGGGTGAGGAGCCAGGAGTTCAGCACCCAGGGGCTGGAAGACCAGGCAAGGTGCTTCCCCAGAAGTGTGACACAAAGGAGGAAGATGGCATTTAGATGGAGTTGAGAAGGCAGAATTCAGAGCTGGAGGAACAACTCAAACTTGAGGTCTGAGGGGCAAACCCAGGGCTGAAAACAGAAAACCACCTCAGCATCAGGAATTGAAAGAATCTGAAGCCTTTGCGGGAAGCAGAATACAGTAATAATATAAAATAACAATCACAGTGAATTCAACCCTTAGATAGTGCTTTCCACATGCCAGATATTGTTTCTAGGATGTTCACATATCACCTCATTTATTCTTTATTCCCATTATTAGTGCCCCCATTTTACATATAAAGAAACAAAGACACAGAGAAGTTAGGAGACTTGCCCCAGGTCATACAGTTGGCAAGTGGCAGAATTTGGATCCCAAGCCAAGTGGTCTGGAGCCAGAGACTGACTCTCAAACACAGGAGTTAAGGAGTTAATCTGGAGTTAAGATTCTGGTCCTGCTGAGGGCTAATTGCTGGCCTGATGAGATGAGAGGCCCATTGGAGGTTAAGGATATAGTTCACACCCAGACCTCATGGCCCTGAGCTCATAAAGGGATAAGTCTTCTGTCTACCAATACGCAGAAATAGACAAGGGCAGTGGTTAGAAACATGGACTCTGACCTCGAAGGCTGGTGTTGGATTCCAGCTCTGACACTTAGCAGCCCTGAAATTTTGGGCAATAACTTCATGCCTTTCTGCCTCAGTTTCCTCATCAAAAATGGGGATAAAATAGTTCCTACCTCATAGAGTTGCCGTGATTATCACACGGCTTGACTTCTGTAAAGCATTGAGAACACCACCTGGCATACAGTAAGCAGAATGTGAACACTAAGTAAACAATGCTTTAGAGAAAACAGCCACAATGTCATGTATCTTGGGGGTATGGATGTGGGGTGGGGGCACTGGGAAAGCAATGACTAGACCAGGAGATCTCCTTGTACATTTTACCTTTAACAAAGGAAACCCAATTCTTGGCTGAAAAAGAACTGGTGACTGGTGTCAAACTGAAACTTACTCTTCTGCCTCAAGTCACTGAGCCACGTGTGTACCCACAGTTCCTGTGTTCCTCCTCCGTGCTCCCCATCCATGCCAGGGAAGGAGGGGCTGCTGAGTGGCCTGCCTCAAGCTGCCCACGTGGTGATATTTAATTAATCTGTTCGTTTGATCCTTGTGTTTCCTCAGTGGCTCACTTTCCGTGGGGCTCCCTGCGGTTTGAATATAGTAAAATTCAGCCCTAATTAAAATTGTTGAAACACCAGCAGTCTCCGTTAATAAAACATCAGAATGAAATTGGATTTCTTTTTTTGAACAGCCTTTCTTAAAATCTCTGAGAAGGTGGGCAGAATGAGCCCAGGTGGAAAAGAAAAAGTTAAGAAACTTTCTGTTGCCAAGTGTGTGAAGATGGCATTTCTAATTCTCTCCTGGTCTGGGGCTAGAGGCCAATCCTTTATGGCAGAAAGAGTCGTAGAGTCTGTGTCCAGACATCTCCTATAACAAACTTCCTTAGCTAATCGAATCCCCTCTTAGGGTTTTAGTTTCTCCATCTGCAAAATGGGGACACCAGACCAGCTTTAACACTCTATTGTCTGGGAACATCAAGTTGTCAAATCCTTGGATTTGGCCAAATTGAGCAACTTTTGAGCCTGTCAGGACAGGGCTGAAGGACCATCTGCCTCCCCAGACACTTCTCTCCTGTTGCCACCCTGAGAAAAAGGCCATAAGCAGTTCCTTCTACCCAAGTCACTGTGCCTTGGGTCAAGTAAACTGCCTCTGGTCAATAGGGACTGGATCAGAGATTAGATTCCCAGCTCCTGGCAGCAATGTAAATCCAAATAAGGGTCTGATAAGGCCTCCATCTGCAGGATTCTCTACATTTGGTGGAACCAGCCAGATCTATCCAGATCCTCTCTCCTAGAAGAGTTTTATCTGCTCCTCTCCCCAGGCTGAGGGGAGGAGAAGCAGGGGCAGTTTGGCCAGGGCTACAAGAATGAACAATGGCCAGACAAAGCTGCCTGTTGAATCCTACGGGTACCTTCCTGCCATATACCAGCTACATGACTTTGGATGAAAATGCTGGGTACCTTTTCTGTGCTTCAGTTTGCTTATATGAAATGGGGATAAATCCCTTGTTCATATGGCTGTTATGAGGATTAATAAGATAACCAATGTCCATTATGTGACATAGGGTCTGACATATATTAGGTCCCCAGTAATGGATAGCTGTGGTTACCACTGATGGCAGTAGATGAAGAAACAGAGGAGAGACAGAGAGAGAGAGAGAAAGACAAAAGTTAAAGAGACACAGAGAAGGCAAATGGCAAGAATGGTCCTAAAGATGAAGGCCCTGGCTTGCATGCTCTCAGCCTTGAGCTCAAGTGGGAAGCTACCCCCTTTCCTTTTCCAGCCATAGAGCATGTGATAGGCCCAAGCTAATCAGAGCTTCACATTCTCGCTGCCATTATGATCGCTCTAGAAGTGAGCACAATACCAAAGCCAGCCCACCCAGGCCCACTCTGTAATACCCAGGATAAAGAGTTCACTCTCTTCTCCAGTTTATATGCAAAATCAAATCCCACGGACTCTTTTGTGCTTTCTGAGGACTTTCAGAAATTTGCTGGGTGGGTCATGGGAAAGGATCACATCACAAAGCAACTGGCTTTCCACTATATCTCACTATCTTCTCCGTGCCTGAAACTTACCATGTTCCCTTCTTGTAGCTCCCCTCCTCCCCAGAGCAACCCTGGAAATCCACCCAGGTACTCCCAAGAATAAACTTCAGCCCTGAACATGAACGAATGTGTTTTCCCAACAAAGTTTTCTAAACAGAAATTCTGGTTAAATCAAATGTCCTCTGTCTTACTTTGTGAGTCAAGTGCCAGGTAAGCCCTCCATCAGCAGAGGACATTATCATAGCATTTCCTGGGCAAGAAGTAAGACGGACATAGCATTGTCTGATTCCCTTCATTTTGCTTGGACATTGCCCACACACCTGGAATCAACATCTCAGGCAGAAAGAGGAAAAGGTTTTCTACCCTGGTTCCTGGAGCAAAGAGACTGTGAGGCTTTCAACTGACTTAGGGTTTTAGGGTTTTCAGGTCTCACTGTTGCCAGAATCACCAAGGTTAAACATTCCAAATGAGAACTGGAATTAATAACACAGCCGTGGCCTTACACTGACCATGGGTTCCCCCTGCTACTTAATAGAATGATTCATTTGAACTGCCTCCCCCTTCCTTGATGGCAAGGGGCCTGCTTCTCTCCCTGCCAGTCCTTGCCTTTCTAGGAAAAGATGATTATTGAATTCTAATATATCATCCTGGCAGCAGCGTCAACAGAGAGAGACAGATGTGAGAACAGAACACAGAGCCCCATATACATCCTTTGCAGTCCTCCCACCCCTTCTTCCTTTTCTCAGCAAATCTACTCAGCTCCCCTTCCCCCAGGGAAGCTAAGAGTTCATTATGAACAGCAGCCAAGAGTCAATAAATACATGGCTGAGATTTCAGTCACCTACTGTGGCTGTCTTCACCACCAACAAAGTAATTGCATGGTCCCAGACTGGTTAGTGGGGTGGGGATGAGTGGCAGGGAGCTCAAAAAAGCTTTACAGCCAGAAAGATCTTCTCATAAAGCAAACCTGATCATGTCAAACATCTCCACCCCACTTAAAATTGTTCAATGGCCCCACATTGTTTCTAGGATAAAGACTGAAAGATTCAATATGGCTTACAAGATTCTACAAAGTCTGGACCCTGATGACCTGTCTAACCTCATATCCAAACATACTCACCACCCCATTCTCAATCACTCCAGCCATACTGATAATGTCTTTCATTCTTTCAGTGGCTTAGGGGGACTCCAGAGCTCAGATCAAATATCACATGCTCACTTTGGTATGAACCCTACCCTAATATATTCAAATAGCCTTGCCCTTCACTGCATTTGTCACAGCCTGAGATTTTTATATTTTCTTATCTAATGATTGAGATGATGCTCTCTTTACCTGCTGCCATGCAGGCTCCATGTTTTGTTCATCAACCATCTCCAGTTTCTAGCACAAGACCTGGCAAGAGCGGTACATGGAGCAAATCACAGAGCAGTCATTATTCAGCACCTACTACATGCCAGGCACTGTTCAAGGCACTTAGGGATACACAAGTGAATAAAACTGACAACGTGCTGTTTTGAGGAGCTTATATTTGAGGTCATTCCCCTGTCATGCTGCAGGATACTTATAGAGCAATATTCACCATGGAAATATCTCCATTTGTGGAGATAGAATAGATAGATAGATAGAATAGAACTCTATTCTAAGTTGTGACAAGAATGAAAAGCACACAGGGGCACCTGGGTGGCTCAGTAGGTTAAGCATCCATGTTTTGACTTCGGCTCAGGTCACAATCTCATGGTTTGTGAGTTCAAGTCCTGCTCGGGATCCATGCTTACAGTGTGGAGCCCACTTGGGATTCTCTCTCTCCCGCTCTCTTCCCCTCCCTGCTTGTGCTCTCTTTCTCTCTCAAAATACATAAACTTTTTAAAAAAATGTTAAAGAAAAAAAAAGAATGAAATGCACACATAACCAGGTATAAAGGGTCACCGTTGTGCAACTTCCACAGCTGGGATCTCATCTAGGGGAGGCCAAGTTATAAGCACTTCAACACATCTCCCAAATATATCCACTCCACAACCTGTTGATAAGAAGTGGGTGGCTTCCTCTGATCCAACAAAAGCATAGGGAAGGAGGCTGAATTTACATACCATAGAACTGAAGCACCATCAATTTCCCCCCTTTAACACCCCAAGTCCCTCCCCCCAACCAGCCACTCCATCTCTCTTCTCTCCCTCCTACACTGCCTCTCAAAATCCCTCATATCCTGAACAATTCAACACTCATTTTCAGCTTGCCAATTTGCCTGAAGGTCACCATCTACTGTTCATCAAATATGCCTCTCAGTTTATGCTACCATACAAACACCGATCAAATTTGGTGGACCTCTTATCAACAGTTTGAACTTGCCAGCATTCCAGAGCTGGCATGAGATGAGAGGCTATTTGAATATATTAGGGTAGGGTTCATACCAACCCTGGATGAGAGTCACTGTCACATGGGGACTTGTTCCTTACACTAAGAATTCTGGCCTTTTCCCAGAGGGCATATGGAACACAGGAGGTCTTCAGTAGGGGAGTGACCCTGGGCAGATCGCCCCCGACCACACCTGACACTTCCTGAGACTTCGCCTCAGCTGCCAGGAAGAATCTAAATGCAGCTGTGGGTGTCTTTTTTCTAGTATTAATTAAAACTTTGCCTAAGGCCCAGCTGCAGAGAAGCCCATGGGGTGCAGCATGAGGGGGAGCAGCTGCAACTTCAAAGAACCTGCAGGCAGCTCTATGCATGTCAGACTGAACCGTGCCCCCACTCCCCCATCCAGGCATCTTCCTGCTGGAAACAGAGCTGGGGTCGCCATGGGGAAGGAGCATCTCTGAACGAAAACTAAAATGCTTCTGCTTCCCATAGAAGAGGGAAATAGTTATTTCCTTGGGAAAAGTCTATAAAGTAGAATCATCCCTAGAAACCCTTCTCTCTGGTCTCCTTTCAGGGCTGATGCCTGCAATCCATGACTCTTCTGGAGGGGAATCCCTTCACATTTCAGGCATGCAGTTGTACAACATGGCAGCCTTGCCTCCCAACTCTCGAAGCCAACATCCTGCATCTGGGATCATGGGGCTCAGAGAAATGTCTACTAAAAATATCATAATTATAAAAATAATTGCAGCTACTATTTATGGAGAATTTACCAAGGCAATCTGCTTAACATGCATTATCTCAATTAAACCTCACAATAATCTGATAAGATGGAAATTATTATCACCAGTTGGAAGATAAGGAAGCTAAGGCTTTCACCTACTGTTAAATCCTGGACTCCCATTTAAAGGCTGTATGATGTTGAGCAAGTTACTTACTTAGCCTTTCTGCTTCAGTGACTTTCACTGAAACAAGATGCACACAAAAGTCTTTCTCTGAATGCACCCCTCATCCTTATCCCCAGGCCTCCTCTCCAGTCTCAGAGTGATTCATAGACCATTCTCTGAGAAAGGGCATCAGCTGTGGTCTGAGACTTCAGGAATCCTAGGAGAATGAGAGGAACTATCATTGAAGTAATGAAGGTGTGAAGCTTTGGCAAAAACACAGGGTCCTGCAGCATCCTCCCTGCCAATGCCTAGCTGCTGAGAATTCACCTCTGCATTTGATAAACACTTATACCATCCTACAGATGAATATCCTGGAATGCAAATCAGACTCATCTCTCATCTGGTTAAAAACACCACCACTGACTCCCTGTCTATTACAGAATTCATTGGTAGCCAGCAATAAAAAGGAAATCCAGCAAACACGGGAGGGGTGGAAGATGAGAGCATAGGGAATTTATGATGGTTTAGGGGAGTTAGTAGGAACTCTTGGTAGCATGGGGAGAAAAAGAAAGAAATTGAATTTCAGTGAGCCTAGTCCCAAAAGAGCAATTTAGTAGACCACATAAGGAAACAGCAGAAAGTGTGGGGGAAGATCTAGCTTCAGGTACTACTGGAACCAGGAGCTCAAATGTTGTCAGGCCTCTATAGCTCTCATTTCTGTTTTTCTCTGAAAGTTGCCTTTATTTTTCCCATTCGCGTGGGCCTTCACCCAGAGGGAGCATAACTGTGACAACCCCAGCTTTAGTGCTTTCATTTGAGGATGAAGAAAGGAAAGATGAGCTCTCTTACTTTAGGCTAAGTTGAAGAATTTGTGGAAGAGACAGTGGACAGACCAAAAAACAAAAGAAGCCACCCACAGTATTTCAGGATGGCTATAGATCTCTTTGATATAACAGACTCCCAGTATGACAGTGGCTTAAATAAATTAGCTACTTTTTCTCCATATAATAGTTCAGATATAAGCAGGCCAAGGCCTTGCAATGACTCCATTTTGTCCAGGACCCAGGCTCCTTCCCTCTTTTTTCTCTGCCATGCCTAGGTATTATACTCACCTACATGGTCTAAGAATACTCACCACCATGTCTATAATCTGGAAGGAAAAGGTGAGTGAGGAACCAATACTTGGCTTTTCGGGCACAACTCAGAAACTATACACATCAATTCCACTTACATCCTATTGGCCAGAATACAGCCCCATGGCCATACCTAGCTGCAAGGGACACGGGGAAATATAGTCTTTAATCTAGGCAGCCATATACTGCACTAAAAACTGGGGTGTTAATTAATATCACTATAGAAGGGAGGATGCACATCCAGGATGAAATCCATCTCTGCCACAGCCACCTAAGGACAGGAAGGTTCTGAGAACTAAAACCAGAATATTACCTGCAACTAAGAATATTTCCATCTCCATCACTCTTCTCGGTTTCTCTTGGATGTCTGCTTCACTAACCTCCCCCTTTTCAGTTCTGAGGCCCTTCATGTCCAGAGCAGGTAGTCTATGGCCACCTTATCATTTCTAGGCTTATACATACAGTGAAGTAAAAAGAGAACAGCTAGGCTCCAACATAATTGGAACTTGGAACAAGCATTCACTGTCAAGTATATTTATGATTTAACTCCCGGCAATAAAAGGGCAAATAAGAATATAATGAGGGTAGGGTATTACCTTATAAGAAATAGATGTAAAGTAATGTTAATAAGAGAAATATTAAGTTATCATACAGATCAGAAGGACATGTATGTAGGAGGGATGTAGTTTGGAAGTACTGTAATTCTTAGGGTGATGAGATCAGTTTCATTCTGAATACTCTAGTGAACAACCAGACTCAGAAGCCTAGAGTAGAAAGAGATGCTCCAATCTGTCTACAGGAAAAAAGCAGTCTCTAAAGCCCAGCCAGTTGGCCCTGCATTGGAACTTCCCTCTATAGATATCAGTAACCAAGGGAAAAACCCTTGACTGTCACAGCCTGAGGCTGGTAAATCTACCAGACATCAGAAGAGATTGATGGGTATGGAGACTTGATTTTGGTGGGATGTGTTGTGGAGGTGGGGGGAAGTGCAGATCCAAGAATGGGAGGGAAACCAGAAGGGTGGGAGTACTCCAGAGAGAAAGGAATAAAGGGAGAGGGCTTAAGAAGGATGGGAGAGAAAGGAAAGCATTGGGATAGGGGGAGCATCTGCACGGGACATACTTCAAAGTCCTGGGGTGCTTTGGGCCATGCCTGTGACCAAGATGGTCAGAATGAAGCCCTGCTGCCCCAGACACTGCATAGTTTGAAGATTAGCACCCAAACCCTGAATCATTGAGCAAAGAACTGCCCAAACTTCCATCAGAGTCCACTGTACATGCATTCAATTTGGGAAAAATAGGAACGTTGTTTCCAGAATGAGGAAAGAAGCAGCCCTTTCCTCTACCACCAGGCATCAAAACATTACCATTGTAGATGGTGAGACAGTAGGGAGGGTCCATCCTTTGGGACCCACTGAACAAAGAAGGGATGAGATTACAGCCAGATGTCCAAAAGTTAGCTAGAGACCCATCGTATTAGTTTGCTAGGGCTTCCATAATGAAGTACACAGACTGGGTGGCTTAAACACAGGCATGTATTTTCCCCTTATTTTGGAGGCTAGAAGAGAATAAGATCAAGGTGCCAGTAGCATCAGTTTCTTCTAAGCCTCTTACCCTGGCTTATTTGTGGCTGTCTTTTCCCTGTGTCTTCACACAGTCTTCCCTCTGTGTGTGTCTGTGTCCTAATTTCTTCTTATAAGGCCACCAGTCACCAGGTCCAGCCTGATGATCTCATTTAACCTTAACTACCATTTAAAAACTCTATCTCCAAAGACAGTCATATTCTAAGGTTAGCATTGGGGCTAAGCACTTCAACATACGAATTTTAGGGGAGACACAATTCAGCCTATCATATCCACACTAATGAGCCAAAGGGAGCTTGCCTAGTGATTCCACATGCCATATATTAGCCACTCCAGAGATGGACAACTCTTTCTCAGTTCCATTTACAAATCTTGGGACAGAGGATTTGGAGTTGGTCCAGATGTCCATCCCTGGTCCCATCAGCTATGGTCAAGGAAGTGGGTTCAAGAACAAACATGGTTGTCAAGATTCTGCCTGTAGATGGTAGCAGCAGGCTATGGGTCTGTGGCTTTGACAGACATCCCATATCACCTATCAGAATCAACTCAAGCCCTTCAATACAGCATACAAAATCCTTTACTCCTTAACCCCTTAACCTGAGCTATATCCCCTGCTGCCCCTACACGAATCCCACCCTTCATCCATGCTACAGGTACAATTCCCTGCATTCACCTCACTGTTTCATGCCTCTGGTCCTTTACTCAGGCTGTTTCCTCCATCTACCAAACCTTTCTGGTTTGGTTTTTGTCTTCCTGACAAGCTCTCACTTACATTTCAAAGCCCAATTGGAGCATTTCTTTTGGAAAATCTTTCCTGATTTCCTGTAGAGTCAGCCTCCCTCTTTTATTTCATTCTGTGCCTTGTATGTACTTTCTATAACACTTAGAACACTGAGCCACAACTTTTGTTAGATTGTTTTTCTCTTGAAGTAGACTCTGGGTTCCAGGATAGCAGAGAAAATTACCTTACCTACCTCAAAATCTAGTGTAGTACCTTGCTTTGTACTCAAAAAATATTTGTGGAATGAATGACAGTCATCAACTGGGCACAATGGTATACACAGTTTATGAATAAAACATGAAGCCCCTGCCCTTTAGGAATCTCTGAGTAACTGAGGGGGATATTAATATGAATAATGACTATAAAAATAAAGATATAAACCAAAGGCTAAGGAAGTGCAGAGGAAGCTGTCGTTTAAAGTGGGAGGATTGTGGAAGGCTTCTGGGAAGAGGTGACTGAGTGTAGTCACTAAGGATGAGGAGGAATTTGCCACTGGTGTTAGATGGGAGGGGGAACTGGAAAGAGAAGGCCATATTGAGGAACGAATGAACAAGACATGGGAAAAGGACCTTTCCAGGCTTGTAGATGCCACACAGCACAGTTATAGGGACAACAAGGCCATGGAATACCAGGTAAGGAAGGACAGCATCATGTTGGTGTTCTGAGAAAAGGAGTCCCCAGTCATTCTTAGGAATAAGCTGGAAAGAGAGAATCGTTTTTGTGATGTTACTCATGGAGCCACCAACTCTTTAGGGCATCCATCCAGAGTCTCTCCATGGATTTTCTCAGGAGAGAGGGAAGGACACTTGGGGTTGCCAACACTCTTGGAGCCAGAGAAGCCAAGCCTTCAGAGTCTGGAAGGTGTACTGACCTCCTCCGTTTCCTCCCCAAATGACAGAGAGGGGAGGCTGGCCACCTAAGCCTGAAATGAAACATTCACCTTCTGCCACCTCCACTCCAAAAGAATTTTTTTTAACCTCTGATTTCACTGCACTCTGATAGTCATGGGCAGGTTGATTCACCTCTTTGAGCTTCAGTTGTTCATCTGAGAAAAGATGGTAATGACCCCAAAGAGTTACTGTGCAGATTAAAGTTAACTCAGGTCAAACATCTAACACATGCCTGACATCTAACAGCTACTCAGTTAACAGTGGTCACTGCAATTAATTTTTTAAATAAAATTGTGCTTGTCTTACCTCTCCTATTCTAGAACTATAAGTTCCTATAGAGGATTCAGACCCCAGGTTGTCCAGCATATATTTATGCCTAATAAATGTATGTTAAATCAATGAATGCTTAGAATCCTAGAGTTTTCAGACTGGGCGATAGCCAATCCAATCCCTCTTTTGACATACAGAGGGAACAGAGACTCCTGACTCCACCATGTGTAATCTTAGCTATTACTTAGCCTCTTGGCTATTGCTTGCCCAGTTTCCTTAATGGTAAAAATGGAAGAGCTATTTTAATGGATTGCCATGGGAATTAAATTAGTAAATATATATGAAGCATTAAGACCAGTGTCTGGCACATAATAACCATCAGTAAATGTTAGTACTGTTATAAGATGATTGAGACTGGTCCTAGGCCACACAGTGACTTAGCAGCAAACCTGAATCTGGAACCATGTTTTCCTGCCTCCAAGTCTATCACTTTCTCCATTATACCCCCCTGCTTTCAATGGGACCATATGCTCTGTACCCTAGTTCCTGAATTCATATGTGGTATGGAATGCACATGTCCTGACAGACTGCAAGCTGACCTCTAATTCCTGGGGAGGATTTCCCAGCCAATCTCATTGTCAGCCAAACCAAGGCCTTGGCCAGCTCAGTGTCCCGCCATCACTGAGCACTCTCTCTGCTTGCAGGATCCCACACATGCTAAACTGCTTCCTCTTCAATTACATAGATCACTTTGTCTCAATCAGGGCAGATTTTGCCCCTGAGAGGACATTTGACAATATCTGGAGACATTTTTAGTTGTCAAACTTAGGATGGAGGGTACTACTGGCATCTAGTGGGTAGAGGCCAGCAATGCTGTTACACTAACCTATAGTGCACGGGGCAGCCCCAACAACAAAGAGTTATTCAGTTCAGAATGTCCCTGAGCTGCTGCTGAAAAAGCCTAATGTAGATGAATGTGCATTTAGATGCAAATGTATCTGTTTCACATCTGTTTTATAGCCTCATAATTGGCAGGTTGTGGAAAAAACAGTAACTTTGACATGAGAGACCAACGTTCAGATTCCAGGTATGTCATTTACTAGCTATGTGACCTTGACATAATACTTAACTTCTCTGAGCCTCAGATTCCTCATCTGTGAACTGGAGATAATCATGCCATAGTGAAACTTTGTGACGATAGACAGAAAGTACCTAGTACATGCCTAAGACATAATAAGTAGGTAGTAGGAGGCATCTGTTATTATTTACCTCCTCATTTTTGTAAGGTATATAAATGTAGGTATTTGAAAACGTTGGTTGGGATAAGCCAGAAGTTAGCTGACAGAAACAGATTAATGGATGTCGATGGATGGCTTAGGGCCAAGGAAGACTCTAAGGCAAGAAATGAGACCTTGGTCAAGGTGATTGGAGGGAATTGAGGAAAAGATGGCAGAAGAAAGAATCCATACAGGTACAGGAATCCATACATAGTTCAGGTCCTATGTTAGTCATTTTATAGACATCATCATTAATTCATTCAATAAAAATTCAGTGAGCATCTATTATGTACTAAGCCCTGTGCTAGCACATCATTTATTTGTTCATATCTTTATTTATTCTGTAGTTACTCACTGAGTACCTATTCTGTACCAGACACTGTATTTCTATTCCATACACATGACTCCCTTTCCCATCCATTCATGCACTCACTCACTAATTTATTATTTAATTAACTCTTTCAACAACTGCTTATAGGAACTTGTGCTATACCAGACACTAGGTTAACAACTGACAAAAGATTAAAAGCTCTAGAAAGGGAAGAGATGGCTCATGGGTGAACCTTCATCTAAAATGGGGAACCACAAGGGAAGCAATGATCCTAGGCTTTATAGAATCATGGTGCAATCTGCTTAGTGGTCAAAACTTTATGGGGAGAATGCTCTGTAGAGTAGAACTTGCTTTTCTCAAGTCTCCCACGTTGTCACCAATATAGATATGAATGATAAAGTCTGAGGTCTGATTAGAATGGATAGGTGATTTTCTAGGGTTTGGTTGCAGAGAACATAATCCACTTCAGCTACTAAAGCACAGATCTCTTGGGCTTTGGACCCTGTGCAAAGGGTCCTTTGGACCCTTGTACAGAGATGGATTTTAGAATCCTTGGAACAACTGAAGAAACAGCTTCTAGAATGAGCTTCTAAGAGTGACTCCGAAAACAACACACCAGAACTGAGCCCCAAAGGATCCTCTGCTCCACCAGACTGAAGAAGCTGCCTGCCAAACTAGGAATCTGCAAACTATAGATCCAAAGTGTCTCTGCTATGCACTGTACCAGCAAAAAGAGTGCCTCTTACCTTGCTCCCTACTTAACTCAGTTCAGAATCTGAGTTTCAAGCAAGTGTGTCTGATTTTCAGAAATCCTCTCTGGGAGATGTAGTTTCTTTCTAGAAAGAAAAGTGCCTTTAAAGGAAGCTGGAATAAAAGTGGATTGAGTCAACTCACAGTTTTCCTCACAGAAGATTAATTTAATTGTAAATCTGGATTCTGTAACTAAATCTAACACTTTAAATCACCACCACAATATACTGTTCCATGACTGGTTTAAGCCTTTCCCTTTAAAAGGCTGGCTGATACAGAGAAAGACAGATACCATATGTTTTCACTCTTATGTGGATCCTGAGACACTTAACAGAAACCCATGGAGGAGGGGAAGAAAATAAAAAAAAGAGGTTAGAGTGGGAGAGAGCCAAAGCATAAGAGACTCTTAAAAACTAAGAACAGGGGCACCTGAGTGGCTCAGTCGGTTAAGCGTCCGACTTCGGCTCAGGTCGTGATCTCACGGTCCATGAGTTTGAGTCCCGCGTTGGGCTCTGTGCTGACAGCTCAGAACCTGGAGCCTGCTTCTGATTCTGTGTCTCCCTCTCTCTCTGACCCTCCCCCGTTCATGCTCTGTCTCTCTCTGTCTCAAAAAAATAAACATTAAAAAAATTAAAAAAAAAACTGAGAACAAACTGAGGGTTGATGGGGGGTGGGAGGGAGGAGAGGGTGGGTGATGGGTATTGAGGAGGGCACCTTTTGGGATGAGCACTGGGTGTTGTATGGAAACCAATTTGACAATAAATTTCATATACTGAAAAAAAATAAAAAATAAATAAAAAAAATAAAAGGCTGGCTGAGTTTAAGCAAGCTAATGGTCCATTCTTACTGCAGCCCAAATGAATCAGAATTTCTGTGAATAGGGACCAGGAATCTGTGTTTTTTTAACTCCTGTAGTAAGCCCTCTGATCAGCACAATTTCAGACCACAGAGAATAGTTAATTCATACCAAATGGCTTGATTAACCTCTCAGGAATATGTGCATCTCAACAGAATACAATTACCTGTAACTCAAAAGAGTAGTTGGTCTAGGGGAGCCTGGGTGGCTCAGTCAGTTAAGCATCCGACTTCTGCTTGGGTCATGTTCTCATGGTTAGTAAGTTTGAGCCCAACACCAGGCTCTCTGCTGCCAGCATGACAGCCTGCTTCAGATCCTCTATCTTCCTCTCTCTTCCCCTCCCTGGCTTGTGTTCTCTCTCTCTCTCAAAAATAAAACAAACATTATAAAAAAAAAGAGTACATGGTCTAATGTCAGAAGAATACTGTTAGCAGAAAAGAGCTTTCTGGTTTCATCAAACTAAACCAGGTGGGCACCACTCATTTCCAACTGTAGTCAAATCTTCCTTAAGAGGTTTTAGGAACTTTCCCCAGCATTGAAATAGGAGTGCCAACTACAGTAACTAACTAGATAGTTGCAGAGTTAGATCTCAAGAACTGAAATCAGACACACATCAGACAAAACAGTCTTTGCTCTCATAATGCTAACCACCTAACAGAATAAACTAACAGGTAACCAGACAACCATTTACCATTTAGGGACGATAAGTAAGTGCCCTGAAATTAGGGCAGGGGCTATATACACAAGGCAGTGTGGAAACATTGATGTGGATCCTTACTCAGCCTACAGGCAATGGGAAGTCTTCTTGAAGGAAGTGATGTCTTAGCTCAGATCTGAAGGATGAATTCGTCAGGCACAGAGGCTGGCAAGAGGAAAGAGTGCTCCAAGAGCAGAGACCCACGTGTGCAAAGGCCTGGAGTCCTGAAAGAACCTGGCATGTTTGAAGAACTGGAACGTGTTCAGCACAGCCAGGGAACAAAAAACAAAATTACTAATTCTGAAAGCAGTCCTGTACAAAGGGAAAGCAAGGGAGGCAACATCAGGAGACATCCTGGAAGGGCAGAGAGACCTGGCATGGACTTTCCCAAGGATTGAGCATGGATCATTCAATGCCCAGAAAAAAGCAAGCAGCCTGCACATCTACTAACTGGCTGCAACTGAGCTGAACAGGCGGGAATAAGCAGCAAGTCCAGTAGGGCTAGAATGAAATCATTGTCCCAGGTTCATGCTAGCAGAACTTCTAAAGAAGAAAAGCTTTCAGTGGGCTTGCAAGAGAAGCCTGAACATAATTCTAATTACCGCAGGAGTCTCCATTTAGAAGCACATAGCACAGATTGTGTCTTTAAACCAAGCACATTGGGAACACAGTTAATCTTTCAGTCCATCAACACTGCATGGTTCCTTTCAGGCTCCATTCCCATTCTTGCATCCTATCTAGGTAATGGGGACACTGGAGAGCAGGTGCAGGGACACACACACACACACACACACACACACACACACACACGCACACACAGAAGCTCACTGATGAATGCGTAGTTCTCACCCATTCTTCCCGGTAAGCTCCACCCCTACTAAGCCCTTCTGGCTTTTGACCTCCGGGCTAGTTCTCCCGTTTTCCTGCTCACCTAACCTTCCACACTAAGCACCACCTTGCTATGCCTTGACTACCCTCAGCTGTAATCTGAATTTTCCTTCCAACTAGGCTGCCTTAAAAGATGTTTGGGTAACTAACACTTATCTTGATAAGCACTGAGAAATGGGTAGAATTGGTGAATCATCATATTGTATACCTGAAACTAATATAACACTGTAAGTTAGTTATACTTGAATTAAAAAAAATAGCTGCTTTGATAGACACTCTCCTTGTTTTACCCTGGATAGTGTTTTGTGATGAAAAGATTGTAAGTCTTGAAGACTTGTTTTAAACACTGGCTCTACCCCTTCCTAGCCCTTCTACCCCTTCCTGGCTTTATGACTCTGAGTAAGTGATGACTTTGAGTAAGTGACTAAGTGATGTAGCCTCAGTTTCCACATCTGCAAAATGGAAACAACAATATCTACCTTAGCCTTGCAGTGGAAATCAAATGAGAAACCCGCGTAATACATTTACTACAGTATCCAGCATATAAATATGCTAGAAAAGTGAAATTTCTTTTTATTTTCTTTTCTCTCACCAAAAGGAGTGGTTTTCTCATGGCCACTGGTCTGATATTAAGTAATTATTATGATCATGTTTTCTTTTTCCGGTTTCCCAGATTATGTTGAGCAGAAACCAGATAGTAGCACTTGTTTAGAATTTCTTGCATTCTTAGCAATTCTAAGAATAACCATTGCAGCACTAATAATAATGCATATTTGATTTCTCCCACACTTTGTCTCAGAGAGTATGATGTTTCTATATAGTCAGTTGTTTTGTGGTTCCTTTGTTTCACAGACTTTCTTGCTGCTCCTATTAAGAATTTATCTTTGAATTATCACAATGGCAATGATAAGTGAAATGTGGTCTAGAGAGTTTAAATCAGTTGCTCATGTCCATCTCAGCAATGCCATAGATGTAGCCCATTACTCTAGTGGGCTACCAGATGTGGTACTTCCTTGACAGGGGCCATTGGAAATGTGGGACATACATGGGGTTGTCATAGTGACCAAGGGGGCACCATTAGCATCTGGAGAAGCCAACTGAACAAACTATCTGCAATGTTCACAGTTTGTCCAGGTCCAGATGTCTGTGGTGACCCACCAAGAAACACCATATAAAGCCCAATGAAGCCACACACAGAAATTCTGGGGGAACTGAGGCTGGGCTCAAGGGTTATTTCCACCCAGAGCAGATTTTCAATTAAAAAAAAAGTTATTTAACATATGTAATAGACAGGTAAGAGATACGAATTGAGTCTTCTTCTATAAATTAAACAGACAAAAAACTGTCACAGTACTTTATTTTCTCTAAATCAAATTTGAATCCCAGTTTCATCCCATTGGCCAGGCAGGATATTCAATTCCAGTCATTATCAGAGCTTCCTCTCACTCTCCAGGACTAGAAAAGGGCCTCAAAGTTAGAAAGAGCAGAATATTCTAGGAGTCATTTTGCTTTCTGAAATCAGGGAGCTCTACTGTGATGGGTCTTGCTTGGCCACGGGAGCCCTGAAGGATGCTAGAAGCCCAGTGTCTAAGAATAGCTCCATAGGTGTACCTTGACCATCCATCCTGAGATCTTGATACCCCAAAGTTTGTGAGGGAGCCAGCCACACATTCTAATATCTCACAGAACCTATCTACCTTCCTAGACTTGGGGTTCACTTTTCTCTTCCCTCGGGCCTTCTCACTTCTGCAACTCCCAGTAAGAACTTGTCCCCCTCCATCCTCACTTTTTTTTAGGACTCATATAGTATTTTCTCTCCCAAAAAAGTCCAGGAAGGGGGCTCAACTCTCAGGCAAAGACCTATAATGAACTGGCTCCTTTCCTGGGAAACCCCTTATTTCATTTATTCTAAGATATACATCTTTTCCTGCTTTATAACATCTCTGATATCATGAGGCATCTCATTGTTGATGGCATCTTACCATAGCTTTTGATAAATGGACCTCAAGACATAGGTATCATTTCCTGTGCATATTCAAATTTGGTTGGTACTCCAGGTGGCATGACTGGACACCTACAACTCCTTGACCTTTCAGTCAACAAACCACTGAAGATCACTTAAGGAAGGGATATGAGTCTTGGCTGTTATCTGAAAACCTTTCACTGCAACATCCTGATAAGATCAAGAAAATGTCAACATCAGAATTTGTAGAATTTTCGTCAAAGAAAATCCCAGAGACAACGATGGAAGGACTCTTCTAGGAAATACCACATCACCAACACTGAACAAGACAGAGAGTGACACCATGAGGAAAAAACAGACACCAGTGACCACAGATGACTCTGAGTTGAAAAGTGATTCATAGGCATTACACATTGAATGTGAAGAGGTTTCAGGACTACTCCAAACAATTATTTGCTTTAATTTTCTTTTTCATATGTCCATAAGAGTGATACATGTTGGAAATCTATGTCTCAAAGGAGCTAGCAAGCTCTTTTCATAAGTATAAAATGAAAATTCTAAATGATAAGCATGTCTCATAGCTTAATTGGTAGTGTGTTTTGTTTTTTCTTAGTGAAATATAAAATAGCAGTGCATCTTACAATCAACAGCATCTTAAATTCCAGGAGATAAGGTATGAGGAGAACAGAATACAAATGAAGACTTCAATAGATGACCCAGCCACAATGCCCAGGCAGGAATCTTGCCAGCTGAGAGAGAACAGCTAAAGCCTGGAAAAATGAGGTCGTCAGAGAAGGAGGAATTCCAACCTTTGCCCATGGTCTGCAATTTCTAGATCTGGGCCCTGAGCCCCTGCCTAAACTCCCCCAAATATTGCCAAATGAAGAATGAAAAGACAGACCCTTGAGCTCTTGCATGCGAGATCTTTGCCAAGGAGCACAGCAGAGGAAGGACCTGTCTACCAAGTGGCCTCAGAGATTCTGACTGGACGTGAAATGGTTTAGCTCTGAACACCACTTAATGGCTCATGCCTTCTCTGATCACTTATCCATTTGAAACATGATGCTGCTGTCAGAAACCCAGGGGATCAGCTCTGTCCCATGTCCTGAAACACATCTGCTATCTCTGCCTTTCTCCTAAGTCTAGTTGAGCAGAAGGGGCACAGGCTTCAGATCAGACCCATAGACCTGCTTACACATACCAACTTACACAGTTATTAGTCCTGTGTTATGAACCTCCCTCCCTCCCTTTCTTTGGTCCCTCCTTCCCTTCCTTTCTCCTTCCTTCTTTTTCTCTCTCATTTTCTCCCTCCCTCCCTGCTTTCATTCTTCTTCAAAGACTTGCTATACATCAAATACTGTCCAAAGCATGTCACAAAATTATCTTATTTAATCCCCAGAACAATCAATGAGGCAAATACTATTTTCATCATCCTCATTTACAGACCGGAAAACTGAGGCACAGGAATTAAGCAACTCACCAGTTCACACAGACAGTAAGAGGCTGAGTGAGGATTCAGACCCAGGCAGCCTAGCCCCAGAGTCTGTATACTTCCCTACTATGGTCTGCTACATTGTCACCATTGTCAGCCCCAAATAACAGCCATCTCTGGGTCTTGTGATGCTTAAATAATATAAGTAAGGTCCCTGGCAAATAGTAAGGCTTTAATAGATGACAGTTATCAACTTCATTCTCCAGGTTGCCAGTCTTTTAATTCACGTACAGAATAATAATAAATTCTACTTATATTGTTTTACAAGTATGGAAAATGGCTGCACCTAAATTACTTTCATTGGTTCTTACAACAGTCCTATGATCCACTGTTTTTTTTTAAGTTAATTCATTTTGAAAAAGAGAGAGAAAGCACATGAGTGGAGGAGGGTAAGAGAGGGAGAAGGGAGAGTCCCAAGCAGGCTATGCACTGTCAGTGCAGAGCCCGATGCAGGGCTTGAACCCGTGAACCATGAAATCATGACCTGAGTCAAAACCAAGGGTCAGACACTTAACTGACTGAACCATCTAGGCATCCCCACTGTTTGTCTTATAATAATGTTTAGCATACAGTATTATATGTTCCAGGCATTATTCTCTGTGCCTTACACATTTAATCCTAAACTCACTCAGTCCTATAGCTCTGTAAGCACTATTATTATTTCCATATTACTGGCTCAGAGAAGTTAAGTAATATGCCCAAGGTCACACAGCTAGCAAGTAGTGGTGCTGGAATGAAACTCAGAATCTGATTTCAGACTCTGAGTTCTGAACCTGTATTCTGAGGGGGTCCATATATGAGGCAATTCAGGTTCATAAGTGCTCTGATGAGTAACAGAGTAAGTGACAGAGCCAGAACTCAAATCCAGGTCTGTCTGCCACCAGTGTCCTGGTAGGTGATGTTCTTAACTCTGCTGTCTTGTACATCCAAGTGGCCTAATGGAAACAGCCTTGAGTTGGTGGTTAGAAGATACAGGCTCTATCCCTGCCAATAAAATTATCAGTCAACAGCTGGGTGACCTTGAACAAATCACTTTACCTCCATGCTTCATCTGAAAACTTACGGAGCCATACTCACTTGATCTTTAATATCCTCTATTCTAAGCAACTATCTTCCAGGACTGAATTGCAATTCTGTTTGAAGAAGAGAAATATAGCATGTTTTTTATGGCTCAATTTCAAGTCCACCTCCACCCCTGAGGAAAAGTCTGGAAAATGCTTTATTTTACCTGATAAAATCCTAAATGTCCTATGAAGTACAGCTCAAATGTATAGCAGCCAGAAACCCAGCTACTTCTCTGGAGACCTCTCAAGTTTTCAGCCCCTTTCCCTCACCTCTACCAGTTAAGAATTACTCATACACTACTCTGTGCCCCTGCAGTACTTAGTTGGTGTCTCTATAACAGCAGTTATTATATTCACTGACATTAGGGGCGTGCATGTGTGTGTGTGTGTGTGTGTGTGTGTGTGTGTGCATCCCCGCAGATTTTTGTATAATGATCTCCTATCCTGCCACCTTGATGAACTCATTTATTCATTCTAATAGTTTTTTAGAAGATTTCCTATATACAAGAAAGATTTTTTAGTGGTTCCTTTACTAAATTTCTATAAGCAAGATTTTCTATATGCAAGATCATGTCAGCTGCAAACAGACATAATTTTACTTCCTCTTTTCCAATGTTGATGTCTTTTATTTCACATCCTGCTTGGCCTGTACTCCATAATTTTCATATGCTTGGAAATTTATGTTTTGTTGACCATATGTAAGTACCATTATTAGACCATTTTTGACCTACACAAATGGCAATTTCATATGGTGCAACCTAGCAGATGCTCATTAAAAGCATATTTGCTGTTGTGCAACAGATGTGTTCTTGAAAAACCTCATATTCTACAGGAGGAGTAAGCTTTTTGCATAGAGGGACACATAGTAGATACACAGACTTTGTATGCTAGACAGTCTCTGTCCCAAATATTCAACTTTGCCATTATTGCATCAAAGCAGCCATAAGCAATCTGTCAGTTAATGAGTATGGTTGTGTTCTAGTAAAACTCCATTTATAAAAAAAAGCCTGGACTCACGAAGAAACAGAAAATTTTCATAGCCCTATGACAAAGTAAAGAATTGAATTCGTAATAAAAAATATTTTTAAAAACTTCCCACAAAGAAAAGCTCAGGACCAGATGGTTACACTGGTGAATTCTACCTAACATTTAAAGAAGAATTAACACCACTTCTTCACAAACACTTCTGGAAAATAAAGGAGAAATCAACACTTCCCAACTCCTTCTATGTGGCCAATATTATCCTGATATAAAAACCAAACAAGGATATCACAAGAAAAAAAAAGTCTACAGACCATAAGAATACAAATGCTTCCACAATAGTCAAATTATGGAAAGAGCCTAAATGTCAGCCTAAATTATGGAAAGAGCCTGCTTCAGATTCTGTGTCTCCCTCTCTCTCTGCCCCTTCCCTGCTTGTGCTCTGTCTCTGTCTCTCAAAAAAATAAATGTTAAAAAAATTTTTTTTTAAAGTAAAAAAAAAAATCACCACTAAGGTCATACTTAAAAGTGAAAAACTGAATCTTTTCCCCCTAAGATCAAGAACAAGACAAGGATGTCCACTCTCACCTCTTCTATGTAACATTGCACTACAGGCTCCAGCCAGGGAAATTAGGCAGGATGTGAAATAAAAGGCATCAACATTGGAAAAGAAGTAAAATTATATTTATCTGCAGATGACATGATCTTACATATAGAAAATCTTCCATATAAGAAATTTGGTAAAGGACCACTAGAAAATCTTTCTTGCATATTGGAAGTCCTCTAAAAAACTATTAGAATAAATAAATGAGGGACTCCTGGGTGGCTCAGTTGTTTAAGTGTCTGACTTCAGCTCAGGTCATGATCTCACGGTTTGTGCGTTCAAGCTCTGCATCGGCCTCTGTGCTGACAGCTCAGATCCTGGAGCCCACTTTAGATTGTGTCTCTCCCTCCTCTCTCTCTCTGCTCCTCCCCCACTCACACACACACTCTCTCTCTCTCTCTCTCTCTCTCAAAAATAATAAATAAACATTAAAAAAAATTTTTTTAAAGAACGAACAAATGAGTTCAGCAAGATGGCAGGATAGGAGATCAATAAACAAAATTCTGTATTTCAATACACTACCAACAAATAATCCAAAAACGAAATTCAGAAAACCATTCCATTTACAATAGCATCAACAAACTACTTGGGAATAAATTTAACAAAAGAAGTGCAAAACTATAAAACATGGTTGAAAGAAATTGAAGAACTAAATAAACAGGAAGATATCCCATGTTCCTAGATCAGAAGACCTAAATTGTTAAACTGGCAACACACCCCAAATTGATCTACATAAGTGCAATCCTTATGAGACAGTGTGGAATGCCAAAAGGTAGGTAAGTAGAGATGAAGGAAAGTCCTGGCTGGACTGAAGAAGAAGCTACTTTCTTAATTACTCATAACAAAAGAAAATAAGCAATTTAAGAACTGGAAATCAAGAGGTTTCTGGATGGCTCAGTGGGTCGAGAATCTGACTTCAGCTCAGGTCATGGTCTCACGGTTTCTGAGTTCAAGTCCCACATTGGCTCATTGCTTTCAGTGCAGGGCCTGCTTCAGACCCTTTGTCCCCCTCTCTCTCTGCCCCTCCCCTGCTGTGCTTTTTCTCAAAAATAAAAATAAAACATTAAAAAAAAAAGAACTGGAAATCAACATTCACGGTCATTATAAAATCTGTTGCTTCCTGAACAATAAACTGCTTAATTCTCATTCCAAAATTTGAACTCATTCTCCTCAACTAAACTTTTCGTCATATTCATAAAATTCAGAGTTAACTCTTTGGGGATATGATCTGAGATAGCTATCAGAATTGAGTGCACCCTCCTTGATAATGATAGTCACTATGTTATTGCCAAAGTGGGCAGATAGACCTATTTTTTAAATAGTGCTGGGCTCTATTTTTAGCTCATTTCTATCCAGGAATGTTAAACAGTACCCAAATAGGGACAGTCACGTGGGTAATGAGCACCATTACCATCTATGTGATTCTCTTGGTGCCAAGGAAGTTATGCATTTGGAAGGAACTGTGTATTTCTTCTTATTCAGCTTGTACTGAATACTCGCTATGATGCCACTCATGGGGCTAGGTGCCAGGATACGGAAGAGGACAAGCCCTAACTCTTGCCCCTACCCTGGAACTTGTAATCTGTTTATCACTTAATATGTCTAATTCAGTGGTTCTCAACCAGGGATGATTTTATGCCCCAGCGACATCTGAAAATGTCTAAGGACATTGTCACAATTAAAGACATACATACTATTGGCATCTGAGTAGAGGCCAGGGATGCTTCTAGACATTCTACAATGCACCGGACAGCCCCTAAAGCAAGGAAGTGTCCAGCCCATAATGTCGATAGTACACCTATTGGAAAACTTGATCTAACTTCATGTCCCCATTTTTCAGAAGAAACTGGGTCCAATGTAAAGGACATACCCAAGATTGCCAGTTCTTCAGTAAAGTCTAGATGTCCTAGTTCCATTCTGCAAAAAATAGATTTTCAGTTTTCCTTTTTTGAACTGAAATTGAGGACTAATTTTTCCATGCTTTGCATGCTTTTTCCATGCAATGAGTTCTTCAGTGGCACCCTGATGGAAAGTTGCTTTAGATAGCAATAGAAAAGCATTTGCTTTCTATCTGCATGCTTAATGCAAGAGATGGGCTCTAGACCTGAGTGACAGAGGTTCCTTGACATGGTTGGATATGGTTTCTGGATTTTGTTTGAAAGCAAGGATGTTGTGAAGAAAAGCATGGACTCAGAAGTTCCATTTATTCTTAATTTTTGTTGTTTATTCACAGCTTTAACAAAAGCATACTGACCTCCTACTGTGTGCCAACCACAAGGCTAGAAACCAAAGGCATGAGGATGAATAACAAATATGTGGTCTCTCCCCTCAAAAGCTTGTGGCAAACAAGAGACACACACATAAACAAGGTATTGCAATATATTGAGATAGAAGCACTAAAGGAGGCAAGCACAGGATGGAAGAGGGATGTGAGTTATTGGTCACAAGCAACAGAAACTAATTTTTGGCTTATTTAAGCAGGAAAAAAAATGAACAGGAAATGTCCCAGGTAGCTCACAGAAGCACCAGAGAGCCTAAAGAAAGCTCAGAAAACAGGCAGGAAAAGGGAGGCTCAGCTGCAGCTAGTGCCTCAGTCTCAAAACTACCATGGTGAGGACTTTGCAGCCATGATCAGTAAATACTAGCCATTACAGTTAAATAGCACTATTCTGGCACTGGATACCATAAGTTGCACTGGACTCCGCTTGTCCCACGCCCCTGGAGTCAGCAAACTGTTGTCACAGGAGGCTTCTCCACTGTCCTAGCTTCTTTATCTTTCCAGATCCCAAAGCAGTCTTTGGATTCACTGATCATGAATCACTCACCCTCACTCTAGCCACAAGGCATGCTGGGAAAATGAGCACCTCATCTGCTCAGTTTCTACAGTTACAGACCCACTTTGTCTCCTACTACCAAAACTCTTATGGTAAGGGGATGTCCTCCTTTCAGACTTTGCTCAAATATTATCTTCTCAGCGTGACCACTCTAGGATGCCTGGCACTTGTCATCACCTTCTCCATGCTATATTTTCCCCCCATGACTCTTACCACCATCTCCTACATTATACATGTATTTATTTATATGCTTGTTTATCTCTCACTACTTAAATGTGAACCCCAGAAGGAAGGATCTGTGTCTGTTTTATTCACTACTGTGTCCCGAGTGCTAAAAACAATGCCTGGAACACCGGAGGCTCTCAATAAATATTGCTAAACAAATGAGTGAATGAATGAATGAATTCTCCAAACACAGGGAGATCAAAGGTCCTGAGAATCTGAACTTTGAACAAATGCTCACTATAAAGTACCTAACAAAAATACATAACATAAATATGTATTGTACCCTGGAAATAAATCAGAGAGAGCTCTCTGATGGAACTGATACCTGAGTTGATCTTCAGACCAGGCAATGCAGACAAACCAGGGTCAGGAGAGAAAGATTTAAGCAGTTACGTGGGATTCCAAGAATGTGTTGTTTTATGGTTTGGCATGATTCTGGGATGCTCCCTAGCCAAGTTCCTTGCATCATTTCTGCATGGAAGAGGCAATGGTTTGGACCAGTGCAGCAACAGGCTTGACCATGAAATGCCAAGATCAAAACTTGGAGGTGAAATAAATCTTACCTAAAGCATCCAAAAGTGAGTCCTTTATAGAATAGAATGGTAGATTCCAACGAACACCTGGACCCTTAAACAAAAAAGTATTACTCTGAACATTATTCTGGAGAAAGGCAATCAGAGTAGTGAGAAAATAAATAATGATCAAACCTAAAAAGCAAATGAGTTTTTCTCTAGTTTAGAGGTGCTTGTGTTATTACCTGGAGAGTTTTTGTTTAAGTGATTATACTGCCATAGAACTTTTTGTAATTCATCAAAATTCATAGGACTTGGAAGGCTAGGAAAAAAAAAGAGTAGGTGGCAGGGTTATTACTTGAAGTTCAATTCAATAAATATAATTTATTTTTCTATAGAGTCCTTTATACGAAATATTGCCAGCGGCTTTACGGTCCAACAAGACCGAATTTGAATGACTTAAGTTATTTGCTTTCAGACCAAATGGACTTTTATGAACATTTTGACTTCCCCTTGCACTAAATGAAGTGATATACAGCTATTCTCAACATAATTTCTGTCACCACCATTATCTCTCCTCGCTTCAGCTCTTTCACAGAGCTTCAGGATGACATTAAGTGGTAATTGCTGCAGTAGTCCCCTCACAGAGCTGATCACTTCAGAAGGGCCCTTCACAAGATATTGGAGGGTAATGCAAGAGAAAAAAAGAGAGCTGATAAGGACAAGATCCTAAGGACGGTGCATAGGAGTGACTCCTCTGTCAAATTCAACCAACTCAGTCACAGGAAACTAGCCAGTTTCCTAGGTCCTGGGGATGCAAATGGGACCCAGATGCGACCTTGTCTGTGTCTTACCTTATCTCCTTATGAGATTCAAATAAATAGTAATTGAAAGGCAATTTACATCTTTGCTGCAGTTTTTGCTAAAAATGCCAAGGGAAATAGACCTCCATAGTGCACAGAAAACTCAAAACTCCTTTCCCCAGTCTGTCTCTGTTCTCTCATCCATGATCCATAAGACCAGATCATAAATCAAGCCTTGGCAGTCTTTCTGCTTTTTCTCTTCTCCCTATTCAGCCTCCGCTCTCTGGCTTCTTCCAGTTTTCCTTTTCTACCCTCACCCAGATACTGTATGAGAAAAGAGAGTAAGCAAGGTGGGCCTGGGGCAGAAACAGATTGCAAAGATTTATAACTTAATATATTTTCTTTTACAACCTGTCATAGATCCTCCCTTCAAGAAGTGCCCATTCTAAACACGGCTGCATTTTAGTTAAACCAAGGGTGTAAAATATTATGGATCACCTGTTTGTTTATAAATAAACCTTAGCATTGGGCCAAAAAAAAGAAACGAACTATGTATAATTTCATATGAACAAAGAAGATGTCATGATCTCTAATGTGATCTAGGAATGGCTCTTCTGTGAGAGTGAAGGGAATGGACCTGCTTTTTCCTAATTCCCTCAGTCAGTGGCCAGTTTTTTAAAATCAACCTAGGAGTCAAACAGGTTTTAAAACTATAGTAAAATACACATAACAAAATTTATCATTTTTCAGTGTATAGTTAATAGCATTAAGTACACTATTGTTGTGAAACCATGCCCACCATCCATCACCAAAAATTTTTAACCGTCCCAAACTTAAACTCTGTAGTCATTAAACAACTCCTCATTCCCTCCTCCTGGTCCCTGGTAAGCACCATTCTACTTACTTTTTTTTTTTTTAGTTTATTTATTTTGAGAGACAGAGAGAGAGAGAAAAAGAGAGCAAGCAAGCAGGGGAGAGGCAGAGAAAGGGAGAGAGAGAATCCCAAGCAGGCTCTGTGCTATCAGCACAGGGCCTGACATGGGGCTCTATATCATGAATGGGGAGATCATGACCTGAGCTGAAATTGAGAGTCAGATGCCCAACCAACTGAGCCACCCAGGCACCCCAGCACCATTCTACTTTCTGTCTCTATTATCCAGATTACTGAAGGCATTTTGTAAATGGAATCATACAGTATTTGCTCTTTTGTGGCTGGCTTATTTCACATAGTGTAATGTCCTCAAGGTTCATCCATGTGGTATCATGTGTCATGGTTATGTTCAAGCTACCATTTTTGTGTGTTTGTTTCCAAACTTCTAATTTATTGAGAGACTATGGGTATCCATCAGAGTATAAATGGACAAATAAGATGTGGCGTATCCATACAATGGAACCCCATTCAAGGAATGAAGTACTGATAAGATGCCACAACAGGGATGGATCCTGAAAACACTATGCTAAGCAAAATAAACCAGTCACCAAAAGATCACATATTTCAGTTATCTGAAATACCCAAAACAGATAGTACACAGAAACGGAAAGTGGATTAGTGAGTTGGCAGGGAGTGGGGGGGAAGGGGCATGGGAAGAAACTTCTCAATGGGTGCAGGGTTTCTTGCCAAAAATGTTTTGGAGCTAGCTAGAGGTAATGGTTGCACAACCCTGTGAATGTACGAAATGCCATTGAATTGTTTGCTTTATTTTTTCTAATTAATTACTTTTAATTTCAGTACAATTAACATACAGTGTTATATTAGTTTCAGGTGCACAATATACTGATACAACAATTCTGTACATGACTCAGCGCTCATTACGATATGTGTATTCTTAATCCCCTTCAGCTGTTTCACCCATCCTCCCAGCCACATTCTTACTTTTGCCTTATTGTATTAAGATTGCACTGTCCAGTATAGTAGTCACTAGCCACATGGAGCTGCTCAGTGCTCAAAATGTAGTTAGTCCAAACTGAGATATGCTGTAAGTGTGAAATACACACTGGATTCAATAGCTTAGTACTACAAACCAATACAAAATATTAATAGCTTTATACTGAGTACATGTTCAAATGGTAATATTGTGAATATATTGACCAGAAGAAAATATATTAGTAAAATAAATTTCATCCATGTTATTTTACTGTTTCAATGTGGCTACTGGAAAACTTTAAATTATATATGTGGCTCAAATTCTATTTCTCTGGGATAAGGGTCAGTTGAAGGTCTAAGCCAGTCTTTGGGGGTAGGGGAGTGGCCAGAGTCTCTTTGAATTCCAAGAGTCCCTCTTGTCTTCAGTGGGCAGGTCAGCCTGACTAGTGAATTAAGCTGGAATCATTGTAGACGAGCAAGGAGAGAAGGGCTGCTATATGCATGGAGGACAGAAGAGTGTCACCCTGGCAGAGAACTGGAGTTTCTAGGACCAAGGGAGTGGAGTGAGGCAGACTCTAAGTGCTGGAGACTTGTGCTCTTCTCCCTTAACAGTGCCCCAAAGGAGGCACCCCTCTGATGGGGTGACACTTGGATCCTAGGGGTGATGACCAAGAACCATGATTTTGAAGGTTATGGGGAGGTCCTTATCTGAGCCACAGCTCAACTGAACCACTGTGGGGAGCATCTCCCAAAACAGACAGCTGAGGACCATGCTCCTGCTGGCACCAAAATAAGCTCTAGGATTTGATACAGTCCCCTGAGATGGGGAAGGCAGCCCAATGATGACAGATACTGCCCATTCCATGGGGTGGGTGCTCAGGGTCAGATTTCATTTGATTTAGACAAATGAAGAAATGTGAAGTTTTTTTGCACTCCAGCACTGTGGAACAAATTCATGACTGTTTCACAAATAATCTTTGGCGAAGGCAGTCATGCACCTGCAAGTCTTCAAACATTTATTCAGAGCATGTGAAGCTGAAGGTCCATGGGCCTCTCTATGCATATGGCTGGCTGCAGGCCTTCTCTCCCATAGCCTCCAACCTGAAGCACCAGGACCTGTATGCTTTCCAGATGGATACATCTTCTTGGGAATATACTGAGAACTTCCAGGGGCCAGAAGCCAAGAGAACTAAAAATGCCAAAGCCACCATCACAAAACCTCTGAGCTGAGAAGCATCTATAGGGATAACAGTCCAACTCCTTTTGTTCTAGTGGAAAGAAATACAGTCTACATGGGAAGTGAGCAAGTAGGATTTGCTCAAGGTCATACAGGTGGTGGTCAGGTCTCTAACTAGAACATACCCCTTTTTTACTCTCCTGAGCATCTCAAATGGCCCTACAGCTGGGTCCTCAACACTGCAACATCACATCTTTCCATTTCCAAATAAACCAAACAATTTGCAATATTCCAGGCAGAGCCTTTCTAGCTAGATAACATGCAAATACCTAATTTGAGACAATCAAACTCTACAGGGAGGAAATTACCTTTACCGAATTATGCACATATATATATATATGCATCATATTGAGTTAAGATGCAACTTAGTACAGCTTCTGTAGCTGCTATAACTGAGACTTAAGAGGGTGGCTTAAACAAGAAGTTCCTTGTTGTCTCATGAAATAATCTGGAAAAAGCAGGTCAGGGCCAGTTAAGAGGCTCCAGATTGCCTATGGCTTAGGATCCTCCCACTGTGTTGTGTTCTTCCACATATAGGGTGATGCCCCTCAACTGTGTGGTCCAAGACAGCTCATCCCAGTGCCTACATTTCAGCCCATGGGAGTGAGGAACAAGGAGGAATGGGGAGAGTACGTCCTGCACATCATTTCTGCTCATACCCTACTGGTCAGAACTTAGTCACATGGCTATATATCACTACAAGGGAGACTAGAAAGCAATATTCATTCTGAGAAACCACATATGTAGCAAAAAGTCTATCACCATACAAAAAGAGAAGAATGGATGCAGGGACAACTAGCTGTATGGTTTTCACACTCACAGACACAGCTGCTTGTGCACCCATACTCACACAAAAACATGCAAGCTCAAGTAGAAACACACACTTACAAAGCAACACGTGTATATGATACCTATGCTTCTAAATATGCATTCCACACACTCCAATCCCATGCACACTTGCTTATTCATTCATACAGTGGTTCATACATATACATACCAAGCACACATATCAATGTGGCTCTGTCACTAACATATGTATACACATGCATATACACATGGAGAGAGGGAGTGAGTGGGAGGCTGTGAAACCTATCATTCTGTCACTGTGCTCTGCAATGTAGTGGGGATGACATCCCAATCTTCATATGTTCCCATTCACTGGAGATGCCCCTTGTTCTGTGTTTAGGACACACTCTTTTTTCTATATTCAGAAGGACACTCAGAATAAGATCAGGGGTTGTACAACATGACAAAATGTAAAACAAAATGAGATATCATAGAAGTGTGTATAAAGAGGACCATACCATACTCCACATCCATAACCACTAGGGCAGTTGACATCTCACCCCACGTGTTAGCAGTCTGCCTACTGCATTTTTGGGGGCTGCACAGCAGTCTAGCAGGACATATAAGGTGCTAGAGCCAAGACTAAGAAGACTTCTAAGACCAAGTTGTATGGGAAAGAAGAAGACTTAGAAGCAACTCTGAGATATGGTGAAATACCCAGGCAGTTCACCGCACATTGCCTGACACACAGTAAGTACTTGGTGAATACTTGTTGGAGGGATGGAGAGATGGAGGGATGGACAAATGGATGAAAAGATGTGTGGGCAGATAGCATAGAACATTCTATATCCTGCCCCCCACTGTCACTCCTATAACTCAACATCCTGGCACAGTAGTAGGCATATAGTAGATGCTCAAACAATAATTAAGGCAGCTTAACAATAATTAAGGATGGATGGCTGGATGAATGAATAAATAATTCTGAATCTTCTTCATCCTTTTTGGAAAGAGTGTTTGCTACAATCAGCTTTGTGGATTAAGTAAAGTAATGCATGGGGGAGAAGAGAAGCCAGCATTTATTGGTATTTACTATATTCCAGGCTGACCGTGTGCATGTGCCATCACACTTAATTCTCAAAAGAAGCCTATAAGGCAGGTTCTATTATTATCTAATCCATTTTACAGTTGATAAACCTGAGACACAGAGAGATTAAGTACCTTGCCCAAGGTCACTTGTTCAAGCTAGTAAATGGAGAGCAAGGATTTGAACCGAGCTGTCTGACTTGTTGGCAACCGTGCTACACTATAGAATGCTTTCCCCAAATGCAGTGGCGTGGAGAAGTCCAGTTTATGTAACAGATAAGGGAGAAGTAGCTCTGGCTGTTCTGACTTGAGACCCCAGAGCTCTGCTGCACCCCAATACCCTAACCTTGGCTCCTAAGACACCTCTCTGTACCCCCAGAGCTCCCCCTGAAGCATGCTGTGGAAAACCACTGTTCTGTGGGATACTTCAGGGCTCTCTCCTGCGCTAAGCGGCCTCTGAGGCAACAGCCAGAGATCCCCCAAACTTCCCCCAAACTTCCAACTCGTAGGGAAAAAGCAGTGGGTATGACACAGTGAAAGAATCCAGACAGACCTGAGCTTTGTCACCTTACCATTTTGAACATCAGCTTCCTCAGATGTAAAACAGCAAAATAACATCAACTTCACAAGGGTGATTTAGGGTGAAGTGAGATGACTTGCATGAAGTGCTTAGCTCTGGGCACGGTGCGTAGAATATGCTCACTAAAGGTCAGCTGGTGGCAATGGTAGTGGAGGATGCTTCAGAATATCCTAGTTTTCTGAATCCTCATAGATGGCAACTTCTTTTCTTTGTCTCTTTGACAGCAGAGGATGGTAAAAAAGAATTAGATTTGATTTAGAATGCCAATTCTGCTATTCATTAGCTGAGTGACCCTGGGCAAGTTACTTCACCACTCTGGGCTTTCATTTATATTTACTAAAATGGGGAAAATATGTCCTAACTTGGGTTGTGAGAATCAAATCAAATGAAGGATGCCATTCAGAAAAGAGTACACAGCATACTTATTTGTTCCCTATTTCCCAGGGACCTAGAGGCTTGGAGTGAGAACTGGCAGCCCCCACCACAACAAAGTCCACAGGTGTTTCCTTAGGACAAAGAATTCCTAGCTACTTCTCACCCTTGGGTTTACCATTCTCTCCTTCCCACCAGGCTCAAAGACCTGCTGGCTTCAGTTCCTCTGCTGTGTCACAACTCCCTCCTTGTTATTTATTTATCTCAAAACAACAAAGGAAAAAGAGGAGGCTGGCCCTTTCCTTAGGCAGACTATCCTCAGAGATTTAAATCGCTCCTCTAGCCAGACCAGACAAAGAAAGATTTGGAGTCCTGGATGAATTGTCTGCAAACTCCTGCCCCACACCCTTGGCCCAGGGGAAGAGAGGGATCACCTAAGTTCTATCAACCAGCTGGTATCATAGAGAAATAGCAGTCCCTGGGATTCCTGGGAAAATGACATGTGAGAGGAGGCTCTTCAGGGCCAGGAAGACAATTTACTAGACTGCTGTACCATCTAAATAATGCCTGGATGTTCTCATGACGCCTCCACCATCTTGTGAAAAGGAGCTTGGAGCAAGGCAGGAGGGCAGAATTCATATTAGTGAGAGGTAATTAGCTGTTACATCTGCCTCTGCCACTGCCCCAGGGGTTTGAGAGTCATGTTGTCTCTCTCTCCCTCTCTCTCTCTCTCTCTCTCTCTCTCTCTCTCTCTCTCTCTCTCCCTCCCTCCCTCCCTTTCTCTCTCCCCCTCCCTCCTCTTTCGGTCTCTCACTCTGGAGTATATATCTGTGTAGGGTGGGGGAATGGCAGAATGTATGAAGCTCTAAGCTTGACATTTAATATACACACAAGAGAAAACAACAATCATGAGCAGTATTTCCTGCTCACTAGACTGCCAATTACCCTTCCAAGGCTCTTTGCAAGAAATAGCTCATATAATTCTCCAACAACCCTATGAGGTAGATGCTTTATAACATCCACTTACAGATATGGAATCTTAGACACAGGAGGGGCCCCTCCCCCCATCCAGATCACACAGCTGGAAAGAGGCAGAAACTGAATGTGAACCCAGGATGTCAGACTCCAGAGTTGGCACTCTCAATGACTCAGGAGAATGACTTCCAGAACCGCCCATGGAGTCCAAGCTTCCTTAGGTACTAAGACCCTGTTTGACAGGCAAACATTCATTCAATCTACTTGTTGCTTCAACATACATGTCCTGTGGAACAACCATGAGCCTGGCGCTGAGCACAGGTGTGATGGGGAGGAATCCGATTAGGCTCCTGCACAGGAACAGTGCTGAGGGCAGGGTAGATACATGTGCAAGGTGTCATATGGTAATAATCATTGCGTTGGGCACTGTGCGTTAATTCATTTCGTCGACACCATTGCCTTATGAAGTGGGTACAATTATTATCCTCATTTCACAGGTGAGGAAAGTGAGATACAAAAGTTTAGTGACTTGCCCAAGATCACAGTCAGCAAGGTGCAGACGCAGAAATGAAAACGGGGCAGTGTAGCTGCACAGCCTGCCCCTTACCCCCTTCCTGACACCACCCCATACCACACAGGGCAGAGTGGTAACGCCAAATGGACATCAGGATAAAATTCTAACGGCAGCCTACAAAGGGGGCTGGGGAAGGCTTCCCAGATCCAGCAATGTTTGGGAGGCCCTGAAGGATGGGGTGGATTTGGACAGATGGGAATGAGGGAGAGTAAGGTGAGGGGGTGCTTTGTGCAGAAAGCAATAGAGGGGCTGAGCCCCAAGGCAAGTGATGGACAGGAGGGTGCAGGGACTTACAGATGAATCTGAAATGAGAGGAAGAAAGGGGGGAGGGAGGAAAGAGGGAAGGACAGAGAGAGGGACACAAACCCAAGGAAAAGAAAAAGAGACAGGATTGAAGAAAAGGCAAGCAGTAGACGGAAGAAGGAGGGAAAGATGGAAATAACTTGCCAGAAACGTGAATTCTCTCAGGGTTTTTGCTAAGTATAAGGCTCATACACCTGGTGGCAGGTACAGAATGAAGATGCCATGAGGGGACACCTGGCCATGGGATTAAACAATGTCAAAGTTTATAGTCAGAAGGGTATCCTCTTCTAAATTCTGACTACATCAAAGAGAAAGCTATAGTTTGGTGCCTCTGATGCTTACTAGTCTTCCTTTCTAATAGAGTAGGCCTTGGGCTCACAGTCTTTGGTGGGCAATGATAAACAGCCAGCATTTGAGAACACTATTTTGTTTTCATTTTTATTATGGTGACTGGATATGGCAAAACCCACAAAGTTGCCAAATGACCAAAGCACTCGTTTTCCATCCTGGCTGCACTTTAGAATCATCTGGGAGTTTAAAAATACCGATGTCCAGACTACACCACCAGAGATTCTGGTTTGAAAGACCTGAGATGGGGCCAAGGCATCAGTATTTTTTTAAAGTTCTCTAAAGTTTTAGAGAGAAGCCAAGATGGCGGAACAGCATGGAAGTTTTTTGTGTGTCTCGCATCCATGAAATACAGCCAGACCAACACTAAACCATCCTACACACTTAGAAAGCTCATTGGAGGATTAACACAACAATCTGCACAACCTGAACCACAGAAATCAGCATGTACGCAGCACGGAGAGGTGAATTTGGGGAATGAGAAGCCGTGGAGGGTAGGGAGCTGCTTTTGCTGACAGAGAGAGGGTGGAGACTGGGGAGGGGGGCAGAATACAGGAAAAGCACCCCTCCCCAAAAGCAGCTGGAGAGAAAGTGGAAAATTGGAAACAGGCTCAGGGACTGAACTAAAAAGGGAGAAAGGAGAAAGGAGAGGGTTTAAATTCCATTAACACTGTAAACAACGGGAGCGCAAAGGCTGCAACTCCGCAGCTTGATACCTAATAGTGCTCTGGTGGGAAGGGCGAATCCCCAGGAATAGAGTGGGGTCCGGGAGGTTCTCGGACCACACAGGGAAAAGCGGTTCCACTGCTGGAAGGACATGTGGTAGAGACTGTTGAAGCCACCTGACCCCAGCAGACCCCAGAAAACGGCCACATTTGCTGATGCTGGAACAAAGTCCTTAAGGGTGAAGCCTGGTATCAGATGTGTGTTGTGATCTGCCATAGTCCCTGAAATGCTGCTGCTACACTATCTCGCGAACTTTCTCTGGGGTGGGATGGCACCTGGCCACAGTCTCGGGACACCGGCAACAGCAGGGTCCAGCGGGCGTTCCTGGGTGCAGCCGACATTCAGCCATTGCTCGGTGAGACCCTCCCTCAGAGGGGCAGAGCGGGTCAAAGCCGCAGTCCTTCGGAAGTAAGGGGCTGGGGAAAATAGCCACATGTGAGACAAAACTTGGGAGAGAGGTACTGCCTGGGGCCTGGTCACGGAGAGTGGAGAAGCAGGGAGTGGATGAAAGCTGAAGATAGAGGACGGGTGTGCAATTGCTGATCTGGGAGAAGACACTGGGTGGCGCCATTTTCACCACTCGTGCGCATGCGCATACACACCTATGAGCGCTGCAACAATCCAACCCAGTAGGCTAGCAGGCCATCTAGTGGAGAGCAGAGCCATTACACTGAGCCCCGCCCAACTGGGCCAACATCTCTCTTCAAGAACTCAAGTCTCACCACTGGCTTAGTTTACGGACTATAAAGCACTACATAGACTTATAGGGGAAAACGAAGTAATTTCAGTCCTACTTCAATCTGTTAGCAGGTCCATCTATTCAATTTTTTTTCTTTCTTTTTTTTTCTCTTTTATACTTCTTTTCTTTTTCTTTAATACAGAAAGAAAAATTCATTTTTATTTTCAATTTTTACTACAAATATTTTTCTTTAATTTTTATTACTACATTTTTTATTTTGTGTAAATTTTTTCAAATTCTATTTTATTTCCAGCACTTTATTTTAGTCTACTTCAGTGTATTCACCTTTTCAAATTTTGAATCTCTTTTTTTCTTTTTTTTTTTTAATCTTTTTCGCTTCTTTTCTTTTTCTTGAATGCAGAAAGAGAAAAACTTCATTTTTACTTTCAATTTCTATTAAAATATTTATCTTTAATTTTTTCTACTATATTCTTTACTTTTGTGTATGTTTTTTAAAATTCTATTGTACTCCCATCATCTCATTCTAGTCTACTTCAGTGTATTCATTTTTTTCAAATTCTCAAACAATTTCCTTTTTTTTCTTTCCCACCCCCTTTTTTTCCCTCTAATCTGTCAAACCACTTTCAACACCCAGACCAAAACACAACTAGGATCCAGCAACATTTATTCCATTTGTGTGTTTTTAATTTTTTAATTTTAATATTTTTGAAATTTTAATGTTTTAATTTCAATTTTTCTACCTCATTAATTCCTTTTCTTCCTTCAAAATAACAAAACGAATTAATTCACCCCAAAAGAAACAGCACAAAGAAACGACAGCCAGGAATTTAACCAACACAGATATAAGCAAGATGTCTGACCAGAATTTAGAATCATGATAATAAGAACACTAGCTGGAGTTGAAAATAGATTAGAAGTAAAAAATAGCCAAATTGAAATTAAAAATGCTATAACTGAGCTGCAATCACGGATGGAGGCAGCGGCGTCAAGGATTGATGAAGCAGAACAGAGAATCAGTGATATACAGGACAAACTTATACAGAATAATGAAGCAGAAAAAAAGAGGGAGATTAAGGCAAAAGAGCATGATTTAAGAATTAGAGAAATCAGTGACTCATTAAAAAGGAACAACATCAGAATCATAGGGGCCCCAGAAGAGGAAGAGAGAGAAATAGGGGTAGAACAGTTATATGAGCAAATCACAGCGGAAAACTTTCCTAACCTGGGAAAAGACACAGACATCAAAACCCAGGAAGCACAGAGGACCCCCACTAGATTCAACTAAAACCGGCCATCAACAAGGCATATCATAGTCAAATTCACAAAATACTCAGGCAAGGAGAGAATCATGAAAGCAGCAAGGGAAAAAAAGTCCTTAACCTACAAGGGAAGACAGATCAGGTTTGCAGCAGACCTATCCACAGAAACTTGGCAGG
Organism: Acinonyx jubatus; assembly: GCF_027475565.1. Taxonomy (NCBI): domain Eukaryota; kingdom Metazoa; phylum Chordata; class Mammalia; order Carnivora; family Felidae; genus Acinonyx; species Acinonyx jubatus. The sequence continues at coordinate 11,381,861 of NC_069398.1, read as the reverse complement.
CCAGGAAGGAGTGGCGGGATGTATTCAAGGTGCTGAATCAGAAAAATATGAAGCCAAGAATTCTTTATCCAGCAAGGCTGTCATGCAGAATAGAAGGAGAGATAAAAAGTTTCCCAGACAAACAAAAATTAAAGGAGTCTGTGACCACTAAACCAGTCCTGCAAGAAATTTTAAGGGGGCTCTCTGAGGGGAGGTATATAAATATATACAAATATTTATATAAATTTATAAAAACTTATATAAGTATATATAAATACCAAAAGCAACAAAGATTAAAAGGACCAGAGAACACCACCAGAAATTCCAACTCTACAAGCATCATAATGGCAATACTTCATATCTTTCAGTACTCACTCTAAATGTCAATGGACTCAATGCACCAATCAGAAGACAAAGGATAACAGGATGGATAAGAAAACAAGACCCATCTATATGCTGTTTACAAGAGACTCACTTTAGACCTAAAGACACCTTCAGATTGAAAGTAAGGGGATGGAGAACCATCTATCATGCTAATGGTCAACAAAAGAAACCCGGAGTAGCCATATGTATATCTGACAATCTAGACTTTAAAATAAAGATTGTATAAAGAGATGCAGAAGGGCATTATATCATAATCAAGAGGTCTATCCACCAAGAAGACCTAACAATTGTAAACATTTATGCACCAAATGTGATAACACCCAAATATATAGATCAATTAATCACAAACATAAAGAAACTCATCAAAAGTAATACCATAATAGTAGGAGACTTCAACACCCCACTCACAGAAATGGACAGATCATCTAATCAAAAAAACAACAAGGAAACAACAGCTTTGAATGACACACTGGACCAGATGGACTTAACAGATATATTCAGAACATTTCATCCTAAAGCAGCAGAATGTACATTCTTCTCCAGGGCACATCGAACGTTCTCCAGAATAGACCATATACTGGGACACAAATCAGCCCTAAGTAAATACAAAAAGATCGAAATCATACCATGCATACTTTCAGACCACAATGTAATGAAACTCAAAATCAACCACAAGAAAAAATGTGGAAAGGTAACAAACACTTGGAGACTAAAGAACATCCTACTAAAGAATGAATGGGCTAACCAAGCAGTTAAAGAGGAAATGAAAAAGTATACGGAAACCAATGAAAATGATAACACCACAACCCAAAACCTCTGGGACGCAGCAAAGGTGGTCATAAGAGGAAATTATATAACAATCCAGGCCTTCATAAAGAAGGAAGAAAGATCTCAGATACACAACCTAACCTTACGCCTTAAGGAGCTGGAAAAAGAACAGCAAATAAAACCCAAAACCAGCAGAAGACAGGAAATAATAAAGATTAAAGCAGAAATTAATGCTTCAATTTAATAAAGATTAAAGCAGAAATTAATTGAAACCAAAAAAACAGTAACAGATCAATGAAACCAGAAGCTGGTTCTTTGAAAGAATTAACAAAATTGATAACCCACTAGCCAGTTTGATCAAGAAGAAAAAGGAAAGGACCCAAATAAGTAAAATCAAGAATGAAAGAGGAGAGATCGCAACCAACACAACAGAAATAAAAACAATAATAAGAGAATATTATGAGCAATTATATGCCAATAAAATGGGCAATCTGGAAGAAATGGACAAATTCCTAGAAACATATACACTACAAAAACTGAAACAGGAAGAAATAGAAAATTTGAACAGACCCATAACCAGTAAGGAAATCGAACTAGTAATCAAAAATCTGCCAAAAAACAGGAGTCCAGGGCCAGATGGCTTTCCAGGGGAATTCTACCAAACATTTAAGAAAGAGTTAACACCTGTTCTCTTGAAGCCGTTCCAAAAAATAGAAATGGAAGGAAAACTTTCAAACTCTTTCTATGAAGCCAGCATACCCTTGATTCCAAAACCAGAAAGACCCCAATAAAAAGGAGAACTATACACCAATTTCCCTGATGAACATGGATGCAAAAATCCTCAACAAGATATTAGCCAACCAGATGCAACAATACATTAAAAAAATTATTCACCATGACCAAGTGGGATTTATACCTGGGATGCAGGGCTGGTTCAATATCCACAAAACAAATAACGTGATTCACCACATCAATAAAAGAAAGGACAAGAACCATACGATCCTCTCAATAGATTTAGAGAACACACATGACAAAATACAGCATCCTTTCTTGATAAAAACCCTCAAGAAAGTAGGGATAGAAGGAGCATACCTTGAGATCATAAAGCCATATATGAAAGACCCAACTCTAATATCACCCTCAACGGGGAAACACTGAGAGCTTTCCCCCTAAGGTCAGGAACAAGACAGGGATGTCCACTCTCACCACTGTTATTCAACATAGTATTGGAAGTCTTCGCCTCTGCAATCAGACAACACAAAGAAATAAAAGGCATCCAAATCGGCCAGGAGGAGGTCAAACTTTCACTCTTCGCAGATGACATGATACTCTACATGGAAAACCCAAGAGATTCCACCAAAAACTGCTAGAATTAACTCATGAATTCAGCAAAGTTGCAGGATATAAAATCAACGCACAGAAATCGGCTGCATTCCTATACACCAACAATGAAGCAACAGAAAGAGAAATCAAGGAATCGATCCCATTTACAGTTGCACCAAAAACCATAAAAAACCTAGGAATAAATCTAACCAAAGAGGTGGAAAATCTATACGCTGAAGACTATAGGAAGCTATGAAAGAAAGTGAAGAAGACACAAAAAATGGAAAAAGATTCCATGCTCTTGGATAGAAAGAACAAATATTGTTAAAATGTCAATACTACCCAAAGCAATCTACATATTCAAGGCAATCCCTATCAAAATAACACCAACATTCTTCACAGAGATAGAACAATTAATCCTCAAATTTGTATGGAACCAGAAAAGACCCCAAATAGCCAAAGCGATCTTGAAAAAGAAAACCAAAGCAAGAGGCATCACAATCCCAGACTTCAAGCTATACTATAAAGCTGTAATCATCAAGACACAGTATGGTACTGGCACAAAAACAGACGCTCAGATCAATGCAACAGAATAGAGAACCCAGAAATGGACCTACAAACGTATGGCCAACTAATCTTTGAAAAAGCAGGAAAGAATATCCAACAGAATAAAGACAGTGTCTTCAGCAAGTGGTGCTGGGAAAACTGGACAGAGACATGCAGAAGAATGAACCTGGACCACTTCTTACACCAGACACAAAAATAAACTCAAAATGGATGAAAGACCTCAATGTAAGACAGGAAGCCATCAAAATCCTGGAGGAGAATGCAGGCAAAAACCTCTTTGATCTTGGCCACAGCAACTTCTTACTCAACACGTCTCTGGAGGCAAGGGAAACAAAAGCAAAAATGAACTACTGGGACCTCATCAAAATAAAATGCTTCTGCACAGCAAAGGAAACAATCAGCAAAACTCAAAGGCAACCGACAGAATGGGAGAAGATATTTGCAAACGACATATCAGATAAAGGGTTAGTATCCAAAATCTATAAAGAACTTCTCAAACTCAACACCCAAAAAACAAATAATCCAGTGAAGATATGGGCAAAAGACATGAATAGACACTTCTCCAAGGAAGACATCCAGATGCCCAACCGACACATGAAAAAAATGTTCAACATCACTCATCATCAGGGAAATACAAATCAAAACCACAATGAGATGCCACCTTACACCTGTCAGATGGCTAACATTAACAATTCAGGCAACAACAGATGGTGGTGAGGATTCAGAGAAAGTGGATCTCTTTTGCATTGTTGGTGGGAATGCAAGCTGGTGCAGCCATTCTGGAAAATGGTATGGAGGTTCCTCAAAAAAACTAAACATAGAACTACCCTATGACCCAGCAAATGCACTACTAGGCATTTATCCATGGGATACAGGTGTGCTGTTTCGAAGGGACACATGCACCCCTATGTTTATAGCAGCACTATCAACAATGGCCAAAGTATGGAAAGAGCCCAAATGTCCATCGATGGATGAATGGATAAAGAAGATGTGGTATATATATATACAGTGGAGTATTACTTGGCAATCAAAAAGAATGAAATCTTGCCATTTGCAACTACGTAGATGGAACTGGAGGGTATTATGCTAAGTGAAATTAGTCAGAGAAAGACAAAAATCATATGACTTCACTCATATGAGGACTTTAAGGGATAAAACATATGAACATAAGGGAAGGGAAACAAAAATAATATAAAAACAGGGAGGGGAACGAAACTGAAGAGACTCATAAATATGGAGAACAAACTGAGGGTTATAAGAGAGGTTGTGGGAGGGGGGATGGGCTAAATGGGTAAGGGGCACTAAGGAATCTACTCCTGAAATCATTGTTGCACTATATAGTAACTAATTTGGATGTAAATTTTAAAAAATAAAAAATAAAGTTCTCTAAAGTTTTAAAGTTTAGAATCTGTGGATTCTAAAAAGCAGCCACAGCTGAGAATCACTGACTAGTCTTGAAAATATCTCATTAGCTCATTTAAATCATCACCTGTATGCCATTACTCTGAGTATAGAGACAAAAGTCCTGATCACACGATTGCTGAGGACCAGGGATCTAACCCTATGGCTCGTTCAGATCTGCCCCTTCTCCTATGATCATGCCCCCTCCCCAACCTTCATTCCAACACCCAGGAAGTGAGGCCCAGGCCTAGGATCATAGCACTAAAAAGTCTTGCAAGGTCCTCTAATTTGACCCAAGATTATACCAAAGCTACTTTGTATGAAGGTACATCAGTTTTTCAAAAATATTTTTTAATGTTTATTTATTTTTGAGAGATAGAGCACAAGTGGGGGAGGGACAGAAAGAGAGAGGGTGACACAGAATCTGAAGCAGGCTCCAAGCTGTCAGCTCACAGCCCAATGCAGGGCTTGAACCCAAGAAATGTAAGATCATGGCCTGAGCCAAAGTCGGATGCTTAACCTTCTGAGCCACCCAGGTGCCCCAAAGGTATTCCAGTTTGAAGCTTTCCACCTATGCCACGCTGCTTTCCAAATGCCTATAGACCCAGCTCTGGCAACATTACAATTCAAGCAGCCTTGCTAAGGAGCCTGGGAAATCCTGTGCCCTCTTCGCAGCCCATCCAGACTCAGTGGAGGGAAGCCAGCATGTAGTGCTCTTTTAATTAAGCCCCATATCAGTGCCAAATGCTCCCAGAGATAAAGGGTGGGAGGAGTCTCTGAAGTATGAGACAAGTTGACAAGGTAGGGGTCATAACAGATCTTTTCCCACTAGGCTCAATTTGCCTCTAATGACTTGTGATATAGCCAGCATCAATCCAGACTAGCAGGGACCTCCATGATGTGTTTGTTTTCTCTGTAAACCAGAACCAAGTTTTCACTCAAAGGAAATCAATTCCTAAAGATGCTGTTCCCTGAGACATTGATCCACAAAATAGGAAATCACATCCTTAAGTGCCTACAGGGGCCAAATAAGAAACATAAGCGAATGACACATGGCAGGATGAAAGGCAGTAGGGAGTAGTGGAGACTACAGCAAACTGGAGAACAAATGGTAAGGAAAAAGCAGATGTAGAATTCTAGCCACCTAGAGGTGGAATTGCCCAGGAGGAATTGGGGTCCACTGTAGCCCAGTCTTCTGAATTCTTTAGGAAAGAAGGCTTCCCATTCCCCAGAGTAAAAGCCAAAGTCCTGACAATAGCTTGTAGGACCGTCATCATCTGTTCCCCTCCACCACTCCCAATATCCCTGTGGCCTCATTCCCTACCACTGCCACCCCACTTGCTCTGCTCCAACCACTGTGGACTACTGCTGATCCTCAAACACACCAGCCACTCTCCCATCTCAGGTCCTTTTCACATGCTGTTCCCTCTGCCTGAAAGTTCTTACCCTAGACCCCTCATGTCTCATTTCCTTACTGCCTTCAAATCTTTGCTCTGATCTCCACCCTCTCAATGAGATCTACTCTAACTACATTCTTAAGTAATGCCATCTGCCATCCCCATACCCTAGCTCTCCAGAACCTTCTTTCCTGCTCTGATTTGTTTCTATAGTTTTGATCACCCATTAGAATATAACCCCCACAAAAGCAGGTTCTCTTTTATTTACCACTATATCTTAAACACTTGGAACCAAATAATAAGTACTTAATAAACATTTATTCAACAGATAACTGAAATCTTGTGTCATGAACTGAAATTAGGGTGAAATTCATATGTTGAAGCCCTAACCTCCAAAGTGACCATACTCGGAGATAAGGCTTTTTAAGGAGGTAATTAAGGTTAAAAGGTTAATAAGGTCATAAGGGTGGGGCCCTGATCCAACAGGAGTAATGTCTTTATAAGAGGACAAGACACCAGGAACACACATGCACAGAGAAACGACCACATGAGGACACAGAAAGAAGGCAGTCTTCTGTAAGTCGCGAGAGGCCTCAAGAGAAGACAATGTACCAACATCTCGATCCTGGATTTCTAGCCTCTAGAACTGTGAGAAAAACTATTGTTTCAGCCATACAGTCTATGGTCTTTTTTTATGGCAGCCCAAGCAGATTAATAAATCTAGACATTTGGATGTTCATGTGAAATTTCCTCCTTCATACATGCTGTTTCAAAATTTAAAAGTAAACCTAAAAGATCTTTCTGTAGGCCAAACGGGACAGGTCTGTAAACTAAATACCAGATGTAGGTCTCTAGTGTATGATGTCAGGCCTTCTAGAAGTCACACATCCCTAGGAGGGCTTGCATTCCACTTCAGATCACCTGTACTCACCCAGAATCACTCACGTAGGACAGATTAAGGGTAAGAGTTTTTGTCAGCTTCCTTTCACCCTGCCCCTATGCAACTCACTGGAGGGAAAAGGTTCTTTCTAAAGTGCAAATTTGATTATGCCACCCACTGCTTGAATCTTCCTGTAGCTCCCTAATGCTCTTGCAGTGAAGCCCTATCTCCTTACAGGACCTATTTAGCCCTTCATGATCTGCCCTCTGGTCATCTCTCCACTAACTCTTCCCCACTCTGTGCACCAGCCTCAATGAACCTAACATGTCCCCTGAAGGAAAGGGAAATGTCTTCTCTCTTGTCTGGGCCTTCCTGCATGCATTCCTTCCTTCACTCCCTCTGGGATGGTTGCTTTCTACCCCTTCCTCTTCACCTAGCTACTTCCTACCTAAACTTGAAGCTTAAGTACCACCTCCACCAGGAAGACCTCCTAGATTCCCTTACCTTGTTTCTGCCCATTCCACATTCCCATGCTTTGGGTAGCAGAGCCATGCTTTCTCTTTGAGGAAAAATTACTTCTTCCCCATTGCACACACTGGAAAAATGGCTGGGTATTTCCGCCATCTGTTTCCTCTTCCCTGGTACAAAAAAGAGACTATATTTCCAGCCTCCTTTGCTGTGAGGTTGAAACCATATGACTATGTTCTGTGGATGGGAGGAATAGGGAAATGATGAATGGCACCTCCAGGTATCGCCCCAAACCCTCAAGTCACCACCCACACTCTCTTTTCCCTTATATGGCAGTTACAAAGCTCGGTGTTGAAGATGGCAGGGTCACATGATGGATGCAGTCAGTATCTCCAAGTAACTGCTTACATGAGAGCCACCAGGAGGGCTGCCTGATTTTCACCCGGACCGTGACATGAGTAAAAAATACACCTCTAGGCCTGCCTGGCTTGCTCAGTTGGTGGAACATGCAACTCCTGATCTCGGGGTTATGAGTTTGAGCCCCACATTAGGTGTGGAGATTAAAAATAAAATCTTTAAAATAAAAAGAAATAAACCTTTATTGTTTAAGCCACTGAGACTTAGAAGTGGACATGGTCTTGGGGGGTTGTTACGATAGCAAGTCTGGCCTTTCCTGATTAACAGTGCAAATGTCAATCAGAGCAACATGCCTCTCTCATTTGATCCAAGCCAGCTGAACTTTCTGAGGATGGAGAGAAATAAAAAACCATTGGTTCTGATTCACAGCAACACTGGCCCTCTACGTGTGTTCTGGCCACATCAGGAAATCCATGCCTGTATCCAGTCCATGATGCTATGATTCAACATGGCCATAGGGCTCCTTTACATTATCTCCTTTCCAAATTCATTTATGAGTCTTTAAAGGTTACAGGATAGAAATGAACTCATGTAACCCAATGGTTAAGGATTTGGGATCTGGAGTCATATTGCCTCTATTTAAATCCAGTCCCCTAGCAAATGACCTTGATCATAACTCTCAAAACCCCAATTTCCTTATTGGTAACATGGGCCTAGTAACAGTCCCTAGTCTCAAGATTTAATAAATCAATATATGTAAATTACTTAGAACAGGGTGTGGCACAACTAATACAATGAAATGAGCTGTTATTGTTTTGTGCCACATACTAACCATATTTCCCATTTAAGACTGTCATAAATACTATTATACTCTCCTATGTGCAGAGGAGGAAACTGGGGCTCAGAAAGGTTATGTAACTGGCCCTGGATTAAGCAGCTTGTCAGGTAGGTAGCCAAGATTCCAAGCCATGTCTTTCTGCCCCATCCCTACTTCTTGGCTTCCCCAACACCAGCAGATAAGGAAAGCCAAGGTTTATTAAGCACCTATTAATGTTCCAGGAACCAAGCTTAATGCTTTTGAATATACGGTTCCAATTATCCCCCAACAGCCCTATGAAGTATGTCATATCACCCCCCCAACTTAGTGCATGAAGAAGCTGACTCTCAGCAAGGTTAATTAAATTGCTGAAGGTCACACTGCTAATAAGAGCAATCGGGCTTTGGATCCAGGTCAGTGTGACTCCAAAAGCTCATTCTACTGTGCCTGGCTACCTCTCACTATAATTAAAGCTATTTATTGGCTTGCCTTTATGTCCCAAGCAAAGTTTAACTGTCACAGCTCCCTTTGAGGCAAGGCATGTCGTCCTCAGGAAACTGAGGCTTGATGGGCTAAATTCATCCATCACCCAAGTACACAGCTCTACTGAAGTAGCAGAGGCAGGACTGGAACTCAAATCTGCTCCTCCACAGTGTTTGCTCTTTCCTGACACCAAGCTGTGGAGGCTAAAGGCTTCCTGCAATGATGAAACATTTTCTCATCATTTTACTGGCCACATCATAGCTGTGACATATCGGCTCATTGATTTGGAGGCTTTTATTGTAATTCAGAATTCACAATACTTTGACCAAGAGTGAAGTTTCTTTGCATGCTATAAAAAAGGACTGGGCCAGCAAATGAGGGGTGAAAATAAGATATTAGGCTCTTCTTGACACATGCAAGCCGTGTATTCTTACAAAAGCTCACACATCTGAAAACTGCATCCATTTGAGGAAACAGTCCCCCAGAACTATTGGGAAGGACTTCAGGGAGCCAGCTTTGGTAGCTGATTAACGGTCTGAAGCTAGTGATATCAGGAGCTGGTGAGGCTGGTCAGGCTCTACCCCACAGATGAGAGATGCTGTCAACCCCTCACTCCCTTGTGAGGGTGGCAAAGCTAAGTCCCAGCTTGCCTCCTATCTGCTTCCCTGGGGGAGACCAGTTCCTCACAGCAGTCCCAGTGAGGGTCTTAATGAACTTTTGGGAATGTGATCTTTCCCACATAATAAATTATTTAGAATCCTTTCTGTAAAGAGGCAAGGACAAATCACAAATGGTTAATGAAACAAAAGCAAAATTTGCAGTGAGATAAATCTTCTCTTGGACATTCCAATTACAAGAGCCAATAACGCCTCTGTCTAGAGAATGGAAACCTAAGGGTGCAGAAGGAAAGGCAGCCTGTGGCACTGCACTGCCTGGCAATGCCCCCTGTATTACAATAACCTTGATATTCCTCACACCGGTGTGCATAAGATCACAAAAGAGACAAAGACAAAGCTCCTGCTTTTTCAGAATCACATGAGGCAAACATGAGTAAACCAAGAAAGCCTTGATGTTTTGCCTTTTTAAGAGGACATACTGTTTTAATTCGTGTTAGCATATTAATTGCCCTTATGCAGCTGGGTGCTGCTAATTACAAATGAATGGTGTTTATTCATTATAGAAGACCCAGCAGGAAAGTCTCTCTACTTAGCAACACTATGTTAATTTGAGTTTGGCTTTCAAAGGTCATAAAACTGCTTTGAATTAAAAGATTTTTTTAAATATATAAAATTTATTGTCAAATTGGTATCCATACAACACCCAATGCTCATCCCAAAAGATGCCCTCTTCAATACCCATCACCCACCCTCCCCTCCCTCCCACCCCCCCCATCAGCCCTCAGTTTGTTCTCATTTTTTAAGAGTCTCTTATGCTTAAAGAGAGAGTTGTTTCTCCTTCTCTCCTCTCATTGCATGGAACTTCTAGGTGGAGATCTTCTGGCACTATCCCAGCTCCCTTGCTCCTGTGATCAGTGCAAGCCTGTTTTACTAGTGGGCAGGTAACCCTGTTAAACACCTACTGCAAATGTATGGTGTACCCTCTTTGCCTCCGCGGTTTATTTGCTTTTCTTTTTTTTTTTTTATTTGCTTTTCAATATCTGCACTTGAATACTGCAAAGCGATCTCTCCCCTTCTGTCTCCATGTAGGAAGCACCCCTCACCATCAACCAGATTTTCTGTTTGTGCTTCCTTGCATGTGCCTGGTTGTACATCTGACCAACTTTACATTGACCGGCCAGTTGTCTTCAAGTTAGGAATTAAGGAAGTAAGAGACCCCATTCTGGTCTTGGATCTAAGCTGTTTCTCATTCCAGTTTATTACCTGAGAGCCCTGAATCTGGGGGGTGGGGGGTGGCAGAGTACTTTTCTATGTAATCAAAGCGTTCTTTCTCATTTGGCTTGATGGCTATTGTACAGGGTCAACTGGACAGAGCATGCAAGAGGCAGCAGAAGGGGTGCCCCCTGAACCACTCTTGAAGTCTATAATATAGATAATTCAAAATTATCTTTATCACGATTAGTCTAAAGTATTAAAAGTTCAAGCCGTATATTTACCTCCCCTGTAGAATGACCTGAATTCACTGCTATCCAATTCTGCAATAAAAGAGTTGATATTTATTGAAGTACCAATCTTCATCCTAATTTTCTTACATGTATTATCTCATTTTCCTCCTACAACAATCATACAAGACAGTACTATTATTCCCCTTTTTCAGATGAGGAAACGGAGTCACTGAGAGCTCAAACAGCCTGCCCAAAGTCACAGAGCAAAACAATATGAAAGTGGAAACTGATTATGTCTTACTCCAAAGCTCTGAATCACTGCTTTACAGTGAACCATCAGTAACTCAAGGCTTTTCAATATAGAAAAAGACACTGTGCTGGGAAAATTGGGAGAATACAAAGTTCAACTGGATAGCCTGACAGCAAAGTCCTCTTCATAACTTCTGGGGCATAGCTGCAAGCTGTAAGATGCATCACTCCATACCAAGGCATTTTAGAAGTTCAGATTTTAAAAATCAATAAAACGTAACCCATCAAACTATTGAGGAGTTTGGTTACTGACAGGATAAGAAATAAGCCTAGAATTGCTTGTAACTACCATGAGGCAAGACCTTGTTTCTTTGAAAATGCAGACCACATTGAGAAGAGAAGACTGAGATGAGGAGAGAGAGAGAAAAACTAAATGTTAATCTCATGATTCAAGCCCCTGGATCCAGCCATACTTGCATATTTAGTTTTCTAAAATTACCTGAATGAATTGCTATCCAATTCTTCCATGTCCTGATACTTATAATTAAAAATCAATTTTGAACTCCTCCTAAACTTTTTCAATTACATGAATCTATACATGTTCCCTTCCTTATTCAATTATGAGTTGGATTTTCTGTCATTTGCACGTGCAAGAGTCCCGAGTATATACATTAGTTTTATATTGTTGTTATTTTTCTCTTTATTATTAATATCATTATTTTTATAGCACATGGGTAAATCATTTAACTGTGGATTTGGAGGTCCTCAAACTTTACCTCACAACAAACACAAAAATTAATTCCAGATGGGTCATAGACTTAAACATAAATCTAAAACTACAAAAACTTCTGAAACAAAATATAAGATAATATATTAGACAAAGATTTCTAAGGACAGAAAAAAAATTAACCATAAGAATTTTTAAATAATAGGGGCACCTGGGTGGCTCAGTCAGTTAAATGTCTGAATTTGGCTCAGGTCATTACCTCCTGGTTGGCAAGTTCCAGCCCTCATCAGGCTCTGTGCTGACAGCTCAAAGCCTGGAGCCTGCTTCGGATTCTGTCTCCCTCTCTTTGCCCCTCCCCCACTCACTCTCTTTCTCTCTTTCAAAAATAAATAATAGAAACATTACAAAAAGAATTTAAAAATTTTAAATGATGGATTAAACTTTATCAAAACTAAAAACTTGTGTTCTTCAAAAGATATCATTAGTCACTATATTGTACACCTGAAACTGATAAAACACTGTATGTTACCTAGTTGAATTTTTTTTTAAAAAGGATGTCATTAAGAAAATGAAAAGGAGAGGCAGAGACTTGGAGAAAATATTCACAATACATACATCTGACAAAGAATTTGTATCCAGAATACATAAATAAGTCATACAACCCATAATAAAAAATATCTAATGGGCAAAAGACTTAAACAGATATTTCACAAAGCAGATACTCAAATGGCCAATGAGCCATATGAATGAAAAGATGCTGTATATCATTAATCTTCTGGGAAATGCAAATTAAACCCACAATAAGATACTACTTTACACCCCTAGAAAAGCTGAAACTGAAGACTGATAACCCCAAATGTTGGAGAGTACATGGACCAGCTGGAACTCTCACACATTGCTAATAGACATGTAAAATGTTAAGAATCACTCTGAAGAAACAGTTTGGCAGTTAGTTAAACACACACCAGGAATGATCCAACAATTTTACCCCCTAAATAGCCAAGAGAAATGAAAATACGTGCCCCCAAAATAACTTTTTGTAAGATTGTTCAGAGCAGCTCTGTTAATAATAAGCAAAACCTGTAAATGATTCAAATGTTATCAAGAGAAATTTCAATATATTAATACAATGAAATGATATCAATAAAAATAAAGAACAAATATATACAATAACATACATGAATCTCAAATACATTATGATGAGTGAAAGAAGCCCAGAAACAAGAGACTACATATTGTCTGATCCCATTTACATGAAATTTTAGCACAGACAAAACTAAGCTGTGGTGATAGACATCAGATCAGTGGTTGCTTGGGTGGGAGTAGGAGATAATCAAATTAACATTCCTTTCTTCATGAAGAAGTGTAACAGACATACAGCACTGTAATAGTATATGGTATGAGAGCAGTATACAACAGTATATCAGTATAAGCATGGAGATTTTGGAACTAGAATGCCCAACTCAAATCCTGGCTTGATAACATACCAGATGTATGATCTTAAGCAAATTACTTAACCTCTCTTAACTTTCATTTCCTCATCTGTATTAATTCTACTTACCCCATAGGATTGTTGGAAATTTAAAGGAGATAGTATTTGGTATAGGAGGTTAAATAAGGTCTCCCTAAAAGTTCATTCCAGAACCAGGAATGTGACCTTAGGAATATGACCTTATTTGGAAATAGGGTCTTGGCAGATATAATTACGACAAGAATCAAGATGAGATCATGCTGGGTTGAGCGGAATCGGGGAGGGGGGAGTGCTAAACCCAATGACAATGACAGAAAAGGACACACAGAGACATAGAGAAGTGATGTGAAGAAGAAGGGAGATGATGTTGGAGCGATGCATCTATAAGCCAAGGAGCACAAAGAATGGCCGGTCACCATCACAAGCTGGGAGATAATCATGGGATGGTTTCTCCCTCAGAGGTTCCAAAAGAAATCAACCCTACCAACACCTTGATTTCAGACTCCTGGCTTCCTAACTGTGAGAGGAGAATTTCTGTTGTTTTTAAACCACCAAGTTTGTGGTAGTGTATTATGGCAGCCCTAGGAAATAAATATATAAGTTAAGGGCCCAGGCTCAATAAATGGATTTTTGTATACCTAAATAGTTTTTACAGTTATTAAAGAGCAAGGGCCCTGCCCTATGTCCCTGTGAATACCTTGCAGCATCTAGCTAGGATGTTTGTATTCATTTCCTGAGGTTGCCATAATAAAATACCACAGACTGGGTGGCTTCAACTATAGAAATTTATCTTCTCGTCATTCTGGAGGCTAGAGGTCCAAGATCAAAGGTTGGTTTCTTCTGAGACCTTGTTCCTTGGCTTGTGTATGGCTACTTTCTCCCTATAACTTCACATCATGTTTTCTGTACATGTCTGTGCCCAAATTTCCTATTCTTATAAGGACCCCCATTATATTGGATTATGGCCCACCCACTTAGCCTCAATTTATTTATCTCTTCTAAGACCATATCTCCAAATATGGTCCCACTCTGAAATACTGGGAGTTAGGACTTCAACATATGAATTTTGAGAGGACACAACCAAGTCCATAGATAGGGTCTTCTAATTACCAAATAGCCTGGTACATCCTCACCAATAATAAATGCTTATTGTACTACTGGGTCTACAGCTTGCAAAGATGATCCAATTGTACTCAACAAGGATTTGCTGAGGCTTGATGTAGCGCCCATGGAGGTGCTCTGCTCAGATCTTCCTTCAAGAGAACCTACTGCAGGGAGCAGGGCTGGTCTACAGATTCTAGCCATAGCACCTTCATTAACTATTGCAGCATTTCTGACAGGCCATGCTTCCCTGGGCTTCTCCTAGCCCAAGACTGAGCACAGGAGGGAAGTGGGAAGCAGATATGAGACATTCTTGCCTGCTGTAGGATTCCTCTCATGGGCAGCTTTTGCTCTGTGTCTCCCCATCAGCTTGCGACTTGCCCCAAATCTGACACAAAACTTTAGAAGAGCCAGAATTCCAATTCAGTCCACCCACCCACATCAAAGCCCCCACCTCTTCTCTCATGCCACACTGCTCCCCAGGCAGCTAGAAGGGCAACCTGCCAACAGGTGGCTAAGGGTACAGTGGAATGGGCCACTGGGACAATTCCTGTCCTTTCTGTATATTGAAGGGGTTGGACTAGCTGATTTTTAGTTCCTTTCCTGTACTGACATTTTATTCTAGGTGGTTTGTTATCTCTTCTTTTGACACTGCCTGAACTATTCGAGACAAGTCCCTGCTTTAAAAATAATGATAAAACTGCCTGTCAGTGGAAATAAGCCCCACACACTATCTCACTAATAGAAGCAGGAGAATTTCTGAGATACCTCCATGAGTTCGTTAGGTATGCAAGATTAAACTCGAATTCATCTCGGCTCAGTCATACGCGCTCTGAAACCGAATTGAAGAGGATGAAATTTTCAGTGTTTTAGCTGGTTCAACACAACCAGCTCTCTGGTCTCTGAGGGAGACCCAGACAAATATGCAGAAATCTGCCCATTGGAAGATAGAGGCTTCTAGTTGCCAACAGCCTGGTACACCCTGACCAATTCAGAGACATAGCAGACAGGGTAAGCATGCAGACTCTGGAGTTAGAATCCCTAGGTTCAACCCCACCACTTGCTAGATGAGTAGCCTTGAGCAAACTTCTTCATCTTGCTGTTCTTCAGTTTCCTCATCTGTAAAATGGGGTGAATGATAGAGGCCATACTATTGGTTATTGTGAAGAATAAATAAACTAATGCATGAAGTTAGTGCAGTCCCTGGTATATATAAAATGCTTAGTAATCTAAGTTGTCATTATTATACAATGCCTTTCCAAAACTGTCTAGAATGCTCTGTTGCTCACTGGACACAGCTCAAACTCCGGATCATACTTGCAAGACCTTTTGCACTTTGACCTCTGATTATCCACCCCTCCAGCCTTGCCTCTTGCTTCTGGCATCCTTTCCAATCCCTACACAATGACTTGCAATCCCCTGAACGTTCCTTACTCTCTCTTCCCTTCCCCACCACTGTTGTCACATATAAACTCCTGCTCAACCTTCAGAGGTCACCTTCTCCAGAACCCTCTCCTAACTCCTCCAGCAGGCAGGAAGACTGGATTAGGGGGTGCAGGAAGAATCTCCATGCAGCATGAGGCTTGGTCCTGTTGGGGCATGACAGTCCTGGGAAACTGCCCTTCAATTCACCTCACCCTACAGTGAACATATGAGCATGTGCTGGGTGTCACCAGGGACCCACCCTTGGTGGGCAGGTAGGCAAAGGGTCAGCTTCTCCCAAAGTGCAAGGAGGGAGCAGGATGTCTATGATGAGGACCAAAGGAAGTTTCTTCTGAGGATCAGACTGGATCCTCTCTCCTCCCGGGCAGTATTGTTGGTAGCTGGGTGCCTTTGTGAGAACTTGGAAGCTACATATTATGTGTGGGATTTTTCTCATTCAGTAAATATTGTATCCTTTACCCATGACATCTGGCTTCCTCTTCTCCCAACACACCATCATCATCTCCATTACAACACATGGTGCCTCTCTTCCAAGATCCCATGGCACCCTAGTATTTTTTTCTCTTACAGTCCTCCTCATGCTGTATATACTAACATGTTGAAGAGTG
This sequence comes from Acinonyx jubatus, assembly GCF_027475565.1. Lineage (NCBI taxonomy): Eukaryota > Metazoa > Chordata > Mammalia > Carnivora > Felidae > Acinonyx > Acinonyx jubatus. The sequence continues at coordinate 11,365,376 of NC_069398.1, read as the reverse complement.
TATTCAAGAACCAGACTGCTTGAGCTCCAATTCCTGATTCTCCATTTATCAGCTGTGTGACACAAGGCAACTTACTTAACCTCTCTGCACACTTTGGTTTCCACATCTGTACAATGGATAATACTAATATTTTTCTCACAGTGTTGCTGTGAGGACTAAGTGAGTTAATAATACAGGTGAGGCTTTCAGAATAGCACCTAGTACACAGAACTTGTTCAATAAACTAGTAATCATTACTATGACTGTTAACTTGTGTCTCCCTCCCTGTTCCCCACTGGGTTGTGAGGTCCAAAAGACAAGTGGCTATCTGCAGAGTTCATCCTTTGCCCCTAACACAGGATGTAATACAAAGCAGGTACTCAATAAATATGTGTGAAAATCAAAGAAAGACAAAGAGAAGAGGGGAGGGTTGGAGTGGAGAGGAGTGCCTTGCAAGTTGTTTAATTGCAAACTCTCCATTACAAATAGAAAATCATCTAGAACTGAAGAAAGCCAGATAAATCAATGTCTACCCAAATGGAACCAATAACGCTTTTTTGTCTGCCAAAATCATGTAACTATTCTCAACCACTAAATATATCATAATTCTTTACAAAGAGGTCATTATTTGTTATTTGGAGGAGGGGACTATGACACATGAGCAGTTACTAAAAGGACACACTGGATAGCACAAACTGACTCCCTCCATTAGACCAGAATCCAGCTGTTTCTTCAGAGAGCTTTGCTGCAGGTACATCTCAGTCCCAGCTGCTGCCTATAGAGGCTGGGCAAAAACCAGTCCATCACCTCAACACTTGCCCTGCAGTCCCTCAGATCAACCTCAGATTTGCAGATGGAATCCCTGATTTTACTAACAAGGGATCTGTTCTCAGCTGCACATTCACATTACCCAAGTTCTCAAGATTAACGTTTAAAACCCCCAAGTTAATCAAATAGTTGTCAGCACAGAATCCTCAAACAGGTTGGACTTCTCTAACTCCAAGTGACTGGCACTTTCTCTCCCTATCAACAGCCAGGTAACATTCAAAGTTCATGTGATGATTAGATACTCAGAGCTGGAGGAGCTGGAGGAATCAAATGCTCAGCAGCATCAAGATAAGACGCATCAATCTCCTACTAACAGATGGTCTAGCCTCATATTTCTTAAACGTCATTCAGGGACATTCATATGACTTTGTGTTATACCTATTGGTACTATTATTTACTGCCTTGATAAGGGAGTCCTGGACAATCCCTTTGTGAGGTGGGGCAAGGAGCCCCCAAACTAACACTTTTTTATGTCAAGAGTTTTTTTTTTCTTTTGTCACCAGATAGCTCTCAATATCACCAACAGCTATAGGTATTCTCTAAATATAAAACTGGATTTGCAACTTATTTAATCACATAATGATTGAGGGGAGATACCAGTTGTATATTGAAATGTAAGAATGGGCTTGCCTTTCATAATTGTGTAATGTTAAAGATTGCTGTTTTTATAAGCCTGGTCAGCCCCATTCTGGGAATCTTAGACATCATTAATTAAGTTAGGTCTGCTCACATGGCCAATACTCCAGGGCAGCCAGAAAGAATGGATGCTCACCCAGTTCTTTCCATTACTACATAGTGGTTCTCTACTGAGAACCACTGATTGAAATTCTCATCTTCACTGAGTGGACACAGATAAAATTTTATTTATTTTTGAGACAGAATGAGTGCAAGTGGGGAAGGGGCGGGGGGGGCGGTGGGGATAGAAGATCCAAAATGAGTTCTGCGCTGACAGCAGCAAGCCTAATGTAAGGGTCAAACTCATTAGCCATGAGAGCATGACCTGAGCCAAAGTCATGCTCAACCTACTGAGCCACTCAGGTGCCCCAGTGTTGGAATGGTAAGTTTGAAGATCAAAAAATTATAGCTCTTTACTCCCTTCTTTGACTAGGGATCTCCCCTTCTCCCTACTGGGTTTAGGAAAGTTTGGGTATCATTAAAGTTCACACATATTTAATCTAATCCTTACACATCTGCATTCCTTGTGCAAAGCCCACTCATTTGGTGAGAAAAGAACCTGCTTCCAACTCCTCTGTTGGTACTAGAAAGTTAGTCCTTAATCAAACTGATGAATTTACATGACTTTCTAAAGGTCAACTCTCTTGTATATTACTTGAATACACTTATTTTTTAAATAAAACTTTATCCCTCTAATCTATAATTATTTCACAGATATAAACAAATGGAATATCACTTGTCAGAAATAGAAGGCAAAATAAATACAAATAAAATAAGGCAATACCATTGAACTCTAAATAGACACCATGGTTTGCTAAAGGCACTGAAACAGAAATCTGCCTTCTTTGTTAAAAAAAAATCACTTCATGTTAGAGAAGTGTTAAAGATATAGTAGCACAAGACTGAGACTTACTTATTGATATAATCAGAGTAACTGAAAAAGAATTTTGTGTGAGAAATAAAATCTTGCCAGTGGAAGAGTGGGATTCAGGTGTTATTTCATGCTACTATAATGTACCTTGTCAAGTCATTTCACATGCCATGCATGGACATGTTCCACCCTCCAGGAACTTTACTGTGCCAATGAAAACAAAATACTCAAATGGCTGTAATTTCTTTACATCCAACCCCACATTAGAGATGGTCTTATCAATATAAAATCCACTGGTCACCTCAACATGATAAAGGCCATTTATGAAAAAGCAATGGCTAACATGAAACTCAATTATGAAAGACAAAAAGCTTTTTCCCTAAGATCAGAAAGAAGACAAAGATTCCCTCTTTTAGCACTTCTATTCAAAATAGTATTGGGAATTCTAGCCAGAGCAATTAGGCAAGAAAAAGAAATAAAAAGCATCCAAATTGGAAAAGAAAAAGAAAAATTATTTCTGTTTGCATATGACATAATCTTATTTGTAGAATGCCCTGCAGATTCCAGTACACACAAAAGAAGTTGTTAGAGCTAATAAATTCAGCAAAGTTGTAGAATACAAAGTCAACACACAGAAATCAGTTGCATTTCTATGCACTAGTAATGAACAATCTGAAAAGGAATTCAGAAACAATTCCACTTACAATAACATCAAAGAGAATAAAATATTTAGGAATAAACTTAACCAAAAAAGGTGAAAAGACTTATACATTGTGTTAAAAAAGAGACAGCAGGCCCCAAACGGAGTCATTGTGCCAAACCCCACATCAGCAAACTAAGACATAACACCTAACCTAATTATAGTTTCAACCCCCCAGGAATGTAACCTTTAACCAGTCAACATGGAATTACCTGGTCATCACTGATGAGATAATCTAACCCGTTACGAATGTGACCTCAGGGCGCCTGGGTGGCACAGTCGGTTAAGCGTCCGACTTCAGCCAGGTCACGATCTCGCGGTCTGTGAGTTCGAGCCCCGCGTCAGGCTCTGGGCTGATGGCTCAGAGCCTGGAGCCTGTTTCCGATTCTGTGTCTCCCTCTCTCTCTGCCCCTCTCCCGTTCATGCTCTGTCTCTCTCTGTCCCAAAAATAAATAAACGTTTGAAAAAAAAAATTAAATAAAAAAAAAAAAAAAAAGAATGTGACCTCATCTGAAATAATACACTCTTTGGTAATAATTTCTTTTTTTACCTCCTTTCTACCTTTAAAAACCTTTCCTTTTCTACAGCTCAGCAGCACTCCTTTTCTACTTGCTAGATGCGATGCTGCCCAATTCATGAATCATTGAGTAAAGGCACTTTGACCTTTAAATTTGCTCAGTTGAATTTTTGTTGTTTAACAGATTTGGTGGTATCAGTGGTACCAAAAGAGACTTTCAAGAGCTTCAGATACAACAAGAAACACAGGTGTGGTACTCCACAAACCCTCTAACTTCACTGTCTTTCTCATTGTTTCCAAGGGCTGTGGGTAGGTTCATACTTGGTTCTGAGCTCTGCTCTCTGTGTCAAGTTCCCAGTCTAATTGGCTTTCCAGTTAGCTTTCCATTTGTCTGAAATCACTAGTTCCATGTTGGAAGCTGCTGGTAGTTCGGACTATAATTCCCCTTTTTATTGGAAGCCCCAGCTCCTGGTTCTGCCCTCAGATTCCTTGTTGGGAATGGTTGGTGGCCACTACAGTTCCTCATTTATTTGAAATCAGCCTGAAGTCCCCATTACATGGGGTTTGCTGGTTCAATTTTTTCCCAAATCTCCAGTTCCACATTGGGACTTGCTGGTGGTATCCACAAGGCCTTTTCTTGGCCAAGACATGGTATCATCTCTTGGCTACTGCTAATACATTACAGTGTACATATTAGTTTGACTTATTTTGTGTGGATAGAGGCTATTGCTAAAGGGGATCTCGGGGACCAAAGAGTTGCAAAAGTTAGGGGCCACTGGTCAAGCATTTAACAACTGTTAGAGCACTTACCAACAAACCAGAGACTCCAGTGTTGGGATACACTGGCCACAGAACAGGTTAGATTGACACTAGGTCACCAACCAACCTCACACAAGTTTCGGTGCAGGTACACTGTAGAATACTGCACAATCCCCAATCTAGTGGCACACGCCTTTTAGGTATTCATTCAGAACCTAAAAACCCAAAGGCTTAGCTAAGGGGATCTTTAAACTAAAAAAAAAAAAAAAAAATGAAGCACGCCACCTTCCGGTACACCTTCTTATTTTAGGTCTAAAAACTGTGGCCCTGGAAGCTATAAATATCTATAAAAATGGCTAAACCTTACTAAAAACAACCTAGAATTACAATGGCCATTATGGGGAACATTCCAATTAGACAAGATTGTTCATTTAAGAAGCGCACTTGAAAGTAAGGGTTCCCAAATTAAACAAACAGAATGGGATACCTATTGTAATTAGTATGCAGAAGCTTCCAAAAGGCTTCAAGATTCCAAAATAGCTTCATTAAAAGACTTGTTACAAAAGGCTAATGAAATATTAAAGACACAAGAGGTTCTTAAAACAAAAGATGATAGAACTGACATGACTCCTGTTCCCTTTTACCCTTCTCTACCTGAGTACTCACGTTTCAATAATTCCGTCTGAACTGTCTTTCCACTCTGAACAGATTATTAAAGTTACCCTTTATTTTATTTTTTAAAATTGTTTTTAATGCTTATTTATTTTTGAGAGAGAGAGAGAGAGAGAGAGAGAGAGAGAGAGACAGAGTGTGAGCGGGGGAGGGGCAGAGAGACAGGGAGATACAGAATCCAAAGCAGGCTCCAGGCTCTAAGCTGTCAGCACAGAGCCTGGAGCAGGGCTCAAACTCAGGAAACATGAGCTCATGACCTGAGCCGAAGTCAGACGCTTAACCAACTCAGCCACCCAGGCACCCCAAACAGTTACCCTTTAAAATAAAACCACCTGAGGTTACAGGCAATCCTCCTCATATATCTTTTATCCTCTGACCAAACTAAGAGCCACAGTTAAAGAATTTCCTAGGCCCAGGGAGGATCCCCAAAACTTTTCTAAAGAGTTTAGAATCCTTATCAGGGCCTATGATCCCAGGCTGCTAGATCTTCATCAGCTTGTGCACATGCTGGTAGGATCTAGTAAGACCCAAAAAGGGATGCAAGAAGCAAAATGGCATAATCCCAATGATGATATTCAAGACTCTCGATCTCCAACAAGGTTCTCTAATGGACCAGAAAACAATCTTGCTATATAGCAACTAATCTGTTAAAAGCCATTCCTAGAGTCTTTTCTGCCCACACTGTTTGTTCTATTATTCAGGCAAACAAAAGAAAGATGAATCTGTGCAGACCTTAAAACCCATTTGGAAGCTCTCTTCCTACACCATTCCAGATTCCATACAATAAATGCTCTAGCTTCTCTAACTGTAAATGGATAATCTCCTGAGATTAATGGGTTAATTAAAAAAGGCAGAAAATGGAATGGGAGACCACTGATCTAACTCGAACTCTTGACCACAGCTGAGCAATCTGAAAAGACTTTGGAACAAGATCAATAAACAAAGATCTGCCAAACTATTGGCTTTACAGCTACAATAGCTCCAAGGTCAGAGACATGAAATAACACCTGATCATTTCCCATTTCACCTTGCTAGGGGTCCATCACTAAATGCTGGGCTAAGGATTGACATCTCATTTCTAATCAACTGGGGCACTGTAAAAAAACTGTCCTCATAGGTGCCACAGAAATTCTTTACTACCAACTTGAATGTACCCCAAGGGAGAGCCCACAAAGGAGCCTCTATCAGAAATTATGGGGCTCCCTGGGACCCTCTGGTAAACTGCTACCAATAATAACCTTGAACAGCCAAGAAGAAACTAAAATTAAAATTAATGAGAAATCTTGCCAAATTCTGATAGATACCAGAGCCACACTTACTATTTTGAATCCTGCTCTCATAGGACAACAAATCTCTCAGAGTGAAAAAGTAAAACAAAAAGTCTCCATAGTGGGGTTATCTAATAAAGCTCAAACAATATGCCTATGCTAACCAGTACAAATGACTTTGGGACCTTTTACTGAAAAACATTCTTTTTTGCTATGTGATATAGCCTTGGTCAATCTATGAGGTAGAGATCTCCTTTCTAAATTAAAAGGGCTAATTTGCTTTCCTTCCAGGGGAGACCTCACCTTAAAATTTCCTGACAACCTGAACCTGACCTTTGATGTTCTTTACAATCTGTCCTTGATATAGAAGAGGAATAATTCCAACAAAAATTCCCTGATGTAACTGAGGTGCTTAAAAATCTGCAGGTTCCTTTCTAATACTGATCTTGGGAGAATAAAAAGTACAGGGCCTAGAGGCACCTGAGTGGCTTAGTCAGTTAAGTGTCCTACTCTTGATTTTGGCTCAGGTCATGATCTCTCATGGTTCATGAGTTTGAGATCTGAGTCGGGCTCTGTGCTGACAGTGCAGAGCCTGCTTGGGATTCTCATTCTCTCACTCTCACTCTCTCTCTCTCTCTCTCTCTCTCTCTCTCTCTCTCTCCCCCTCCCTGCTCACATGTGAGCACAAGCGCACGTGCGCTCTCTCTCTCTCAAGAATAATTTAATTTAAAAAATAGTACAGGGCCTATAAAAATTCAGACAAATATAACTAACCCTCAATACCCATTAAAGCCTCAGGCCATACAAGGCCTCACACCAGGAATAGAAGACCTAATCAGGCAGGAGCTAATCATTCCCTGTGCCAGGCACGGTAAAACATGCAGATCTTGCTGGTCTAGAAACATAATGGGAGGGGATGGCAATTTGTCCAAGACTTGAGAGCCATTAGCAAGATAGTTGTCCCAAACCCAAATACCCTGTGGTCACAAGTTAAACCAGACTCAATGGTTTGCTGTTGTAGACCTCGGTTCAGCCTTTTGCCAGCACTCCTATAGATTTCAACAGTCAATATCTATTTGCTTTTACTTGGAACAATCAGCAACATACCTGGACAGTCATGCCTCAAGGGTCCACTAAGGTCCCTTCTTATTTTCCCAAGTGTGCCACCAAGATTTAAGTACCCTCCAGTTCTCCAGGAAATCCACCCTTTTACAATAGTAGACCATCTCTTGCTATGGCCAGTTACCAAGGAGGAGTCTATAAAATATTCCATTTATTTGCTGTACCAGTGAGCTGAAAAGGGACATAAAGTCTCTAAGGAAAGATTACAATTATCTCTAGATACTGTTCATTACCTAAGGCATAATCCAAGCACTGAAGGAACCCAGCTATCTCCAAAAAGGATTAAACTAATCCAAGAATTTCCTAGGCCCACAGCTAAGTGACAGATATATGAATTTCTAGACCTAGCTGGCTACTGCAGACTATGGGTTCCTAATTTTTCCTCTATCAGCTTCCCCACTCAACGAACTTGCTAGAATTTCAGTCCATGAACCCCTTCCTTGGGAAGATAGACATGAGCAGGCTTTTATGAGACTAAAGCCAGCAGTACAAGAACTACCTGTCCTAGGGCTACCTAGCCAAAACCTTTCACCTTATTTGTATGTGAAAGAGATAACCAAGCCCTGAGAATGCTCACACAAGAACATGGCATTACACATCAGTCTACTACCTATATAGAGCACACAACTTGGTTGTTTGTGGCCCCAGATGCCATAAGGCAATAGCTGCAGCTGTGAAGTTAGTAGAAGTCTCAGAGGATTTAAACTTAGGAAGTGATATTTATTTACAAACTCCACAAGTTTGTTTAAAGACTTCTTCATTCTGAACTGACTCACCATTTCTCTGTAAACAGTCTAACCTCCTATGAGATTCTCTTCTCTTCACCACCTAACCTGCATTTTAAATGCTGCAACAATCTTAATGTTGCTTGGTTACTACCAAGGCCTGACAAAGCAACCCCCATGACTGAGAGGTTGTAACGTCCCATTTTGTGACACTGTGTCCTGATTTATGAGATACCCTTTGACTAAAACCCTGATCTAATTTTGTCTGTTGATGGGTTGTGCTGTAAAACTAAGAAAAGGAATTTCCAAACTGGATACGCTGTTACTACCTAATACAAACTACTCCAGAGGGGGAGCCTCCCAGAGCTGAATCAGCCCAACAGGCAGAGCTCTGTGCCCTCTACCAGAGCAGGCCAGGTATCAAAGGGACAAATTGTTTTTATATATTTTTTATTTTATTGTATGGAGAGAGTGAGAGAGAGCATGCAAGCAGGGGAGAGGGGCAGAGAGAGAGAGAGAGAGAGAGAGAGAGAGAGAGAGAGAGAGAGAATCCCAAGCAGGCTCCATACTGTCAGCACAGAGCCCAACATGGGGCTCCATCCCACAGCCCTGAGATCATGACCTGAGCTGAAATCAACAACTGGGTGCTTAACCACCTGAGCCACCCAGGCACTCCAGCATTTATACTGATAGCCCATATGCCTTTGGGGTCCACTGGGACCCCAATAAAAAATGAACAACAAGTAAACAAACTTCTTACTGCCAATCTTTACTTTCTAAAATTGCTGTCATCAAAACTGAGGCTCACACTAAAAAGACTTTACCCTGAATATCAGGGAAATTCCCTAGCTGACTTTCATGCAGAGTCAGTGGCATCAGAATCTGTAAAGATTGTGGCACATGTGAATGAAATTCACTCTCTGCAAAAATTGACCTCTTGTTGCCAGACTTTTGCCATCCTGATGTCCTTGCCAACAAGGCAACAGTCTGCTCCCAAATCAGAGAAATTAAGATGGACACACAGTGGTTGTATTTTCAATAAACAGGGTTATGGGAAAATCAAGACGGTCACTTGGTTCTTCCAGGCTCCCTGGCAAACCCCATTTTTCAGTTTTTGCATTCCTTCATGGTGCATTTAGGATGATTCAAATTATAAACATTGGTGGGGAGACTTCTATAAAATTGCAAGAACAGTTTATCATCAATGTCTGTCTTGTCAGGTCCAAAATCCTGGAAAAACTATGTTTGTTCCAGAGGCCGCAAGCCTCCTCTTTCAGGACCCTTTGAACACCTGCCACTGGACTTCATTCAACTGCCACTTAATATGGGTTATCAATATGTTCTTGTTATTGTATGTGTGTTTTCTGCATGGATTGAAGCCTTTCCCTGCCACAAGGCTGATGCCTTTACAGTAGCAAGGAAAATGTTAGAAAATATGTTTCCCAATTGGGGTATACCTTCCATAATCTTCAGTGATTGAGGCACTGGCTTCACTGGGCAAATCATACAAGTCTTAATGAAAGCCTGGCAATGATCACTGCCCCCATCACCCTGTTATCAGGCAAGGTTGAGAGAACTAATAGGACCCTCAAACTTAAAATCTCTAAACTTGCTGAAAACTACTGGACCCCCTTGGCTTAAGCTGCTGCCTCTGGCCTTGCTGACTATTCACAGTTCCCGCTCTGGAAAACATAAACTTACTCCACATGAAACAGTCACCAGTAAACCGGTGTGCATCAGTATACAACTTTCTGCCGACCCCTTGTCATTCCACGTTAGTATTCCCAGCTACTCTAAATCTTTAATGTGTCATGCTAAAGCCTATCATCAACAGGTTAAAAAAAAAGCCTTCCCAGATTCTAATTCAAAGGATTCTGTTGGTCATAGTGTGGTGCCTGGTGACTGGATATTCTAGAAACAGCATCACAGGAAAATAGCCCTTGAACCCTGTTGGAAAGGATGTCACGAAGTGACTCTGACCACTGGCACTGATGTAAAACAAGAAGGCATTGCACTCTGGGTACACATTTCACAGCTAAAGAAAGCTACACTTGACATCTTATCCAATATGGATACTGAAGACCTCCAAATAAAACTGAGGAGGAAAAGAAGGAGCTAACTGCTCCTGCCCGGATCAAGACTTCATACCCTAACTGAGCATGAAACCTTTTTTCTTCTCTTTCTTTCCTTTACTCTTGCATTGGCCTGGAAAGATAATGCCCTCCTCCATATTCCCAAGCCCTTGCTAAGGTGGGTAATTTTTCAGGCTGCCAGGTTTGTCATCAAAGATTTCAATCTAGGGGTGCCTGGGTGGCTCAGTCAGTTGAGCATCCGACTCTTTTTTAAAAAAAAATTATGTTTATTTTTGAGAGAGAGAGACAGAGACAGAGCATGAGCAGGGAGGGGCAGAGAGAGGAAGACACAGAATCTGAAGCAGGCTCCAGGCTCTGTCAGCACAGGGCTTGTCATGGGGCTCAACCTCATGAACCACGAGATCATGACCTCAGCTACAGTCAGACACTTAACTGACCAGCCAGGTGCCCAAGCATCTGACTCTTGATTTTGGCTCAGGTCATGATTCCAGGGTCATGGGATGGAGTGCCATGTCAGACTCTGTGTTGACATGGAGCCTGCTTGGGATTCTCTCTCTCTCTCTCTCTCTCTCTCTCTCTCCATCTGCCCCTCTCCCCTGCTCATGTGTACTCTCTCTCTAAAAAGAATAATAATAATAAAAATAATAATAATAATTATTATTACTTTAAAAAAGATTTTGATCTATCCATGATGTTAGAGACTCCCTAGGTCTCCCTGTGACCAATTTCTCTCCTATTCCCAGTGTCACTGTGAATCACAAGAGACACCCCCACACACACACACTTAAAAGTCTTTTACAGAGTTCAACCCTCATCACCAGAACATCCAGTGCCTTGTTTCTTCTCTTTCTTCAATTATAACTGCACATATCCAATTAGACAAAAATACCTACATAAATCTTAGTACACTCACACCCCCACATTCCTATGATTATCTAGATCAGATCTGCCCCCACTCACTAAAACTCCTTGCCATCAGCACCCATCCTTTCCAGGTATTTAGAATGACCCTTCATTTTGAGATAGAAGATTTTCTTCCTGAATGCCCTGAAAACCTAACTAACCCCTGGTTTGAAAGGGTAAACACAGTAATCCCTATGAATGAATCCACTAACAGAAACACCTTAGTGGGAATTGTTTGTGCCCCAATGGAGTTGTCTTTGTCTGTGGTGGTTATCATTCTCCTTGGGTTCATGAATGTCTAGATGGCTGGTGTACAGTCAGGCAATGTCTCTTAGGTTGCCTGTGCCCTTAACTTTCCATAAACAAAGACATCTCATTGGTTGACTCCCTTGGATTTATATCATTGAGTCAGAAAGGAATTACCACTACGCATTCATGACTCAGGATTCACTTCCTTTGACAGGGACATACTTCTCTAGTTAGGAGTAAACGCATGAGATTATGATCAGAAACCTCTTCCTAATTCTTGAAGATATTGCAGAATCTGTTGTTAAGACAACGGCTGCCCAACAAAGATCCTTAGACTCCCTGGCCAAAGATGTACACTTTTTTTTTGAGAGAGAGAGAGAGCAAGTGTGAGCAGGGGAGGGGCAGAGGAGGAGGGGGGAGAGAGAAGAGACAGAGAGACAGACTATTAAGCAGGCTCCAACTCAGCACAGAGCCCAATGTGGGGCACAATCCCATGACCCTGGGATCATGACCTGAGCTGAAATCAAGAGCCAGATGCTTAACTGACTAAACCACCAAGGTGCCCCAAGTTGTTCTTGATAATAGGATAGCACTTGATTATCTTTTAGTTGAGCAAGGAAGTGTTTGTGCTGTAGCCAACACCACCTGCTACACCTGGATTAACACTTCTGGGGAAGCTAAAACTCAGTGACATAAGATCACTGGGAAAGCCACTTGGATTAACAAGGTGACTCCTTCAGCAAGGTCTTTGGCTTACTTGATTTTGATCAGTTTGGGTCTTGGGGACCATGGCTCCAAAGTACACTCCAAACACTGGGAATTATCCTACTTATAATAATCATAGTAGTCTCCCTGGTGCATGGTATTCTCTCAAAAGCATTAAATGCATGTTCATAGCCACTAATCACCAAGAAAATGATTTCCTTAAGACTAGAATATCATAAATGGAATGAAAACAATGACCAACTCAAAAATAATGAACCTGAGGTCATAATATGTGAATATCACAGAGATTAAGCAAAAATGTCATGACCTATGACCACACAAAGGATCAACAAAAGCTGTGAGAACTACACAGAAGTAGTGGAGACTGGTACTAATACCTTAAGTTTTGGTCACATCTCTCACTTAAGCTGAAAGTCTGATCAAAAGGAGGAAATTGTTAAAAAGGACATAACAGGCCCAAAATGGAGTCACTTGTGCTAAACCTCACTTAATCCCTAATCTAACTGTAGTTTCAAAAGGCCAGGAATGTAATGTTTAACCAGTCAACATGGAATTACCTAGAGTAATCAAATTCATAGAGACAGAAAGTGGAGATTCTCAGAGGCTGGAAGGAGGGGACAATGGGGAGTTATTATTTACGGGTACAGAGTGTCTGTCTCAAGTGATAAAAATTTCTGGAAGTGGATAGTGGTGATAGTTGCATAACAAGGTAAATGTGCTTAATGCCACTGAACTGCACACTTGAAAATAATTAAAATGGTAACATTTATGTCATATATATTTTACTACAATAAAAAAATCCATTGTTCAATCACAAGCAGTTGAATAGATAAACAAATTGTAGTATTTTCATGCAGTGCAATGCTAGCCAGCAATATAAAGAAACCACTGATAAACCCAACAGCATGGGTAAGTCTCAAAGACATTATGTAGTGAGAGAAGGCTCACACAAAAGGATATATACCAGATGGTTCCATTTATGTGAAGTTCCAGAGCAGTCTAAATTATTCCAAAGAGAAAAATATCAGAAGGTGGTTGCTTGGAAGGGAGAAGGGTATTGATTGAAAAGAGGCTTGAGGGAATTTTCTGGGGTTAAGGAAATGTACTATATCTTGCTTTTGGTGGTTGTGTATAATAGTCAAAAATCACTTAATTGAACACTGAAGATTTTAGCATATATAAATTATACCTCAAAGAAAAAGGAAATTTCTATTGGCTAAAATTTCCTTTTAGCTGGACAATGCTAGGCTGAATATGGCAATAGTCCCAAGCTTTCTTGTCTCCATGGCTATGCACTCTCCTACCCATCTCTTTTTGATTGACATGTTCTTTATTTGGCTCTGTTAATACACTCAATCCAAGTACATTAACATTCTACATTCCTGATACCTATTCAGTCTTTTTAAGGTGATTTTTCACATCACCTTTCTCATTCTTTATGAAGTTATATGTCTTCCCCACAATGACCTCTGAAAGGCAACCCTACCACAATCAAGATTAAGGATATACTTCACTACAGTCCCAATACTAGACTATGATATTATTTCCAATATAAGATCCCAGGGTTAAACAGAACAGTCCAGTATTTTAGTTTACAGTCATGTAACATTATTAAATTGAACCATATTAAATTACCAACATTTCATTTATTTTTACCAAAAAAAAAAAATGGCAATTACATAGGGCTCAAAAAGTAAAATTTCAAAATTAGATAATCTCACATTTTCCTCAACATAGAGTTACTATAAAGTAAATATGACTGTTTCTCTTAAAATTTTTTAAAAACTTAACAAGCACAAATGACTAAATAACTTAGAAATTATTGAAATAATAATGAACTGATTAATTAATTACATTAAAATTCATTAAATAATTAAATAATTGGTTAAAATGATTAGTTAAGTATGAAAAATATTTTAACTAACTATAATTCACATACACACATGCTCAAGGTGGCCCGATATTTTGCTGAAGGTCATCTTGCAACCACAGAGCACATTTCCAATGGTCAACAGAGTACCTGAAATATAGTAGGTGCTCAAGAAACATCTGCTAAAACGAGCAAATGAGCATGAATTTTGGCAAATGGACTGTCTCACTCCCAAAATATATATCTCCAAAGTCTTTTGCCTATAAAAATAAGGTTCTAGATACTTTCATTGCATCTTTTCCTATGTCCATATCATATCCAAATCAACTTTCCTGCTTCTTTTTTTAAGTTTGTTTGTTCGTTTGTTTGTTTTGAGAGAGAGAGAGCACATGCACACACATGCTCACATGAGCAAGGGAGGGGCAGACAGACAGGGAGAGAGAGAGAATCTCAAGCAGGCATTACCCTGTCAGCACAGAGCCCAATGCAGGGCTCAATCCCATGACCACAAGAACATGACCTGAGCCAAAATCAAGAGTCAGACACTTAACCGACTAAGCCACCCAGGCATCCCTCAGCTTTCCTGCTTCTAACCAAGACATACAACTGCACACACCAAAAGGAAAAAAGTGGGAGTATCAATAATCCAAATTTCTTTCAAATCATGTCTTGTTTGTGACTAGAATAAAAACAGACTCAGAGGATTTTAGGTTTGACAATAAGAGAAACTTCCAGGAGAGATATAAAATGCAAGCAGAATATATCTTTTGCCTTCAAATGACTAATTTGCTGAAGTCAGTATGAAAATCTGTTAAGAGCATGAGGCTTATGATTTGGACACAAGTATCTCCAAAGCTCAGCTTTTCCCTTCTCTAGATACATGACTTTAGCAAGTTACTATTGAGCACTTACTATGCTCCAGGCCTTGAACTAGGTTTGGGATACAACAGTGAACAAAATAGACCAAACTTCCTGACCTCATGGATTTCACATTCTGGAGAGAACAAGAGGCAGCAAATCAGGTAAGTAAATTGTAGAGTGTGTTTGAATATGGGAAGAATTTCATGAGACTAAGATTCTGGGTGGGCTAGGAAGGCAAAAACTAACGAGTCTTGAGTTATTATTGGCAAAGGGATTAATTACATGTACCAATGGGAAGCTTAGAGCCATCACCTAAATAGATTTAAGAGAGTGTAAGCACTACCAGAATAGGTGGGCACTTGGATAGACTAGTATGATGGATAAGCAAAAACAGTGACAGATGCATGAATTAGAGTCAGGCAGACAAAAAGACCTATGCAGATAGACACAAATGGTATCTCAAGATGCTCTAACAAGAGCATCCCCCGCTGGAATCACTGACTGTTGATCCTATACTTTTGACAAGTGAGGTGGGCATTTGTCTCTCCCTCCCACACGGGGCCCCAGACATCCTTGCAAAATCCTCTCCATCCTTGAGGATAAGCTGGAAGAGGCTGGCCCTCTCTCCAGAGAGTACCTACATAAACCCATGCCAGGCCTTCATAACTTTCTACTGCAGAGGGCTGAGTATGGACTGAGTATTGAAAGCTATTGGAGAATTATTTCTGGTCTTCTGGGTTGTGCTAATGGCAATGTAGCACTATAGAGAAAGAAAGGTCTCTGTCTTTTATGTTAGCAGTAGAATGATACGGTATCTGGGATTGACTCTGGCAAATTCCAGCCAGGAAAATTAAAAAAAAAAAAAGAATCTGGGGATTTAGATGGAACAAGCTTTGGCAACATGCGTAGAGTTGTTGCGACTGGGTGTTGGGTTGCATGGGAGGTTATTAGGTGATTCTCTCTCTACTATTGAGTGTGCTGAGAAGTCTTCGTAGAGAAAAAAATTAAAATAAAATCTTTCCATTTATTTACAGAAGGGAACAAATACACACAGGAACACATATATGTACTCAGAACATTCTTCCAGCTTTGGGGATTATTCTGTTTGCCAGAGGAAAGCCATTCTGTTACATGGTTTATGGTATTTAAAGAGCAGTTTGGTTCCATTTAATTGCTACCTTAAATTAACTGCTGCCTGAGTCTAGAGAGGTTATTCGTTAGGGCCAGGGTGGAGGAAGAGGTGACAGTGGGCTTCCAGTGGGATTGAGTGGTTTCAAATGTGACCAGCTTAGGGAAAATCACCCATCCCCTGAAATTCCCTGGTAGAGGCAAAACTCCCCGAAAACCAGTGATGTCGGTGACTTGTTTTCACTATTTTCAACAATCTGTCCCCATCTAAGTGAGGTTGTTTGAATTCCTTCCCAACTGTTCCCAAACTGAGGGGTTTGGAAAGGAAGAGGTTTCTAAATAATTGAGCCTACCTTTCAACGTCCACTCACTATGTATTTATTCAATATCTACTCTACGGCAGGCATGGTGCCAGGATTATGGGATATGTGATAGTGGGTATCCCAGAGAAGGGTGCTGCCCTTATGAAGGCAGACATATATGTCAGACATCCTCAAGAACTAAACACACAGTAAATAATGAGTTACTGCCTAAGTGCCGTGAGTGAAAAGTACAAACTGCTAGGAGGGTATCTTAGTTCATTTGAGCTGTCATAACAAAATGCCACAGACTTGGTGGCTTATAAACAACAGAAATCTATTTCTCAGAGTTCTGGAGATTGGATGTTCAAGATCAGGGTGCCATCATGGTCGAATGAGAGTGGTCTTCCGAGTCAAAGAGTTCTCACTGTGTCCTCACATGGTGGAAGGGGCTAGGTAGTTCTCTGGGGTCTCTCTTATAAGAACACTAATCACATGCATAAGGGTGCTACCCTCATGACGTAATCACCTCCCAAAGGCCCCACCTCTTGGGGCGCCTGGGCGCCTCAGTCAGTTAAGCATCTGATTTCGGCTCAGGTCATAATCTAATGGCTTGTGAATTCTAGCCCCACCCCCACTTCGGGCTCTGTGCCGACAGCTCAGAGCCTGGAGCCTGCTTCAGATTCTCTCTCAATCTCTTTCTCTCTCCCCCAAAAAATAAACATTCAAAAAAGGCCCACCTCTTAACATCATCACATTGGGCATCAAGATCCTAATATGTGAATTTGGGAGGTGGGGTGTGTGGGGGGAGTGGGTAGACACACATTCAATTCAGACCATAGCAGAAGGCTCATAACAGAGGGACTCCATGTAAAATAGGAGCCAGGAAATGCTCCTTGAAGAAATGCCACTGATAAGTAGGGTCCAGCTAAAGAGGTAGGGGAATGCTGTTGGAGGCAGAGGGACCTGCATGTGCAGACTTTCTGAAGTAGGAAAATGCATGGTGCATTCAAGAAAATGAAAGTCTGGTGTAGCTGGTATAAAGGTGAGAGGGGCAGATCACACAAGAAGTTTTTAGCCATTTCAAGGACTTGGAGTTTGTTTGAGCAAGAAAACTGCAGTCCAAAATGATTAAAATTTTCCCCAGCTCACTCAAGTCCAGGTGACACTGGAATTCAATAATAATAAAAGCAAACATTTATTAAGCACAAGACACTGGTCTAAATGTTCCACAAGTAGCAACTTATTTAATCCTCCTAACAACTTTCTGAGGTACAATTATACCCCTTCTACAGATGAAGAAACTGAGCCACAAAAAGGATAAATAACTTGACCCAAAATCATCAGATATTAACCAGCAGAACTTTGATTAAAACCCCAGAAGATTTGCTGCTGAGCCTCCCCTCCTAATCACTCTGCTATCTTGCCTCTCAAAGCAAGGCGCTTATTACATCTTTATTGAGGATCCACTGTGTGCCAAGCACTATTCTTGGCCCTGGGATAAAGCAGAAAACAAAGTTCAAAGTTCCTGCTCTCATGGAGCTTTCTTGGGGTTGTGGAGGGAAACAGTGACAAACACCTAAATGTATAATATGCCAGAAGGTTGTGTAGGAATAAACCATAGAAGTAGCTAGAATGTGACTGGCAACTCTTGGATAAGGAGATATTTGAGCAGAGACCTAAATGAAGTCTTGAGGGCATGTGGGAAAAGAATGTGCCAGGAAGAGGCAATAGCATACATGCCCTGAGGCAGGAAAGTTCTTAGGAAATCCAAGGACCCTCCAAGAAGGCACCAAGCTCCAAGGAGTGAGAGAGATGTGAGGGGAGCTTCAGTCAGAAGGTATCAGCCTTGTAGGTCAAGGTGGGCACTTGAGATCTTATTTGTACAGGTGAGGAGCCTGGGGGCAGTCAGCAGAGGAGGAATGAGAAATGCCATTTTTTAAGGGTCATTCTACCTTTAGGAAGTGGAGGTGGAAGCAGGGAGACCCTTTAAAAGGCCACTGTAACAATCCAGGGATTCGTAATGGTGGCTTGGACCAGGCAATGATGATAGGGAAGATGAGAAGTGGTCAGATTCTGGATGTGTTTGAAGGGAAAGCCAATAGGATTTGCTGACAATGAACACAGGTGTGAGAGGAGAGTACAAGGTATTTGGCCTGAACATCAATAAGGAAGGAGCTTCCTTGAATTAAGAGACAGAAAGAGAAGGGGAAGGGATGGGAGGGGATGGGAGGGGAGGAGGGAGAGGAGAGGAGAGGAGAGGGGAAGGGAGGGGAGGGGAGGGGAGGGGAGGGGAGGGGAGGGGAGGGGAGGGGAGGGGAGGGGAGAGGAGAGGAGAGGAGAGGAGAGGAGAGGAGAGGAGAGGAGAGGAGAGGAGAGGAGAGGAGAGGTTTCTCTCCTGACTCTTGGGGAGGCTTGGCAGGGTGGAGAAAAGAGAATGAATAGGTCTCCTCATCCACTGGAGGTACATATACAATGCATCAGGTCAAGTCCAGATGAAGAATAAGGATTAGGACTGGTCAGAGAGGATGAACAGAGGGTGGTCTGTAGGAATCCTGGAACCAAAGTGCCTGTGGGATCTCTCACCTGGGTCATTTTAAGAGGCTGAGGTACTGAATGTTTGGTATTCAGCAATGAAGAATGGAGAAGGCACAGGGAAGCACAGGAGATAACATCCTGGCAAACATGCAGGTAGTGGTGCAGAACGAGGCATGGCCTTGACATGTGGATGACACTGTCAGTGCCACCCGCGATCATCAGGTCAGGTTTCCAGGACTTCATTTTCAGCACTGCCCAGAGAGTAGGCAGGGGGACAAGCAGCACAGAGTCCTTCTCCGGGAGTTTTCCAGGAAGACACATTAAGCCTAATGGAGAAAAACAGATGGTCCAGCAGCAACAACAAGCCACCCTTTCATGGCTCAGCTGTTTGGATTGTAAAATTATTGATGGAGGCTGAGCAAGTGGAATCTGGGGAGACACAATTCAGTTTAGTGATGTCTCAAGAACTTGCACAGACACAGTGATTTTGAGAAAAGAATTGAGACAGTCTCTTCGCTGTGTCTCCCCACATCCCTCACTACTCAGCCTAGCCAGGCCAGACCATAGGTGCTAGAGAAGCTGGGTAGGGGCAGTACAGCCCAGTAGTTAGGAAAGCAGTTCTGCAGCCTCACTACAGGATTTGAAAAGCTGTTCTACTACATCCTAGCTCTGTGACCATGGGCAGGTACTGGGCTTCTCTTTGCCTCATGCTCTGGAATGATGATCATAGTGGCTCCTCACGGGATGCTTGTGAAATGAAGTGAGTTAATCCATATAAAGTGTGTAGAACCACTCTTGCCTGTACTAAGTACTCAGTGAAAGGCCAAAGAGATATACGTGCTCCCATGTTTGTTACACAAATGTTCACAATAGCCAAGAAATGGAAATAAACTGGGGCGCCTGAGTGGCTCAGTTGGTTGAGCGTCTAGCTTCAGCTTAGGTCATGATCTCGTGGTTCATGAATTCGAACCCCCATGTCAAGCTTTGTGCTGACAGCTCAGAGCCTGGAACCTGCTTCGGACCGTGTGTCTCCCTCTCTCTCTGCCCCTCCCTCCTCTTTCGCGCGTGCTCGCTCTCTCTCTCTCTCTCTCTCTCTCTCTCAAAAATAAACATTAAAAAAAAAAGAAATGGAAACAAACTAAGTGTCTGTCAAAGGATGAGTGAATAAAGATGTAGTAGATAGATACAATGGAATACTGTTCAGCCATGAGAAAGAAGGAAATTTGCAACAACATGGACAGAATTTGAGGACATTATGCTGAGTGAAATAAGTCACACAGAGAAAGACAAACAATGTATGGTACCTCTTATATGTGCAATCTAAAAAAGAAAAAAAACCAAAATTATAAAAACAGAGCAAAATGGTGGTTACCAAGGGCTGTGGGAAATGGGAGAGGTGTTGTTTAAGCCACATATTTGTAACTGAGGGATAAGCAAGTCCTGGCAATCTAATGTACAATACGGTAATTATAGACAACTATCTTATGAACATTATACTTGCTAAGAGACTAGTTCTTAATTGTTCCCAACTCTAGAAGAAATAATAATTATGTAACAAGATAGAAGTGATAGCTAACATTACAGTGGCAAGTGTACTGCAATATAAATGTATCAGGTCACCTCAAACATACACAATGTTACATGTCAAATAAAACTCAGTAAACATAAATAAATAAACTGTAGTTATTATCACACAATTCTACTTCCACAGAGCTGAGTATATAGCCTCATCCATGACTGGAGTTCTATAAACATTTATTATAATTTGAGGTGAACACCACCATCACCACCAACATCATCACGGGAGCCCTCATAATGCCCAGTTCTTTGTGAAGCACTTTACAGACCCTTGAGTTTCTTGAGTTGTGGTGAAGGAAAAACTCTAAGAACATATGTCCAGCACCAGTTTTTCTCAGAGACTTAGTACTTTAAGAAAAGCAGATTTTGGTCTTGCAGTTGGATATGGACAGTGGTAAAGCAAAGGAGAAAGGAAGAATGAACTGGGAGAGAAGATTTCCCCAAACACAAGGTCTGAGATTTTTGATATGTCAGGAACTATGTCCAAACTACATCTTTTTCCTTTTACATTGGAGCTAGGCAGTTGTTAGTTAGTCAATTAGTTAGTTAGTTAGTTTTACCTCAGGACTGATGGTCCTTCCTTTCTCCTTCCTTCCTTCCTTCCTTCCTTCCTTCCTTCCTTCCTTCCTTCCTTCCTTCCTTCCTTCCTTTTTTTCCCCTTCCTGGCTCTTTTCTTTCCTTCTTTCCTTCCTTCCAAGGGAGAAAGACCAAGAGTTGATGAGCTATGAGATACAGAACCAGACCAATAGACAAACCAGTACACCAAACACCAATTTAAAAACAACCAATTCCCTGAAAGTCAGTTTGCTAAACTTCCCATTCAACAACTGAGTTTCCCTAAATTTCCTAACCCCCTAAGATATAGTTGATGATGGAAAAATAGCGACAAACACAGGCAATGGGGCCCTTGGAGAATGTAAGGCATCAAGCATTGTTTGGAGAGTTGTCTAATATAAGGTACATGTGGCTGAGAAGAAAGTGGGGGTGGGGGAGAATTTGTTCTCAACAGAGCCAAAGGGAAATGGACATTGGAGGCTTTAACTAGGAAGGGCAATAAAGGGAAGAAGAAAGCCTCAAGACCTGGAGACTGGATATCCCCTCAGAAAACACACAAATGTGGCAAGAAGACCAGCATAAATAACTTAGACATACCCCACACAATGAAAGAGGAGACAGGCAGCAACATAGGTGGACTTTCCCCCAGAATGAGGGGTGCAGAGGGTCACAACCTCTACATGGGAGATTTTCCCGAGCTGAGTTTAAATTCGTGTTTCTTTTTTAGATTTATTTACTTTTAAGAGAGAGAGACGGGGGGGGGGGGGGGGAGAGCATGCACAAGTGGGGGAGGGGCAGGGAGAGAGGGGACAGAAGATCTGAAGCAGGCTCTGCACTGACAGCAGTGAGCTTATTGTGGGAATTGAACTCATGAAACATGAGATCATGACCTGAGCCAAAATCTGATGCTCAACCAACTGAGCCACCCAGGTGCCCCTAAATTCATGTTTCTTAAATTCTACACAACTGGTATAAAGTGACTTAGCATCCTAGCAAAGCATAAACTATGGAGACTGTCTTTTTTTCCTGTTTTCTGTGTTGCCATCTTCCCCAGATAACACTTAAGTCTTTTAATTGACCCACAGCAATAGAGACATGTAGCCTAGTGGTTAAGAATGTGGACTCAAGAGACAACCAATTTGTGCTCTTGGCTAAATCACTTCATCCTTATGTGCCCCAATTTCCTCATCCATAGAATGGGAACAAGGTAATAAGAGCACCAACTTCATAGGATGGTTGTGAGAATTAAACAAATTAACATCTGAAGTTCTTAGAACAGTCTTTGGCTCATATAAAGTGATCGACACGTGAAGCAATGATTATTACTAATAGTAGTAGTGGTAGTAATACTACTAGTACTACTGCTGTAATTATTACTACTGTTATTCACACAGTCGAATCAAACTACCCAGACTAGGACAAAGCAGTGTTAAAATTGGGAAGAGGAGAATTTCAGATCTTAACTTCTTCGAACTCTATAAGGAGAAAGGGAGTTCCTTCGGAGGAGTTACATGGTTTCCATTTGGGACAGAGTACAATCACAAAAAACCTATGTGACAACATCACTGGGTATAATCTGAGGTGGACATTGGAACAGACAGCGCGTTTTCAGCCTCTCCGTGCAGAGAGCCTTCACTGAATGAATGATCCGTTTCAGAGAATTCTGGTGGGCAAGGGTTGAACCACCCATTTAACTGATTCCGGGAAAACACCCAGGATGTGTTAGGAGGGAATTCTCCTGAAAGTTAAAGCAGAATTGCCTAGTTCTGCCTCTGCTCCTCCCCCAAGGAGGAGAACTGGACTCCAAATGACCATTGGGTTAGCCTTTAATGCAATAATCGAGAAGAACTAATCTGGACAATGTTTCAAATAAAACTGTGTTTCTTTCTCCCCCGTCTCTGCTCTTATTTCTGGACTCTTTCTCAAGGAAAAAGAGAATTCTTTCCTTCTGTACCCCGTCATTTGAATGTCACCCAATCCCAGGAGTGGAGAAGTTGTTAATCTAATATTCACTGGACCAAGCATTGCTGCATGACACTACACTGAAAGGCAAACTTGCCTTCTTCTGTTTTATGCAGTAAATTCAACGGACTGGTCCTAGCACTGCTTTCTTTCCACGTTCTCTTATTCCCTCTGCAAGATGCATAATGGCTCTTACTTGTCAGAGCAGGCTGGATTATACTCTAGCCTCAGTGGAGAGAAGCACAGACATTCCCTATTCCCCTTCTCATTTTCTTTTTTCCCTGTGCCTCCATACGGCCAGCGACCAGGCAGAAGTCAAAGCCAGCCTCCAAGCCCTATCCCAGCTCTGCCTGCACCCATTGTAGAAGACCAGCCCACAATCCCCATCCCAGCAGCTCTCTGTGACCTCTGCCTCCTCCCTGCCCACCTCTCTCCCTTCCAATTGTCCTTTGGCTCTTGTTCATTGTATGCAGAAACACTTTGTTCAGACCACATGCAGTAAAGTAGAGATGAGGGAGAGCATCTATTTACTCAGAAAACTTTGGATATACCTAGAGAACAGCTTGTATAATTCTCACTTTATGGATGGGAAAACAGAGTCCCAGGAGATTTAAAGGGCTTGACTATAGAAAGCAGGTGCCAGAGCCAGTGTTCTGACTGGTCTTCAAATTCTAAATCCTCCTACCCTCTATCCATATTCATTATTTTCCATTCATATAACTTCATCAATATCTGTGTGTGCATGTGGTAAAGTAAAAAACATCTACAAAAGAAAAATATAACATATGTATATAATATAAAATAAAATCATATAATCTCCCATCCAATGTCTAGGTGCTTGGAAGCATTGTGAAAATCAAATTATGTTATCTACCACCTTGACTTATTGGGCTCAGAGCTCCTTCTCTACTTCCTAATTCACAGTCGACTCTCAAGACACCAGCCCTGCTTCCTCTGATTCCTCAGTCTGGCAGGCAGGTTCTGAGCAATGTTCTCATTAGAGCACATTCCACCTTCGGTGCCGCACAGCCTTTGGATGAAGGCTCTGTGGAGTTCATGATAATAGACTCTGCCAGCAGTTCCAATCAGGTAGACATGACTTAGACACCTGCAGTGCTCAGCTCAGACTGTGAGTGGAAGACAACAGAGTTGAACACGGAACCAGCTAGACATAGATAATAGTCGTGCCTTGTACAGACTGGGCAGCCGTAGTTTCCTCCTCCTCCCTGGATCTGGGAGAAGGCAGATGCTGAATGGGGTGCTGAGTAATGGGTGCAATAATGCCAGCAGGATCACCAGGTGCTCTGGGGTCGAGTCTTCTCAATTAATGAATTAATGCTTGTAACACAGGGACAGCATGTGCACTTTGGTGCCAGGTGAGAGGCAGTGCCCTTCTCTCACTTATCCTGGAAAGGATTTTCTAATCTTCTGGACCTGAGGGCAGGGGTTTGGCAGGTGTCTGAGCTGGAGGCAGCTGCAGTAGAGTAAAAGGAGTCAGAAAAAAGCTTTGGAGTCAGAAACCTGGACTCTAATCCCAAATTTGTTTATGTATGAACTATAGGGCCTTGGGCAAATCGCCTCCTTTTCCTGGAGCACAGCTTTCTCATCCTCATCAATATGTAAATACATAAATAATATATAAATACATATACACATATTGTATAATACAAAGCAATATATGTAATACAATGTATACTATATATTTATATTTATTTATATATTTATATTTATATATATATTTATATATTTATTTAATTTTTGTATTTTATGCATTCAATTTGTATATTTGTATAATATTTGTATAATATGCATTCAATATATCTTACATATATTATATGACATATGCACTAAATACACATAAAGTTAAAATATATTTATACAAATATATAAATATTATATACACACATATATACATACATATATGTATATATTTGACCTTGAGAAAAGTGTCCTCTGAGACTAGATCTCCCCATCTGTAAAACAGGTCTCATATTAGTCTCATATAAGAGGGTTGAGGTGAAGATAAAATGATACTAACTACAAGAGATACAGAGATACTCAATAAGTGGTTACCGTTTCCCCTCCACAGAACTTAGGTTAATTGTGATATTAGGAAATATTTATCCCGTTATGTGTTTCATGTCTGTCGCCTCTGCCAGATGTTGAGCTCAATGAGAGCAGGAACTATCTCTGCCTGTTCATCACTGTCCCCAAGTCCCCACAAGAGTAGGTGCCCAATAAACTGTGCAGCCTGAACAAGTGACTACAATAAAGACACTAGCTCCTATCTCCAGGAACTGCTGCAGCAGTAAAGGAAATCGCATGCAGTATAGGGTATTATAAGCCATGAAATACCATGAAAACAAGAAAAGTGGTTGTTGCAATACTCTGTGAGGTGCAGAGGGGACCACAGACCCCTTAGTGGGACAGGGGTGAGCAAGAGGAGAGTTACAATGGGGGCAAAGAGCTGGAGGGGATGCCAGGAGGAGCTGTTAGGAGGTGGCCTGAGGGAATGGAAAAAGCCCTAAGCAGGGGCTGAGAATCAATCTATCTATGCCAACCATGAAGCTGAGGTGTTTGGGCATCTTTTCCTCCTGAACACTGACTTTCCTCAGGAAGCTTTTTTTATTCACTTCCCACTAAGTGCACTTACCGAGAACTTACTAATTTCACTTCAAAGTAGCAATGACTAAAATGGACCAAGCTCTCCTGGAACCTATATGCTAGTGGAGATAGACAAATAGTAAGTAAATAAGCCCCTACAGATATCATGTCCAGGATAAGTGCCATGAAAGAAAATAAAACTGCAGAAAGGTATAGGGAATGATGGAAATTAAGGCTATGTTATTGAGGGTGGTCAAAAAAGACATCTCTGGTAAATATGAGCTGTGAGGAAATGTGACGGAACAGCATTCCAAGCGAAGGGAACAGCAGGTATAAAGGCTCTTGAGTGAGAGAATGGTTAATGGATTTAGCTGGGGTGGAGTGCTCAAGGGAGAAATAGAAAATGGAATCAGAGAGGTGGTAGGGCACCTGATCATGTGGGGCCTCATTCACCATGACAAAGAATAAGAAGATGAGCGCCATTACCTGCCATAGTCTTTTACAGATCACTCTAGCTGCCTTGTGGAGAACAGATGGAGGGCAAGAATGGGAGGAGGAGACCACTGAAGGGAGGGGATTGGTGTTGTGCAGGTGAGGGAGGATAGTTCCTGGGACTAGGGCATCATGGAGGAGGTCCCTGAAATCTAAGACTTTTTTCTATCTAAGGGGGCATTAGATTTGTCTGAGAAATCAGAGATGGAACTAAAAGAGACCTTGAACTTCAGTTGGTCTAAGCACCCACATCTTAGGTCACAGGAGCAGAAACTGGACAGAGACACCTAAGCACAGGCCCCTAGTTCAACACTTTTCCACCATGTGGCTCCTTTTTGATCATTGTCACTACCCTTTGTGTCTCTGTGGCTTTAGAGAAACAGATCCACAAAGAGCTACTGCACTTTAGAGGTTGAGAGTAAAATTAAGAACAACTTGCTTTTCATTTATAATTTATGCATTATACACCACCTACTTCCCAAAAGGATTTGAGACAGCTTACAATAACAATCATCTTTAAACCATCTGCACAGCCACTGAAAAACATGTTTTCAGAGAATCCTTAATGGCACAAGGAAATGTTCAAAACGTAACTTTAAATGAAAAAGACATGGCACAACACTTTATTTACTATAATATTGTTACATAATATAAAGATGACTAGAGAGAGGAGAGAGGGAAGAGAAGGATAGGGTGGGAAAAAGGAAGGGAATGGAAATGGGGAAGGGAGGGGAGGGAAAAATAAACTGGAAAGAAACACTAATAGCTGTTATTACCCTTCTTAAAATTACCTGGACAGACCTCATTGTTAACAACATGGTTCCCGGAGACGACGCAACTGACATGATTTTGAAAGGTAGTAACATCTTTTTAATGTTAATAGTCATACAATCAGTCAAATGTGTATTTTTAAAATACAGCTAACACATCAAAACCATGTGTGCTGGCTCAATCTCATTTGTCCCTCCATATCCATTCTCCACTCCCCTCTGCCCTGCTCTGTATAGAAGAGCCTTCTTTGTTCTCTAGCTTTGAGCTGGTTGGGGTCAACAGGGACTCCAGTGAAAAATCAGAGGGCAGAAGAGACAGACGTGAGAGTATTTTCCCCACTCCCCTAATCTTCTTGCCTTATGCCTGCTCTGGACCCACTGTGTCCCTCAGCTGCCTTCCAGGGCTCCAGCTGTCCTAGTGTCCCACTAATACTGTCTGGTTTCTTCTCTGCTTCTCTGGTTTCCTTTGCTGCTTCTCTTAACCCAGCCCTCAACTCTACAGCAGTCCCTTTATTAAATTCTCTTTAGTACTTCTTAAAGTTTAATGTGCGTAAGAATCACTTGAAAGGCTTGTTAAACTACAGATTCCTGCTCAACCCCCACCCCTCAACCCTCACCCCCAACCTGAGATTCTGATTCCATAGGTCTGGATGGGGTCTGAGAAGTTTTTCTTTCATACAACCTCTCAGGAGATACCACATTTTGAATAACAGTCCCTTGGTTACTCAACACTCTTTGAGTGTGTTGTCTACTTCCTGCCTACTAACACTTGAGGAGGGAAGTCAAATAGAAGTTTCTGTGGTGGTGGAAATGCTCTATAATATTCTGCATTCTCCAGCAGGGTAGCCATATATGACTTGTTAAGTACTCATAAGTCATAATGTGACTAGAGCAATTGAGGGAATGGATTTTTAATTTTATTACATTTTGATTAATAAAAATAATTAGTGCTGAGCTAGTAAAAGTAGTTGCCACTTTCAACATTCTACCTGGAAATCTCCTTCACCAGATTGATAGGTTCATTAGGCTCTGCTTCTACCTCCATGTTACTGAAGGGGACATTTTGCTAATTGTTCTGGCAGTTCAATATTCAAGTTCCATTTTCTCCTGCCTCCACTAGCAATTTTCTCACTGTCCTTCCAGCCTCTGTTTACAGTCTCCTTGAGGTGCTTCATCAGGCCTCTAGCCGTGGCCTGGTTCCAAGGCCATTGCCACATGTTTTACATTTATGTTACCTCAGCACCCTACATCTAGGTACCAATGTCTCCTTCAGTTATGTATTGATGCATAACAAACCACCCAAGATTTAGTGACTTCAGTCAACAACCATTTGACTATCTCTCCTGATTTTCTGGGTTGACTGGGTTCTGCTGGGTGATTCTTCTGCTCTGTATTGTGTTGGCTGGAGATACAGTTATCTGGGGACTCAATTGGGATGGACCATCCAAGATGGTTTACTCACCTGGTCGGTGGCTGGGGTCAGCTGGATGCTCAGTGAGACTGTCAACCAGAGTGCCTCAATTCCTGTCCATTTGTCTTCTCCATGCAGCATGGCAGCTGGGTTCTAAGAGGCAAAAATTGGAAACTGCTCAGAAATCCCAGAACATCATTTCAGTGCATTCTAGTGGCTAAAATCAGTCATGGAACAGTATGGATTTAAGAGACACAAGTTCCACACCTTGATGTGAGACGTAGCATGTGCACGGGGGGAGGGCATGGGTTGTTGGGGCCATCTTTGGAGACTAGCTGCTACAGTGCCTCTGTCCTTTGTGAGTGTCTTTCACAGCCAGGGTGAACTATGCAGACCACGGCTTCTCAAACGTCAGCGTACCCACAATCCCCTGGAGATTGCATTAAAATGCAGCTCTGATTCAGTAAATGTAAGTGATCATAGAAGCAACGTTTTAATGAGTTTCAGGTGATTGCTGATGCTGCTGGTTCCAAGATCACACTCTTGAGTAACAGAGATACTGCTTATATAGTGGAGGTAGCCGAGGGGTTAGGATCACAGACCTAAATTCAAAACCCATCTCTACCACTTCTTTGCTGTGGATCCTTGGGTAAATTATCTAATACCATCTAGCCTCCATTTCCCCTTCTGTTAAAATGGAATAGTCAAATAAGTGTGAGAACCAATAAGAAGAGGTACAATATAGTACCACTGAGTCTCATATTAGCTATGTGTCTTGGGGCACTTAACTTGCCCTCTCTGAGTTTTAGCTTCTTCAATTAAAATTAAAGTGGGAATGGAAATGATAGTACCTACCACATATGATGGTTGTGAATGTTTGGGAAAACCTGGAATTAACATATGAGAAACATGTGAGAAGATGTGGGATACATACTTGTTTTCCTTTTCCCTGTCCTCCTCCTCAACCCCGTCAAACATATCCCAGCAGGTCAGCATCTGCAGCTATTTGGTGGACAGACAGGGTAGAAGGAAGCAAGGGTGGGCTTCTGAGTTAAGCGAAGTTTGAAGCTAATCCATGGTCTGCATCTAACAACAACCTCCTCCATGGGAAAGCAGGAGTTTGCATCTCCTTCTCCCCCTAGTGGGTTGGAACCAACGATAATAAAGCAAGAACCATATCTGTCATAGATGCCTGGCAAATAGCCTCACCTCCGTTGTTTGTGATATCAGTGGCTGGTGTGATTAATGATCCCTGCTGGGAAATTCAGCTGCAGAATTCTCACAAGGAGGCGAGTCATGAGGCACTGAGTCCCAGAATGCTCCTGAGCTAGTTGCATGTGGGCTGTGCCCCCCCAGGGATCCTTGGACCATTACTGGGAATCGGATGCTCCAGACCAATGAGGAAAGTTCAAGTCCGTTTGGTTATGTATTTGGGCTTTGTTGTATTCACTGAGATCTGTATAGAAAACAAAATAGCTCTCAAGACTTGAGGATTACGTCAAGATGTGAACCAAAATTATCATACCTGAGAATAAGACCACAAATGACAAGGTGAGAAACAATGGTTAATGTTCATGTTGTACTTACTCCATGCTATGTTCTGAGATAAGTGTATAAATATGTATTATCTCATATTTACAAAAATCCTAGGAAGACACCATAAAAAT
This sequence comes from Acinonyx jubatus, assembly GCF_027475565.1. Classification (NCBI taxonomy): domain Eukaryota; kingdom Metazoa; phylum Chordata; class Mammalia; order Carnivora; family Felidae; genus Acinonyx; species Acinonyx jubatus. The sequence goes on along the minus strand of NC_069398.1, from coordinate 11,335,554 downwards.
CCCCATTTTACCATATAAGGAAACCAAGGACACAGAAATAAGGTGATCTACTCAAGTTCATACAGTGATGTGGCAGCGTGTGGACTTCAATTCAGATATGCCTAATGACAAAAACTGCTGAAATGATTTTTGAGGGCTGATGGAATTTGGTTGGGATAGGAGGCAGGTAAAATCTCACAAATAAAAATTAGGTTTCTCTCCTGGTTCAGTGACTAAGATGTTGGTTCCTTGTTCCAACACATACACACCCCTTGGGAAGAGAGAGCAGTGATAAGAAAGCAGGAGTTTAGGAAGCTAACTCATGTGATTCTATTGACCAAGGCAGAACTCGAAGAATCTGTTGATGTGATCTGAATACACTGATCCATGGGGTGCCTGGATGACTCAGTCGGTTAAGCGTCTGATTTTGGCTCAGGTCCTGATCTTGCAGTTCATGAGTTTGAGCTCCAAGTCAAGCTCTGTGCTGACAGCTCAGGGCCTGGGGCCTGCTTCAGATTCTGTCTCCCTCTCTCTCTGCCCCTCCCCCTCAAAAAATAAATAAACATTAAAAAAAAAATGAATACACTGATCCATGCATATGTGACTCAGCACTATATACCTGAGTGACCAGGTGTTCCAGGCTTGATGCTCTGTGTGTTTGAAGCTTGGCACTGTACCGCATCACTTTGCCTCCCCTGCAGGCCTCCCCTTCCCCAGTGAGCTGTCTTCCTTGAGGACCCAGACCTTACCACGTTCTGTGTGAAACCCCTTGCATTGCCTGCCATGGTCCCTGAGACAAGATCCTCCTCCTCTGTGGTCACTCTGTCTCTACTTGAGTCCTCCTCCAGCCTATCCTCCAGAAAGCTCTGAAAACATGTAAGTTAAATGATGTCACTCCTAGTTTAAAAATTCCTCAGGGACTCTGTCTTTTGGGTCAAATCATCCAAAGACCTTCCTAAACTCATCCCCTGCCATTCACTTACCCACACCTGGCTCTCCAGCCAAGCCCAGTTACCCACAGCATCACAGCTGGTTCTTCCCCACTTTTACTCAGGCTGTTTCCTACTCCTGCAATGTCTCTTCCTCAATTTACTAGCCTAACAGTATAGCCTCCAGCAAGTCACCTCACCTCTCTGAGATTCAGATGACCCATCATTACAGTAAGACTAATAATTATGCCTCCCTCACAGTGGTTGGACAATTAAGGAAGACCAGATATGCAAAACAGCCAGAACAGTCACAGCCATTAGTTACTCCAGTTGACTATGCTGGGAAGGAGGTCTAACCTTGGCCCAGAATCTTCCTCACCAATAGCACCTTAGTCAATTTTATACTTTTCCAAGGAAGCTTATTTCACTAGCCTGTCCTCTACCCTACGGCTTTTTCCCTCCAGAAAACCTAACTCTGAATGATTTACAGGGAATAAAGAAAAGGTACTTTTTTTTCCTCCTATGGCCAAGAGAGAAAAGAGAGGGAGAGATAGATAACCCAAGGAAGAGACAACTTTGGAACAGTCAGTGGAGTTGGAGAGATTCAGACCCAAGCTTGGGAATGGGGGACAAGAGGATTGATCACTTCCTTTTCTCTTAGAGAATAACTTGAAGTGTAAGGACAGTCTCATTCAAGACCATATACAGCACTTTCTTGGCAAACTACTACCAATTTGTTGCCCTTTGGGAAAAGTATGAGCAGAAGGGGAAAAAATATTAGAAAAGTATTTTACCCTAAAAGCCCCACAGACTTTTGGATGAATTGCCTGCCACAGCTAGAGCCACAGGGAGGTTTCAAGCAGTTACTCGCCCAAGATTCTCATAAATTGTCAGCTTCAACAGTCGGATGCTAAAATGAACTTGAGGGAGAAGAGAAAGACACATAAACATTAAATACAGAATCTTTCAAGTGTGTCCCTTCATTTCCTGACTGTTTCTTCTCCAAAGGGAATCATTTTCTCTTTTCTTTCTCCTTTCTTTTTCCACTTGACATTGCACAGAGGAGTAGAAAGATAATCAGTTAGATTTCTGATTTACCACACTGACAGACAAGCTCTAAGAGAGAGAGTAGTTCAGGAGAAAAGCATAGTGTGGGAGTCCGCAGTCTTGGTTGCTGATCCCCACTCTACCACCTTCCAGTGACATGTCTTCTGGTGAGTTGCTTAACCTCTCCAAGCCCCAGTTTCCTCATCTGCAAAATGGGTAAAACCATGCCTACTACTCAGGATTATTGTGAAATTTAAATGGAGGTATACATCTAAAAGCCAGTATGTAGTATGCACTCAACAGATGACTGTTATTGTTGTTCTTATTGCCGTTATTTCACTTGAATATACTTAAAATACTTCCATAGTCACCTATAAGAGTCCTAGCACCCTCCTCTGTGCCTCAGCACTCTTAATTCCCTGCCCTGCTTCATTTTTCTTCCTAGCCCCTATCAGTACCTGATATACAACATGTATTTCCTTGTTTGTAAGTATCTCTTTCCCTCATAAAGAATGTAAGTTTCTTAAAGGCAAAGATATTGGTCTACTTTGTTTTACTACAAAAAAGCCAACACTTCTCAAATGCTTAGCACATAGTATATGCTCAATAAATATTTGTTAGATGAATGAATTGCTGAGCTGCAATCATCCGAAAGCTCAATTAAGGCCAAAGATGGTTTCAAGATGGAGTACACACATGGCTGGCAGTTGACGCTGGCTGTCAGCTGGGAGTTCAGCTGGGGCTGTCCCCAGGCGTACCCTCCATGGCCTCTCCAGCAGGGTAATCTCAGGGTAGTCAGATTTCTCACACAGCAGTTGGCTTCCCCCCAGAGCAAGTGCCTCAAGATGACAAGGTAGAAGCTCTGCCTTGTATTGACCTAAGGGCTCCAAAGTCACAGAGTGTCACTTCTCCCATATTTTATTAGTCAAAGCAGTCACAAGCCCACCCAGGTGCAAGAGGAGGGGACACAGACCTTACTTCTTGAAGGGAGTAGTGTTAAAGGATTTGAGCCATGTTTTAAAACCTCCACAGACATGATCTCAGATGCCTAGAGGTACCAGGTATAAGAAGTAAGTGAAGTGGATGTGGATGAGAGATTAATTTAAGAGAGTGGTGGGGAATGTAGGGGATTAAAGCCTTTGCCCTGTCTGGAAGGACCATCTGTAACTCAGTTCAAGTGAAGTATGGAATTTCCCAATTTTAAAAACACTGTGTAAGGGGCACCTGGGTGGTTCAGTCAGTTAAGCATCCATCCAACTCTTGATCTTAGCTCAAGTCATAATCTCATGGTTTGTAAGATTGAACCCCACATTCAGCTCTGCACTAAGAGCATGGAGCCTACTCTCTGGGCTGAGAGGGATTCTCTCCCTCTCTCTCTGTCTCTCTGCCCCTCTCCAAAACAGGAAACAATGGGAATCAGATAAAAGACCTCTTTGGTAGAAATGGGTTGTTCTGAGAGCTGGAAAAAAAAAACAAATAAATGGAATAAAGTGAAACATTTCTTGACACACCTCCCATCATGTGCCAGGCATTTTACATCTATCATTGCATATAATTCTCACCAAAAACTTCATGGAATAGGCAGAATGACTTTCCTGTCACAGGTGAGCAAATTGCCCCTCAGGGTGATTAGGTCCTGAGTCACACAGGTAGAAAGGTGGTAGAGTCTAGGTTAGCAGGCCCCAAGAGCCAAACACACAAACCCTCTGCACCAGACCAGATCCTTGGGAGTTACGCCCAGATGGGGTCAACCAAGCATGAGATGGGAACCAAAGGGCCTTGAAATGGGCCAAAAGGTTTACCATCTTCTACCTGGGCATCTCCTGCTTGGTAGTCTTTATACCAGAAGAACTTCCCTATGATAGTATTAACCAAAATGTTTGGTAATAATAAAAATATCACTTATAGAATGCTCCCCATGTGCCATCTTCTCTTTGTATGTGTGTGTGTATACATATTTTTTCATTTAACCCTTAAGATAGTCCATTTTACAGGTGAGAAAACTGAGGCATAGGGAAGTTAAGTAACGTGTCTGAGAAAACACAGTAGCACATGGTAGAGTTAGGGTTATAATCTAAGGCTATTTGGCTCAAAGCCTGTTCTCTGAAAACCTAGGCTACCCTGTCTATAAATTCTTCCTATATGCCACCTTGATCAATGAAGTTTGAATGGGCTGTGTCCATTAGCATAGGACTCTGCAGGAGAGGATGGCAAGCTGCCTCTCAAGGGGCCCTGCTGGATTCATTCATTCCTTGTGCCTCACATACCTAAGGCCTGAGGATCCTGCAGTCAGTGGTGTTCAGAGAGACTGAGCCATGCTGGCAAAACTCACAAGAGACTGGCACATATACCAGAATGAACTCACAGTAAATGTGTTCACTTACAATGATTATTTGAAGTGCCAAGAATACCAGAATGCCTCTGCTGGCATGAATAGTACATTCTTCCTTGTCTGGAGCCAAACTGCAATAATTTATCCATTAAGCAAATAATTGTGGAACATCTGCACAGGGGTGAGCAAAAAGTAGGCATAACAAACAGGTAGTTAGGTGAACATGTAATCAGCCAATCTATGCCAAGATTCCTTGGGCTGTAGGTGACAGAAGACCACTTCTATTTGTTTAAGCAGAAAGTTTATTACATAAAAAAAATATGGGGGGGGGGTATCTCATAGAATCCATGGACAGGAATTAAACTTTGGTCTCAGGAGGGATAGATATTAAGAACAGGAAAAACAGACATCATGGGCTCCTCTTTCTCTTTCTCTCAAATATATTATAAATTGTATTATATATATAAATTACATATATATTTTTTATATGGATTTCTCCGAATTCTCTCTCTCTCTCTCTCTCTCTCTCTCTCCTTCCATGGTCTGTCATATCAGCTTTTCTCTATACATCTCCTTCATTCTTTTCTTGTATTAGTCAGAATCCTTGGCTTCACAGAAACTGATTCTGGGTGATTCAAACAGAAAAGGAATTTTTTTGAAAGGGTTTTAGGAAGCCCAAATAACAAGACAAAATCAATCAATCAATCAATCAATCAATCAATCAATGAAGGGATAAGGAGAGGCTAGACAGCCAGACACAGCCCAAATCGTACTATAGACAGCCTGGTAAGGATGCCACTGCTGTGGACTACTTTTTGAAAACCAAACATCTCAGCTTGTACACCCTCCACAACTGCTGGCACCAGGTGCCATGTGCTGCTGTGGCACTGCTGCCAGAATATAGTCTCTTCTTCACCTGTATCAGGCTTATAAGCTTTTGTCATGGAAATTTATAATTGCATATAATATACATACATACACAAATATATACCCATATACATATATATACTATATACACACATGAATAGATACATACATACATACACACACATACACCCAACTAGAGAGTATAGTATAAGGAACTCTCATCACTAACTTAAATAATTCTCAACTCATGGCCCATCCCCACATCTCCCATAGTATTTTGAAGAAATACCTTTATTTTAATGTTTATCTATTTACTTTGGGAAAGAGCGCACACACACATGCATGCACACGAACACAAGCAAGGGAGGGGCAGAGAGAGAGAGAGAGAGAGAGATGGAAGGAAGGAGGGAGGGAAGGAGAGAGAGAATCCCAAGCAGGCTCCACACTCAGTGCAGAACCCGAAGTGGGGCTTGATCCCACGACCCTGGGATCATGACCTGAGCCAAAATCAAGAGTCAGGCACTCAACCAACTGAGCCACCCAGGTGCTCCAAAGCAAATACCTATGTCCTATCATTTTGTTCATAGCTACTTCAACATGTATCTCCAAAACAGGGTGTCACAACTTTGACATTCCTAACATCTTGGGTCACACCATTCTTTGCTGAGGGAAAGATTATTATTTCCATTATTACCATTATTATGCTGAGCATAATAGGATGCATAGCAGCATCCCTGGTCTCCATATACTAGATGCTGGTAGCTTTCCTCACTCCTAGTTATAACAAACGAATGTGTCTCCAGACATTGCCAAAGGTCTCCTAGGGAGCAAAATTGCCCTTGATTCACACACACACACACACACACACACACACACACACACACAGACACGAATATATCTACAAACTATCATCACATTTTAATCTTTAAAATAATTTCTGTCATTAAATGTCAAATCAGAGTTTAAATTTATCTGGTTGTCACATAAATATTTTGACAATATTTATTTATTATTAGAATAAGACCAAACCTTGCAATTGGTAAACAGGTCTCACAAGCCTCTTCTAATACTAAGCTTCATTTTCTCCTTTCTCTTTTTTTTCCCTTGCAGTTTTTTTTTTTTTTTTTTGAGAAATCAGGTCTTGTAGAGTTTCCCACAGTCTGAATTTTATTGATTATATACGATGGTTGAATTTAACATGCTCTTCCATTCCCTGGATTTCCTGAAAATTAGTAGTTAGATCTAGAGGTTTGATCTGATTCAGGTTCTATTACTAACTGTTTCATGGTTACAAAGCACATCTTCTATAAGAAGATCATGATGCCAGTTTGCCTCTTTTCTTGGGTAGTAACAGACTTGGCAATCACTTCCTAAATCCTTTATTTCATAGGTATTAAAACTGATGAACCTGTATCATCCCCTCTTCATTAATTAGCTGGAAACTTGACTTCTCGTTGTTTGGTTACCTTAACAAACAGTTTGTAAAGGGAAAGTAGAATGCTTGATTTGTTCCCTTTACTTGCAGTTTTCAAAATAATGCAGTGATAAACTAGCATTCTCCAAACAGAACCTGTGAGTTTTACTGTTGTCATAATCTTGAGCTCGTGAATTAAAACCTATTAGAAAATTTTTCCAGTCCATTTCAGTTCATCACAGTTATATTCCTTCTGATGCTCCATTGTTCCATCTGTAGCCAGTGGTAGCCCTTTCAGGTTGGCTCCTGAGTTCTTTGGAAGCCCCCAGTGGTCTTGAGTAGCTTCCTGCTATAAGAGAATATTCTAGGTTTATGGTGTACATTTCCTGCTCATGACCAGAAGTCAGTCATTTCTCCAAGGAGCCCTAGCTCCTTCCTGTGTGTCTCAATTTCCTGGCAACTCTGGCTGCAGACTCATGCCCTAAGTTGCTGAGCACATCTGGCCAAGAATCACATGCCTCTGCACCAGTGGCCAGGAGAGCTAGGAAACAAAGATTTCATCTTCTGGACATTTGTGACCAGCTTCTTTCTTCCCACCAAGCTGACAGAGGAGGAAACTTCCCAAATATTGAGAGGGGGCTAAGACAGCAGACAGCCCCTCAAATGACAGATGCCTCCATATCCCTCTCCTTCTCTAAAACAGACTTGTTCAATACATCCTTTAAAACAGACTTGCTCAGTACACGTGGCTGAATGTGGCTGTCTGACAGCTTGTGGGTTCATACATCCTCCCAGCTCAAGCACCAATAGAAACTGAGTCCCACCTCTAAATTTCCAGGAGCTTTGGTCTGATTGTTCCAATCAATAAGCTTTTGCCTAAGGGTAGGGTCATGCAACACAAACTCTGTTATAGGGGCTCTCCACAGAACATGGAAAACAACAAGCCTCAAAAAAAGAGAGACCTGCCTGAGTAGGCACCCCAAAAAGACATCCGCTGCTCAGAACCAGCACTGAAAACTAGATAAAGACTCAAACTTTGTAGGCTTTGCATTCTGCAAACTTAATGGACCCCTTTCTGGAGTTCCCAGTATGTGAGTTCCAAGCACCACACCCTAAGCCCCCTACAGTCTTACCTGGCCCCTTGTCTCAGTGACATCAGTTACCAAAGCTAGCTTTTTTCAGTAGCCAAGCTTTTTTCAGTAACAACCACAGCATGCATTCACAGAGCCCACATGTGTGCCAGTCACACCTGTTACCCATTGCACATTCCTTGTCTCTGAATTTTCAAAGCCTCCTGTGCTGGGCACTACCGCCCTCATCCCTATTTTTCTGATAGACAAACAAAGGTTTGAAGACACAAATTCCTCCAGATTTTATCACTCTACTCATAAGAGGTAAAGACAGGATTTGAACCCAGGTGGTCTGACACAAGAGCCGGTGCTGTTTAACTGGACACCATTTGCCTCACCAGCCTTTAGGGACACTCAAGTCTTTCCCTGTCCTATAACTGTAGGGTCTCACGAAGGTGATTATTTCTTTAGTTTTGTTAAGTGTCTTCCTCCTGCAGTTATCTTAAGGATCCACCCGACTTTAAAGGCAATACCCACACACAAAAAATAAATAAATAAAAAATAAAGTCAATACCCACACAGCAACTACAAAATAAATTCAATAGCCAGACTGCTGTCACAACCAAAAGAAAAAAAAGTCTCATTATAAAACTTGTACCCATTAGCATAGGCAACGTGGGTTTGTATGGACAATCCAAAAAATATAAACTCACTGCTACAGACTGAATGTTTGTGTCCCACCTTCCCCCAAATTCCTATGTTGAAACCTAATCCCTAGTGTGACAGTATTTGGAGGTGGGACCTTTGGGAGATGCTTAAGGCATGAGGGTGGAGCCCCTATGAAGGGGATCAGTGCCCTTATAAAAGGGACTCCAGAGAGCTCCCTTGCCCTTTTGCTATATGAGGACACAGAGAGAAGACAGCTGTCTTTGAGTCAGGGAGTGGGCTCCTACCAGACACGAATCTGCCAGCATCTTGATCTTGGACTTCCCAGCTTCAGGAACTGTGAGAAATAAACTTCTGTTGTCCCTAAGCTACCCAGTTTAATGTGTTTTGTCATAGCAGCTGAATGGACTGATACTCATTCAATCAGCCAAGAAATATTTGTCAATTGCTGTTTTAGACATGAGGGATAGAGTAGTTAATAGAACAGATGAACAGATAAAGTGCTGGAGGTGGTGTGAGATAGTGAGACAGGCAATAAATAAAAGCAAGAAGTATATGATATGTTAGACAATAAGCGATATAGAGGAAAAATTTTAAAGGAAGATAATAAAAAGTATTAAAGGCAAAAATTTTAAATTTTAGATTGGGCAGAAGGAGACCCATGGAATAGTCATTTGAATAAAGTACAAAAGTGAAGTAGTGTGTAGCTAGCTATCTGAGGAAACAACATTCCAAGCAGGAATATCATGTGCAAAGGCCCGGAGGTAGAGCCTTGTTGCAGGTGTATTCAAGGAACAGTGAGAAGGCAAGTGACGTGGGAGGTGGGGTAAAGCAGAAGCAGAGCAATAAAGGGGAAAGAACACAGAAACAGTCCTACAGACACTTAACAGTCAAGGTGAAGACTGTGGTTTTTTCTCTGGGTGAGATGGGAGCCAGTAGAAGAGCAATATGATCTGACTTATGTCTTCACAGCATCACTCTGGCTGTTGTACAGCAAACAGACACCTCAGTGAGGAAACTGGGAAAGCTGAGAGGCTGTTGCAATAATCTGAGTATAAGCTGATATGGTTCAGCCAGGTGGTGGTAATGGAGGTGGATATATTGATTTTCCTTTCTCACAAAGGTGGAAGTGACAAGATTTATGGTGGGTGTGAGGAAAAGAGAGGAGTCCAGGGGACTCCAAGGTGTGGCCTAAGCAAGTTCTTCAACCTTTAGAACAACCAGATGAGACAGAATGCCACTCAAGTCACCTCCAAGTTGACCATGCTAGCAAGCTGAAGATAATTTTTTCCTTTCCCACTGTATTTTTGTTTCTTTAACAAGGCAGCTTGAAACCTATTTGTTTGTAACTTAAAAACACCAGAGGATCTCTGCAGGTAAAACAAAACAAAACAAAACAAAACAACTGCCTCCCTCCCCCTAAAAGATGGCCACTGTATTTTCAGACCACGGGCTACTAGTAACATCTTCTCTCTGCCTGTCCAGCTTCTGCCCCAGACATACAAAGACATTATTTACCTGAGAGCCAAGTGCAAGTAAAAACATATTTTTCTGGCTTACTATCCCAGGCAAAATTCCAACACACTGCTGAAATACTGTCAGCCAATCAGTCAAGGATGTGTAAACTCACACTACGAACTGGGAGTGCATGAGAATATGTGTGTCTGTGTGTCTTTAATATACACTTTTTTTTCCAGAGCATACTGAAATCTGGAGAAAACTAGAGTAAGAAAAAAACAGAGATGGGAAAGGAAAGCATAGCTAGGGTGAGGAGGTTAGACCTAGGGATTTAGGATCATTAATCAACAAGCTGTTAGGTACTGAGAAAGAACTACAAACAAAAATATCTATTTCAAGTCTGCTTATACACACACACACACTGAACACTTGTCTCTAAGAATACATCTTTATATATTAACCCATTCTCCATCAACCTGGAATAGATTTCTCCTCCAGTACATCTGCAATGCTGTTTTGCAGCATTCTGAATTTTTCTTTGGAACTAAAGCATTTGTAAAAACTTAGGTATGTCCTCTTACAAAACAAACAAACAAACAAACGTGGTTTCTAATCACAGATGACCAAGAATTCTGAGCTTGATGCATAAGATCTCCTATGAACTAACATATTTCCTGGCCAGGAGGAAGCTTAGTGGTGTGGTTGAAATCTCTGAACAGAATGGGGTTCAAATCCCAGCTCTGCCCCTGTAGAAATCTTGCATAAATGACTTAACTTCTCAAAGCCTCATTTCCCTTATCTGTAGAATGGGAATCATTCTATCTGCCTCCTAGAGGAGCTGGGAAAATCGAATCAGGGAAAACATAAACTTTAGCTTAGCACAATGCCTGGCACAGAGTAAGATCTCAAGATACATTGCTTATAGCGATTTCACTATTAATAAAAAAGGCCTCAGAGTATCAGTGGTAGGTTTTGCTCTGCATGTCCAGATTCACTGACTTAGAGTACCCCCCCTGGTCTGTTGTGACACCCCATCAGTGGGCTGTGAATATTTAATGGAGCACAGAAGCTTATTTCAACAGCATGTTTTCCTTCGTCGGACTGCAATTTCTTAATTGCTGTAAAGCAGATGTACTTGGGTTTGCCAGCCAAGTTGCAGGAGATCAGTTTCAGGGTTTAGGTTTCAAAACATGACATTGGCACTGGGTTGTTTCATGTTTCCAAGACAATCCCTGGGAATGATATGAGCAGGGCTGGGGGCAGGAGTGGGAGATGGTATTTTCTGACTTAATTAGGACAGGCTCTGAACCCTTGGCTTTCAGCAGACCTAGTGACCTCCTTGACACAGACTGCAGGATGAGGGATGGAGGAATATGGTGGCTGCAATGAGCCCCAAATAAAGTGATAGCAGAGGGAGAAACCTCTGGGTGTCATTGAGGCCAGAGGTTGTTAACTGGGCTCCACAGAACTCTGAGAGGGGATCCATAAACCCCATCATGCCGCCCCCACCGTCCCTTTTCATAACATTAATTATCATGATAGGAGCCAACATATATTGAAAACTCGCAATATTCCAGGCATACTTCTAATCAGCTTGCACAGGTTGACACATTACATCCTTACAACAGCTCCCAGAGGTAGGTGCCATTACAAATCCCCTTTCACAGAAAAGGCAACCATGGCTCAGAGAAGTTAGGTAACAGGTCCAAGGTCACTCAGCTTGTAAGAGCAAGGCGAGGACTCTGTCCAGGCAGGCAGTATGCAATTGGCACTCAGGCTCTTAAACACTCAGTCTTCAACATCATTATTTTTGCAGGTTTCATGTAATATCTCAGTTTGTTGTGTATGCGTGCACATACACCCATGGAAATCACTGGTCTAGACTCAAATAAAAGAAATTACTTTAGACAATGTTCCAGGAGTGTTAGGACCCCTTGCTCTCTTAGCTGCTCCTTGCTAGAACTCAATTGTTCTTTCATTCATTCAACAATTATTCATAGAATAGCTTGTTCAGGAAAGGAAAGAGATGGAGGGAGAAGGAGGAAGAAAGAAGAAAAAGCAATAAAACAATAGGAAAGAATCAGAGAACTATGAATGTCAACTGAATATTTGATGATATAAAGGAAAGGGAGCGCAGCTCTGTGGCTCACAGCATAGTCTCTAGGACCCTGGCTATGAAGCATTCTTCAGGACACAGACTGACAAGTGGGGAAGAGGTTTGTTGGTCTGTCATGGGGCAGAAGAGGTCTCAGAGCCATCACCACTGAATGCAATGGGGGACTCTCATGGATCTTGATTTGAAAAAACCAGAAGACATGTTTGAGACAGGAAATATGAATACAGATGGATACTAGATGATATTAAGGATTATTGTTAATTTTGTGAGAGTGCTGATGGCATGGAGAATATGTAAAATATGACCTTGGTGGCCTTGTTTCTCTAACAAAAAAAAGCAAAGGAAAAAAAGAGAGAAAGAATCTATAGATTAAAACAGACTTTAGAGACATTTCAACCAGTTGCAACATATGGACCTTGTTTGTATGCTGATTCAAACAGACTGTAAAAAGAAAAAAAGGAAAGAGATGGAGGGAGAAAGATGGAAAGAGAAGAAAAAGCAATAAAACAATATGAAAGAATCAGACAACTATGAATGTCAACTGAATATTTGATGATATAAAGGAAATTACTGTAAAATGTTTAGGGGTGATCATGGCATTATAGCTATGTTTTTTAAAAGAGTCCTTATCTTTTATAGATACATGCTGAAATATTTACAGATAAAATGATAAAAATGCCTGAGACTTGCTTCAAAATAATTGGCAGGGGAGAAAAAGTGGAATATAGATGAGAGTCTAATGCACCAAGACCACCCCAGAATTGATAAGTGTCAAAGCTGATGATGCGTGCAAGGGAAGTTATTACATTATTGTCTCTACTTTTGCCTAGGTTTGAAATTTCCACAATAAAGTTTTTTTTATATTCACATAAGTCAGAGATATAAACTGACATATTTGTAAGTGAGAAAACATTATAGCTGGGATTCACTTTAAAATATTCTAAGAGATGAGGTGCCTGGGTGGCTCAGTTAGTGTCTGACTTCAATTCAGGTCATGATCGCACAGTTCATAGGTTCGAGCCCCGCATCGGGTTCTGTGCTGACAGCTCAGAGCCTGGAGCCTGCTTCAGATTTCTCATCTCCCTCTCTCTCTGCCCCTTCCCCACTTGCTCACGTGCACGCGCACGCTGTCTCTCTCAAAAATAAATAAACATTTAAAAATTTTAAATATTCTAGGAGAAACGTTTAAAATGTAGAAAGGGTTAAATAATATGGCCATGACTTAACTGCTGGAGCAGTTAGATGGATGGAGTGATAGATCCATGGGTCTGCATTATTCTATTCTCTCTACTTTTGTTTACATTTGGGACTTTCCTTATAAAAAGGAAGGGAAAAAGAGCTTGGTCTCTGGATCTACAGTAGCTCAGTCTGCATATGGCTCTGCCATTAACTAGCTCTGTGGCCATAAGCAAGTGATATATTCCCTACCTTGGCTTCCTCACCTCCAAAATGAGATAAAAAATAAATAAATAAAACCTATATCCATAGCAGCTTTCTTTGTAATAGCCCCAAACTAGAAACAACCAAATGTCCATCAACAGGGGGGTAGATAAATAAATTGTGATGTATCCATACAACGGAATACCTCTCAGTAATTAAAAGGAATGAACATTCATGCATGCAACAAAATGGATGAATCTCAAAATAACTATGCTCTGTGGATTAGCCAGACAAAAAAGAGTTCATACTGCATGATTCCACTTACATAAAATTTTAGAAAACGCAAACATCTCCACAGTGGTAGAAAGCATAGCATGGTTACTTGGGGAGGGGTTAGCAGGAAAGCAGGGATAGAAGATTTATAAGGGGGCACAGGGAGTACTTGGGGCTGATGGATATGTTCATCATCTTGATTATGTTTTTTCCCATCAGTGTACATATGTCAAAATGTATCAAATTGTACACTTTAAATATGTGTGGTTTATTTTACGTCAATTATATTTCAATAAAGTTGTTAAGAATAAAATAGAACTTATCTCAGAAAGTTATGTGTATTAAACAAGTCAGTATATATAAAATATGTAGAATTGTATCAGGCCCCTGGGGGGGCTCTCAGGCACCAATTACTGGGTGTCAGATTCTGTGCTGGGTGTTGAGAGTATAAGAAAAAACAAGGCAGATCAGGGTCTTGAACTCTACCCTCACGAAGCTCTCAGACTTCTCAGGGAAGGAGAGAAAAATTTTAAGACATTGCAATTGGAAAGAACCACAGGGAATGGGGAATGTAAGTCAGTGAAGGCATCCTGGAAGAAGCAAATTATCAGCTGCAGGCTAGACGGTAAGTAGGAGTTGGCCAGCAAAGAGTGTGAGAGAAGAATGTTCCAGTCAGAAAGAAAGCACATGCAAAGGTCATGAGGCAGGGGAAAGCATGGCATAGTCAGGAAGTACAAGTTGTTCTACTGGGTGGATTGCAGACTGCATGAGGGTCTGGGAGAGGAAGTGGCAGAGAAGAGACTGATGAAGAACAAGAATGAGGGGTACCTGTGTGGCTCCGTCAGTTAAGTGTCCAACTCTTGATTTCACCTCAGGCCATGATCTCATGGTTAGTCAGACTGAGCCTTGCATCAGGCCCTGCACTGACAGCACAAAGTCAGCTTGGCATTCTCTCTCTCTCTCTCTCTCTCTCGCTCTCTCTCTCTCTCTTCCCAGCTCGTGCTTGCTCGTTTTCTCTCTCTCTCAAAAACAAATAAACATTTTTCAAAAAAAGAACAAGAAGAAGGAGGGAAAAAGAGAAGGAGAAGGGGGAAGAACAGGGGTAGAAGAACCAGTAGCATTTGCTATTTACTATGAGCCAGGCTCTGTACTAAGCATTTTCCATTCATGAAGTCATTTCCACTTAACAAACCTACAAGGTGGGTACTATTATTCTCTTTTTACATGTGAGGAAACTAATATACAGAGTGGTTAAACCACTTTATCCAAGATCACACAGCTAGTAAGGATGGCAGGGGGATTCAAATGCAAGCCTGAATGATTCTAACTCTCAACCATAACCTAACACCCTAGCACCCAGGGAAGGATCAGAGTTTTTCAAGTATTAAAGACAGTCTAGTACCAAAATGAGTCCTTCTCCTTAACCTACTGAAAAGGATTAACAGGAAATTGGGAAGGGAATGACTTTCTCTGGAATACCATCTATGGGAAACACTGATGGGGCAAATATTACCATCCTCTATTTAATGGATGAGGAAACTAAGTATCAGAGAAGTCAAGTAATTGGCCCAAAGTCACACAGCTGGTAAGCTTCAGAGTCTGACTCCAAATCCCAGGCAACACCCTTAAAATTACTTCTCCCTGAAGGTAACATGTCACCCCATTCCTCTTTTGTCCCACTCTTAACAGGCTATGCTGCTACAGAGCTCAGGACTTCTATTTTCACTTCATTGTCAGCCTGGTATCCAGCAAAGCCGTCTGAGGAAGGTCATCATGACCACTGTGGACAGAAAGGGACATCAGACTTCCACTTCTTGAAAGTGGGTGTCAGAATCCTATGACACAGCACTCTCAGCCAGCTCCTCTTTCTTATTGAATTAGCACTGCTTGACACAATCTCTCTTTTGCCATTTTAATGTGATAAGTGGCTAATTTGATTGGGTTCAATGAGATGTAAATGATTGGATTCAATAAAGAACCAAGGAGTGTTCCCTCTACCCTGCTGACCTCATTTCTCATTAGAGGTGCAGCTCTCTGCCCAGAAACACCAAGAGAGGAGATAGAAGCCCTTGTTTGCACCTTCTTGATGAGGAAGACTCCAGGCTTCCCTCTCGTCCAGTTCCAGGGATCTTGCTGAATAGGGAAACCTTGATTCTGTAAAATGGAATCACCACATTTGCAGATCATTACCATACCTGATCATTACCATACCTGTGCCTCCATCAGTGGCACCCATCCCAAAGGACAGCCTCAGGATGTTTTGTCCAGAATGTATTATGCCACTCCCAAAGCACTATCACCCAGTTTGCACTAGAGTGCAGTGATCATAACACTCCCAGGAGGCACAGGTACAGAGTACTTACTAAATTCCCTGAGGACAGTGTGGCATCCAGACAGGGTTACCAGATAAACTACAGAATGCTATTATATACACAATTTTTAGTGTTAAGTATGTCCCAAATAGTGCATGGGACATACTTTTGTTAAAAATTACTCATTGTTTATCTGAAATCCAAACGTAACTGGATTCCTATAGTTTTGTTTGCTAAATCTGGCAACCTTAGATCCAAAACAAATATGGACAGATTAACCTTCAGGAGGGGACAGAATACTCCTTCCATTTTAAGAGTAAAAAAATGAACGGTGGTATGACTTGTGATTTGTGCAAGATACTTAACCTAAGCTTCATTTCCTCACATGTAAAAAAAAAAAAGAAAAAGAAAAAAGAAAAAAAGGAGATGATAAGAGTATCTACCTCCTAGAGTTTGGTGAATTAATACATGTAATGTAGTGTATTAAATGGGTTAATGTATATAAATTGCTTGGAAAAGTCCCTAGCATGGGCGCCTGGGTGGCTCAGTCAGTTAAGCGCCCGACTCTTGGTTTTAGCTCAGGTCATGATCTCATGGTTCATGGGTTCAAGCCCTGCACCGGGCTCTGTACTGACCATGTGGAGCCTGCTCAGGACTCTCTCTCTGCCCCTCCCCCACTTGAGCACGCATGCACACTTGTGCATGCGCTCTCTCTCAAAATAAATAAACTTAAAAAAAAAAGTCCTTAGCACATAGTAGACACAATGTAAGAAATTGTGATGGTGATATTGATAACAAAGAGAAGAACGAAAAGAATGAAGAGGATGATAAATCTCAAGATGGGTATAACCGCTACTTCCTGTTAAAACAGGAAGTAAAGATAATGCCTACCTGATGGCTTATATTTTCTCTTTGAAACTTCCAAATGTAGGAGCCATAACCCTACCATTTTGTTCACTGCTGATTCTCTAGTGCCTATCAATACACATGCCATGTGCTAGGTGATCAGTATTTGGTGAGAGGAAGAAGGACAGCAGGAAAAAAAAAAAAAGGATGGTAGAGAGGGAGATTTAGGACAAGTTAAGAAAGTTGGGAAAGAAAGGCAGTTGAATACAGTAACACGAGGAATTTAGGCTACAGTGAGAATAGATTCCTTGAATTGCAGTGGTGCCAATATAGAATACTCCGGGATTTAATCCAGAAGTCCCCAGAACAGATGTAGGTGCAGATAGTCAGAAAGATGCATGGGTCCAGGATGGGGGATTCACCAGTGGTATAAGAGAGGGAGAGCGGAGTGAGGCAGTTGAAGACACTGCTAAGAAGTTAGCTCAAATGATGGACTATGATTCCTAGACTTGACAAGGAAAAGAGTGAAGACACATGGGGGCTGGCAGAAATAAAGAAAATTGAAGGTGCAGTGGCCATCTTTGTGGGGGGTGGAGGGGGAGGGTAGTAAGTGAATGAAAAGTTCGAAGGACAGGAGAGTGTGACCTGAGTATGAAGTGTCTACATTTAGGATTTCAGTGATGGAGCAGTTCTGGGTGACCAAGAAGTTCAGGTTATGGCCAGAGAGAAGAGTGTCCAACTTTCTTATTTAAAATGTAATAGCTCAGACTTATTCTGGAACACCTGCTTGTGTTAAGCTCTGTGACAAGCATGTTCTTTACATCCACTATCTTTTCCATCATTACCTCATTTGATCCCCACAACACTCCAGGAAGTAATCTATCCTTGTTTTAACAAAGGAGAAACTGAATAGAGGATTAATAATTGCCCAAGTTCTCAGGACTATTTAGGGGTAGAACCAGGATTTGCACCCAGGTGAGCTCCAGTGCCCATGGTCCTAGCATCCTCACTATACTGCTTAGGTGGAGAGCAAAAAGGGGCTATAACTCACTCAGAGTGAGGAAGTCAGAACATAAACCATTTTTTTTTTTGACCTTCAAGGAAAGTGCATTTGGTAAAGTACTCTGGCACACAGCACGAATCCACTTCCTGGGATGTTAGTTAGCCTCCAAGATGGCCCTCAAAGAGTCTTGCCTCCTAGTCTCCATACCTTCTTATACTATACCAGCCTTGGTCTGTGTGACCAATAGAATGTGGCAGAAGTAATGATAAGTCACCTCCAAGATTATGTGATAAAAGGTACTATGGCTTTTGTCTGGGTTTACTTAGATCATTTACTCTGCGGGAGTCCAGGTGCCAGAGTGTGAGGACACTCAGGTAACAAATAGAGAAGCCCACATGGCAAGGAGCTGAGGCCTGTAGTCAACAGCCAGCCAGGAAGTGAAGCCACCAACAACCACGTGAGTGAACACGGAAGCAACTGCAACTCCAAGCATCACTTGGACACATTGCTTAAATTCTCTGAGGTTCATTTTCCTATTCTTTAAAATGGGAATAATAATGGCATCTGGGTGGTTCAGTCGGTTAAGCATCCAACTCTTGATTTCAGCTCAAGTCATAATTTCATGGTTTGTGGGACTGAGCTCCACAATGGGTCCTGACAGCATGGAGCCTGCTTGGGATTCTCTCTCTCTCTCTCTCTCTCTCTCTCTCTCTCTCTCTCTCTTCCCTCTCTTTGCCGCTGCCCTGCTCATGTACACATTTTCTCTCTCTCTCTCTCAAAATAAATAAATAAATTTTTAAAAATTAAAAATAAAATGGGGATAATAGTACTCACCTCTGAGAGTTGTTGACAAGGATAATGACTAGCACAACCATATAAAAACCTGACACACAAGTACTTAATAAACATTGGCTATTATAGTATTAATGCTATTATTAGAATTAGTAGTATTAAAGCTGAGTAAGAACGGCAAAAAAAAAAAATGCAAGAATCTCTGTTACCTAAAGTATCTGTTCAGAAACTACACAGAGTTTTGAAATAAGATAAATAAATCTGCCAGTGCAATGGCCTGCAAAGAACACAGACAAGTGTTGATTGTGTAAGGCATGGAAAATCATCACAAATGGTGCTTCTGGGTATTCCCATCTCAAACACCCAAATGTGTACCCCTGGCATCAGGCCTAGATGCTGGCAGGTGGCTGACTTCCAGGCGCTGCACATTTCATCTGCGCTGGACTCCTCAGGCCATCAAAGAAGTGAGTCAAAGGCTTAGTCACTGTTGGCATGTAGCAGAGGTTAGATTAGGGAAGGAATTGAACTCAGAAGCAGAGCCTTGTCAGGAAAGACCTCAACCATGCCATCTCTCCCTGGCCAGTGGAAATCCCTGGTTGCTCCAGAGGTGCCCCCACTTCAGGGGAGCACAGGCAGGGAATGGGAGCCTGAGATGAAATCAATCCTGTATTTAAAGGAATCCTACCAGGCGCCTGGGTGGCTCAGTTGGTTAAGCGTCTGACCTCGGCTCAGGTCACGATCTCACTGTCCGTGAGTTAGAGCCCCGCGTCGGGCTCTGTGCTGACTGCTCAGAGCCTGGAGCCTGTTTCCGATTCTGTGTCTCCCTCTCTCTCTGACCCTCCCCTGTTCATGTTCTATCTCTCTCTGTCTCAAAAATAAATAAACGTTAAAAAAAATAAAAAAATAAAGGAATCCTGCATAGGAGCTTATTTCCAAATCTTAGTGATAAGAACTAGGACTCCAGGGTCAATTCCAGCCCCAGTTCAGCCACATACTAACTAGTTGCATGTCCTTGGGCAAATAACTTTACATATCTGGGCCTTGATTTCTTCACTGTAAAATGGTGAATGTCGCTGCCTCCCTGACAGGGTTTGTGAGGTTAAAGCAAGATAACACATGTAAATCAAGGGACCTAGCACATAGCAGGCCCTCAATTAATGGTATCTAGACATTTACCAGGGTTTGCTCCATGGGGATAATTAAACTGCCTTCAGGTTGTTTCTGTGAGGACTAAACAAGGTGATAGGAGTAACAGGCATGCTCTGCACATAGTGGGTCCCTAACAAGATGAATTCCATTCTTTCTAGTAGTTCCTAAAATCTCTCCTTCTTCAAAGAGTCTTCCCAGGCTAGTCAGAAAAGGAATGGTAAATATCTCAGGCTTCTTGGCCAAATTTGAAGTCCCCTTGACATGATCACTAAGGTAGAGATTGGCTAGTTGGTCACCAAACATGTTCTCTTCTTCTTGGGCATATGACTAAACCACATTTCCCAGCATCTTTTGCAGTTATGTGTGGCCATGTGACTGAATTCCAGGCAAAGGATGTGGACAGAAGTGATGGGAGCTGCTTCCATGCCTCGCCCTTGAAGACCTCACTTCCCCTTCATGTTCTCTCCCTCATTCTCTGGTTAGATGTAGAAGATTTCAAGGCTCCAGAGGAGGGAGCAGAGCCACAAGATGGAAAAAACCTGGGTCCTGGAATCACAACCACCCCAATGACCAGAACAACCACAATGACCCAGTACATGAGTGAGAAATAAACTTTACAGTATTTGCACTACTGGATCTAGGGATTGGCTTGTTTCAACAGCTGGCATTATAATTAGCATCTGGAGAATCCCACTCCAAATCCCCACCGCAAAGAAGACCAAATGGATTTAATGAACTTGGCTCTCCCAGAGACCTGAGATTCATATATTCCATCTGCAAATATGAATGCTTTTGACTTCAAAACTGTCATAAAAGAATAGCTCATGGGGAATTAATCTAGAAGGTACTACCCATAAGATCCATCATTTCTCAGAGTATGCCAGCCACTGTTTCAAGTACTACATATGCTTGATCTCATATACTCCTCACAATAATGATAGGCAATAAATGTTATTAAGCCTATTTTACCATGGAGTGACTGAGGATGAGTGGAATTAAGTCACATTTTCTCATTTCACAACAGAGAACTGCTATTGTGGCATGAGACACTGATGGTTCCATTGTATCAGGAGCTACAAGAGGAAGAGGTCTGCCCTGGGGTGTCT
Source organism: Acinonyx jubatus (assembly GCF_027475565.1). NCBI lineage: Eukaryota > Metazoa > Chordata > Mammalia > Carnivora > Felidae > Acinonyx > Acinonyx jubatus. Next base: position 11,314,815 of record NC_069398.1, on the reverse strand, counting down.
GGGAGCTAAGAGGGAACAGGAAAGTTCCTGGGGGGTATGGGGAGATGACAATGCTGTTATTTCCAGATCATGAGAACAGACCAATGCCCAGACATTGATACATTTACCCTAGGTCAGCCCTGCCCAGTGTCACATATTTGATGTAGACATTTCATTTGTCTATTACCAGTATCCACCAGAGGCATATGCACATCTGTGGGTTTGGAAGCTTTCCACTTACCTTTCCACACCAACCATTAAATGGTTCTCTTTTGAATTCTCAGGGCATTTTGTCTGTACCTCTCTCTGTGTGAAGTCAGGCAAGTTACTTAATGCCTCTGGGAATTAATGTTTTCATCCACAAAAGAGACAATAACAGTGCCAACTTCCTTGGGTGGTTGTGAAAATTAAATAATATATGTGAAGTGTTTAGTATATACTAAGTGGCAAACAATTGGGCATATACACATATGTATGTGCATAGACATACTTTCTGTCTGTCTGCCTATCTTCTAAAGATAATATTAACTCCTCTGGTGTCAGGAGAATTTACTAAAATAACATATTTCCAGTCAGCACAGCAGCTATACAAAGAAACATTCAACGAATCCTAGCTGGTGTTATTACTGCAAGCCACCCACCATCAGCATTGGATTGGGATGAAGAAGTCCCTGGTTTGAGTCCTGGGTCTCCCTAAATAGGCAACTTTGGCCAGGGAAATACATCTTTCTATGCCTCAGTCTTTATGTCAACAACATGAAAATAATGATGCACACCGTGGGGAATTTTTTTTAAAGTATTGAACAGTATATAAAAATATTCTATAGATGGTAATAAACTTTTTAAATGTGTATAATTACAGTTATTTGGGGACGTGTCCTTTATAGTCTTGTTAACAGGAAACAGATTTTGCTTCTTTAGCCCCCCAGCACCCAACACGATGACTGGCACATAGTAGGTGCCCAAGAAATGCTAAACAACTGAGTGAATGAACAAATGTATGAATGAAGAGTTTGTATATCTGTTTTTTGAGCTTCCAGGACTCAAGTTTTTTTTTTTGTCTCTGATGTAAATTTCTCTTGGAATAATAAGCTATGTAACCCACCAGTCCAAGGCCTCAAGCTTGATTTTCGATAATAATGATGGGGACTTTCCAAACACTTCCCGATAAGCATAACAATAATAATAATTGAATGCTTTACTTTCAAAGTGCCTTTACATCTGTCATTGCATTTTATTCTGTCAGTGCCCTTATAAAAGTAAGAGTTATTATTTTCATTTTGCAAATGGAAGAAAAATTGAGGCTGAGAGAGAAAATGCAATTTTCCCAACTCTGTGAGCCAATGGCCTCTCTGGAACTTCTAGGAGAAACCTGATTTAAGTTATTCTTTCCCCTCCTAAGAAATCTGAGTGGCCTGATTTAAAGATTTGGAAAAATGCCTTCATTATTGGTATCTAGCAGAGCTCATTCTAGGTTGGCTATTTGCTCAACTGGCTAAATGGCATCATCTTCTACACAATTGGCCAATCTAGAAATTTGGAAATTATCCCAGGTTCCTCCCTGTCTCTTGTGTCCTTCCATTCCATAACCCCACATACCTGCACACTCTGACATATGCATGTACAAACCTGTTTCATCCATTTTCCCCTCTACATCTCTACAACCTTACCTATCTCCACTACCTATACACTAGGTGGGGCCACCATCACTTCTCACCTGGATGACTGCAAAACCCCTGAATGACCACTTTGCCTCCATCCTGGCCCCTCTGACCATCCCCCACAATCTGAGTGATCTCTTAAACATACAGATTATATTCCATAGCCTTAAGATGGAACCCAAACTCTTCACTATGACCCAGCCAGCCGTTCAGGATGTGCTCTCTGCTCTCCTGACTTTCTCTCTGGCCACCACTCTATCTTACTCACATTCCCACCAGAAGGAAGTCCTTGAAATTCCTAGAATTTCCTGCTCTCTCTGGCCCCTGGTCCTTCACACATATTGTCCCCTCCCTCTTCTGGGAAGACCTGTCTCTCCTCCTTACTTTCTGTTCTCCAGGACATGACCTAAACATCCCAGCCTCAAGGAACCCTCCCTTGTTCTTGCAATCCCCTGTGCTTCCCTTATCAATACACTTTGTCATTTCTGTGGCCCCACTACCAGCTAGCTGTGAGAGCTAAGTAAAACTGTATTCAGCCATCATTTTCAAATGAATTCCACTCCTGTCCAAAGTTCTCCCAAAAACTGTGATTGCAGGGCAAGAGAGGAACTTCACAGTCTCCTCTGGCTGACCACATTATGCCTAATGGGAAACTCTAGGCCTTCTCCAGCTTTCACATTAAAAACCACTCTCACCATTACAAAGGGGATTGTTTGACTTTCCTATAATGTTTGGAGGTTCCCAGAACAGTATCAAGATACTTTACAGAAACACATATCCTTCTCCCATTTTGTTGGAACATTCCATTTAGATGCTTCTACCATTCCCCCCTCCATATCTCCTACAAAACAGCTTAGCAAATCCTTGGGGTTTCACTCTCTAAACCAATAGAGTAGCCAAGAGCCACATGGGGGTACTGAGCACTTGAAATGTGACTAGTCCAAATGGAGACCCATCATAACCATAAAATATACACTGAATTTTGAAAACATAGCACAAAAAAAGAATGCCAAATACCTCACCAATAATTTTAATATGATAATATTTAAAAATAATAAATAATTTCACTTGTTTCTTTTTAACTTTCAATGTGGCTCCTTGAAAATTTTAAATTTCATATGTAGCTCACACTGTATTACTACTGGACAGCACTGGTCTAAACCACTGAGCTCACATGGGTGAGTTAGGCATGTTTCTTCAGAAGAAATTCCAGTGCCAGGTTTTAAGATGATGTTTAATATCTATTCCTTCATACATCATAGGGTGAAGACACTATAGCTCAGAAGTTCATCTTCTCTTAGTCTGTTTCCCAGTGATAAAATGAGGAGAGAGTTGTTCATTTGACAAAGTGTTCTCAAATACCACAAAGCAACTGGCCTTGGGGATACAGATATGAATGAAAGGGCATGGAACCTACCCTCAGGGATAGACCAAGGGGAACTTTATGATCCCTAAAATTTCCACATCACTTCAAATTTCCAATTTTCAGTTGCACAGTCTAGGATTCCTCCACTTGGGGTCTAAACATGAGGAAGTCAGGGTCTTGAAACTTGAAAGGTATTTTTCTACAGAAACGGCATTATAAAACATGTAATATAAGGTCCCAAACTACCTCTGTACAACCTTTTTTAATTGATAATTATAGTAATATTTACTCTGTACAAAACATTGTGCACTGTCTCATCTAACTTTCCTATCAACCATGAGAGTTAGACGTTAACATATTGCCTTTTCAGATTAAGGACCTGAGGTTCAGAGAAGTTTAGTAGTTGCCTGAGTACACACAGTTGGAAAATGGTAAAACTGGTATTTCACAAAGATTTGTGTAGGTGTGGAGGAGAGGGGGTTGAAAACCATGGCATGTTTCCTTAAGTGGAGATAAAAGCTCTTCCTACTTTCTCTCTACCAGAGACTCCATTAAATTTTCTTGCTGGCTTTCCTGGAATGTGTTCCAAACATGAACGCTGGAAGAACCCTGAAATAAATGGAACTTTTTTCAGTTGCAATTTGTAACTTACAAGGGACAGAAAACCCAATATACACAGTTTAAGCCGAACAATGATAGGGATGGAGTCAGAATTATTGGCTCAGAAATTTCAAAGTTAAGGGATATTTAGCTTCCAGCACAACTTTCAGGGGCTCAACCCACACCATCAGGACCTGGTATCTATCCACCTCTTTTCATCTTGTTCTCCTGAATTATCTCCAGGCTTTTTGTTCTCTTGAACTCTAATCTCCTACAATCTCTATCCTTCATAGCAGCAAGATTCTCTTCCCTGGAGGTATCACAAAAAGTTCCATAATTTTCTCTAGTTGGTTTTAAAAGGGTCACATGTCCACCTACAAACCAATCATTGTGGTCAGGGGATGGAATGCTCTGATTGGCCAAAGCTAGGTCACATACTCACTCTTGAACCTGGGGGATATGGCCAATCCCACCCAAACCACCCACCTGAGATAAGTGGAAAGTGTTTTCCTGAAGGAAATTTGCTGTTACCAGAGTAGGCAAAGAAATGGATAATGGACAGGCAAACCCCACAAATATTAACTTTAGTGTTTATGGCTAGTGGTATGCAGGTAAACTGGCTCTCAGGAAAAGAAACAAACCTTGGTTTGTAACATTTGAAGATGTCACTGATGTAAATAATCCCACCATGACTAAACCACCAACGGTTTAACAACTGCTTCCAAAATTCTTGACTATTTAAGAGTCTGTTCGCATTAGCCAGTGGGAGCTGGATTCAGCATAACATTGCATCCTCCAAAGGAAGAAAAAGAGAAGAATCCTTGCAGAGAGGAGGTATTTATAAGAGAAAAGAATTTTTTTAGCCCCTTTGTGTTTTCAATTTTATTAACTGAAAGTCTAGGGCTCGTATAATCTCAGAAGACCTCCTTCCTCAAATCCCCAGAGCTAGAGGAGAAGCAAGGGACAACTCCAATGACCTCAGGGTAGCCAGTTACAATTCTTGAGATATGTAGAAAGTTCCATCACTCACTCACCCAGAATCTCTAGCAAAAGCACATATGGCCTAAACTAAAGCTCTTCTTTCTACCTTAGGATTTGTGTTTAATGTTATTATCAAAACACTGATTCAAAGAAATTCTGCCTTCTGTGAACATCTGTTGCCACTGATTAGAAACCACTTAGCACCAAGCCATTTTCCATTTGCCCAATATTAACTGCAAACAGACACCATGGCCAAGTTCTTCCAAATAACTTGTAATAAACTGGGATGTTTCCTTAAATGTACATGCAGATGAAGACTCACCATAGCAACTAGGAGCACCAGGAAGCAAAATGCATTACTGTGAACATGAAGGTAGCTGCATTAGTCTGGATTCTCATAGAAACAAAACCAATAGGAGATATATACACAGACACAGATATAGAAACAGATATAGATATTTACTATAAGGAATTGGCCCACATGATAATGGGAGCTAAAAAGTTCAAGATCTGCAGTTGGCAAGCTGGAGATCCAGAAGAGAATCAATGGTGGAAGTTCCAGTCCAAGTCTTTGGGCTGATAGTATAGTTTCAGTCTGAGTCTGAGTTCAGAGGCAGGAAAAGACTGATGTCCCAACTCAAAAATAGTCAGGTAGGGAGAAAAGGTTCTTTCTCACTCAAGTTTTGAGTATATTCATGCCTTCAACAGATTCATTGAGGCCCACCCACATTAGGGAGGCCACTCTGCTTTCCTCAGTGTAAAGATACAAATGTTAATCTAATCCAGGAACACCCACACAAACACACTCAGAAATGTTTAATCAAACATCTGGGTACCCCAGGCCCAGTCAAGTTGACACATAAAATTAACCATCAGAGTAGCCATTTCCACTATATTCCAAGTGTCCAAAAATGGTCTAATAATCTGAGATCTTATATTACACGTTTTATAATGGAGTGTCCATAGAAAAATATGCTACAAGTTCAAAACTTCTGACTTTCTCATATTTGAATATGAAATTAGTGGAGGGAATCCTAGGCCGAGCCACTGAATATTAGAAATTGGAGGTGAGGTAAATGTTCTCAAGCTACAAGGGATCATAAAATTCCTATTGGTCTAGACTTGTGGGTGGGCATAAGAAAGTGATTAAGAACTCAGCCTGTGGCTTCAGATAGACCTGGTTATACATCACATCACTGTCACTTTCTAGCTGAGTGACCCTGAGCATATTTTTTTAACTTCTCTGAGCTTAAGTTTCAATCTCTACACTGAGAATAATAGTGCCTGCTTCCCATATAAAAATGGTTTGTGAAGACACAAAGAGTTTTAGCAATGAGTCTAGGACTCCCAGTTGATAGGCTCCCAAATAGTAACAAATAATTTTTTAATAGATTTTAAATTTCAATATAGTTCCCTAATTCAAAATACCCCCCATGTACAGCAGATTCTAAATTATTGAAGAGAGAAGGGTGAGAAATGGATGAGCTATGTTCAAGTGGTCTAGAAAAAGGGTTGTTTCACAGCCCATTTGCTTTAAAGAATGCAAGACTTAACACAAGTGAGTTCTGAACTTCCTTTGCTTGTGAAGTACTTCTTTCCATCAGCATTTAGTATAATCTATTGTACTGGTTGCTACAGGGTTCACAAAAAAACAAATAAACAAGCAAACAAAAAACAGAAGACCTGGAAGATCAGGAAATGTAGTGACTAGTGTGTGGACAGGGAGAAGACAGCCCTGGATTCAAAGCCCAGGTCTGCACTTTCTGGCTGCGTAACCTTGGCAGGTTATCTAACCTCAATGGATTGGATGAATGAAAGTTGTACTGATCTGACAGCATCATTTTGAGGATTCAGTGAGCTAATGACTGCAAAATATCTGGTACCTAGTTAAGAACAGTGTTAGACCCTTCTTCTGCCCACAGGTGGGAGCTGACTTTCTGGGAGAGAAAAGAGGATACACAGAGATGCCATAGCTACCATTTGTGTTATGTTTTCAATGAGCTGAGGATTCACATGTTGATTTGTCAAGTTCTTCACAATGTTATAGGAAACTAAGAAAGAAAGGTAATTTCTCTACTCTCACCAATGCTGGAATAAAGGACCCTTGTTGGAAAAAAAATAGCCCTATCAAGGAATCAAGCAGAAGTTACCTTGAAGAAGGTGGAGGAAGAGAAAATAGAGCAGCAGAAGCAGAGAAAGAGGTACCTTGAGATGGGGAGCCAGTCCCATGAGGAAAAGAACCCTGGGCCCTGTTGGCATCCAGGTCCAAGAAGTAAAGATCCAAGTTAGCAAAAACACAATTTCAGGGGTCCATCTCCTTGGGCAAACCTCGGCAGGCTGAGGGAACCCTTGAAAGAATAGGAGCACCACCCCCAGAGAGTGGGGGACAAAAGATCAGCTGGGGTACCCACAAAAACAACTGCAAGGGTGGAGAACTGAGGACCAAGGATGGACCCTTTTTCAGTCTTCTTGAGACCATGAGGTCCTTAATAAGATTCCAGTAGGAAGCAGGATGGAACCCCATCAACTAAGTAAATGACCCCAGAAATCAATTTAATTTGTTTCAGGAAAAAAAGATATATTTCTTGAATCTGAATGTCATTCACGGGACTATAAGAGCTTGTTAGGGACTTTCATATTCTGTCTAGCAAGCATTGATCAAGCACTGAATCCTGCAAGCCATCCTATGAGGTAGTCTTCATTAATTCGACTTGACAGAGGAGGAAACTGAGGCAACAAGGTTGGCAACAACTTGGTTTTGGCCACAGTTAGTTAGGATTAATGAAAGAACATTCATAGCACCAACTATAATATCTGGCAAGTAGTAGGTGTTTAACACATATTTGCTGAATTGATGACTGAATAAAGAAAATAGGTAATTTCTCAACAAAAGCCAACTGAAAAAGCAAAACTGGGTAAAAATAATAGCTGAAAGGTGCCAAAATCCTTTTAGAATTTCCCAACTCATCTAATCCCCACACAACCCTAAGATGTTTTGTCCTCATTTTACAGATGAACAGACTGAGGTTGGAATGATTTGGACATTTGCTTCCAGTCACATATCTGGAAAGAGACAGAGCTGACATTTAAACTCAAGATGCCTGGCTCCACAGGCCAGGTTTTTAAGTATTATATTATTCAGTGTGTGGATGGGATGCAGAGTGAAGGAGCAATCCTGGAAGGTGGCACAACAGGGCCTCACTTTTCTCTAAGATTGGGAAACTGGTAACATGAAGCTAGGGAGAGAAAATTAACCTCAAACTCTAGCTCAATTGCTTTCTAACTCTGTGACTTCAGGCAAGTGACTTAGCCTTTCTGAGACACAGTAAGATGGAAATGACAAGAAATTGTGGAGGGGGAGAATGAAATAATAGGCATACAGCCCTCATATCAATGCTCAAGGATGGTAAAATGGAAATAAATGGTAATAAACATAACGATTGCAACAGTAACTAGAATGGCAGCTATAATAATGACTGGCAGCTATATAATAATCACTGATGACACCATAGATGAAAGAGGAGGAGGAAGAAGTTGGAGAAGGAGGAAGAGGAGGAGCTTCCAGGAAGAAGGGACTTCTAAAATGGGTTTTGAAAACAGGGAGGAACACTGAAATCAGAGCAGAAAATATTCCCCAAATTGGGTGCGGGATGGGGGGTTTGGGGGGACCAGCACATCAAGAGACACAGACATAAAATCTTGAAGCCCACTCTTTCCCAGGCCATGTGGTAGACATCAAGAAGGAGAGGACAGCCCCCAGACAGATGCACAAAAGAGGCAGCACTTGCCAACACAAGGCCCAGCAGACCAAACCCCTACAGCCACTTTCCAGCAAATCTGAGGTTACAGCCCAGGTGACTTCACTTAGGGACAATGGATGGCACACGCCTCCCTCAAATCACCACAAGATTGAATTTCCAGCCACATCTTCCAGACACATCCATTTTGGCAGAGATACTGTTTGCAGGGACCAATCCGAAGCCGCATCTTAAATGCAATTCACCTAATCGGAGTAACCTCCTCCTGGTGACCTGAGTCACACCCAGACAGACACCACTTGTGTTTGAAAGGTTAGGTTTGCCTGAAGCAGTTGAGCGGAAACCCAAATTCAGAGAACAATTTGCTGCTCATAAGGAGCCATCACTCAGAAATGCACTGACTGGACTCGAAAAATCAGGCCATCACCCGTGGCTCCTGTGTTGCTCTACCTATACTGGATGACCTTGAGGTATGAGCCCTCCAAGACTCAGAGTCTGAGGAAAATTTCTCTTATTCAACAAAGACCCCAGAGAAGCCTGAATGAGAAGCAAAATTCTAAGAGAAGACAGACTGAGTCTCAGACTTCTTCCCTCTTCCATTAACAGGGCTTGCACTTGTTGGTTCCTTACAGACCTTGGCCAGGCTACTCAAAGTGTCATCCATGGACCAGCACTGGCAGCATCACCCAGGAGCCTGTTAGAAATGCAGTCTCAGGCCCCACCCCAGGCTTGCAAAATCAGAACCTGCATTTTAACAAAATCCCCACATGATTCCTGCACACATTAGTGTAAGAAGTGCTGTTTGAAAAGAATCACAGCTTCTGAACCCATGTAGTTAGAAATCCATCCCTTTGGAGAGAGCAGGAAAAGACCTCTCTGACCTCAGCCGTAGCAATTTCTTACTTGACACATCCCCAAAGGCAAGGGAATTAAAAGCAAAAATGAACTACTGGGACCTTATGAAGATAAAAAGCTTCTGCACAGCAAAGGAAACAACCACAAAACTAAAAGGCAACCAACGGAATGGGAAAAGATATCTGCAAATGACATATCGGACAAAGGGCTAGTATCCAAAATCTATAAAGAGCTCACCAAACTCCACACCCAAAAAACAAATAATCCAGTGAAGAAATGGGCAGAAAACATGAATAGACACTTCTCTAAAGAAGACATCCCGATGGCCAACAGGCACATGAAAAGATGCTCAACGTCTCTCCTCATCAGGGAAATACAAATCAAAACCACACTCAGATACCACCTCACGCCAGTCAGAGTGGCCAAAATGAACAAATCAGGAGACTATAGATGCTGGAGAGGATGTGGAGAAACGGGAACCCTCTTGCACTGTTGGTGGGAATGCAAACTGGTGCAGCCACTCTGGAAAACAGTGTGGAGGTTCCTCAAAAAATCAAAAATAGACCTACCCTATGACCCAGCAATAGCACTGCTAGGAATTTACCCAAGGGATACAGGAGTACTGATGCATAGGGGCACTTGTACCCCAATGTTCATAGCAGCACTCTCAACAATAGCCAAATTGTGGAAAGAGCCTACATGTCCATCAACTGATGAATGGATAAAGAAATTGTGGTTTATATACACAATGGAGTACTATGTGGCAATGAGAAAGAATGAAATATGGCCCTTTGTAGCAACGTGGATGGAACTGGAGAGTGTGATGCTAAGTGAAATAAGCCATACAGAGAAAGACAGATACCATATGGTTTCACTCTTATGTGGATCCTGAGAAACTTAACAGAAACCCATGGGGGAGGGGAAGGGGAAAAAAAAAAAAAGAGGTTAGGGTGGAAGAGAGCCAAAGCATAAGAGACTCTTAAAAACTGAGAACAAACTGAGGGTTGATGGGGGGTGGGAGGGAGGGGAGGGTGGGTGATGGGTATTGAGGAGGGCACCTTTTGGGATGAGCACTGGGTGTTGTATGGAAACCAATTTGACAATAAACTTCATATATTGAAAAAAAAAGAAAAGAAATCCATCCCTTTGAACGTCACTAAAGGGAAAGCAGTCAGAAGTCCATGAAAAAGTCAGGATGGCTACCATTTATCAAGTGTCTCTGACATGCCAAGGACTTTCCAGATATCTTCTCATCTGTCCATCTCCCCACTTTACAGATGTTAGCACTGAAATTCAGAGAGGTAAAGCAACTTGTACTAGGTTATCCATCTAGTAAGCAACAGAGCTGGGCCAATTGTGGTTCATCCTCAGAGGCTGGGGATATGGCTCCCCTTTCCAGAGCATATGGCCACAGGCTTTATTGTCAAGGAAGAGAGCAGGATGGCTCTTGTATGGGAGACCAACAGTTTCAGCCATGTCTGGACTAGAAGAGTGGAATTCTTCCATAGAGCCTTGAGGCTCAAAAAACTAGAGACAAGTATCTTAAAAGAGAGTAGTCACAGGCTAAGAGAAGAGAAAATCTAAAGCAGGGAATGAGTCCTCTATTAGTGTCAGGACACCCAAATGCTATTTTTAACATATCACTAGTCCTTACAGTAGCACAGCAAGAAAGGGATCTAGCCACGCTGGCTACTTGAGCCCCATGACCTGATTTCTTTCACAGACAGGCTCTATCATTTACTCATCTATGGAGATGGATAAACTGGTTTGTAGAGATGATATCAATTGCCCCCCAAAAAACTGTAACTAGTCTCCTATGACACACAAAATGATAAGGTCTTGAACTAAGACAGTGACATAAGGAATAAGAAAGAGGAAATAAATGGAGATTCCACAAAAGAATAATCTGCCAGCATGGGTTATTATTTAAATGAGGAATGCAAAGATGACATTAAAGGTCATTCTGAAATTTAGAGTTGACCACTGTTAAGCATGATCAAAACACTCATTATCCCTACCTAAATAATAAAATGTTTAGGGGTTAATTCCTAAATGTTCGAGAAAGATACTGACCTGTTCCATCATGTGTCATCCTCTTCTTCCATGCCCTTCTCCTGAATGCTTTCAGTAATTTCCAGAGGGAACTAAGTGAGACCAGAGGCAACAAACTCCAAATAAAATAGCTCTTGTCCATGGGGAAGGAGTGCCCATGGAAGCCTGAAACATCTCCCACCCACTGGAGACGCCTGGGATGCCCCCAGATGATGCTGATGTTCACCTGACATCTACACACACACTTTCCTCCTCTCATCTCACCACCTCTCCTTCTGTCCCCTCATGGAATTGGCCATTCATCCTAAGTCATGAGAGAATGGAGAGGAATTCCTCCCACTTCAACTCCCTAGCTCCTCCAAAGATAGAGAATCCTTTGAACCAAATATTTAAAGAAGGGCTTTTCCCTAAGTACATAAAAGTCTTTAAGCCTAATTTCCAACTGAAAACAAATCCAAACGAATGCTAACATGTCCCCACATAAAGAACCCCAATCAAGGCTGACACATCTACAGAAATACAGAATCTTGGATGTACAGAACTATGGAGATGACCTTCTAATTGCTCATTCAGTTCCTATTGAATGAAAACTCACATCCACTATTGCCTCATTCAAATCCCTCTTCCACAAATCTCTCAAGAGTGAGATTTTAAAAATCCAAATCTGATTGTCATTTTTCTGCTTAGAACCTTTAAATGGCTTCTCGTTGCACATAGGATAAAATCCGAACCCCTTCATGTGGCCTGTGAGGTTTTACATGATTGGGTCCCTGTCTACTTCTTGCAAATTCTCTGGTGCCTCTTTCATCCTTACTCTGTAAGTGTCACCCTTAGATCTGAAAAAGAAGGGTCCCCATGCTGGGCCCGCACAAGTTAGACCATCCACATATCACAAACACACAGAAAAATAAACATATTGCAGAACACTAGGACAACTCTTAAGAAAACTTGAGATCTGGCATTAGTACCAGCACAGTGGGCGCTATACCCTAAATAACAACCCTCATGTCTAACATGATTCAAGCCACAAGGAAATGCTTCTCTGCATCCTTTGCTCTGTATCTTTAAAACAAAAGGCAACTACATTCAAATGCCATGAAGTGTCCCTGCTCATCTTGAAACAAAAAGTGCCTTGGAAAGCAGAGATTTTAGCATTGAAAACACTTAGGTAAGAGATAAAACGAATTAATTAATGTGCCACATCCTTCCTCTCAAATAACACGAATGCAAAATAGTTCTACAAAATGAAGCACTGTTTCCTAGGAATACCAAGCAACCATTTTCTTGCTTCCCTTCATGTTGTAATGCATGGGTCCAGAGGCACTCACAAATTAGCACAATATTTGCAATGGATCTGACATGGCAGCTGAGAAATATTTTGCAATATTAATTTATATTACTCTGAAGTTTGTATGTATGTAGGTCTAGATTCCATTCATGACAAGCATGAAGCATGATATCTATTCTTTACATTGACAACTAGCTGAACTTTGAATGCTAAAATTATTTAATGAGTTTAAGTTCTTAGAGCTGAAATAAACTTCAGTTTTATTCAAATAATCTGGATTTGGATTTTGACATTCATTATCATTTAAACTTTACTTTCTACATGTAACAGATAAGAGACATAAAGGATGTGGGTCTCCATTTGTACCCTCAGGCTCTGAACAGGTTGGTATCTGGGCTATTCTTTACTTCCAATCTCACTGGAATTCTTCGCACCTTCTGCTTTCTTACCTTAGGGCCTTTGCACGTGCTACTCCTTTACCTGAGTCATACTTTCCCTGAGCACCTTTCACCTGAATAACTCTTCCTCACACCTCATATCTTCCCTTCAACTTCTCACTTACTAGAAAGCCTTCCTTAATTCCCCTGGCCAGCTTAGGTTCCTTTATCATGTGTACCCATCATACTTATTATTCTCGTTTGTATTTTCTTATTTTATCTGCCTTACTAGTAGCCTGTAAGGTCCTTAAAGGTAGAGATTGTGTCTGTCTTATTCATACCTTTCTCTCCAGCACCTGGAAAAGAACTCAGCATATAGTAGATGTTCAATAAATATCAAGTGATTAAATGAATAACTATGTGGAGTGACAGCTCTGATCACACTGAATTGTAATTACTTATTTAGGTCTTTCCAGCTGGACCATGAGCCTGAGGCCAAAAACTGGCAACCCATGGGCCATACTTGGCCTACAGTTTGATTAGTTGGCCAGCAGAATATTGTTCCCACCATGCCTTTAAATTTTTTAATTGACTGCCAATATTTAAGAACTGGGAGATTACACTTAAAAATCCAGATTTTCAGATTCTCTTGAAAAAGCCAAAGATTTGGCAATACTTCCCACATGGCAGCAATCCTCTAAACTGAGACACATCTGCTGTTTTCAAAGAGCTCAGTTGTCCTGCCCACCACAGTCCTAATCTGACCCACATCACTCACTTCCACTGAACTCCTATGGCAGAGACTAATATACAGTCACCAAACCTTCCTCCTTTTCCTAAGTTCATGGCTAGATTACTTTCCACAGCCCACCTTGCTGCTAGGCATGGCCATGTGACTAAGTTCTAGCCAAGGAGTGATGAGGGCCACTTCTAGTCCTGGCCCATAAAAACCTTCCATGAAAGTTCCTCTCTCTCTTCCCAAATATGCAAAAGCCACCATCGGCCTAGGTTCCTGAATGACTGCATAGAGACCTCCTCACCTACTCTCTGCCTACGAGGAACAACCACAATGGACTATTATTTCACTAGACAGTAAAAATTCTTACCATGTGAAAGCCACTGAAATGTTTGGTTTGTTTTTTACAGTAGCTATTACCCTAACACAGCGTCTGTAGACATTTGAACTTGGGATCGCTGCATGAGCTCTGGGAAGACAGATGATGTCTTGCTCACACCTTTATCTGCAGTACCCTAGCACAGCACTGGACCCATGGTGGATGCTCAAAACACGTTTGTTGAATGAAGGAATTACAGGACCAGAAAGAATCCATGCAAGCCACAAGCAGAGAGAGCCATGCAGAATAATTCTACACCTCCACCCTCATTAATTCCAGCACCACCCCTGCCCATCACCAACCCTCTGTCCTTTGAAGCAGAGCTTTCTCCTCTGGAGACCCTCCCCAGTTGGCCATAGATTTTCTCTACTACCTTCACTGTCAGGACTCACACCTGTGCTGGGGACAGCAGGAGATGGCCTGTGGAATTGATACAAGGAGATAAACCATGAAGTTGAAGCAGTTGCTTAGAAAATAAATCACATGTAATCACCTGCTATTCCAATTCTAACCTCATCTGGAATCTGCTCTCCCAACCTCTCCTTCTGCTCCTTTTTCTCTTGGAGGCAGAATGCTTTGGAAACAGAGCTCCATTGAATAAGAGGAAGAACAAGAAAAAATTTACCTTCATGATTATACATTACCAAATATTACATGAATAGTTTAGACAATAGTGGATGCTGAGCAATTTCTGTGCACACCTTCTTATCCAGAATATTAGTAACAACTGATATTTTATGTCACATCTTAGAAACTTGCAGACTTTCACTCTCTATGTGCCAGGCACTGTACTAAGGATTTGACATGCATTATTTCATTCAAACCTCAAAAACAATCTCTGAGGCTATTTCTATTATTATTGTGCCTATTATATAATGAGAACTCTAAGGCCTAAAAGGATTAAGTGACTTGCTCTGGCCCATGAGTCAGTAAGAGGTAGAGACAGTAATTGAGCCCTGTCTATTTGACTCCAAGATGTTAACCAGCTTACTATTATACCCATTAGCTCTTGGGTTGTATTTATTATGCATACGTCTGCCTCCTCTAGGAGCTCCTAGGCAAAGAAAAAGCATATATCCATAGCACTCTCCCCAGCTTGCACAGTCCCTCATACTTTGAAGTACATATATGATGAATGAGGAAAAAAAGTAAGAAGGTAAATGACCTATCCACAGCCACATATCTATTAGCAGCTCTCTGATTTGAGACTCAAAGGCAGTTCTTCTGAATACGAAGACTTTTCAACAGTAATAGTAATAGAAACAAAAACATCAGCTCTCATTTATTGAGAACCCATATAAGGCCTTTTTATACATATACTATTTCATTTAATTCTCAAAATAACCCTGCAAAATGGGTGTAATAATACCCTTACTTTGAAACAGAGGCTCAGTAAGATTAAATGATTTGCCTAAGGTCACCCAGCTAATTAATATAAAAGACTAAATTTGTCATGTCTGGGTTATTAACGCTTGCCACCTTCCTTCTCTGAAAATTGATCCCATTCTCTGTATCTGTCACAAGCTGTATGAATCCTAAACCATGATCCCACCCATCTGACTACAAGAACACCATTGCTCAGACATCCCAACAATGGGGCCCCACCTCTAGAGGAGGCCACTTACATATAGGAGATACTCTTCCAAGTAATACCAGAGGGACCAGAAGCAAGGCTTCTGCATCACACAGACCATGCTCCAATGCTCTGCTGCTTTCTAGCTGCATAAATGGTTGAAGGAAATAGAGATGGGACTTACTAGAGATCACTAGTTCTCTGTTAAGTGTAGCTTGGGCTCCTTAACATCTTATGCCCCCATGACATATTTCAGGGTGTTCCATCCATCTATCCACCTATCCACCTATTCTTTATCTATCAATCAATCCATCGATTCTGCATTCTTTCTTGTACCCATCCTTTTACCAATCTACCCTTCCATCATCTTTCCTTCTTCTGTCATTCATTCCTTCCTTTCTTCTTCCAATCCATCTATTCAGCAAACATTTATTTTTTTTAAGTTTACTTATTTATTTTTGAGAGAGACAGTGCACATGTGAGCAGGGGATGGGCACAGAGAAAGGGAGAGAGAGAATCCCAGGCAGGCTATGCGCTATCAGTGCAGAACCCAATGTGGGGCTCGAACTCATGAACGGTGAGATCATGACCTGAGATGAAATCAAGAGTTAGATGCTTAACTGATTGAGTAACTCAGGCACTCCAACAAACATTTATTGACTACGGGGTGCCTAGCTGGTTCAGTCAGAACAGTGTGAGACTCTTGATCTCAAAGTCATGAATCTGAGCCCCAAGTTGAATGTAGAGATTAAACAACAAAAAAAAAATTTTTTTAATTTACATTCTAGTTAGCATAAAATGCAATAATGATTTCAGTAGAATCGGTGATGCATTCCCTACATATAACACCCAGTGCTCATTCCAACCAGTGGCCTCCTTAATGACCCTTGCCCATTTAGACCATCCCCCCACCCACAATGCCTCCAGTGACCCTCAGTTTGTTCTCTATATTTAAGAGTCTCTTATGTTTGGTCCTCCTTCCAGTTTTTATATTATTTTTGCTTCCCTTATGTTCATGTTTTGTATCTTAAATTCCACATATGAGTGAAGTCATATGATATTTGTCTTTCTCTGACTGACTGATTTCGCTTAGCATAGTACCCTCTAGTTCCATCCATGTAGGTGCAAATGGCAAGATTTCATTCTTTCTGATTGCTCAGTAATAGTCCATTGTATATACATGTACCACATCTTCTTTATCCAGTCATCTTTTGATGGACATTTGGGCTCTTTCCATACTTTGGCTATTGTTGATAGTGCTGCTATAAACATTGAGGTGCATGTGCCCCTTTGAAACAGCACACCTGTATCCCGTGGATAAATACCTAGTAGTGCGATGGCTGGGTCATAGGGTATTTCTATTGTTACTTTTTTGAGGAACCTCCATACTGTTTTCCAGAGTGGCTGCATCAATTTGCATTCCCACCAGCAGTACAAAAGGGTTCCTCTTTCTCTGCATCGTCGCCAACATCTGTTGTTGCCTGAGTTGTTCATTTTAGCCATTCTAACTGGTATGACTGGTATGAGGTAGTATCTCATTGATTTGTATTTCCCTGATGACGAATGATGTTGAACATTTTTTCATGCGTCTATTAGCCATCTGGATATCCTCTTTAGAAAAGTGTCTATTTGGGGTACCTGGGTGGCTCAGTCGGTTAAGCATCCAACTTCAGCTCAGGTCATCATCTCACAGTTCGTGGGTTCGAGCCCTGTATTGGGGTCTGTGCTAACAGTGCAGAGCCTGGAGCCTGCTTTGGATTCTGTATCTCCCTCTCTCTCTACCCCTCCACTGCTCACACTCTGTGCCTCTCTCTCTCTCAAAAATATAAACATTAAAAAAATTTTTTAAGTGTCTATTCATGTCTTTTGCCCATTTCTGCACTGAATTATTTGTTTTTTGGGTGTTGAGTTTGGTAAGTTCTTTATAGATTTTGGATACTAACCCTTTATGAGATATGTGATTTGCAAATATCCTCTCCCATTCTGTCAGTTGCCTTTTAGTTTTGCTGATTGTTTCCTTCACCGTGCAGAAGCTTTTTATCTTGATAAGATTCCAATAGTTCATTTTTGCTTTTGTTTCCCTTGCCTCCAGAAACATGTTGAGTAAGAAGTTGCTACATCTGAGGTCAAAGAGGTTTTTGCCTGCTTTCTTCTCTAGGAGTTTGATGGCGTCCTGTCTTACATTTAGGCCTTTCATCCGTTTTGAGTTTATTTTTGTGTCTGGTGTAAGAAAGTGGTCCAGGTTCATTCTTCTGCATGTCGCTGTCCAGTTTTCCCAGCACCACTTGCTGAAGAGACTGTCTTTATTCCATTGGATATTCTTTCTTGCTTTGTCAAAGATTAGTTGGCCATACGTTTGTGGGTCTATTTCTGGGTTCTCTATTCTGTCCCTTTGATCTAAGTGTCTGTTTTTGTACTGTCTTGATGGTTACAACTTTATAATACAACTCGAAGTCTGGAATTGTGATGCCTCCAGTTTGGTATTCTTTTTTCAGGATTGTTTTGGCTATTCAGGGTCTTTTCTGGTTCCAACAAAACAAACAAACTTTAAAAAAAAACATTTATTGACAAACTAATCTAGCTCCAACACTGCTTTGGGCTCAGGGTATACAAAGATGGAACACAGGACATGCCATAGTACAGTGGCTGGGAATGAAGGTCAACAACAGATAGAACTAAGTTAACAATCTGGGTTCTGTCACTCATACACTGAATACTCTTGGGTAAGTCCCTGAGCATCTGTGAGCCTCAGTTTCCTCCTGTATAAAATGGGCTAGGGAAGCAAATGTAGTATATAACTCACAAAGTTATTTGTAAGAACACAAAATCAAAGCACATCGTGACTGCTCAAACAGGCTCAGTTGTCAATGTTATTATTAAACCAGTTCCTGTCTTGAAAGAACTCCGTGTATTTGAAAGATGTAATTATAAACAAGTTAAGACATGAGATAAGAGCCCAAGAAGCAGGAGGTAACTAAAGTCCACCTGAGGCATCAAGCAAGTCGCAGGAAAGGGGAAGACCCCAGCTCATTTTCTCATAAAAAAGGCATCTCTTCTGAGAGAAGACTTATCTCTAATTACTTGATGACTTTGAAGCATTCAAAGGACTTCATGGATAATCACCCTTTCTTCCATTTGACCAAGGTCTTTGGCAAAGTACTTTCAGCTCTTCAGTTCTGCATGAATGTCTTGTGTGTCTGTTTCTGAGTTTAATAGATCTCCATTCTCTCATATATTGCATCTAGGATGTCCTTGGAATATAATATGTCTTCAATTCATCATAAAATTACAGCAGTAAAAAGCACCTTAGGTACCATCTACCCTACACTTCTGCATTCACTGGAAGGGAAGTCTCAGAGAGGTGAAGTCACTTGTCTGAGATGACACAACTAACCTGGTGACCCACCTGGACCAGATCCAAGGTCTTGTGATGTCCACTCTAAGGTGATTTCCAGCCTACCATGCTGCCTACTCCTCTAATTTCTCCTGCCACCTAACACCAGACGTCCACCCCCATAGTCCTTTTTTTCTGTATTTCTTTATGTTTTCTTCATTCATAGTGGGGTGGCAAGTTGAGGGCCAACTTGTCATGAGAAAATTACTTTGTCTCACAGAGTCTGTTTTCCCATCTGTAAAATTATGTTAAGACCAACTTCACAGATTTGATGTGAAGATTAAAGGAGAGAATTTAAGTGGAAGTAAGAAATGCTATATATTGTCTTTGATTCTCAGAACAGTTGTATGTGGTGGATTCAGAATTCAGACTTAGCTGGATCTGACTGCAATAAGTATGCACTTTGCACACATTTCTGGCATTTTATAGATGGTTAACAAATAAAAGAAATCAGCTTCCAAAAAGGTTAGGTAGATACTTTCCCTGTTCCTCCCACTAAGTACAACTAAAATCCCTGGACATTATGTATAAAACAAACATAAGTACAACTCCTACTCCCACCTGAAAGTAACAAGGAAGCATTATTTTCTTCTCCTGCCAGAAAGCAGTGTCAGACACAATCGGCCAAACCAGAACCAGAGCCTCATAATGCAATATAAAAATGTACATACTTCAACTGAAAATCACTTATCATACCAAGAATCAGGAATATCTCAAACTGAATTAAAAAAAAACCAATAGGGGCACCTGGGTGGTGCAGTCGGTTAAGCGTCCGACTTCAGCCAGGTCATGATCTCGCGGTCCGTGAGTTTGAGCCCCGCGTCAGGCTCTGGGCTGATGGCTCAGAGCCTGGAGCCTGTTTCCGATTCTGTGTCTCCCTCTCTCTCTGCCCCTCCCCCGTTCATGCTCTGTCTCTCTCTGTCCCAAAAATAAATAAACGTTGAAAAAAAAAAAAAAACAAACCAATCAATAGATGCCAACAACAAGATCCCAAAGATGTTAAAAATAATCTGACAAGGAATTTAAGTTTTTTTAGTGTTTACTTATTTAGAGAGAGGGGGACAGCAGAAGTGGAGGGGAGGGGCAGAGAGAGAAAGAGAGAGAGAGAGAATCCAAAGCAGGCTCCAGGCTCCGAGCTGTCAGTCCAGAGGTGGATGTGGGGCTCAAACCCACAAACCATGACCTGACATGTCAGACACTTAACTGACTCAGCCACTCAACTGCCCCAATCTGACAAGGAATTTAAAGCAGCCATTGTACAAATGCTTTAGCGGGCAATTACAAAAACACTCGAAACAAATGCAAAAATTGAAAACCTCAGGAAATAAATGGAAAGCCTTAGCCAACAATTAGAAAATATGAAAAAGAACCAAATAAAATTTTAGAACTGAAAAATGCAACAAAAAATTAAAACTCAGTGAACACACTCAACAGTAGAAAGGATGGAAGAAAGGAAATAATCAGTGAACTGGGAGATAGAACTAAAGGAATTATCCAATCTGAACAACAGAGAGAAAATAGACTGAAAAAAGAAAAATGAATAGAGTCTTAAGGACTTGTCAGACTATAAAAGATATAACACTTATGTTATTAGAGTCCCAAAAGGAGAGGAAAAAGAGGGTGAATCTGAAAAAGTACTCAAAGAAATAATGGCTGAAAATTTCCCAAATTTGGTCAAAGTTCAAGAAGCTAAGCAACCCCCAAACCCAAAGAGAACCACATGTAATAATTAAACCTCTGGAAACTAATGGCCAATAAAAAGTCCTAAAAACAGCCAGAAGAAAAATATGACACCTTACCAATAGAAAAGAATAATTCAAATGACATGAGATTTATTATCAGAAACTATGGAGGCTAGAAGGAAATGGCACATATTCTCAGGTACAAAAAGAAAAGGACTGCCAATCCAGAATCCTATACACAGTGAAAACATCCTTCAGGAATAAAGAAGAAATCAACATGTTCTCAAGTGAAGGAAAACTAAGAGAATTTGTCACCAGCAGCCTAAAGAATGGCTAAAGCTCTCTAAACAGGAAATCATTTTTTTTAATTTTTTAACATTTTTATTTTTTGAGAGACAGAGACAGACAGAGCGCTAGTTCCCAAAGGAAATAATTTTTAAAAAGGAACCTTGTAGGGGCACTTGAGTGACTCAGTTGGTTAAGTGTCCGACTCTGGCTCAGGTCATGATCTCAGGGTTCGTGGGCTCGAGCCCCACGTCGGGCTCTGTGCTGACAGCTCAGAGCCTGGAGCCTGCTTTGAATTCTGTGTCTCCCTCTCTCTCTGCCCCTCCCCAACTAGCTCTCTGTCTGTCTCTGTCTCCCAAAAATAAATAAACATTAAAAAAAAATTTAAAAGGAACCTTGTAACATCATGAAGACAGAACACAGTAAACAAAACCCTGGTAAAAACAATAAGCTTTCCTTTTCCTCTTGAGTTTTCCAAAATTTGTTTGATGACTGGAGAAAAATAGATAAATCATCACTATAAGAAAAGAAAAATATTTGGAACTTAATTTTTATGATCCTTTCTTTATAAAAAAACTTTTTTCCTTGACATGTTCATTATTTAGAATCTCCAGGGGTGCCTGGGTGGCTCAGTCAGTTACCATCTGACTTTGACTCTGGTCATGATCTCACCACTCATGAGTTCGAGCCCCGCATCTGGCTCCATGCTGACAGGTCAGAGCCCGGAGCCTGCTTTGGACTCTGTCTCTCTCTCTCTCTCTCTGTCTCTCTCTCTCTCTCTGCCCCTCCCCTGCTCACACTCTCTCTCTCTCAAAAATAAGTAAACATTAAAAAATTATAATTAAAAAAATAATAATAATATAAAAAATAAAAAGGTCCAGATCGCAAGATCTATCTGACATACATCACTTGTCCTTTGTCAAATCCTGCTCAGGTAAGGCACAATGCACCTAGCACCCAAAAAATTCTCCTTTGTCTAAAAACTTCCCTTAAACGTGGCTAAATCAGAATTCTTTGATTGCAAGTGACAGATACTCAATTTGAAACAGCTTCTAAGAAATGGCTGGTATCAGTGTCTGCAATGCCATCAAGCCTTCCTTCTATCTCTGTCTCATGCTGGCTTCTTCCTTCTGCACATCGGTTTCATGATCATTTATCTGAGCTTTCTCTGAGTTTATATTCTAACAGTCCTGGGCTAGAGTAGAAAAAGAATTTTCTCCTTTACCTCCCATTTGGAAAAAAAAAAAAAGAAACCTCCCAGGGAAGGACTCTGGTCATTTGTGGGTCTTTTCTTCCTCTTTGACCAGTCTCCTAGACCTGTGTCTAGGGGGTGGGATCTGTTAGCAAAAGAGAGTCTTGTATGCTGAGCAAACAAAACCTGTGACCTGAAACCAAAATAAGGCTTGGCTATTCTCTTCCCACTGAGTTGATCTTCCTTAACTAAGAATCCTTAAGTAATCTGATGATAGCAGAGCAGGTTTCTCAAGCTCAGTCCTACTAACAACATGGGCCATATCAGACTGTAGGGGCTCTCCCGTGCACTGGAGGATGTTCAGCAGCATCCCAGTTCTCTCTACCCACTAGATGCCAGGAGCAATGGTCCATCTCCCAGCTGTAACAACCAAAAATATCTCCAGACATTGCCAAGACTTCCCTGGGAAGCAAAACTGCTCCCGATTGAGAGCCACTGAAATACAGGAACATGAGATGAGAGAGCAGAGGACATTTTCCCAGAAATTATTATCAATGTGGACATCTTGGGGGATGGAAGAGAGGATAAGGAGAAAGACATGGTATAAGTGAGGGAAGGAGAGAAGGAAGAATGGAGACTGTAGCACTTCCAGCACCTCCTATATCATTTTCCCATTAGCCCCTTGGCACCAATTAATTTATCATATTATCTGTTTGTCAACTCGGAAGAAGAGCTAGGGTCCCAGGGCATGTGAAACAGAATGAGACATATAAATACTTCACCCTGAGGGCATGAGGAGGGGAGAAGGGACTAAGGTTTCAGACTCCTTAATGGAGGAGGTAGATGGTGATAATTCAGCATCAGTGATTCTAACCTGGGGTCGTTGGATCGTGTTTCTTGTGTCTACTACCAATTGTTATCTTGCTATTGTGTCTACTACCAATATTAGTAAGAGTGATCTCATATAATTTAGAGTTTTCAATGGGTTTTCTCAGACTCAGTCTTATTTGATTCTCTCCCACAAACCCTGTGAAGTGAGTAAGGAAAGATCTTGTTATACCCATTTACAGATGAGGAAACTGATATCCATAATATGGGAAATAGAAGCACTATCATGTGGGCAGTAAAAGTGTGGGGCTTTTAATACAAACAAACCCAGCCTCAATTCTTAGCTGCATCACTTACTAGTTATTTAATCTTGTCAAGTTACTTAACCTCTCATCTGTAAAATGGATTCAATGCCTAGGTAATACAGGTTGTCATGAAAATTAAATTGGCTAATGTAGGTAAAGAATTTATTATGGTACCTGGCACTTAGCAAGCATATACTAAAGGATAACAAGCATTAGTACCATAATTATCACCTATCATCACTGAAATTCTAAGAAAAATTAAAATTAAGCAATTTAACCAGAGTCTCACTGCCAATAAATGATGATTCTGATCCTTAAATTCATTTTCTGTAATGACTGAAACTGAGTAAGGGGTTGAGACTGAGTGTCCACTAAGGTGTGTGGTACTTTACATAACGGTACTGAATATCCCTATAATATTGAGAATCAGTCTTGGTATCTCCATTTCACAGATGAAAACATCTGAAACAGAGAAGTAACTTGCCCACTGTCACTCAGGTTGAAGGTGGAGGCAGATTATCAGTTTTATATTATGAAGCCCTCCCACTCATTCTTTTGCAATTTTAGTGACTGGCTGGTGTATGTGATGGCAACATAACTCTGGCTACAAAGACCTGAGAAGTCTCAGGCAGTATGGGAGCTTTTAAGAAAGCCTGTCCTCACTGGAAAAAAAAAAAAAAAGATTCACAGGGGGAAAAATGGCCCCTCTTTTGTGTGGTATGCACAAAATAGCTGCCACCATCTTGCAAGCGTGAGAAGAACAAACTGGAGGGGAAAAGAGAAACATCAAAGATAACAGCGCAGAAGAAGACAGCAAAAAATCTGAGCCTTTGATCATATTACTCAACCAATTGCTGATTGAACAGCCCTAGGCACCTCTCTCAGGACTTGTTTTCATGTAAGAAAACAAATCTTTTTTGTTTCATCCATTTGAATCAGGCTTTCTGTTACTTGCATCCAAATGCACTCTGATACAATCAACAAATAATAATTCCTTTACTACTGATAAGAATAGGATTCACTGTACACTGACAACATTGGAAATACTGTACTAAGCTTCTTAGATTTCATATTGCATTTAATATTTCATATAGCAAATCATAAAGTAGATACTACTATTAACTCTATTTTACAGATATGTAATAGAGCGGAGTAAAGAAAACTAACATTTGTAGGTTGACAATACATAACCTCTTGGGACACTGGGGAGATGGCTCAGAATGCAGACTCTTGAGTCAGACCATCTTGTTGAAATCCAATGTTATCACTTACTGGCCATGTGATCTTGGGCAATTACTTACCAAGTATTCTCTTGGAGCTTGTTTCTTCACCCTTAAAATGGATAAGAAAATTGCATCTCTAAGTGGTATTAGGATGAAATGAGGTTCATCCAATCAACAAATGTTGTGTGCATGATTTAATGTTCCTCATAGTTCTGCAAGGTTGGGAAATACTACCCCTTTTACATAAATGAAAAAACTAAGGTTTAAAGAGGTTAAATCAGTTGTCACACACACACTACTAATAAGCAGGGTGTTGGGATTCAGATCTAACTAGGTTTCTTTTAGTAGCAAAGAACTGGGTGTAGTTACATGACAAAGGCTGTTTGGGGCAGGGGCTAGGACAGAGAGGTGGAAGGACAGATTAAGCCCAGGTTGTGAAAAGCCCTTTGTGCTTTGTCAAGGAACATGGGCAACATGTTGGGTGAACTGTGAGAAGAGGGAGGCTGTGGGGGGCAGGAAAGGTGGGCACTACCAGATGCGTGACCCTCAATCTACAGAAGTGCAGCCAGTCTCTAGGCACACACTCTCCAAGGATGGTTATGGGATCACCAACCCAGGTGGCCCTGTTAATTATGAGATTTGCCTTGTGCACTGTGGTATTGTGGTTTATAATAAGAAATATGTTAGGTCTTTGCCCCATTCCTGGCACAGGGCTTCTAAAACCCTAGGAATTTCAGAAGTATAGAGAGCTACAGAGGTGTCTTTGTTATGTTAATTTCAAAAGTATAGAGAGGTACAGAGGTGTCTTTGTTATGTTATGTTATGTCTATGTAATGTTAATGCCTTTGGATTGAGCCTATCAATGGGGGCTGGTTCACCAGGAGATCCATCCCTGTGATTCGAGGGCTGGAACTTTCAGTTCCTCCCACTACCACTTTAGGGAAGACAGAGGGACTGAAGAATGAGTTCAATCAACAGCAATGATTTATTCAATCATGCCTATGTAATAAAGCCTCCAGAAAAACTTACCTGGTGTGGGGATTCAGATAGCTTCTGGGTTAGTGAACTCAGAGAGGGCATGGAAGCTGCATGCCCCTTTCCCCATACCTCGCCCTATGTATTCCTTCCATCTGGCTGTTCCTGAGTCATATCCTTTTATAATAACCAGTAATCTAGGAAGTGAAACGTTTCTCTGAGTTTTGTGAGCTGCTCTAGCAAATTAATTGAACCCAAAGAAAGGTTCTTGGGAACCTCTGATTTATAGCCAGTCAGTAAAAAGCACATGTAACAATCTGGGCTTGTGACTGGCATCTGAAGTGATTGGGGTGGGGAGGGGAGCAGTTCTGTAAGACTGAGCCCTTAATCTGGGAATCTGACGCTATCTCCAGGTATATGGTGTGAGAACTGAGTTGAATCATAGGGACACCCAGTTGGTACTGGACACTTGCTGGTGTAAGGGAAAAAAAACCCACACACTGGCATTCATATCCAAATATTATGCACTCTTGTCATCAAAAATCTATGTCGCTGATGGTTACAGTTCAGTCACCTCTCCATCAGCTGACAGGGGCATAAACTGACCTCAAGCATTTGGGTAATCAGGGCTCTGAAGTCTGAAACTCCCTTATTCCAAAAAGCAAATGAACTAATAGCTACAGTAGGGCATTTGGGTTAGAATCCTTAGTATCTAGGTGATTGAAGCACAATGCCTAACTCTTGGGAACTCAGTATGATTGTTCTGGAGTCAGACTACATGGGTTTAAATCTTGGGCTGTGTAATCTCAGATAAATTATTTATAAGCTCTCTGAGGCTGTTTCCTCATCTATAAAATGGGAAAGATAGTTTTACTTACCTGTTAAAATGATGGAGAAGAAATTATGTAAGTCATACATTCAATAATAGTCAACGAAGACTTTCTATATGCTAGTCAGCTCTGGTGGTGACAAGACAGACAATATCCCTGTTCTCATGGAGCTCTCATTGGAGTGGGAGGGAGGAGATGATACACAGATAATTAAAATAACAAAATAACATCAAGCAGTGATCAAACTATAGCTGCTTTGACACAGAAGAGGAAGTTTGAACAGAGAGGTGAATAATGGTTGAGCAGGGGGAACAGCAAGTGCAAAGGACCTGAGGTGAAACAGAGTTTGGCATGACTGTAAAAGAAAATAAAAGGACAGTGTGTCTGGACATACTAAGCAAAGGGTAGAGCAGTGTAAGAGGTAGTCAAGGGCTGGATCCTGGGAAGCCTCTTTACTCTTGCTGGCACTTTGGATTTTACTCAACTTAAAAAGAAAAGACATTAGTGGAGGGTTTTAAACAGAAGTTCTTACCTAAGTGCCATTTATTCTAAAATTCATATGCAAGACTTGGTTTAATCAGGTATGGTAAGACACACAGACATGGAAATGACTGTCATAAAGGAAGTTTATACTCACAGATCCCTAGAAATAAAAGGCATGTCATGCAGGGCCACATGAGGAAACACCAGAGGAAGTCAGGAGGCGGAGGTGGGAGAGGGCAAAGCCCAGATCCTGTGTGGGAATTCTCACAGGAAGAAATGGGTCAGGCAGGGTAGGTACAGTGAATAACTTTGGATTGGATAGTTTAAGTAATTTCAATAGGCTCTGGGCTGTAAGAGTGGTCCCTAGTTGTCTAGTACCTGGCCCTGGAGTGACTTAGGGCAGGGGGAACATTGGCTGGTATGTAAAGAGTTTGATAAAGGAGATGGTTGGGAGTGTGGGCTCTGAATTAGTTGGTTTGCCTAGCAAAAGTGTGCCTGAACAGAGTTGTTTGCTGTCTCTAGGAATTAGCAAGCCCTGGGAGGGACAGTCTCTCTAGAATCCAGGCCCCAAGTGCGAGGACATCAAGAATACACAAAATCAAAATAAGAAAATACAGTCAACATGCTATCACATAACAAGCTTTCCATAAATGATATCTATTAGTATTACCTCTAAGATGAGGGCAACAAAAATTTCTGGTAATTATACAGTTATTCAAGGTATACAAGGAACTGAAAATGTAGGAAGTCCTTAAGACTTTTATTTCTAATAAAAGTGGTGAGAGTGGACATCCTTGTTTTGTTTCTGAGCTTTTCCCCTAAGGTCAAGAACAAGATAATGATGTCCACTCTAACCACTTTTACCTAACTTGGTACTGGAAGTCCTAGCCACAGCAATCAGACAACAAAAAGAAATAAAAGAATCCAAATTGGTAAGAAAGAAGTAAAACTTTCACTATTTGCAGATGGCATGATACTATTAATAGATAACCCAAAAGACTCCACCAAAAAACTGACAGAACTGATAAACAAATTCAATAAAGTTGCAAGCTACAAAATCAACTGCATTTCTATACACCAATTATGAAGCGGCAGAAAGAGAAATCAAGTAATCAGTCTCATTTACAATTGCACCCAAACCCGGGGTGCCTGGGTGGCTCAGTCGGTTGAGCGTCCGACTTCAGCTCAGGTCATGATCTCACAGCCTGTGAGTTCAAGCCCTGAGTCGGGCTCTGTGCTGACAGTTCAGAGCCTTGAGCCTGCTTCTGCTTCTGTGTCTCCCTCTCTCTCTGCCCCTAACCCACTCACATTCTGTCTCTGTCTCTCTCAAAAATAAATAAACATTAAAGAAAATTAAAAAAAAAAAAATTGCACCCAAACCTGTAAGACATCCAGGAACAGACTTAACCAAAGAGGTGAAAGACCTGTACTGTGAAAACTATAAAACACTGATGAAAGAAACTGAAGATGACACAGAGAAATGGAAAGACATCCCAAGCTCATGGATTGGAAGAACAAATATTGTTAAAATGCCTATACTATCCAAAGCAATCTACATATTTAATGTAATCCCTACCAAAATATCAGCAGCATTTTTCATGGAACTAGAACAAATAATACTAAAATTTGTATGGAAACACAAACAACTCCCGAAGAGCCAAAACAATCTTGAAAAAGAAAAGCAAAGCTGGAGGCATCACAATTCCAGACTTCAAGTTATAGTACAAAACTGTAGTAATCAAAACAGAATGGTAATAGAACAAAAATAGACACATACATCAATAGAACAGAATAGAAAACCCAGAAACAAACCCATAATTATATGATCAGCTAATCTTCAAGAAAGAGGGAAAGAATATCCAACAGGAAAAAGACAGTCTCTTCAACAAATGGTGTTGGGAAAACTGGACAGCAACATGACAAAGAATGAAACTAAACCACTTTCTTGTACCATACCCAAAAATAAGCTCAAAGATTAAATGGATTAAAGATTATAAATGTGAGGCCTGAAACCATAAAAATCTTAGAAAAGAACACAGGCAGTAACCTTTTATGACATGGACTACAGCAATTTCTTTCTCCTGAAGCGAGGGAAACAAAAGCAAAAATAAACTATCAATAAGACTATATCAAAGTAAACAGCTTCTGCACAGCAAAGGAAATAATCAACAAAACTAAAAGGCAACCTACAGAATGGAAGAAGATATTTGCAAATGACATCCTATAAAGGGCTAGTATTCAAAATATATAAAGAACTTATAAAAGTCAACACCCCCAAAAAAAACAAATTATCTGATTTTAAAATAGAAGACATGAATAGACATTTCTCCAAAAAAAAGACATACAGATGGCCAACAGACACAAGATGCTCAACATCACTTATCATTAGGGAAATGCAAATCAAAACTACGATGAGACATCACCTCACACCTGTCAGAATGGCTAAAATCAACAACACAAGAAGCAACTGGTTTTGGTGAAGAGGTGAAGAAAGGGAAGCCCTCTTGCAGTGTTGGTGGGAATGCAAACTGGTGCAGCCACTGTAGAAAACAGTATGGAGGCTCCTCAAAAAGTTAAAAATAGAACTACCTTATGATCCAGCAATCGCACTACTGGGTATTTATACAAACAATATAAGAACACTAATTCAAAGGGATACATGCACTCCTATATTTATAGCACCATTATTTATAATACCCCAGATACCCAAGTGGCCATTATTGATGAATGGATAAAGAAGATATAATGAAATATTATTCAGCCATAAAAAAGACTGAAATCTTGCCATTTGCAACAATCTAGATGGAGCTAGAGTATAATGGTAAGTGAATTAAGTCAGAGAAAGACAAATACCATATGATTTCATTCATATGTGGAATTTAAGAAACAAAACAAAGAGAAAAAAATAAGAGGGAGAAAGAGAGAGAAATCAAGAAACGGACTCTTCAAATACACAGAACAAACTGATGGTTACCAGAGGGGAGATGGGCAGGGAGATGGGTTAATTAGGTGATAGGACTTAAGGAGAGCACTTGTGATGAGCACAGGGTGATAAATGGAAGTGCTGAATCACTATATCATACATCTGAAACTAATATAACACTCTGTTAACCAACTGGAATTAAAATAAAAACTTAAAATTTTAAAAAAGGAAAAAGAAATAAAGCAAACTATATAAAAAAGTTTTCTTTCCCCTTCCTGCTATAACATTTTGACCTCAATGCTACATTTAGACCAGAAAATACCCCATAGCATATGGATTCTTACCTGCATTTTAAACTAGAACAAACTTCCCATCCACCCTCCAAAATGCAAGCCAGCCCTGGCAACTGATGGATGGATGGATTGATTGATTGATTAAATAAATAAATATGTATTCACCATTGGAAATGTTGCCACCATGATTAAACCTCCCAACAGTCACTTTAAAAGCAGCCATGACAAAGAATAAGGGAAAAAGAGTAAATGTATTGCAGGTATCCTATGGACCAAGCACTATGTAAGGCATATACACCATTGCAGTATATTTCCCCCAAATATAGTTACAGGAGATGCTATGTCTAAATGCTGTGCACCCCCACCCCCACCCCCACACACACTAAATTCATATGTTGAAATCCTAACCCCCAAAGATGATAGTGTTAGGAGGTGGGGCTTTTGGGAGGTGATGAGGTCATGAGGGTGGAGCCTCACGAATGGGATTCATGCCCTGATAAAAGAGACCTCACCACAGCTCCCTACCCCTTCCACCATGTGAGGACTCAGTGAGAATACTCTGGCTATGAACCAGGAAGTAACCCCTCACCAGCCACTATATTGAATCTGCTGGCTCTGCCATCTTAGACTTCCCAGCCTCCAGAACTATAGAAATAAATGTATGTGGTTTATAAGCTACCCACTCTGAGGTATTCTGTTATAGCAGTCTGAACAGACTAGGACAAGAGACCATGGAGAATATAATTTTAAGGGTTCCTAGATCCAGTATTAAATAACATTGGAACACATGGTGAGCAGTTCATCCCTCACCCATCTTTCTAATCACACCAAGGGAAAGTCTCAAGTGGGTGCTAGCATGTCTTTAACACTCTCTACCACTTGCTAATCTCTCCTTTCAACAAAAAATGAACAAGCCTTAGACTCAGAGCCGTGGCAGGCTACAGTACTAGCTAGAATTTTAGTGACTATTTTTTTTTTACTCCATGATTCTTTAAATGGTTTCCTTTTTTAAAGAACGAGAAACTAGTCTGCTTATACATGATAAAAATTAATTTTAAAATAAAGTTTAAATACCTACTTAAAAAGCAATATCATGTTAATAATAGTACATGTGGCAAAAATCATACACACAGTACTCAAATGGCTAAATTTCAGGAAGTGCTGACTTACTTCTTTTATCCTAATAGCAACCCTGTGAGGTAGATGCCATTTTTATCTCTAGTTTACATGTTGGAGTCTGTGACGCAGATAGGAAAAGTGAGGCAGCCAAAGTCAGATAGGCCTCTTCAACCCAATTCTACCTAGCTGCAAAATTTGAAATCTCACCACGCTGACTGATCACAGTGTTTGTTATCAGAATCAGAAGTTGTCAACTTAGGAAAACCTCCGATGCATCTCTTAGGAAGGCTCCAGGGGTGCCTGGGTGGCTCAGTCAGCTCAGATCAGGAGCTCAAAGTTGTGAGATCAAGCCCCGCATCAGGCTCCACACTGAGCTTAAGATTCTCTCTCTCCCTCTCCCTCTGCCACTCCCCTGTGCATGCATGCACACACTCTCTCTCTCTCACTCTCTCAGAAAAAAATTTTAAAAAATAAAAAGTTCCAGTGAGTGCTGGCTTTAGAAATTAGCTTCCAGGTGTATGGCTAACCCTCACCTGCAAATGCTTGGGCAAGCACTAAATTCTGTCTCCAAATCTCCAGCAGCTTCTCTTCTCACAGCATCAGCTATAGAGAGGCAGAGTGGTACTAGAACCCAATGTTGCACTGTTAATTGGTCTCTTAGGTCAGTAATGTGGAGTCCCCGGGATGACAGTGCTGTTCCAGGGAAGACAGCATCTGGTGCTCAGGTATTCAGGACATTCTGAAACTTTCCTATCAGGACAGTTCACGCCTCTGCCCCTACCTAGTGTGGCCCAGCCACTAGATTGCCTATCTGCTGGCCTTTCTAGCTGCTCTGCTTCTGTCTTCGTTGCTGCTTGGCAGAACCCGCCTTATCTGTACATTGATGAGTCATGCTTTCTGTACATTTCAATGTTTTATCCCCGCAGGGAAGATTCTGGTAAGTACCTTCACTCTCACTGCTCTTAATACTCCATGCTTCCCTGTTAGGACTATTTCTGAGGCTCTTAAAGAAAATTGAACTTTTCAGCAGTTGGAGTGCAGTGGCTGAAAAAAAAAAAGGCTCCAGGATGGGGGGAATGTTCTTGTGATAACCTGGCTAGAAAGAATATTCAAACCTCTCTCATCTACTAGTTTGACAACTTGACCATCTATTCTAGGTGTTATATAGTATATGAGAATTCTTGGCCTCTGAATGTATACAAATCAGAAGAAACTCATATAACCCACAGACAGGATTTCAACAACAAGTTACTGTTCACGCCTCTTCTGGAGCCAGTTGTCAATTATGCTGGGAGTGACATGATACTAAGTGTTGTCAAAACTGCCTTTGTGTTCCAGTTGTGATATCAATGCAGTGTGTGACCGTGGGCGCCTCACTTAACTTCCCTGGACCTCAATTGTCTCACCTGTAAAATATAGGAATTGGACAGAATCATCTCTGTGGGTATCACAATCCTCAAACACTAGGTAATCATGTGGGCACTGTGCTTGCTGTCTCCAGGCCATGGATTTCCCATGTGTAAAATGAGCTAATTAAGCTCTGACCACTTCACACAGATAATGATGAGGATTAAAATAAAATGGTGTACACAGCTATATTTGTTAAAAGTAAATTTCCATCAGTTTTGAAGTGCTACTGTAATGACAACAAAGATCACTGGTTGATCGACGCATGCCCTTGAGTTGCTAGGAACAAAATCCTTCTCTAACTTAAACAAATGGGAGGGTTTTTTTCTGTTTTCGTTTTTGTTTTTGTTTTTGTTCTCTACAAAGCCTTACCTAGACTATCTTTATGTTTTTTGGATTTTTAAAAATTGTAATAAGAACATTTAACATAAGATCTACCCTTTTAACAAGATTTTAAGTGTGTAATACAATATTGTTAACTATAGGCATGATGTTAACGGTAAGATTTTGAGAACTTATTCATCTTGCAGAACTAAAACTTTATGCCCCTTGAGTAGCAACTCTACATTCCCCCTCCTCCAGCCCCTGGCAATCACCATTCTACTCTCTGCTTCCATGAGTGGGCTATTTTAGATACTTCATGTAAGTAGAATCATGTAGTATTTGTCTTTCTGTAAGTGGCTTATATCACTCAGCATATTATCCTCAAGGCTTATCCATGTTGTCACATTAGGCAGAATTTCCTTCTTTTCTAAGGCTGAATAATATTCCATTGTATGTATATACATTTTCTTTGTCCATTCACCCATGATTGGACATTCAGGCTGTGGCCACATTCTTAATGATTATGAATAATGCTGCTATGAACTTGGGAGTTACGAGGTACTCAAGGGCTCACAGGGAAACCGGGAGCCATAGATTTGAGAATGGGCAGGAAACAAGAACCACAACAATGGCTCCAGAGCAGTAGAATCCTGCCAGACAGTCCTCATAGGACAAATGAAATCCAAACTCTTCTCCTGCCCTTGTTTCACTCATTCAAGATTCTGACCCCAGAAGACAGAATCTACTGGCCAAGTTTAGAACACCTGCCTTCCCACCCATGACAGTCCTGAGCCAGAGGATCTGGCCCCTTCTCTTTCTGTAAATGAGTGAGTAGCAGGCACCAGAATTCGCTGAGACCACACCAGGTAGAGAGGATCACTCTCCAAAAGGAAATCAAAACTGCGGGAAGGGGAATAAGATTCTGCACAGCTCCTGAATATGAAATAATGACCACCCAGAGATTACTTAAATGCTTAAATAATCACAGTATGTCACCCACCAGTATGACTTTTTTTTTTTTTTTTACTTTTCAACATTACATGTTCCCCTGCCTGATAGGAGACAGGTAGTTTGGTTAGAGTGGTTTTATTTCTTTCCTCCATATCCTCTCTCTTTCCTCTTCCACCCCTACCCCCACCCCTGTTCTTTCTGTCCCTCTCCTCCTCTTTTCTCTTCCCCAACTCACTCCTGTCTGGTAAGGTGATAGGAGCAAAGGCTTAAAGGATACTTATGAGTCTCCTGGGTCTCTGAACCAAAGAGAAAAGACTGTTTTCCTCATGCTTCAACCTCCTGGTCAATTACCCCTCCTTCAATCTGCCACACAGGTGCGTCGTACACATAAGACACAGATACACGCCCCAACCCTTGCTTCCCTCTTCCTCTCAGGCAGAGGCCCTGTTTCCTTCACCTCATCCTCTGTCATTCCTCACCTCCTGATGAAATTTGCCCATGTGCAATTTGGACCCTTTCTTCCCCCACCAGGCTGCAGGGTTGAGAAAGAGGCATGCAACTGTGGAAATAATTCTCTTCCTGCTCTGTGGCAATCACTGACCACCTCAACAGGTCAGTGACAAGCAACAAAAGACTTTATCCAAATTCTATCAGAATTGGCATGCCCCTCAGAGAACTGTAGTGAATGGTTGTTACAGAGAGCACTGGAATGGATGGATTCTCAGCAGCTCACCAAGACGCCCTCAACCACAAGCCATGCATGTGGAGTAAAACAAACACAGCAGAGAAACGCAATGCTACAGTTCTTATTGGAAAGCAAACAAGAGCCTGAAGACAAAGACAAACCAGTAAAAGCTCTAGTAAAGCTGGCCAAGGTCAGTGGAGAACCAGGAACATCAGGGGAAATGTCAGGTACTATTTTGACAGCCTAATAGCAAGGAAGGAATGGTCTTCTGCAACAACTCCCAAGGCTGAATCTGTCAAGAACTGCAATACCACCAGAAGGTGCTGGTTTTGACAACAGCTTGTAATAACCTACATGCCCAAGACAAAGTACACAAGATATTTTTTCCTATATTTTACTATGAAAATTTTCAAGGATACATAAAAACTGAAAGAAGTTTATAGTGAAAACTCATATACCCATGACCTAGATTCTACTATTAATATTTCCCTGGGTTAACACATATTTATCCATTCTTTTATCTACTCATCAATCCATCTGACTTTTTGATACACTTCACAGTTAGTGGCATGCAATGGTACATGTTACCTCAGAGCTTCAGCATGCAGTATTTGCTTAGGGCACATGCAGAAGATATTTCTGATATAAAAAATAAAGCACAGGGATTAGGGAGAGGGAAGGATGAATGGATGAGGCACAGAGGATTTTTAGGGCAGTGAAAATACTCTTTATGACACTGTAATAGAGGACCCTTGTTCTTATACATGTGTCCAAACCCACAGAATGTACAATACCAAGAGTAAACCCTATTGTAAATTATGGGCTCTGGGTGATAATGATGTGTACATCCATTGTGACAAATGTACCAGTCTGCTGGGGGACATGGATAATGAGGGGGCCTGTGTATGTGTGTAGCCAGAGGTTTTATGGGAAATCTCTATACTTCCTGCTTGATTTTGCCATTAATCTAAAAATGCTCTTTAAAAAGTCTATTTTTTTCTTTTTATAAATAAAGTCTATTTTTTAATTAAATAGATGACTGAAAATTAAATAAAACCTATGACTTATCTCTAACAGAGGATCGGCAAACTGGCATCCCAAGGGCTGAACTTGGCTTGCAGACATGTGTTGGTTTTCCCTGCCCAGAATCTATTCTCATTCCTCCTGTTACAGAATCCCAAGCTTCTTTTGAATAAATGATCCACCTCCTCTCATAATCCATGTGTTTTGGGAAGAACGGATTGCTTCTCTTGGCTCTATCACCAGGCCCATGAGCCCTACCTGGCCAATCAATGCAGTGCTGATTGGCTACAGAAATCCAATTCAAATGGTGAGTTGAGTTGAGATGGGCACATGGATCCCATTGGTCCATTGACAGCCTTCCCAAAGACCCTCACTGAAATTCTCTTTCAGTTCAGGTTACTAATCCAATAGGATAAATCTAGGGATGCTGGTGTGCTGGTGTCCACCTTTTTTAAGATGTTGTAAGAAGCTGCTTAAAAATGCAGCTAATCCAAAGCAAAGCAGAGCCCATAGGTAGAAAGGTACAGGTAATTTATGCTCCTGGATCCAGCCAGGCCTAAAGTCCAGAAAACCGTATTTTTCAGTTATAAGAGTTAATACATTCCTTTTAAAAAACTAAATAGTTCAGGGGCGCCTGGGTGGCGCAGTCAGTTAAGCGTCCGACTTCAGCCAGGTCACGATCTCGCGGTCCGTGAGTTCGAGCCCCGCGTCAGGCTCTGGGCTGATGGCTCACAGTCTGGAGCCTGTTTCCGGTTCTGTGTTTCCCTCTCTCTCTGCCCCTCCCCCGTTCATGCTCTGTCTCTCTCTGTCCCAAAAAAAAATAAATAAACGTTGAAAAAAAAAATTAAAAAAAAAAAACAAAACTAAATAGTTCAGGTCGATTAAACATCTGACTTTGTGGCTCAGATCATGATCTCATAGTTTATGAGTTCGTGCCCTGCACTGGGCTCTCTGCGGTCAGAAAAGAGCTTGCTTTGGATCCTCTGTCCCCTTCTCTTTCTGCCGCTCCCCTGCTCGTTCTCTCTCTCTCTCTCTCTCTCTCTCTCTCACTCTCTAAAAATAAACAAATAAGCTTTTAAAAAAGAAAAAATAGCTTGAGCTCTTTTTCTATTCATTTCAATAAAAATAATCCTGGCGAATAGTTACTATGGGTTTCACACCCAAGTCTGGGTTCAAGTTCTTGACTGTTAAGTTACGCTACAGTTAGGTCATGAACTGAAAATTCAAAGAGGAGGGAAACTTACCCTGCCCAGTAGGTGATGTGAATCCAGAAAGCACAGGTAACAAGTAACCCTCTAGTGGGAACACAATGTGATAAGTGGTATAGAAGATAGATCTCAGTGTCAGGGAGGTGCTGGGGGACTTGGAAAAGCTTGGAGGACAAGGTGACCCTTAAAATGAGCCTTGTAGGGGCCCCTGGGTGGCTCATTCAGCTGAGCATCCGACTTCACCTCAGGTCACGATCTCACACTTCATGGGTTTGAGACCTACATAGGGCTCTGTGCTGACAGCTCAGAGCCTGGAGCCTGGACCCTGTTTCAGATTCTGTGTCTCCTTCTCTCTCTGCTCCTCCCCGACTTGTTCATTCTCTCTCTTTCTCTCTCTCTCTCTCTCTCAAAAATAAATAAATAAACATTAACATAAAAATTAAAAAAAAAAAAAGAGGAGGCTTGTAAAGTCAGGAGAAAACAGAGCACAAGTTGCACTCTTATGGGAGGTAGGGAACAGAGCGGGTCAGCAGAGTGGTCTTAGGGAGCTCCAAGCCCTTTTCACCAACCTTCTGAACCAAAACAATCTCAGTCATAATCTGTGTGTGTGTCCCTCTATCAATCTGTCTATTCATCTGTCTTCTCTGTGTCTCTCTCCACATCTCTGTCTCTCTTTTTCTTTTCTTTTTTTTAAATTTTTTTAATGTTTACTTATTTTTGAGAGAGACAGAGACGGAGCAGGGGAGGGGCACGGAGAGACAAACACACAATCCAAAGCAGGCTCCAGGCTCCAAGCTGTCAGCACAGAGCCCAATGCAGGGCTCAAACTCATGAACTGTGAGATCATGACCTGAGCCAAAGTCGGATGCCCAACCGACTGAGCCACCCTGGCACCCCTCTTTTTCTTTTCCTCTCACTGTGTGTCTCTCTCTGCGTTTCTCTCTCTGTATCCCTCTCTCTCTCTCCCTCCCCTTCTTTCTCTCTCCTCTCTTCATGCACTCACTCGCCTACCTTCTGGGATGCAGTCCACCCCATCATCAATACCGCCCTAGTCTAAGCCACCATCATTTCTCACATGTCCAACTTGGCAGCCTCATAACTTGTCTTCCCACCTCCATTCTTGCCTTGCTTCCATCAATTGTCCACCTCTCTGACAAAGCAAATATTTTAAAATGAAAATCTAATCATGGTACTCCCCTGCTTAAAACCATGGATAAAGAAAGAACTCCTCAACACAGCCTACAAGACCCTTCCCATTCTCCAACCACATCCAGCTCCACGTATCCACCCCACTCACTGCACCCCAGCTTCCCTGGTCTTCCAGTTCTTCAAAGAGTCCTTCTCTATCCCATCCTAGAGCCTTTGAATTTGAAATCTCCTTGAAATGCTCCTCTCACCCCCAGCCCCACATCCCTTTACCTAATTAACACTTACTCGTCTTTTACTTCTTATCTCAGATTCAAATATCACTTCCTAAGAGAAGCCTTCCCTGATTGCCAGACCACATCAGATCTCACTGGTACATGTTCTCTCATTTGTTTGACTTTTTCTTTATAGCACTTATCCAAGTTTAGAAATGTGTGTATGTGTGTGTATTTGATGGATTGATTCATGCCTGTGTCTTGTACTTAAGACCCAGGAAATCAGAGACCGCGTCAACTTCTTAAAATAACTTCATACCCAGAATTCAGTACAGTGGCTAGTGCACACTTCCATTTTGTTACAGTCCCCACCACTCCCTGTTGCATTCCCAACTCCAAGTTGTGTTAGTTACAATTTATGTTGTTTGTGCTACTGTTTCCCTAGAAAAAAGAATTATTCCTTTAAACTACTGCCTCTATTAAAGGGTAGAGAAATGGAGGCTAGACCCAGAGGGCCAAGTGTTTCCAGGAAAATGGGAGACTGCATCTTTCTTTATGGAAGTAGAAAAGGTACAATAAATAGTTCTGTCTCACTTATGTTTATTTCCTGTCCAGGCTCGTAGGCATTTGAATTTTCAACACCTTCCCCTAACATTATTCATATATTTCTATTACTTATTTATTTATTTAAGGTATCTGACTCTTGATCTCAGCTCAGGTCATGATTTTGCAGTTTCATGAGTTTAAGCCCCACATCAGGCTCTGTGCTGGCAGCATGGACACTGCTTGGCATTCTCTCTCTCTCCTCCCTCTCTGCCCCTACCCCACTCATGCTGTCTCTCTTTCTCAAAATAAATAAATATACATTAAAAATTTTAAGATTTATTTCTCAACACCCACCTGGCACTAGGTATGTTCTTGGCACTGAGGATACAGCGGATATGGCAAATGAAGTCCCTGCCCTCAAGTCATAGTGCCTGAATTACAGTGTGAGTTTACTGTTGTATATCTGTCCTTCCACTAAGCAGAAGTGGTTCCAACACCAGCTCTGGAGCCAGACAGCCTTGGACCTAATCCCAGCCAGGTGGCCTTGAGCAACTTACCAAACTTCTCTATACCTTGGTTTCCTCACCTGTAAAATTGAGCTAATAGTGTTATTGTGTGCATGTAATGAGTTAAGACACAGCTGTCTCATCATAAACCCCCATATCTTTTATTTCCTACCTCTGTACCTTACGCAGGACTGGCTTCATGGGTAATGTGTCCTGTGCAGCCACACAGAGCCCCATACTTAAAAGGGCTCTCCACTTGGTTTAATGCTCTGCTGTTGCTGCCCCCCAAATTCTTAATTTTTGAACAAGGGGCCCTGTATTTTTATTTTCGTATCAGGCCCTGCAATGATGCAGCCAGTCCTGATCAATACACATTAAATGCTCAGTAAATGTCTGTTGAGAGAATGAATAAGTGAGTGAATTTAGCCAACCACAGTTGATGCTCAAGAACACCATTATCTTACAGAGCCAGTCAAGTGGCTCAGCCCCTGAGCAAAATTCAACAAACTTCGTTGTTGACTCATCCTGTCCCTTCCCTGGTACTAAAAGCCTGACCCAGGACCTTAAATTTCTTCTCATCTAACCTACCCATTTCCTGGGAAACTTTGACCTTGACAGTCTGCCAGAGTTCTCAATGGAACCAGCAGTGAACCCCATCCCATTCTCCATTCTCCAGATCAGAGTCTGCACGGTTTCTACCTCTCTACTCCCTCTCTGCCTGCTCAGCATCCCTGGAATAAGATGCACATGGTTTCCTTCATCCCATTTTACAGATGGGGAAATAGAGGCTCAGTAAAAATAAGGTCCATCAAGATTCTCCATGCAGCCCTGCTCCTTTGCCTAGCCAAGTTTCTAGTTTTATAGTTTCTAACAAGATCCCCAGAACCAAATCACACAAATTATTTTTATAGTGGTTAATCAGACTTGATAATTACATGCTAAATCTGAGACTGAGCCCCACAACCCTAACAGTATCCCATGTTCTGACACTCTGGCCTGCAAAGACAAGCAAAGATAAACTCATCTCCCCATGCCCTGCCTGCCCTAAGCCAGCAGGTGCTGGGGCCTTTCATTCTCTCAATGTTTAATGAGAATCTGCAACATGCAGGCACCATGTAGAAGCTGGTGATGCAACTGTGAACAAAACAGACAAAAGTCCCTGATTCTCTAAGAGGGGAAACAGATAAGAAACAAACTAATTCAATAAACTGTATATGGTATGACCATGGTACTAAGCACGACGGAGAAAAATTGAGCAGGGGAGGGGCAGAGGAAGTGAGCATTTGGGAGGGTAGGAGTGGAGATTTCAATTTTAAATAGGACTGATTGGGAAAGACTTGAAGAAAGTGAAGAAGCTGGTTAATACAGCTTTCTGGAGAAAGAGCATTGCAGGCAGAAGGAACAGACAGTGCAAAGCCCTGAGGCATTATCCCTGACTCATAATGTTGAGAGATACCTGAATAGACTGGAGCACTTAGCCAAACCATACACACTCCCCCTCCCAGCCCCAGCTTCTCATCTCAGTTTTGTTGCCTATAGACAAATCTAATCTATAGGGTTTTGAACCATTAGGTATTGAATTTCTGCAATGGTACTACTTTCTTTATCAACACAGTGGGGTTTTCATTTTGTCTTTGTTTGGGGTAGTCACATTTAAATGAAAGAGTTCACAACAAAATTTCAATATCCAACTTGGCTTGAGATATCAGACCTGTGCTCACTGGGCCCACATGACTCTTTGTAATAATCTGTCCCTTCAGGGGGCATAAGCCCCCCTATTCACCACAAACCCAGCCAGAATGCCTCCCTTATGCAGAATGCCTGGCCCTGAATGCATTGTGGTTTACCACCAGCCCCACCCCCAACGCCTGCCTTGGAAAGCCCCTAACAATGATGGAGATTGGACACATGCCCCTTGCTGGGCATGAGGAGCAGGGGTCTCCTCCATCTTGGGAGACTGAAAGAGGCTGGGGAGATCC
The DNA here is from genome assembly GCF_027475565.1 of Acinonyx jubatus. Taxonomy (NCBI): domain Eukaryota; kingdom Metazoa; phylum Chordata; class Mammalia; order Carnivora; family Felidae; genus Acinonyx; species Acinonyx jubatus. Next base: position 11,273,688 of record NC_069398.1, on the reverse strand, counting down.
CTGTCAGTTCCTTCTCCCCAGGAATAGATAGATGTGAGAGGGGAGGGGCTGGGAAGCCAAGAGAGAGGTCTAAGGCTTCTCTGAGCTCATCACATGCTCTTGCATTGATCCCCCTGGAAATGCTTCTCCTCCTATTTCTGCAGAACCTAATTCTCACACATGCTGTCTTGAGCCCTGATTTCTCCCCCTGCCCAAATCTGTTGTGGCCTCTAGAAGAGCTACACTAGGAACTCTCCACCCTCCTACACTCAAGAAAAAGGGGGGTGTCTATGCACCAAAAATTTCCAAGATTGCCTAGGTCCCACCTGTTTACCTCTCCTATGCTTCACTCAACTTTCAAGACCACCCTCAAATGACACCCACGTGAATTTGTATGTGTTTGAGTTGTCACGTGAGTGTGGTCTTTGTGCATGTTGATTAGGGTGCTCCTGTGTTTTCACGTGTCTTGATGAGGGATGAGAGGGCCTCCGCGTGCCTGTGAGTGTGTGTGTGTGTGTGTGTGCGCCCGCATAACCGGGTATTGTGTGTCTTTGTGTGAGCGTGGGTGAGTCTGTGTGAGTGGTTGCAACATCTTTACTCCCGACAGAAGGTCTTTGCGGCACACTTCTCTCAGCCAGCCTGCATCCTCTTCAAAGGCACTCCAGCTCAGGGACAGTCCACCTCTGGCCTTCCCCAGAATCAACACACGCATTGAGACGCACGCACACTTCCTTTCAAGCGCTGTTCCTTTGGCCCAAGAGAACCGACAAACCTTGAGCATCCTCGCTCCGACAGCCTCCTCCCCACGCCCCAACCCCACCCTCCGATGCCCTGGCTGAAGGATCCTCTACATGGAGATGGACTCAGAGCACTGGCAACGGGGAAGAAAAGTGACTGGGAGGAGAATCGAGCAAGGCAAACTGAGGACACGCTGAAGGAGTACGGAGCCAGAGCCGCTGCGGGGAAGCAGGTCCCACCCACACCACGCCCCTCCCGCAGAGGGATAGCTTGTTCCCACCCCGGTCTTCCTCTGGGGCTTCCAGGTCTCACTCTTCTCCTCAAACTGGAGCTGTGAGAGGCAGCTGGGACCCCCTCCTCCCATGCATCCCCCTCGCCCCACCATCCGCGTCCAGGCAGCTGCTGATTGGCTGCGGGAAGCAGCGCCCCAGCTCCCCGTCTCCGAGGCGGGAGCGGAGCGGGTCCGAGGTGGGAGGCGCACGAACCGGCTCTGGGAGCCCCTCCCAAGTCCCTGTGCCCAGCGCCCTGTGCCCTACGCGACGGCCGTGCCAGGACTCCAGGAGGGCAGGTGTAGAGGGAGCAAAGGGGACCACGGCCAAAGGTAGAAGCAAGTCCTGCAGAAAGAAAGGCGCTGCTGCTCCGGCTGCTGCCTCCGCCACTGCCGCCACCACCGAACCAGCGTCCAGAGCGGGGCTGGCAGGCCAGGCACGGAGAGGAGAGGAGCGAGGGGCGAGCTCATGGAGCACACGCACGCCCACCTCGTAGCCAACAGCTCGTTGTCCTGGTCCCCCGGCTCGACCTGCGGCTTGGGCTTCGTGCCCGTGGTTTATTACAGCCTCTTGCTGTGCCTCGGTTTACCAGGTGAGGAGCGTGGGGGAGAGGGAGGAAGCCGGGACCCCCGAATGCGGAGCGACCCTGTCTAGAACCCCCAGGCCTAGACATCCTCGGCGCGTGATCCCTGGCGCCCCTTCTGAAAAAGTTTAAGCCTAAGGGCAACAGCGGACATTTCCAGACTGGGAAGAAAGGAAGTTGCTGTGCCTGTCAGGGACTCGTGTGTGTGTGTGTGTGTGTGTGTGTGTGTGTGTGTGTGCGCGCGCGCGTGCGCGTCTCGAGCGTGCGTGGCAGGTGATGGGCATGGTGTATGTGTTGGTGTGAGTGTGCGCGTGGATTCGAGTATTTGCATGAGCATCTGAAGTGATCCGCGTCCCTGAAGGTGTCCAGTGGGGGCTGTGACTTGACCGCACTTCCCCACAGCTTTCTGGGGTTTCACTTCTCTTGTGCCCCCCCACCACATCCACTCCAGCCTGAGAAAACCTCTGCCCCCTCCCCCACCGCGCGTGTCACCCCTGATTGGAGGCGAAGCCAGAGGTTCTGATGCCCAGCACTCTTTCTCTGGGGCGCTGGGATGGAGCAAAGGATGAGCCCCTGTGACCCCTAAGCGAGGAAGGGGTCTCCAGGGAGGCTAGGAAGAGTCTGGGTGGGTCTGGGACCATGCCTTGGCCAGGGTAAGGGCCCAGAGACACCCACAGGCTTCAGAAGCCACCACTTCAGGGGGTCACAGTCTCCTTGAGGACATGCCTTGCCCCCTGGCTTTGCTTCCCTGTCCATCCATTCTGGGCAGCTGATGACCGCTGCGGATGTCTGGCTGGTCCCACATCTTAACGTCCTCTCCAAAGTGTGACTGAGACTTCTGCTGAATTCCTGAAGAGAGCTGGGCTGCTGGGGGCTGGGGGTGCGTGCTGTTTGTGAGAGAGGGGGAGGGGGTTCCTGGGGCTCCAGCTTGAGATAACCCCTTCTTCCAGATAGTCTCTGAGACGGTCTGTGTGGCAGAAAGATTCCTAAAGATCACTTGCAAGCAGACAAGAGAGGGACAAAAGGAAACAGAAAGAAAAAAATCCAGCATGCAGCCTAGAATCACAACATCATCTACCCTGCCATTCCGCATCCTGGGAACTTGGGAGCTGGATTTCTGAAAGCCTTGTTGACATTTCCTTTTCAAAACATTCAACTTGGTGGTCAGGGCCCCTGATAAGGTTGTTTATATAAATTCCCCCTCCCAAATTTTGGAAGGAATGAGAAAGCATAAGTTTACAATCACCAAGCCTCTCTCCCAGAGAGTGATGAGGTTTTTATTACTAACTAATCATTCTGGCTGCCCTGGGAGAGACACTCAGCCTCTGATTCACCCTGCTGGGGCAGCGGCACGTGTCCTATAATTACCTTGAGCAGGAATTGATTTGTCCAGTCCCCACCTCCCCATCAGCCCCCCTGAGCCTCTCCCAGAGCTCTCTTTTAGGGAGTGAGTTTTTGAGGAGGTTGGTTATTGGTGACACTTGCTGAACCAGAGAAGTGATAGCCGCCCCTTTTCCCTTCGGCTCTCACATCAGAATGTCTGACCCCTCTGCCTTCAACCCTCCATCTCCTCTGCTGACTAAAGAAGCTACTGTCTCAGGCTTTCCTTCTGAAAACCCTTTAAGGGACAGAGACATAAAGACGGGGAGGCTCCAAGGGCCCAGAGCAGGGACATGAAGATGAGTAGAACAGGGGAAAGCTCAGACCTTCAAACACCTCAAGGTGGAAAACAAGATACCTCACATCTTTACAGCATTAACTCCTATGCCAGACATGGCCTTCCTGACCCATAGCATTGGCACCTATTGTGTGCCAAGCAGTCCTAGGCACAGGCTCATCATGGCTGAGCCCAGGGTTAGGAGACAAAGAGAGAGGGATTAGGATGAGAACTTGGAAGGCACTGATAGGTTCTTATGCTCCACTAAAAGCTGTGACCACCTACTGTGTGTCAAGTGCTAAAGAGGTGCCTACAGGATTCAAGGAGCTCACAAGTGGAGCTTGTGGTGGATGCAGAAGGACCAAGCATTCTGGAAAAGGATGATTGAAGAGGGCAGGCTTGCAGGAAGATGATAGGTTGATAAGTGTTTTGTTAATTGCTTGCAAGGTGGTTCAGAAGGTGAAATCCTTAAGTCATTCTCTTAGAACCAGAAGGGCAGGCAAGTATGTCCTAGTGACTAAGAATGCAGACTGTAGAATGAAGCAGAGCTGGTTGTTAACATGTGGACCTTCTGTGTTTCTGTGCCTCAGTTTCCACATCTGTAAAACAGGCATTAGGACAGCAGCCACCTCCCGGAATGATGGCAAGAAGGAAAGACGTTGATGGAGATGATGGTGCAGGTTAAGCGCTCAGCTCAGTGCCTGACACACCACACACTGACTGATTGCTGCTGTGACACTGCAGTTGTGGTCATCATGAAGCTGATCTGGTTGTAAGGAGGGGGGGACTGCGTGGCATGGGAGTCAGAGAAGGGACTGGGAGCACACAAGAAAAGCACTTAGCTCAGCGCCTGAGCTCACTACAGTATTCCCCTCCCCACCCCCAGCTACCGGCAATTAGCAAACCCTCATTACCCTGCTACTGACCAGGATGCACAGCTATGCTGAGTGTGAAGTAACAGACCACAGAGCTTGGTCATATTGTTGAAAACTGAGATTTTAATTGAATCACTTTTCCTGGCAGTGAACTCACCCCCATTTCCAAATTCTCACAGTGATTGGAAACTGAGGGGTGGATGAGGAGTGGCTGTTTGGCAACAAGGGAGCTAGTGACTAGGAGAAAGGACAGATGTTTCTTACCTCCTTCAGTATCTAGACTAAAAGGAAGAGCTTGGGAAAAGCCATGTGGTCCAATCCCCTGCCTCTAGGAATCACCTCAGTCTAACTTAACTGCTTTGGAGTGGGACCCGGGGGTCCTAATATGAAGTATGGGCACAGCTCTGCCACTTAAGAATTCTTAACATTTCTGTACCACAAATTACTCCACTTGTAAAATGGGGGTAACAGCACTACCTACTACCCACACAGATAATGTATATTAAATAAGATCATCCATATAAAAATGGCTAAGTACAGTGCCTGGACTGAGGAAAACACTTGTTAGTGCCTTCTCTGCACGGGATATTTTTCTATGCTAAATGCTTAGATTATTGCACTTAATCTTCACCACATCCCTGTGACCTGTACATGTCCCTGAACCCATTTTACATATGAGCAAACTGAGATTCTGAGAAATGGAGCATCCTGTCCACAGTCACACAATCAAACCAGTATGCAAACACCTGCTCTTTCCATTGTACCACGGTGCCTTCATTATTGCCAGGAAGTTCTTCTAACTAACCCCAGTCCTTTATGCTGTGTACTCAGTGGAGAACATTGGTGTGTCCCAGCTGTTCCTAAAACTATGTCTCTTTTCTCTTCCTTTTAAGTAAGCAAGATGTTTCTAGCTTTTTCAAATGCATACAATAAGCCAGTAAAGCTAACAAGGTGCAGCTGGGGGCCCTGATGGGGCCAAATGGGACAAGACAGTTCAAAGCAGAAGGCAGTACAGGAAGAAGAGATGAGCCTGATGCCTGAGGGAAGAGAGTGGCAGGGAGGACGGGTGAGCCTGGCTGATAAGGAAGGAGCAGCACGAAATTAAACTGAGATATGAAAGATATTTTTTTAAATTTTACCTTCTAAAAGGCACCAGGGATGTTACGGGAGACAAGGTAAGGAAGACGATAGCCTGACACCACACACAGCCCAGCAGATAGGAGCATTTCTGGAACTGCCATGTGAGGATGGTAATACCTGCCTGTGAGGATCGGTGCACAATGAAGGAGATGATGAGTCTGTCACCTGTCAGATAGTGCTTTGACACATGGTGGTTACAGTTGCTGCTAACAAGAGGTGAGAAAATGGTGACTAGCAAGCTGGACTGAGCCCTCAGATGCATTCTCTTTTGAGAACCTATAAACATCTTTTGAGAAAATATAGTAAACAGGTTAACAGTACAAGGTCTGGAGTTAGACCTCTGGGGTTTGAGTCCTGGCTTTGCTATTTATATGCTGTGTAACTTTAGGCAAGTGACTTTACTCTCTGCCTCAGTTTCCCCATCTGTAAAATCGGATGATGATAATAATGGCACATACCTCATAGAGTTGCTGTGAAAATTCAGTGGGTTATATATTTAACACAATGTCTGCCACACAGTAAGCACTCCATAAGCCATATTTTTCATCATTTAAAAATTAGGAAAATTAGGGACGCCTGGGTGGCTCAGTCAGTTAAGCGTCTGACTTCAGCTCAGGTCATGATCTCACGGTCGTGAGTTCGAGACCCACGTCGGGGTCTGGGCTGATGGCTCAGAGCCTGGAGCCTGCTTCCAATTCTGTGTCTCCCTCTCTCTCTGCCCCTCCCCCGTTCATGCTCTGTCTCTCTCTCTGTCTCAAAAATAAATAAAAACGGTAAAAAAAAAATTAAAAAAAAATTAGGAAAATTAAGGAAAAATTCTCAACTTGTCTTATGACACCAGCTTTACACTAATACCAAAGCAGACAAAGATATTACAAGAAAACTACCAATCAATATTCCCCATGAACATGGGCACAAAAGATCCTCAATAAAATATTACCAAATCTAACTCAGGAATATATAAGAATGATAACAAATCAAGATAAAGTTGGGTTTATCCCAGGAATGTAAGGCTGGCTCAACATCTGAAAATCATTCTGTGTGATCCACCATAATAAAAAACCTAAAAAAAGAAATCCATATGATCTTCTCAGTAGATATAAAAAAGTATTTGACAAAATTCAACATCCATTCATGATAAAAATTCATCACACTAGAGAACTTCTTTAACCTGATAAAGGTTATCAATAGGTAACCTATAGCTAACATCACATGTGATGATAAAAGATGGAATGTTTCTCCTCTAAGATCCAGAACAAGGCAAGGAGATCTGTTCTTGCTACTCCAATTCAACATCATACTGGAAGTTCTAGCCAGGAAAGAAAACGAAATAAAAGGTATACTGGAAAGGGGCACCTGGGTGGCTCAGTCAACTGAGGGTCTGGTTCTTGATTTCAGCTCAGGTCATGATCTCACAGTTTGTGAGTTTGAGCCCCAAGTTAGGCTCTGCACTGATGGTGCAGAGCCTGCATGGGATTCTCTCTCTCTGCCCCTCACCCACTTGCACTCTCTCTCAAAATAAATAAACTTAAAAAATTGTTTTAAAAAAGGTATACTAGAAGGAAGAAATTAAACTGTTTCTATTCACAAATGATACAATTACCTTCATAGAAAATCACAAAGACTCCACACAAAAAAAGCTCCTCAGAATAAGTGAGTTCACCATGTTTGCACATGTTGCACCATGTTCACACTGTTAATATGCAAAAACCTACTGTATTTCTATGTATTAGCAATGAACAATTTGAAACTAAAAATTGGAATTAAAAAAATAGATTTCCAAGTTTCCTTGAAAAGCCAGAGGAACTAACATTAGGCACATATTCCCAGAAGGTTGGCTGCAGATGAGGAATGGACTGCTTTCCTATGTAGCTGCTTTCTGGAGAGAGAGAGAGAGAGAGAGAGAGCCTTAAATAGGCAATGACATTCATATTATTCAAAAACCTAGTAATATAAAAAGGCACACATTGCGAAATCTCCCTCCCATCCATTTCCCCCGCTCACCAATTCCTAAATCCACCCCATCATCACTACTACACAGATAACGAGGGCATCAGTATCTTGGTTTCTCATTTGTTCTTTCAGAGTGTTTTAGTTTATATACAAGCAAGTATGAATAGAGGATCTCAACTCTTCATTTTTTTTTTACTGTTCTCAAATTGAGCACATTATACACACTGTCCTCCATCTTGCTCTTTTTCACTTAATATATTAATCATCCACCATGGTATATTGAAGCTTTTTCATTCTTTTATGAAGCTGCATAGTATTCCATTGTATATTTGTACCATAATTTAATGGGTGCCCCTTTCAAAATCACATAGGCACTCTTATGTGAAAGTCCCTATATGCGACACCTCACTGTTCTCTGTAACATGTATGGCCCCTCTTTATGCACATTTGGCCCTAGGATCCCTGTTATAACAGTGGGAGAAAGAGCACTGCATGAGGAGTCCTGGATTCCAGGCTATTCTCTAGCAATAACTCACAGTGTGGGTCTGTCAGAGGCCTGAGAGAGCTGGGCTCTGCTTGTATAGCTCAGTTGGAGACATGGCCCATAAATGAGACACAAGCGTTGACCAGTGAAGTAGCTATGCTGGAGGCTGGCCGGGTTGGCCTTGGGCTGGGGTCCAGAACAGGAGCTTTGTTGTCCTTGCCCCTGCACAATTTCTGTAGTGATCCCATGTGTAATTTCTGCTTTTGAGGTTGTGTATAAAATGCATTGCACTGGAACTGACTGGACATGGATTTGGATCCTGTATCTTACCCGTGTTTGTTGTGTGATCTCAGATATGATACTGTACCTCTGAGTCCCAGTTTTCATTTGTAATAAAATAATCAGCCAAGTTCAGCATTTAAGAAAGAGGTCTCTGATGTTAGACTGAATGGGTTTGAATCCTAGCTTCCCTACTTACCAGTCTGTGACCTTGAGCCAATTTCTCACCCTCTATGAGTCGCAGCCTCATCAATGAGGTGGGGCCATACTAATACCTATCTCATAGGGTTGTTGTGAGGATTAAATGAAAATGTAAAAATACTTAGCACCATTCTTGGCACATGTTTGCTCTTGTATGGAGTAAGAGTTCAGTAAGTGTTATTAACCTTCTGTGCCCTGCATTGTTACTGTGGCGATCCAAAATAAAATATGCAAAGGCTTCTCACAATCCCTCAAACATTGTAGGAGCTCAATAAAGAGTACCTGGTGTTGTTTTTATTGTTTAACATGTCAACAAGCCTTGTTGACCAAGGTCTTTCCCATACAATTCCACTCAGAGTGCACCCACCAGGAATGAAACTCCTTGCCCTGGAAAACTAAGAAAGAATTATCCAATGGATTAAACAATCAATTCCATCATAAGCCTAAGGAATTTGTACCTCTCAAAGAGTTGCCTGTGGTTCAGTGAAACCTCCAGAAATACCATCAGTCCAGAACATGAAACCTTCTTCAGCTAAAGTTGATAAAGGGACTGACAAGCACCCAGAAGAGTGCCCTGCATTCTGCAGCCAGGATCATAAACAGAAGTGATGCAGGGAGGTGAACACAGATCCTGCCACTGAACCTCCATGTGATCTGAACTGTGTGGGCAATGCTGATAGGGGATGCTAGCCCTGCACAGGGTGCCATGAAACGCTGGGGGCAGGGAAGGGCAGGTGTCTTGAATTCAAATACTTGCTAGAGGCAGTCAGATAGCATAAATAAACAAAGTGGCCCAGTTTTAAGAAATATTTCACTTACCCAAAGAATCATCCTTCCCTGCTGTTTTTCTGAAAACATGTGGCCCTTTTGGTCTCTCTAATCTTCCCTCAGTGATAGAGACGTATGTACCAAAACCACTGAACTCTCCTCTTAACAACTGCTAGCACGTTTGTTGCACTTACTATGTACTAGGGATTCTTCAAAGCATTTTACAGGCACTAGCTCATTTAATTCCCACAATGACCCTTTGAGGTGTGCATACTTATCATGCCCATTTTTCAGATGAGAATGATGAGATGCCCATGGTCACATAGCTAGAAATCAACAGAGTGATACTCATTACTGCTATCCAGCTTTATGATAAGAAAATGGCAACACACACACAATGACAGCTGACAAGCAACACTTGGACTAGATCACTAGGGACAGGGGTAACAAACAATAGGGAGGAGTGGGGAGGAGTAAGGACTGGAGGAGGTTACAAAGTACCATCACCACTCAGCTCTCTGCAGTGTTGCCAAATTCTTCCAAAAATCTACAAATCTAGATTTTTATATGAAATATCCTAATGTTTCAATGTTGGCAACTAATTCAAAAATTTTAAAAAACACTGTGCGAGCCAGCACTGCATGAGCCAAACCAAACATATCTTCAGGCTTGATACAGCCCACCAGGCTGCCAATTCACAAACTCCAGAGTGGGTAAAGCTTTAAGAGGTACCAAGAAATGCCAACACAGTGCACAGTGTGTGGAGAATAAAAACAAGAAGCTAGGGGGAGGAATAAGGAATAAAAGAGAGGGAGACCCAAAGAAACACATGACTAAAAAAAAAAACAAGCATGCCAACTCAGGAAACCAGGGGTTTGGCATGACTAGAAGAAAGGGCTCCAAGTAGTACCACAAATTGCATGTTGACAATGTCCTGGAACACAAATCCCCCATTTTTTTTTTGTAAATGGGAAGAGCCCTTAGAACCTGACAGCATGGTGGATTAGGATGTGGGCTCATGGTCTCCCACTGACCTGGATTCAAGTTCCAGCCTTGTGACTTCCTAGTGGCAGGGTTCTGGCAAGTTGCTTAAACCTCTCTGAGCGTCAGTGATCGTCTCTGCAGAATGGGTATAACAGTGCCTTTTTCACAGGGTGTATGTACAGACAAAATGAAGCAATTCATGGCTAGCAGGGGTCCCAATGTCTGCCACTCCATGGCTGCTGTTTTTTAATCAATGTCAGCACCATCATTTTATAACATGAGGAAACTGACACCTTAGCCAATGTCACAGAGCTAGGAATGGCAGAATCTAAACCAGAACTTAACTTTTCCAACTTTAATTTAGTTCCCTTTTTATAAAATCACACCGCTAGTGATTTCTTGAGGAAGCAAAGTGATAGGAGTAAAGGAGAAACAGGCTGTGGAATTTTAGAACTCAGAGTAATCATCTAGATTTGGGGGCATTTTGTTGTTATTGTTGTTTTATGTAGGATTATTTTAGGTGGCACAAGACTGCATCATTATTTAATCCCTTTTCAGTTTTCTCAACCTTTCTGATTCTATCAAAGGGAAAGTCCCATCTTGGTGCTAGTATGTCTTTAACACCTTTTCACGCGTGCTAAACCTCCCTTATTAACAGACACAGAGCAGGCCTAGAGCTCGGCCTTGGGAAGCAGCAGTATCTAGCTAAAATTTAATGTCACCCTTGCGCTGTCATTATATTTATGTTTAAGGCTATCTTCTGTTTACAACAGGGAGGTGGGTTTGGGATTCAGGGTTGCTATATATGCTGTCCAATATAGTAACCACCAGCCTCACATGGCTATTGAGCACTTGACATTTGAGTAGCACAACTGAGGAACTGATTTTTTCATTCAATTTAATTTCAATTCATTTACAATTAAGACCTGATACTTGATTCAGTTATTGGACAATAACTGTATATTGGAACAACTTGGGTATGTGAATCTACTCTGAAATTTTCAACTGTATATTTTATGACATCTAAACAGAAATCAGGATTTCCACTGAAAAATTTAGCATCCTTAGAGAAATGTGCTCAGAATGTAAAATACATGCCAGACTTTGGACATTTAGTATGAAAAAAAATTAAATATCTCATTAATAATTTATATTGATTACATTTTTGGATGAACATAGTTAAATAAAATATATTTTTAAAATTAATTTCACCCGTTTCTTATTTTGTTAATGTGGCTGCTAGAAAAATCAAGATTGCATATGTGGTTCACATTACATTTATATTGGACAGCAGTATTGTATAAAGTTTAATTCAGGGGGAAAAAGACAACTCACTTTAAAACAAAATGTTAATAATAGCACAGGGGACACAAGAATATGGCAAAAATCATAATATTGGTGGCCAATCACTAAAATCTGCGGAGCCCTGATATAGTACAATGCTCTTAATACAAAAACTGAAGCCCTGGAGAGGACAAGAAATTTCCCCAAGGTTACACAGCTAATCAGGTGTGATCTTGACCCCAAATCTTCTAGATTCTGAATCCAGTGTGCTTTGGCCATTGCAACAGCCCTACCATCTGTCCCCCACCAAGAGAAATGTAAGGAAAGGGGGTTGGGGCATGGGGAGGATGTGGCTACCTTGAATCCCATTGGTATTCAAACGGAGAGGACTTCTAACTATGGATAATCCAGGATCTTTGCTTTTCTATCAAGTGAAGCTGAATGACTTGGGCTCCTCTTGAGTAAAAGTCATGACCAGCTGAACTACAGTGAGAGCTGTGACTTTCAACCCAAATACATGTTTTCATTTTGCCCCATGGCAAAGAAGGATGAGACAAGAAACCAGAAAGCACAATTAGGCAAATGAATCTGCATTTTTAAAAATTTTTTTTTAACATTTATGTATTATTGAGAGACAGAAAGAGACAGAGCATGAGCATGGAGGGGCAGAGAGAGGGGAAAACACAGAATGTGAAGCAGGCTCCAGGCTCCGAGCTGTCAGCACAGAGCCCAACGCGGGGCTTGAACTCACGAACCATGAGATCATGACCTAAGCCGAAGTCAGACGCTTAACCGACTGAGCCACCCAGGAGCCCCTGAATCTGCATTTATTGATTCACTTATCCCTCCCTCTCTCCTTCCATCCATCTATCCATGTGCCTGGCACTGCCAAGTAGGCTCATGGCAAGTCTGTGGTAGGTTCATGGCAAGTCTAAAAAGACCCATTCGATATCTGCATGTTTGTGTGGGGAAGACCAGCATGACCAGAAGTCTGAATAAATGTAAATAGTCCCATGTGAGAAGAACATGAAGGAGAGGCACAGGGTGATAAGAGAGCTTTTTGTGGGGGGACTTGCCCAGTGGGGAAGATCTAGAACCTGAAGACTGAGGAAGGAAAGAATGGAAGAAGAGGCAAGGGGGACAGGCTTCACGATGACTCTTAGGCAAGAGAGGACAGGTGCACCATATAGGAACAAAAAGAGGACAAGTCTGGAGTGCCAAAAGGTGGTCTGAGGACAGGAGGAAAACAAGGCATGAGATGTAAGCAGAGGAAACAGGAAATCAGAGCTTTACAGAAACCACACAAAGTGACCCTGAATTGGGAGAACACATTCTACAGTGTTGACTCCTTTTGACTTCTGGTATTAACCAATGATTTCTTTTCTTTCCCCCTTTGTTTACCAGAATATTTGGCAGTTGAAGACCTGGGGCAATTGCTTTTCCACCACAGACATTTCTTATCATTTACAGCTAAGTGCAGGGAAACCTATCTACCACATGACTTCACAGGAGGGACTATCCACAGACCCACACAGAGAGACGTGCGCGCACACACACACACACACATATAGAGATGCATGCATGCGCATGTGCACACACACACACAGATGTGTGCACACAAACATACACAGGCATATACACAGACACCACATAGACACACAGATGCGCAGACATGCAAACACACAGACATACACCCACAGGGATACACACACAGAGACATGCATACACATACATACACACACACACACACACACACACACACACACTCCTCCCACAGTCAAAGGTACAGAATGGTCTGGTCCTTGCTATAGCCTTTTGCTGTTAGCATTCTGGACCTCACCACCATGGTTCAGCTCCATAGAGCTGCTGACAAGAACCATCATCTGCCTCTTGAACGAAAAGCAGTGGCCTCCCTGGAAGGTAGCAGAATGGAGCAGTAACTGGAGAGAGAACTCAAGAGGGGCTGGTGCTATGAAAAGGGTAGAGATGGGCATTCCTTAAAGGAATCACAGGCCCACATTCTTAACCCTCACAGAGCCTGGCTTCCACATCATGTCTACCCTCCACACCCAGGACCCTTCCAGAACACCACCTGTCCTGGCTGAAAGGCTGAACACCACCTTTCCTATCAGGAAAGCAACACTGGCTTAGGAATTGGGCACACCTGGGGGTGTGAATCCCAGCACTGCAACTTTGCTAACTGTGAGGTCTTGAGCAGGTAATTTACCCTTCTTGGAGCCTCAGTTTCCTCATCTGAGATGGGGGTGATAACAACCTTATTTATTTGGCATATATGTGGCACTCCTTTCATATGCCAGGCACCTATGTAGGCACTGGAGGAAAAATAAAGAAAGTCTGCACAGGTGTACATTCTACCAGGGAGACAAGTGGTAAACAAATAAACAAATGCATACACAACACTCTTTGAGATATTGATACATGCTATCAAGAAAACAAGGTGGTAAGGAGATAGGGAACTATATTACATAGGGTGGTCAGGAAGGGGCTCTCCAAAGAGGTGATGTCCAGAATGACACTGGAATGATGAGAAGGAGCCAGCCACAGAAAACACAGGGGAAGGACATGCCAGGCAGAGGGACCCCACAGGGTAAAGGCTCAGAGGTGGGAAGGAGGTGGAGTGAGGGCAGACTTGTGTGGCTGGAATACAATGAACAAGAGGGAGAGTGGCAGGAGATGAGGGGAAGAGGCGGACCCTGGCTGGATTGTGGGGCCTTTTGGTCCACAGTGAGGAATCTGGATTTGCAAGAAGAGACCAGAGCCTTTTAAGCAGGTGATATGACGTAATTTGAGTTTTTCAAAGGTCTCTCTGGCTGCTGTGAAAAAAACAAATGGAAGGTGGTTTAGGAGGAAAGCTCCTTTTCTTAGGAAAGAAGAGGAAGCTGTTGCAGTGTGAACGATCTCTGGTTTCCAGTAGGAGAGAGTGCGCAATACCTGTAGAGTGGCCAACACAGTGCCCGGCACACAGTAAGAGTGTGGGTCAAGGGTCATGTTCACAGACGCTCCAATCCTACTCCCACCCCATCCACCATCACCTCGGTCTCCAAGTGAAACAGCATCAGACATGTGAAGTGAGCAAACTAACAATGTCCTCAGACATCAAGGACATCTGTGCCTGGCTCTCCAGGCACCATGGCAAAGTGCCCGTAGCACAACAGAGAGCTATCATCTTGGTTGTGGCAGTGGGCAAGTCCTGCTAATGATCCAGCTGTCAATTGCAAGAGTCCTGAACAGAGAGAAAGCAAGTGTCTGGACAACAAGAAAAGGGTCACCTTCAGCACTGTCATTTGACAAATGAACAGGACTGAGTTCTGGCTGGCATGGTAGAGAGACATTATCATTGTGACTGCATTCAGTTCTAATGACCCAAGGTATTACAGGAAGAAGGGAGTAATGCCCCCAGGATTGAGGTGGAGACTCCAAGGACGTCCTGAAAATGGGAAGAGAATGTTCATGGAAGAGGAGGAAAGAAAATGGTAGTTTGCCTCTTGGATCTTCTCAGCGTTAGACCTTCTGGCCAGAAGAGAATGGCTCTAAGAAATAAGAGGATTTTTTTTCCTTAATCACTATCAGTACTGAATAATTTCCTCAAAATGCTATTCAGATACATGCTGGTTAATACCTTTCTCAACCACCCTCATATAACCTCCTGAAGAGGCCTGGACTGGGGGTCATAGCCAGCCAACAACCAACCAGAAACTCAGACCCCTCGGAATGTGAAAGAAGCCTGTGAAAGGTTTTCTTAAAAGGCAGCACCATGCCTATTAACATTCAGAGGCAATCTCTTAAAAATTCAGGTTTCTCATGAGTCCTGGAAAATTTCAAAGGCTGGAAAAACTGAGCTTTCCCTGTCACTAAGTGCCTAGAACCAAGTAGCCACAGCCTTCTTTAGGTGGCACTTGTGCTACCCAGTTCATCGGAGTTATGGTGCCCCAGCACAAAGATTTTATACACACACACACACACACACACACACACACACACACACACACACACACACACACCTGGCCTGTTTCTCTCACTTCTGTTCCCTACCTTGCTCCTATAGGATTTTAAATTTACTGTCTTACTGTCTAAAGCTTAACACATACGTACATATATCCCATATCCATTTATACCACCACACTTTTAGCCGCATCTATGCTTTCGAACCACACTATATGCTTTCCTGCAAGAAGGGAAGTTGGTGAAAACCTGGGTTTGAGATCCACTGGACTTTCCAGCTGTGTGCAATCGGCTTCCCTGAATGTCTATTTCCATATCTGTAAAATGAGGATAAGTAACAAGGATGCACCCCTTGTTGAGGGGAATACACAAGACAATGTACCTGGCACATGGTAGGTTTTTAATAGAGGATTTTTTTTCTTAAGATTGACAAGGATTTCCTATCAAATCCTCACCTGGACTCCTTAGGCTATGTTAAAGATCTGGCTCCATTACATGAGGCCAGATTTCTTTTCATTTCATACTTTGTGCCAGGAATTCTAGGGGATAAAGATGAGCGAAAGACAAAGATAAACATGGCATGGCCCTTGCCCTTAAAGAATTCACAGTCTAGATGGGTAGAAAAGCAAGTCAATAATCATAATGTGATATGACAAGTTCTACAACAGGGGTAAGGGTGAAGCATTTAAATTCCTGTGGGACCTCAAACTTATCTTTGCCTAAGGGCATCGAAAAATGCAGACTTAGGCTTTGAACTAACCATGCCAATAGGCATGGGATCTGAGTCATCTCCATGATGCCAGTACCCTCTGGGGGGCCTTGGCACATGATAGGGGGCTTAGCAATACTGAATGGATAGATGGGTAGATGCATCACATGAATAGGTGACTGCCTTCTTTATCCCATTAATGTCATGTCCACACTAACCTTGAAGAGACTGAAGAAAACATCTTGATCACCACTATCATCATCACCACCACCACCCTTTATCAAGCACTTAATCCAAGCCAAGCACTGAATCAAACACATTATTCCACACTGCCTCATTAAACCCCAAAGTAATGCCTGTGAGGTGGTACTTCTATCATCCCCATCTGGTAGATGGGGGAACTGAGGCTCTGAGAAGTAAAATAACCTGCCCAAGGCAATTCAGCTCCTGAGGAGCAGAGCTAAGACAGAGTAGGCCTGTGTATCACTGCTTGTACTCCACTCTTACCACTGGACCTGCTGCAAACATTGGTATTCAGAGCATCAGAAAAGACAAATGCTGTGTCTACAGACCTCTGTCTTGGTTCACCCTCCCAGCCTGGTCTTTGCAGGCATTTAAAGGGACTATGTCCTCCTTCCTGATTGAAGACTCTCCCAGTGTCCCCGTTGCCCTCTCCCCAAGCAGATGGTTTAATTACTTGAAATTATTTTTGAGCAAGGACAGGCAGGTGAATTCCCTCTCCACCTCATACCTAACCTACAAAATGGAAATTGAGCTGCCTTTTTTTTAAAGAAGCATATTGTAATGAAACAATTTCTGTGAAAACTCTGTGGTCTTCCAAATCCTTCCAAGGTTTCTGTTATCAGCCATAAATGCGCTTAGTTTCAGTCAAGTGCTCAAAATTTCAAATCCAGTTCATGTAGTGAATGTTTATTGACCACCTATTATGTGCCAGGCTCTATTCCTCATGCTTAAAAAGAATCAACGATAACAGCCATTAATGTTAATATAGTGCTGGCCAATATGCAAAGTGAATTAAAATTTACAAAGGGCTTTCTCATCCATTATGAAACTGAAGCTCGGAGGAGTTAAATAGCTTTCTCAAGTTACTACTGGTAGGCCAGGCTGAAAAGCAAAGCTAGATCCTATACAAAGCTGTCAGAAGTAGGAATGATCCCCAAAATGGAGCCTCCCCTATGAATTCTGCCAGGACTTTCCATTATTCATTCATTCATTCGCAAATTATGTGTTAGCTATTAGTGACACAAAGACAAACAGATCTGAGTTCCTGCTCTCAGGGAGGACTCAATCTAGCCGAAGAGATTAAGAAGCAACTCACAGTAGCATGAAAATTGGTAAGATATGAGCTAGAGGGAAGCCCATGTACCATGCGACAAAGAAGAAGAAATCAACCCCAGTCTTGGGTTGGGTTGCTGGGAATGCAGCAGGGTCACAGGGCAGACTTTTTTTGCTCCTACTATCTGGAACTCACCTTCCTCCTATCTGGTACCCAATACGCAATGTGAATTCTGACCACAAATCTCTTTCTTCATCATACACACGTATGGAGCATCTCCTTCACATGAGAATCTTTGTTAAGAACTGGGAATGAGAGAGATGAATGAACTTTGCCCATACTTTTAAGATGTGTACTGTCCAGTGGGCAAAACAAGTAAATTGAAAATTGTACGGTTGTACTATATGAAATTATCAGCATTTGGCCATTTTTTACCTTTTAAAATGCATATGTTCATTTTTTACCTTTTAAAATGTATACCTTATAGTGTAATGGTTTGCTGTTCAGAAAAAAAGTTCAGGATGATGTCGAAGCCCCAAACCAGTGATCTGACACCATACTCATGCATCTACCACCGCATCCCCCATGTAGCAGTATCCATGGCTGAAGCTTGGAGAGCACAGTTACTGAAGACCTGATGGTAGAAACTAAACTAACAGCTATTTACCATAATTGTAACTAACATGAATGGAATGCCTATGACCTGTTGGGCACTTCCAATGAATTAACTAACTTAATTCTAACCCATGAAGTCGGTATTATTCTATAATACCTAATATTCTATAATACCTAATATTCTATAATAATAATAGCTATTATTACCCCATTCTACAGATGGGGTATAAGAAACTGAGACACATGGTAGGTTGTGAGGTGGCTCAAAGTCATGCAGTTAGTGCCATGACAAAGCCAGGCTTCTAACCCAGACATCAGGAGTAATGTCATCTGCTCAGCTGAAGCACTAATTGTGCTTTTGGTCAGAACAGTTCTTTGGTTCCAGGATCATCCAAGTGGGGCTTTCATTAAAGCCATGATCTCTTCCACTGAAATGGATATGGGGAGTTGAGGCACCTAACCTCTGGGGTATAGAATTGTAAAGGCTGTCTGTGTTGGAGGTAGAATCAGGTAGGAATCAGGAATCAGGTAGAAAATCTTCCCTGAGGGGATATTGGCAAGGGGATATTGGCAAGGGTGGCATCTAACTCCCCCAACAGGCCAACTGGATTTAAGCCTTATTTTTTATACTGTTAAGAACCAGAGCCAACAGAACAGTCTGGTGAGAGATGCTGAAAGACTTTGGACTCAAGCAGGACTGGTTGGGGATGCAGGAGACAAAGTGCAACCCAAGGTTGAAAAGGAAGCCATTCTCTTCACCTCTGCTAGGAATATATAGCCTCTGAGAGCATTGGCACTTAGAGGCTTGTGAATGGAATCTTCTTCCCATTCCATCATGTAAGCAACAATTGCTATTACGTTTGGGCTTTGGTTCTCTTGAGGATTCTCTTGCTGGTTCTAATAACATTCCAGCTAATTCTCTTGAGTTCTCTAAGCATACCATTATACTATCAATAAATAATGATGATGATGCCTTCTTAAATAGTTACATAGTTATCCTCCTTATTTTAGTTTCCCACTTTACCATTTTGGCTACACTGTAGATTTGGATTCTTTGTTAGCAGCTTTAATATTTAGTATTAAATTAGTTTTACCAATAATATTTTATCAGAATGAAGAGAATGGATTGAGTTTTGCATCAAATGCAGACAGATTGCTTTGGGAACAGAACTAAGTTCCCTCAGTAACTCAGGTGTAATATGATGACATCTAGGCTCAATGCTGCACTAAACATTTATCAAGTACCCACCATGTACCATCATGTATCAGGTACTGTACTAGTGACTGGGAATATGGCCCAAAATGAGACAGGCCTTCCCAGGGCTCCCAGGATCAGGATGACCAAGGAAAGAGAAAAGACAAGGTGCCTCTAAAGGTATTTGGACCAAGAATTAGCTGATGTGGTTTTTAGATGGGCAACAAAAACATTACTGCAAGTCTCAAAACCTGGCAGTATCATTGATAATAACCAAGAAATTGACTGAATTTTTATTAGCTTCTGAAATCTTTTACAATCTATTCAGCTGAAAAAAGGGGATGAGAGCAGTGACATTAGAATTTTTCATTTATGAATGCTTTTGAGAACGTGGATTCAAGAGAAATTACCAGATATTTTAATTTTCTGCTATCTCGCCCCTGATACCAATCAGGCTACCTGTGAAACAATTTGTGATAATTAACATTTGTCTAACGCTTTTCCAGTTTGCAAAGCCACTTCCCATGTGTTGTCTTCTTCAGTCCCCACAACAACCTTGGGAGTCCGCAGAGCAATTTCACTGAGGTTATCACCCTGGATTCTTGAATTCTTATCCCTCATTTCCCTCTGGTCCACATGCCAGCCAAGCCTGGCATTTTTTACAGTGCTGCAAACAAAGCATGCTTTCACACTTCCTTGATTCTGCACTTGTGGTTCCCTTCTGCCAAGAAAGCAGCCCATCCTTTCCTTGTTCAAACAAGCAGTATCCTATTCATTCTGGGAAACCATGGGCAGGCAGGGAAAGACCTTTTTTCCCTAGGGCAGCGAGGAAGGCCCAGCATCCTAGAGTATAGAGTACCCAATGATGGTGCCCATGTCAGAGGAGACCAGAAGACCAGTAGGGCACAAGTTGTCCTGCAGGTGATTTAGGTGTCATTGGAAGCAATGGCCCCCAGGCCTTCTGCCTTCTTAAAGAGTGTAGCAGTTAACACTTTGCAATTAGACAGACTTGAGTTCAAATCCTGGCTGTGTGACTTACTAGCTGTGTAACCTTGGGCAAATCTCTAAACCTAATTCTAAATTCCCTCCTCTGTAGAAAGGATCTAACAATACCCACCTTTAAAATGACGGGAGTAGCAGTAACTAAGTGCAAACCACCCACCACAGTTTCTAACATACAATAAGGGATTGCGAAGTGGAAGCTATTATTCATTAGTAAGACCACTTCCCTTGTGGCAGAAAAAGGCACACATTTATCACCATCATCATCATCATCATCATCATTACTGCTACTGCTATTATTTACATTTCTCTCATTTCTAAAAACCCACTTGCTTTTCCTAGTAACATTCTCCTCGTTCTCTCTTAGAAATGATATTTCTGCTCAGAGGAGAAAGGGAGGCGGTTTGTTTTGTTACAGGCAAGGGGTACAGCAAAGCACAGGGGGTATCAATGTGGGGGCTGGACAAGCTGGCTCATGAAGAGTCAAGAACAAGAGTCATCCAAGACAAAGCGGATGGGGGAAGTGTTATAGAAAAGGGAAACTGCATAGGCAAAGGTCAAAGTCTGGAGAGAATGTGGCTTGTTGGGGGGCTTCACGTGCAGTAGTTCCTCTCAGCTGGGACATCCCCTCAGCAGGGATGATGAGTGAGATGGGATGCAGAGAGGAGCAGAGGGCACAATTCCAGTGGTGTCTACTAGGCAGCCTATATTCTTCTAGGCACTTTCTATGCATTAACTTACTTAGTCCTCACAATCAGATCCATTTTACAGATGAGCAAATATAGGCACAGAGAAGTTAGGTAACCTGCCCAAGGTCACACAGCAAGAACATGTCAGATCTATATCCAGTGCCCAGGCTCATCACCAGCACACCAGAAGGCAACGATTCTTTTTCTCTATGACACTCAGGCATGTGTCCCAAAGCCAGAAAAGAAACAGACCCCTCCAAAGTCATGAGAAAGTAAGGCATCCTTCACCTGCTGAATTCAGCTTGGGCAGAGGGGAAGCTACTCTCTCTCTGGCACCTCCCAGTGTGCAGAGGTGGGTTTTTAGAAGTTCCCAAACATAAAACCATTTCCATATAATTATGCCTCCTTGACCTACATGTCATTCGGCTGTGTGCATGGGCTTGAAGCACAAAACAATTTCTGCAGCCAGAGAAAATTGCTTCCCGAGGCCCCAAGGTAATTAGACATTGTCTTCTGGGCATGGCCTGTTCCCTGTCCATCCACATCCTCTGACATAGGTGCTGCCACGTCAACCCGGCATCCACTGGGAGAATGCAGGTCCCGTGGTGGAACAGAATGTCCATTAGGACAGCAGCCTTGGAAAGTGTGCAGCAAGGCTGTGTGCATCAGGAAATTTTCCAATGTTCTTGAACATTCAGATCCCGTGGAACTTTCCTCTGTTAGCCCAAGCAGGGAAAGGGGGACACATCACATGGGGAGATGTTACTTCTCAAGCATTTGGTCTATGAGGTCTATGAGGAAGCTACAATACCAATACCCATGTCTGGAAGTTTCAATGAGGTTTATAAAGGACCTTCTGTTCTTTACTCCCCCACCCACCTACCCCATCCCCACCTGGATATCTGTAGTTTGATACAGAAATAACAACCATCTTTTAAAAAAATTTGTTTAAGTTTATTTATTTATTTTTGAGAAAGACAGAGACAGTGCAAGTGAGGGAAGGGCAGAGAGAGAAGGAGAGAGAGAACCCTAAGCAGGCTCCATGCTGTGAGCTCACAGCACAGAGCCCAGGGTGGTGCTCAAACTCACGAAACTGTGAAATTATTACCTGAGCCAAAACCAAGAGTCGGATGCTTAACCGACTGAGCCACCCAGGCACCCCACAACTATCTTACCTAGTAAAACCCCTTAAGGCTGAAAAGCCCTTCAATGACTCTCCATTTCCTCAGGACAAATTCAACTCAACCACGACTGCAAAACTGTCTGAATCATTAGAGTCGGGTGCTACTACTTCTCTACCACTTCTCCAACCAAGCCTCTCTCCCAGCTCTCTCCCCAGCAAGGGCAGGCAGATAACATAAATGAGTGAGGTCTGGTGGGGACTGGTTAAGCTGGAGAACACCCCCGCCCCCATGAAAATGTCACCCAGGGTGCCCTCTCCTTCTGATTTTCAAAAGAAGCTCAAATCTTCCATTGGCCATGAAATACTTCAATTTGTAGATATGACAGACTGATTCAGAAATCCTAAAGACACATCTGCAGCCTGGTATCTACCCCACAAGCCTCTGGTCTGTGACCTCCATTCTATGCTGAACTTTCAGCTTCTCCAACAGCCATTCTCTTTTTCTTGTCTCTTGACCTTTGCACATTTTGTTCTCTCTTATTGGCATACTTTGCTCCCCACTCAACTGGTTCTTACTCCTCCATGTCACTGCACACACATGCCACTTCCTCCCAGAAGCCTTCCGTGATCCTCTAGTTTAGATGGTTACCCACTCTCAAGTGCTCTCAATAACATGCTGTCTTCTGCTGTTATGGAGCTTCTTTCTGGGTATCTATCTGGCTTCTGCCAGGCTAGAAGCTCCAGGAAGGAAGAAACCATTTCTTCGGGTTTACTAAGACATCCACAGCTGTGGCACAGTGCCTGAACACAGCAGGGAGTCAGTATCGGTGATAGAAGAAAGGGGAAGGAGGCTGGCCTGAGTTGTCTGTGATAATGCAAAATCCTTCTCACTCCAGAATCTCTTGGGTTGGGCTGTGAGCAACAAAAATAACATCTGTTGAGCACTCACTATGTACGAGGTATTCTTCTAAGCATTTGATGTAGTTCCTACAAGAACCCTATGAAACAGGTAATACTATCCCCTTTTTACAGATAAGGAACATTAAGGCACAGAGTATTTAAGAAACTTAAGATCACAAAAAAAGGAACTGGCTAACTTGGGATCCAAGCCCATGAAGCCTGGTTTCAGAATCAGTGCCCTTAACCTCTCCACCTTTCAACAAGGGAAAGGGTTAGTGCTCTATGGAAGAAACTGTCTATCACACTCGGTGGATAAATGAATAATATTTGAGAACCGACTACATGCAAGGCATGGTATAAATGCTCAGTCTTCTATGGGAAAATGTTATTGTCTGCCTTGCAGAGATGAGAAAACTGAGTTAAGTGTCATGTTCAGGCAAGGAAATGGGGAACTCAGATCCATCATCCATCATAGGAGGTAAGAGAAATAAGTTCCTAAGAAGCTACCTAGAGAGACTGGGTTTAGACAGAAAAAAACAGAGCGAAGGGATATGATCACGTTATCATGTGTGTAATGGAATACCACAAAATTGACAGCAAGCAGATAAATGTTCCACAAAGAATGCCATGGGGAATCCATCCACCCATCCATCCATCCGTCACTCTTATTCTACAAATGTTGATAGAATACATACTCTTTGACTGCCCTGCAGACCCTCAAGGTTCAGAGAAAAGAGATACAGTCCCCACCTCCCAGGGGCTCTCAGTGAATGGGTAATAAAGATTTTGAAGAAGATCATTACAAAAATGTGTTAAATACTCTAGCCAATGAGATGCTTGACTCAGCATACTGAGATCAGAGAAGGCTTTAAAAATAAAAAATCTACCAGCCAAAGAGCTACAGGCAAGGAAGGCATTCCAGGCAGAAGAAACAGCCCATTCAGTGCTATGAAGGAAAGAAAGAGTGCTGTGCATTTAGGCAAAAGCTCATAAAGTGAAGAGCAAGGTGCATTTGCATGAGTTACAGAAGGGAGCTGATGGTGTGAGAGGTGTCTTGTTGGTCATGCAAAAATCCTGGATTTTGGCTACAGAGCAGAGGTCTCAAACTAGTTGCCCACAGGCCACACTGTGTGTGTGTGTGTGTGTGTGTGTGTGTGTGTGTGTGTGGTGTTTGAAAGCCTCTCCTAAAGCACTGGAAGACCTGGCCAGTTGGCTGTCATTCCCTCATGGAAAACCACCAGGAAGAACTAAATAGTGGCTGCTCTCTTGAAGGAGGGCATGAACTACTCAGTTCATTAAAGGTCCCTGCATGCCCACCTCACATATTGATATTACCTGCCTGGCCCTGTAGCCATTTGAATTTTCAAACCTTGGCATAGAGCCATTGACAGGAGCAAGTTTGGAATGACTCCTCATGCTGCCTTGGTATGATTGATTCAGTAAGTTCTGAGCACCCTGAGCCCAAGGAATTGGTCTTGTACTCCCAAGAGCCTATTCCAGGCTTGGCACGTAGGTGGGCATCACTAAATTTATGTTGAACGAAATTGGATTCACGTGGAAGATTCTGGCACAAATCCTCTTCAGAGAAGAATGATAATCTCTCTCTCACACTAAACACTAAATTAATTTCCAGTTGCCTTTGATATCACCTGACTCATTTTCTGCAGTAAACCCTTGGTAAGCTCCCAGTCTATTCAAAATTGTTAACCAGAACTTCTGTGTGTCTGTGATGTTGTGTTAATCTATATTTGTAGTTAGTCCTTCATTCAACAGTATTTATTAAGCAGCTACTGCATGTCAGAAACTGTGTAAGAGGTTGGAAATGTATTAGTAATAATAAGCAAAACAGACACACTTCCTGCCCTTCTAGAGTTCTAACCCCTCTAATAGTAATGATGGTGAAATTTATATAGCATGCATGGTACAAGTATGCATCGTACTTGTTCTAGGCATCTTCCCTATATTTATTTATTTAATGCTCATAGAAGCCTGTGATAGGTGCCAAATCATCATCCTTTTTATAGATGAGTAAACTGAGGCACATTATTAAGTAAATTGCCCAGGATGACACAGCTAAAAAGTGGCAAAGGCAGATTTGAACCCTAGCAGTCTGGCTCTGGAATCTGTTCTCTGTGCCCTTGTCTTTCTGGAATAACAGTGGGAGCCCCCGAAATGCCTCTTGAATCATCAAACTAGCAGACTTTAAAGTTGTGGTCAGTTCCAGTAGTGTTTATAGCAATGGAACCATAAGTAGACAGATTAATCGTAGCAATGTGCTCTGGAACCTAGTGAATGTTCAAGTTTTTCCTGACATCATGTTACTGCTTTTCTTTTTTCTTTTTTTTTTTAAGTTGGAGACCCTTGATGCAGACCTAATACTGGAAAGCAGCTGGAGGTACAAAGTCGCCAGCTAACTGTCGCCATTTATACACAGTCTTAGCTCCAGGGCAACCAGCTGTCCCTAAGAAGTAGCCCCTTAGAAGAAAAGCCTTCAGGCTAGAAAGACAGCATGGGTCACTGGCTGAAGAATTATTTGTTTAATTTATCTCATATCTATTAGATTCTTAGTTCTTGACTGTGCTGCCCACAGTCCTGCCTCCCTAGCTCATACCATTCCTGGATGTTGGAATGCCCAGTCTCCCCGGTCTCCTCTTTCATGCCTCTGTGTAGCGTTCCCTGACCCCACTGGGGGGCCTTGTTGCTGCTCTCTCCCCATAGACCTGAGAAAATGCCTGGGGCAGCCTGAGTCACTCTTGCTGCTTGGTCATGCAAACTCTTTGCCATTCTTGCTAGCAGAGAGATCTACCTCCCCTCATCAGCAGCCTCAGCACTGTGAATGGCACACAGCACACGTCCAGCACATGCCTTTTGAGTGCAAGAAGGCCCAGAGAAATATGTGACTTACCCAAAGCCACAAAGCTAGTAGGTAGCAGAACAGAATTCTACTTGGTCAACATACATTGTAAGCTCTGTGTGGACTTGATCTGCTTGTGTGTTTCCACATTACTGCATCACCCATGTCTGGCAAAGGGCCTAGTAATGGTGGGGCTCAGTAAATGTTTGTTGAATGAATAAGTGAGCACCAACTTCATTTAATTCTTCCTTTTTCCTTGCCTGCACTGAAGAAGACAGGCAACGGAAAACAAGGCTTTTTGTGTTGACTTTGTGTTGACTGTGTTTTGTATGCACAATTGATAAGCTATTTGCCCGAAGCTAAAAATACCTACCCCTGGCAGCCATTGGGAGGCAGATGGATGGTGCTTAGCACAAGATGTTTAATCAAACAGTGACAACCCAAGCAGAGCCACAATTAGCCTCTGACACCCCAGTGAACTCTAGATGAAGAGCCCGGAAGCCTCTGACTTCCTGTTGGTCCCCTGGCACCCACTGACCATCACCCTGGGTCCACAAAACAGCACAAACAAATGAGCATCCTGTGTGCAAGGCAGTCACCAGCTGGAAGTCAGGGGATGGGCAGTGTGGGCTGAAACTGGGCACCCGGGACAAATACGAGGGAGAATTAGCCAGTGGGGAGCATCATTCAATATTGGAAAGGGCAATGGAGAGTGCCAGCTGATACACATATTTAAAAAAAAAAAAAAAGGAAAGAAAGAGAAAGAACAAACTGGCCTATTTCTATATAATGGTCAGTTCACTAGAGCTAATTACGGAAGCATCTGGACAAGCACGTGCATCAAATGGACTCTAAGTCTAATAAATTGTTTTTGAATCCTAAGTCCAGGACACACTTGATGTCTGTTCGGGCCAGTTTCTTAACCCACTGAGCCTCAGTGTTTTCATCCCTATAATGGGGATATTAATAGTACATATCTCCCAACGTCATGTGAGGATTCAATTTAATGTTAAGTAAAACCTCTTAACAAGTGAGCCACATGGGGTAAATGTTTTAAAAAGGGAACTGTTATTAATACATGCATTAGTTATTACTAAATGTGCTCAGCTCTAATATAACAGGTATCCATAAACAGGAGAACTGGAAGAGGCATTTGATTCCTTAACAGCCAACTACTTAACCCTTCAGTCTTTCTTATCAATAAAGGGATGGAAAGAGTGCCTAGTTTATTCATAAGGATTAAATGTTGGATATTTAATATTAGATACTATGATATTAGATGACATTTGATCTGAAACATGTTTCATGTATATGAAGGGATGGGTTTTAGGGCCTGAAACACAGTAAGTGCTCATAACTTCCAGGGGCCCTGAAAAAATGGTAATGGGTCTTCTGTCTCATGCCTCTTTGCCTTGGGACATGGCAGTTCACTCTCCCTGGAGAGTCCTTCCTTGTCTTGTGTACCTGTCAAACTACCACTCACCCTAACTAGATGCGAGCTATGATACTATCTTTATTATTATTGCTTTATTGGTAACTGGCTCATTTTTGCAGCTCTGGAAGCTGAAGCCCTGAGAAGGGAAATGGCTTGTCCACGGGCACACACAGGTCTATGTCAGAACCTAATTGAAGCCTGAGGCATCTCCCAACAAAATTGGGATGCCTAGGCATACTTTTCCCCCATCTTAATGAGATATAATTGACCTACATTGCAGTATAAGTTTAAGGTATAGAGCATAATGGTTTGGCTTACATATATTATGAAATTATGGCCACAAGAAGCTTATCATCCATCACCTCAAACAGCTACAATTAAAAGAGAAAGCAAAGAGAGAAAAGGATTTTTTTTCCTTACGATGAGAACTCTTAGGGTTTACTCTGCATTAACAACTTGCACATGTATCTCAGACAGCAGTGTTAAGGACACTTTCATTGACCGAGTATAATGAGTCAGAGGTCTTTTCTACAGCCAATTCTCCCATCCTCAAGAAATACAGCAGGAGAATCCCCTGCCTAGACTTGCCAGTGATTCTTCCTCCATGTCAAGCCTTCACCTAGTTCAGATCATCTCCTTCACAGGACTAGTCATCACACTCATGCATACTAACTAATTGTGGCCACTTACTGTCCACTCTGCCCATGCCAGGCTCTGTGCCAAGAGCTTCATGCATGTGACCTCCTCTGATTCCCCAACAATCTTCTGGGAAACACATGTCACTGGTTCTCCTACTTTACTGAGGAGGATGCTGAAGCTTCTGGTGTTACTTGTCCAAGAATGACAGCTAGAAAGGAGCAGATCTGAGTGCAGTTCATCTATACTCCAAAATATATGCCTGTCATTTTAAGGAGCCTGTCCCTTCTGGTAACTCTTACATTCTATGTTTGCTGGACAGACAGCTCAAGCTCTGCCCCTGTCTGTGTTTGCAACAAACCCTGGAGCCATAAAAACACAGCTGCATCTATCACTTGACCCAGGATGGTACCACTGAGTGCTTTCAAGATACTTCTTCGACTTACCAGCTGTGCCATGTTGGACAGGTGCCTAACCTTCCCTTCATCAGTTTCCTTCTTTGTAAATGGAGACCAGAGCCTACATTCTCTTTGCCCTGTTATGCCCTCACATCTTTCTTTAAATCAACTCATTTTCTTAATGAACTGAACTTATTTTATAAGCATGTTTTTAATCACTACCCTAAATGAAAAAATAACATTCCCCTAATTCCATTTAAACTAAACACATAACTTTTAAAGTAAAATTATTCATTGAGGAGGGCACCTTTTGGGATGAGCACTGGGTGTTGTATGAAAACCAATTTGACAATAAATTTCATATATTGAAAAAACAAGTAAAATTATTCATCAGTGAATCACATAAAATCACCTCATCTCTACAGAGCCAAGAGGCTCATAGTAGGTGCTCAATGTATAGTAGTCATAAGGAAATAAACTTTGGCACCAAGCAGTATGGTTTGGAAACTTTTGAGTCTACTGGCCAACTTGAGACCTAGCAGTTGTCATGGTTACCCCAAGACGGTGCTCCTGGTCAAAAAGTCAGAAGGAATTTTGCAGTCAAGAGAAGGCCAAATGATTGGCCCAGATGAATGTGATGACCAGTCCAGGTACTAATTCACTTTCCCCCATTGTCTTGAGTCAGACTACCCTGGCAACCATCTTAGCCCTTGCCGACTATTCATCTGCAAGGGTCAGCCTTACTAGATCTCAACTAGTTCTGGTCTACAATGGAAACCATTGCTTTGTTAGATTCTAGGAAAAGCCAGGAAGACTGCATCCTGTATCCAGGGCTCAAACCCCCGGGGCAAATCCACAGCATTTGTTCCACCATGGCAAATATCACTAATCCAACACAGCACTACTAAACTCAGGCATGGTTTTAGAACAGGGAACATGGTAGCCACTACCAAAAGACTGAAGATGAACCATGTTTTGCCATTCCTGTCTCAGGCTGTGCAATCACCCTTCACATGAGACTGTAGAAATAGAGGAAATACTACCCTTAGCTTTGAAAATAATCCACTCCAGTGCTAAATGCGGTGACAAATAGGGGTCTCCACAAGAAAATAGAGAAGAACATGATAGTAAAGCTATAAGGAAAATTAAAGAGCTATCAAAATAAAAACTAAAATTTTAAAAGAACAAAGGCTATTTCAGAGAAAGCAAGAGACAACTGAGTCATCGTGTAACAATGGCTCTTCAGGGCCCTAGATAACAGCCAGCGTTCCTCTCCACCAAGCAGAGAAACAAAGTGAGGAGTAGCCGGTGGAATACCACTGCAGCTAGAGGGATTAAGTTAGAGGCAATAAAGAATTTCAGGATAGGGTGACAGGATTATTAGTGCCTGGAATTATAGTTTAAGGGAAACTAGAATCTTCTCTGGGATTCCTGGAGAGCTCACTCTCTCTGACTCATCTCTGCTCCCAGCACAGTGTCTGGCCTCTAGCTCAATAATTGTCTGCTGAACTGCACTTGCCAGGTGTAAAATGTAACAATAGGTAACATAGGTGTAAAAAGAAACAACAGGTAAAATTTACTGAGGGCTCATTATGTGCCAAAAACTATGCTAAGCATTACACACGGTATTTCATGTATCTTTATAACAACCAACGGGGGTTATGTTTATTATGATGCCCATTTCACAGGTGTAGGAACTGAGGCTCAGAGAGATTAACACTACACTTCACAAACTCTTCCAACTAGGATAGGTTCTTATGTACCTGGATATTTTGGGTGAGGTTAAGCCTGCAAAGAACAACAACAACAAACCCAAATGGCTCTTTAGAGCCCTCCTGGGAATCTGGAAGCCGTCCCTCAAGGACTGCCTTTCCCATAGGCTGAGGGTTGGGACCCACTGCCTGTCCTCACTAGTCCACAGTCAGTTTTGTGCCACTAATAACCAAAAGCAAGAAAGACTTTTGCATTCCCAAACTTCTGCCCTGGAGCAAGAGGAACAATGAAGAGACAGGATGGCCACTGGCCAGCTAGTAGTGCCTGAGGTTGGAACCACATGGCAAGACAGCTACCCTCAATTCCTTCCCTGCTCCTCTCCTAGGAGCCCTCAGGGCAGAACCACCTGAAGACCTTCTAGTACTATCCATGGAGCCAAAAAGACTGAACACCAAGTCGTCAGCATCATGCTTTATTCCCTCTTCTTCCCTACCCTCCAAGATCCAGAGTGGAACAGGTAACAGTGAGGAAGATGACAACCTCCAAGAGTCAATGCCCATCACAACAATTCAATCTCCACTCCCCAGCTGATCTAAACAAAGGCAGTGCTGACTTCTTGCCTGGGAGGCTTAAACATTGCTTCTCCTAAAAATCTATCCTTGGGGCATCTCCCAGGAACAGCTAAAATAACACCATTGAAATTGCTTACAATGTTAGGGGTCCTTGTACTTCTGTAGGACAACAGGCCTAACTCTTCCAGTGCAAAAAACAGACAACTTTAAGGAGGAGAGATGCATTTAAGTCACCAAGGATGGTGAAATTCACAAGAACATAATTTAGGATGCAGAAAAAGAGGATTTGCAGAAGGGAACCTCAGGAATCAGCCCAGATAAGAAATTCTCTGTCCTTTTCTGAAGACCTCCATGAACCAAGCAACTGTGGTGTCTGGCCTGCTCTCATTCACATAGCAGCCATTATAATCAAAAAGTTCTTCTTGGTGCCTAATCTAAATCCTTTTGTAGTTTCAACTGAGTTCTTTTCCTTTTTATAAATTTTCTTAGCTGCCTTTAGGAAGAAAGAGAGATATGGAAAGAGGGAGAGAGGGAGGAAGAAGGGGAAAAAACTGTGTTACCCTTTAAACCAGCATTTCTACTTTTGGGAATTTATTCTACAGATAAACGAAAAGATGCTTAATGAAGTTCTACAGTGGCCAAACAAAAAATAAGATAAAATAAATAATGTTCAGCCATAGGTGAATATTTCATGAATATTATTGACATGGGAAAAAATCCACGATTTATTTCTAATTTCAAAAAAAATCAATTTGCACAACAGTTTTATTGTATGATCTCCTTGTGTAGCAGTAATTATTATTACTAATTACATTTATAATTTATAATAACTGCTGTCACTTGGGGTTCCACTGAGCTGGACATCAAAGATGGCATACTCAAATGGCTGACAATTAATGTTGGATTCGGCTATGAGATCACCTGGGGCTTTCAACCAGAGTCCTGCACACCTTTCCATCTGACTTGGGCTTCTCATAGCTGGGTTCCAAAATGGAACATCCCAAGACCAAGTATTCAGAAGGCCCACATATTACTTGTACATACAAGGTCATCCCTGTATGTACAGACCCATAGGCTATTGCTCAAAAGTAAATCACAGGACCAGCTCCAATTCAAGGGGAGGAGACTACCCAAAGGCATGAATATTCAGACATGTGGTTCATCAAGGGCTATCTATGAGACTAGGCACTACAATACCTTTGGAAAATGGGATTTGGACAGACTTTCACATTCCAATGTCTAATGTAGTAGTTAAATATATAAACTGGGAGGCAGAAAGCCTGGTTTAATGTCCTAGATCACCACTTGCTTGCTGTGTGACCTCGAACAAGTTTCTTAACCTTTCTTGAGCCTTGATGCTCTCAAATCATAGTTCCAACCTCATAGGTGGTTGTGAAGAATTAAGTGATATATGGTCTGTTAAGATGCTTACAAGTAAATGCTCAATAAAAATGAGCTAATAATAATATAATTACATGTCAATATAATGTTTAAGTTTTTATAAGTATATGTTTTACTTTTGTAATTGAAAAAACTAATTTTCAATGACAAAAAAAAAAAAAAAAAGAAATCCAGCAGAAATGAGAGAGATAAACTCAAAACTCCCAGTCAATGCTCTGTTCCAGCTACTTCTTCTAAGGAACCTACAGAACCGTATACTCCTCACAGACACAGAAAATACCTCTGGAAAACTTTGACTCTTTACCTCTGCACCAGTAGGCCATTCGGTGGTAGGGTCTGACAGCCAAACCCCATGTTGTTCTTTCAGCCACTCCCCAAATCCTCTCAGGTTTGAGCATAGTAAGCTGCAAAGTACAGGAAATTAATTCCCCCAAGAATATAACCAAGAAGCTTTGCAATCACAAAACACGGGCTTTCTATTACCCAGGAGCTTAAAACTGCCCTGTGACACCATTGACAGAAAGGATTTGCTTTTTTGAAGCATTGACATTTTGATTGTGAAGTTCACTGGGGCTTGCTTAGGTTTCCACAACAACAGAGTCTTGGGCTGGTTAGTTTGAGAGAAAACCTCAGAAATAGAATATCAGGCGGTGATGACTTGGGTTTCTTTGATTGTTTTCTTTGTTTGTTTGTTTGTTTGTTTCACCCATGATAAATACGCACAGACCCTGTCAACACCACTCCTTTTCTTTGGGGGAAAACGTGCCACCAAAGAAATGAAGGGATTTCTTGATGTAATTACAGCAAATGTGAAACCTTAAGAGTTGAAAACTCTACCTTCTCATTTCTTTTTCAGAAAATCAATACACAGGCATCTTTCCATTCCCCTCCAAGTTTCTGTGGCTCACACATGCTCTCTCATCCTAAGGATCTCCTAAGTGTGCTTGATGTTGCCTTGGGGGCAAATCTATCTGTACAAAAGAAACGGGAGACTCAGTGTCTGCGGGTTAGTTTCTCAAGAGAGACAATTACCAGAAACTTAAGGAAATGTCAAATAGGAATACGTAGCAATTTCGTTTGGACTCAATGACTTGCCTGACTTAAAGCATTAATTAGATGGGGCTGAAATATTTTTTAAAGAGCTTGGATATGGAAAATTTTTAGCACCACACTTCAAATAGCATTCATCTGGGGAGTAAGAGACAGTGGTGAAGAGTCACTCCCTGCCGAACATATAGTAAGTTTTTTTTTTCCCCTGG
Source organism: Acinonyx jubatus (assembly GCF_027475565.1). Lineage (NCBI taxonomy): Eukaryota > Metazoa > Chordata > Mammalia > Carnivora > Felidae > Acinonyx > Acinonyx jubatus. Next base: position 11,240,733 of record NC_069398.1, on the reverse strand, counting down.
GGAGACCCCAGCATTTATCCATTCCTGCTTCCTTATAGGCTGGCAGGTGGGGCAGGAACATGGGAGAGAAATGACAGCACTTAGTTCTAAGTCAGGGGCAACCCAGGAAACAGGAAATCACTTTCCTCCAGCTGAGAACCCTTTCCTGTGATCAAAAATAAACAACACAGAACTTGACATGCCATAAAGTCAGAAAGAACTAGAGTCACTTTCTGGCTCTCCCACTTACTCCGGATGTGGCTTTGGGCAAATAACCTAAAGATCCAATCCTCAGTTTCCTCATCTATAAAATGGGGATGATAATAGGACTGATAAGAGGCCTTCTTTCTGTTCCATGAATACCATATTCATTCCCACCTCAGGGCCTTTGCACTTGGCATTCCCACTGCCTAGAAGTCCTTTCCCACAAGTCTTTTCATGGCAGATAACCTTCTTTCCACCCTTAATTAAACTCAAATGTCACTTCCTAACCTAAAGAATAATCTCCCATCAATTTGTCTCATCCCTGGGTTTTATTCTGGATAGGATGCTGTCTGAAATTCTCTTGTACATTTTTATATTTATTTATTGTCTGTCTTCCTCACCATACAATAAAGCAACTTGTGCATTTTGTTAACCCCTGCATCTCCAACACCTCATACAATGCCTGGCACATAGGAAATGCTCTGCTAAAATTTGCTAAAGGAGTGGACTCTCAGTCAATAGCTAACATTCATTGAAAACTTAACCACATGCCACGCACTGTTCTAAACACTTTGTAAAAATTATCTCACTTGATTCTCAAAACAACCCTCTCAAGGAGATATTCTTATTAACCCGATTTCATAAAGAAGGAAACTGACATGCAGAGAGATTGAATAAATCTGCCCAAAGGCAAAGAGCCAATAAGCAGTAGGGCCAGGACTAAACTCCAGCAGCCCAGCCCCAAACTCCACACACTTAATCCAGAGTCCTGACGCTCTTTGATACGTAACCATCAGACCTGATTTTACAGCTTGAATTTACGAAGCCCTGAGTGTATATAATTAGATCAAAGTAGCCAGACTTTTGACCCACACCTTCCCCCAAATCATTCTATGTGTGTTCACCAATCCCTCTTAAATCACCTGTGTGTTCTCTCTTTTATCTTTTTTTTTTTTAAATTTATCTTTATTTTTGAGAGACAGAATGAGACAGAGCATGAGCAGAGGAGGGGCAGAGGGAGGAGACACAGACTCTGAAGCAGGCTCCAAGCTCTGAGCGAGCATTCAGCACAGAGCCCGATGTGTGGCTCGAACCCACAAACCGTGAGATCATGACCTGAGCCGAAGTCAGACACCTAACCAACTGAGCCACCCAGGCGCCCCTCTCATTTATCTCTTTAATACTTAGTTACTTGTGTGTTTTTCTATACTTTCTGAGTGGAGACTCTGAACACCAATTTGTTTCTACCATGGGCCCATGCACACAGAAGGTAGATGCTAAATACTTTTTGAAAAGATTTCTAAATGAATAAAACATTTTGGAACATTTTTCAACACAATACAGCAAGAGTGTGTGGGTGCTTGGGTGGCTCAGTCGGTTGAGCATACGACTCTTGATTTCAGCTTAGGTCATGATCCCAGGGTCATGGGATTGAGCCCTGTCAGGCTCCACAGTGAGCATGTGGCTTTCTTAAGACTCTCTCTCTCTCTCTGTCTCTCTCTCTCTCCCTCTGCCCCTCTCCCCAATTTGCTTTCTCTCTACAATAAAAATAAAATAAAATGTGCATTCTATTAAAAAAAGAGAAGGGGCGCCAGGGTGGCTCAGTCAGTTAAGCCTCTGACTTCAGCTCAGGTCATGATTTTGCAGTCTGTGAGTTCGAGCCCCACATCTGGCTCTGGGCTGACGGCTCGGAGCCTGGAGCCTGCTTCAGATTCTGTGTCTCCCTCTCTCTCTGCCCCTCCCCTCTCAGGCTCTGTCTCTCTCTCTCTCAAAAATAAATAAACATTAAAAATTTTTAAAAGAGAGAGAGAACAAAAATGTATACAAAGCAAGTAGAAAATTAACATTAGCATTCCTTGCCTTAATAAACCCAACTCTTCATGCTTTTGCCATCTCAGGGCCTTTGCATATACCGTTTTCCTTGCCTGAAACACACTTTCTACTCTCACCCTTTTTGCCTATTTACTTCCTCCTGGTTCTCCAAAGTTCAGCTTGAACATCATTTCCTCAGTAAATCTTTTATTTATCACTCATACCACTTACAGCTTCCAGTTACATATTTTCTACTGTGGCTCTTCAGTTAACTTTTTGGTTTTTTGCCTAAAAGATTCTAAACTCCATGAAGGCAAGACCATCCATGTCTATTTTGGTCAACATCTCCTCCCAGGGCATAGCTCGTAATCAATGCACAAAAACACTGTTGAATGCATGAATAAACTTTTGAAATTTCGTGTTTACAAATACAAAAAAACTTTGCTTTAATGGGACTTTTTAATTTTTTTTTATGTTTATTTATTTTTGAGAGAGACCGACAGAGTGCAAGTGGGGGAGGGGCAGAGAGCAAGGGAGACACAGAATCCGAAGCAGACTCCAGGCTCCAGGCTCCGAGCTGTCAACACAGAGCCTGATGTGGGGCTCAAACCCACGAACCATGAGATCATGACCTGAAGTCGGATGCTTAACCGACTGAGCCACCCAGGCGCCCCAGGACCTCTTTTCTTAAGTAGTGACTTCAAATAGAATTTACTCATTATTTTTCTCTTTTGTACACACTGTAATATACCTGCATGGTACCCCCACCACTACCTGGAATTATTCATATTGCAGAGTGGTTTAGAGCATGGGCATTGGTCCTGGGTTTGAATTCTGGCTAATAAATATCATAAATGCTTAACTCTTCACTGCTTCAAAATATTATTTCAAAGTGCTTTGAAAAAGAGCAAGAATAGCACAGACTTAAAAACAAAAACTAACAGTAGGAAATACAGAGAGGATATGAGGAAACTAGAACTCTCATACCCTGCTGTTGGGAATGTAAGTTTAAAACCACTTTACAGAATTCAGCTATAGATGGTAGAGATAAAGATGCAATTACTCTAGAACATAATAAATATACTTGTACATGTATGTTACCCAAGAGAAACTCTCAAATATCAAGCTGTTAACTACAGCAGTTTTTAATATCAAAACCTTGGGACTAATTTAACTGTACATTGTTTTATTTTTTGTTTTAATTTTTTTTAATGTTTATTTTTGAGAGAGACAGAGTGTCAGCAGGGGTGGGTCCAAGAGAGAGAGAGAGAGGGAGACACCAAATCTGAAGCAGGCTTCAGGCTCTGGACTGTCAGCACAGAGCCTGATGCAGGGCTTGAACTCAAGAACTGTGAGATTATGACCTGAGCCGAAGTCAGAGGCTTAACCAACTGAGCCACCCAGGTGCCCCTAAATGTACATTGTTTTATACGCGCGCGCGCACACACACACACACACACACACACACACACACACGTATGTCTATATGTGTATATATGCACATATTATGTAGACATACATGTGTGTACATGCCTATACATGCCTATTATACAGAAATATATACAGACATGTGTATATATGTACAGATTTGTCTCTGTACGTATATGCGAATAAGTAAATTACAGTAATTTTATATAATGGAATCCTATATAGTCATTAAAATGAGTGAATGAGAGCTGCATGTATCAACAATATGGTCTCTAAAACATAATGTTGAGTGGAAACAGAAGCATATAGAATGGATGGTCCAATCTAAAGAAAAGTAAGGGTATGCAAATGTGGCCCTGAAGATTACAGCATGGGGTTTGCCTCTAGAGACAGAGAAAGAAGGAGGGAAGGAAAAGAATGGGCCTGGGACAATTTCAAAGAGGACTTCAGTTGTATCTACAATGTCAGTTCTTTTTTTTTAAGAACTGAAACAAATATGTTAAAATGTTAAAATTTATTTAATCTGAGTGAAGAGTGCACCAGGATATGTATATTACAAGCTAATTTTACAAGTGAACTATTGCATAACATTTTAAAAAGTGAGATTAAGAGAGATTCAGATGCCAACTCTACCACCAGACTTCAGAAAAGAGACATAAATTCTCTGATACTCCTGTTTTCAAAATAGGATTAACAGTGTCGACTGAAAATTAATGAGATTCAATGTGCAGAATGACTTATAGATATTATCCACTGGAATATCATTTTAGAATGAGTCCCTAACAACTTTCCAGATGTGTCTTATTCAGAGAGACTTTTTTTTTAATTGATCAGAAATTATATGCATGCATGTCAAGGGGCACCTGGCTGGCTCAGTTGGAAGAGCATGTGACTCTTGATCTCAAAGTCATTCAAGCCCCATGTTAGGTACAGAAATTACTTAAAAAAAAAAAAAAAACAACTTCAGAAGAAGAAATTATATGCATGCATTTTCAAAACAAATCACATACCAAGAAAAATAATATATTGCTACTGTTTGTTCAAAAACTATATATATTATAAAGACATATATAAGGATAGACTATTTATTACTGTGATTGCCCTGAGGGAGGGGTATTTGGGTGGTTGGAGAACAAGAAGGGAAATTTACTTCTCCCTGATATTATTTCTAATTATGTACCCTATTGTAGATTACAGCTCTTCCGTGATACGATGGAGTTACATCCTGATAAACCCATCATAAAAATTGAAAATGCATGGAATACACCTAATCTACTGAACATCATAGCTTAGCCTAGCCTACCTTAAATATTCTTAGAACATTTACATTAGCCTATGGTTGGGCAAAATCATCTAACACAAAGCTTTTTGAATACTGGACTGAAAGTGAGAAACAGAATGGTTATACAGGTACAGATGGTCGTTAAGTGTGTCAGTTTTTTTTTTAAATCTTTTTTTTTTTAATATATGAAATTTATTGTCAAATTGGTTTCCATACAACACCCAGTGCTCATCCCAAAAGGTGCCCTCCTCAATACCCATCACCCACCCTCCCCTCCCTCCCACCCCCCATCAACCCTCAGTTTGTTCTCAGTTTTTAACAGTCTCTTATGCTTTGGCTCTCTCCCAAGTGTGTCAGTTGTAAGAGCTCATGATCACGTGATTGACTGGGAGCTCTGACTTACTGCTGTTGCCCAGCATAACAAAAGTCTCATACCGCACATCACTAACCCAGGAAAAGATCCAAATTCAAAATCCCAAGTACAATTTCTACTGAATGCCTATAGCTTTTGCACCACAGTAAAGGCAGAAAATCGTAAGTTGAACCATCATAAATCAGAGACCATTGGCACCTACTCTAAAAAATAAATATAATTTATCTTTAAATTAATCTGAAGGTCCTGATCTTCTCCACTCCATCAATACTAAACCTACATAAAAAGGAAAGGTCCTAAAATCCAGGTTCCAAAAAGGTTCTTAAGAGGTTACTCTCCTACCTGAACACATGAAGCAGGGAACACCCCATATTTTCCTGCATGCATGAGGACAAAAGAAAGAGCATGGGATTTTGGATTAGGGGATCTAGGCTTGGTTCCTGTCGCCAGCACTTACTAACTGTGTGACTTTAAGTGAATTCCTTAAGCCCTCTGGGCCCCAGTTTCATTTCTGAAGTGAGAATAATGGCAACACCACCTCCAACGATTGTGAGGAATAGTTTATTTATTCCTACAATATTAAATTACGAGTATGTAATTTTGTCAAAATAGTATCCAGATGGCTGCATGAGCTATAATTTGTAGTGTAGAGACTGTCTTTCAAAAGCACTGGTTTGGTCCCTTTGGCTTCCATGGAAGTACCCATAAACATAAGCCTAGGGCCCTATATTAGCCAATGAAATCATCTGACTTCAGAGATAAACCAGATTCTCTTCTCTCCACAGCCAATATCCTGACAGTGATCATTCTCTCTCAGCTGGTAGCTAGAAGGCAGAAGTCCTCCTACAACTATCTCTTGGCACTTGCTGCTGCTGACATCTTGGTCCTCTTTTTCATTGTGTTTGTGGACTTCCTGTTGGAAGACTTCATCTTGAACATGCAGATGCCTCAGGTGCCCAATAAGATCATAGAAGTGCTGGAATTTTCATCCATCCACACTTCTATTTGGATTACTGTTCCATTAACCATTGATCGGTATATCGCAGTCTGCCACCCACTCAAGTACCACACGGTCTCCTACCCAGCCCGCACCCGGAAAGTCATTGTAAGTGTTTACATCACCTGCTTCCTGACCAGCATCCCCTACTACTGGTGGCCCAACATCTGGACTGAAGACTACATCAGCACCTCCATGCATCACGTCCTTATCTGGATTCACTGCTTCACCGTGTACTTGGTGCCCTGCTCCATTTTCTTCATCTTGAACTCAATCATTGTGTACAAGCTCAGGAGGAAAAGCAATTTTCGCCTCCGTGGCTATTCCACAGGGAAAACTACTGCCATCTTGTTCACCATTACCTCCATCTTTGCCACACTCTGGGCCCCCCGCATCGTCATGATTCTCTACCACCTCTATGGGGCACCTATCCAAAACCGCTGGCTGGTGCACATCATGTCCGACATTGCCAACATGCTGGCCCTTCTGAACACAGCCATCAACTTCTTCCTCTACTGCTTCATCAGCAAGAGGTTCCGCACTATGGCGGCCGCCACGCTCAAGGCCTTCTTCAAGTGCCAAAAGCAACCTGTACAGTTCTACACCAACCATAACTTTTCCATAACAAGTAGCCCCTGGATCTCACCAGCCAACTCACACTGTATCAAGATGCTGGTGTACCAGTATGACAAAAATGGAAAACCTATAAAAGTATCCCCATGACCTCACAGGTTTGGCACCTAGTGCCTCTGTCTAATCTATTTCCAGATGGGAGGGTAGCCCACTTAAAAGTGCTAACCTGATTTCCTATCTCCACAGACTGAGCAACCCTCAGACTGGTAGATGAGAAAAGATGGAAGAGAAGAAAGAAAAGCATCAATCTTGTTTTCATTTGTGCATTTATTTTCACAACGTCACTTGACAGCAGAATTTCTACCAGTTTGAAGATGTCTTTAGAGGTTGTGTCATCATCCTGTGGCCAATGAGGACACAGGAAAGAAATAGTCTATGACTTTGCCTTGGCACCATCCAGTCATTGGGAACCTCTCATTTATATGACACACCAAGCCACAATAGCAGGTAGCTGAGTCCACACTCTTCCTCTAAGAGCTGAGGTCAACCATCGCTTCCCTGTGCCATCCCCAGCAGCTAATAATGCTGACCACTGGGATTTGGGATTTTTCCAAGGTGCCCTTTGTCCTAGAGAAGGTTGTGGTCTTGAAGTGGCCCTGGAACCCTAAGCTACAGAATGACACTGTAAGGGGACAAGCAAGTATTAATCCCATCCAAACTCTGGCCAGAGCTTCTTTGGAAAGGCTTCAAACCAACATAACTATGACCCTCAGATTTGGGTCTAAAATGCAGGCTTTCTATTTGTCATTATGTATAGATTTTATCTATCTCCTCCAAAACAAAGACCCCTGCCTGGTGTGTGGGGGGGAAGGAGGATCTCTTGAGCCCAGAAAAACAAAAAAATAAGCCCACTCTTGCCATTGTTTCGATCCATCCCGTGTCAGCTGTGTATGATCCCTTTACTCAAAATAGCTTCTTATTGCGGTGCCACTTAAGCTTCCTGGAGAAGCCTTTTACATGTAGAGTTGACAACCCTGCCTCCTTGCTTGCTGAAGCCCTCACCAAATTGTTTTATCTGAAGTGACTTCCAAACTGGACTTAATTTTCAAGGGTCAGGAACTGTAGCCCTCCAGGTGTGAAAGGAGACATTCTTAGCTCTGCCCCACAGTCTACCTGGTATTACTATTCAGCCACAAATGCAGATAAAATTCACACGGAAAGGTGCCCATGTTGTCTGCTTGTGTGCCCTTTGATGCATATGGCTCAAAAGGGTGGTACCAGTTTTCAGTGAAGCTACTTAATTCAGATCCTTTGCAAAATGATAAAATATGAATTTATTTAGCTGTTCTCCCCTTGCCTGTCCAAGGCAAGAAGAGCTCTCTGATGTAATTAATAGGGGCTTCCCTCGGATTTGCCACTCATGTGTGTACACACACATGCCCACACATGTTTGATTATATTAGGCTTATATGTATCCAGTAATGTATTTTAAAAGGGAAACCATGCTGGAGTTCCACTTATTTAGCTTTTTAAAAATTTCTGTTCCAGATTACCAGTATTTGAAATTATCTGTGTTCTGGAAGAAATCTCCCAAAATGATTTTGGAATTGTATGGTGTTTTTGGTGAGCAAACAAAAAGCAAACAGTCCTCCTGGAACACTTGGTTCCTCAGGCTGGATTCTTACTACATTTTTAGTCCTAAATTGGAAGACGTGTTTACTCTTTTTAAGGAAATCTGCAATAAAATGAGTATGGTAGAAAAGGCCCCAGTGCAACACAAGCCCTAAACAATTAGTCAATGCCCTCAATACTAAGTCAATATAATTTTAGGTCATGGTAGTCCTGATTATTCTAATTCTTACTCCTTTTAAATGACTGCAGTAGAGTCTCATCTTACCCAAAGATCAGATTCTAAAGTCAGTGCAAAAGAAAAAAATCTGGCAGAGCCGAAGTTACTTCTGCAAGGTCCTGAGGAAGGAACGGTATTGGAGACCATATTCTAATCCTTATAAAACCTAACTCAGCTAAGTTCTTCTCCAGCAATAGAACAGATTTCTTATATCAAGGATAAGACAAAGTTGGCATGCATTTAGAGACCTCCCTTCACTGTATGAATCTAATGTATCCAAGAACATTAAGATCGCACTGGTGCAGCAAGATGCTCCCACTAGAAGAGGTTCACGGAAGTTGTATGAGGGACAAACAGGTTAGTATGTCCCATATCACACTCTCCCCAGCGCACATGTGCATCAAATGGAATGGTGGGCAGACTCCCCCACAACCTTTAAATTGCATTTCTCTTTCAGTTTCTTTTTTGCCAAGCACATGTAGTCCAAATATGTCGTGTTCATTAAGTGTGTGTATGATGCAATTCCACCACACCCCCTTATGAATGAACATTGACCAAAGGCTACCTACACTGAATATATATATATATATATATATTTTTTTTTAAACACATGGCTCAAAAATGCTAGTTTGAGCTATATGTGGATGAGTCACAGTGCAATAGCTCTAAAGATTAAGCAATTCCTCTTTAAGAATGTATGCAAGATGGAAAATATGTGTGTAAATCTCAATGCTCCCTGCTCCACATTTTTAATTACATGTAAAAACTGTTGATGTTTAAAAAATAAAAAACTGGGTGTGCATTTGGAATGTTTTCCTCATACACTCATTTATTAATTCTCTTACCAGTAGAGGTTGTACCACGTTGTATTGTGATCTTTTTTCCTTCTGGCTATATTTTATATTTTGATAAATAATATTTAAAAGAGGTCTGATTCTTGAAGGCATTCCAATGAGTTGTTATCTTCTGGTTAAAATGCATAAGAGTACTCACTGGGTTAGGTTAATACATATGTCCTAAAATTTGTTTCAGATAATCTATGGACTTTTAATTTATTATTATTATTTATAGTAATAATTATGGACAATAATGATAAGGTTTTTAAGAAAAAAAACTTTTAAACCTTTTCTTTCAGGCCAGTTTTGGAAACAGCCTTGAATTTTAAAGCCTGTCATGTAAAGAGCTGCTGTTGACGGCACTTAAGCAATTGCCTTATATTAGGTTTTTGTGAAAGACTGTTAACTAGCATTTCTCTTGCGTGATTTGTGTCCCTGGTTGGACATGCAGTGATGCTACACACGTACATGCTGTGTCTTTTTATCAGACAGCTCAAGGACTGAACTGTGTCATGGGGAAAGAAATGAGGAACATGAAAGACAAACCATAAAAGACAGACCATGAGAAGGTATGAACTTCCATTTTGCAAACATTCTGCAACTGGAAGATTACTTTGCACAGTTGGAGCCTACTGGTCCAACATGAGCCTATGTGAAGTGAATCAAAGACTCTAATGTTGGCTATTCCAGTTCAAAGAATGGAATAGAATGTTACCAGAGAAGAATAGTAAATGTTCATATTTTCTTAATTAGATAATATATTGTGTTTGGACTTGTTTGTATTATAATAAATTCTAATATGGTGCACACTTGGTGTTTGGAATTTGCATATATGTTCATGCTATGGCAGAACTCTGGCTAAAAATTTTTAAATGAGCTTTTTACTTATCCTTTGTGCTGGTGCTACAATGAGACCTGAATCCCACCTATCCCTTGGTTAGCCAGATATATTTCAGAATTTAAGACCACTGAACTCTGCGTCCTATAAGCCTAATTAGGTAGTTTACTGGGGATAAATCTGAATTCTCTTTTGACTTTATCCTTTACATGTCTTCAAGACAATGCTGACTATAATCATAAGAGGAAATCTAGCATAATGACAAAGAGCTTGGACTTGTTTTTCCCTCATGACTTATCTATAACTGGAAGATTTTATCTTTTGACTCCCTTCACCCATTTTTCCCATGCCTACCCCCCATCTCTGGCAACCATCAATCTGTTCCCTGTATCTACGAGCTTGGCTTTTTGTCTTGTTTTTTAAATTCCACATATAAATGAGATCATACAGTATTTTTCTTTTCTCTGTCTAACTTATTTCACTTAGGATAAAGCCCTCAAGGTCCATCCATATTGTCACAAATGGCAAGATTTTATTCTTTTTATGGCTGAATAGTATTCTGTTGTGTGTATATACCACATCTTCTCTGCTCATTCATCTATTAATGGCCACTTAAGTTGTTTCTGTATCTTGTAATAGCTTGGATGTTGAAGCCAGACAGTCATGGTTTCACATCCCAGCCCTACCATTTACTAAATGGGTGGCCTTCAACAATTCTTTGAAGATCTATGAAAGATGGTCCTCACATAAAAAATGGTACAAAATTTAATTTCTTGGCTGCCTTCAAGGTAAATAGAAGCTCTCAAGATCAGGAAACCAAGATTTGGAGTCAATTTTGGCAGGCTATAACTTTGCAGGCTATTCCACTTCCTACCTGTGTGGCCTTGCACAATGTTCTCAATCTCTCTAAGTCTCAATTTCTTCTCCATAAAATATGGCTACTAGTAATTCCAATACATACCTCATAGGGTGATTATTAATAGTAGAGCTAAAAGGAGTCTACAAGTGCACATCATTTTACAGGTAAGGATACTGGGTCAAAAGAGGTCAATGACTTTGTCCAAAGTAGTCACTACACACTTCATGCCTCCCACTTTACCTCATTGCCTTCTCTGAAAGATTCTGACTCATGCCCTTTTCAGATTTGAGTATATTGCATAGTTTTCCAACCTTTCAAGCCCAGGTCATCCAAGCATGAGATATATTATAACTGCATCGTAATTAAAACATTTTGCTTGACCTTTCCCTCTAAGGTGGATTTTTTTTTAAGTTGACTCTCTGGAATCTTAACCACAGCTCTTAAACTAACTATGCATTTCCCACACAAACCACTATCAATTCTGACAGCCACCCACAAACTATTGTCACAATCTATCTTTGCGTCAACTTGGATAATGAAAGTAACTTACAAGTTGAGAGGGAAGCACAAAAAAGCAAAGAATTTGCTGAGAAGGTTGCAAGCAGAAGCTGTTAGGCATGGCTACAGCATCCTCATTAATTTTGTTCACCAACTCAGGAAGGCAGGATAAAAGTAAGTTGATGAAGGTTGAACTGTTAAATAATAATCCTTTTATTAGTGCACTCAGCTAAATGTGATGGTTCAGCTTCTATGGAGGGTATGCAATTAATCCACAAACTTGCCAGACACAACAAGGGGGATAAGAGGCTCATGTCTACTGGGATAAATAGAAACTGTGAATTTCCCAGGTTTATTGGGAGAATGTGTCACTGTAATGCCAGAAAAAGAAAACTTCTCTGATTAAAAAGGAGCAAAAGAGGGCCATAGGGAAGAGATTCCTTCCCATCAACTCTCTGCATGAGGAACTTACTATGTCCATAGAGCTTTGTTACCTAGTGAATGGTAATAATACAATATTTCTCTCTACTGGAGATGGAACAAAAAAGCACGTGAGACTGAAACTCAAGTATGAGAGATCCAGATCAAACCCAAAAGGGAAGTCTTCATAATGATGTCTACTCACTCCACAAATGGAGTTCTCAGAATCTGGGTATATTTTCAAATGGACTGTATATCAGAGTCTTGGAGGAAAACAAATCTCACTCAGACGGTTTCAATAAAAAGCTTTTAACCAAGAAGACCTTTAAAAATGGTCTCATCAAGATTAAGGGAACGAACAAGAGTTATTGAGATTCCTAGGAACTAGAAAAATTAGTGAAAACACTGTTACTGCAGCTCAGTGTGGCTGAACTTTGGAGGTAGGGCCTTCTAGCAAACAAGTGCCACACCATTACCAGAGATGTGAGGCCTGAGAGGAAATGGAAGATCCCCAATCTCTCTTTTCCTTCCCTCTGGTAGCATGTTGATGCCCCCACCAGCAGAGCTCAAACAGAAGTCAGCCAAGGAGGGAGAGCTGGTGATGTAGTCCATAGTGGCCAGGCCTCAAGGCACAAACAGTGAAAAATAGATCAAGAGTGAAGCGAGACAAGCAGCAACTGCAGAATAACCAGCAAAGCTTGGATTCTTATTTTCCTATCACTGAATGCTGGAGAGGATCATGGAGGATACTTCACTCAAATAAAGAAGGAAGGAAGGAAGGAAGGAAGGAAGGAAGGAAGGAAGGAAGAAAGAAGAAGGAGGAGGAAGAAAGGAAGGAAGGAAAGAAAGAGAGAGACAGAAAGGGAAAATTGAGGCCTAAGAGATCGCCTTGCCCGAGGTCATATGACCTAGATGTTGGTAGGTCCGCCTTCTAATGATTTTCTAGCACAATCCCAGGAACATGTACTGTAGACCTTCACAAACTTGCTTTCCAACCATCATACTTAGAATTTTCTTTCATTAATCCTCAGCATCTCCAGTTGTCAACATGAATATGTTTGGGAGAGAAATGAGGAAGCTGGGCACTCATTTAGTAACCATTGTGTCTCAGGCACTCCTACGATCACTCACTTATTTGACTAATATGTGTTGAAACATATGATGTCTATTCATATTCCAAATCTATTGTAGGCATAGTGATTCTCTGGTGAACAAAACACATAGGGCTTCTGACTTTGTGGTACTTACATTCTATCAGGAGAGACAATATGCAAGAAAGCAAATAAGGTAATTTCAAGTAGTGCTAAGACTATGAAGACTTTCCTTTTAGGTAAAGGAAGCATAAAGTACAGACACTTTGAAATGAGAAAAACCCTGAGCACTCATAGTACAAATAGGAGACTAGCATTACCGAAACATAGTAATCCAGGGGAAGAGTGATACAGAACAAGGCATGGAGGGGCTGGCAGGAGCAAAATAATGCAGAGCTCTGTGGGGTCTGGTAAGGAACTTGGTGAAAAGCCACTGACGAATTTTAAGAAAGAAATTGATGTGATCTTCTTAAGTTCAATTATTTGTTTTGAGAGAGAAAGAGAGAATGCGAGTTGGGAAGGGGCAGAGAGAAAGGGAGAGAGAATCCCAAGCATGTTCCATGATATCAGTCCAATGCAGGGTCCAATGAAGGGCTCAATCCCATGAACAGTGAGATCACAATCCAAGCCAAAATCAAGAGTCAGACACTCAACTGATTGAGTCACCCACGCACCCCTGATGTGATCTTCTAACCACATCACCTAACCATCATAACAACTCTTGAAGAAGAGTATTGTTACCTCCATTCTTCAGATAAGAAAATGAAGTCTCATGGGGATTCTCACAGGGAAGCCGCAAGGTCACAGTAAGTAATTTATGAGTGGTATTTAAGCCTAGTCCTGTCTGGTTACAAGAGCCATTTCTTCAGGCCACCTTGACACAACTTCCTTCACATCCCATACTCTCTTCTGAATTAGCAGCTTGTTCCCATTAGCCTTTTCATCATCCAAAGCTGATACTTAGACTAAAGCTATCCTCTAATTCCAGTAATGAAGAGTCAGAAATCATCAGGTCATGATAGCATATGGTTCTATTTCATGACCTAATTCATGTGTCTGATAAAATCTGGCAGAGTAGAGAATCAGTCACACAAGTTCATGGAGAAAATAATATAGACTCTACTGGCAGGCAAAGCAAATATATATATTTATTTACCTAATTACATATATATATATATAGTGTATTATGTATATGTATATGTGTATATTATATAATTATGTACTATGTATATGTACTGTGTAACATATAATTATATATTATAATATATGTAATATATAATAAAATATATATTGTTATATTATATATTAAAATTTTTGAAACCATATATCTTTTAAAACAAACCTCAATAATATTTTCAATGACATTGTTTTGCAAATGCTATTATACACAGATTTCAATTCTTGGTCCTTCTCCAGCTTAGTGGCTGGCTCTTCAGAGCAAGGGCCTTTGCTTCTGTCCAAGGTGCTGAAATCATTTGACCACGACTTTGATTTGAATAAGAAATGCACAATCTGCTAAGAAAATTTTATGTATAGGGGTGCCCAGATTGTTCAGTTGGTTAAGAATCCAACTGTTGATTTCGGCTCAGGTCATATCACAGTTCATGAGTTGAAGCTGCGACTCAGACTCTGTGGTGACAGATTCATTCATTCTCTCTCCCTCTCTCTCTCTCTCTCTCAATAAAAACTTTAAAAAAAAAAAAGAAAATTTCACTTTTAAAGATACATATTTGCTCCCTCTCATTAAAAAAGGAATTGGTTCTCCCAAAACAAAACAAAACAAAACAAAACAAAAAAACAAGAGTCCAGGACCAGATGGCTTTCCACGGGAATTCTACCAAACATTTAAGCAAGAGTTAACACCTATTCTCTTGAAGCTGTTCCAAAAAATAGAAATGGAAGGAAAACTTCCAAACTCTTTCTATGAGGCCAGCATTACCTTGATTCCAAAACCAGACAGAGACCCCAATAAAAAGGAGAACTACAGACCAATTTCCCTGATGAACATGGATGCAAAAATACTCAACAACACGTTAGCCAACCAGATCCAACAATACATTAAAAAAATTATTCACCACGACCAAGTGGGATTTATACCTGGGATGCAGGGCTGGTTCAATATCTGCAAAACAATTAACCTGATTCATCACATCAATAAAAGAAAGGACAAGAACCAAATGATCCTCTCAATAGATGCAGAGAAAGCATTTGACAAAACACAGCATCCTTTCTTGATAAAAACCCTCAAGAAAGTAGGGAAAGAAGGATCATACCTCGAGATCATAAAAGCCATATATGAATGACCCAATGCTAATATCATCCTCAATGGGGAAAAACTGAGAGCATTCCCCCTGCGGTCAAGAACAAGACAGGGATGTCCACTCTCACCACTGTTATTCAACATAGTATTGGAAGTCTTCACCTCTGCAATCAGACAACACAAAGAAATAAAAGGCATCCAAATCGGCCAGGAGGAAATCAAACTTTCACTCTTCACAGATGACATGATACTCCATATGGAAAACCCAAAAGATTCCACCAAAAAAACTGCTAGAATTGATTCATGAATTCAGCAAAGTTGCAGGATATAAAATCAACACACAGAAATCGGTTGCATTCCTATACACCAACAATGAAGCAACAGAAAGAGAAATCAAGAATCCATCCCATTTACAATTGCACCAAAAACTATAAAATACCTAGGAATAAATCTAACCAAAGAGGTGAAAAATCTATACACTGAAGACTATAGAAAGCTTATGAAAGAAAGTGAAGAAGACACAAAAAAATGGAAAAAGATTCCATGCACCTGGATAGGAAGAACAAATATTGTTAAAATGTCAATACTACCCAAAGCAATCTACATATTCAAGGCAATCCCTATCAAAATAACACCAGCATTCTTCACAGAGCTAGAACAAATAATCCTAAAATTTGTATGGAACCAGAAAAGATACTGAATAGCCAAAGCAATCTTGAAAAAGAAAACCAAAGCAGGAGGCATCACAGTCCTAGACTTCAAGATATACTACAAGGCTGTAATCATCAAGACAGTATGGTACTGGCACAAGAAGAGACACTCAGATCAATGGAACAGAACAGAGAACCCAGAAATGGACCCAAAAATGTATGGCCAACTCATCTTTGACAAAGCAGGAAAGAACATCCAATGGAATAAAGACAGTCTCTTCAGCAAGTGGTACTGGGAAACCTGGACAGCAACATGCAGAAGAATGAACCTGGACCACTTTCTTACACCAGACACAAAAATAAACTCAAAATGGCTGAAAGACCTCAATGTAAGACGGGAAGCCATCAAAATCCTCGAGGAGAAAGCAGGCAAAAACCTCTTTGATCTTGGCCACAGCAATTTCTTACTCAACACGTCTCCAGAGGCAAGGGAAACAAAAGCAAAAATGAACTACTGGGACCTCATCAAAATAAAAAGCTTCTGCACAGCGAAGGAAACAATCAGCAAAACTAAAAGGCAACTGACAGAATGGGAGAAGATATTTGTAAATGACATTATCAGATAAAGGGTTAGTATCCAAAATCTATAAAGAACTTACCAAACTCAACACCCAAAAAACAAATCATCCAGTGAAGAAATGGGCAAAAGACATGAATAGACACTTCTCCAAGGAAGACATCCAGATGGCCAACCGACACATGAAAAAAAAATGTTCAACATCACTCATCATCAGGGAAATACAAATCAAAACCACAATGAAATACCACCTTACACCTGTCAGAATGGCTCACATTAACAACTCAGGCAACAACAGATGTTGGTGAGGATGTGGAGAAAGAGGATCTCTTTTGAATTGTTGGTGGGAATGCAAGCTGGTGCAGCCACTCTGGAAAACAGTATGGAGGTTCCTCAAAAAAACTAAAAATAGAACTACCCTACGACCTAGCAATGGCACTACTAGGCATTTATCCAAGGGATACAGGTATGCTGTCTTGAAGAGACATATGCACCCCCATGTTTACAGCAGCACTATCAACAACAGCCAAAATATGGAAAGAGACCAAATGTCCATCCATGGATGAATGGATAAAGAAAATGTGGTATATATATACAATGGAGTATTACTCAGCAATCAAAAAGAATGAAATCTTGCCATTTGCAACTACGTAAATGGAACTGGAGGGTATTATGCTAAGCGAAATTAGTCAGCCAAAGACAAATATATGATTTTAGTCATATGAGGACTTTAAGAGACAAAACAGATGAACATAAGGGAAGGGAAACAAAAATAATATAAAAACAGGGAGGGGGACAAAACATAAGAGACTCTTAAATATGGAGAATAAACAGAGGGTAACTGGAGGGGTCGTGGGAGGCGGGATGGGCTAAATGGGTAAGGGGCACTAAGGAATCTACTCCTGAAATCACTGTCGCACTATATGGTAACTAATTTGGATGTAAATTTTTTTTTTAACATTTATTTATTTTGGGGACAGAGAGAGACAGAGCATGAACGGGGGAGGGGCAGAGAGAGAGGGAGACACAGAATCGGAAACAGGCTCCAGGCTCCGAGCCATCAGCCCAGAGCCTGACGCGGGGCTCGAACTCACGGACCACGAGATCGTGACCTGGCCGAAGTCGGACGCTCAACCGACTGCGCCACCCAGGCGCCCCGGATGTAAATTTTAAAAAATAAAATTAAAATAAAAGGAACTGGTACAGCATTATTTACTTTATGAAACTATTTAAGAATTGGATTTCTTAGAACACGAGGTCCACTGGGGCCTTGCTCCTCAAACCATCGTCCACTAATGGCAGCATCACATCAGTATCACCTGGGAATTTGTAAGAAGTATGGAATCACAGGCTCTACCCCAATGTGCTGAACCAGAATCTGAATTTTAACAAGATCCCAGGTGATTCATACACACATGAAATATTGAGAAGTACTGCACTGTTGGACTTTAAAACAGTGGTTTTACACCCTTGGGAAGCTTTTTGAAAATCCCAATACCCAACATGAAACCCAGATGACAGTATTTTTTAACGTTCCTTGGATAATTCTAATGTACAACCAAAATGGAGAACCACTGTTTTTTTTTAAAGAAAACTTTAAATCACTATCATAAATGGAAAACCAGAATCACCTGCCATAATAGATAGAACCCATTTTAAAAAGGCCAAAGATTGTTAATAATTCTTACTTTATACAACTGTCTGAAACTAACATCTATTCTCTTTGTGTTAAAAAACAAAAGACAGCATCTTTTGGGATGAGCACTGGGTGTTGTATGGAAACCAATTTGACAACAAATTTCATATATTTAAATAAATAAATAAATAAATAAATAAATAAATAAATAAATAACAAAAGACAGGAATTAAGGGCCTACTACCACCATATTGAGACTTTCTCCTTAACCTAATCAGAAGGATTAATAACAAATTAGAAAGGGAAAAAATTTTTTGCAATGTGCTTCAATGTTACTGAAGCAAAGCCTTTGTCATCTAACTTGATTCACATACCCCTTGTTATAAGCACTGTACTTTAGAAGACATTGACCTATTAAACAAGGAGCCTTCAGCACCTTCCTTTAGTGATTTCCAGCCTTAACTTAAACCTATGACCTGACTCTACACCCAAATGAATTAAATCAGAACCAAGGGCAATGGGCTCAAGACATCAAAATTTTCTAAAGCCTTCCCATGTGATTCTGATACAGAGCCAGGCTTGAGAACCACTTGCCTATTTGGTAACACTTGGTTGCCTGTAAGAACTGGCAAATTACAATACAGCTTTCCCAAATAATCTTTCATTTGGCTATTTCCCAATTCAGACTTTCCAGAATTGGTTGAGGTTTACGGCGTGTGTACTTCTCACTGTTGAAGATTAAGGAAACTGACAAATCACACCCTATACCCCCTTACTCTGAGTGTGGAACCTGCTGAGAAACAGATTCAAGAAACAGACTAGTGGAGACCAATGATCAGTTCTATTACTAGAAGGGTGGGTTGGAAAACCTGGTTGAATTGAGAGCCAATGGACTTCCTACCCAATCAGTTTATATTTTGGCTCAAACACTCATGAGAGTCTGGAACTGTATAGAAGACAGTTGCAAGCATAATATCTGTCCCCCAAGGAGAGTCCTATCAGTGAGGACAATTACAGACGGACCTCTAGACCCTCCTCTGCAAGCCACACCTGGACCACAACCCAGTTAGGATTCCTGTGTGGAAGGCAGGAGCATGGAAACAATTCCTCCTTTCTGGAGGCCTGAGAAATAGAAAGATAAGGTGGCTTTCTTACATATATGGTGTTCCTTCTTCCTCTGCTACAAATCAGTCAAGGCTTTCCCTCTCCTTTGGGGGCAGAGTGAAAAAGAAGGGTTGAGAAAAGTTACCTTCCAAGTACCTCTGAGAGTAAAATCAACACTTCCTAAACTACGGGTTAAGATAGAACTAACAGATGGAATCTACCCCTGAAATCATTATTGCACAATATGCTAATGTGGATGTAAATTAAAAAAATAAAAAATAATTAATTGGATTAGGGGAAGAAAAGAACTATTAGAAAGAAAAAATGGGTCTCCCCTATATTCACATCCTTATGACCCAGGGAATTTTACAAATGTGGCTCAGTATTTCACAACCCAAAAGGAGAAAAACAGTCAGGTGTGCTGCACTGTTAAAATACTTAGATAAAAGGCAAGAAAAGATCCTTCTAATCCTCCAGAGCCTCATGTCCTCAAATTAGGGCTATTGGGTGCCTCCAAAGGCATAATTCTATCTTCAAGGCCTCAGCCCTGGTCTATCTATCTCTCACTGCCAGCACACAGCTCTCTAAATGCTCTGAAATCAAAAATAATTTTTTTAGTTTTTTTAATATTTATTTTTGAAAGAGAGAGAGAGACAGAGTGTGAGCAGGGGAGGGGCAGAGAGAGAGAGAGAGAGAGAGAGAGAGAGAGAGAATCTGAAGCAGGCTCCAGGCTCTGAACTGTCAGCACAGAGTCCGGCACGGGGTTCGAACTTGTGAACCATGAGATTGTAACCTGAACCAAAGTCAGATGCTTAACTGACTGAGCCACCCAGGTGCCCCTGACATCAAAAATAATTTTAATTGACTTTGATTAAAATAAGGATGCCAAATAGCACTTTTAGGAGTGAACAAAAGTGGTGCCAGTATCAGACACCTTCATAGCACTGCAACCCTCAAAGGCAGCTTCCTGGTGTGCAAGGATGTGGGTCATGCAGATCTAGGTTCAAATCCTGACTCCACCACTTGCCAGCTACATGACACTAGAAAAGTTACTCCAGTCTCTGAGCTACTGTTACATCATAAGGAAAGTAGGAATAACAATAGTACTGACTTGAAAAGGCGGTGGTGGGAGTTATTTGCATGAATTTTTTAAGTGTTTGGAACATACCTGTATTACTAATAAATAGTGCTATGATTATTTAGTTCCCCACGATAGGGACAAGAGAACACTGCATATTCCAGAACTTCTCTGGGAAACTGGGTCACCTTTGCAATGACAAGGCCACTCTTGAGAAGAAAGGTTTACTTATGTCATGTTCCAGCTTTCTCTCTTTTTCAAAGTGGAGAAAGCATATCATTCATTGCAATCATCTAGTGACAGTCCCTGGAAAAGACAGAGCATCAAGGATTTGGAAGACTAGGGGCAGGCCATCAGTCACTCCACAGTCAATTTCAATACCATGAAATGTGGCCTCCAGTTACACCCGAATTCTTTCTCTCAAACCGTATGCATCCAACACTAATTGCTGGAGTGAAACTTCAGCCTTCAGGATGATGTGATGGCGGCTGCATAAAGGCCACTTGCCCATCTCGTTAGGGTTGCTATCATTTCACACCAGTGATGAGAAAAATGGAAATAGTTCCTGCTGGTGGGTGAAGGTTGATACAGGTGGCCTGTCCCCAAGATGTCAAGTATGTCTCCAGGGCTCTGCGAGAGGACACAAATATTCCTCAGCTAGAGACAAGGGCTTCTTGTTATTGCAAATTAATCTTATAAATATCTGATTTTTAAGAGGCTGTAAGGAAATGACTCCCTGTGGTTATATGTGTGTCCCTCTTAGTGTATCTGATTTCTGGGGCATGGTGATGTGTTCTGACATCGCTGTCCCTGTGAAGTCTGCAAGGGAAAGGCCACAGCCATGAGAAGAAAGGACAGGGTTTTCCCCAAGAATGAGGTCATCATAGCATCTGTCATCTGGGGAAGAAGCAGGCCATTGGACAAGGCAAAAGGAATGGGCTTGGAAAAGTAGGAGAAAGAGTTCAGCTTCTTTGTCTTAACTTGGACAATTTATATGTTTACAAGATGTTTCCTGGGAAGAAGATGCTAAATGTGGGGCTTGAAGCCAGAAGAAAGAGAACTGGGATGGTTCATCTTTCCTGAGATTTCTATCAATGAGATAGGTCTACCTAGAGGCAATTCTACTTCAAGTTTGACTGCTTCCTTAAGGTTCTCTTTGCTGGTTTTCTGCTACATCCCATACCTTTAAAATATTCCATCTTATCTTGGTGGAACTGAAATATTAAATGAGACTATATCTCCAACCAAGTCCAGCACAGCTGTAGGTAGATGTGTAACCCCCTTCCAAAGAGAAAGGATCATACCTTACAGTGAGAGAGACCCTGCTTAAGGAAACAGCAATACTTTTGGGAGGTTAACCTCTCCCTTTGGTTTATACATGTGCTGCTAAGGTTATAAAAGGATTTTACTGATGCCATATTATCTCAATCAGAAAAGGCTAAATGTATAATAATGCAAACGTGCCCCTGCCTCACCATCCTGTAGATATACAAAGAGCTATATTAAAAATGTTCTAGGGCACCTGGATGGCTCAGTTGGTTAAGCGTCCGACTTCGGCTCAGGTCACGATCTCATGGTTTATGGGTTCAAGCCCCGCATCGGGCTCTGTGCTGACAGCTTGGAGCCTGGTGCCTGCTTCAGATTCTGTCTCCCTCTCTCTGTGCCCCTCCCCCAATTGCACTCTGTCTCTACCGAAAATGAATAAACGTCAAAAAAATTGTTTTTAAAGTTCTATTAATTATAATCTACCTAAATTTTTCTGTCTTGCCTCTGTGTGTTCCCTTGGGTCCCCCTTTCAATATTTCGAGGAGTCTCTGTGGTCACTTCACATGTCCTCAATCTATTAGCTAGTGTGTCCACATGGAGGCCTCCCTGTTCTTCTTCCTCTATTGTCCCAGGTTCTTCTTGTTGATGTCTCCCAAACATGAAGAACTTCAGAGGACCTCACTGTTGCCATTACTGACAGAGGCCACCATGAAAAGGCCAACAAAAGCTAGAGCAGGGCCACATTCCAAGCAGAAGTGGGAAATGGTCTCTCTTCCAGGTCAAGTCACCTGGCATATATTTGGGAAAAAATCATGAAGATTCTAACTATGAGTAGGCAGTAAGCAGTTCACAGAAGAGGAAATCTGGAAGGTGAATGAATTAATGAATGAACTAAAGCTACAGGTGTCAAAAATAAACCTCAAAAGAGAATGTTAAAAACTGACATGTATATAAAATATGATAACATTTATTTAAGTTTCCTTGGGTACACACATACATTTAGAGAAACAGTAAAAATATGAATGGAGATGCTGAATCCCAAATTTTTGATAGTGAATACTTCTTGGACAAGAGAAAGGAAATCCGAAGGAAACAGACACAAAACAGACTGCAACTGAATGGACTGATGTTTCATTCCTTTAAATAACTCTGAAACAAACAAGGAAAAATGCCAAGATATTATACAGATGAGTATATATACGCTGCATTTACTGTATTTTATAAGAATGTGGAAGGCAAAGTAATCCCCAATGAGTCAAGTCCTTATATAATCTCCTCTCTATGAGTGCAGACAGAACCTGTGACCTGATTCTAACCTACAGAATATGACAAAGGTGATAGGATATCACTCTCATTATTATGTTACATTACATGAGGCTTTGCCTTAGCAGACTAGTCTTGCTGGCTTTGACAAATAAGCTGTCATGTTGTGAGAGAGCCACATGGCAAGGAAATGTGGGTGGCCCTCTAGGACCTAGCCATTGCCCCAAGCTGACACCAAATGAGAAGCATGGCCCTCAGTCATAGAGCCACAAGGAAATGAATTCTGGCAGCAGCTTGATGAGCTTAGGACTGAATTTTCCCTCAGTCAAGACTCTTGATGTAAATGCCTTCTTAGACCCTAGCAGAAGAGCCAGGTAAGCTGTACCTGCACTCCTAACCCTCAGAAACTGAGATCATAAATATGTGTTGTTCTAAGCCACTAAATTTTTGGTAATTTGTTACACATAAGTAGAAAACTAATACAAATAAAATATTCATGAAAAGAAACAGTCAGGAGTTCAAAGGAAAATCATAAAATTGTGATGTCATGATGTTTCAAGAAGAAGGAAGTAATTAGCTAGACAAATGCCCTCAAGGCTAAGTAGGGGACAACCAAGACATTTCCTTACACATAGCAGCTTCAGAGCAGCAGGCAGGTCAGAAGTCAAGGAGAAGGTGAGGAACTGGAGACAGCTGGCCAAGAAGTTTGTCAGGGAGGAAGACCGAGAGGGAGGGAGTTGCTCACTGCATGGAGGCGTGATGCTGAAGGAAACTGGTTGGTTTTATTTTTTATAAACTAGGAGAAATTTAAACATGTTGACTTGGTGTCTCACAGGTTTTTTTTTTTTCATAATCAGATGGCTGAATGGATACATCAAGTCTGCACATTAGAATCACCTAGGATAGCCCACAGCCAGTGTATATCCATGCAACAGAATACTACCCAACAACAGAAAGGAACAAAATACCATTACATTACAAACTGTCCAGTTTCCCAATACCATTTGCTGAAACTTTCTTTTTTCCATTGGATATCCTTCCTTGCTTTGTCAAAGATTAGTTGGCCATACATTTGTGGGTCTATTTCTGGGTTCTCTATTCTGTTCCATTGATGTATGTGTCTGTTTTTGTGTCAGGACAATACTGTCTTGAGACTACAGCTTTGTAATACAGTGTGAAGTCTGGAATTGTGAGGCCTCCAGCATTGGTTTTCTTTTTCAACATTACTGGTTCCATACAAATTTTAGAATTGTTTGCTCTAGATCTGTGAAGAACGCTGGTGTTATTTTGATAGAGATTGTACTGAATATGTAGATTGCTTTGGGTAGTATAGGCTACAAAAAATGCCCATAACCACTGTATATCCATGCAACAGAATACTACTCAACAATAGAAAGGAACAAAATACCAATACCTGCTACAACATGGATGTACTTCACAAACATGCTAATAAGTGCAGGAAACCAGACACAAAAGACTACATACTGTGTGATTTCATTTACATAAAATGTTTTTCTAAAGAACAAAGAAAGTCTATAGAGAGAGAAAGTAGATTAATGGTTACCTGAGACTGAAGGTAGGAACACAGACTAATTGTAAACTTTTTTTCTTACCACTGTTCCATTAAACAAACTTTCTCATCTTCTATGTCCCAGGTGTTGGCTTCTGGCAGTCCACCCATCTGCTGAAGTAACCTTCTCTCTCCAGATGATCCTCATGGGTGCATACCTTTTAGGATGACCCCTAGCCAGCTCCCTTCCATGGTAAGGTTAAGAGCAACCTTGCCTGTGTGACTCCGGGCAATGCAAAGGCAGCCTTATCTTCTCCTCGGCTTCCAGCTTGGCTTGGATTGGAGCTTGTCTTGGATATTTATGCGTACAACAGGTAACAATTACTTTATTCCTTGAGTTTCAGGGGATATAATTCAACCTTTCCAAGCAGATATCTTTAAGTCCACTGCCACCACCCCCTTCTGTCTCATGGTGGGAAGAGGATGCAGAAATTCATCAATAATCTAAAAACTCTCTGTCTAAAGACACTTCTACTCTTTGGTTTATTCATTCTATACTTTCTTCAGCTCCTGGATCAATCTTTAGCCTTCTCCCCATAGTCTGAAGTCTGAGGATGGGCTAATTCTAGAAGATCCAACCTGGGGGCCTGCCAAAGTCCTCTCAAAAGAATTTAACACCTCACTTTAGAATACGGGGATTCCTTGCCCCTCCCTATTCCTATCAGCTTTGAGAACTCACCCAAAACTCTGAGACATGAAGACAAGCTTCAACCATCCATTTCATCTCACATTGGCCAACCACAGGATCCAGAATGTATGACGACCAAATTGTGATTTGAGTGCATGTGTGTTTCTTCCAGATAAAAAGCACACATAAATGAATGTGCTACATTGAAGGGAAAGGTGTGCTCAAGGTGTAGACAGATAGCATTAAGGCACTGGATTTTCACCTGGATATCATTCCACATGGCAGTGCTGTGCTTATCATGCTGAATGGATGTGTGCTGTTCTGAAATATCATCATTGCCCAGCTTGCTCATCGAAACACACACTACTCCAATGGGACAATGCCCTCACTCACCGAGATCTTTTAATGCAAGCAAAAATCTAAGAGGTGGATGGATCAAAGTGTGCCACATCCAGTGTGCAATCCAGACCTTGAACCATCACTCTATGGTCTGTTCTGGCCTGTGGCCACATTTCTATTCAGACAATGGTTTTAAACATGTGTCAGTTTTAAGCAGCCCATCATTAATACTTATCTTGAAATATGAACTGGTTCTTCTCTAGCATGGAGTCAGCAAATTTTTTCTGCAAAGGGCCAGATGATAAATAATGCTTTAAAGTAATCTCTACCCTCACCATGGAGCTCAAACTCACAATTCCAAGATCAGAGTCACATGCTTACCAAATGAACCAGCCAAGCACCCCCTTTTTTTCAAGTAAAGGATAATAAATAATATTAACTTGAAGGCCAAACCATCTCTGTCACAGTTACTCAACTCTGCCATTATAGTGTAAAAGCAGACACAGACAATGCATAAACAAATGAACATGCCTATGTTCCAATAACACTTTATTTGTAAAATCAAGCAGAAGCACAGGGCACCTGGGTGGCTCACTCAGTTAAGTGGCAAACTTGTGGTTTCGGCTCAGGTCAGGATCTCACAGTTCATGGGTTCGAGCCCACAGTGGGCTCTGTGCTCACAGGGTGGATCCTGCTTCAGATCCTGTCTCCCTCTCCCTGCCTTTCCTCTTCCTTCTCACTCTCTCAAAAATAAATAAATGTTTTAAAACATTAAAAAAAAAACAAACAAGCAGGGCTAGAGGCTATCTATACTTTGCCAAACGCCTGCTTTACCAGATTGAACTATTTGTCAAAAGACAGGTAATCGCTCTCAACAAGTATCGGGAGATATTTTTTTCAAACAATCTTGTTTCCCTGGAGTCTTCCTTATCACCCAATAAACTGTCCATTTGTAGGAAAGAACTTCTGAGATACCCAAACAAATGTTGGTGAGGAGTCACTAGAGGAGAGAAACTGAAAATGCTGAAACGACTAGGGATAATTGATGGAGTGAAGACCCTGAGAACCCAGGAGGGGATCCAGAGAACAGGTAAGATACCTCCTGAACCATAAAATAAGAAAAGGAGAGGCTGGATTGGAAAGGGGGACCTCCCCTTTGAATTATGGCTTCCATGACCATCTAGTCAGAGGATAGTAGCTGGCAGGAGGCATGGGAATGGAGAAGGTCTGAAATTGCCATTACGGATCCCAAACATGAAAGCTGAGCAGGGACATGGAAGGCCTGGGACCAACCACATTAAGGCCTTAATTAACTCATTTAAAAAATGAAACAATTCCACCTGCCTCACCAGGCAGCAAGAAGTGTTAAAACAGCTGGAGAATCTAGGTATTTAAGAGTCCTAAAATGTCCAAGCAAGAAGGGACCTTAGAAAACAGAGCACCTGAGTGGCTCAGTCGGTCAAGCATCCGACTTTGGCTCAGGTCATGATCTCATGGGTTCATGATTTCAAGCCCCACAACAGGCTCTGTGCTGACAGCCCAGAGCCTGGAACCTGCTTCAGATTCTCTCTCTCTCTGTCCCTCCCCTGCTCACACACTCTCTTTGTTTCTGAAAAATAAATAAACATTTTTTAAAAATTTTTTTAAAGAAATCATGGAGGTTTTCCAAAATGAGGGGTAATTATCACTCATAAGAGTGAGACTGGCTTTTATGTGGTACCCAGACATGAAAGTAAATAATATCAACTTATACAACATTCTATCTTCACTGTTCTCTTTCTATCTTTCTAATTACAAGTCTCTATGTGGTGCTGGCACATCTAGAACACCTTTCTAAAACATGCCATATTTCCTATTTAACAAATCATGTCAGGCCCCAAACTCAAAGCTTCTAATGGGCAATAGTACCCGAGCGGAACTTAGTATTGTGGGTTTGTTTTCCCCCTATTTATTTTCATGGTTGTCTCTTATTTATGGAAATTGATTGATAATTGGATTTTCATTCATGATATAAATATAGGACATAAATATTACATAAATTTTCCTTTTAAAGTAAATTTAAGGTAAGTCATTTTAAAGAAAAACAACTAAGTAAGTCTAGAGGTAATACACTGATATGGCAAAACAGTGAAAGTGCTATAAGAATCAGACATCACAGACAGGAAGAGTGATGCCCGAGAAGGAAAGGCATTTCCCCTAGATCACATGGCATGCTACAGGCTGAGCTGGAATCAAACGCCAGGTCTCTCCATTCCCAGTTTTTTAGTCTTTCTGGAAACCAGGACTCACTCTCACCAAATAAGTCCCCTTATATGTACTATATAGCCCAAGCTGAAACTCCATCTGTGACCCTTTTTTCTCCATCTTCACAGAGGGGCACGGTGCTAATAGTCGCCAGTCAGCATGGTAGGAAGCCTAGTCCATCAGCTCTGGCCTCTTATGCAGAAAAGTGAAGCAGAGTCCTGACATGCCTGAGAAAACAGCCAGTCAGGAGCCAGGGCTCAGGATGCTGTGTGCCTGCTCTATCCCAAAACTTCGTGAAGAATCAGGAAGCTCTAGTAGCCACTGGTGCTGATGAGAATATGTAAGGAGTCCAGGGAGGATGCTGAGGTTGAGAAGAGGGCAGCAGAACTCTATCCCAGCAGTAGGGGTTTCTGGAGGCCAAGGGGCCAGGTCTTCTCAGAACCAAGATCAGAGCCTGCACTGCCCATACCCTAAATTAAAACTGCTGCTGTGCCATTGGGCATGAGTGGTACTTGTGTTGTTCACTACTATATCCCCATGTGCTGGCACATAGCAGACACTCAATGAAAACATGTTAAATGTCTAATGAAGGTGGGTCTTGACTAACAGAGAAAGGAAAAGGGGGTGTTAGGGGTAGAGGAGAGACAGAAAGAAACACAAAGGGGAGGAGAAGGGGAAAGGAAGAGAAAGACTCACCTCTGTGTAGACAGAGATTGTCTAACATCTTCCCTGATATTTCTTCAACTGGTAAAATAGTACATGGCACATGACAAGACTCTCATGAATACTTTTGGATAAATGAATGAATGGAAGGGAAATATGAAACACTCATAAATAACCATAATATAATTAAAAAGTGGTAACAGTCAAAACCATTCTAATAGTATTTATTGAGCACCTCACCTAAACATTCAATGAATAATAATGATGTTAAACATTGCTACTATCACTAGTTTTGCTGAGAGCTTTACATGGATTATCTCATGTAGTCCTCATTATCCCTCAAGGCAGGACCCTCTTATCAACCTCATTTTACAGGTGAGATACCCAAACCTCAGAGAGGCCAAGTATCTTGTTCAAAATCACTCAGCTAATAAAGAGAATGGTGGAGCCAAGACCATCATCAGGTCTGTGTGTCCCCAAAGTCTGGGATCTGTCCCTTATATGACTATAATTAATAATACGACCTCCCCCAAGACTAAGAGTACACTTATCATGATGAGCACTGAGTAAAGTATACAATTGTTGAATCACTATACTGTACACTTGAAACTAATATAACATAGTATGTTAACTTTCCTGGAATTAATTTTTTAATTATATAATAATAATAATAACAATAATATGACCCCCAAAAGGCTGGATAGACTTGACAGGTGTTTGAGAAGAGTCCATCAGACACAGAAAGTAGAAGGGGAAGAGAAAGGGAACAGATCATTATGGAGATACTATTGGGATTCATCAAGACCCTGAGGCTCTCTAATCTTTGTGAGCATACACCATCTTAAGGTGAGGCATAGACATATGGTTTTTTGGCCAATGGTATGTGAGCACAAGAGACCTAAACCACTTTGTGGCATTTGAGTGTCACTAAGTGATTGTCTGTGTTTCTTTCCCTGCCAAGAAATTGTTGAAAGAATCTAGGTTAAGCCAATACATGGAGGTCAGCCACCCAAACCCACAATGAATTTTAAATGAGAAATGAATGTGTGTTAAGTAACTATATTTCTGTGATGTTTGTTACTGCATTTCACTTTGCCTACCCTGAATAATATAGTGATAACTATGAAAGAGTAACAAACTAGCGGCACCTATAAAAATGAAATGGAGGAAAAATTGTATGCATAAAAGAATCTATTAATGGATGTCAAATCAAAGAGAGATGTTTTCAGTCTGCTTAAAAACAGACAAGCAATATCAACCCTATTGAAAAGGTGATGCAATGTGCTAGATAAGTGGAGTCTGATCAGTCTAGATTTAAATCCTGTCTCAGACTCTCACCACCTGGATGGAGTCAGTCCTTCTACATCTATTTTCTCATTGGTAACATGGGATTAACAGTAACACTAACCTCACAGAGTGGTTAGGAGTTTTAAATGACACTACACACATAATGTGTTTGACACAGTACTCAGCACAGGGTAAGTCCTTAAGAAATGTAACTATTATTACTGAAAAAAGAAGCAAGGTTCACTGGCAGAAATCAAAAGCTCCAGTTTCTCCATTCCCAACAATACCCTGTGAATCTTGAAGGGGTTAACCCAAGACACACGTGCATACGGGCACACTCATACACAGTCACACGCACAGGCACCCAAAGCCCACGCACTGCCCTTTGATTCTTCTCCCAAGGCAGGAATGGAGATGAAGTCTGACAACTGTGCAGCCCTAATTGCATTTTCTTCCTGAAAGAGGGTCTGGTGCAGAACACCTGCAGTCCAGCGCTACGTGACAGCAAGGCTGTCGTGCAGGCAGTGGTGGCACAGGCAGCATGCAAATCCGGGGGCTCTGGGACCTGAGACACAGCCAGACCTGGCAGATCCCTGGGTGCCTCTCCCAAGTGCTGCCCTCAACCCCAAAAATGTTGCTTCCTGTGCAAGGAGAGGGACAGTCTGGAATTTGCAATTAATCCCCTCCTCAAAGGCCCCCAGGGACTGGGAGCACAGAAAAGAGGGGTCCAGACATTTTCCTGATGCCCTGGGAGGCAGAATACATAGCATGGTGTTGAGAGCAGAGGGTTTTGAAAAGCAGGAGCCAGGCCCAGAATCAAGCTCTGACATCACTAGCTGTGTAACTTAAGCAGGTGCCACACACTCTATGAAAATCAGTTTCCTCAACTATCTAACAGGGTACATCTTCATGAAATAAAAAACAGTACCAATATGGTGAGGTAAGTACAACAGTTAAGTACATGTATGGCTACAAATTAGCAAAGAGAAAGGAGCAATAAACTCTATCTGGTCATAAAGGAACTTTCATATAAGACTCCTGGAGGAGAGGACACCCAAGATGGGGTTTGAAGGATGAATAGAAGTTTTTCCTGTTGGATATGGGATGGCTTTATGGGCAGAGAAGGAAAGTCAGCAAAATGGTGTGGTGGAAATCCTAATCTAGAAGAGATTATTGAAGAAAAAAGTTTAAGGAGGGAAAAGGCAAGAACAAACACTAGGAAAATAACATCAAGGCAGATGTTGGAGATCTCAAGCTTAGATTTATCCTACAGTCAATAAGGGGTCATAAAGGATTTGGAGTGGGAGTGAAACATAGTGAGATTTTCATTTTACAAGGACCACCCATGGCAGCTTTGTGCAGGGGGGCATGGAGGTCTGTGAGGCTACTCCTCATATAGGTAAGTGGTGATGGGGGCCTGGACTTTAGCTGAGTTAGAGCAGAATTTAAGTGATACCTTTATCACTCTGTGAACAGGAATCAGAACCTACAGCAGTGGCCCAAAGGTAAAGGAAATATTTGGAAACAAAGACCCTGGAATCACACGGAGTGGTCATTCCACCTGCTGTCCTGGCTTGCTGCAGTCCATTGTACCTTCTCTATTTGAAGGACAGAATCCTTCCCTAAAACTAACTGTTCCCAACTTCTTTTATTCACTCAGTCACTCACTCATTCATTCATTCCATGAACAGCATCTACTCTTCATGTGACACCATCATTGGCATTGGCATTGAGGGTCCACAGCAAACCAGATAGACATGGCTCCTGACCTCCTATCACTCTCAGTCTAGTGGCGACATAGGTACAAAACTATCAAACACTATTAACTAAAAAATTCTGAATTGCCAGAAACTATAAAGGAAATCAGTAGGGCACTAAGGGAGAGAATAGTACCAGTTCAAACCAGGAAACAGGAAAATCCTCCCTGATCTAAACAATGATCAGCAGTTAGCCAGCTATCAGTTAGATTAGTGAGCATTAGAGGCAGAAGGAACTGTGTGTGCAAAGAGCCTGAGGTAGGAAAATGCTTGGCATGTACCAGGAACTCCAAGAAGACATGTGTTGCTGAAACAAGTGATCAAGCTGGGGAGAAACACAGAATGCACTGGAGAGAGGGCCATGTAGGCCTTGGTAAAGAGTCTGGATTTCATTCTAAGTGCAAAGGGAAAAGCCATTGAAGTGTCTAGTTAAGAGAATAAATGATCAAGTTCACATTTTATAAAGATCTCTCTGGCTGCTGGATGCCAAATGGCTCACAGTTGTGCAAAAGTGGCCTCAGGCACGCAGTGAAGGAGTGATTACAGTGGTCTGGGCAACAGATGATGTGGACCTGGGCCAGGCTGGTGAACATGGACATAGGCAAGTGGTTGCAATGAAAAATCATTTGGGGAAAGGGAGAATCTACATATTTCTGAAACTCACTTTGAAAGGAGTAAGTTTACAAATGGCACCACCATCTACCCAGTTTCTTAAGCAGCAACTTAAGAGTTATCTTCTTCTAGAGAGGTGGCTCTCCATTCATTAGGAATTAATCACTGCTCATGGTCCCCTGTGGCCCTAATTTCTGATGGAGAAGCAAACAACACTGATCTTCCTTTCCTCTGTAGTGGGATGAATTGTGTCTCCCCCCAAAAATATGTTCAAGCCCTGAACCCCAGGACCTATGAATGTGACCTTCTTTGGAAATAGGATCTTTGCAGACATAATCAGGATTTAAGTTGAAATGAAGTTACACTGAATCAGAACAGACTCTAAATCCAATCATGGTGTCCTTCTAAGAGACTCAGACAAAGGGAGATTGCCATATGACTACAGAGGCAGAGATGTACTTACAAGCCAAGGAACACCAAGGATCACCTATAACCACTAGAGGCCAGAAGGGACTTCTCCTTCACTGTTAGTTTGCAAACTGGTTCCTGTATGGGGAGGACAAGCAGAGACCAAAGAAAGAGGCAGACCACTTCAGATGGGTAGGAGGCAGGGTTAATAAGCGAAGGAATTTACAAAGCTTGTCTTTGGCACCTCAAGGTGAGTAGATCTCTATACACCTGCCAGAATCTTAAAAGTTTATACACAGGCCTTAACAGGGTTCAACGACATTGACCATCCACATGGTCTCAACCACACCTCACTCTCTAAAGGCTGCATCTTTGCAACAGCTCTTAATGGGTAGAACATATATTCGAAGGACAGGGGAGGATGTAAGGAGCCTCCAATTGCCCAATGCCAGCTCTTGAGTCAACCCGCAGTCACATCCTCTAGATGACCTCCTCCAACACTTTCCCAGGGATTCTACATCTTAGCATCCCAATCAAGCTTTGTCACAGCATTTGGACTTTAATCCATGGCAGCCTATACTCTCCCAGCTTTACCTGCTCTCCCACCTGAGTCTACCAGCTCCAAAGCCCACAAAATTAGTAGACACTGCTTGTTCCTCTCTAACCTCGGCTTTTCTAACTTTCTCACTTGAGCTTCAGCCTCTAGTTGGGCATCAGTGGCCGTCCGATGTGCCCACAGTAGATGTCAGCCCACTGTGCAGCCATGCTCTTTGCTTCTCTGCCACAGGACACTGTGCAGTTCCTCAAACAAGTGCATCAGGCCCGCAGCATTTTCAGCTCATCCCTATACTCACACAATGGTCCACAAGCATGTGACATAAAGGCCCTCTTCACACAGAGGCGATAGCCAACTCATGATATTCCCGATGGATACATCCTTCCCAAAGCTTGTTTCCTCCTTCTCATGGCTGGATCACCAAGCACTGGTTTGCAAACCAGCCCCTATACCCGGACAGCAAGAAGAGAGGGAAGAAAGAGGCAGGCCAGTCCAGGTGGGTAGGGGGCAGAATTAATAATTAGGGAACTTACTCATGAGGCTTGTTCTGCATACCGTAATCTTAAGAGTTTATAAAGAGGTTTCAACAGGGTTCAGTCACATCTGCCACCTACATGGTGTCAACACCTCACTCTCTCAAGGCCTCCTTGAAATGGCTATGGAAACAGTGGGCAGAGTGTACATTCCAAAGACAGGAGAGGGTGTTAGGAACGTCCAATTGCCCAGAGCTAGCTCATGGGTCAACCTGCAGTCACTTCCTCTCACTGACCTCTTCCTATACCCTTCAGAGCTCATAAGGGACATCACCCACATCTTAAATATTAAGAAACTGAAGCAGAGAAAAGTTATCATTAGACATCTTAATGTCTCTGAAGACACTAGGATATACTATAATAGTTGCTACCAGTAAGAGTAAGGGGCTAGCAAACTATAGCCAAATTTGCCTGCCTGTTTTTGTAAACAAAGTTCTATTGGCACATAGCCAGGGGAAATGTTGATACAAACCTGTAACTTGTAGATAAATAAGTTCTGAAGATCTAATGCACAGGATAGTGATTATACTATCCTGTACTGTATTATAAACTTCAAAGTTGCTAACAGACTAGATCTTAAGTGTTCTCACCACAAAAAAGAAATGATAATTATGTGGTGTGATACGTGTTAGCTAGTACTATGGTAGTAATAATATTGCAATATATATCAAATCGGCACATTGCATATCTTAACTGACACAATGTTATATATCAATTTTATCTCAATAAAAAATAAATCTATAAATTTAAAAAATACACAGAAAAGTCCTTATTTTCCCTCTTTCCTGAGAGATAACTGCTATTAAGTTTCTCATAGGACCCAAATTACTTCCTATGCATAAATATCCTTTTACATATACACACACACACATGCAAATGGTATCATATCTGCTGACATAAACCTGCATTTTTCACAGAAAATGTTCTGGATATATTTCCTTCTTTAAATTTATTT
The DNA here is from genome assembly GCF_027475565.1 of Acinonyx jubatus. Lineage (NCBI taxonomy): Eukaryota > Metazoa > Chordata > Mammalia > Carnivora > Felidae > Acinonyx > Acinonyx jubatus. The sequence goes on along the minus strand of NC_069398.1, from coordinate 11,206,308 downwards.
TTAGTGTTTATTTATTTTGAGAGAGAGAGAGAAAGAGAGCACATGAGCAGGGGAGGGGCAAAGAAAGAGACACAGACACAGAATCTGAAGCAGGCTCCAGGCTCTGAGCTGCCAGCACAGACCCCAATGAGGGGCTTGAACCCACAAACCGCAAGATCATGACCTGAGCCAAAGTCAGATGCTTAACTCACTGAGCCACCCAGCACCCCACCCACCCGGATATATTTCTATGTCAGCACATGTGGGGTAATCTCGGTTTGGGTTTTTTTTTTTTTTTAATGTTTATTTACTTATTTTGAGAGACAGTGTGAGTGCGGGAAAAGAAGAGAGAGAGAGACGGAGAGAGAGAATCCTAAGCAGGCTCCATGCTCAGTGCAAAGCCCTATACAGGGCTCAATCTTACAAACCTTGAGATCATGACCTGAACCGAAACCAAGAATCAGATACTTAACCGACTAAGTAACCCTGGCACCCCTAATCTCATTGTTTTTAATCACTATAAAATACTCTCTATATTAAGGAGGTACCATAATTTATTGCTGGGATTTTGGTGGTTTTCAGGATTTTACTCTCCAAATGAATGTTGCAATGAACATCCTTATATAGATAAATTTTGATACTTAGGATAGACTGGTTTTTTTACATGACCTTCATTCAATGGCATTCAAACAAAAAGTAACTTAACACTCGATATAAGGCAGGCACTGTGTTAGGTTTATCCAGTGGTGAATAAACCATGGCCCCTATCATCAAAGAGCTCACAGTATCATCTAATGATGATGTTGATGAATTTAATGAGCATCTACTATGGGCCATTCATAGTATGATGATATTTACATGTATTTTCTCACCCAATCTTCACAACAGACGTACCTTATAAGGTAGGTACTATTATTAGCTCCACTTTACAAATGAGATTGGAGCTCAGAGAGGTTAAGTGACTTACCCAAGGTCACACAGCTAGCAGTAGATTGAGCTGGAATTCAATCTCAGACTCTTAAGCACCCTGCCTACACTCAGGAGACAGGATTAAAATTTGTATAAGCGGGAACTCAGAGATGGAAAGAAGGATTCAGCTGGGAGAACAGGAAAGGCTCCGTGAAGAAGTGACAACTGAGTGGCATTGAAAAGAACACGTTTTTTTCCAGCTGACAAGGAGGGAGAGGGAATTCCAAGCAAATAGAGAGCAGAATGCACAAAGCCATGGGGCCATGAAGGCATGGAATTTCAGGGAACTGGTGTATATACAGCATGATTTGGGTGCAGAGTAAGGGAGATTAGGCTGAAGAAAAGAACAACAGGATCACAGACATTCTAGCTGAGGACTGAACTTTATCCTAAAAGTTATGAGGAGCCATTGAAGAGTTTTTAATGCAGGAAGGTCAAGATCAAAGTTTCATCTTTGAAAAAACATGCTGGCTATAGCGTGGAAGATGGATTCAGGGCTGGGGACGGGTGGCAGGGGTAGGTTCAGGGCAGGGACAAGGAGACAGATTAGGAAGCAGTCATCCAAGCCACACTTGGAACGTTTGTCTTCCCGAGGCCAGCTTTTGCCATGTAATAAAAGACAGCAGGATGATATCAAGGGCAGGACACGCCAATCCAGTGAAAGCAGGAGTTCAAGGGCTCTGCAAATGCCAAAGGCAGACTCAGTCCCTGCTTTTCCCCAGGATGTGAGCGCTGATGGCTGACTGCCCAGTGAGGGAACCTGACGCAACCCCAGACCACTGCACTCCACATCCAGAAAGCTTCAGGCAGCTGAGATATGTCCTCAGGTTGCCCCACCCTGGTGAGAGGAGGACATCTTGAGCAGTGGCCTCTCCCCTTCCACCACCCCCTCAACTGGCACCAAGAGGCTGTGGGCCTGCAGAGAACCAAGCCGCGTGGCCACTGCATCATGAGTCATCCCAGCTGGTTCCGGCTCTTTTCCCTGGGAGGCAGAGGAACTGGCGGAAGTGTGTCCTGGAGAGGCCAGGCAGGAGATCAGTAGCCACCCTGCCAGGCATGGCCATGTCCAACAGGCAGAATGGATGCCTACAGCCACCCCTCTGACCTTGTGGAGAGGCAGAGAGCTGCTGGCAGGCCTTGGTCACTTCCAGAAGGCGGAACAGCCAACAGGTCTGACACCCATTGTCAGAGGACACTGACCAGGACAGAGTGGCATCAGGCATTAATAAAACACCTATTTACCAAGCCCAGACTCCAGTCCAGGAACTATGCTATGTAATTTACCTCATCAATATGTCTGCTAAAATACGTATGGCTATTATTTTACTGAACCCACTGCAATAGAAGTCAGCCAAATTCAGCTTGTGGCTTGTCTTTGTTTGGTCCATGAAGTAAGAATGATTTGTACATTTTTAAAGGGTTTTAGGGGGAAAAAAACAAGAAAAAATATGTGATAGAAACCACCCATGGCCCACAAAACATAAAATATTTAACATTTTGCCCTTAACTAAAAAAGTGTGCCAACTCTTACACTAGAATATAAGCTCAAGGAGGGCAAGCAGAGTGAGTGTGTGTGCATGTGTGTGTATTCCACTTCTATATTCCCCAATGCCTAGCAGTTTTTAGTACATAGTAAATGCTCAATAAATACTTGTCAAGTATATGAAAGAATGCATGAGTGAATAAAGGAGTGAATGAATTTTCATTTATCACTCAATGAGATACAATCATTAACTCCATTTTACTGATGGGTAAACTCAGGTTCACAGTGCTAAAATGATTTGCCGAAGTCATAAAGCTAAAAAGTAACTGGGCTGTTATTCAAACTAGGGCACTTTGTAATTCAAGGCTTGAGTTTTGGGGGTTTTTTTTAATTTTTTTTAATGTTTATTTATTTTTGAGAGACAGAGCATGAGCAGAGAAGGGGTAGAAAGAGAGGGAGACACAGAATCTGAAGCAGGTTCCAGGCTCTGAGCTGTCAGCACAGAGACCAACACAGGGCTTGAACTCACAAACCGTGAGATCATGACCTGAGCCAAAGTCAGACACTTAACCAACTGAGCCACCCAGGCTCCCCTCAAAGCTTGAGTTTTTAACTGTAGCAAAAGGGCCCAGGATCCTGGACAAAGCTGGGACTATTCCTTATAGTGTAATGGCTCTCAAACTTTCCTGTGCATAAAAATAATCCAGGACAATTGTTAAAATTTATTATTTCCAGACCCTACACCCTTGGGATTCTGATTCCAGAAATCAGAGTAGGCTGGGAGTTTGTGTAGGGAAGGAAGAGGGAAAATGTGGTGGCTACCAGGGGCAAGTAGCCTTGGGAGGAAGAATAGTAGGGAATATAAGTTTGTGATGTGAGGTGTATAATGTAGGTCTCCCTACAACTTCTTCAGTAAACAGTTGGTATTTCACAAGCACCTAGGAGGTTAAACTCTTAGGAATTGGGTGCAGGGTGGTGTATGGCCCTGACAGAAGACATCTGGGTTACAAAATTAACTACTGTAAGGAAGAGATTTGCCAATACCTTGAAAAAAGACTGAAAGCTAGACAGTCAGAGAAGGGAGAACCAATTCCTAGTAGAAGCACAATCATGTTAACATCTGGAAATAGAGGCTGTATCAGGCTAAAAGTGAGACTCACCTAAAACAGGAGTTGTGCAGTGTAGATCTAAATCCACTAGGATGCAGAACTTTGCCTTAGAAGGACCTTAGAAGATAAAAATACTGAGGACCTTAGAAGGAAAAAAACACAATCTGAGCCACACCCCACTTAAAAGCAAGCTGACTTAATTTATTGGGTTTCTTCTTCTTATGTCACTTGATTTTTAAATCACCAATAGACTTTTTTAAGTCATTCGGTCAACATAATCATAACAGGTAAGCATCTCTTCTTTTTACACCAAAAACAGTGAGGAAAAAGGAAAGGGAATCTGGGGAAGAAAGAAGAGCAAGTTGGGGACAAAGAATATAGAAGCCAACAGATAGAAAAATAAGTCAGCCCACCCATGTAGAGCTGACACACAGGAGAGCAGAGAGGGAAGGAGAAACCAGCAGAATCAGGAAACATAGGCCACACAGACCTGGGTTTTGCCACTGGCCAGCCCTGCGTCCTTGAACGGGGTGCTTGTTTCATTTAGGGCCTCATCAGAGAAGCAGAATCACTAGAAGATCTACAGAAATTAGTGGAGATGTGGATGTGGATATAGAAGGTAGATACGCATATGGATATTCCATATAGTTAGACAGAGGGGAAGAGAGATCTATGTTCAACAAACATTTAATATGCATCTTATATTCCTTCATCCAAACTAGTACTTATGAAATAACAGAACCATAACTACATATAAACTATTTTAAATGCAGTGGTAAAACTGTGTGCAGGGTGTAATGTGAACAGTGAACAGAATCTCTAACTCACACTTTGGACCATGAGAATAGTGAAGGCTTCTGACGGGTGGGGGAGAGAATATGGAGGCCTGCTTATTCTTTTTTTTTTTTATTGTTTTATTTACATCCAAATTAGTTAGCATATAGTGCAACAATGATTTCAGGAGTAGATTCCTTAATGCCCCTTACCCATTTACCTCATCCCACCTCCCACAACTCCTCCCATAACCCTCAGTTTGTTCTCCATATTTAAGAGTCTCTTATGTTTTGTCCCCCTCCCTGTTTTTATATTATTTTTGTTTCCCTTCCCTCATGTTCATCTGTTTTGTCTCTTAAAGTCCTCATATGAGTGAAGTCATATGATATTTGTCTTTCTGACTAATTTCACTTAGCATAATACCCTCTAGTTCCACCCATGTAGTTGCAAATGGCAAGATTTCATTCTTTTTGACTGCCGAGTAATACTCCATTGTATATATGTATCACATCTTCTTTATCCATTCATCCACCGATGGACATTTGGGATCTTTCCATATTTTGGTTATCACTGACAGTGCTACTATAAACATGGGGTGCATATGTCCCTTCAAAACATCACACCTGTATCCCTTGGATAAACACCTAGTAGTGCCATTGCTGAATTGTAGGGCAGTTCTATTTTTAATTTTTTGAGGAACCTCCATACTGTTTTCCAGAGTGGCTGCACCAGCTTGCATTCCCACCAACACTGCAAAAAAGATGGAGGCCAGCTTATTCTTAAAGGAGGAATAATCACAAAGGAGTCTTTGAACCTGCAAGGACAGCAACTCATAGCATAACTGTTGGCAAGGAGTCGGGCTTCAGATTTATCTGAAAAGAAACCATGCTTTTCATCACACTGACACAAATAGGAAAGTCAGATGTCAAAGCTTTTTTTTTTTTTGTCAAAGTATGTTGAATTTGAGATATCAGAGCAATATCCAATAATTAGAAAAGTCTAGCAAGTCCTTTGAAATCAGAAGAACACAACCGCAGGTAGACTTGAGAGGGCAGAAACAGTCTCCTGATTTTCTATCTTTATGATTATTCTTTCTCAATCCATTTCTTATTCTCCTCCTACCTATAAAATGTTTACACCTTTTGAGTTCTTTCCTTCTTTTCTTCTTATGTTAAAAAAAAAAAATGAGGATGGGTGGAGTAAAATTAAGAACAGGCTATGGGGCACCTGGATAGTTCAGTCAGTTAAGCATCTGACTTTGACTTAGGTCATGATTTCGCGGTCCATGGTCTTGAGCGCCATATCAGGCTCTGTGCTGACAGCTCAGAGCCTGGAGCCTGCTTCAGATTCTGTGTCTCCCTCTCTCTGTGTCCCTTCTCCTCTCTCTCTCTCTCTCTCTCTCTCTCAAAAATAAACATTAAAAAAATAAAAATTAAAGAACAGGATATAAGCCACAAGCACCTCTATCAGGTCCTATTGCCTGTCACCCTGGTAACCTTACCTTGGAGGTGAACACACACACCTGTACAAGAAAAGGAAAAAATAAAGGAAGAGCCAGGGAGGGAAGTGGTTGCAGGCTCGAGCATTGCATCACACCAAGGAAGGGAGCCAGAAGATAAGCAGCAATGTGGGCCAGCTGTTTCACTCCTACCCACCACAACCCCCACAAGAATCTCTTTGGTAGCCCACCCTACCCAGAAATATGGAGGAAAGAGGATTCTGGAAAATGTGGTTCAGTCTAGTCGACACATTACACAGCCACCACGGCCCTTAAAGAAGTTTCTTTTGTTTGGGGAGTTTGGATGAGACGAGGAAAGTTAAGCTGTGGTTGTTTTCTTTATGAAATGGAAGAAAAATAGCACAAACCATTAAAGGATAATGTTTCTAAAACAGGCAAAATAATGTCTCTCATATAAATATAAACACATCATAGATTTTATTTAAGTCGTTTGTTAAGGAGTGAACCGTAAATATGCTACAACTGGTTTAAAGAAGAAGACAAAGAACACACACACATAGGTAATCAGGATTCCAGGAAATGAATTTACTTATTGGATGCAAAACTGGTGAACAGGCACAGTATGACAGTCACTTGTATTCTATGAGACAAAATTTATTTGCATTTCTATGGACAAGAATCATTTGCATTATTATCAGTTTTCTGCAACTTATAGAGTTGCAAAATAGCTCAGAGGCCATGAAAGGTAGAGATAAACCTGAGGAGTGTACTGGATAGGATACCCAATCATCTTTTTTGCCTGCTCAACCCAAATCTTTCATAATTTCCCTGTCACTACGAATGGCCAACATTTTTTTAAATGCTTGTTAACTGCTCCAAGCAAATGCAGACATTAACTCATATAAACCTACCAACATGCCATGATTTTGTACAGTCCACAATTTACAAGTGGGAAAACCAAGTACAGAGAGGTGAAGTAACTCACCCAAGATCACACAGCTCTTAAACACCACAGCTGGGATTGAAACCTGGCTGTCCCACTCCTAATTTAAACATTCTGCTATAACTGCACCCAACTTGTGATGGCAGTGGCATGTGGGGAGGGGGAGTAGTTTTTTATCACAGATAGTGTTTAAAATTTCTGGCCAATGCTTGGTGATAATAAAAAGTGTGCCTGCTCTTGGTCAGTTTTAATATTGATTTGAGTTCTCTCTGCAGGCCATGACGCCCTCTCCACCTGCCATTTCCTGTTGGGGCAGACTGTTCCTATTACCCCTCCCCCTTAGTAAATCATCTGCACCTCTACCCCTAACCTCTCTCAGATTAGCTGTAAAGGCCCTCTGTAAAGGGTGGCCTTTACAGCTAATCTCCAGTTTTTGTCCTGCTTAATAGGGGATGCTTAACTGAAGGTGAGAGTTGCATTCCCTGGGATGCCAGAGGGACTTCTGGAGGCTGCAAGGTTGAAGTGGAAGAGGGGGGAAGAAGAGAATACAGATGTGGAGAGACAAGTTCCCTGCTGGGAAGAAAACTTGGTGGGCAAAACCACAGTTATCTAACAGGGAATCTGCTCAAGTTTCTATGGAATGGTGTGCAATGTGAACTGCCTTCCCACATCCATGAAGTCTTCAGGAAAAATGGCATCACTGCTAATGCACTGAGGAGTTGAGTCTCTTTGGGGGCCTGCAGAGAGAAAAGACATCCCTCGGAAAGCTCCAGCAAGCCTGGGTCCCCTGCTTTCCAGAGCTGGGGAGAAGAGTCATGAGATTCAACATGTAAAATGGCTAGCCCAGAGCAAGCATTAAGTAAGAAGGGGGACAAGGAAGACTGGAAGACAGAAACAGGAAAACAGACAGAAAGAGAAACAGGAGATGTAGGAGCAAGAAGAACACTCAAAGTTATCTGTGCAGGAAAAAAGAGCAAAGGACAACTCCCAAGTGATCCACACCTTGATGAGGGAGCATAAGGCAAGTGGAGGGCAAAGTACAGGAACAGCATACACATAACACACACACACACACACACACACACACACACAGGTGGGATGTGTGTGACATTCCTCAGGCACTCCTGGCTGCCAAAGGACAAAGGAAAGGACAGAAAACAAATGATTAAACTGATAGAGTCTCCATCAGTTTACAAATATCTTAGTAAATTGCAAGAAAGAGGCAATCTTATGAATATCCTAATCTCCAGAAGCCTACAGACTCCTTTTCCTGGAGCCCCAACATCACCCTCCCCTTCACAGTGATGTGGTGTTGAACAAAGGCAAGAAGGAAATGGCAGATAAATTGAATTTCCTTATAACCTGCAGCCCATTGACAAATACTTGAGGCAGACAGAGTGAAAGGTTTCTCCAGGAACTCCCTACTGTCTTAATGTTAATACTTTGCTAGAGGGAAAAAAAAAAAATCTTAGCTTGATAATAGCTAGGCCTCCAGTAATCTGTGAGTCGTTAGCATATGAAAATCTTTTTGGAAGCTTCCCTTTTGACTTTACCTCCTCTAGCCCCATAGTATATAAGGAGCCACTCTTCACAATCCCAGTGCAGCTCTTTCTGCCCACAGGTCCTGTCCCCGTGCTTTAACAAAATCACTTTTTGCATCAAAGACATCTTCAAGAATTCTTTCTTGGCTATCAGCTCCAAACCCCACTATAACCCCCAAAACTTCATCACTCTGGAGACTCCTTTGGAGCAGGAACCAGCCCGTCTTCTGCTGCTCTGAATTTCATCCCAAGACCCACCACAAGGCCTAACCCAGAATGGATACTCAGTGTTTACTTGAATTTTTAAAAAATACATGGCTACTGCTAAAAAAACAAAATTCAGCTGAATGATGTGAAGATCTAATCAGCTTTACTCTACAATTCATGAATCAGGCTGCATCCCATCCAGCAGACAGAAAGGAGCTCTGAGGAGCTATGCAAGATGGAAGATTTTTATAAGCAGAAGGAGGCAGGGCAAAGAGTGGATTGTTTCAGACAAAGTCACCTTTCTTTGGGGGAAGGTCTACCAGGCCCATCAGCTCACTAGCGCTGACCAGGTAATTCCAGGAGGAGACTAAAACTGCAATTAGGTTAGATCTTAAATCTTGGTTTGCTGATGTGGAGCATAGCACAAGTGACTCCATTTGGAGCCCTGTTGTTTTCTAGTTGTAAACACTACCCATTTACAAGAACACATATAAACAAAAGAATATAAACTAGACACATTAGAAATGCTATTAGGTGATGAGGTTTTGGGGTGATGCAGGGTTTGTGGGGTCCAGAGCCACGGGGTTGTGAGGAGTGGCTTGTTATATACTATGAAGTTGGGGAGGTAAAGTCAAAAGGGAGGTCTCCAAAGGGACTTTGATGTGCTAAAGAGGACTCCTAAGGTACTAGAGGCCTTGCTATTGTCAAGCTAAGGTGGTTTTCCCTCTAGTAAGCTGGGAGGGGAGGGGGGTCCCGGAGAAATGTTATACTCTGTATTTGTCTCAAGTATTTGTCAATGGCTGCAGATTATAAGGAAATTTTGCCATTTCCTTCTTGCCTTTGTTCCCCATATCACTATGGAGGGGTGATGATGGGCCCAGGAAACTGAGTCTACAGGTTTCTGGAGATTAGGCTATTGATAAGATTGCTTGTTTCTTGTAACTTACTAGGATATTTGCAAACTGATGGAGACTCATGTCCTGTACAACTGTGATCTCTATGAGTTAGCCATTTGTTTTCTTTCCTTTCCTCTTGAGGAGCCAAGAGTGCCTGAGGAATACCGCACATATTCCACAGTGCGGGGGGGGGGGGGGGGGGGGGGGGGGACGGGACGGGGGGAGACACTGCTAGCCTGCACTTTGTCCTCAGCCCGCCCCATGCTGCCTCATCATTAGGAACCTGGAGAGGGTGGAACAAAGGAGAATTAACTAATCAGTAATATAACAATAGGGGGTAAGAAGGAGGATGACTCCTTAGCCTCTGGAATCCAGAAAGAACAAAAAAGGAAAGGAAAGGGAAGGGAAGGGAAAGGGAAGGGAAAGGGAAATGGAAGGGAAAGGGAAAGGGAAGGGAAAGGGAAAGGGAAAGGAAGGGAAAGGGAAAGGGAAGGGAAAGGGAAAGGGAAAGGGAAAGGGAAAGGGAAAGGGAAAGGGAAAGGGAACGGGAACGGGAACGGGAACGGGAAGGGAAAGGGGAAGGGAAGGGGAAGGGAAGGGGAAGGGGAAGGGGAAGGGGAAGGGGAAGGGGAAGAGGAAGGGAAGGGAAGGGAAGGGAAGGGAAGGGAAGGGAAGGGAAGGGAAGGGAAGGGAAGGAAAGGAAGAAAGAAAGGACGGACAGACAAAGGAAGGCTTGTGGGTTGGTAAATGAATGACAAAAATGATGGTAGGCTGCAGGGAGGAGGTGGGTTGGGAAATTTTCTCAAAGTCTTGAATTAGGATTAAGAATCCAAGGATAGGGGCACCTGGGTGGCTCAGTTGGTTGGGCATCCGACTTTGGCTCCGGCGGGTCATGATCTCACGGCTGGTGAGTTCGAGCCCTGCGTCGTCCTCTGCTGATAGCTCAGAGCCTGGAGCCTGCCTCTGATTCTGTGTCTCCCTCTCTCTCTCTGCCCCTCCTCCACTCATGCTCTGTCTCTGTCTCAAAAATAAACATTTAAAAAAAAATTTTTTTTTAGGAATTAACCAAGGATAGGGGTGCCTGGCTGGCTCAGTCAGAAGATCATGCAACTCCTAATCTCAGAGTTGTGGGTTTGAGCTCCACATTGGGTATAGAGATTACTTTAAAAAAAAAGTATTAAAAAAATAAAATAATTGACCAAGAATAAGACAGGCTGACACCACTTGCCACCTCATAGGAAAGCAAATGTGTGTCTGGGGGACAGAAGAGAAGGGAGGTTGGTCACTGAAAACCTTTTCATGTCTTTTGAATTTTAAACCAGACAGAAATGATGCCTATTCAAATACAAAAATGTACATTTTCCTTTAAAATTGACCAGGTTAATAACTGATAAAGAAGAGAATTTCTAAGCATAAATACATTCCCTCTTTTGCAACCATTTGGGGAATTCTATGTTCTTTCCTTGTGAAGAACTAGAATGCTAGGGTTTGCATCCTTCTCAGACCCAGAAGTAATGAGATGAGGGTTCAATCCTCTCCCAGGAACCTACCTAAGGGCTGCTACATGAAAACATTCCAACTGAACACAGCACTGCCCTAAAGGCTGCCAATCCCATTAGCTATAATATGAATGGGGTGGTTGCTCAGTGTCCAACCTGCACAACCTTATACAGTGACACTCTCCTCCTCCCACAGCCTAGACTTCTCTGGGGTATTAAAGTTTCATCAAATTCAAAATCCAAAACAGCTTTCACCAAAAGCATCCTATCTTTCATCTAAGAGGGAGTTTATGAATGTTATTTGTTTCTTGGTTTCCAAAAGTGCAGAGGAAGCATGGAAGGCCTCCTCCTGATGAGCTCACCTTCCCTCTAGCCCAGCACTTGAGTTCCTTGCCCTTGCTAACCATCTCTCACCACAAGTGAATTGACTCTGCCCACAACAGCTAACAATGATCCAATAGTTTTGTTTGCCTGCTGTAGGAATTCAATTTGAGAAGTGTATTCATACTAAGGGAGCTTGCAGCATCCTGACCGCTCAGGATATGAGGTTACTATTAGGGGGTCAGACTACAGCTGCTTCTCCGGAGGCAAATGGGCAGGCAGCACATAGTCCTCCTGCCCTGCCTTCTGTCTCCAGCATAAAAGCCTCATGGACCAAGTCCAGCATGACTCAAATGTGTCACCAAGACTCTTCTCCCTTATAAAATATCTGTCCTAGACTTTGACATTATAGTGTCTATAACTCTATGTTTGGAGAGCAATGTCTACTGGTGGCCGTCAATCACAGGGTAAAGCCCAAACCTTGGCAAAGGCTCACAGGGGTGCAGTCCTGCTCCCTCCTTTCAATCCCCCAACACTAAATCAGTTTCAGGCCCAAATACTCTCTTGCCTCTTGGTGTTTGTATATGCTGGTCATTCTTCTAGAAATGTCCTTCCATGATAGGAGACTGTTAAATAAACTCTGATACACTCTCACAGTAAGAGTATCAGGAAGCCATTAAAAATGATAATGGAAAAGAGTATCAGGTGTCATAGGGAAATGTTACAACATATTGAGAAAACCTAGTTATGAAATCATAATAGTAACTAATATTTATTAAGGAAATACTCTATACTACTGTTCTACTGTACCCTTAAATGAATTAACTCATTAAATCCTCAAAACAACTTTAGAAAGAAAGTACTGTGATTATCCACCATTTTACTGATAAGGAAATTAAAGTTCAGAGAGATTACATAATGTGTCTAAGATTATAAACCCAGGCAGTAGCAAAGCTAGGACTGGAACCCAGGCCATTTGCCTTTCATTCTTGCATTCTTTTTTATTAAGATAATTGACATAAACGTTGTATATGCTGTATAAGTTTAATACGGTGTACAACAGGTTTATTTGATATTTTATATGTTGCAATATGATTACCAGCATTAGCTAACACCTTTATCATATCACTTAATTATCATTTCATTTTTGTGGTGGGACTAATTAAGATCTTAGCAACTTTGATGGTTATAACCCAGTATTAATGCCTATAATCACTAGATTTCCAGGACTTCTTTATCACTAGTTGCAAGTTTGTACCCTTAAACAACATATCCCCAACCCCTGACTCCTGGCCCTGGGTAACCACCACTCTACTCTCTGTTTTTGCAAGTCCAGCTTTCTTAAGTAAACATTTGTCCAAAGAAGACATCAAATGGCCAACAAGTACATGAAAAGATGCTCATTATCACTAAGCATCAGGGAAATGTAAATCAAACCCACAATGAGAAATCACCTCATATCTTTTAGAAAGGCTATCATCAGAAAGGCATAGGTAACAAGTGATGGTGAGGATGTAGAGAAAAGGGAGCCCTGTTTACTACTGATAGGAATGTAAATTGGTGCTGCGAATCTGGAAAACAGTATGGAGATTCCCAAAAAAAATTAAAAATAGAACTACCATATGATCCCGCAGTGCCTGCACTCTTAAGCACTACACAGTACTATATCAAACAAAGAGTTTGTGCATTGTGATCCTGACTTTATAAAAACAAAACAAAAAACTATTACATATAGAAAGAGGGAGAGAGTTTTAAAGCATCACCCTGATATATGCCCAAATGTTCACAGCGGTCATCTCCTGAGGAGACTGATAAGGTGCAATGTCACAGGTACATTCGCCAGGAAGGAGCCTCTGAGATGGAGTTGATCATGAAGGATGTTTATTGAGGAGGGCTCTTGGGATCATCACTTATGGGAGGGAAAAACAGGAAGCAGGAAGTGGGGAGGGGGACAGCTTGAACTTCGATACAGAGAACTCTAGATCTAGACTAGTCCTTCAGAGAGTCCCGAGCTGGGCCAAGGTAACCAGACATTTACGCTTCCTATGTCCATCACTCACTGAATGTCGGCCACCCTATGAGGCCAAGGTAGTCCCTGAAAGGGCCAACATACATCCAAACTCTAGACAACAAGTGTTCCTAGAAGGGGGATCTGTGGGGTGTAGCACATGCCCTCACAGGAGATTTTAATTCTCTTCCTTTTGTCTATATGTACTATAGTTAACACATATCATTTGTGCAACAAGGGAAAAAGCTAATAGAAGAAAATAAGTCATCAATCCTCAATTACATTGGAACCAAAGGAAAGCTTGACTCCACCTTTTGAACAAGACCAAAGTGGAAGATCAAGCTTATGTCACACAGTAAATGACTCATGCCTTCTAAGACTGCTTGGGCATAAATATTAGTTCAAATTATTGCACATGAATTAGCTGGGAGAGCTTCAAACACACAGAATTGCAGAAATTGACAGGTGTATGAGAACTCTGGCCAAGGACCCAGTTGACCAGATTATCTAGCCTTAGGAAGTATGTAGCAGCTACCTCCTTCTCCCCAAGATACAGGGATGGTAGACTATTCCATGGAGACCCCCAATGAACCACACCTTTTAATTTGTTCCCTTGACTCTATGGCCTACAATGGCCTACAATGGCCTATGGGACCATAGCACCTATAATGCAAGGAGAGGCTTACTAAGCTTCTGCACACAGGGACTTATCTTCTTAGAATAATCTCTCTTGGAACCCAGCCACCACACTATAAGGAAGTCCTAGGTATCATTCACATAGAGAGATCCTAAAAGATGAAACAACATGTGGTGGAATAAGCCATATATAGAAAAGCCCAGAACTCCTGACTGAACACATCATAAATGGCCCCGTCAAAACCATGTAGAGCAGAACTACCCAGTCAATTCACAGAATCCTGAAAAATAATAAACTGTGACTGGTTTGAGACACTAAATTTGGGGGTGGTTTTCTATTGCTGTAAAAACTGAAACAGCAGGAGCTGGGCTGTTAAAGGGGTCACTGGATAAGTCCAATGACTTTGGTCTGTCCTGGCCTGGCCCTGCCCATGACCCATGTGCTCAATGTCTACCTTGAAACTAATCCAATCTGCCCTCCTACCACATAGCCACTGACACTAGAGGTCCAAAAAAACAATACCCCAAGGCTATTTACAGCTCTGTCCTTGAGCCCTTCTTCTGTGTTCCAGAGAAGCAGTTAAGACCATGGGCTCTGGAGTAAGTCTGCCTGGGTTCAGATCTCAGTACCCCTGCCTACTAGCTGAGTGACTTCTCTGAATCTCAATATCTTCATATGTAAAATGGGTTAATAATATATCAGGTTGAATATCATCCCCCTAAAATTCATATACACCCAGAACCTGTGAATGTGACCTTGATTGGAAGCAGGTTATTAGAAAATGTAATCAAGTTAAGATGAGATCATCCTGGATTACGGTGGGCCATAAGTACAATATGACTGGTGTCCTTATGAAAACAGGGAAATTTGAACCCAAATACACACACACACAGAAGAAAAATGACCAAGTAAAGACAGAGGCAGAGATTGGAGTTATGCTACCATCAGCCAATGAATGCCTAGGGTTGCTGGCAACCTCCAAAAGCTAGGAAAGTAAAGAATAATTCTTCCCTAGAGTCTTCTGAGGAACATGGCCCTGACAACACCTTGATTTCAGACTTCTGGCCTCCAGGACTGTAAGAGAATAAATTTGTTGTTTTAGGCCACACAGTTTGTGGTCATTTGTTATGGCAGCCCCAGGAAACTAATACAAAGTCCTGCTGTGTGATGACTGAAGGAGTTAATACAGGTAACCCTCTCTACGAGAACTCTTGCTATGAAAACTAAGGAACAAAATAGATTCAGATAGTGGGTACTACCCAGCACCCAGGAATGCAATGGTAACCATTACTAATGGAGACCAACTCCCCTTCCAGTCTTGTCACAGACAGTCTCTGAGCTGAGGGCTCCATGTCCTAAATCAGTGATCCTAATCACCTGGAGGAGCTCACTAAAGTTACAGCTAACTGGGTCACACAACTCTGGATTCTGATTTAGTAGACTGGGTTGGGCTCTAGGAATGGTCATTTTGAAGAAGTACTCCAGGTGCTACAGAGTAAGATGATCCATAGACCATACTTTGAGAAATGCTGCCTTAGGACTCAGGGTATACACTCAGTCTCTGGGTTTACCTGTTGGCATGTCCTAAGGGATTCCAGTGTGGACTTACCCACTCTGGCTCCAGTCTATCAAAGTAGCATGTCCCACCCTAGCACTAGCTAGATGCCAGGGGTTTGGTCAACTCTTCATTCCCCAACACCATCCACACCCTATTTTAGACATCAAAATTGCTTAGCATTTGGGCAAAAGGTTTGAGGCTGCTAAATAATAATAACAATAACAGTTATCATTTATTGAGCATCTATTGCATGTGAAGGCTTCACATATGGTATTCCTAAATCCCACAATAACTCTGAAAGTTTAGTCATTATTGTGCATTTGAAGAAAACTGAAGCTCAGAGAGGCAACAGAATTTACTCAGTATCACCTAGCCAATAAACTAAAGATCTGGGACTTAATCTATATCTGACCCTAAGTCCACATCCTTTCCTAGATAATTTCTGCTTACTCGGGTCCTTCTCATTCTTGCCATGACCCTCCTTCTAAAATAGAGAACACCAGGCTGTGATAGTCAGGGTAATTAACACTAGCTACTATAACAAACATCCCCAAAATCTCAGTGACTTAACAAACAAGGGTTCATATCTTACACACATTATAGTCTGATGAGGGTTGAGAAGATCTCCTGGGAAACTGTTTCTCATGGGTCCTAACATATTCCATCTGTGGTGCTATAATCTTCAAAATACACACACACACACACACACACACACACACACACACACACACACTCTCTCTCTCCCTTCATCTGTCTCCATTTCTTTATCCTTCAGACCCCTTTGTCAACATTATTTCCCCAGTGAAGTCCTCCCATATTCTCAGTCATATATTCCCACATCTCCCTAGTCTTCTCATATTATAAGACACTGTTGTTGGGGTGCCTGGGTGGCTCAGTCAGTTAAGCATCTGACTCTTGATTTCAGCTCAGGTCATGATCTCATGGTTCATGAGTTCAAGCCCCACATCGGGCTCTTTATTGGCAGTGAGGAGGCTGCTTGGGATTCTTACTTTTCCCTCTCTCTCTGCCCCTCCCCTGCTCCCTTTCTCTCTCACTCTAAAATAAATAATAAATAAATAAACTTAAAAAAATAATTAGAAAAAAGACACTGTTGTCTACCTAACCAGAATCCAAAATCCTCTCTATTATTTCTTCCTAACAAAATCTGATCACATCAGGCATTCACACTTCCCACATGTTATAGGGCAATGGTAATGTATCCCCAGCTATAGCTTAATTAGTCTTAACTGATCAGAGTAATTTATGACCCTAGCAATTGTTATTGGTTCCAGAAAGACCATATTATCTAAATTGGCCAGTAAGATTGAAGGGAAGGGATACAGTCTAGGTATAGCATGGAGACTTTTAGCATCTCTCCTGATAGAAGTGAACAATGAAGCATGGAGCCCCGGTTGCCTTTAGATACCATCTTGCACATTGGGAGAACCATGATGAGGCCAGCTCCAGGAAGGCAAAGCAGGGAGAAAGAAAGAATCTGGGTTCTCTTGACATCACTGAGCTGCTGATCATTCCTTGCTTAGAGTCTACCCTATATAGACTTCCAACTCTGCGTGAATAAATTTCTTATTCCTAAGCAAGTTTTAAGCAAGATTTTCTATACCATGATGGCTTTAAAAGCCTAAGAGATACAACTATCATACACTAATCAACACACTATTATTTTTGCTTATTTAATTGCCTGCTGCCTCCAGATTTTCTCCACTAGACTATATTCTTTGTAAGGGCACAAACTGTCTTATTTACTATAGACTTCTCAGGGCCTAGTAGTGAGAATAACTCTTAGTAGATACTCAACAAACATCTGGGAATAAATGGATAACTTTAAGAATGAGAAAAAGGAAGTGGGCTCCTAACCAGCTTGGGACATAACCCTCCCCCCATCCCAACGGTGCTTCAAGCATCTACTGAATATTGTTACTAATGTACCTTGTAGCTGCTAAAAAATGCAATGGTTTTTTACTTAATCCATTATTTTTTTTCTAAATCAATGATTTTTAAATATTATTCAAGAAACATATATATAAGTATGTAATGCAAGGAAAGGCATTTGTCATGTGTGTGGTGATCAACAAGTTAAAATTCACTAGTATTCCAGCTATGCCTCAATGCACCTCTGCATAAACCTCTCCTATAATCAGGCCTGAGCATTCAGATTTCAGACCAAGAATAATAACCCTATGATCCCAGAAAGGGACATCCACAACTGGAATAGACTTCCCAACTGCTTGTTGTGTAACAAATTACCCCCAAACTTAGCAGCTTTAAACAGAAAACATTCATTATTTCACAGTTTCTGAGGGTTAGGAATGTGGAAAGGCTCACTTTTGGTTCTGGCTCAAGGTCTCTCATGAAATTACAGTCAAGCCATTGGTTGCAGCTGCTTCTAAAAGGCTGGAGGATTCATTTCCAAGTTTAATTACATGGCTGTTGGCCATAGAGCTGCTCACAACCTGGCTTTCCCCAGAGTGATCCAGGAGAGAGAAAGCACATGAATCCAAAACAGAAGCTGTAGTCTTTTTATAACCTAATCTTGGAAGTGTCATACTATCACTTCTGCCATATTCTATTCATTAGAAGTTAGGCATTAAAGCCAGCTTGCACTCAAAGGGAGGGGCTTAAGCTCTATGTCTTGAGGGGAAGATGTCAAAGAACTTGTGGATGTATTTTCAAAACCACAGTAACACTGAATCTGTTCTCTCCCCACTTAATACTCGTCTTCTGGGATTAACAACATTATGAGTGCTGCATCTTCATCACCACCACCACCATCATCACCATCATCATCAACACAAGAGAATGATATTTTAATTACTACCATTTTCTACTATGTGCCAAGCAATATGAGCCATGTGCCAAGCAAACACTTTATATGCATTTAGTCCCCACAACACAATTAGGTAGGTACTATTATTATTCCCATTATAGTTGAGTGCATGAGGCTTTAGGGCAGTTAAATGATGTACTCAATGTAAAATAGCTAATAAGTGGATAAACCGGGATTTGGAACCCAGATCCATCTAACTGTGGAGTCCATGCTGTTAATATACACACCCTCCCATTGGCCATAAAGGAAACTCCACCTGTCCCAACAATCAAGTCAGGTTCCCAAAGCCAACTGTCCCTATGAGGAACATTTTTTTTTTAGTCAAAACAAACAAACAAAAAACTTTGAAATCAGAGTTACATTAGGTCCAAATCAGAGGATGGAAGGTAGGAAGTTGGAATATATAGAGCACACTCAAGCACAGATCTAAGTGAAGAATCCAAGCACATCCCAAATGAATGCAAATCTATGCAGATTAATGCAAATGAATGCAAGTGGCTATGCCAGTCTATGTAAATGACCACGTCCTGAAAAGCAAAGTGGGTGGGGGAGTCAGCTTTTCAGAGGCAATACCCCCTGGTCTTGTCCTCTCTTGGCACTGGGGTCACCACAGGGCAAAAGGAAAAACCCTCCGGATCAAAGATGGTACCAAAAGTTGACCTGGTGGTGACATCCAGAGCTTTGCAGTTCAGATACCTGAGTGAAGGGAGGACCCGCTTATCTAGCTCCCAACAAGCTGCCAGATTCAATATATTAGTAAAAATCAGTAAGGAAAAACCCTGTTTGCAAACAAGTGTTCACTTTCTTTTCCCAAAGGTAAATTAGCAAAAGCTGAATTGGAAATCTATCCCTCCACTGCAATAATTCTCAAACCTTGGTGTGCATTAGAATCACCAAGGGTCCTTAAAGTGCACATCCCTGTGCCAGTCCTCAGACCTCCTGAGTCAGTGTTTGGGGGTGGGAGTCAGGCCCACTGGAAATCTGCACTTTTAAAACACATCCCAGATGATTCTGAATCAGCAAGTGCGTGGATCACCTTTTTAGAAAACTGGCATTTAAAAACAAGTGTTTGGGAGCAGACAGACCTGGATTTGAATCTCAGGCCGACATTTACTAGCTGTGGGACCTTGGCTTGTTGACAAGGTGTCACAGTCCCAGTACCCTCATTTGTAAAACGGGGCTAATTTTATTCTTCCTCTCAAAGGATTGCTGTGAGGACTAAACAAGATAATTCATTTAAAGGGCTTGGCACAATGCCTGACACACAGTTAAAACTCAGTAAATATTTGGTACAATTATGAACATTTGCTGACAAAAGGTGGGAACCAGAGTCTCCTCTCAGTGTCCAGTCTGGCTCATAAAATAGGGACTTGAACCATTATTAGGTGAATATTAGGTGAAAGCCTTTACCTTTCTATCACCCTCTCACTGACTCCTCCCACCGTGAGGCAGAGCAAAGATCTGATTGGTTAGTTGACCAGAGTCTGGGTTCCACTGGTCCATTGCTCCCTCCTGGCATCTCTGTCTCCCTCTTCATCCCTTTCTCCAGTCGTCCCTCTTCTTTCCCCACTCCAGCCCTTCAGCACCTCTTCTCCCTTCCTTCCCCTCCCTCTTTCTCCCCCTCACTCCCAGCTCTCCCCATAAGAACGTCTCAAGTTCTAGACCAGAAGACCAGAGGGATGATTGGGTCCACACGTCCAAGCCCTGTTCTCCAATTCGAATTAGTCAGCAACAGGATACTTTTATCCCTGTCTTGCTCCTATGTCTGTTAATTTCTCAGCCCAAAACTCAAAGAGCAAAGGGGCAACCATCTGCCTGAAACTCCACAACCTAGTGTGTGCCTCCTAGAAACCTGTCCTCAACCCACAGTGGGTAAGTCCCCTTGATATCCATTGTCTAAGTTGGCAGTTTCCCACTGAGGCCAGCTACTCAGTCACGATTAACCATGGAAACCATACTTATGCACTAATTTCACGGCTGTCAAGATTTCCTCTCGTGGAGAATCCTTTATTTGCCTGAATTACGACTTTTGTTTTTCTATCAATGCTTAATCAAGTGGGTTAGTGTGTACAAAATCAACAAGGAGAATAGCCATCATAAACAAGACCTCAGAAGGAGCACCCCAGACTCGGCCCAAAAACAATTAATAATCGGGTTTGGAAGAAGCTTTCAAAAGCACGTGATACATGTTTGTAAACAATACCATTGTCGACTAGCTCTCCTGAAAACAGCAGCTGCATGCACGAGGTGCAGGCTACATGAGGGGCATTCTGAGCAGCACTGTATATACATTCACTATCACATTTAATCCAGACAACAATCCCACTAGCAGAGGAGAACATGGAGATCACTGAATTCAGTGCCCAAAACCATTCAACCAGAAGTTGCATGGCCAGGATTCAAATGTAGGTCTCTTGGGGCACCCGAGGGGCTCAGTCCGTTAAGTGTCCAACTTTGGCTCAGGTCATGATCTCACAGTTCATGAGTTTGAGCCCCACGTTGGGCTCTGTGCTGACAGCTCGGAGCCTGGAGCCTGCTTCAAGTTCTATTTCTCCCTCTCTCTGCCTCTCCCTCTCTCAAACTCTGCCTGTCTCTCTCTCTCAAAAAATAAACACTAAAAAAACTTTTAAAAAATGTAAGTCTCTTGCCTAAAAAGTCTCTTTCCATTGTACCAGGATGACTCTCTGTAACCCTCTCAACAGGTACCACTTGCATTAGATTATGTCAAGACAAATCTCGGGGCAAAATGGCTTGTTTTCATGCTTAAACTTGTAGAATAATTCCCAGATTCAAATCCTGGCACTTCTTGCTGACTGTGTGACTTTAGGCAAATCACTTAAATTCTCTGAGTGACCCCCACTTTCTGGTATTCACACCCTACGTAAACTCCTCCCCTTGAGTGTGCTTGGGACCTGTGACTTGCTTCTAATCAACAGAACAAGACAAAAGTAATGGGATGTCACTTCCATGACTAGGTTACATAAGATCGTGACTCCTGTTTTGCTAGCAGACTCTTACCTTTCTCAGCTTGCACATTTTTTTGTTTTTGTTTTTTTAATTTTTTTAATGTTTTATTTTTGAGAGCAGAGGAGAGGCAGAGAGAAAAGGACAGAGGATCCAAAGGGGCTCTGCACTGACAGGCTGACAGCACAGGGCCCAATGTGGGACTCGAACTCATGAACTGTGAGATCACGACCTGAGCTGAGGTCAGACGCTCAACCGACTGAGCCACCCAGGTGCCCCTCAGCTTGCATATTTTGATAAAGCTACCATGTTAGAAAGACCCATGTGGCAACAGACAAGAGGAAATGAGGCCCTCACTCCAATACCCATGAGGAATTAAATCCTAGCAACAAAAACGTGAGTTTGAAAGCAAATCCTTCCCCACTGGAACCCTGAGATGCCCAAAGCTCCTGACACCTTGACTGTAGCCTGGGAGAGAACTTGAGCCCCAGGACCCAGCTGAGCTCTGCCTGAATTCCTGACCCATGAAAACTGTGCATTAATAAATGCGCGTTCTTTTAAATCACTAAGTTTTGCAGTAGTTTATTAAGCAACAACAAATAACTAACCATTCAATCATTGATTCATTCAAACATTCATTGAGCCACTACTACATGCCAGGCACAGTGCTAGAGTTGGAGATACAGAAAGAGCTAGGGCATGGTCTGTATCCTTAGGTGGCTCAGTCAAATGCAGGATATAAATGAGAGCAAGATACACAGCCCACAAGAAACAATGTATTACCTGTGCACAAGGATGCAGGGTCAATATGCACGGCAATATCATTTGTCAAAACGTAAATCCTATGTGCTAAATTTTTCATTAAAGTGTAAAGGTAAAATTTAGGGGGGCCTGGGTGGCTCAGTCGGTTGAGCATCTGACTTCAGCTCAGGTCATGATCTCGCAGTCTGTGAGTTCGAGCCCCACGTCGGGCTCTGTGCTGACAGCTCAGAGCCTGGAGCCTGCTTCAGATTCTGTGTCTCCCTCTCTCTCTGCCCCTCCCCCGCTCATGCTCTGTCTCTCTCTCTGTCAGAAATAAACATTAAAAAAAATGTTTTTAATGTAAAGATAAAATTTAGTGTAAAATAAAAGAGGATAAACTTAAATATGTCCATCAACAGGGAAATGCCAAAAATAAGAAAAAAAAGAAAACCAAAACACAATTATATTTGCAATCCATGAAGTCTATGAAATGCTTAACAGCCATTAAAGATAAAAGGGGTGCCTGGGTGGCTCAATCAGTTAAGTGACTTTGGCTCAGGTCACCATCTCCTAGTCTGTGAGTTTGAGTCCCGCGTTAGGCTCTGTGCTGACAGCTGAGAGCCTAGAGCCTGCTTCATATTCTGTGTCCCCTCTCTCTCTGTTCCTCCCCCACTCATGCTCTGTCTTTCTCTGTCTCAAAAATAAATAAACGTTACAAAATTAAAAAAAAAAAAAAAAAAGAAAGATAATGAAGTCTGTATTTATTCACATGGCAAAAATTCCAAGACATTGAAATTACAATTGCACTGCTGGTTGAAAAAAATTTTTTAAAGCAGGATCAAAAGGATTATTCAATACGATACCATTTGTGTTTTAAAAACAATCCACTCTGGGGGTACCTGGGTGGCTCATTTGGTTAAACATCCAACTTCAGCTCAGGCCATGATCTCTTGTTCGTGGGTTCAAGCCGCACATCAGGCTCTGTGCTGACTGACGCTCAGAGCCTGGAGCCTGCTTTGGATTCTGTGTCTCCCTCTCCCTCTTCCCCTCCCCCACTTGTCCTCTGTCTCTCTCTCTCTCAAAAAATAAACATTCAAAAAAATTATCCACTCTGCACACACACACACACACACACACACACACACATGGCATTTATCTTCAACGGATATAGAAGTCATGTATGCAGAGCATTTTGTGATGAGAAAGGAGGACAAAGGAGTCTTTAGAATGATCTTTAATTTGCAATTTTTTACAAGAGCAATGTTTCAGGTATTGTGTAACCAACAGTCAACATCAGTAAATAAATAGCCAAATACACACAGTGAAGCAGTACAAGTGCTCAAGTACTGTGGGGCACAAAGCTGGAAGTAGTCTTTCCCTCCAAAGGTGTGGATGGCGTCAAGACAGGCTTCGTGGAAAATGCAATTACTCCAAAGTCACCTTCACCTCTCCTACTGACATTTTCCTATATACAATTTCCCTTCTGTCACCTCTCTCTGAACAAGCAGGCCACAAGGCCCTTCTGAAGTCCGCTACAAACTGAAGAAGGTCCTCCTGAGAGGCTGGAGAAGGGGACCTGGGGCTGTTTCCAAAGTTCCCAGGGACCCAGGGAGATGGCTGGGCCTTCCAGACACCCAATGAGCTCTTTGTACCCCACTGAGCTGTCCATTCATAAACTCATAATTATGAGCTATCTTCCAATTCAAGGATGCTGCTGCTGATTGCTACTATGGGGAACCTGTGTCTTGTGAAGGGTAAGGGTAATGGTAATGGTAATGGTGATGGATGATGGCCTCCCACCACTTTCCCTTCCTCATCTGCCCTAATCTGCCAGGTCTCTGGTCTGACAGTGGCTGGCTGCCAAATGGAGTGAGGAAACCCACTGGAGGACTTCTGAATAGAAAAAACTAAATCCCCCAACACGCTGGGACTCAAACCACAGTTAGGATCCTGTTAACTCCACATCTTAACCAACTGAGCTAAATGCCCATAATGAACCAAGTATCTCCTTTCAAAGCAATAAACTCACCCAGGGAAAGCAATTAACTGGACCAATAAAGGTAGAAGGGAACAGAGAAGAAACATTTATCAACAGTCTCCTAAGTACTTGCCTATTTTCCCTCTCATTTAATTTCTCTAAAAATCTTTTTCTTATTTATTTATTTTTATTACCCACTAGAATTATAAAGTCTTCATTATTATTATTGACCACTTTATGGATGAGAAAACAGAGGTTCAGAGAGGTTCTGTAACTTTCTCAATACTACACAGCTAAGAAGCTAATGGATTTGGCCCTTATATTAATGTGTCCATTTTACAGATGAGGAAACTGAGGGTTATGATAGAGATTAGGTGGCTTTCTCAGGGAGGGACATGTGGCTGAGAAGTGATGTGGTCATTATTTCTGAACTTAAAGGCAGAGTTCTTCCCCCCAGTTTGATGCCCAGAGACAGAAGCAGCATCTCACCCTCTTTATCACTCACTAGGAAGCTGGATCAGACCTTTCCTGATCTCCCTACATCACACTGCTTCTTGAAAGCTGGCCCGGAATTCATCCACAATTGAATAGAAATGGGGCTCCGCTGAATATGTTATAATGCATATTCCTGGGCCCTGTCCTTGGTCTTTGAGTCTGCATTTGAAAAAACACCCCTGAAAGAATTTTATGCACACTGAAGCTTGAGACCCACATTACAAGCATCCTGCCTTAACATCTGGCACATACATCTTGATCCATCAAGGACAAAACAGCTTTTGAAAGAATGCTGTTTTATATAAGTGGGCCAAATTTTTTTAATTCATCATCATTTTACATTTATGAAATTCATTTTTGCCCCCCTTAATCAGAGGTCTAAAGGTAGCAGCTTTGAGTCATTCTTTGGCCAGATGTTTAGTCTCCCCACCCTGACACCTCACCCAGGGTTTTAAAAAGAATCTAGCTATGGGGCACCTGGGTGGCTCAGTCAGTTAAACATCTGACTTCAGCTCAAGTCATGATCTCACAGTTAGTAAGTTCAAGCCCCATGCCAGGCTCTGTACTAACAGCTCAGAGCCTGAGGCCTGCTTTGGATTCTGTGTCTCCTTCGCTCTCTGTCCCTCCCCTACTCATGTTCTTTTTCTCTCAAAACTAAACATTTAAAATTATTTTTTAATAAAATAAAATAAAAATAAAAATAAAATTAAATAGGGGCGCCTGGGTGGCTTGGTCGGTTAAGCGTCCGACTTCAGCTCAGGTCATGATCTCACGGTCCGTGAGTTCGAGCCCCGCGTCGGGCTCTGTGCTGACAGCTCAGAGCCTGGAGCCTGTTTCAGATTCTGTGTCTCCCTCTCTCTCTGCCCCTCCCCTGTTCATGCTCTGTCTCTGTCTCAAAAATAAATAAACGTTAAATAAATAAATAAATAAATAAATAAATAAATAAATAAGTAAGTAAGTAAAATAAAATAAAATAAAGAATCTGGCGACAGCCCTAAAGACAGACCCCCTGTGTTCAAATCTTGGTTGCTCCAGCCGCTCTGGAAAAGTGTGGAGGTTCCTCAAAAAATTTAAAATAGATCTACCCTATAACCCAGGAATAGCACTGCTAGGAATTTACCCAAGGGATACAGGAGTGCTGATGCATGGGGGCACTTGTACCCCAATGTTCATGGCAGCACTTTCAACAATAGCCAAATTATGGAAGGAGCCTAAATGTCCATCAACTGATGAATGGATAAAGAAATTGTGGTTTATATACACAATGGAATACTACGTGGCAATGAGAAAGAATGAAATATGGCCTTTTGTAGCAACATGGATGGAAGTGGAGAGTGTTATGCTAAGTGAAATAAGCCATACAGAGAAAGGCAGATACCATATGTTTTCACTCTTACGTGGATCCTAAGAAACTTAAGAGAAGACCATGGGGGAGGGGAAGGGAAAGAAAAAAAAAGTTAAGTGAGGGAGGGAGCCAAACCATAAGAGATTCTTAAAAACTGAGAATAAACTGAGGGTTGATGGGGGGTGGGAGATGGGTATTGAGGAGGGCACCTATTGGGATGAGCACTGGATGCTGTATGGAAACCAATTTGACAAAAAATTTCATATTAAAAAAGAAAGAAAGAAAGAAAGAAAGAAAGAAAGAAAGAAAGAAAGAAAGAAAGAGAGAAATAAAGAGAGAGAGAGAGAGAGAGAGAGAGAGAAAGAAAGAAAGAAAGAAAGAAAGAAAGAAAGAAAGAAAGAAAGAAAGAAAGAAAGAAAGAAAGTAAGTTAGTTCCCCAGGTACAAAGTCTTTTTCTTTTCTTTTCTTTAACATGTACCTCTCCTAATGTTCTCCACATCCACATCCAAAATAGAGCTTGCTAAAAAGTAAGTGCTCAAAAAGGTACAGTGGTATGGTGATTAATTGCTTGGGTGTAGGAATAAAAACTAAGCCCTGAGTTCAAAAAACAAAAAAAAACACAAAAAGAAATCTTGGTTGCTCCAGTCTCCAGCTGTGCCACTTACACACTCTGGATTTCAGTTTCCTCAACCACCAAATGAGGTAATAACAGTACAAGCCTCATAAGTATGTAAGAGTATTAAACATGCTCATGGATAGAAAGCTTACAGAAGAGTGTCTGGCATAGAATAAATACTCTGTAAAGATTAACTATATTAAAATGTAGACTTCTAGATTTTCTTTTTCCCATGGCAACACTTAGCTGGATTCAGGTGGTGTCTGCCCACTTTGGCCTTGGTGATGCTGTCACCCCACACACAGCACTTAGTCACCTTGCCATCCCTCATGGGATTCTCCAGGTGGTCCCGCAGGCCTTTGTGGCAGTGACACTAAGAACTTAATTAAAAGCACATGTCATCACTGCTGCTCCCAGGAGACAGACAGAGGTTCTAATACTCTCATCCCATACACCAGCCCAAACCACACCCAGCCAGGAGGCCACCTCAAGACTCAGCACCCACATTCTTGGGGATGGACGTGGAACAAGAGGCTCCACCAAGCCTTTCCAGATAAACGCCTGCCTTCCTGCCCAGTCTTATGTCTCACTCTCTCCTCCAGAAGGATTGTTGCAGGTACTCAGTGATCCTGCACCATCCCATGCTCCAGGAAATTACAGGCTTAACAACAGCTCCAGAATGGTCCTTCTAAGATCTTGTCTCCTGGCTAATTCACCCTCTCTCCCAGTTTCAGCTTAAATGTCACTTCCTCTAGAATGCCTCTTCAGCCTGCAGAGGCTGGATTAGCTGCCTCCCTGTGTGTTCCCAGAGTCCCCTGGACCTCCTAATCACAATGGGTTTGAGTTGCCTGTTTGTTGTGTCTCCCCTTATAGACCTGGAGGTCCACAAGGCCAGAGGCTGTGTCTTGTTCACCACTGAATCCTCAGTATCTCACAAAATACTTAGCACATAGTTGATGCCCAATAAATGTTTGCTAAATGGATGACTACAAACAGGGATTCTGTTAAGATTCAGGAAAAGGGACCAGAATTCTGTTTAAAAGAAGAAAGAGAGAGAGAAAACAGCATTTATTGATCACCTACTATTGTGAAATTTCATAACCACCTTATGAAGTAGGTATTACAAGACCTTTTGGAAATAGGATAACTGAGCTTCAGAAAGGTTAAATGATTTCTTCAAGGCTACTGAGCCAGAAGAGAGGTCAGCAAGGTTTTTCTGTAAAGAGCCAGTCTGTGGATATTTTAAGCTTATGGGCCATGTTGTCCTTGTACAACTACTCGACTCTGCCACTGTAGTAAGGTACAATATGTAAAAAATGGGCTTGATCATGTTGCAATAAAATTTTATTTACAAAACAACTGACTGGCAGAATTTGATACATTGGCCATAGTTTGTGAGCTCCTGAGCTGGGCACTGATTTAAGGAAGATTTGACCCCATGTTTGTCCACTATTCACTCAAATCTTTCAGACAAAATTTGGAGTAAGAGGAACAGCAGAAATGGCAATGACCCAGGAAGGGATGCCTGCTTTGAGAAAGGCTAGAGGAAATTTAGTCCATCTGATCATAGAAACTTATGTCATGTACTACTCAAGTAAACATTCATTGAGAACCTACTATGCACTAGGTCTTTGCTAAAAATTCAGGAGACCCAAGTATGAATAAGGCTACATCCTAGCCTCTGTTAGCCTACAGAGTAGTAAATGAAGTGATATGTATGCACTTTCCTTTAGTCATTAAATACTTACTATGTGCCAGGGATGAGACAACAGCAGTGAACAAATTGAGGCATGGTCCCCTGCTTTTGGGTTACGACCCAGATGCAGAAAGGAAAATGAAATAATAATTGCACAGATAAATATTTAATTACAAATTGGGATAAATGCCATGAAGGAAAAGAATATGATGCTATGAGAGAGAATAACAAGAGAAAATGCATCTAAGTTGGGGGGCAAGGGGCAGGTGAGAAAAGAATTCTCTAAAGGAATGATAAATGCCCCAAAACTGCAACAGCAAAGGTAGAGGCAGTTCAGAGAAAGAGTTAAGAGAGGGTTCTAGAAAGCTGTGACATTTGAACTCTACCTGTAAGGATGAGTGGGACTTGGAAGTGCAGGAACAAGGCTGCCATGTGCAGCTGCATAGACTGTGCACTGCACAAGTCCAGGGGACATCATCACATAATCACAGTGGGAATAGCACCTCCTATGGTTGGGAAGTTGTACAACTGTATGCAACAACCTGTGCTGGGATGAGAAGAAAAAGCCTTCCTGAAAGAGGGAAGAGGGAGCAAAGGTGGTGACCAAGAGCAACTTAATTTCACCAGAACCACTAGCAAAGCAACCTGGCTTAAATGCTTCATGTTCTGTATTCTGCCTCCTCCTCCTCGGACTGCAATTGTGCATTGTGGGGCATTCTCCAGCCTACTCAGCAGCTGTGATGAATGTTCTCTCATTGCTTATATCGATTCCCTCAGTGAGGCTCTTGCCTGGTTCCTCATCAACTCTCCTTCTGGCTGCAGTGTGTTAAGTGGGCACTCAGCCCCATAATTATTAGTGCAATTTAATGAGCTGGTGGCAAAAACTTGCTGATATAAAATTCATATTTATTGAATTTGATTGTCCTGAGCATGCCCCTGCATGTCTAACCTGCTTGTCCTAGTGGCTGGGATCACTCTGAATTACTGTGTTAGTTTTATTGACAGGCAGCCCATTTGCTCATTTCTTTGGACAAGCAGTCATAGCACCCCCTCCCCCCACCTGCCTTACCACCAAGCTCTGCTGATCGGGTACAGGTGGGTTCTCTGCCTGGTAACTCTCTCAGCTGAGTACGGGAGATTTAGAGCAAGGGTCCAAATTCATACGCCTGCCAGGGCCAGGGGAGTATGACAAATGAAGGCATAGAGCTGGGGGACAAGAGAGGATGATGAAATTGAGAACACAGTTACCATTTAAAGGCAACAGCCCTATTCAGCCCCTATTCATTGTCACCATGTGTAAATGGGACCCCAAGATGACCATATCTTCAATTTTCCAGGATTGGAGAGACAGGGAGAGAGAGAATCCCAAGCAGGCTCCTCATTGTCAGCACAGAGCCCAATACAGGGCTCAATGTTACAACCATAAGATTATGACCTGAGCCAAAAATCAAGAGTCAGATGCCCAAACAACTGAACCACCCAGGTGCCCCAAATTCCCAATTTTAAATACCTGCAATTAATCATTAAGAATGTTAACACTGTGCAAAGCCAAAGAAACTAGAAGTCAAATCAAACTCCTAAGCCAATTTCTGAGCTAGGGGAAGCTAAAAATCTGAAAATAAGACTTCTCCTGGTGGAATCCACAAGGTGTTTAACCTGAAAGAAACCAACTTTTGCAAAGCTGTAATAGTTAGTAGTTAAGAGAAAGCTTTGAAGTCAGACAGACCTGAACTCAATGCAAGATTCACCCCATTGTGTGACCTTGAGTATGCCCTTCAGCCTGCCAAGCCTCGAATCCATCATTTGTAAACTAGAGGAAGCCCATTTGCTTTGCAGGGTTGCCATGTGGATTTAAGATAACCCTCTGAAATGAGGCACCATATGACTTGCTTTTGACCAAAGAAACATGAGCACAATCATGTGTCTCACTTTGAGACTGAAACTTTAACAGCCAGTGCACAATTTATTGTATGTCCTTTCCTAAATTGTGACCACATGTCAAGATTGGATTCTCCATCATCCTGGGTCCCTTAGTAACAATGAGGAGCAGAGTCTCCTGCTCATCTCCAGCAGACATAAAGCATGAGTGAAAAATAAGTTCCTGACACAAAAACAGCCACTCAGATCAATGGCACAGAATAGAGAACCCAGAAATGGACCCAAACATATGGCCAACTAATCTTTGACAAAGCAAGAAAGAATAACCAATGGAATAAAGACAGTCTCTTCAGCAAGTGGTGCTGGGAAAACTGGACAGCAACATGCAGGAGAATGAACCTGGACCACTTTCTTACACCATACACAAAAATAAACTCAAAATGGATGAAAGACCTCAATGTAAGACAAGAAGCCATCAAAATCCTTGAGGAGAAAGCAGGCAAAAACCTCTTTGATCTTGGCCACAGCAATTTCTTACTCAACACGTCTCTGGAGGCAAGGGAAACAAAAGCAAAAATGAACTACTGGAACCTCATCAAAATAAAAAGCTTCTGCACAGCGAAGGAAACAATCAACAAAACTAAAAGGCAACCGACGGAATGGGAGAAGATATTTGCAAATGACATATCAGATAAAGGGTTAGTATCCAAAATCCATAGAGAACTTATCAAACTCAACACCCAAAAAACAAATAATCCAGTGAAGAAATGGGCAGAAGACATGAACAGACACTTTTCCAAAGAAGACGTCCAGATGGCCAAGCAACACATGAAAAAATGCTCAACATCACTCATCATCAGGGAAATACAAATCAAAACCACAATGAGATACCACCTTACACCTGTCAGAATGGCTAACATTAACAACTCAGGCAACAACAGATGTTGGCAAGGATACGGAGAAAGAGGATCTCTTTTGCATTGTTGGTGGGAACACAAGCAGGTGCAGCCACTCTGAAAAACAGTATGGAGGTTCCTCAAAAAAATTAAAAAAAGAACTACCCTACAACCCAGCAATGGCACTACTAGGTATTTATCCAAGGGACACAGGTATACTGTTTCAAAGGGACACATGCACCCCAATGTTTATAGTAGCATTATCAACAATAGCCAAACTATGGAAAGAGCCCAAATGTCCATCGATGGATGAATAAAGATGTGGTACATATATACAATGGAGTATTACTCGGCAATCAAAAAGAATGAAATCTTGCCATTTGCAACAACGTGGATGGAACTAGAGGGTATTACACTAAACAAAATTAGTCAGAGAAAGACAAATATCATATGACTTCACGCATATGAGGACTTTAAGAGACAGAACAGGTGAACGTAAGGGAAGGGAAGCAAAAATAATATATAAACAGGTAAGGGAACAAAACATAAGAGACTCTTAAATATGGAGAACAGAGGGTTACTGGAGGGGTTGTGGGAGGAGTGATGGGCTAAATGGGTAGGAGGCACTAAGGAATCTACTCCTGAAATCATTGATGAACTATATGCTAATTTGGATGTAAATGAAAAAAATAAAATAAAATAAGTTCTTGTGGGGCCATTGAGTGTTTTGGAGTTTTTGTTATGGCAGCAAAACTTACATTACCCTGACTAGTGTGTGTCTCATAAAGTCATTATAAGAGTTAATCAATAAATAAATACACTACAGAACAGTGTCTAGAACATGGTGAGCCCTTTTACTAATCAGCTTTGTTGTCTATCAAATAACTCCCTAATTTCAGAGGCTTACAACCACAAAGTTTTACTCCTTGCTCTCATGATAAAGGGAAATCCCCATCAAGGACAAGCCCTGACATGTGCCATTCTTGTGACAGAAGAACAACAAGAGAGCTGGCAAAAACAGGCAATAGCTTTAAAGCTTTTGTTCAGACACCCATCATATCCATTCACATGCCATTGACGAAAGCAAGTCACATGGCCAAGCCCAATGTCAATGGGCAGGAATGTTGCTTCTCCTGTTGGGAGGCACTTCAATCACATGGCAATGGGCAGTAATGTATAATCCCCTTATTGGTAAACAAGTTATTGGGGAAAATCACAAAATTTAACATAGCACTTAGTAAAAATTAGCTATTATGCTTTTCATGCATGGCATGGATAGGTTTGGGTTCTTATGGGAAAAGATAGAGGGAAGGAAAGCATGGCTTTGAGTCTGTCCCCACCTAGAAACCTTGGGTATCAGGACTACAGGATGCAACCAATGAAGCCAGTTTCAAATTGGGTCTTAGGTGCAGAAATCTAAACACAGTTCTGG
Source organism: Acinonyx jubatus (assembly GCF_027475565.1). Taxonomy (NCBI): domain Eukaryota; kingdom Metazoa; phylum Chordata; class Mammalia; order Carnivora; family Felidae; genus Acinonyx; species Acinonyx jubatus. The sequence continues at coordinate 11,174,039 of NC_069398.1, read as the reverse complement.
GTCCATAGGATTAAATATGATCCTGAGGTACCAGGAAAGATCTTCCCCCCATGTTGTGACCAGGATACAGTAAGAATAGACCCAGATGCAGTGCTATTTCAGCACCTCAAGGATTTGTCTTTCTGGGGAGGAGAGACAACAACTCTGTGTCCAGGGTCTGGAATTTTTAGAGGTACTAGCACAGCAGCCACAGTGAACATTCCCTCCACTCATGCCTTCTCAGACAGCCAAGATCAGCCAGAGGACACACAGTGGTGGCCAAGAGGACTGGTTAGGATCATATGGGACACCCCTGGGACTCAGGAATGTGGGGGAGACTCTGGGAAAGACCCACCAGGATTCTGCACTATGCAGATAAAGCCAACAAAAGCCAAACTGTCCTAGTCAACAAGACCCCACTGGTCACCAAAGGCTGCTGGAAGCCTACAAAACCAGGTCACTAATAAAACTATACACTAGTAAGGGTAAGATATACACAAACGAAAAAATTATCTCTAGGCAGAAAAATACAGAGAACATTATTTGATACTCGCAAGGATTTCCTCACTTTGGTAGGTTTGAGGAAAGGAGAATGTTGCAAAGAGTGAGGCCAAGGTGGCAGGTGTGCCTGCTGGCTAAGGTCAGATGGGGTAAGGAAAGAAGTAAAGGGATGGTAACTTTTCCCTGCTGGAGCTCCCTGGAGACAGTCCATATTAAGAAAATGAGTAACTATGGTTTGAAAATGAGGGTTAACATTAACGCTATTCAATAACAATTATTACAATCATCTTAAAAGCTCGTTATTTGGTTGAACAGTATGAAATTGCCATCCTTAGGGGTGCCTGGGTGGCTCAGTCAGTTAAGTGTCCAGCTCTTGATTTTGGCTCAGGTCATGAGTTCAAGCCCTGTGTCAGGCTCTCTGCTGACAGTGCAGATTCTCCTTGGGATTCTCTCCCTCCCTCTCTCTCTCTGCCCCTCCCCAGCTAGCACTCTAAATAAATAAATAAATAAATGATTCTCCTTGGGATTCTCTCCCTCCCTCTCGCTCTCTGCCCCTCCCCAGCTAGCACTCTAAATAAATAAATAAATAAATAAATAAATAAACAAACAAACAAACAAACATTTAAAAAAATAAAGAAATTGCCATCCTTATAGGTCAGAAATGGTCAGATATCAGCAATTTCAAATGGTTCAAACTAACACATGCCAGGCATTGTGCTTAGCAGCTAACATGTATCATCTCATTCAATACTCATTCTAGTTTCCTGAGGTGAGTTCCATTAATATCTCCATTTGACAGAGAAGGAGACAGAAACCAGCAAGGTTAGGTTATATGCCCAAGGTAAAAAATTACAAATCTAAGATAAAAACCTTGGGGGCTAAATCCAAGGCCAAGGCCCTTAGCCAGTGAACCCTGGCTAGTCAAAGCCAGTGAACCCTGGCTAGTCAAAGCCAGTGAACCCTGACTAGACCCTGGCTGGTCCAAAAACCAGCAGCAGTAGCATCCTGGGAAAATGCACAGTCTCCTTTGCACACCCATGTTTGTTTTTTGTTTTTTGGTTTTTTTTTTAATGTTTTTTATTTATTTTTGAAACAGAGAGAGACAGAGCATGAACAGGGAGGGGCAGAGAGAGAGGGAGACACAGAATCGGAAGCAGGCTCCAGGCTCTGAGCCATCAGCCCAGAGCCCGACGCGGGGCTAGAACTCACGGACCGCGAGATCGTGACCTGAGCCAAAGTCGGACGCTTAACCGACTGAGCCACCCAGGCGCCCCTGCACACCCATGTTTGTAGCAGCATTATCCACTATAGCCAAAAACTGGAAAGAAACCAAATGTCCATCAATGGATGAATAAACAAAAGTAATGTATCCATAAATGGAATATTATTCAGCCTTAAAAAGGAAGTAATTCTGACACATGCTAATATCTCAATGCACCTTGAAAACATTACACCAAGTGAAGTCAGACACGAAAGGAAAAATACAGGCATACCTGACAGACACTGCAGATTCTGTTCCATATCACTGCAATCAAAGCAAGTATCGGAATAAAGCAAGTAAAATGAATTTTTTGGTTTCACGGTGCATATAAAAGTTATGTTTATGCTATACTATAGTTTATTAAGTGTGAAACAGTATTATATCTAAAGAGAAACAATCATATGCATCTTTTTTTTAATGTTTATTTCGAGAGAGAAACAAAGCGTGAGAAGGGGTGGGGGCGGGGGGGGGGGGGGGCAGTGACAGAGGGAGACACAGAATCCCAAGCAGGCTCCAGGCTCTGAGCTGTCAGCAAAGAGCCACTCTTGAACCACAAGATCATGACCTGGGCCAAAGTTGGACATTTAACCAATTGAGCCACCCAGGCACCCCAACAATTACACATATCCTAATTAAAAAACACATTCTTGCTAAGAAATGCTAACCATCATGAGCTTTCAGGGAGTTATTATCACTGATCACAGAGCACCATAACAAATATAACAAAAATGAAACAGTTTGAAATACTGTGAGAATTACCAAAATGTGACACAGAGATACAAAGTGAGCAAATGCTATTGGGAAAATGGTGCCAATAGACTTGCTCAACAAATAGATTGCCACAAACCTTCAATTCGTAAAAAATGCAATATCCGCAAAGCACAATAAAGTACAATAAAATGAGGTATGCCTGTACTGTATGATTCCACTTATAGGAGATACCTAGAGTGGTCAGATTCATAGAGACAGAAAGTAGCATGGTAGTTGCCAGGGGCTGGGGGGAAGGCACAATGAGGAGTTGTGATTTAATGGGTACAGAGCTTGGGAAAACGAAAAAGTTCTAGAGATGGTTGGCGACGACAGTTCCACAACAATGTGAATGTACTTAGAGCCAATGAACTGTATTTTACAAATGGCAAATTTTATGTTACATGTATTTTACCACAGTTTTATAAAATAATAGTAATCCCCCCCCCAAAAAAAATGCAGTTTCAGGCCACACCCAAGACTAGCCCAGGCCTTGCCTTTTTAACAAGATCCTCAGGTACACAAATGCACATTAAAGTTTAAGAAGCACTGCCATTAGAATATTCTGCCACCCAGGTGCAAAGAAGCCCTTGCTGGGACAGCTGTGAACAGAAAATGGTACAAGGTCGGCCTCAAGGCAAGAAATAAGGGAGAGGGGGCCCTCAGCACTACCTCATGCTCGCTCCTTAGACCTTCTCCCACCCTCAGGATGAGACTTTGGTCCAGCCTCCTCCCAATCCTGCCCAGTACTGTGGAAGGTGCTTGTAACTAATGGGGTCTTGACATGCTGGCCATCAGCTGAGACAACAGAGCTCACCTCCCCACTATGTTTAGCTTGGCTGTTTGGAGTCCCTTGGCCTCCAACAGAAATCACTGTAGTGCCTCTGAGCTCTGCTACAGATGAAATTAATTCCTTCAGAGCTGAGGAAGTGGGGCAGGCAGGGAGCACTCACAGGGCTGGTGGAGCAAAATGCTTGGGCAGCAGCTGTTCCATTTGGGGAACTAATGAGACTCGAGGAAAAACCTGCCGAGGGATGCCAAATACTCATTTGCTTATGGAGATGATATAGCCTTGGCCAAATTGGACAGCGATGCAAAAATGTCCATCATTTTTTGCTCAATTTTGCAGCTCTGTCTTGCGTTTCAAAAGAAGAAGGATTAAAACCGTATCTGTCCCCAGGCTCCCTCTCAGTTCCACAAAAATTCAGGGAATACAGGCACTTTACAATGTTGGGTATTCCTAAAGATTATTTGTCTGGACCCCCTACTAACTCAGTCACCACTAAGCCTCAACGTTCCCTCTTCCTAAATGTTTGGCTCTGTGCTTTTTGTAGCCAAAGCATATCTCCTGGCAGCTAGTATAACTTTTAAAAGCCACAAACCCAGGTAAGCAAAAATATAATCTTTCTTATTTCCTCATAACTGCATTTTATGATTTTCCCAAGCCCCCAGTCTATCTGGCTGCAGTAAACCTAATCCTGGTCAATTGAGGATAAACATGGACAAGTCAGGAAGGACTTAGCAAATTCAAGGCTTCATTGGTTATGTCATGGTCTATTCCTTTCTGCCTTCTCCTTCAAATTACATCTAATTTTTGGGAGGCTCACATAGCATCATGGCATTGGTGGAAGAAATATCTGGTCCTTGGTAACCCCTTTAGTGTCCACCAAGAAATGTTTCGTCTTATCTTCAATCAAATCACTATTTCTCATTGACATGACAGGGACTTGTTAATGCCTTCTGGTCTTCAGTCAGTGATGGCCATTCCCCCTCATTGTCACTGCAAGACTGGGTGCCCCGACCATGCTCACCTTGGATGACCTTGGGCACAGAGGAATGCATTTTATCCTCCCTGGGAGATGTTGGGAGGTTGAGGACTCAGTGAGCCTGCTCCTGACCAGTCTGCTCAGACAACACTCCTAGCCACCTCTTACCTGCCATTTCAAGCCAGGCTGGGTAGGAGCTCCTCTAGGAGATTTGACAGCTGAAGCTCAGGCCCTCTCTGCTCTTGGACCCCTAAACCTACCTAGAATTTATTCAACCCCTTCTCCCTTGAGACTCAGTTTGAGAGGAGGCAGGAGACAAAGTCCCTTCTAAAAAATACTTGTAACAACTGGCTTTCCCAAAGATGGTGGCAACTATGTCTTTCATCCCACATCTCTTCTTACAGTATAACCTTTATACTTCACCACTGAGTAGTGGGATATATGTCCCTTGCCCTTGAACCTGAGCCAAACTTTATGACTGTCTTAACAACAGAGTAAGATAGAAGAGACATTATATGATTAGGTTTGATCATTTAAATGCCATGCATTTCTACCTTTGTCTCTTGGGATGCTTGCTCTTGGAGCTCAGACCCATGCTATGAAAAAGTCCAAGCATCCCATGGAGGGGCTCATGTATAGGAACTAAAATCCCTGGCCTTGCCCCAGCTGAGTTCCCCACCAACAGCCACCACCAACCTGCCAACCATATGAATTAACCATCTTGCAAATGGACCTTCCTAATCACCATCAACCCCTACCCCACCAAGCCATTCCAGTTTAGGAGCTTTCTAGGTCAAACCGTGCCAAAATTGCAGAGTAGTGAGCAAAATAAATAAGTGCTATTGTTTTAAGTCACAGAGCTTTGGGGTGATTTGTTATGCAGTAATAAATAACTATTACAATACTTATCAGCACCTAATTCTCTTGTTTCTCCTTGTTCTTCTCTCTTCCAGGGGAGATTTTTATCACTCCTATAATGATAAAACCGCCTCTTCATCTGTCCTTTCCAATTTTTTTTTATTATGGAATAAACCTTACACCCCAAACGTTTCACGACTTAAGCTTCTGAAACCATAAAAAACCTGGCTCTCATAAAGCAAAAGCCTTGGCTTTCAAAATTATTATCAGGTGCCAAGAGTTTCAAAAGCCTGTTTTGAAACTCAAAAGCTGAGCATTGTCTTTTTTCTTCCTCTGTGCATTCCCCCTGTTACAGCCTTCCCCTGAAGGTGATGAGGATGGAATGCTGCAGCCTGAGGTGGGAAAGACAGTGATATAAGGAATTTCCAGGAGTAGTGAAATGCACCAAATAGTTATTTTACAATCATGTCATTTTCAATAAAGCAGATGCACACTGCCAGTGTACAAGATTATTCCGTTTCTTCATTTTCTTTAAATCAACTCCAACTCTGGGTCCCCATCCTACTGCCCAGTGGGAAAGCAGACCTCAGTGATTTCCAGAACACCTTCCCTGAGCACAGCAGCCCACTACCCCTGAAGGTCATGTGAAAATACCGAGGTCTTAATCAGCCCAAACTCTTCAAGTAGTTGTTTTGGCCTTTTCTATCACTGCTGAAGATATACACTGTCAAAGCCAGTCAGCAAAGACATTTGTGAAAGGTTAGATAGTTGTTAGGATGTCCCTGGAACCACAGTGGAGGGGACGGCCATCTTGCCAGCGCAACCCAACGGAAAGCCCGAGCTGCGCGCCAGAACAAATTAAAGGTCAACCAATCACGGAACGATAGCACGACCTGTTGCGAAAAAGGCCCACCGGACCTAAACCCGGAACCGCTGCAGCTTAAAAACCCTACCCCACCACACCCGGAGGCGACTTCCCTGACTCCTCTCTTTCTCTCTCCCTGAGTCATGGAACCTCGCCCGAGACCTTAGTTCCCAATAAAGCCTTTGACTGTTAAAATTTTTTAGCTTCTGACTCGTATCTTTACCCTACCCTATGCCTGACCTTAACAATAGTAAAAATTTTTTTTAATATTTTAGAGAGAAAGAGAGAGCATGCAAGCACAGGGTAGAGGGGCAGAGGGAGAGAGAGAATCTTAAGCAAGCTCCATGCTCAGTGCAAAGCTTGATACAAGGTTTTCCATCCCACAACCCTGGGATCATGACCTGAGCCAAGAGTCAGATGCTCAACCAACTGAGCCACTCAGTTGCCCTGTAAATATTTTTTACTTTGAGGCTCATATAGTCTCTGTCACAACTAATCAGCTCTGCTATCATGTTGCAAAAGCAGTCATAGGCTGGACAAATGAATGGTCATGGCTGTGTTCCAATTATCATTTTATTTACACAAACAGGCACAGGACATAATTTGCTGACCCTAGGTCTAAGGAGACATAAGTCCCTTGAGTTCTCTGATTCAGCCCCAGAGAGGGGCATAGAAATTTCTGCAAAGGCTGGAAACCCCGCAGAATCCCAGCTGAATTGTACTCACTTCTAAGCAAGGTGGCAGTACCAAATGTATTAGTCAGGGTTCTCCAGAAAAACAGAACCAATAGTGTGGTGTGTGTGTGTGTGTGTGTGTGTGTGTGTGTGTGTGTGTAAAGAGATTGGCTCAGGTTTTTGGAGGCTAAGAAGTCCCAAAATCTGCCATCTGCAAGCTGGAACCCCAGGAACCCTTGTGTAATACCAGTCCAAACCTAAAGGCCTGACAACCAAAAGTGCTGATGTCCAAGTACAAGAGAAGATGAATGTCTTAACTCAAGCAGTGAGCAAATTCCATTCCTCAACCTTTTGGTTCTACTCAAGCCCTCCATGGATTAGATCACGCGCACCTGCACTGGTGAGGGGGATCTTCTTACCCAGTCTACCAATTAAAATGCTAATCTCTTCCCAGAACACCATCACAGACACACCCAGATGTAATGTTTTACCATCTGCCTGGGCCTCCCTTAGCCCAGTCAAATTGACATACAGAATTAACCATCACACCAACTAATCAAGTGGCCCGCCAACCTTCAACCTTCCCAGACTCTAGGGTTGAGTCCTTTCTCTGACCTTGCCTTCCAGTGCCCTCCCACCATCTCCTCTTCCTCCTTCATCTCTTCAGTGATTCCAGGCATTTTATAAAACACAGGAAGAACTATCGACTTTAAGCAGATTCTTCTTTCGATCTTGTAAATACTCCCAAGGGTTAGGAAATGCAATGCTTAGCAATCTGCTTGAAACGGGAAAAGGGAAACATAAAGGTACAATGAACACAAATTAACATACCAACACATTACCCTGCCAAATATTATATTACACTTATCTAGTTACTTGACTTTCTCTCATATGCCCTGTGAGTTCCTAAAGGGCAGAGACCAAATCTTACTCAATGCTGTCATTTAGCTCCATCCTGGTATACTGTACGCGTTCCATAAATATTTCTTGAAATAAATAAAGTACATACTGAGGAAAATGTGGTGGTGGAATTCCCAGAGTCATTCCCAATAGCTTATTTAACACTACCATAGCTGAAGTCCTCCATTTTATAACTTTTTAAATGGTAGAAAGCAGTCCTGGCAAGTGGTACTAATTCAAATATTAAATAAGAGACAGTCTTAGGTCAGAGGCAAATGTCCTGCATACAGTAGGAAGTGCATCAGTAAGAAGGGCAAAAACCAGGTTTAATTCACAAGGTCACAGAGAAATCAAGGAAGGCATTTGTGTAGATTCTGAACAGAACCCTGAGCCCTTTCAATGGCTTTTGAGGTTAAGAGAATGGTTCTCTTTGACACTGCTACTGCCACTTCAAAATTGAGAGATTTTCATCAAACATAGAAACAGAGTGTAGAATGGTGGCACCAGGGACAGGGGAAATGCTGGTCACAGCATATAAACCTTCCACTGTAAGATGAAAAAGTTCTAAGGAGCTCTGTGAGCTTCATTACAGCATTGTGAATACAGTACAGCATTGTGAGTATAGTTAATAATACTGTGTTATGCACTCAAAATTTGCTGAGAGGGGTGCCTGGGTGGCTTAGTTGGTTATGTGGCCAACTCTTGATTTCGGCTCAGGTCATGATCTCACTGTTCCTGGGATCAAGTCCTGTGTTGGGCTCTGTGCTGAGAGCACAGAGCCTGCTTGAGATTCTCTCTCTCCCTCTCCCCAACCCTCTCTCTCTCTCTCTCTGCCCCTCCCCGACTCATGTACATGCACGCACGCTCTCTCTCTAAATAAACAAATAAACATTAAAAAAATTTGCTAAGAGAGTAGATCTTAAGTACTGCCCCATAAAAGGAAAAAATGGAGGTGCTTGGGTGGCTCAGTCAGTTAAGTGGCCAATTTCAGCTCAGGTCATGCTCTTGAGGTTCGTGGGTTCAAACATCGGGTTATGTGCTGACAGCTCAGAGCCTGGGGCCTGTTTTGCATTCTGTGTCTCCCTCTCCCTCTGCCCCTCCCCCACTCACACTCTGTCTCTCTCTCTCTCTCAAAAATAAACATTAAAAATTTTAAGAGAGAAAAAGTAACTATGTGAGGTGATGGATGTGTTGATTAACCTGATTGCGGTAATCATTTCACAAAGTACACATACATCAAATCATCACATTTTACACTTTAAATATATACAATTTTATTTGTCAATTATATCATTAAAAAAGCTGAATTTTTATTAAGGAAAAACTAGAGATTTTTCCTTCACCTTAATACAGACATATTACCCATACCACTCTGCCACTTAGCAAGCCTGTTTATGACCCTTTAGGGCTTTTACATGAACTGGAAAGAATAAAAGGAAAGAAAGCAAGAGATTTGCCTAACATCAAAGAGCTAGGCAAGAGATGGAAAAGAAAGTGGTGGTTAAAGGGACATGTATGTGGTATGTGGACCAGCGAAAGGCCCAAAGTAAAACTAAGGTTTGTTTCAAAGAGGACAAGACTGCACAAAATTCCCTTGCAGGAGCAAAATGGAGCCAGTAAGAAAACAAATCTGCTGTCAGGACAGCCACTAGGAAGTGCTATGGGTCTAATACAACTTGGGTACCATCCAGTTTTACTGGGAACCACGGGAAAATTATGGTCCATGTTGGAAACTGTCAAGCCACCTGTGTATCACATCTCCACTATCACCTAATGCACCTTCTTGTCTCACTAAATGACCCACGCGAGGCACATGCTGCATCCCATTGCGCAAATCAGGAAATCTATTAGGAGCCTCCAACACTGAAGAACAGCCTTTTTTTTTTTAAACTTTTATTTTATTTTTGAGACAGAGAGAGACAGCATGAACAGCAGAGGGTCAAAGAGAGGGAGACACAGAATCTGGAACAGGCTCAAGGCTCGGAGCTGTCAGCACAGAGCCCCACGCAGGGCTCGAACTCATGGACCATGAGATCATGACCTGAGCCGAAGTCAGCCGCTTAACCGACTGAGCCACTCAGGCGCCCCTGAAGAACAGTCTTAATGTCAATTGTTATTATTCATGCCCCATGCCTGCTTCTTGGTCTCAGTCCAGATCCAAATTATCCAGGCCCTCACTGAGTACTTGTTCCCTTTGTTGAGGTCTATCTATTCCTACACTGTTGATTTGAGCCCTGGGTCCACCTCTCAGTCCCACCACATGCCTTGCCAAGGTCTTTACCTCCCAATTCCCATTGCTATCATCTCTTGCTTGAGATACTGCAGCAGCCTTTTATTTTTATTTTTTTTTAAGTAAGCTCTATGCCCAATGTGGGGCTTGAACTCATGACCCCAAGATCAAGAGTCACATGTTCTACCAACTGAGCCAGCCAGGCACCACTGTTGCAGCCTCTTTATCAGTCTCTCTGCCCTTACTCTTGCCCTCCATTCTCCAAATATCAGCCACAGTGATCCTTCAAAAACCAAAATTAGTTGCTTAAAACCCTCCAGCGACTTCCTGATGCAATTAGAATAAAATTGAACATCTTTACCATGGCCCATGGGGCCCCAGATTATTTGGACCCTGACCACATCTTTGCTACATGGCCATTCTTTCTTTTCTTTGCTTACACTTATTTTCTATCTCAAGATCTCTTCATGAGTCAGGGTTGGTCCTGAAACTTGCTTGACTCCCAGGGGACATACCTTTGGTCCAACAAAATCTATGGCTCTACTGCCCAATGCTCTCTGTATTAACTTAGTACCTTGTCAGGATGACCTTGGAGGATGCACTGGGGACTGATCTGGAAACCAATGCCCATGTACCAAGCTGAGTCACTGGTGCCCTCCCTTTGGGTTACTAGACAATTCCAACCACCACACCTCTACCCTCAGCTTTCATGAGACATAAATCAGTGGCCCAAATCCACCACCTTCTCTGGATCTTCTGAGTATACTCATCACATTGGTATGTGTCAAACCTTTCAGCACTACTCACTTAGAAAGGAGAGAAGGCCAGAAATTGGATGGTGGGGACAAGGGGCAGCAGTTAATCAAGAAAAGATGAAATTACACATGCTGTCTGCAGAGTTCTTTCTCCTGAGCTCCAGGAATGGTCTATGACCTTGTCCTGCCAATCTCTGTTCCTTTGCCACCTGGGAACAAACATTTTCCAAGGAAGGGGCTAAAGTGAAGGGACGAGAGAGACAGAGAGAAAGAGAGAGACAGAGAGGGAGGGAGAGATCCTTGCAATAAAGGTCCAGCCAATGGGGCGCCTGGGTGGCTTACTCGGTTAAGCCTCCGACTTTGGCTCAGGTCATGATCTCACAGTTCATGAGCTCGAGCCCTGTGTCGGGCTCTGCGCTGACAGCTCGGAGCCCGGAGCCTGCTTCGGATTCTGTGTCTCCCTCTGTCTCTGCCCCTCTTCTGCTCCCTCTCTCTCTCAAAAATAAATAAACATTAAAAAAAAAATGTTTAAGGTCCAGCCAATGCACTACTATTTGACCTTTGCTCTTTAGATGACCTCCACTGCTCATTCATGAACCAATGGAAATAAACATTGACTGCTGTCTGCCAAGGCCCCTCTCTTCTTTCAGAAACCATGACCTCACCTTTTGAAAAAAAAATTCTCCTTCCTATTGTGAAAACTAGACAACGGACCCAAAATGGAGTCACTTATGCTAAGCCCTATGTCACCAAATTGAGACTTTTTTACAGCTTTGGCTCTCCCAGAAATGGAATCTCAAGCCTGTCAATCAGGCATTGCTTGATCAGCATTAGTTGAGTAATGTGCCTGATAGACCCTTACCATCTTCTAAAGAAAGTGACCTTGCAATAACAGTCCATTTTTTTGCCCAGTGTAACTTCTTCATTCCTCCTCTTTTCTACCTATAATAACCTTTCATTTGTACAGTTCCTTGGAGCTCCTTTCTTTCTGCTGGATGGGATGCTCCCAATTCATGAATTGTTGAATAAAGCCAATTAAGATCCTTAAAATTTACATGGTTGAACTTTTTAATACTGTGAAACTCATTCCTTTCATAAGAACCTATGCCACAGTCTCCAGACTTCTGTACTGCACATCCCATTAATAAAATGTTGTTGAGCATGCACTCCCACTATCTACATACATGTATATACAGATTATTTGCATGTCCTATTGTATGGATACATCAGATGATTATAAAACATCCCCAGAGGTGGGGTGGGGAATTTTTAAGAATGAAATGAAAAACAAAGAGAGAAGTCTAATTTTTTTCTCATAGCCCAAGAAATGTCTCTATTTAGAAGTCCAGTGCCCTGAACAGTGAAGGTTCCTGCCCCCCCAAAAAAAAACTCAATATAATCATTTATGCAAATATATATTCCTTTTTTTTAATGTTTATTTATTTTTGAGAGAGAGAGAGAGAGAGAGAGATTGGATCCAAAGCAGGTTCTATGCTGAGAGGGCAAAGCCCAATGAGGGGCTCGAACTCACAAACCATGAGATCATGACCTGAGCAGATCTTGGATGCTTAACCAACTCAGCCACCCAGGTACCCTTATAAATAAATATTCCTCAAGGGGATTCATAATTACCTAGCAAACCTATGCAAATCACCATCTCCTTAAACCTCTAACTTCCAATAAACCACTTAGACAAACTAACATATTCTTTTTTTTTTTTTTAACGTTTATTTATTTTTGGGACAGAGAGAGACAGAGCATGAATGGGGGAGGGGCAGAGAGAGAGGGAGACACAGAATCGGAAGCAGGCTCCAGGCTCTGAGCCATCAGCCCAGAGCCTGACGCGGGGCTCGAACTCACCAACCACGAGATCGTGACCTGAGCTGAAGTCGGACGCTTAACCGACTGAGCCACCCAGGCGCCCCCAAACTAACATATTCTTAAAGACCCAACAGTTTAGCAGCTGCAGTTCCTTAAGTGTGGTCCATGGACCAGCAATGCGAGGATCACCTGAGAACACATCAGAAATGCACAATCTTAGGCCCAACCTCAGACCTGCTGAATCAGCATCTGCAAGTGACTAAGATATCCAGGTGAGTCTTGACAAGCATTAATGTAAAATATTGTTTCCCAAAATCCCCCATTATAAGAACCACCTGTGATATGTGAACACTACATCCTCCATTCCCACTCCAGACTTCTTGAACCGGAACCTTCTGTGGCAGGCCCTGGGAAACTGTATTTTTGTAATTCTTGTAACTCTCAGATCAGGCAAGTTGGAAACAGTTGCCTTTAAGGGGCTCCTAGCTATGTCAAAGCCTCTTCATTTTTCGGAATAAAGAGTCTATAAGGGGCAGGTGCACAAGAGAATTAAGTATGAAGCCAGAGAGGCAACAACCAGTCTCCTACCTATGCACCCATCTGGCAGAACTCAAGGCTACAAGTTGGGAAAGGATGGCAGGGGATGGACACCCTCCAGCCTCAGCATTCACTACAGGCAGATTGTGGCTCACTTTAGTGAACACCTTCACTTCCACAGGGGAGCAAAGGTTGTTTTTTCTGTCATCAGTGATTAACAGAACTTAAGATGTATATGACATGAGTTTTATGTAAAGCATCTATAATGAAATCACAAACATGGGCTTGAAAGGGAAATAGAATAAATTATTCACAAGGGAAGCCTCAGCTTTGGAAGTCTGAATTGGGGTCTGTCATCTAGTGGGCAAGATCAGTGAGTGTGTGTTCACTTGCTCTAACTGGATATATCAGATATCCCCCAAATACACTGCTATTTAGACCAAAATAATTTAAGTGGATAAAATAAAATCCAAGAAAGCCAGTATCTGAAATGGCATTCAACTGCTACTGTGTCAAAGAACTTCAAGATTTACAAATAATGAGCTTTGAGGTATGGGGAATGTTTCCTCTAAAGACTTTCTTTACCTGGTTTATTGTCTCAATTTTACTGTGCAATAGCATGCCATTTCACAAAAAGAAAAATGGTTAACCATCTAGCAATCATAGCAGTTACCATTTATTGAATGCCTATTATGTGCCAGGCATTGCACTAAGTCTTGCATGAGGAAGATAGTATTATTACCACCACCATCCCCATTTTGACCTCGGAGGCTCAGTGAGGTTAAGTTATTTGCCCAAGGTCATGCAGCTGGTCAGGGGCAGAGCCAGTACTGGAATGCACATTTCCTGATTCTAAAGTTTGGGTTTTCAATCCCTATGTTATGTTGCCTGCTTTTCCCAAAACTCACACACCAGGGGATACCAAACTCTGTCCTCACGTGATGATAACTATCTGGAAGCCCTGTCTTTGATCGGCAAAGATGTATTGAGTGTTTACTACTTGCTATGTACAATGCCAACTGCTAGGAACCCCATAACCTCCACACTCAAGTGTTCATGGGTAGATGCAGAGATACATAAGCACCTAAATAAACTGTACAGGCACATAAGTATAAGTTAAATGTTGACGCACAAAAAGAAAGCAGATAACTCTCTCTGGATTGGAGGGACTGAGACAAATTTGTGGAAGAGACCTACCTGAAAGATGAGAGAGTGAGTGCTAGACAGAGCACAGACTACATTTGGGGATCAACTATGCCAAAGTCGGGGCCTCACAAGGGTCTAAAAATCAATTTGTGCTGCAATATCTGGGTAGAAGGAACAGCAAGAAGTGTGACAGATAAACCCATTGTAGACTATCTACTGTTTTGTCTTCCCCATAACTTTCTTCCTCTGGTAATTGGTCCTTTCCCAGCTCTGTCTGTAACATTTCCATAAGAGCTGCCAAGTTCTTTGCCCTCAAGCCACAATTGATTGGTTAGATGGGCACTTGACCCAAGTTGGGTCAATCAGAGGCCACAAGGTGGCCTCTCTCTAGTTGGTACAATCATGATTTCAAAGTCAACACCTGTGGCCACCATGCTTCCTACTACATGGAGAAAACTCATCCATCATGAGAGAATTAAGCTAACAGGTGGACAGGAACAGAAACAAGAAAACAATAGTCCTGCTTCATGAGGCCCAACTGCCTCACACCCTGCCTGTGGCTATTCAATAGATCCCTATTGGCCTAGGCAACTTTGAGTTGTGTTTCTGTCACTTCCAATCAAACCACTATATATGTGTTATGAAGTTTCCAAAAGATGAATCAATTATTACCAATTCTTGATTCATCTATTCCCTATGAATTCAATTTCATTCTAAAATATCTGTTGAGCACCTAGCATGTGTCAGACCAAGCTGTAACTAGGATGAGGTGATTGAAATTTGCTCCAAGGCACCAAAACTTAGGTTTGAATATCAATGGATTGAGAGGGCTTTGGAAAAATGGGTGAAGCTCTCAAACCTTAAAAAAAAAAATACTCTTTATGATGGTGTTATCAGTCAAATGTGAAGAGAAAGATGTCATATTGTACTATCACTTAATTTTGGTAGAGAAATATGTATGAAAAAAGGTGATGAATTTTTTGTTTAACCTAAGATTTAGTAGAGAGTTGTCAGTAGAACCAAAATCATATTCAATACATCAAACATAACATAAAACTTAGCTTTCCCAATTCTATATCTCCATCTTTCCATTTTTTCATTGTTCTTGGCCATTTTTCCCCCACCGTCTATAATGAAATCTTGGTCCCCTTTTAAAGGAGATTCACTTTCAGTGGGCTGACCCAAGCACAAATTATCTTTGGATAACAAGGACCTCCTATAGTTAAAATAATCAGTTACCAGATGGTGCATGATGGGAACACATCCTGCTTCTCAGGATAACAAATGACAAGTTCAGCCAGTACTAATGGATCCTGTGGATCCAGAGTCCCTGCCCTCATGGAGCTTTCAGTCTAGCTAGAAGACTGAAACCCCTTCCACTTAAATTACTCTTTTGGTGCTGAAGCTATTGAAAGAGAGGACGTTTGCCCAGGACTTCCACTGTGTCACATCCTTTCTCCACCCTCCCCCATGAGTCCCCAGGCCTAGCAGACTCCCTGGGGGCTCCTAGCCTGCCCTTTAATATAGGGAGGCATTTTTACCATGGATACCTTCCTCTAGAGCAGGACTTTTTCTGCAAACTTTTTCTGCAAAGGGACAGGTAGCAAATATTTTAGACTTTGCAAGCCATATAGTCTTTGTCGCAACTGCTCAACTCTGCTGATGCCCCACAAACGCAGCCATAAACAAACAATATACAAATACATAGTGTCTGTATGCCAATAAAACTTTATTTACAAAAATAGGTGGTGGGCCAGATTTGGCCCTCAGGCCATAGTTTACTGACCCTTCCTCTAGGTCATTTAGGGAACAGAGATGTGCTAGTCCTAGGCCTGTTTCTCAGAGACACTCCCCCTACTCCCAGCAGTGCTGACCCCTGCAGGCTATTTCCCAGGCTCCTGAATCAGTTAGAAGTTGACCACAGTTGGCAGGACAATGGATGGTGGGAGGAAGCACAACGCCAGGATAGCTCTCCTTCCCTGCACTCTGGATTCAGTCACCTTCTCCAGCAGCAGCTCTGACGTCTCTGAGGCTTCAGCCCGCAGAAGACGTATGTGCCACTGTTCTTCTAGAAGCTTCTTCCATTGTTCTTCTAGAAGCTTCTTCTAGAAGAGCCCAGCCTTGGGCTCTGCCAACCCTACTCCCTCCCTTTGTCCTTCCAGCCCTGCTGATGGAGGTAGCTTCCTGCTTTGGGTTGCATCACAGTGCTCTGCTTGGCTCCCAGCTCTTCCTTCTCATGTATTACATACCCCTGAGTATATAAATTCCCTCAGTTTAAAAAAAAACCTGGAGTAGTTTCTTTCTGTCTCCCCCCGTGATTTGGACCCTGGCTGATCCAGGAAGCAATGATTATTATGCCTTTGCTCTCCAAAGCAAACAGTGCTAAGAAACATTGCTGGCTGGGCCTGAGCAGGTTTTAAAGATGATATCCTTTCCTGGCTCTGTTGGAAGAAATAATGAGTTTAGCAGAGAAAGCACTTTGCTTTGAGAGCAAATCTTTCAGCAGTGCTTGACCTGAGCTGATGGATGGGTGTGTGCACGGAAAGCTGCACCATTCGGCTACCGAGGAAGGATCACAGAAAGCGGGTGGAGAAGTGAAAGGAGGGCTGAGTGAAAGTACCCTGTCCACAGGAGACCGCCTGAACACTTCCCACAGCCAATTTCTGTTTGATGCAAAAAACAGTGACTGTGATAACGCTGTGTGTTATGCACTATAATTATTAAAATGAAAATAAATATACAGAAAGCTAAGAGTTTTGCATACTTATCTTGGTATTTCCCAAACTTGCTTATTAAAATCACCCATTCCTGCACCCCACCTCAGTTTTATTGACTCCACAGATAAAGCTGACAAGCTGAGTTTTAATAAACAGCTAAGTGATCCAAGGACCAGGTAAGTTAGGGGCAAAAGGGACCATGTCATTTCATTTTACATCATATGTGTGAATTAAATTACTCTTATCTTCAATTTACAGATGGTGAAAATAAAGCTCAGAGAGGCAAGGAGGCTTCAAAAGGACCACACACCTAGGAAATGGTAGGGCTTGATTCAAATCCAGTTTTGTTTGGCTCCAAATCCCAGAGTACATGTTCCAGGTAGTTCACTGGCTACCTCCAATGAGCTATATGCTTGTCATGCATCTTTATCTTCACCATAACCATGTGGAGTAACTAGGAGGTAAAATGGGGATTTGAACCCAGTTCCATCCAGCCTCTTGCCCATGTCCTCCTACACCTTCCTTTTGGCCCCAGCTTTTTACCTACAGTTGTGGCTTCTCTGCACTTTCAGGGATATGCCCAATGTCAACTGTAACAAGGGGCAGGTGTCTGTCTATCTGCCTGTCTATCTATCTTTCCATCCATCCATCCATCCATCCACCCACCTCAGGCAGGAGATGAAGCCAACACAAAGGAAAGGACTGTATGTCAGGTGCTAACCTTTTCCCCACTACATGCATGATCATATCAGTCCTCACAAGCCCATGAAGGAAGTGCTATCAGGAGTCTCATGTCACAGGTGAAGAAAAAGAGGCATAATTTTTTAAGTCACTCAACCCAAAGTCACACAGCTGGAATTGAAGTCAGATAGACCAGCACCCAAGCCCACTCTATGGTATGATGCCTTGGGGACAGGATGTGTGAGCAGGCCAAGGGTCAGAGAATGTGATGCTGAAATAAGGGAAGCCACAGTCAGTCTTCAAGCTCCCTTCATGTCTCTGTCTTTATGGTGGTTCCCAAGCCTTTCATAAAATGTGTCCCAAACAGTCCAGCCTGACATCAGCCACACTACGGAGGGCATCAAAAATAGGGTCTCCTTGGTAGGCACTCAAAAGAAATGAAAACAGGGGCTTCTGGGGGTGGCTCAGTCGGTTAAGCATCTGATTGTTTATTTTTGGCTCAGGTCATGATCTCCCAGTTTATGAGTTCGAGCCACGTGTCAAGCTCAGTGCTGACAGCACACAACCAGCTTGGGATTCTCTCTCTCCCTCTCTCTTCCATGTTCTCAATCTCTCTCTCTCTCTCTCTCTCTCTCTCTCTCTCTCTTTCTCTCCAATAAATAAATTTTTTTAATGAAAATATTTCCACACAAAGACTTCACATGAATGTTACAGAGCAGTGTTATTCATGATGACCAAGAAGCAGATGTGATGTAAACACTGATCAAGTGGTAAACAGATAAACTGGGGTACACACACAATGGGAAACTACTCAGCAATAAAAAGGAACAAACTACTAACACACACAACAACATGGATGAATCCCAAAAACATTACGCCACGTGAAAGACAGATGCAGAAAATACACGTCATATCATTTCATTTATATGAAATTTCCAGAAAGGGCAGATCTACAGGGAAGGAAAATACATTAGCGGCAGCTGGCGCTGGAGGTAAGAATAAGGATTAGCTGGAAATGAAGGATCTTTGGGGGATAATAAAAATGATGTAAAACTGGGGTGCCTAGCTGTTGGTAGAGCATGTGACTCAATCTCAGGGTTGTATGTTCAAGCCCCATGTTGGTTGTGGAATCTACTTAATTAAAAAAAAAATCTAAAACTAAATTGTAATGATAAGTATTAACTAAAAAAATCATTGAACTGTATACTTAAAATGGGTGATCTTATATAAGTGATACCTCAATAAAGCTGCTTTTACAAATAAGAATAGGTCAAAGGCCATAAAGAAGACCGTTGTCACCCTTGAATCAAACCATGTAGCTGCAGCCTCCAGAAGCCATCCAGGGCAAGACAAATCTCCCAGAACAAAAGTTGGGGAAACAAAGGCTGATCCTCCCCACTGAGATTCTCTCTCTAACAGGGGTTCCAGACTGTCTTTTCTTTTTTTATTTTTTTATATTTATTTATTTTTGAGGGAGAGAGATAGAGCATGAGCAAGAATGGGGCAGAGAGAGAGGGAGGCACAGCATCCAAAGCAGGCTCCGGGCTCTGAGCTGTCAGCACAGAGACCAAAGCAGGGCTTGAAATCACAAACCACAGGATTATGACCTGAGCCGAAGTGTGACACTTAACCAAATGAGCCACCCAGGTGTCCCATTCTTTTTTTTTTTTTTTTAATATTTATTTATTTATTTTGAGAGAGAGAGAGAAAGAGCATGCACACGAGCAGGGGAGAGGCAGAAAGAAAGAATCCCAAGCAGGCTCCGCACCATCAGCACAGATCCCAACGCAGGGCTTGATCTCATGAATTGTGAGATCATGACCTGAGCTGAAATCAAGAGTCAGATGCTTAACCAACTGGGCCACCCAGGCACACCCAGGCATTATTTTCTTAAGAAAGGTAATATGCCCCCCCTCCCTCTCTGGTCTCTCTCCCTTGGGAAATTCCCCAGTGTCCCAACTGAGCAATGTTTTAGAAATCTCTCTCCAGATGAATCAGCTTATCCCTCAGACAACAAGTACCCAGCAAGTGTTTGCAGTGTATGTCCAGATGTCTTTCTCCTCACTGTGGGGGCAGGTGGCCAGCCAGGTGGTAGAGGAAAGCCAAGGGCTCTGGGCTGGAGAGGCAGGCCTCTCATGAAAATCAAGCAGAATACAGACTGAAAAGTGTCCACTGGACTTCAGGCACTGAGGTTACTGGCAACTTTAATGAGAGTGTAGAGCTTACATTCTAGGAAAGGAGTATATTAGTTATCTATTGCCATGCGTTAAATGACCAACAAAACTTAGCAGCTTAAACATCTCACACTTAATAGCTCATAGTTGCTGTGGGTCAGAGAGTCCAGACACATTCAGCTAGCTCCTTTGCTGTAACTGGTCCCTCACAAGCTATAACTGAGGTGTCAGCCGGGCCAGAGTCTCCTCTGAAGACTCAAATGGGGAAGAATCCACTTCCAACCTCACATGGTTGTTGGCAGAATCCCATTACTTGCTAGTTGTTGGACTGAGGGCCTCGGTTCCCCTTGCTGGATGTTGCCTGGAGGCTGGTAATTTCCTTGCCACCAGAGACTTTCCACGTGGCTTCTCGCTTCATCAGAACAAGCCAGGTGAGAAGGCAGTAGAGAGAGTTGGCTACCAAGTTGGAAGTCACAAACTAATCACAGAACTGACATCCCCTCAATGTTGGTGCAATCTATTGTCTAGAAGCAAGTTAATCAATCTCAGGGGATTACACAAGGGCATGAATACCAGGAAGTGGGGACCACTGGGGGCTTTCACAGAGGCTACCTGCCACAGAAAACAAGACAATAAGCAAGAGAAACAAGTGAACTAGATTGTATACTGGGGATCCTGTGGATAGGGGAAAATATAGCAAGAAACAGAGATGGGCAACATGGGGGTATAATGTTAAATAGAGATGTTAGTCAAGTCCTTGCTGAAAAGGCAGGACTTTCAGGAAAGAGTGGGAGGAAGTGATGGTACCAGCCTGGCTAAAATCTGGAGACATAGCCTTCTGAGCACAGAGGACAGCAAGCGCAAAGACCTTGGGGTGAGTATAGGGTTGGAGTGTTGAGGACCAGCAAAGAGGCTGGATGGGAGTGAGGAGAGGATAACAAGAGATGGTTCCAGAGAGGTAAGGCCAGATAATATAGGTCTCACAATGAGACAGTAGCTGCTGCATGGCTTTGAGAAGGGCAGCAGGTGGGTGCTGGGTGATGCACCTATCACAGGGAACCCCTGAGTTCTCCTGTTCTACCTCCCACTGTCACTGGAAAGCATGGCAGGTAAGGCTGGCCAAGGTCCAGAAAACCAGCTGCAAGCAGGCAAACAGGAGCCATGCAGGACCAGGCTCCAGAGGTGGCCTCAGTTGCCTTGGCAACAGGGGCTTCCAAAAACCTCCCCAGGGACTCCTCAGGGCAACAGCAGGCCTGGCTCATTTCTTGTAATCCAGCAGCATAAGGACATAAAGAAATCAATTTATTGGCACAAACAGTCCTTCAGGCTCCTGTTCTTACTCTCCCTAAAATTCCATTCAGTGCAGAACTCATTGGATCTCAGTGTGCAGTGAAATGGTGAGCATTATTACTCTTGGTGGGAATGGGCCTCTCATGAAAGGGACAGGGTGGTCTCCCTGAACTTCACAGACTAAAGAGCCAAGGCTATGTGTGATGGCTCTACATTTCAATCCCCTCTCTGCCATCTGCTAGCTGTATGACCTCAAGCAAGTCACTTAACCTCCCTGAACTCCATGCTTCTCAGTCCAGTGTTTATGAGAAATAAAGAAGCTGATGCATGTCTTGTGCCCACCTCCTCCCATCATATATGACCAAGGCCCCTATGTGTCCCAGATCCTGACCCCTCCCACTTACTCTCCCTTTTTCCTGAATCATCTTCATCTCCGTCAAGTCTTTTCTCAAATGTAACCTCCTCAGTGAGGCTCACCCCTCATTCCCTATTTTAAACTGCAGCATCTGCAATATCCAAATGACCTATCAAATATGGAGAAGGGGCTCAACTTAATTGTGATCAGGAAAATGCAAATTTTGTTTTGTTTTGTTTTTGTTTTTTCAGGAAAATGCAAATTAAAACCACAAGGCACACAGCCCCTTACAACCAAGCTTCCCCAAAAAAGGAATTTACATGTATTTCTATTTTCTACCCTCTCATCCATTCCTCAGTCCCCTGCAATCCCACCTCAGTCTCCAAAGGAACCCTTCATAAAGACTGTCAATAACCCTAAGGTTGCCCAAAGTTACTGATCTAGATTTGAACCCACCTTAGATCCTCCTTGTACAGTGGAGTGAGATATAAACTCTACAAATGCTTCACAAGGAATCTCTTCCCAAGGCCTAAGTGAAAGTCATGTGAAGGTCTCATTTGAGAGCATTCAAAATCTTTCTCCTGTTCATGTGCCTACCACCCACACCCACACACCCACACACCCACACCCACACCCACACACACACCCTGCTCCCTGGCCCTACATGAAACTAAATGTCTCTAAGTGGGGGAGACACCCCAGACGTCCTCTAGCTGGGCTCACCCTTAATCAGACACCTCTGGTTGAGCTTCATAAACTGCCGCTGCTGCTGTCTGGTTAGATTTTTGTCAGACAGCTCCCCATTAACGCTCATAGACAGTGAGACAGTACACCACAACATTCCCACGGGGGCTCTCTGCCCCCAGGCCCCACCTTCCTCACTGTGTGCTCCCCTCAAAACCCTGCTCTTTCCTCCCAGCTTCTCATAACAGATGAACAGACTACACATTATCCCAGAACTGAAGGCAACCTTTTATTCAGCAAACAGTTATACCCAACAGACCCAGGAGGGATATTGGGACTCCAGAAATGGATCAGACACAGGCCTCAGTTTCTCTATATGGCAGTGGAACTTATGACAGCACCCGCCTTATAGGGTCGCAGTAAAGATTAAATGAGATAATGCACTTAGCACAATGCCTACACATAACAGGGGCTCAATAAACTGAAATTCTAGTGTACATCTATAGAGGGGCAGGTTGGCACCATTAAGGCTAATGGCACACATGAGCAGCAGAGCCCACGGTCTGCAAAAAGAACTCCTACCAGGTTCAAATGTAATACTATATACAAAATGCATCACACACAGCTTGGCACTAGTCATTGTTTTATTACTATTACTACGATTTTTAACTAGTATTTCTTAGCCACAGTTACCCAACACTGTTCCAATCACTTTATATATATTGACCCACTTAATTCTCAAACAATCCTATGAGATGAGCATTATTACTTTATTTATTTTGTTATTATCATAATCTTCCCCATTTACAGGTATGGAAATGAAAACACAAAGAGGTTAATTCATCTACGGTAACTCAGAGAGTAAGTGACAGAGCTAGGATTTGAACCCAGGCAGTCTGATTCCCAAACTCTCAGTCTTAACTGTCATGCTCTGCTATCATGATTAGTCTTATAAACCCTGCCTACTTCACCAGATTGGACAAGGATCAAATAAGACACAGTAAAGTCCAAAATCACATGGAGACTCAGTAGAAATGTTGAAAAATCAGTATTTAAGGCAAACTCATATATAATCTAAAATTTTCCTTGAAAGATATAGGATCCATAAAGTAAGCATGGTTCTGAGTATTACTGTACTATCTCCCTGAGCCAATTTTTCCTCTAGCAACAAAACAGAATGCTGATCCTTCAGTTAAACAAACACACACACACACACACACACACACACACACACACACACACACAAATCCGATTGGGGGTTGTTTTGCTGAGTGAAATTTTGGCCAAGCTTGCATGGTTTAATTCCCACTAAGTAAAATGGGTGTTTAATGTGATGTGTTTCCACTGTACTGTGTATGGATATGCTGCATAAACTGTACAACATAGTAACAATACTGGCTAACACCTATTGTCATGTGTCAGGCACCACTCTGCATGTTTTACATGTATGGATGCACTTAATCCTCCTAACAGCCCTAGGAGATAAGTACTATTGTCATCATCCTCATCTTACAGGTGGGGAAACTGAGGCAAAGAGTTTCAAGCATTTGCCTTGATACCACCTAACTGGATTTGACCCCAGACACTCTGACTCCAAGGGCCATGTGCCATGCCATCTCTCCAAGGATCCCAAGATGAAGTGTATTTATGACTGTCCCTCCCCCTCTTCCATGCCCCCAGCCAGCTTCCTCCATGATCCAGCTGCCTCCAAAGAGCCTGTTGGTCTCTGGGAAGAAACAGTCCTGGTGAATCCTCTCTGAAAGCTAATTCGGCCATTTACTCTCAATTTGTAGCGGATGCTGTCGTCTCTCAGATTTCAAAGAAGATGAATGCATGGGTCAAATTGAATTAAAAAATTTAATTGAATAAGACAGAACCAGACAGCTTGATGGAAGACTTTGATCTGATAAAGGGAGAGGAGAAATGCGTGCTCCTAAGGCTGGGGTGTGATGGGGAGCTGTCTGGACCTTGTCTAGCCTCTTCTCATCTGCAGGAAAGCCGGTTATGCCAATTATGGGTGTGATTGCCCTGAGGTGGTGTGGGGAAGACTGTTCCAAGGCATTTACCAGATTACCATGTCCCTAAACAGGCTGAGAGCTCGCCCACCTTCCTGTCTATCCCTGCCTCCAGACCAATACAGCTCTGAGCCCCTGAAAGTCAGGGAGTTTGTCACAGACCTCACAAGACCTCTGTGTCCTGGCCAAAACAGGAACCCTACAAAAGAGATATTTAAAGAGAGATACACAGAGAGAGACAGAGAGAATTAAACCAGTAGCCCACAGGGAGACCAGCACACAGACTTGTTTTAGCATACCCAATGGTTTGTTTTCTAATTAGGAGATTTTCCACTTTAAAATCCGTATTTGTAGCTTCTGTTTAAACACTGCCACTCAAAGTGAGGCCACGGACCAGTAGCACTGGCACCAACTGGGAGCTTTTCAGAAATGCAGAATTTTAGGTCCCATCCCAGACACTGTAAATCAGAATTCACATTTTAACATTAAAGTTTGAGAAGGACTTGCTTTAGAACAGTGGTTCACACCCCTGGCTAAATATTATAATGACCTGAAGAGCTTTTTAAAAATCTAGATACTCAGGCCACTTTCCACCCTTTTCATTCAGAATCTCTAGGGGTAGGGCCCAGGCATCAGCATTTTTTTTAATCTTCCAGGTGATTCCAATAGGTGGCCAAGGTTGAGAACCAATAGATTAAAATCAGAATATGTGGAAACACTTGGTGTCCTATTCCCATGCGACAGAGTGGCTGAGGCTGAGGAGCCATTCCCCAATCCCACCTGGCCTCAACATGTATTTTCATACATGCAGGTGCCACATGCCTATGATCCATGACTTATTTATATGCTTAAGGTCCTTGAACCTCCTCTGCTCCAAGAACTCTCTCCCTACATTCCCCATCTCCCCTCTTTTAGGAGGGCCATTAGCAAGAAGCAGCCAAGCAGTTTCTAATAAAGCAAATATGCATGCAGCAATTCCACTTCTAGGTTTACAGCCAACAGAAATGAATGCACATGCCCACAAAAAGACTTATACAAGAACATTCATACAACTTTATGAACAATAGCCAAAACTGGAAACAACCCAAATAACCATCAACAAAAGAAAGGATAAACAAGCTGTGGTACATCCATTCAATGGAACACATTTTGGCAATAAAAGGGAACAAACTATTGATTCATGCATAACATGGATTAATCTCAAAAACCCTATGGTGAAGAAAGAAGCCAAACACAGAAGTGTACATGCTGTATGATTTCATTTATATGAAATTCTCTTAAAATGCAAAACAGGGCTCCTGGGTGGCTCAGTCCATTAAGTGTCCAACCCTTGATTTTGCCTCACATCATGATCCCAGGGTCCTTGGATTGAGCCTCACATTGGGCTCTGCGCTGAGCATGGAGCCTGCTTAAGCTTCTCTCTCTCCCTCTGCTCCTATCTCCCACTTGCACTCTCTCTCTCTCTAAAAAATAAAAAATTTAAATTAAAAAAATTTTTAATGAATAAAATGAACAGGTGTAGCTGATGCCATCTTTCCCTCTCCCCCTTTTTTGCTTTGAAAACAGATATGATGCCTGGAGCACGGAAGCTTTCTTTTGAGCATGAGGCAATAGACAGTTAGAAAAAGCCAAGGGAACTCTGAGAAACCAGTCCTGACATTGCTGAGGTGCTAAGTCAAGGTCAACAGCTAGCTGCATACATCCAGGCTTCTTCTTCCATGATATAAACAACCCCCTGTTTATTTAGGCCACTGTAAGTCAGGTTCTAAATTCCTTGTAGCCAAAAGCATCCCTAACTACCCATCACCAATGACTTCCAGGAGAAGTAAGTGAAATGATCTTTATGAAATCAAAAAACTATGTATCAGACAACATTCATGTTCAGTACATACAAGCTCTCTCCTCCCAAACCTCCTTGCAGAAATCTGGACTGCTTAAAGTGAAAATAGTATAATGAGTTAAGGTGGATTTGTTTTTTTCCCTAATTAGTGAACAGGTTAATATAGGCATGTGTGATAGCCAGAATAATGGGGTCCGGGCCATGATGTCCACATCCCACTCCCCAGAATCTGCAAATACATTTCATGGCAAGGGAGGATTAAAACTGCAATTGTGGGGGGACACCTGGGTGGCTCAGTCAGTTAAGCATCCAATTCTTGATTTCAGCTCAAGTAATGATCTCAGTGTTCCTGAGATCAAGCCCTGTGACAGGCTCTGCACTGACAGAGAGGAGCCTGCTTGGGATTCTCTCTCTCCCTCTATCTCTGTTCCTCCCCTGCTCATGTTTTCTCTCTCTCTCTCAAAATAAACAAACACTAAAAAAAAAAAAAAAAAATAAGACTGCAGGGATGCCTGGGTGGCTCAGTCGGTTGGACATCTGATTTTGGCTCAGGTCATGATTTCACAGTTGGTGAGTTCAAGCCCTGTGTCAGATTCTGTGCTGACAGCTCAGAGCCTATAGCCTACTTCAGATTCTCTGTCTCCCTCTCTGCCCCTCCTCTGCTTGTGCTCTCTCTCAAAAATAAATAAATAAACATTAAAAAAAAAAAAAAAAAAAGACTGCAGATGGGATTAAGTTTGCTAAACAGCTGACCCTGAAATGGGGAGATTATCCTGGATTATCTGGGTGGGCCCACCTTAATCACAATGGTCTTTAAGCATAAAAGAGGGAGGCAAAAAGCATGAGTGTCAGAGGGATGCAATGTAACAGAGTCAACTGGCACCAATTGTCTGAAGATGCAGGAGCCATGAGCTAAGGAATGGCTCTAGATTCTCTAGAAGCTGAAAAAGCAAAGGAAACAAATTGTCTCCTAGAGTCTCCACAAGGAACACAGCCCGGCTGCCACCTTAAT
Source organism: Acinonyx jubatus (assembly GCF_027475565.1). Classification (NCBI taxonomy): domain Eukaryota; kingdom Metazoa; phylum Chordata; class Mammalia; order Carnivora; family Felidae; genus Acinonyx; species Acinonyx jubatus. The sequence continues at coordinate 11,147,231 of NC_069398.1, read as the reverse complement.
TTTAGCTCAGTGAGACCCACTTCATACTTCTAACCTCCAGAACTGTAAGATAATTACTTTGTGTTTTTTTTTTATTTTTTTAATGTTTATTTATTTTTGAGAGAGACAGAGCATGAGCAGGGGAAGGGCAGAGAGAGAGGGAGACACAGAATCAGAAGCAGACTCCAGCCTCTGAGCTGTCAGCACAGAGCCCGAAGCGGGGCTTGAACCCAGGAACCATGAGATCATAAGCTAACCCGAAGTCGGACCCTTAACCCACTGAGCCAACCTAGGCGGCCCCTAACTTTGCATTGTTTTATGCCACTACATTTGTTCTCATGTGTTACAGCAGCCATAGGAAACTAAGGCAGTGAGATTTGGAGGCTGAAGTAAGCAAAACAACCAAGGTCTTCTCTCAGGAGGATGAAAGAAATTCAAATGTTCTAGCCAGATAAACATGCCAAATCTCGATTTGGCTGGCGGTGTACACACATGTAAACATATGTAAATTTTGTTTACCATGTATTATACATCAACTAAAAACTCAAAAAGGCAGTGAATGACATAAGCATACTTTTCCAGAAAAATCCCCCTAAATCCAGCAACTGAGTCAGCAGGCTGGAAGGGGGCAGAGTACAATTTACAGAGGAATGGCCAAGTCCCACTATCAGGTGGTAGGGACTTGAGGCAGAAGCCAGCTCAATCAAGAATTTTCCACCCTCTGACTGCCCTCTCTTGCCTGACACACATGTCAGTCTTGCTTTCATACCACCTTTGACATCATCTTTCCACAAGCATGCTGCCACCCTTACCTAGGAGGATCCTCCAACTCTGTTTGCCCAGTAAAATCTTTATTGCCAACTGTTGTCCTAGTGCAATTAACAGTGTGACCAGGTTAGGATGATAAATCGTACAGCCACCTACCTTAAACAAATTGCTGAAAAAGTGTCATCTGGGGAGAACAAACCCAGGGGAAGAAATCACTGCCCCTATTATACCCCGTTGCAATGCTTCTGAGTTATGGCAAAATAAAGAGGAACAAGAAACCTCACTCACTGTTTGGGTCTGACCATGCTGATACCCTCTGTCCTACCGACCACACCAGCCTCAACATCACAAGGATGAGCTCAGAAGAGCTGAAGATATGGATCTATAAAACCTCAGTCACGTCCTGCCCCTGGCCCAAACCAAAATGCCCACTCCATCCTCCCTGGGCAAAAGCCATGTGCTTAAAAGCATCACGTGGGACCCATTCAAGGTAATTAACAACCTGTTAGATGTCATAAACCAGTCCCACTCCCCGGATCTTTCTCCAACCTTGGGACTTAGATGAAAGGCAGACAAATTTGGTTTCCACTTATCTTTGGGCTGAACTTTTTTTTCTTGAACTGACTAAATGACATCCTGCCTTCTCAGGATCAGAAAACACAGTCTATTTTGTGTTCAATGACTCTGGAGTCCCTGTGAAAGTCACCTTGCAGGAGTGGTCTGGCAAATTCAGCCCAGTGAGGGCTGGTTTCCTAGTAGTGTGAGGATGATTACACTCTGGTCTGTGGCTCAGATACTTCCTGAGGCTAGAGACACACAACAGTGCCATTAAGCTCACCTGACAGCCAGCATCAACAACCAAACATGTGGGTGGATGAGTCTTCAGATGATTCTAGTCCCCAGCTGTGAAGTCTTCCAGCTGATAACACAGTCATCCTAGAACAGGGACAATCCATCCCACTGTGCCTGTCTGAAGTTCTGACCTGCAGAAACTGTAAGAGATAATAAGTAACGTTATTATTTAAACCACCATATTCTACAGTAATTTGTTACATAGCCATTTATAACAAATACACAAAGAACCTGAATCTTGCCATCTCATGTGGCGTGCAGACATAAAATCCTATGGAAGGACAGGGATTCGTACTTTTTGAGGCATATAACCACCTCTGGACCAATCACTGAGTCCAGGAGAAAGCTACACTCTGACTGGCCCACCTGGCCAAAATGGGACACCATGACAGACAACTCCACTTGCAAAGCAAGGAGGAGGAAAGGGGTCCTCTCAAGGAAATGATGCTGACAGACAAAAGCAATGTCAAATACAATGACCTCATTGCTTATCTCTTTTCCACTCCTGCCTTTTCTGCTCCTGTTAACTATAGTGATGTCTTCTGCTGATCACAAAACTGTTAGCCCATTCTTATTAAAGATATCTCTACTGATGATTCCCACAGATAACTGTGCTAGGGCCATGGATGCCAATGCCATTGTCAAGGTCAGTCTCTCATTGAAGCTGGAACTCTCAACCCACTGATGCCTTGAGCTGTATTTTTACCTTTTTATGGTCATATTATTGTATTCTTTGTCTTAGGAATCAAGTGTTATTCTGAACTGAACTATACCATCAAACCACTAAATTTCGGTTCCAGTTACTATGTTGGAATCCAGCACATGCTCCTCAGTGATCCTTTTACTTAAAGAAGTGATTCTCAACCTTGGATGCATATTAAAATTACCTGAGGAGCTTTTCAAAACAATACAAATGTCCATGCCTCACTCCAAGCCAATTATATTAGATTCCTAAGGGGAGAGACTGAGCATTTGTATTTATTAATGCTCCTACAGAAGATTCCAGAGTTACAGCCATGGCTAAGACCACTGATTTAGAGTGAATCAATCATATTCCCCAAAGGTTGGCAGGCCCACTCTCACGGCCACCACAGCTCCCTCCCTGTCCTCACCAATAGTAAGTTTTATCAGTTCTACCTTCTAAACCTCTCTAGTATCTGTCCTTTTCAATCCAGTTTCATCAGCACAAGCCACCATCATCACTTGCCTGGACCACTCTGAAAACTTACTTAGCTTTCCCCCTTTTCTGCCTCTTCCAATTCTGCCTCTTTGCCATGCTTCTCCACACAACAGCCAGAGTGACCCTTTTAAAACATAAATCCGGCGATGTCATTCCCTTGCTTAGAAACCATCAACGACTTCCAACTAGACTTAAAATGCAAACTCTTTATCATGACCTTCATGGGTATAGTCCCTGCTCCCCTCTCTAGCCTCACCTCCTGACATTCCCCTTGATCGCTAACTTCCAATCATCTTAGAACAGCCCCACCCAATAGAACTTTCTGTGATAAAGTAAATTTTCTATATTTGCACTATCCAACATGGGACCCCATAGCCACGTGTGGCCATTAAGCACTTCAAAAGTGGACAGTGTAAGTAAAGAACCAAATGTTTTAGTAATTTTCATTCATTTAAATTTAAATAGCCACATGTGGTTAGTAGGTACCATACTGGACAGTGCAGTACCTGGATTTCAAGCAGGGCAAATTCTTTACCTCATCAGGGTTTTAAACAACAATTGTCTCTGCTTGGAGCTGGACATGAGAGAGGAGTGATTCTCCAAAGGAAAACCTGAGAGAGATATTCCCACACTAAGGGATGGTGTAGAGGTAAAAGCAACAGGTGTCCACCTCAATGAGGGAGAAATCAGGGCTGACTCTAAAAAAAAAATAGGGAATGGTAAGGGGACAGCCCAAAATGCTGTGTTCAAGTTACAGCAGTGCTCAAATGTGAATGTGCTACAACATACTGTGGAAAAGAAACTTGCAGACAAATATATACAGTGAGCCCACTGACATAAATTCAGAAATCCACCAATTAAACAATACATTTACAGCTACAAACATATTAGGCAAAACCAAAGAAAAGCAACAGAATGATAAACACAAAATTCACAATAGTGGTGACTTCTGAGGGAAGAGAGGAGACAGAATCAGGGGAAAAACAGGGCATTCCACCCTGGGCACAGGTATGGTGTTCATTGCTGCAGGAAATTTTAAAATAAAACAAGTGAAAAATCAATTGGTCTGTTTTTTACTTTCACCAAGCTCCAGAAATTCTAAACAATTTCAGTGACAAAATACTCTTCCCCTAACTAAAAAAGCTTTTGTTGGTTTAAGTGCTAAACATTGCTGCAATGACTAGATACACAGATATGTGCACATATACACATAGGTAAACTTCAAATTTTCACATTTTATTGCTTATCCTTTGTGCCAGTTATCAATTTTTTGCCTATGAACTCCAAATTTATCCTTCTCTTACCTGCTATGAGATACTGAAGCTGGACCCTGTGAATATTTTTCCTTTGCCAGCTGGCATAATATTAGGTTATGCCAGTAGAGGACACTAGAGGGATACTGCAAAGGGGAGGTGCTTCTGTTACTGGTTCCAAAGTTTTTCTTGCTCCTAGTGCATGGCAGCCAGCAGGTGGCTTCCCAGGGAGTTTCAGGAGCACCCCAGTGAGAGGATTTGGTGAGTTTTGCCAACATCCCAATGGACTGTTTTCTACTCACCAGCCCTGGCCTTCAGAACTTCAGTGAACTTTGTCACTGTCCCACAAGGTCCAAATCCCTGCCTTAGGGAGTCAGCATGTTACAATTTGTTCCTTCCTTTGTGTGGTAAGCAAAATCCTAAAGTGGCCTCCAGGCAGCCCCCCACCCGCGCCTCCCTGCGATCCCCAGTATACGTGCCCTATGTAATTCCTAACATTGCGAATATGATGAATGCTAATCCTGTGATTAGATTATGTTTTATGGCATAGTTGACTTTAAGGGAGATTATCTGGGTGAAACTGACCTAATCACGTAAGTCCTTTAAGTCTGGGTCTAGAGGTGAGAGGAAAAAATAAGGAGTCAAAGCACGGAAGGATTTGACTTGCCACTGCTGGCTAGAAGATGGAGGGGACCCCATGGTAAGGAATGTGGGTGGCAGGCAGGCAGGCAGATTAGGGTGACCCCCAGATGACAGCTAGCAGGAAACGAAGACCTCAGTCCTACAACTGCAAGGAAATTAACTCTGACAAAAACAAGTATGATCTTGGAAGTGAACATTCCTCTACAGCCTGCATTCAAGAACTCAGTCTGGCTGACACCTTGATTTCAGTCTTGAATTTCCCTTACCTTGCCATACCTATAGAACTGTGAGCTAAGAAATAAGTGGGGTTTTTTTTAATTCTTTAATGTGGTAAAATAACATAATATGAAATTTACCATTTTAATTAAGTGTACAGTTCAGTGGCATTAAGTACATTCACATTGTTGGACAACTATTACATCCCAAACTGAAACTCCGTCCCCATTAAATAATAAATCCCCATGCCTACCCCTTCAAAGCTGCTGGCAACCAGTATTCTACTTTCTTGTCTCTATGAATCTGACTACTCTAGGTACCATACAAGCGTGGGCACACAGTATTTGTCCTGTGACTGGCTTATTTCATTCAACATGTTTTCAAGGTTTATCTACATTGTACCATGTGTCAGAATTTTCTTCCTTATTAAGGCTGAAGAACAGTCCATCACATAGATACACCACATTTTGTTTATTCCTTCATCCACTGATGTATACTTGATTTGTATCCACCTTTTGGTTATTGTGTATGCTACTGCTGTGAAAATAACTCTTCAAGTCCCTATTTTCAATTATTTTGGGTGCATTCTCAGAATTGCTGGATCATATGTAACTCTACATTTAATTTTTTGAGGAACCACCATGCTGTCTTCCATAACAGCTAAATAGGTATTGTTTTAAACTGCTTTGTGCTAACGTGTTACTCAGCAATTGAAAACCGATATACTTGAGTACTCTCTTTCAACCCTAGAGATAATAACTGCTTCCTACATGTGCTAGTCCCATACTTTCTTTACCTCTCTTTGTAGCTAATCCCCTCTACTAGTTAATAATTCTTTATAAAATTTTCCCTATTCAAATTACTAGTGTGGTGTGTGTCTCCTGAGTGGCCCCTGACAGAATCTTTAATAAACAGTGTGTTCCATACGGAAGGTAATTTGGAGAACCAGTTTCACAACAGCCTCTGACAGTCACAGCAGATTCAGCGATATCCTTTCATTTTCAGGTGTAAGTTACGAATTTGAATTTGTTTGGGTTTGTTTGGGGTGCAATTCATATCTCTAACCTCCATGATATTGTGTATTCCTGTTTTTAAATAACGTATTGGAAATAAATGATAGCACAGTGATCCAAAGAAAAAGACACAGAGGGATGCCCATGTGGCTCAGTGGGTTAAGCATCTGACTTTGGCTCAGGTCACGATCTCATTGTTTGGGAGTTTGAGCCCTGTGTCAGGCTCTGTGCTGACAGCTCAGCTTGGAATCTGTCTTGGATTCTGTGTCTCCCTCTCTCTTTGCCCATCCCCTGTTTGTACTCTGTCTCTGTCTCTCTCTCTGTCTCTCTCTCTCTCTCAAAAATAAATAAACATTAAAAAAAAAGAATTGAAAAAGAGAGAAAATTTGAGTCTCATCAACTCTGTCCTTCAATTTGACCACTTGGGAGTTTTTGTGTTTAAAATCTAAAACACCAAAAAGGTATGAACTATAGATGTAATTTTTTTTTTGGTGGTTCCGAATTTTGATTCATATATTGTTAAATTTGAATACTATGTTTAAAATAGAATTTCACATTTCCCTTAAATTATTTATTTTAAATCTAAGTATGGATCAAGAAAATAGTGATTATTACTGAATATTAAATCTTTACTGAAAATAGTTTTGTTCTATAAAGAAAGAGGGTATATTAAAAAACAAATCTAGCCAGGGCACACGGGTGGCTCAGTCGGTTAAGTGTCCAACTTCAGCTCAGGGCATGATTGCATGGTTTGTGAGTTCAAGCTCTGTGTCAGGCTCTAGGCCGACAGCTCAGAGTCTGGCACCTGCTTCAGATTCTGTGTGTGTGTGTGTGTGTGTGTGTGTGTGTGTCTCTGACTGCTCATGTTCTCTCAAAAATAAACAAATATTTTTTAAATGTTTTTAATTTAAAAAATAAATAAATAAAAATAATCTAGCCCAATTGTGAAACACTAGGTATACCATTGGGGGACTATCCCCAGTAATGGTAGCATTAGATTTGTATTCGCTGTATAGTTACAAATATTACTTTGTCTTTATTCAATATATTAAAATAATTTAAAGTCAAACAGCAGAAAGAACTACAGGACAGGTCTAATTCAACTTTCTAAATTCCTTTCCCTAATCTTGTGCTCCCTGAATTTATTTCCTTCAAACTTTCTGTACAGACTCTTCGTTTCAAGCTCTGCTCTTAAGACAAAACAGCAATATTAAGGTTTTAAGTTTCCCAAACTTTCCTCTTCTTGGCTGCTTATTTTTTTTTTACATATTATTACTTTGTTGAATATGTTTGCCTGTATATCCATAACTTTTTCCTTCTTCAAACTGGCTCTAAGTCATTTACTATTCACTCCTACCCAATTCTTAAGTAGCTATGCCGTTTGAATGAAAACCCCTCTTCAGTAAGCAATCACCATATGAGATCTCTCCAGTATCTGCCCTTGGAATCCTTACTTTGTCTTGCTTAAGTGTTGAGCCTTCCTGTTGGAGTTTGATGTTGTACTTGATGTTTCAGACTATTCCTTGTTTTCTAGCAGCCTCACTTATTAAGACTGGCTTCAGCTTATATTCTGCTAGGTCTGCAGCAAACAGCCCATTTCATGTACCCCTATTTTTTTTTTAATATGAAATTTATTGTCAAATTGGTTTCCATACAACACCCAATGCTCATCCCAACAGGTGCCCTCCTCAATACCCACCCCCCAGCCCCCATCAACCCTGTTTGTTCTCAGTTTTTAAGAGTCTCTTATGGTTTGGCTCCCTCCCTCTCTTTTTTTTTTTCTCCTTCCCCTCCCCCATGGTCTTCTGTTAAGTTTCTCAGGATCCACATAAGAGTGAAAACATATGGTATCTGTCTTTCTCTGTATGACTTGTTTCACTTAGCATAACACTCTCCAGTTCCATCCACATTGCTACAAAAGTTGGCTGCTTATTTTAAAATAAAATGATGGCAGGGGCGTCTGGGTGGCTCAGTCGGTTGAGCGTCTGACTCCAGCTCAGGTCATGATCTTGCACTCTGTGAGTTCTAGCCCCGTACTGGGCTCTGTGCTGACAGCTCAGAGCCTGGAACCTGCTTCGGATTCTGTGTCTCCCTCTCTCTCTGCCCCTCCCCGGCTCATGCTCTGTCTCTCTCTCTCTCTGTCAAAAATAAATAAACATTAAAAATTTTTTTTCTAAATAAAATAAAATGATGGAAGGGCGCCTGGGTGACTCAGTTAAGTGGCAACTCTTGATTTCAGCTCTGGTCATGACCTCATGGCTCTTGGGATCAAGCCCCATAGTGGACTGTGTGCTGTCAGCATGGATCCTACTGGAGATTCTCTCTCTCCCTCTCTCTCTCTCTCTCTCTCTCTCTCTCTCTGCCCCTCCCCTGCTCACATACTCACTCTCTCTCTCTCAAAATAAATGGATAAACTTTTTTTAAAAAGGCAGATTATCCTTAAAAAATAATAAATAGTAAAAAAATAAAATAAATGGAAGCACTGAATTCCTCCAAAGAGAAAGAGAGGAGGAAAGTAGGCACCTTTTTTTTTAAAGTAATCTCTACACCCAAGGTGGGGATCAAACTTACAACCCCGAGATCAAGAGTTGCATGCTCTACCAACTGAGCCATCCAGGTGGCTTTATACAGTTTCTGGCCTTTATACAGTTTGCCTTTATACAGTTTCTGGCCATGGTCCCTTTGAGCCAGGGGCTTGATCCTCCCAGATCTGTCCTCCGGGAATTCTTTTGGTCTCTGAAGACCCAGCTGTCTGTCAACCTCATGTCCTATCAGGCCATGAAGCCCAGAGCAAGCACACAGAGGCACCAATTCCCAAACCAAGTGCCCACATATTGACTGGCTACCATAGCAACGAGAGCTGAGCCACATTAGCCCCTGAGCCACCTCGTGTGCAAGTCCCATTGAACCCCACAGCAAGGAGGGTTATCGATTCTCTCCCTGCATAACTCTCTCCTTCCTGCCACTGCTGAATACTTACTCACAGCAATACTGAGCAGAAAAAGGCCCCCAGATCAACCATGCCCCCCATTCATAACTAAGGGAACACATTGGAATCAGCCTGGAGGCTCTTTAGAAGTGCCTGACACACTGCACCAGAATCCCCAGGGCTGAGGGCTGCATTCATGTATCTCAAAGATGGTGATCCTCATGCACAACCTCAGTTAAGAACCACTGCTGTACAGAGCATGCACAGAGTTTACAGAAGGAAATACCAATGGATTTCAGACACAAGATGTTAACCTCACCCAGAGACAAAGACCTCACAAAGTGAACCTATATTTTTTACCCATCAGATTAAGATCTATCCAAATATCAAAAGTTTGATCATCTTAAGACAAAGCTAATCCCCCTAGTTTATAAAGTGTTTCTACAAATGAATAATGAAAAGACCAATAACCTAATCTAGTAATAAAAAGACAAAGAAGATGAACAGATAATTGACAGAAAGGAAAATATTTCATTCATAATAAGAAAATCTAATGAAATAACCCATCCAAAGGTACCAAAAGCGTGGTAATACACTGATAAAGTCATAGGTGAATAGGTGGTAAGAAGGCAAATTGGTACACCCCATGTAGGCAGTACCTATGAAAATTACAAGCACTTTTCATCTTTGAGTCATTAATTCTACTCCTATGAATTTAACCAACTGATATAATTGCATATGTGTGAAAAGATTTAAGTACAGGGTTATTCATATGCAGCATTGTCTGCAGCAGCAAAAGATCAGGAGACCAGTTAAATCAATTATAGTACAGCCATACAGTGAAATACTCTGCTAGACAACCATTTAAATAAAAGAAGTGAGATCAATGAAACAATCCCAAGACACCTTATTAAATGAAAACAAATTGGGGCACCTGGGTGGCTCAGTCAGTTAAGCGTCCGACTTTAGCTCAGGTCATGATCTCACGGTCCATGAGTTCGAGCCCCATGTCGGGCTCTGTGCTGACAGCTCAGAGCCTGGAGCCTGTTTCAGATTCTGTGTCTCCCTCTCTCTCTGCCCCTCCCCTGTTCATGCTCTGTCTCTCTCTGTCTCAAAAATAAATAAACGTTAAAAAATAAATAAATGAAAACAAATTATAAGGTTAAAACAGTATGTGATTAATTACAAAATTCTTTTCAGTAATGGTCACTTAATAATCACTAATAATCGTTATTTCCTTATAGTTTAGATTTAAAACAATTAACTATTTTTAAAGAATAAATTTCTATTTTAAAAATATTCAAATTCCATACATACACATATAAGCATATGTATACTTGTATTATACAGATAACCCTGAAAGATAACTTGTATTATACAGACAACACACACACATACACAAACTGACTCCAGGGCAGAGGATCTGAATAGACATTTTCCTAAAGATATACAGATGGCCAACAGGTACATGAAAAGGTATTCAGCATCATTTATCATCAGGGAGTGCAGATCAAAACCATAGTGACTTATCACCCCACACCTGTTAGATCGCTATCACCAAAAAAAAGTAAAATAAAATAACAAGTGTTGGGAAGAATGTGGAGGAAAGGGAACCCTGGTGCACTATTGGTGGGAATGTAAATTGGTGCAGCCACTATGGAAACAGTATAGAATTTCCTCAAAAAATTAAAAATAGAACAACCATATGATGCAGCAATTCCATTTCTGGGCATTTTATTCAACAGAAACAAAAACAATAATTTGAAGATATCTGCACCCTATGTTCATTGCACCATTATTTACAATAGCCAGGATATGGAAACCACCTAAGTGTTCATCAACAGATGAATGAAAAAAGAAAATGGGGTGTGTGTATATACAACAGAATGTTATTTGCCCATAAAAAAAGGAGGAAGTCTTGCCATTTGTAATGACCTGAATGGAACTTGAAGGCATTGTGCTAAAGAAATAAATCAGAGAAAGACAAATATCCTATGATCTCACTTATATGTGGAATCTACAAATCCAAGATCATAGATACAGAGAACAGATTGGTGGTTGCTGGTGGGGGCAAAATGGGCAAAGGGAGTTAAAAGGTACAAACTTACAGTTACAAAATAAGTAAGTCATGGGGATGTCATGTACAACATGGTGACTATAGTTAATAACACTGTATTGCATATTTAAACTTTTTTTTAACATTTATTTATTTTTGAGACAGAGAGACAGAGCATGAACGGGGGAGGGTCAGAGAGAGGGAGACACAGAATCTGAAACAGGCTCAGAGCCCGATGCAGGGCTTGAACTCACGGGCCGCGAGATCATGACCTGAGACAAAGTTGGCCACTTAACCAACTGAGCCACCCAGGCACCCCTGTATTGCATATTTAAAAGTTGCTAAGAGAATAGATCTTAAAAGTTCTCATCACAAGAACAATGATTTTTTTTTTTTACTATGTATGGTGACAGATGTTAACTATACTTATGGTAGTGATAATCTCACAATATATACAAATATGTAATTATTATATTTGTACACCTGAAACTGATACAATGCTATATGTCAATTATAACTAAATTTAAAAAAGAAAACAGAAGAATTACAAGCAAACCAGGAAAAAAATATAAGTGCTTACCTCCAAGCAAGATGATTAGTTTGCAGATTGTAAAGTAAGTGGTGTGGCTGTAACAAAGAAATCTATTTCCCCAAGCAAGGATACAAACAGGATGGAGATGCTGGGGATTGAACCCAGGACCTCATGCATGCTAAGCATGCGCTCTACCACTGAGCTACATCCCCACCTGTTCCTAGTACTGCTTTGCTACACTGCTTTCATGAAAGAAAACAGAAATTTGCTCCCTTAAAAGAAAACTACTGGTTACAGTGATAGCCAGGAGAGTTTCTTTTTTTTTTGGGGGGGGGGGGGGAGGGGAAGGGGGAGTGGGGAGTGGGTAATGCAGAGAGTGTATATGGGGAGGTAGGAGTTAGAAATGAAAGTAATTTACTTTTCTTTCTATGCTTTTTGTATACTTGAGTATTTTATCATGCAGGCATTACCTACTTAAAGCAAAAAAAGATGTAAAATAAAATAAAAAAGAAAATAAAGGTTACACAAAACCACTTTTCTGCAAAAATGCCCTCACTTTATAGATGGAAAACTGAGGCCAAATAAGAGAAGGGTCTCTCCTATCCACAAATCCTCCAGCTCCCCCAAAAGTGGGACCACCTCCCTCTGAGCCCCAGAATCCTTTGTTCTTTTCAGGGTTAGAGACTCCATGCCTTGTTGCCATCATTTCCAAGCTTCATCCAACCCTCTACCCTCAGTACCCACCTCAGGGCATCCATAATTTTTGTTAATCCTTTCATCCTGCAAACAAAGTTTGTTGAGGATTGACCATGGCCCAGACATTATGGCTACACACCAGGAGTACACTGATAAGCTTCAAGGTCAAGGTCCCTCCTGACCTTGTAGATAGGACTGTGCTGTACAGGCTATGCATTAACACAATTTCAGGAAATGCCATCCACATAAACTATTATTTAACTGGTACCCCTTAGATTTGTGTCATGCAAATCTAACTATACCCAGTGGCCTTGCCCATATGTCCAATAGTCCAGTGGAGAAAATAAATTAATAAAAATAATATGTATATATATTTCTTTCCATTGGAATCAGGGCAATGAAAGAAAAGAACCAGGAGTTACAAGAAAGAACAAAAGGAAGGACCTATTTTGAGTTTCACATAAGTAATTATGAGAAAGTGATATTTAAGCCAAGAAATTGTATTAGTTGGGAATTTTTTTAGTTGCTAGTAATAGAGACACAACTTAGTAGCTTTAACAAAAGTTTCCAATTTGTTTTATTCCATGAGAAGCCAGAAGGCTAACAGCCTAAAACTAATTTGGCAGCTCCATCAGTTCAGGGGCCCAGCCTCCTTCTGTCTTTCTGCTTTACATTTCTTAATATGCAGCTTCCATTCTCCTCAGGGTCCAAATGGTTGCCAGACCTCCAGACACCACATTGGCATCATAAACAACAGGACAGGGCAAGGACATTAGACAAATAAGGGAACACACCCCCACCCATTTAAGGAGATGAATCTTCTACTTCATCTCATTGGCCAGAAGCTGGTCCCATGAACACACCATGCTGCAAGAAAGGCTGGAAACTGGAGTCTCTAAAGCATCCCCCAGAGTTGTTATTAAAAAGGGCGAATTGTTTTGGGGAGGCAATATGCAGTTTCTCCCATGGACTGGGAGAATAACAGGAGTTAACTATGTGAAAGAGTTGGTGAGGGGGTGCCTGGGTAGCTCAGTCGGCTAAGTGACTGACTTTGGCTCAGGTCATGACCTTGCAGTTTGTGAGTTCAAGCCCTGCGTCAGGCTTTGTGCTGACAGCTCAGAGCCTGGAGCCTGCTTCAGATTCTGTGTCTCCCTCTCTCTCTGCCCCTACCCCCTACATGTGTGGGTGTGTTCTCTCTGTCTCAGAAATAAATAAACATTAGAAAAAAATTGTTTTAATAAAAAAGAGTTGGTGAGGGCAACTTACAGGCATAGGAAACACAAGTACAAAGTCTCCAAAAAGAAAAGGAAGTTGGTGTTCTCAGAACTGAAAGGAGGCCAGGATAGCCAGAGCACACTGAGTAGGAGGAGGAGATGAGGAATCAAAAAAAGGCGTAGGAAAAGGACTCAGCCCCTTATGCACAGCAGCAAACCCGGGTGTATACCACCAACAGTGGGCAAAGCCTTGGAATCACACACCCACGTTCATATTCTAACTTCACTTCTTCCTCACTGAGAGCCCTCGGGTAAGTCCTTTAACTTGTCTGGGCCTGTTTCCTTACTTGTAAAACAAGAATTATATGAAAACAATCTATAGATGTAGTGTGTGGATTAAATGAGATAATGTATGTAAGGAAGCTAGCACAGCACCTAACACATATTTAGCACACATTATTATTTATTAATTATGTCTTTGACCAAAAAGACTCACATAATTGTGACATAGTTAATAGTCAGGGTTGTATCCCCAGCTTTGAACAAATCACCTGGCATATAGTTACTGCTCAAAAAATGGTAGCTTTTCCTATTGTGACCAGTGCCAAGAACGGTCACAAGGATAGCTCGTCAGAATTTCTTCCAGGCTCTTTCTTGACTCCTCATTCCATGCCAGCCAACTACAGACCTATCCAATCTTCAGATTACCTACCTTAATGACAAACTAGAAATAAGGGTATGGAGATGGGGGAATGCCATCCCAGGAAGCTAACAGACCCCATAGGTGACTGGTTCGAGTCCCAATGTCTCTGCTTTGCTCAGGTTCTAAGAGTAAATAAGCTCAGCCTCAATGCAGAAATGCTTACTGCATTGAACTTTAATAAAACCCACACTTGGACTCCAGGAAATACTGCCATTTATATCCCCATTGATTTTCTAAGCCTATTTTATTATTCTCCTTCCCGGTGAGGGTGGTATATATTTTTGGGCTATATTCCTTTCATAAATAAGTAAATATGTAGGTAAATACTAATAAGAGCTAACAGTTATTAAGTGCTTGGTCCCATGCCAGGGATGGTGCTGCAGGGCTCTGCCTTTGTTATTTTATTCCCCCATCACAACAACCCAATGAGGTTGGCACTCCAATGGCTCCCATTCTATGGAGGAACAGACTGAGATTCCAGAGCTGAAGCCACTTCCCCCCAAAAGGAGCAGGGAGATGCTATAGAAACAGTCTGGAAGTTCCTCAAAAAGTTATCCATGGAGTTGCCACATGAGCTACCAATGCCACTCATAGGTATATACCCAACAGAAATGAAGACATCTCTATCTAAATAAAAGGTGCACAAATGTTCATTGCAGCACTAGTCATGATAGTCCAAAAAAGTGGGATAAATCCAATGTCCATCAATGGACGAATGGACAGACAAAATGTTATTTATGCACTCAAGGAAATATTTTTCAGCCATAAAAAGCAATGAGAGACTAAAACATGCTACAACATGGATGAATCCTAAAAACATTAAGTGATAGAAGCCAGACACAAAACGTCACATATTGTATGATTCCACTGATATATCCAGATTGGTCAAATCCACAGAGACAGAAGCAGACTGGCAGTTGCCAGAGGCTGGTGGACAGAAGGAAATCAGGAGTGGAAATGGAAAATGGAACCAGGGTTTCTTTGGAGGATGATAAAAACATTCAGGAATAAGATAGTGATGATAGTTATACAAATACACTTAAACCCACTGATTTGTACACTTTTATGCTGTGAATTTTATGGTAAATGAATTATACCTCAATTTTTACTGAAAAAGAGGCAGAGCAGAGATTTAACCTTATCTGATCCAAAACCTGGATTACTGCATTCTGAGCAGCCCATGTGGACATGAACCCAAACTCCACTTCGGTTTCTAAGTGCCCTCCTTCCTTCAGTCCCCACAGGCCAAGCTTCTCAAGTCAATGCCAGGCCGGACAGGGAAATGCTGAGTGCCTAAACTAAGGCAATGGTTTGAAAACGCCAATAGTCTTTCATTTCCGCTAACCCCCCCTCTGCGCATGGGGCTGGCTTCCTCCCAGGCCTGGGACCCAGAGCACAGGGTAGAGGAGCTGCATTAATCGAAGCTTTATGGCATGTGGGAGCCAGTGGGGCTGAGGTAATCTCAGTGGTCAGCGTTAATCACAATTGCCCAAGTGAGGCCCATTTACCCATTAATACCAACGAGCCAATTCCAGAAGGAAGAGGCAAGATGGCTGACATAAATGAATCTTCTGTTTATTCAACAACTACAGTGGCCTGAACACCCAGACTACATCTTCACTGATATAAAATATTTTGTATTTCTGCAAGTGTTCCCAATACACACACACACACACACACACACACACACGTCTGAAGGAGACCCCAAGCAAAGAACATAGCCTGGCACAAAGGGCAGGGGTTTTAAAGCTTGAGAACCCTGGGTTCAGATCTTGATTCTGCCACTTAGGGGCAGAGTGACCTTAAGTGAGTCATGTGATGTCCCTAAGCCTTAGTTTCCCTATCTGTCAAATGGAGCTAATACTTCTACCTCGTTCATGGTTATACTGGGAACGAGGAGATGCTAAATCTAAATGTTCCAGCTTGCAAGGGGCTCAGCTCATGGTAGGATTTGGTCATTTTACACATTATTTCCCCCAAGACACAGAAGTTTGGGGAGGGGACAGTGGCCATGTGACTAGACTCTCTAATTTCAGTGCATCTAGGATACTTGTTTAAAATGCAAGAATCGGTGTGCCTGGGTGGCTCAGTCGGTTGAGCGTCTGACTTTGGCTCAGGTCATGATCTCACAGTCTGTGAGTTTGAGCCCTGCGACGGGCTCTGTGCTGAGAGCTTAGAGCCTGGAGCCTGCTTCGGATTCTGCATCTTCTGCCCCTCCCCCACTCATGCTCCGTCTCTCTGTCAAAACTAAATAAAACATTAAAAAAAATTTTTTTTTTTTAATGCAAGAAACCCCAGGGGTGCCTGGGTGGCTCAACTGGTTAAGTGTCCGACTTCGGCTCAGGTCATGATCTTGCCATTCGTGAGTTCAAGCCCCACATTGGGCTCTGTGCTGACAGCTCAGATCCTGGAGCTTGCTTCAGATTCTGTGTCTCCAACTCTCTCTGCCCCTCCCCTGCTTATACTCTGTCTCTCTCTTTCAAAAAATAAAAATAAAACATTAAAAAAAGGTTTTAACAGGGGCGTCTGGGTGGCTCAGTCAGTTGAGCGTCCGACTTCGGCTCAGGTCATGATCTCGCAGTTGGTGACTTTGAGCCCCACATCAGGCTCTGTGCTAACAGCTCAGAGCCTGGAACTTGCTTTGGATTCTGTGACTCCCTCTCTCTCTGCCCCTCCCCTGCTCACACCCTGTGTGTGTCTCTTTCTCTCTCTCAAAAATAAATATTTAAAAAAAGGACAAAAAGAAAAAAATGTTTTAACAAAATGCAAGTATCCCCAGCCCCAGGGTTTCTGACTAGGGAGCGGTGGGGCTGAAGGTGTTGCATCTTTTAATAACCAACTGAAGGTTATTAAAGGTTACAACTTTCAGATAATGGAGGTGTCTGGCTGGCTCAGTTGAAAGAACATGCAAACAACTCTTGACCTCAGGGTCAGGAGTTCAAGTCCCACCCACACTGGGCGTAAAGATGACTTAAATAAATAAACTTTTTTAAAAAGAGAAATAAGGGTGCCTGGCTGGCTCAGTTGAAAGCATGTTTGACTCTTGATCTTGGGGTCATGAGTTCCAGCCCCACACTGAATGTAGAGATTATTATAAATAAATAAATAAATAAATAAATAAACAAACAAACTTTACAAAAGAAATCAGATGCCATTTTGATTTCTAAAAAAAAACAAAAACTAAAAAAAAAACTTTCAGATAATGGTTCTCATCCCTGGTTACACACTGGAAAGGTTGGGCTTCTTTGTTTCAATGCCTGGATCCCACCCCTACAGATTTTGACGTGTTGGGACCCTTGTGTTACCGGGACATTGGTATTTTTTAAAGTTTCCAGATGATTCTAATATGCAGCCAGGGCTGAGAACCCCTGCCAGAAGCCAATGCTTCTCAGAGTGTGGTCCAGGGACGCATAGCATCAGCAGCACTGGAAACTTTTTAAAAATGCAAATTCTCTATCTTTCCCCAGGCTACTGACTATGAAACTCTGGAAGTGGGACCCAGCACCCAGTGGTTTGATAAGCCCGGGGGGGGGGGGGGGGGGGGGGGGGGGGGAGGGGGAGATTCTGATGCACACTCAGGTATAAGAACCCCCACTATAAGGCATGCTATCCCTTAAACTGCATGATGATAAGAATCACTTGAGGTGTGCTTATCACTCACACAGATTCTGAGAGGCTGGAATGGGGCCTGGGTATGTGCATTTTTTAACAAATACGCCCTTACTCTCCTGCTCAAACTACCAGAGGCTCTCAGGGCCCCCAAAATTAAATCCAAAATCCTCTCCTCACGCTGCTGCCCCTTCTGAGCCTCAGGCAAGTCAGGGCAACTCTGGTTTAAAGAAACAGCCACTTAGGTAACTAAAATCCCCCCACCCTCGCCCTCACGCATATCAGCACCGCGTCTTCAGTCTCGTGGTTTTCTTTAAACTGTTACAGAGGCTGCACCCAGTTTCTCTGAAGAGCTTCTCTGGCAAATGCCACAGCCCTCCCATCCCGGGGGGGCACATTCGGGACCCTCAGCACACACCTGACCCTGAAGACAGCCCTGAGCACTATAAATACTACGTCTTCTCCATATACACACCTATGAGAAAGTTTACTTTATAAATTGGGCACACTGAGAGATTAACAAAACTATAATAAAATGGAACAATTATAACAATACCCTGTAACAAAAGTTGTGGGAATGAGGCCTCTCTCTCAATCCTCTACTCACCCTTCTTGTGACGACGTGAGGTGATGAAATGCTCCCGCGATGAGGCGAAATAAGGTGAGTGACGCAGGCGCTGTGACGTAGGTGCCCTGACGTAAGTGCCGTGACGTAGCGCTAGGCGCCTATTGACCTTCTGCGGATTCGTCATAAGGAGGATCCTCTGCTTCCCGACTGCCTTTGATCCCCGGGGAACTGAAACTGTGGAAAGCGAAGCCGCAGATAAGGGAAGAGGACTACAATAATTACTATTGCACCCAAACCACTATTATCTCTGCCTCCTGTTTATTTACAAATAACCTCAATCAGGGAATATTAAAATATATCTACATACAGCATCTACGTATACACACCACATGCACATACATACACATATACAAATACCCGACCACTTCCTGGAAACCAGCTCTGCCCCTGTCCTACACACATTCACACCTCTGTCTACCCATCTGCATACTCGGTTATCAGAAGCTTTGCTCTTTCCAGCCACCCTAGAGCTTGAGATCTTTGCTGAGATGCTGGAATCCACCATCAGCGGGGAACAGACATCTACGGTTTTCTACCCAACAGCAACCCCCTTTTTCCCTGCCAACAACTCCTCACTTTTGCACAGGGATCAAATGGCCAAGCAGTCAAGAAAGGTGCCCCATCTCCAGGAGATACTTCTAAGCTAAGGGGTCACACTTTCAGTCCCAGTAGCTCCCTTTTTTTTTTTTTTTTAGTTTTAGTTTTATTTCTTTTTAGAGAGAAAGCACAAGTGCGAGCAGGGGAGAAGCAGAGTGAGAGGGAGAGAGAATCCCAAGCAGGGATTCTCAGGGCTCAAACTCACGAACCCACCGTGAGTTCATGACCTGAGCTGAAATCAAGAGGTGGACACTTAAGCAACTCGGCCAGCCAGGGACTCCAGCTCCTTTTTTATAATAAAAATGTTTATAATCCCCCCATTACTCTTCCTAAAGGGAAATTCAACACATTGGTTTTTTTGTACATATTTTTTTTGTTGTTAAATCGATGTAATGACCTGATTGTAATATAAAGAAAAAATAATAAAAGGATATGTATAATATAAATAATAGGCATTTTAATATATAAATGCTTAGACACCATGACACAAAAAAACATAAGAATGATGCAGCCAGATACTTATAGCTAGACTTAACTAGAAAAGCAACAGCCATGTAAACACGGACAGGCATTGGACCCTGTTGGTGGTCCCTTAAACACCACTAGCAGGTTGCCACCAGTGATGTGAGTCCGTGAAATAGACAAGGAGCAACTCTTATCAACATTCTCAACAAAACAAAGTACAGACTTCCTTTGTTACAGTCTATAGCTGCATCCCTGGAAAAGTTGGTCTATATTAAAACCCTTAAAGCAAGTTGTGTTTATATGAAAGTGGAATTTGGTTCTTGGCTCAGATGATTATAATGAATGTCTAGTAGAGATAATCATCACTGGAGGAACTGACCTGTACATTGCAGGATACGTAACATTGACCGCCAACACTCTAAATGCCCCTGTCACCCTCTGATCGTTGTGACAACAAAAATGTCCTCATATATTTCCAAAGTCACCCTCTGTGATCGGTTCCATTCCTGTGGAAAACTGCAGGTTCAGACAAGGAGATGACCCTCTTGCTCCTTTCCTCCCACCCTTTCTGTTTTGAAAGCTGTTGTATTAGGACATGATGCTTGGAGCTTTGGCAGTCATTTTGAGACTATGCAGTAAAGACTGAGACTTCACAGAGGTACCACCCTAGTGCCTAGCAATCATTGAGTCACTTCCCCAACTCTCTGCCTACCCAAAGACTTCAATTATATAAATTAACCAAATGCCCTTATTGTTTAAGCCTTATTATTTGAATCTTTTTTCACTTGCAGTGGAACTTATGTTTACTGAGAGAGGTAGGACCAAAGGCACCAGTGTGGGTAGGTAGGACAAATGTAAAAGATCCAGGCTTCAGGGCGCGTGGGTGGCTCAGTCAGTTGGGCATCGACTTGGCTCAGGTCATGATCTTGCAGTCTGTGAGTTCAAGCCCCAAGCTGGGCTCTGCGCTGACAGCTCAGAGCCTGGAGCCTGCTTCAGATTCTTCAGATTCTGTCTCCTTCTCTCTGCCCCTCCCCAGCTTGCACTCTGTCTCTCTGTCTCTCAAAAATAATGATGATGATGATGATAATAATAATAATAATAATAATAATAAAGATCCAGGCCATAATATGATTTGATTCTTAGAGATTTAAATACCCTCAGCAAAAACAAACAAACACGCAAACAAACAAAAAAAACTGATTCCTATTTATAAGATGAATAAGTTCCAGGGATGTAATGTACAGCATGGTGGTTATAGTTACCTATATTGTATATTTGAAAGTTGCTAAGAAAGTAGATTTTCAAAGTTCTCACCACACCAAAAAAAACTGTAACTATGTGAGGTGATTGACCTCATTATTGTCCAACCTTATTATATTATATGGACCAACCTTATTATGTAATCATTTTGTAATATATACATAGAGCAAATCAGTACATTGTATATCTTAAACTTGCAAAATGTTATATGTCAATTGTGTCTCAATAAATTTGTGGGTTGTAGGGGAATGTGTGGAGGGAGGAGTGTGGTGAGTTCCCCAAAATTTTTTTAAAAGTTAAATCTTGAGAAATTCCTCTTGAGAAAAAAATTTGAATTTTGCTTTTTCTTTTTTTAATGTTTATTTATTTTTGAGAGAGAGAGACAGAGTGTGAGCGAGCAGGGGAGGGGCAGAGAGAGAGGGAGACACAGAATCCAAAGCAGGCTCCAGGCTCTGAGCTGTCAGCACAGAGCCCAACTCAGGACTTGAACTCACGAGCTCACATAACCTGAGCTGAAGTCAGACGTTTAACTGACTGAGCCACCCAGGTAAACCTAGATTTGGGCTGTGGGAATAGATTCAACAAGACAGCAAATGTTGATAACCCTTGAAGCTGGGCAATGAATATACTACCTACATATATATACTTTATATAATTGTGAAAATTATACTTTAAAAGTGAAAATAAATAAAAATTTTAAAGATTCATTGTTTATTTTTTTTATTTTATCTTATTTTTAATGTTTATCTATTTGGGGGGGTGGGGCAGGGAGAGAGGGAGACATAGAATCTGAAGCAGGCTCCAGGCTCTGAGTTGTCAGCACAGAGCCTGATGCAGGGCCCAAACCCATGAATCAAGAGATCATGACCTCAGCCAAAGTCAGACACTTAACTGACTGAGCCACTCAGGCGACCCAGTTCATTGTGTTGTTGTGTTTTTTTTAATAAAAAATTTGGTTCACTTCTCTCCTGAAGCCAGGCTATAGTCTTATTTTGTTTTTTTTTAGGAGAATTGGAGACTATCTATGAGGGTGAATGGTCAGAATCTGTATCACACAATGGGTCCCTGTAGATTTTATCATCCCAGGGGTACAAATTAGGAAAGCTGAGAGACATTATAGCACAGTGGCTGAGCCCAGTGTCTTTAACATCCTAAAGTTCAGGCTCTGCTATTTATCACTTGTGCCACCTTAAGCAAGTTACGAACATCTCTCAGCCTTGACCCCTGCTGTAAAGTGGGTTTAGCAAGAATGCCCACCCCTTGGATGGTTGTGAGACACGAATGAATAACAGACATACTTAAGAAACAGTAGCTGCTGTGGTTATTATTTTATCTTTATTTCTAGTCTAAAGCCTGGATTTTCAGCCTTCCCTTGCCCAACTAGGGAAATGACCAGGTATTCCCAAACTTTTTATTTTTTTTACATTTATTCATTTTTGAGAGAGAGAGACAGAGCACAAGCAGGGGAGGGACAGAGAGAGAGGGAGACACAGAATCTGAAGCAGGCTCCAGGCTCTGAGCTGTCAGCACAGAGCCCAACACGGGGCTCAAACTCAAAAACCACAAGATCATGACCTGAGCCAAAGTCGGCACTTAACCAACTGAGCCACCCAGATGCCCCTAAGGGTTTGCAAACTTTTACCTTGAGTATATTTCTGAGCCCCACCCTCCCTCTATTCTGACCTTAGCTACTCTGCCCTCCCCACTCCAACCCAGTATTAATATATAATGCACAGTTTTAACATGCCAAGGACTGAGCTTGCTCTTTACTGAATTTAATCCATGATTTTATTAGACCCGTTTCACTGAGGAGGAAATTGATCCTTAGAGAGGTTAAGATCATACAGCTAGGAAATGGGCTCTGAGGCCAGGTGTACCTGATTCCCCAAAGGTACAGTCATTTTAAAAGTTCTCATGGTGGCTCAGTCAGTTAAGCATTTAACTCTTGATTTTGGCTCAGGTCTTAACAGTTGGTGAGATCAAGTCCCACACAGGGCTCTGTGCTGACAGCATGGAGCTTCCTTGGGATTCTCTCTCTCCCTCTTTCCCTGCCCTCCCCTTGCTCAAGTTCTATTTCTCAAAATAAATACTTTTTTATTTTTTTTAATTTTTTTTAACGTTTATTTATTTTTGAGACAGAGAGAGACAGAGCATGAGCGGGGGAGGGTCAAAGAGAGAGAGGGAGACACAGAATCTGAAACAGGCTCCAGGTTCTGAGCTGTCAGCACAGAGCCCGACATGGGGCTTGAACTCAGGAACCACGAGATCATGACCTGAGCCGAAGTCGGATGCTTAACCGACTGAGCCACCCAGGCGCTCCAAAATAAATAATTTTTTAAAGTGCACCCCGGGGTCCATGGGTGGCTCAGTCAGTTAAGCGTCCAACTTGGGCTCAGGTCATGATCTCCCAGTTCATGGGTTCAAGTCCTGCATCAGGCTCTGTGCTGACAGCTGGGAGCCTGGAGCCTCCTTCAGATTCTGTGTGTGTGTGTGTGTGTATGTGTGTGTGTGTCTGCCCCTCCCCTGCTCACACTCTCTATCAAAAATAAATAAACATTATAAAAAGTTTTCCCAACACAGGTATTGAGGGGTCAAAATAAGATATCACCCCCAAGACTAGTCCACATTTGATCTCTACACACAGGTACCACCCCATTATTTATTCCCATTTTACAGATAGGAAAACTAAGTCCCAAGGTCTACCCCAGCAGCAAAGACCACCTTTCTGACTCCACCACTAACTCAATCTGTGTCCCAGGCCTGGGGAAGAAGGTGGGGTGGCACAGCGGGCCAGAACTGGTCCAGAGATCAGAAAGTACAGTTCTGGCACGACTCAGCTGTGTGATATTGAGTCACTCACTTCCCCTCTCTGAGCCCCTAGTTCCTCATCCCAGTCGCAAACTCTCCATCTGTGATCATCTCATCAGCCCCTGGTGGGAAACCCCCACTCTAACAGTCTGAGTCCCGGTTCCCCATTCCTCACCCTCACCTTCAGAGAGTGGAGACACAATGGGCTATAAAACACAAAGAAGTCTGCTCTTTGGAGCCAAAAGTTGCTGTCCTTTCAAGGACAAAGAGAAACGGACCTGCATTAACCGCTTACTGAACTCGCCCGAGCTGGGTGAGGAGCCATGACTACGGGAGGCACTGCCACCCTGTGGCCACTGGGCTCCACAGCAGGCCACCTTCAGGGGCTTGCAAGGGTAAGTCCGCCATCAGCTCAGAGGCTGTGACATTCAAAAGGAGGGGAGGAAGGCACAGTTGGGCTTTGGTGGGTGTCAAAAACCAACGAACCCTAGGGGAGAGAGAGGGCAACATGGCAACTGGGAAGCACAAAGGCTGTTCCCTCACTTGGAATGCTTTTCCCCAGATACAGACATTGCTCCCTGTCTCAGCTCTCCAAGCCTGGCTCACATGCGCCCTTCTCTTACCTCCCTATTTAAAATACAATCTTGGGGCGCCTGGGTGGCTCAGTCCGTTAAGCGTCCAACTTCAGCTCGGGTCATGATCTCATGGTTCATGAGTTCAAGCCCCACAATGGGCTCTGTGCTGATGGCTCAGAGCCTCGGGC
This sequence comes from Acinonyx jubatus, assembly GCF_027475565.1. NCBI lineage: Eukaryota > Metazoa > Chordata > Mammalia > Carnivora > Felidae > Acinonyx > Acinonyx jubatus. The sequence continues at coordinate 11,123,068 of NC_069398.1, read as the reverse complement.
CTGCTTCAGATTCTGTGGTTCCCCCTTTCTCCACCCCTTCCCTGCTCACAGTCATGCTCTCTCTCTCTCTCTTTCTCTCTCTCTCAAAAATAAATAAACATTAAAAAAAATTTTTTTTTAAATACAATGCAGGGGCACCAGAGTGGCTCAGTCAGTTAAACACCTGACTCTTGATTTCCACTCAGGTCATGATCTCATTATTCATGAGATCAAGCCCCATGTGGGGCTCTGCACTGACAGCAGATCCTGCTTGGGATTCTCTCTCTCCCTCTCTCTCAAAATAAATAAACAAAATGTAATACCTGCAACTCCATCCCCTTGTACTCCATATTTTCCCCAAAGTACTCATCTCTATCTGAAAGTCTACATGTCTTACTACCCTAGTATCTTAGACCATTACCTCTCCCCTGACTACAATGTTAGTCTTTTTTTTTTTAATGTTTATTTATTATTGAGAGAGAGAGAGAGAAGGAGAGAGAGACAGAGCATGAGTGGGGAAGGAGCAGAGAGAGAGGGAGACACAGAATCCGAAGCAGGCTCCAGGCTCTGAGCTGTCAACACAAAGCCCGATGAAGGGCTCGAACCCACAAACAGTGAGATCATGACCTGAGCCAAAGTTGGATGCTTAACGAACTGAGCCACCCAGGTGCCCCTACAATGTCAGTCTTAACAGGACAGTAATTTTTGTCTGTCCTACTCACTGCTATATCCCCAGCACCTAGGATATTGCCTGGCCCATATCCCATTTATGTATTAAGTGAATGGGTGAATGAATGGACTGGTTCATTGCCTTGGGCATGTGCCTAAGGCTCTCTGAGCCTCAGTTTCTTCAACTGTAAAAAAAGGGTAAGAAACAACCCCTTCGTGGGGCGCCTAGGTGGCTCAGTCGGTTAAGTGTCCGACTTCAGCTCAGGTCATGATCTCACACTCCATGAGTTCAAGCCCCGCGTTGGGCTCTGTGCTGACAGCTCAGAGCCTAGAGCCTGCTTCAGATTCTGTGTCTCCCCCTCTCTCTGCCCGTCCCCTGCTCATGTTCTGTCTCTCTCTGTCTCAAAAATTAAAAAAATTTTAAAAAATTAAAAAAAAAAAAAGAAAAGAAACAACCCTTTCGTTATCTTCCTCTCAGGGCCGCAGTGAAGAACAAATTAGTTCTTATTCGGTGGCTTCTGCAGTAGGGTGAATAGTGTCCCTCAAAAATTCACATCCACTTAGAACCTCAGAATGAGATCTTCTTTGGAAATATGGCCTTTGTAGATGCAATTAGTTATATGAGGTCACAGTGGATTAGGATGGGCTCTAAATTCAATAAGTGGTGTCCTGGGGCGCCTGGGTGGCTCAGGTGGTTGAGCGTCCAACTTCAGCTCAGGTCATGATCTCACAGTTCGTGAGTTCGGGCCCTGCGTCAGGCTCTGTGCTGACAGCTCAGAGCCTGGAGCCTGCTTCAGAGTCCGTGTCTCCCTCTCTCTCTGCCCCTCCCCTGCTCATGCTCTGTCTCTCTCTGTCTCAAAAATAAATAAAAACATTAAAAATAATAATAAGTGGTGTCCTTACATGATGAGGAAAGAACACAGAGAGACACACAGGCACAGAGAAGAAGGCCATGTGAAGATGGAGCAGAGGTTGGAATTACAACACCAAGAGCTAAGGAGCACCTTGGGGCCACCAGAAACTGGAAGAGATGAGGAAGAATTGTTCCCTTTATTTTTTTTTTTTTTGTTTTATTTAAAAGGCTTTAAGTTTATTCATTTATTTTGAGAGAGAGAGTATGCACACAGAAGGGGCAGAGAGAGATGGAGAGAGAATCCCAAGCAGGCTCTGCACTGTCAGCGCAGAGCCCAACACAGGGCTCGATTTCACAAACTGTGAGATCATGACCTAAGCCGAAACCAAAAGTCAGATGCCCTACCGACTGAGCCACCCAGGAGCCCCAGGACTCTTCCCTTTAGAGGGAGCACAGCTTTGCTGACACCTTGATTTTGGACCTCTAACCTCCAGAACTGTGAGACAAAAAATTTCTGCTGTTTTAAGCCACCTAGTTCATGACACTTTGTTACAGCAGTCACGGGAAATTTGTACAGGTTACTATTTAAAACACCAGAATTACACACATATCCTGTTCACAGCACTGGTCAGCATAGATCCCCTATGACAGTATTTCTCACCACACTCCAGCCACCCTTTCCTGCTTTCTGTTTCCCAAACACATGAAAATCATGCCCACCTCAGGCCCTTTGCACTTGCTGTTTCTACTATGTGAACCTCACTTCCTTCTCATCTTCCACCTGTGGCTCCTTGTCATGTTTCAGGTCTCTGCTCACAGAGACCTTCTCTGACCACTTTATCCATTCCTATCATCTCATTTTACTTTATTTTCTTCATAGCACTGATCAATCTCAAGTTATCTCAATTATTTTATTTGCTTGCTTATTTTTTGTCTGTAAAGAAGGTAAGCTCCCTGGGATCAAGAACCCCTCCCACCTATGCTGCTGCATCTCCAGTGCCTAGAATGGTGGTTGGCAAGTAAGAAGTGCCTGTTGTATCAGTGAGTCTTACAGGTAATAATATTTATAACCATTATTATTACCCCTATTTTAGAGATGAGAAAACTGAGACACAGAGAAGTTCTGTAACTTGTCCAAGGTCACAGACCTATGTATTAGCTTCCTAGGGCTGCCATAACAAAGCATCACAAACTGGGTGATTTAAACAACAGAAGTTCATTGTCTCACTGTTCTGGGGCCTGGAAATCCAAGATCAAAGTGTCGGCAGGAATTATGTCTTCTAAAGGCTGTGAGAGACCAGTATGTTCCAGGGCTCTCTCCTTTGCTTATAGATGGCTCTCTTTTCTCAGTATCTCTTCATATTGTCTTCCCTCTGTGCTTGTCTGTGTACAAATTTCTCCTTTTTATAAGGACACCAGTCATATTGGATTAGGGCCCACCCTAATGACCTCACTCAATTTGATTACCTCTATAAAGACCTTATCTTCAAATAGGTCACATTCTGAGCTCCTGGGGGTTAGGACTTCAACATAGGAATTTGGGGGGAGGGGAGAACACATTTCAACCCCCAAGAAGCTAGTATGTAGCAGAGGCAGGATTCAAACCCACATCCATCTGACATGACATCACTGCAACAGAGATTGAGGTGACCATAGTGGACTATGACATTGGTGACCTCTGTTGGGCTCCTCCTCCTGATATCACACCCTTGTGCAGTGTCCTCCCACTCTGAATTGACCTGACCACATGACTTGCTTCAGCCAATGGGACATTAGCAAGTATGAAGCCCTTAGAGGCTTACATTAAGACTTGTCCTTGGGGCGCCTGGGTGGATCAGTCACTTAAGCCTCCGATTCTCGTGAGATCGAGCCCTGCATCAAGCCTGCTTAAGATTCTCTCTCTCTCAAAAATAAATAAACATTTAAAAAAGTGTGTTTTTGTTGTGTCTCAGACCCCAGAGATCCACGGGTCTCGGGGGAGCCCTGAGTAGTGCAGGGCTGTCAATCCATAAAGCTGTTAGGGGTACTCTGACTTCTCCCACTCGATCCTACCTACTCATTTATAACAAAGCCAAAAGCCTGGGACATGCCAAAGATACTGTCAAAATAAAATTAAAGAAAAAAAGAGATGTCAGGCCAAAGCCAAATGCAACAGGACAAAGAGAGATATCTCCCCCAAGTGGGGATTGCAGGAAATGCCTCCCGAGAGAAAGGAGTTCTCTGAATGAGAACCTGAGAGGTAGACAACAGTCCGGATCTAGACCAGGGATGCAAACTCAGTGCCTCCTGGGGCAGGCAGGGGATGGACATGGGGAGGCACGCTGCATGGGGACCAGGACAGCCACCGCTCAGCTGCAACTCCGGGCTCTGCAGAAGGTGGGGTCTTGGCTCCCAGAGGGGAAACATCCCCACCAGGGGACACAGCAAATATCCCATTAAATTTCAAACTGCAGCTGCCATCTGGTCTCTCTGGGCTCCTCCTGGCTCAAGATGAGCAGGCAAAGAAAGAAGCCACTGTCCTGGCAGGAAGAATGGCCTTGATCAGTGGGAGAAGACAGGGCTGCCTTCCCACAAAGGGGTCAGAAAGATGATTCACACTCAGATGATTCCACCTGGGCATCTCTTGCCTGCTTCTGGCAGTGTCTTAACTTGACTATACCAAAGTACCACAGAGTAGGTGGCTGATAAGCAACAGAAATGTATTTCTCACAGTTCTGGAGCCTGGAAGTCCAAGATTCGGGCGCCGGCGAGATCAGGTTCTAGGTGAAGGTCCTCTTCCATATTGCAAACTGCCAACTTCTCCTTGTGTCCTCACTTGGTAGAAAGAGGGAGCTCTCTGGGATCCCCTTTAGAAGGACACTATTCCCATCAAGACTGCTTAACTTTAATGATCTAATCAACTCCCAAAGACCCCCCCTCCCCCCCCCCACACCTCCAAATACTATCACAGTGGGGGTTAGGATTTCAACATGTGAATTGGAGTGGGGGTAGGGGACACAAACATTCAGCCCATTGCACTTGGGAAGGGTCAACTGCATCAGCCACAGCCTTGAGTAGTGCAAGGAGACCAGGTGTTCAAGAGTCTTGAGGATGAAGATCTTGGTCAGTCCCAGGTAAACCACTGAGGCAGGCAGGCAAAACAACCAAGGGCAAGGGGTCAGAGCCAACGGCCAAGAAAGAATTTTTAAAGACAGCTTTGGTGCAAAAAGGTGATTTTATGAAAGCACGAGGATAGAACCCATGGGCAGAAAGTGGTGCCCGGGCACCATGAGGACAGACTGGTTGTATACTATGGAGCTGGGGAGCAGTAAAGTCCAGGGGAAGTTTCCAGTGAGATTTTCATACGCTAAAGAAGACTCCCAGGGTACTGGAGGCCTCGCTCTTGTCAAGCTAGGGTTGTTTGCCCTCTAGCAAAATATTAGCATTAAGACACTAGGAAGTTCCTGGAGAAGCATTTTACTCTGCTGGCCTCAAGTATCTATCAGTGGGCTGCAGGTTGTAAGGAAATTTAATTTTATCTGCCATTTCCTTCTGCCTTTGTTTCCCACATCAAATGGTATCAGAATTGAGTTGAATTGTAAGACACCCAGCTGATGTCAGAGAGTTGCTTGGTCTGGGGAGAAAACATACACTATAAACGCACGCGTAATTGTTAAAGCAGATGTGATATACTCTCTTACCCTTTTCACCTATTTCACCTAAGAACATATTCCTTCTCCTAACATGGGAGGTTCTCCCATGTATTAGGGCACTCTTCCATGAAACTGGAGTCTGGGTTGTATCCTGGTTTCCTTATCAGGGCTAGGATTTGGGAGTAGGGACTCTTTTGACACAGTGGGTGGTTGAGGCTAAGAGTCCCTCTAGCTGCTGTGGTGCCTGAGTAGGTGCACGTGTGTGTGTGGGATCCAAGGAATTTAACAAAAATCCCCTACCCCTGGACAAGCAGAACAAGACTAATTCCATTTTGTGCTACAGCCACCATCTCATGTATAACCCCCACATGACCTGCTTATTGCTTAAGACACTCCCCCACCCTAGTCAAGCCGCTGAGTACACCCTTACTGGAAACCGGCTCAAACAGGAATGAGGAACCCCTAACCGTCAAAGAATGTAAACCCCGCCTTTTGCCCGCCAAACTTGCGCCAATTCTGACCAGAGTGATAGGCTAGTTCAAACAGTTACTATAGGGTAAATTGTAATTCAATTGGCCACCTGCGTGTGGACTGACATGACTATGCAACTTTCTGTGTGTGTTACAATCTCATTGGCCACTGGCCCCTATAAAACTGCTACACCTCTTAACCTAGGGGTCCAAGTCCCTGCTCCGCTGTGTCGGGTACACTTGGGCCCAAGCTCGAGCTTGCAAATAAACCCTCGTGCGTTTGCATTGGTATGGGCTGCTTGGTGGTCTCTCGGATGGATTTGAAATCGGGGGCATTACAGTGTGGGGCACTCCCCAGCCCTGGGGGAATATGGCAAGGAAGGGCAGTCCCCTGTACGGTGCTGGGGGGGTAGAGTGCAAAAGCACCTTTTCAGGTCTCCTGGTGTATTCGTTGAGATTTCTCTCTTAGCTAAAGAAAAGTGATCTCCACTTTCTTTTTTTTTTACGTTTATTTATTCTTGACAGACAGAGCATGAGGGGGGGAGGGGCAGAGAGAGGGAGACACAGAATCTGCCATGCTGTTGGCACAGAGCCTGACTCGGGGGCTCAAACCCACGAACCATGAGATCAGGACCTGACCCAAAGTCAGACACTTAGCTGACTGAGCCATCTAGGCGCCCTCCTCTCACTTTCCTTTCTATCGGCCATAAACTTTGTTCTTGCTACATCAATCCCACCTTCCTTATTCGTTGGCTAAAGGAGGGGGCCTTTGGTAAAAAGAAGTGCTGGGTGAAGGGAACTGGTGTCAGAACTGCCTTTTTTCTACCCCCACATTGAAGCTGGCTGACTGCGTGGACTCTGGGTGCATCTATCCACCCTCTTCCAGAAGGGAGGAGGCTGGGAGTGATGTGGGAAACAAAGAAGGAAATGGCAGATAGAATTAAATTTCCTTATAACCTGCAGCCCACTGACAGATACTTGAGGCCAGCAGAGTAAAATGTTTCTCCAGGAACTTCCTAGTGTCTTAATGCTAATACTTTGCTAGAGGGCAAACAACCCTAGCTTGACAAGAGCGAGGCCTCCAGTACTCAGGGAGTCTTCTTTAGCATATGAAAATCTCACTGGAAACTTCCCCTGGACTTTACTGCCCCCCAGCTCCGTAGTATACAGCCAGTCTCTCCTCACGGTGCCCGGGCACCACTTTCTGCCCACGGGTCCTATCCCTGTGCTTTAACAAGATCACCTTTTTGCACCAAACACGTCTTCAAGAATTCTTTCTTGGCCATCCCCGCGAACCCCACCCCCGAAAACTTCATCACCATTTACCTGGAGACAGCTCAGAGTCCACAGAGTAAGGTCTCAGTCCCATGAGACTGCCCCTCCACCCACCTCCACTTCAGACGCCAATTCCAAGTCTGCTTATAACCTGGGCTTCTGACCTACCAGCAACAGACGGGAGATTCCAGCGACTCTCTCCTTGTGCTCAATTAATTTGCTACAGCAGCTCGTAGAACTCAGAGAAACATTGTACTTACTAAATCACCACTTTACTATAAAAGGGTATAGCTCAGGAATAGCCAGATGGAAGAGATTCATAGAGCAAGGTGTGGGGAAGGGGCCCAGAGCTCTCTTGCCCTTTCCAGGCCTACCACTGCCCCCACACCTGCACGTCTTCACCAACTTGGAAGTTCTCCAAAGCCTCTCTCTTCGGGTTTACAAAGGCTTTGTTACACAGTCACGATCAATTCAATCATTGGCCCTCCGTGACTAATTCAACCTCCAGCCCCTCCCCGCTCCCCGGCCTCCAGGCAACCAGCCCCCATCCTTAGGTGCGGTCCAAAGGCACCTCATTAACATAACAAAAGACACCTGGCTGCTTTCATCACAGGAAATTCCAAGAGTTTTAGGAGCTCTGTGCCAGGAACAGGGATGAAGTCCAAATATATATTTTTATTGTAAGTCATAATACCACAGCTTGTACTTGAATAAAAAAAAATAATAACCTCTGGAAGCAAACAGAGAAAAGGAAGAGCAGTGTTTACTTGTGAAGGAGATTACCTGAATTGATGGCAGCAGGGACAGAGGACAGAGCCGCCACAGACAGGGAGACTGAGCTCAACACGAGATGAGGTTGTGAGAGGGGCTCGGGTGATGCCTGCAGGGCCCCCACCAAGCTTGGTCACCAGTGCAGAGTAAGGTCTCCCAGTAGAAAGAGATGCTTTTTTCCTCTCCCGAAGCACCTGGCTGCATCCACCAAGGGGAATACCTGTCTTCACCCAAGCAAAAATTCTGCAGCCCCTGAAGGCAGAGATTTTACACTGGGTATCTCTTTACATGGCTGTTTTTGAACCAGGTGAATATTTATCCACCAAAAGTAAATAAATAAATTTAAAATACAACAGTAACTGGGGTGCCTCAGTGGCTCAGTCGGTTAAGCATCTGATTCTTGATTTCAGTTTGTGAGTTCGAGCCCCGAGTTGGGTTCTCTGCTGACTGCTCAGACCCTGGAACCTGCTTCGGATTCTGTGTCTCCCTCTCTCTCTGCCTCTCTCTCTCTCTCTCTCTCCTCTCTTTCTTTCTCTCTCTCTCTCTCAAAAATAAACATTTAAAAAATTCCACACTTTTAAACTACTTCTCATAAAATTTAATTTGCAAAACTTGTTTTATGAAAATGTTGTCAAGAGATAACAAGTATTGGCGAGGATGTGGACAAAATAGAACACTTGTGCATTGTTGGTAGTGATGTACATTGGTGCAGCCGCTATTGAAAAAAAAAAAACCAATAAGGAAGAGGTTCCTCAAAAAGTTAAACATAGAACTAAATATGATCCAGCAATCCCACTTCTGAGTGTATAAATGAAGGAAAAGAAAACAGAATCTTTGAGAGATATCTACCTTCCCATATTCACTGCAGCATTATTTGCAATCACCAAGACAAGGAAACACTCTTAAGTGTCTGCTGACAGAAGAATGGATAAAGAAAACGTGGAATGCATATACAATAGAATATTATTTAGCCGCCAAAACAGGAAATCCTGCCTTTTGCAACAACATGGATGACATTGGAGGGCATTATGCAAAGTAAAATAAGACATACACAGAAAGACAAATACTGTTTGATCTCACACGATATATGTGGAATCTAAAAAAACCCAAACCCCTAGAAACAGAGTAGAGTAGCAGTTGCCAGGGCCTGGAAGAAGGGGGAAATGGGGAGACGTTGATCAAAAGGCACAAACTTCCAGTTATAAGATGAATGCATTCTGAAGATCTAAGGTATAGCACGGTGACTATCATTAATAATATAATATTGTATACTTCAAAGTTAACAGAGTAGATCTTAAATGTTCTCACCGTAACAACCACGACAAAAATGGTAATTATGTGAGATAAAGGATGTGGTAAACATTTTGCAGTATATACATGTATGAAATCATCACTTTGTACACCTTAAACATGCACAGTGTTACATTTTAATGATATCTCAATAAAGGGGAAAAAACACATTGTCAAGTTAATTGTCCGTCTAGGCTGGTAATTGAATATGATGCAGTCACTGAAGTGTTTTCAAATAACATTCAACCATGTGCCATGATGTTCAGAACATAGTGTAAATTTTTAAGACTAGAATTCAAAACCATTCATAAATTATTTCAAGTATAGACATATAATATAGATAAAATAGTGTGTGTGTGTAGTAGAAAAAAATATCGAGTCTTTCTGAGTGGCAGGATGGTGTTGAATTTGCTTCATTTAAAATTTATAATATGTTCTGGATTTTCTATAAAAAGCATATAGTTGTTTTGAAATAGAGGAGCTGTTGTACTATAAGCTATATTAAAAATAAAATAAATGGAAGGAAGTGAAGGGGTCAGGGGTCTTGGTCTTCCCAGGACCTCCTCGGTCCCTTTGCAGCCATGTTGGTCTTCCCTGTCAGGCGAGATAGACTGCTGACCAGGTGAGATTTGCTAAAATCTAGACACATCAGCTCCCTGTTCTCTCTCTAATTGCAGAGGAGTCAGTCCCCAGTCCATCTGTGCCATGGACTGAATGTTTGTGTCCTCCCCAAATCCATGTGTTGAAGCCCTACCCCAAAACGTGATGGTATTAGAAGGTGGGTCCTTAGGGAGGTGATTAGATGAACTCATGAGGGTGGGGCGCCAAGATGAGATTAGAGCCCTTATAAGAGGGTGGCACACCAGAGATCCCTCTCTCTGCCAGGTGAGGACACAGCAGGAAAGCAGCTGTCTACAAGCCAGGAAGAGACACCTCACCAGGAACCTCACAGAACCCATCTTGATCTTGGATCTGCAACCTCAGAACTATGAGAAATAAATGTCTGTGGTTCATAAGCTACTCAGTCTGTGGCATTTTGTTATAGGAGCCCATGTGGACTAAGACAACCTCCCTCCTAACAGCCAGAGTAGAAATTGCAGAACATGAATTAGATGGTGTCACTCAGCTGAAACCACTAGGGGGCCCCACTGCCCTCAGCACAGACCTATACCCCTCCCATAGTGTCCAGCCCTTTCTACCCTTCTGCCATCCTCTAGGGTCACCACCTTCTCTGTTCCAGCCACCTTGGGCTTCTTTCAGCTCCTCAAATGCCATCTAGGCCTTTGTCCACGTGGTTCCCTACACCCACAGTGCCATTTTCCTGATCTTTCACCCAGCTAGCTGCTGACCCCAGTTAGCCCCCAGGGATCAGCTTCGGTGTCACTGCCTCTGTAAACTTGCTCTGACTTCCCAAGTCAGAGAGAAGAATCTTCCTCTGAGCACCTGGGCCCATGCTACCTCTCTGAGCAGGTACTAAATCTCTTATAACTATCTATTCATGGTAGAATGAGCCAGAATCCCAACAAAAGAGATGACACTCTCAAAATAGGACAATGTGGAAAATGTAGCTGAGCTGGGCTGGCTGTCCAGGTGGCTCACTGACACAGCTGTTGGCTACAAGCTCATCAGGGGCTGTCAACCACAGCACCTCAATTCTCCAACATGTGGCCTCTCCATGTGATTTGTGGTTCTCAAAGCATGATGGTGGGGTTCCAAACGAGTGTCCCAAACACATGAAAGTGGAAGTTTCATGTCCCTAAAAGTCCAGCCTTAAAAGTTACACAGCATTATTTCCACCACATCCCACTGGTCAAACAAAATTCAAGGCTGGCCCTGATTCAAGGGGTGGGGAAATAGATTTCACCTCTTGACGGGTGGAATAGCTGGAATTTAGAGCTTATCTTTTTTTAATTTTAATTGAAATGCATCTGACATACAACACTGTGTAAATACAAGGTGTACAACATGTTAACATGTAAATATATTGTAATATGATTTCCATTGTGGTGATAATTAGCGCTTCCCTCATATGGTATAATTATCATTTTTTTCAGTGTTGGCATAACTGAGTTCTAGTCTCTTTGCAAGTTTGCTGATTATAATACAATACTGTTTTCTATGTTCACTATATTGTATGTTAGATTTCTAGGAAGGGGGTGCCTGGGTGGCGCAGACATTTGAGTGTCCAACTTTGGCTCACGGTCTGTGGGTTCGAGCCCCTTGCCAGGCCCTGTACTGACAGCTCGGAGCGTGGAGCCTCCTTCAAATTCTGTGTCTCCCTCTCTCTCTGACCCTCCCCCACTCGTGTTCTGTCTCTCTCTCTCAAAAATAAATTAACATTAAAAAAATAAAATAAAGGTTCTAGGACTTATATACTACTCATTTTAAGTCTGTACCTTTACACATCACCTGTCCTATCCCGCCCATGGTAACCACCTGGTAATGACTATTTTACTCTTTGTTTTTTGTGAGTTTGGCTTTTTAGATTCCACATATAAATGATAGCATACAGTATTTGTCTTTCTCTGTCTGACTTACCTAGCTTAGCATAATATCCTCAAGGTCTTTAATTCACTGCAGGGGTTTGTTTACAGAAGGGCTAGTAACAAAGACATAGTTTAGGGGAGCCATCTATATAGGACAGTGTAGTCACCAGGGGTTAGTGGCACCTGAGGTGTCACCACCCCAGGTCTGAAGGGTCACAAGGAAGAAGCAGTTACCAGAACCCAAAAAATAAAGATTTGTGTAGAAATGACTGCCTCACAAAAAGATTGACTTTCAGCGGAGGACCACAGCCAGCCCAAGGCACAGCAAGAGAGCCAAATGAATAAACACTTTGATCTCAGTCTCCTCTCTCTCTCTCCAGTTTTCTGCCAGGGCTTCCCTTGGCCAAACCCAACTAGAAGCCAGAAGACAAGGAGCCCACTGAGGCAATCCACACAGCTCAGCTTCCTGGCTCAAAGAGCAGGGAGGAGAGTGGATCTGGGAGGACAGACAGAAAAAAGCACATAGGGGGCGCCTGCGTGGCTCAGTGGGTTAAGTATCCAACCAGCTCAGGTCATGATCTCATGGTTTGTGAGTTCAAGTCCTGCATTGGGCTCTATGCTGACAGCCCAGAAGCTGGATCCTGCTTCGGATTCTGTGTCTCCATCTCTCTCTGCCGCTCCCACGCTCACATTCTATCTCTCCCTGTCTCTTTCTCTCAAAAATGAATAAACATTAAAAAAAAAAAAGGAGAAGAAAAAGAAGAAAGAAGCACATATGTCCACCTTCTCTACCAGACTGGAAACTCCTGGAAGACTGGCACCATTTGATCAGTTAGGAGGGACCAGACTATGCTGCAGAAACAAGCCTCAATACTCAGTTGAATAAAAGAGCAAAGTTTATTTCTTGTTCATACAAATGTACCTCCTGGGTGTCTGCTCAATGTGGTTACCAAAGCACACAGAACCTCAGAAGGGTCCCGAGGCTGGCAGAGCAACCACCCTCTGCATGATGTCGAGAAAAGAAACCACTGGAAAGTCTTGAACCAACCATGAAATCTTTTTCCTGGAAGTGACACCAATCATTCCCTCCACAACTCACTGATCAGTAGAGGTCACCGGACCTTTCTACCCACAAAGAGCCTGATGGTGCAACCCTACCACATGTCCAGAAGGCAACAAGTTGGGAATTTGGGGTCAAAAGCACTAACATCCTGTTTTCAGTTACATTCCTGGCACTTAGCACAGTGCTTTGGTAAGGTTTGTTGACCGACTAAATGACTATGGTAGCAGGTGCATTCTCCTGTTGGCCACAGAGAATAGAAGGGTGAGAGTAACCCACAAGTTTACTTGCCCACCAAAGTGATCTTCAGATAGAGAAAGTATAACAGTAAAACTATTACAAGAAAATGGGTAAATATCCATTGTTTACTTTTTCACTCAACATGCATATAATGAGTACCTACCACGTGCCTGGAAGTTTCCAGACCCCCATATATTCTAGGATTTGAGTAGGAAAGATCTCTGTATCACTCAAGATTCTTGTTTGTAAGCAAGATCTGATTAATTAAGTAGTAAAGGTGTTTGGCTAAAAGATATTGGGGAACTTCTGGAATCATCTATACCCAATGAGGCCACAAAAGGAGAAGCTGGAGTCTCCCAGGGCAGAGCTACTGGGGAGGTGACAGGACACAGGAAGCCCCACCCTTGGCCTTTTCTAGTTGTCTCCTGCAAGGCAGCTGCCCTAGCTGGTGACGGACACGTTTCCTCTGCCCAGTCCTTTTCTGTCTCCTCCCCCAGCTCCTGGTTTCTTCCCTTGCCCTGACTCGCTTCGCCATCTCTGCCTGCCTCCCCCATTACATAACTGTCCCCCGTCCGAAGGGCCCTTATGTAACCCGTCACCTCAGGCTTCCATCCCCACCTCAGCCTCGCCTGTCTGGTACAATCTTTCACAGTTGGCTGAACCAAGCCCTCAGCAAGCGTGTGGGGCTGGGGAAAATAAGGAGGGAGGAGGAGGAGAAGGAATTCCTCATCCCCACAGTGGGACTAGACGAAACTTGACCGGCAGCAATGAGCTCTGGAGGAAACTTTCTGCACACAAAGCCTTGGTGCCTGGACTGTTGTCAGAGGACTCAGCCTGGTTTCTATGCTTCATCTTCCACTTTGGCAAAATGTCTGCACCCCCAGGTTCACTGCAGCACCATCCACAATAGCCAAGACATAAAAACAACATAAGTGTCCACTGACAGATGAATGGACAAAGAAAATGTGGTGTATATATACAACGGAATATTATTCAGCCTGAAAAAAGAGGAATCCTGCCATTCGTGACAATGTGGATGAACCTGGAGGACATTATGCTAAGTGAAATAAACCAGACACAGAAGGACAAAAACTGTATGATCTCACTTACAGGATGAATCTAAAAATACCGAACTCCCTAGGAGTGGAGAGTAGATTGGTGGTTGCCAGGGGCTGGAGGGTGGGGGGCAATGGGGAGATGTTGGTCAAAGGGAAACTTTCGGTTACAAGAGTAATAAATTCTGAGCGTGGCCAGATCATGCTGACTATAGTTAATGATACTGTATTGTGTGCTTGAAATTTGCTAAGAGAATAGGTCTCAAGTGTTTTGAACACCGAAAAATAAAAAACAAAACAAAACTATGCAAAGTAATGGATATGTTAATTATCTTGATTGTGGTAATCACTTCGTAATGCAGACATATGTCAAATGATCATGTTGTACACCTTGAACATTACAATTTTATTTGCCAATTATACCTCAATAAAGCTAGAAGAATAATTTTAAAATAAAATGGGGATATAGTATACCTCATAGGATTGTCACAAGGATCAGAAAAGTTTCTATATAGAGATATATAGTGTTTAGAATAGGGCCTGGCTGTAGAGCTGTTTGCTATTCTTTTTGGAGAGATGGTTCTAGATAAGTGGGCCTTGATTGGTGGTTCTCAGACTTAATGGCCTCAGAACCCCTTCACCCTCTTAAAATTGACAGAAGACTTCAAAGAGCTTTTTTAAGGTGGGTTATACCTACCAGTATTTACTGTATTTTAAATTAAAACTTATATTTTTAAAAGTTATTCATTCATCTAAAAATAAGCTCATTACATGTTAACATAAAATCTTTTTATGAAAAGTAACTGTATTTTCCAAAATAAGAAACTCTTAGTAAGCAGCACAGTGATATTTTACATTTTTGAAAATCTCTGTAATGTCTGACTTAATAAAAGGCAGCTGGGTGCCACATCTATGACTGCACTCAAGCCAGTCGAGGTATCACATGTCTTGAAGCCACTGGAAAATTCCACTGGATGCTTGTGAGAGAATGACAGTGAAAAAGGCAAGTAAGATGTTAGTACTATTATGGAAACAGTTTTGATCTTGTAGATCCCCTGAGAGCTTCCCTGGGCCACACCTTGAGAACTACCTGGTAGGTGGAGGAGATGGAGAGAGCAGAGACAAATGGGAATATTTTCATGTTTTCACCCAATTTGTATTCACCAAGGAATACTGAGGAAAAGTCACTAGAGATCAGATTTGCTCTCTTGACCCAAATCTCCTCCAGTCTTTTAAACTAAAACAGCACCACCAGACCAGTACTGGGCACTGCCTCTGTCCAGGCAGGATTCAAAGCCATTGACACACATTGTTACTGCTCACTCAACTCTAATGGGTGCAGGCTGTTATGATCACCGCCCCCCCCACCCGACCCCCGCACAGATGTGGAAACCAACCGAGGCATCAGACTGAGTGACTTTTTCCAAGGTTGCACAGCATTCCAGAGATTCCGTGTCCAGTATTTCTGATTCAGGAATTCCTGCTCTTAGATACAGAGTTCAAGAGTCTCCCTCCACCCGGCTTAACAATTGTTCAAGTGGATGCCGAAGTCTTCATACAGATCCCTGGGCGTCATCCCCGGTGGTTCTAGCTTAATTGGGAAGGTCCCAGGCACCCATTTTGCTTAAGGACTCAGATGATTCTAAAGGGTAGCCAGGCTCGAGAACAATTGCGCTAAGGCCTTGCTACCCAAACCACCAGGGAGGGTTTTAGTTTGAAGAATCCTCCCACACACCAGCCTCCAGCAAGACTCTCTGAAGTGAAATTTGCTTTTGACAAGAGCCCCAGGTGATTTGCATTCACATCACAACATGTATTTAGCCTGGGCTAAAGGAACGTGAGCTGAGATTTCTGCCAGAGATGAGAAGGCAGGATGGGGTAGTGGTTAGAGCCCAGGCTCTGTGACAGGCTCTGTGACAGGTGCAGCTGTCCTTCTTTCCACAACCCACCCCCACCTCCCATGGCTTCTTTCTTAACCTAGGAACCCACACCACTCCGAGCTTGATAGCTGAGTAAGGACAAATGCTCCTAAAGTTTTTGAGACCTTCACTGCGAAGGTTCATAGAAGCCTGTAAAGAAATAGTCTAGGGGCACCCAGGTGGTTCAATCGATTGAGCATCCAACTTCAATCAGGTCATAATCTCGCAGTTTATGAGTTCAAGTCCCATATCTGGTTCATCACTGTCAGCACAGAACCTGCCTGAGATCCTCTGTCCCCCATTCTCTCTGCCCCTCTGCTGCTTTCACTCTGTCAAAAATAAACATAAAAAAAGAAAGAAAGAAAGAAAGAAAGAAAGAAAGAAAGAAAGAGAGAAAGAAAGAAAGAACCTAGGACTGCAACAATTCAAACAATTCTTTGTTGTATTTTAATTCCTTGCATTTTATTATTATATTTTTGTTCCAGTTTTATTGAGATATAATTGACATGCAGCACTATGTATGTTTAAGTTGTACAGCATGATGACTTAGCTTACATACCTTTTGAAATGATGACCACAATACGTTTAGTTAAGATCTTATATAAGACCATCTTATACAAGTACAAGGAGAAAAAAGAAAAAAAAATTTTTTTCTTTGTGATGAGGATTCTTAGGATCTACTCTCTTAGCAACTTTCAAATATACCATTCAGCTGTGTTTACTGTAGTCATCATGTTGTACATTGCCTCTCCAATTCTTATTTATAACTGGAAATTTGTACCTTTTGACCACTTTTAGCCAATTACCCCTCCCCCACACCCTGCCTCTCATAACCACAAATTTGCTCTCTTTTTCTATGTGGTTTTGTTTTGTTTTGGTTTTGGCTTTTGGTTTGTTTTGTTTTCCTTTTTTTTTTTAAGTTTATTTATTTTTGAGAGAGAGGGAGAGAGAGAGAGAGAGAGAGAGAGCACCTGTGAGCAGGGGAGGGGCAGAAAGAGAGGGAAAGAGAGAATCCCAAGTAGACTCCATGCTGAAAACACTGAGATCATGACCTGGGCTGAAATTGAGTGGGACACTGAAAGACTGAGCCACCCAGGCACCCCTCTTTGTTTGTTTAAGATTCCACATATAAGTGAGATCATACAGCAACTTTTGGGTCTTTGTTTTATACAGAGGTGGGAACTTGAGTTTGCCTTTAGGAGCAAACAATCCCTTTGTTTTGGGTACATGGCAAGGCACCTTCTAGCAGTGAAATGGTGAAGCAGAAATCTTTTCTTGAGAGAAGAGAGCTGCTTTTGTGGAAATGAAGTTGCTTCAGGAGAAACTAAAGGGTGGGGGGCACCTGTATCCCATCCAGCCCTGGGATTGGGGTTTGATCCCTCTGAGGCACAGTTGTGACATTCAGAAGCTTGGAAGCCCCTTTCCTGGGTAGCTAGCTGAGACTCTCAACATGCACGGCTCCCTACCTGGAAGAGACACACCTGAGACAGACATTGAAGTTCCGGTCTCAACCACCTTTCCCTCACCATCCTTCTTTACTGAGTCTCCGTGTGCCAGGTGCTTGGTTCCCAAGTCTCCCTTGCATCAGGAGAGGCTAGGTAACCTGTTCTGGCCAATGAAATGTAAAAGGAAGTCTACAGCTGGGAAGAGAGGGGGAGAGGAGATAGTTCTGGTAATGATTTCCCTCCTGGGTAACAGGGAGGTCATGAGGGGAGCTCTCTTCCCTGAACACCTTCTGTCCTCCATTTGGGGACCATCAAATGAAGACCTGATGCTTGATGCTGTGGCAACCATCTTGTGGCCATGAGGTGCCAAGTTCAGAATGGTAGAGTAGACGGCTGGAAAGAGCTGGGCCCTTGCTGACATTGTTGAACCATGAATCAACAGTGAGATCACCCACATCTCAACTTATCATGTGATAACAAAAATCCCTATTGTTTAGGCCATCTTTTGTCCTGTTACTTGAATATTTCCTAACTGACAGCTTTGGGGGCATTGGGATATCATCACCATGGCAGCCTCACAGGGGACTACAGGGATTACCATGAGACTACTTCGAGCAGTCTTATGGACCACAGACAAGGAAAGACCTGGGGGAGCCAATACAGGAAAAGAAGAAAAGGTGGTTACCACATGGTGATTGCAGCTAGCACTCTGATTTGTGAACTTCTCTGATGTACCCTGTTGGGGACTCTGGAAGTAACTGATGTGCCCTTTGCAAGAGTGACTGAATCTTCCAGTAATGAGTGGCATAAGTTATAGACCAAAGACATTAAAAGCAGTGTGGTGATCAACTAGTGATGTATGTCACAGGCACAAAATAATAGAATGGTAGCAATGGTGTGTCCACATTTGTTTTTTCCTAGCTACTCACTCCAAAGATGTCAATGCCCAGAGATGTCGATGGCCTGAGTGTCCCCCATTCCCACTCCAGAGGGAAAGTCAAGTGCTGGAGTCTCTGAGCCCTTTCCTGAGCTTCCTTTCAACCTTGCCCAGCAAGGACCCCCGTGACTCCATTAATTAGGAGGCCTTCCCACAACACTTTGTGCTAACCACCTCTCTCCCACTCTGCTGATAGCAGGACCCACCTCATGTCTATCTATGAACCATAACAGAATGAGGCACAGAGCCTGGCACTTAGAAGGCACCCAAGGAAGTGTTAGTGACACCATCAGGGTTCAATATTTAGGCAGTCGCTTGCCTGAGGCTATTATAGAAGTATTGAAATTTCATCCTACCAGGCACCTGAATCCCCATCATTTAAATTCATTCATCCTTAGGCTTGCACTGATATTTCTGGAAACTTCATCTGCAAGACAGTGGGGTAGAGTGGAAAGAGCATGGGTGGCTAGGCTTTCATCCTGCCTCTGCCACTTACCAGCTGTGAGAACTTGGAGAAGTCACTCAACTTTTCAAGCCTCGGTTGTGTCACAGCAAGATACAGACACCCACCTCAGAAGGTACCGTGGTTAAAGCAACATGACCTGTGGAAATGGGCTTTGGCAACTCCAGAGCCCTGAGCAGCACATTCATCTGGGAGTTGATCTACTTTGCAGAGAAAAGAGGATCCTGACAGGATTGAATACAGAATAGACATACTCTAACAGGAGAAACAAGGGTGGAATTTACCTATTCATGTAGTCAACAAATACCTGATGAGCCATGCCCTGTACTGGGCAAGGAAAACAAGGATGAACAGCAGACATGGCTCCTATTCTTGTTAAGCTTAGAGCTACACTGTCCTTACAATAGCCACTACCCACCTGAGGCTACTTAAATTTAATTTTTTAAATTTAATTTTAAATTAAATTTAATTAAAAACTGACATTTCATTTCCACAGCCATACTAGTAAAATATAAAATGCTCAACAGACACATGTGGCTAGTGGCTACCATAGCTGACAGTGCAGATATAGGACACTTCCATCCTTGTAGAAAGTTCTTATTGGGACAGCACTGAGATATAATCTAGCTGGGGAGACAGACACTAAACAAAGAGCCACACAGACACCTAATGACACACTGTGACATTTGTCAGTGGGAATCCAGGGGCAATGCTCTTGTCACTTTTCAGTTGAGGAATAGAGCCAAGGAAGCCTCTGTTCTTCGTTTGCCCAAAGGGGACTGAACATTTGAGAACCTGACACAGCTCCCTATACCTCCTAGAGCTGTTCTCTTCAAGGCTAGAGACTGAAGGAGCCTTCAGGGACATGAAGCTCATCTCTGAAGATGTCTGACCTTGCAACAAATTACACCAGTTTAGCCAGTGGATAAAAGAAACAACCCAGGTTGAACTCCCAGCTCTGACAACTGTATGACCGTGAACTGGTAATTAACCCTGCTGGGCCTCAGTGTCTACATCTGTTACACAGGGTGAATAATAATATCTGGTCTAGAGGATTACTGGGAAGCTTAAATATTTTAAAGAACGTTAAGTACTTAGAACAGCGCCTGGCGCACAGTAGCACCTTATCATAATGGTGATGATGATTATCCATGACTCCTTGAACAAGGGGTGGGGGTGGGAGGAAGTATGCACCTGCCACTCAGAAGCTTCCTTTATTTTCACTCTTTGCTTCCCAAAGTATCATCACCCAAAGCTAAACTAATCATCCCAGTGAAACTCATTCTGTAAAATAAGTCAGAAAAGGAAATATAACCATATATATATCAAGATGCCAAACTCTACATGGATCACTTTACATGTATTATGTGTTTAATCTTCACAACAACCCCATTAGGCATGTACTGCTAAAGTTATCTCCATTTTGCATTTTTGCAAGAAATTGGGGCTAAGAAAGGTGAACTTGCCCACGTTTACACCGGAAAGGATCTCGGTGTCAGTTCCACTAATAACCACCAGGTGGCGGTGCCTATCCACTTTCCAATTACGCAGTCCGGCTGGAACGCAGAAGAGGGGTCTTCCCGTAAGTATTTGAAGATCGCCTGCTGTATGCCAGGCATTGTTCTAGGTGCTGAGGATACGTAGGCAAATAAAAGAAGAAAGTTGTTTTGCCTTTCCCTTCCATTTTTCCTTAAAAATAATAAAAGGTATTCGCGGAGATGTGTAGTTGTCCTGACCAGGAGAAAATCGGCTTGTCTGTGCAAGAAGTGAGGAGACCACAGGCTCTCGGGAAAGTGATGAAAATATCTGAAAGGTCTGTGGTCTTCAAAGATCAGGGCATACACCTACCCCCAGAAGGGAGTGTTATTCTACAACCCACCTTCCTGCCTCTCTATCCCCGCCCCACTGCAGGGAGGTAGGGAGCAGGGGTCATCTCCCTGCAGTGTCTTGTAGGACCCGGATGGGGTGGAGGAAGGTGGTCTCATTCTCAGAAACAAGAATGGACCGTCCTCAAAGTCTGGGTTGGGGGAGGGGGTGCTTGAAAGTCTGTAAGTCACCCAGGGAACCAACCCCTTGGGTGTGCTGGACTGCAGCTCCCCAGGCCCCATCTGAGCAATGCTGATCTCCCGACAGCCAGGCGGACTAGGAGCCAGACTCAAGTGCCCAGGGACGCTGCTGCCTAGGACCCCTCCTTCAAGCTGGTGCTGGGGCCGTCCTGTGGACGTGCATCCCGGCTGTGCCCTGAGAGTCTGCGGAGCGCAAGGCCAGTGGCCCCAGGCGGTTGTGTGCCGTGGGTGTACGTGGATGATGTGTGCAGCGTTCGTGGTGGGGATCCGGCGTAAGGACCTACGTGAGGGGTGCGCAGTGTGAACGTGTATGTTTGGGGTAGCCAAGGACACAAGGGCTGAGCGGTGTGTGCATAGGGACAAAGACACTTTGGGGCGGTTGGGAGGGCGGGGGAGGCAGTGGAGAGAGCCCAGGCGGGAGAAGGCTGCGTTTCAACCAGCTAGAGGAGACCAAGCCGCGCCTGTGTGCCTAGTTGTATACTTTGGGACGTGCGCGCGAGGATCCTCTCTTGCGTCCAGGACCGGGTGTTTGTATGTTGTGGGGAAGTTACTGTTTGTGAACCCACGTTGAAGAGTGTCCTGAGCGGAGGAAATCCCCCGCACTAGGACACTGGTGGGATTATCCCTCTGTGTATGTGTTCCTGCAAATGAATCAACTTGGGTATATGTCCGGTGCGTCTGGACTGCTTATGTGCTTATGGGCGTGGATGTGGGGGACGTGTCCCCAAATTTGGGACCTTGGAAGGGGGTCGTCTCAGCGCTCCGGGCAAGGAGCTAGGGGCTTGCAACGGGTGGAGAGGATGGAGAGGCGCCGCTCAATTGGCGCGGGGTTCCGTGAGGAAGAGCCTGCGGGGCAGGGGCAAGGGGCGGAGCTGGGTGCCCCGGGGGCGGGGCCGGCCAGGGGGCGGGGCCGCCGCGGCTGCAGCGGCAAGCGCGGGGCCAGGGGGCGCCTCGCGAGGCGTCGGCTCGCGAGGGCTATGCAGTGAGACAGGACCGGCGGGCGGGCGGGCGCGCGCGGGGCGGGGGCCGCAGCCGCGCTGCAGAGATGTGACTTGAGGCCGAGAACCAGCAGGAGCGTCCGCGCTGCGTGGCCGCGGGGGTCGGTGAGTGCAAGCCGCGCCGATGGGGTGGAGGGAGCTTGGACGACCCCAGAAACTTTTCCCGCCGTGGGCTTAGGAGGATTGGGAGTCTGCTTCTTGTGCCCTTCTGAGCGGCCCCGGGGGTTAGTCTGCTGGGGGAGATGGGGGTCGACAGTGGGGGGGTACCACAGTGCCGCGGGAGAAGAGCCGTAGAGGGCGGGGCGGGGGGAGGGGAGGCCTGGAGACCTTTATGGGGGGGGGGGTGCTGTGTACACGGACCAGGTGGAGATCCGAGTCTCTGAGGAGGGTCTGGGGGCGACCACAGGTAAAGGGCAGCTGGGAGTAGTGTAAAGGAGTCCAGCCGTACCCGAGTAACTCGTCGTGTGAGGGGAGCCGCGGGCAGGTCAGGGGGCCGCGTGGTCAGCGTGGGGGCTGACCACAGACAGGGCAGACGAAGCTGGGGGCATAAGGACCCGGCTTTGGGGGTGAGCTGCCGCACCTGCTGCAGGGGTTGGGGGCCAGGCTCGCAGCCGACAGTGCCTGCGCACTACGGGACAAGGGGAGAACACTGCGGGGGAAGAGAGGCAGAGCCGAGACCTGGGGCCGAGGGACAAATGAGGGGCGGCTGCATACAATGGCGAGGGGTTGGCGTTTCGTTCAGACCCGGCTGGGGCTTAGGACGAGCCCTGTGCTGTGGTGCGTTCGCTGTCCTAGGGGATGTGCCCAGCCCCGCACATCCCGGGATCCCTACCGTCCGCACCCGCCTGGGCCCGGGGGAGCGAGTTAAGCAGGCTGGGAGCGGAGCGCCGACCTTGCCACCGAGGACGGCCCAGCGCAGCTCGCGAGTTCGTTCCGTGGCCCTTGCTCTGTCACACGCAGGCCTGGCCAATCTCCCCCTCCCAACTCGTCCCCGGTTCGCTAAGGGGGCGGCTCCTTGGAGCGCGGACAAAGGCCCCTGGAGTGTGGCGGGCAGCGGCGTCCCTGTCTGGGGCCCCGGCCCACGCGCCACACTGGCTGCCCAACTGCGCCAGGATGGGGGGGGGGGGCACTTGAGCAGCGCCCAGGAGGAACTGGGGGTCCTCGAAAAGACAAGAGAAGTGAGGGAAAAGTGAAGGAAGGGACCTGGCACAAAAGCCACGGAACTTCAGCCAAGGAACCTTGATTCAGAAGTTTCTTCGGTGGGGTGGGGGGCTTTCGGAGCATTCAAACTTCGAGTTAAGCTGCATGCAAATAGCATGTAAATAGAATGCAAATCATCATCTGTTGGTTGGGAGCACTCCACGAGGCCAGTTTTGTAACTAGGCTGTGGAGTGAAGGGTTTTCTATCTGTTCCTGCTCGAAGTCTGAAAAGGGGTCAGCTGAGTTGAGAAAGAGAAAAATGGAAGGGGAAAGAAGTCGCCATTTGGGGCAGGCAAGCAGCCTTGTTAGAAAGGGCTCAAAATCTTTATTGCTTAATGTGTTCTTTTAGTAAATGTACCACCTACAGAACTGGGTCTGGGGCAGTACAGTGTAGAAAATGGACAAGCCCCCGCCCTCGGGGCACCGGCCAGGTGGGTGAACAAACACTACATAAGTAAATGAATAGCAAGTAGATATAACTTCTAATTGGGGTAAGAGCTGCCAGGAAAATAAAACAGGAGGATGTCAAATAAAGTGACTACTGTTGATGTGTGTATGGAAGACCTTTCTTGGGAGTGATATTTTTGTGGAGCCTGGCAAGATCTCCCACAGTGGGAGATCTTGGGGGACCACTGTGCAGGCAGAGGGCACTGCAAGTGCAAAGGCTTGGAGGTGGGAATGAGCTTAGAACTGAACAAAGGCCATTGTGGCTGGAGCTCGGAAGCAGATGTGGAGGGGGTGGGTGGGAGAAGGAATGGTACAGACCAGCCAGACCACGGTCTTTTGGGCCATGGAAAGGAGTTTAGGTTTTATTCTCCTTGGGCCAGTGAACCCTTGGAGGGTTTTGAGTGGGAACCAAGGGATGTTAATTTTTAAAACTCCCCTGACCTCAACATGGAAGTGGAAAGCAACTCCCCTTTCGTTCTGCCTCTGGGGATGTTGAGGTGCGGGGAGCCTCTGAGGGTCTCCATACAGCCTGTGGGGACTGCTTTGATCCTGGCCTGCCCTGTGAGCCCACTTGAGGAGCTGCTCAGGTTTTAAAATTCACTCCCCACTTTGAGGTAGTTCTTGCCCATCCCCACCCAGAGCCCTTGGCCCCGTAAGCACTTCACGCTGAGCTTCCTGGGGGTTCTGAGTTAGTCACATTTTCTTCTCGGAATTACTGCCCAAGAGGAACCATCCACCCCGGAATGGACAGCCAGGGATGCAATTTGCATTTAAATGATTGCTTTTATTTACAGGATTGGAGCTGCTTTGCATATTCATGGATCACGGAGCTTGTGTTCTGACAACCCTGTTTACTAACCTAGGAGGCTTATTAAATTCAAGGGCCCCCAAATAGGCTGGTGGTCTGGGCAGCGTTGGGAATGAAGATTATGAGATGGTGTAACTTGGAAAAGGTATCAGATGGTGGGATTGTGGGTCTGGGAAAGAGTTTAATGTCAGGAAACCTTGTAACAGTTTAATCTCACGGAGCAGGAAATGCACCAGCACCATCAGCTCTAACAGGAGTGGGCTGGGACACGGTGTCATGCTGGGGTGTGTGGGGAGACTGGCTTCACAGCCTCATCCTGGCCTTCTGCCAGACGTGGGGTGAGGGCTCAAATCAGAGGTGCAGTGGAAAGCCTTGGGTCAGGAGTTCGGAGAAATGGGTTTTCGTCCATTTAGAGAAATGGCCTATGAATTCCAGTAAGCCTCTGGCCAAGCTGCCTAACTTCTCTACCTCCATTTTCTCAACAGGAAAGACAATGGAATCATGATTGTCTTTTTAATAAGACACTTATTTTGTGCCCAACCCTTTGCTGAGTATTTTTCGTGTACTTTTCACGCCAGCTTTGTGAAGGCAGCCGCTATCTTTGTTTTATAGAGGAAGAGACTGAGAGTCAGAGAGGTTAAGTAATGCCCCATGTCACATAGTTATGTCTGGCTTCACTCCCACTGCGGTCTTCCACTCTGGATGAGATTGATGGGTGGGTAAATTCTGTGCCAGGCATTCATCCACGTACCGAACTACTAACTATGCCCGGGAGTGGGACAGCCCCCTCCCCGCCTGCTCAGTTTTGTTTTCTTTTTTTTTTCTTTCCCTTCCATGCTCTAGCATCTCCCCACATCTTTAAAGAAGATAGGTTTAAGATGCCTCTGATCTGCTGGGCACTGGAAGGGGCCTCAAGGTGGAGGATAAGTGGTCTCCTTAGAGCCCTGCTGGTAGTAGCTGAAGAGAGGCTGGTCGGAATGTGTGTTCAGAGTGGTTTTATACATCTTGTATCTCTTTTCATATGGGTAGTGGGCAGATGAGGACACTAGTTTCCCAAGGGAATGGCCAGTGTCTGGTCCCTGGATGTCCTCCCTCTGACTTCTTGACAGAGAGACTGGGCTTCAGGGCACCCAGGCTGGCCTGGGTTTCCCGTGGGAAAACCACCTTCACAGGGAGGCTTCCACTTAGAGCACCTGCTTTGGGTATCAGGTGAGTTTAGAGGTTCTTAGGGTAGACTACTACCAAAGATATCTCCCCTTCTACTCAGGGATCTCTTTGCTTGGCATGATGGGGAAGGCTGGAAACCAGTCGTGGATAAACACTTGGGTGAACCCCCTTCTTCCCCCATCTCCATGGCAACTGCTCCTCCTGGAAAAGCAGTCAGGAAAGTTCATAACCTCAGTTGAAGGAATATTTACCAACCATTTCTATTTATTTAACAGACAGCATACCCTGTGTCAACTACTGTCCTAAAACTTACTATTTTAATCTTCACAACCACATATTGGGTACTGTTAACGCCCCTATTTTGCACATGAGGAAAACTGAGGCAAGATAGGTTCAATCAGCCACCCAGGGTCACCAGGTACCAGCAAGTGGCAAGGGCAGGACTTGAAACCAGAAGACCCCACTCAGCAGTTCACCCTGCTTGATGGGGATCGGGGCTGGGAGAACCAGCCCTGAATGTGGCCTTCAGGCAGGCAGCGCTGTCCTTTCTCACGCAAGGAAACTTGCCTGCATTCTTTCCAGCCTTTACAAGGCCCCAGCTCGTGGGGAGATGGAGAAATGGAGCGTGTTCCTCCACCACCTGCCGGAGGCTTCTGGCCCCTCTGCAGGTGGGGGTGGCGGACAGAGAGAGAGAGAGAGAGAGAGAGAGAGTGTGTGTGTGTGTGACACAGAGAGAGAGATAGTGTATTTAAGGGCCTCTGAATGAGTCACATTTCTGGGAGCCCGGCTGGCAGCAAAGGTAATTAGTATGTGAGCCGAGGCTTGTGCAGTCGCTCACATTTGTTCATTACTCCTTTTGAGGAGCTGCACGCCTCCATCCCATGGGTCTGTTGCCATATATTCATCCCGTCCCAATCAGCCTTGCCTGCGGCTGACTTGAAACCTCTAATCTGGCATTGTTCAGTTTGGGATTCCTGGAGCACTGCTCTTTTCCTGGGGCTGGGATGCAGAGTGGGGGGGGGGGGTAGGGGTGGGGGGAGGAAGCACTAAGTGGCTGATGCAGCTGGATGGGGTGCATCCTGACAGTGGGTGCCTCCCGCTTGCTCTCTGGCAGGGTTGGTGAGGCAGAATGTACTGGGGCCGTGGGTCCTGGCTTACCCTGATGCATGTATGTCTGAGCTTCTCAGCCCTCCGTGTGCCCAGTCATCTGAACACACTTGGAGCTTGCTGCAGGGGCTTGTTGAAACACAGGGGGCTAGGCCCACCCTCTGCGATTCTGCATTTCTAGCAAGCTCCCAGGCGACACTGCTGCTGTTGGCAGTCTGAGGATGAAACTTTGACTTAACCCTCTCAGACCGTCAGTTCTTTCCTCTGTAAGACAGCAATAAGAACATCTGCCCTACTGGGGTCACATGACGGTTTGAGACCATATACTTAAAAAAATTTTTTTTTTAATGTTGATTTATTTTTGAGAGAGACAGAATGCAAGCAGGGGAGGGACAGAGAGAGAGGGAGACACAGAATCCAAAGCAGGCTCCAGGCTCTGAGCTGTCAGCACAGAGCCCGACACGGGGCTCAAACCCATGAACCGTGAGATCATGATCTGAGCCAAAGTCGGACACTTAACCGACTCCGCCACCCAGGCACCCCTGTTTGAGACCATATTTATCCATTCATCCATATTTATCCAGCAGCTGGGTTGTGAGCCCTGCCCATGTGCCAAGTACTAGAGTCTGTGCAGAACAAGACAAACAAGGGCTTGGACATGGGAGAGGGGGGAAACAGACCAAAAGGGTAACAAAATATTTGGAAATTATGGCACATGCTACAAAGATGAAAATCAAAAGTACTGGCGTAGAGCTTAAGGGAGGCAGGAGGGACCTAATTTAGACAGACTGGCCAGCAAAGGGCTCCCTCACCAGGTGACATTTCTAGAGCCCTGGTCTGCCATAAGAAGCCCAAGTAACAATAGTACAATTGTTTGCCTCCTGGCTCCACCACTTTCTAGCTGTGTGACCTCGAACAAGCCAGCTGAACTCCATGTTTTATTTCCTGTAAAATGGAAATAGTAATAGTACTTGCCTCGTAATGTCACTGTGCAGATTATAAGTCATTACTATATGTGAAGTTCATAAAAGTGTGCCTACAGTGTTGCAAGCACTAAGAGTTAGTTACTGTCATTGTCACTATGGCAAAATAGAAAACTCTGGAGGGCAATTCTGAATCCCCCAGAAATCCTACATGAGCCAGACTCTGCTTCATACTGAGGCAGTGTGTAGCCGTCCAGATCATCCTAGACATTGTTCTGTAGAGTGGGGTGGCTGTCCCCTCATGGGCATCCTTGACAATAATAATAATCCCACTTGAGACAGCTGGATCCCACTAAAACGCCTGGCTGCCATTGGTTGCATCCACATGCCTAGATGTTGGGGAGGGAGGACATCCTGGAAGAAGGGGGCCACATGATGTGGGAGGAATAATAGAACTTCTTTGTTGGCAAGTAACACAAACCCAGCTCAAACTGGCTTAATACAAAAAGGGAAGTTAATTGGCTGGATGAATAGGGGCCGGACCATGAGTCTGACTGCCAGCCTCTGGCGTGCATCCTCGCCCCTAATTTGCTTGGGTGGGATGCTGGGAGGCATTTAAGAAGCATCTCTTGCCATGGGGCACCTGGCTGGCTCAGTCGTTCGAGCGACCTGAGAATCTGAGCCTGCTTCAGATTCTGTCTCCCTCTCTCTCTGCCCCTCCCCCACTCATGCTCTGTCTCTGTCTCAGAAATAAATAAACATTAAAAAAAGGAAAAAAAAGAAGAAGCATCTCTTGCCAGATGCCTTCTGTTCTGGGCCTGCCTTCTCTCATCTATAGGCAAAGGTGACGATCCGTATAGCACCAGGCTCCTCATCCAGTGTCATCAATAATTTATCCCAGTCAATGGCTTCATGGCCAAGGCAGGATCAGTGCTGCTCACGGGATCCCATAAAAGAGCAGAAAGAGAGAGAGAGAGAGAAGTCGATACTGCATTTACTTAAGGAAGCCCCAGGGATGAGCTGGAGGTGGCTGGAGGTGGCTGGTTACAGCCTCACTTATGTGCAGCCAAGGTGGTAGGTCCAGCCTGAGCCCCCTGGAAATGACCAAGAGAGCACAGCTGTGTAGGCCATGGCTTTCTGAAGGCCAGGCTCCCTCCAAAAGCAAGAGCTGGTGCCAGTGGGGTAGAGGATAGGGTCCTGGTGAATAAGTCTGTCGTTCATTCAACATTTACTAAGCATCTATTTTGTGCCAGCACTGTGTGCTGGTGCTTCAGTCTACACCAGTGGTGTTCATCCCAGCGATCTTGCATCCCCACCCCCATGGGACATTTGGCAACGTCAAAAGATTTTGGGGTTGTCACAGTTGGGGGAATGGGTGTGCCACGGGCACCCATCCAGTGGATAGAAGCCAAGGGCACTGCTGAACATCCCACAATGCACAGGACAGCCCTCACAGCAAAGAATGGTCGGCCCAGAATGTCAGTGACCCCAAAGTTGAGAAACCCTGGTCTACCGTGATGACCTAGACAGTGTCTGTGTCCTCCTGCATCTTGAAGTGGAGAAAGGCAGGGAAAAGAGGAAAAAGAATGAGAGAAACAAAGTAGACAGGGAAGAAAAAAAAATACAGAGATGATTAGAGCAAAGAAAGAAATAGGCTCTGGTGAAGAGGGATGGGGCTGTGACCTTGGCCAAGGTCTCAGAGGGTGACATGGTCAGGGAGGTGGGGGGGGGGTGCAGTTTTCCACTCAAGGGGTCAAGAGTGTTTAAGCAGAAGGAGCAGGAGGGGCAAGATGGGACTTGGGTTAAGCCCATTTGCCATGGCTGCTGTGGGGAGTCCAGAAAGAGTACCAAGGGGAATCCTGCAAGCACCTGGGGAGGGAGGGATGGAGGTGCAGTGAGGATGGGTTCCCTGGTGACCTTTGGGGGAGGTGTGAGGGCAGAGGGAGAGGGGGATCCCAGGAAGATAGTTCATATTGGATATGGCATGTTGGAAATGAGGGCATGCTTCTAGGAGCTTGGGCGAGTATCCTAACCCCTTGGAGACCCTGTTTTGTCACCAGGGTAAGGACTGGATGTGCCTAGTGCCTGGCTTCGAGTGAGTCATGGGTAAATATTAGCCGTTACCATTGAGAGACTGAAAGGAGGCAGTACATACCATTCTCAGCACAGTGCTGGGTTCATGGCTGTCTCTTTAAAGTTTTGCTTTCATTCCCTTATTTTTGAAGAGGTCAGACACAGCACAGAATATAAAAATCAAAGAATACAAAAGACTATACAGAGAGAGTGAATCTCTCTCTCACGCTCTTCTCCAACCACTAGCAATGATGATTCATGATTGTTCACTGTGCCAGACCAAAGCAGCAGATGGGAGCTGAAATCCGGGTCATGCACCCCACCCCCACCCCAGGAGCTGTGCTGTCTGGAGAAAGGGGTGCCTTTTTCTGACCTGTCAGAGGTAACTTATGGGCTAGCAGGTTTGAAAGGAGGTGGGTCTTAAAGAAGTCAGGAAAGTGGGAATCTGACAGTGAACTGGTCTTTTTCTCCCTCCAAACATCTCCTCTATCCTCAATATTCTGGAACATTTCTGGTGTCAGAGGGAAAGATGAGAACCCACCAGGTGCTCGCCTTCCTCCTGCTCTTCGTAATTGCCTCCGGGGCTTCTGAGAACTCAAGCACGTCCCGGGGCTGCGGATTGGATCTCCTCCCTCAGTACGTGTCCCTTTGCGACCTGGACACCATCTGGGGCATCGTGGTGGAGGCGGTGGCTGGGGCAGGCGCCCTGATCACGCTGCTCCTAATGCTCATCCTGCTGGTGCGGCTGCCATTTATCAAGGACAAGGAGAAGAAGGACCCCGTGGGCCTCCACTTCCTCTTCCTCCTGGGGACCCTGGGCCTCTTCGGGCTGACGTTCGCCTTCATCATCCGGGAGGATGAGACTATCTGCTCGGTCCGCAGGTTCCTCTGGGGCGTCCTCTTCGCGCTCTGCTTCTCCTGCCTACTGAGCCAGGCGTGGCGTGTGCGGAGGCTGGTGCGCCATGGCAAGAGCCCATCCGGCTGGCAGCTGGTGGGCGTGGCGCTGTGCCTGATGCTCGTGCAGGTCATCATCGCCATCGAGTGGCTGGTGCTGACCGTGCTGCGCGACGCGAAGCCGGCCTGCGCTTACGAGCCCATGGACTTTGTAATGGCCCTCATCTACGACATGGTACTGCTTGTGGCGGCCCTGGGGCTGGCCCTCTTCACGCTGTGCGGCAAGTTCAAGAAGTGGAAGCAGAACGGGGCCTGCATTCTGGTCACGGCCTTCCTCTCTGTGCTCATCTGGGTGGCCTGGATGACCATGTACCTCTTTGGCAACGCGGAGCTGCGGCAGGGAGACGCCTGGGGCGACCCCACCTTGGCCATCACACTGGTGGCCAGCGGCTGGGTCTTCGTCATCTTCCATGCCATCCCTGAAATCCACTGCACCATTCTGCCGGCCCCGCAGGAGAACACGCCCAACTACTTCGACACGTCGCAGCCGAGGATGCGGGAGACGGCGTTTGAGGAGGATGTGCAGCTGCCGCGGACCTACATGGAGAACAAGGCCTTCTCCATGGATGAACACAACGCAGGTAACGTGATCGCCACCCCACCCCCTGGCGCGGGGTGGCCTCTGGGGCCATTTGCCCCAGAAGGACTCCTTTCTTTCTCTCCAGTGGGGATGGGTGATCCGGGAGGGGGGTGGGGGGGTGGGGGAGGGCAGTGTCCTGGCAGATGGGAGCCCACAAACATTGGCTCCTGTGCTAAATAAAACTGGCCCAGAGATGGGTTTTTAATTAGCATGTTTTCCTATCAATTGCCGACTTATTTAAATATAAAACCCAGGTTTCTCACCTCTTTTGAAAAGTCAGCTCTGGCAATGCTGGGTCGACATTCCCACCTGGCAACAATTGTCTGGAGCTGATGGACGTGTGTGCAGGAAGGCCCGACCTCTCAGGAGTTGTGGCTGCTCCTTTTGTTTGTTTGTTTGTTTTTAATTCCAGTGTAGTTAACATGCAGTGTTATATTAGTCTCAGGGGCACAATACAGTGATTCAACAGCTCCGAATAATTGCTCAGTGCTCATCAGGACAAGTGTACTCTTAATCCCCTTCAACTGTGCTACCCACCCTCCCACCTCCACCCACCTCCCCTCTGGTTTGTTCTCTATAGTTAAGAGTCTGTTTTTGTTTTTCCGTTTGTTTTGTTTCTTAAATTCTACATAAGAGTGAAATCATACAGTATTGCATTGACTTAGCATTCTACTCTCTGGATCCACCCATGTTGTTGCAAATGGCAAGATTTCATTCTTTTTTATGGCTGAGTAATATTCCATTGTATACATACACGTGTTCTTTATACATTCATCTATTGAGGGACACTTGGGCTGCCACTGTGGAAGACAGTATGGAGGTTCCTCAAAAAATTAAAAATAGAATTACCCTATGATCCGGTAATTGCACTCCTGGCTATTTACCGAAAGAATATGAAAACACTAGTTGGAAGGGATATATGCACCCCTATGTTTATGCAATATTATTTACAGTACTTAAATTATGCAAGCAGTCCAAGTGGCTGTTCCTTTACATGGGGATCCACTTTGTGTTTACCACACTCCCCACCACTCCCTCTTGCCCCTAACCCAGTCACTATAACATATTAACATTAATTCTCTGGCTACCTGGAAGTGTTTGAGTTTGTAGTCCAAGTGCTAGATGGATGCAGGGGATATTGGGAGCAATGCTTGTGTCTCCTTCCCACTTTCGTCATCACGAGTGTATGAATTGGGCCCTGGAGTCAGATGTCTGGATTCAAATCCTGCCTTTGTACTTCCTCGACGTGTGGCTTTAAGCAAATTGCTTTACCTCTCTGAACCTGTTTTTCTCATCTGTAAAATACAGACAATGAGAGAATGTACCTCTCGAGTTGTGAAAAGTAACATACTGAGTGTCACATGCTGAGGTCTCCCCCAGGACCTGGCATGCTGGATGTGTATCTTGTTTGGGTTCCCCTGAAAGCAGAGCCCAAGACTTGGGTACAGCTGGCTTACCCAGGAAGTGTTCCCTGCAAGGGAGAGGGACGGATAACAAGACCAAGAAGGCAGAAATGCCCAAACAAGTAGATCAATATGTTGGTCACTGCTGTGGGCAGCTGGGACTCGGTCCTGCCAGGGATGCATGTAGAACGAGCCTCAGACTTGATCTTTGAAATCTGGAGCCTGTAGCATCTGCCACCAGTTCCTCCATCACTCACCCTCATGTGTGTCCTCGGTCTCCTACTCTCATTGTCACATCTCCCACTACTCTGGCTACATAAGTTCCATTGGCTTCTGAGGCACAAAAGCAGAGATTTAGTGGGCACTAGAGGTGGAGGCTGTCTGGGTACCCAGGACTGTCCACACTGCTGTGGCGGGATTCAGAGGTGGGCCTAGAGGATGTGATGCAGGCACTCAGAGCCCCTATAGATGCTTCAGAAGTATTTCTTAGAGTCATTACTTCAAGTGAGTCGGCTAAGTTCCCAGCACTTGAAATTAAATAAAATTGCCTTGTCTCAGTTACCTGAAGATTTATCAGGGGCTATAATAATAATAATAATAATGACAGCATTAATAGTAGTAGCAGCAGCAGCAGTAGTAATTATTACCTAGTATAGTCATTGTTTATTGAGCATTTACTATGTGCCAGGCACTATTCTAAGGCCTTAATCTCTGTTTTCTCTTTAGGCCTCACCTCCACCCACTGAGATAGGTCCCATTAGTATCTCCACCTTATAGATGAATTAAGTGGAGACTCTAAGAGGTTCAGTCACTTGCCCAAGGACATACAGCTGGGAGATGGCCCATTCCAGATGGTCACAGTCCCCTTTTCAGTGATGCTCACCAAGGTACCTGGGCAATGTTCACCAGCCAGCTGTATTGCAGAGTCTACTTTTCTGGGTTGAGTGCTAAAGGCAGCCTGCCTGTCCCCTGCAGGCAGGGGGAAGCACATCGAACCATCAGGTCCTCCAAGGCCACCCAGTGCCCTCCTCCCCACCTGGATGTGCCCAGCTTCATCTGTACCCCCGACTCCTGGCCAGACCCACTGGGGGGAGGCCCCACCTGTGGACAGGGCTGGAAACCCTGGTGTGGTATTTATCAGAGCTGTTTCATTCTTCCTAGAAAGCCTCAGGCCAGCAAGCCCATGTTTGTCAAAGGGTTTAGCAGGAGTGTCAGCTCTGGTGGCACTGGTTCACCATGTTACCAGGAAAAGATAGGAGTCAGGATGGGGATAATCACTGGGAGCCCAGAGGGCCCTCCAGGGAATGTGATGAGCAGAGGTCAGGAGCCTGGCTAATTCGTGGGGTCCTGGTGGAGCCACCTCTTCCCTGGCTCCTCCTGGAACAGGATCCTCTTTATATGAGACCCATAGACTCCCCTTGGACCTCAAAGGTAATAAGAACTCCTGAAATGGATGTACATTTTTGTACATTCATTGGGGAATTTTTGTCTGTCACTTTGTCAGATTCTCAAAGCTGTCTGCGAACCCCAGATGGTTAAGACTCAGTGTTGTTGAACCTGATGGTCTAGTTTACTTGTAATAAAACAGAGATGCTAGAACTATCCAAGCATTGGGGTCTTCAAAAGTAAGAATGTTTAACCTTAGTAGGTGTTTACCATGGACCAGGTACCATTCTGAGCATTTTAGTGGCTAATCTCATTTAATCCCTACAATAACCCACTGAGGTCCATTTTGCAGATAGGACACTGACACACAGAAAGGCTACACATCTTGCCTAAGAGGCAGAGCCAGGGTTTGAGTCCACACAGGCTGGATCCAGAGGCCACATGCTTGATTAGTCTACCACAGAATTACTCATCTCTCAGGGCACCTGTGTGGTTCAGTTAAGCATCCAACTCTTGAGTTCGGCTCAGGTCATGATCTCACAATCATGAAATCAATGCTGAGCGTGGAGCCTGATTAAGATTCTCTCTCTCTTTCCCTCTGCCTGTCCCCCATTCATGCTCGCTCTCTCAAAACAAACAAATCAGTATCTAAAAAAAAAAAGAATACTCCTCTCTTCTCGAAGCACTTGAGTGGCCCTTATCTTACTGATGTGCCTGGACAACTTTGTGCTTTGAGGATACAGGGTTTATCAGTCCCCCATTTTATAGAGCAGGAAACTGATGTCCAGGAATATCGGGCAACTTGTTCAAGCTCACACTATAAGAGCAGGGAAGATGGGGGATGTTGGTTCTCTACTACATGCATCTTTTCTTGTGAAAATGCAGCCAGTACTTCATATGTACTTAAGATCCAGGGACAAAGGTATCTGGGACCCAGGTCGGTACCAATAGTATCAGGCCTGGCACATTGGTGATGAGGGGTCTAGGGGTACGTCACACCCTCCTCTATTTCACGCTCTGACACATTCCCAAGCCAAGTGAGTTGTCTTTCTGTCCCCTCTTTCTTTTCCAAAACAAAATAGCTTTATTATTCCTTTTTCATGATAAAAACCAACAATAATCATGTAGAAGTTTCAGCAAGTAAAAATAACAAAAATTGTTCAGAATCCCATTGCCCAAAGGGAGCTGCTGCTGACTGCTCCCATCTTTCCAGACATCTCTCAGTGAACACACACAGTCTCTCTCCCTCCCTCCCTCTCTTCCTCCCACTCTCTTTCACACACACACACACACACACACACACACACGAGACAAGACAATCCCATAGAGCGGTTCTTAACCTAGCTGTACGTTAGAATCACTTGGGCAGCTCAAAAAAATTACCAGGGCCTGCCCCCTTGTTCTGATTGGATAAGTCTGTTTGGGCTTAGGTTTTTTGAGCTCTCCAAGTGACTCACAGATGTAGCCACCAATGTACGCAGTGTTCTGCAGTGTGCTTGCTTAAATCAGCATTGTCTCATGGACAGAGGCCCTTCCAGGCCAGTGACTGCGGAGCATAGTATCCTTTTCATGATGCCGAGCTTCCCATTAGGCACAATCGTTTACTTTTCTCATCCTCTGCTGATGCATATTCATTCCACTTGTTTCTGGCTTTCCGTATAAGTAATGCTGCAGTGAACATTCACCTCTGGGCCCATGATCAATTAACTTAAAAAAAATTCCTAGACATGCATAAAAGAGTCTCTAAATCTTCATATATACAGCCAAATGGCCCCCCAGAAGTTAAACTAATTTACTGTCTTCCCCCTCCCCCGGCTTAATAACTCATGAGAGCCCCATTCCTGTTTTCCCACTTCTTCCCCAACCTTGGATGTTGTCAGACTTAGTTTTAATAGCCCTGTTTTGGATCATCCCAAATGTGTGTCCACCAGAATTCACCTGGGACCAATGGGACCAGGCAGGGTGAGCCCCAGGCAAAGTTCACATAGGCTAAATTGGAGTCCTGGCTAGGATTGCCTTTGTTCTAGAAACGCTTGCTTTGCTGGCTGGGGAACATCTGGGTATGCTTCCTTGTCACTGTGAGAACAGCTGTTGTCTTTAGTGCTGACCTCAGCCAGCTTGTATTTTAGGGAACCAGGCCCCACAAAGGGCCTTGCCTAGGAGCTACAGTTGGCCCTGTTTCTTTTGCATTTTAGCTAGCCAGCCTTTTGGGCTCTCTTTCCTTGCAGGTCAAGTCCCAGTGCCCTCAGCTTCTGTATTTCCTTCCCCCAAATGAGACCCTAGGTAGATACCACTTCATCAGCCTCTCGCTTATTAATAAGTATCAACAAGGCATGAGGTATGTGATAAAAGATTAAAATGCACTGAAGGATGTAGCACCTCAGATCACATCTGGGAAAGTGTTAACAAGGCATATTAAATGTTCACCTTTCAAAGGAGCAGTAAAGAAAAGTGTTCTTTCTTTTGGGGGATTTGGGCTCTCAGATCTCATTAGGATGAAGGCTATTTAAACTCTGACTCTTAGCTTCCTAATGGAAGGCCCTGAAATCAGCTTTTAGGGGAGGGCCAATCTAGCCTCACTTTCAGAGTCTGGGCAAGAGAAGGCTGGCATTCAGCCTGTAAACTTAGATTCCTGTGGGGACACTCTTATGGATGAGCCCTGCTTGTCTTTCACAGCTGACCCAGGTCAGAGAGGGGTGTTAGTTGGGACATTTGACATTGCAAGCAATAAAAAATCTGATTTGAACTGGCTTCAGCAAAAACAAAACAAAATAACAACAACAGCAAGACACTAATGTACTGGGAATCAGGCTTCAGGAATCATTAGATCACAGAGACGTGAGTGATGACTATAGTTGGTCTTTCTCCATGTCTTGGCCCTGTTAGCATGATGACAGCCCCAAACTCTGGGCTTGCACAGAGTCCCAGTGGAAAAGAGGACCATTTCCCAGGATGCTTGAGCAAAAATCCCAGAGTTAACTTTGATTGGAACTTATTGGGCAGGTTGAAGTCACATGCCAACCTCAGGCCAGGGTAGAAGGCAGTCGTAGCCAACACTCAGAATGTGGGAGGGATGTTTACCAGAGGAGAACCACAAATAACTACTACAGAGAGGAGCCCTTGGGCTGAGGCACCCCACAGATGGCCAGTAGAGTCGAGCCTTTGTTTCTTGGAGGAAATGTGTTGGGGCCAGATTCTCCCACCGCAGCTGGCCAGTTCTCTGCATTATCAGGAGAGCAGTGCTGTTTGGTGTTCCCTCTCTTCCAGCAGGTATTGGCTAGGAGTTGAGACTAGTAAGAGTCCTCTGATGCCGCTCCCTGGCTCCCCCTTCTCTACTTCCTGGGTAAGGTATCTCCGTGCTCAGCTCACGCATAATGAGCTGCTTGAAGGCGCGGAGGGAGACGTTAAAGCAAACACTGGCGTACCTGTGTCTGGGAACATTTGTTCACCCTACCTCAGTTTCTTCGGTCCAGCTTGGGCTGAGCTGTCACTTAAGTTTAAGTTGCTTCTGGGGCCCCTGCGTGGCTCAGTCAGTTGAGTATCTGACTCTTGGTTTCCGCTCAGGTCGTGATACCAAAGTCGTGGGATCCAGCCCCATGTCAGGCTCTGCTCTGAGCATCGAGCCTGCTTAAGATTCTCTCTGTCTCTCTGTCTCTCCCTCTGCCCCTCTCCCTAGCTTGAGTTCTTTCTTTCCCTCTCTCTCTCTTAAAAAGTTGCTTCCAGGTAACTGAATGTGATGGTTAAAAACAGTATTTGGAGCCAGTATGGTGTTAAGAACACAGATTCTCAGGGCGCCTGGGTGGCTTAGTCAGTTAAGCATCCGACTTTTTTTTTTTTTAAGTTTATTTATTTTGAGAGATAGAGCAGGGGAGGAGCACAAAGAGAGAGGGAGAGAATTTCAAGCAGGCTCTGTGCTGTCAGTGCAGTGCCCAACATGGGGCTTCATCCCTCAAACCATGAGATCATGACTTGAGCTAAAACCAAGAGCTGGACACTTAACCAACTGAGCTACCCAGGTGCCCCAACCTGGAAATGAGTGTCTGACTCTTGGTTGCTCTGTTTGGGATTCTCTCTCTCTGTCTTCCTCTCTCTGCCCCTCCCCTCTTCACATGTCTCTGTCTCTCTCAAAAATAAATAAATGAACTTAAACAAACAAAAACCAAAAAAGATTCCCTGCCTGGGTTTGAATGCTCGTGTAGCCTCTTTCCAAAAGTGGGACCTTGGGCTAGTAACTTAATTTCTCTGTGCCCCATGCAAAGTGGACATAATGAAAGCACCTATCATGCTATGAAAATTAAATGAGTTAATATATAAAGTACTTTACACAGTGCCTGGCTCCTAGCTGGCAGTCTATGACGGTTCACTATGTTGCTAAGGTGATTTTGGTCCCTGCATCAAGTAATTTGTAAAAACCCCAAGTTCTCGCGCTACTTTTCAGGCAGACAAGTGACTCCCTTCAGGGAAGACTCTGAAGTGAGGCTTTTCTTAGCAAAGCAAGATTAGTGCCTTCAAGGAGAATGAAAATTATGACAATGCCATGTTGCTGCTGAGATGGACTTTTGTTTTTATAGTGCCTCTACCTTCTTCATTAGTTTTTAATAGATTGTTTTTCAGAGCAGTTGTAGTTTCACAGAAAAATTGAGCAGGAACTACAGGGAGTTCCCGCATGCCCCTATTATCAATAGCCTGCATTAGTGGTACATTTGTTGCAGTTGATAAATCAATATTGATACATTACTATTAACTGAAGTCCACCATTTACATTTTAGAGCTCACTCTTTTGTTTGTGCAGTTCTATAGATTTGGACAAACGGGTAATCTCATCTATGTACCATTATAGTGTCAGATAGAATTGTTTCCCGGCCCTAAAAATGCCTTGTGCTCCACCTGTTCCTCACTGCACACCGCATCCCCCCCCCAACCCCTGACGCCCCTGGCAATCATTAGTCTTCCCACTGTCTCTATAGTTTTGCCTTTAGCAGAATATCTGAGTTGGAATCACAACAGTATGCAGCTTTTACTGACTGGCTTCTTCAACTTAGCCTTATGCATTTGTCCCTTCCATGTTTCTTTGTGTAACTGGGGCTTTCTTTACAAAAAAAGGAAAATTAGATCTGTACAAGCAGAAAGCAAATAAGAAACACCATTTACCCACCTTTCTTAGGTTAAAAAGTGCTGACATATTCTGCCCTCTGTGCTACCACTCTCCCTTTTTTCCTGATTAGAAATACCCCACCCTGGTCCTTGGGAGTCCCTCTGTTCTCTCCCCAGTCACTTTCCCATGAAGATGACCTCTACTGTGTACTCAGTGTCCACATTCTTAGGGTTGTCTGCCTGCATGTATCTAGAAACAGTGAACAGGGTTGAACGGTGTGGTATTGAACTTGACATGAATGACGTTTTGTGGGGAGAGAGGAAACCCTTGAGGGATGCAGAGGTGCTTCCTTATCGCCCATGGGCTGCAGAGGCTGGGGGTGGGGGTGGGGGGGCTCTGGTAGAGGCTCAAAACCCTGCCCCCCACCCCAGCAGCCTGGCCCTGGATTCTACAAACTTCCCAACCCCACTGAGATGGGTCATGCTCCAAGAGAGCCAGAGAACAAAGCCCCTTTGTGACTTTTGTTTTGAATCTGGCTTGTGACAATGGGAGGAGTAGGGAGGGGGGTGGGGGATGTGTGCTGGGAGCACGGTGTTGATGCAGGGGAAGAAAACAAAATTGTGGGGCTTTTTTTTTTTCCTTTTTTTTTTTTTTTTTTTTTTTTTTTTGGTGTTGTGTTGCGGCTTCCCGCCTCCCCTCAGCTCTTCGAACAGCGGGATTTCGCAATGGCAGCTTGGGAAACAGACCCAGCGCTCCGTTTAGAAGCAATGTATATCAGCCGACTGAGATGGCCGTTGTGCTCAATGGAGGGACCGTAAGTATCAAGAGGTGATGTTTTGGCCAGAAGCCTAAAGAGCAGTCAGTGTTGGGGGGCAGTTTCACCGGGACACACCGCTCTGTGGGGGCTGCTTATGGGCCCTGCAAAAACACTGGCTCAAGTTGACGCCCCTTGCGGCTAGAATGCATGCAATGCTTCCATTGTTCTTTCCCTCTCTATCCCCTTTCTCCACGCACGGAAGACCCACCTATACTTAGTTAACTTAGTCTGTGGATTCATTTGAAAACATCCCTGTTTCTTGGGGCTCTTGTACCCAATGAATTCTCTGGCTTTCATTATGCACAAGGTACCTCTCCCTCCCTGGGAGGTGACTTTTAGGAAAAGCCCAGAGTTGTGAAACCCTGACAGATTTTGCTGACATCCAACCTAGTGTAACCACCCCCGACCCCCCCCCCCCCCCCCCCCCCCCCGCCGCCTGCTGCAGGCCCCTGTCTCTGCCCCAGCTAGGCACCGGATTCCCCCACCTCTACTCCTTAAAAGATGTCTTCAGAAATTGGAGTGATTATCATTTCTATCCTGTGAGCACAAAAATAGGTTTTACTATCTGATGCCAAACAGACCTTCAGCAGAATTGTCATTGTTTACATCTTGCCTCCGTAGAATTACATCATTTTGTTTCTCCAGCAATCCAAAGACACACTGTCATTCCCACATTTAATTTCCAAACATAGCTACATGCTTCTTTCAGAAACAATGCATACCAGTTTACACATGTAAATTGGACTTCCATTCTTTATATCATGTGCCAATTCCATAACTCAAACTGAGCTTTTTTTCCTTTTTTTTTTTTTTTTAAACGTAAGTCAGGGATGGTCTTTGATCTCTGGAGGGAATTCGGGTTTTCCTGGCCTTTTGAATGGTATGCGAGGCATTGGTTTGCACTGGTTTGGAACAGGCTCAAAGACAAATAGACTCACAGATTTGCTTTCTGAAAACCCCTTGCCATCCACTGGGCTGTTTTATTATTGGGTGCCAAGAAAAGCCTGACTCAAAAGCATTTGGCCTGTGTGTTTTAATAAATATGGTTAGAAAATGGCCCCATCAGTCACTCTTAAGCCCTCCTGGTCTCTTCAAGACCAGTGTCTATAAATACACCCCGGACTTAGAAAGTGAAGGGGGTTTCTGGGTAAGGAAACATCCATTAGGGGTGCGTGATTATAGAAAAAAGGACATGACTTCCCAAGAACAGCGCAATATAACACACAGTGCTTGCTACTTTTCTTGGGAATTACTCAGCCCATTAGGAGAAAGCAAGGGGACTTCTCTTTGGCACATTGTTAACACATTGGTTTTTGATGTTGACTTTGCAAAGCACAGAGTTCTTAGCTGTGTTATCCTTGTTTCCAGATCCCAACTGCTCCGCCAAGTTACACTGGAAGACACCTCTGGTGAAAGACTTAAGTTCCAGAGAATAAGAATCTCTCTTACCGATTTTATTCCCTGGCTGTGTCTTTCTTGAGGGAGAAATCAGTAACAGTAGCCAAACAAGGCTGCCTCACAGCCAGGAGATCTAGAAATCCTGCACAAGGGGATTTCTTGTAAATGTGAACACTGCTGAACTGAAAAGCTAACACTGACTGCCCTCTCGCCCCCTGCCACACACACACACAAACACGTAATACCAAACCAACCTCAATCCCTGCAAACTAAAGCAAAGCTAATTGCAAATAGTATTAGGCTCACTCGAAAATGTGGCTGGGCAGACTGTTTCATCCTCTGGGGGTAGAACAGAACCAGATTCACAGCCAGTGGGCCAGGCTGGTGTGGGTTGGTTGTGGAGGTCCCCCACACCATTGCCCTCCCCAGCGAGTAGACCCCAGGTGGCCTCTTGGAGATGACTGTTGCGTTGAGAGGACTAATGGGGACTGTTCCATCAGCTTGCCTGTTTGCACGTTTCAGGGGGTCAGGAGCAGTTAAGGAGTTGTGGGTGTGATTCCAAGGTGAGTCCCAACCGAATCACGGGGTGAGCTTTCCAACCAGTGGTGGTGGAGGGATCCTGGCATGTGCCAATACAGAGAAGGCTATCTGGGAATTGAAGTGACCATCACATTTAGAAAGTGGTGACCCACCACCGTGCCCTCTGTGGGCCTCCTGCTCCAGGTTAACGGCCGGAAAACAAGCCCGCCTCCCTGCTTGGTGGAGTCACAGCAGTATTCCGGCTTGGGGCAGCAGTTTCTTTTCCCCCCTCCGCCCGAACCCTTTCCCAGGCTTTTATTCCCATGTTCATTTCAAAAACTTAGATGGACCATCAGCTTCCAGCCCCCTGGGCTGGCAGGCCAGAAGGCAGGTGCCACAGCAGATTTTCTGTGATGATGTCGCGTAGCAGGGCCTCCCAGGGGAGAGAGGACACGCTGCTGCCTAGCACGCAGCGAGTTCTCCGATCTCATACGTTGATGGAGTGCAAGTTCCGGGGGGGGGTGGAGCACTTGAGGGGCTCTTGCTGTCTTGGAGGGTATGTGGGGCATTTTTGACTTGTTTTTCTGTAAGTTCCATGAAAATGATTCTCTTCAAAGCCCATTGTTTCTGTCATGGTTTCCATCCGTCCTAAGCAAGTCATTCCTTTGTTATTTGGCATTTCGAACATCTCGGCCATTAAAAAGCCCCATGTTCTCTGCACTGTTTGGCCAGCATAATCACTAGCAGTGATTCGAAGCAAAGAATTTTAACGTGATGGCATGAAATGTATAAGTGAGGGTGAGCCCTTTGGCATCTACGCTAATGACTCTGTTGCTTTTTCTATAAAACAACCCATAAGCCTTTAACCTTTATAAAGAAAATGAAAAAGGTTAGTGTTTGGTGGGGGGGGGGGGGAACTGACCTCTTCATAAGCCAATATGTCTGAGCTGTTTTAATAAACCTGATTTTTCTCAAGGCCCTAGTCTCTGCTGTGTCCCGTCCTCGTCACAGTCCCGCTCCCCCCCTGCAACCTTGCAGAGCAGCGGGGTAAACAAGGCCAATTTGGCGGTCCCTATGCGGTCAACTTCGAGTTTTCCTTCCAGCCAGCGTACTTCCTTGAGTTGCCATGCATGGGGAAGAAAAAGCATGGCAGCAGAATGCCACCTGTACCTGACCTTTGGGAAACAGCCCCACCCCGGCCCACAGCATGTGCTTGCTTCTAGAGAATCAGATTCCAGTCCTCTCTCAGAGGAGCATCATTGGTGGACTGGAAACCTGGAGTACTGGGGAGGGGAGGGAGGGAAAGAAACTAGGACCTGGGGTGGGGATGGGGGCGGTTGCATGCAGTCCCAGGATTCTGAGAATACAGAAATCTCCAAACACCTCGGTCCAGTCCAGTGAAAAACGACAGCATTACACATTCTCATGCCAGGAAATGGTTGCTTACCCCCGCTCTCTGGAGTCCTTTGGAGCTCTCTGATCCCATCAGTGATTCCGTCTGCAAGAGCCCCCCCTCCCTTGCAGAAGGGAGCAATTCACCTGAGCGTTTCCCCTCTCAGTTCTTGGTCCGGGCATAGAAGGTGAGCATGGTATAAATGGCTATAAAGGGAAAGTAATGTTTCACCAACATAAAAATGGAACCAGCTTCGAGCCACAGGAAACCTCACTTGATGAGACCTTTCTCCCCCCCTTTCTTTTTAAAGCTATGATATGTTATCGTGCTTCTGGGTTTTGTCTTATTTTGGCTTTAAGGTTGAGAGTGGGCTGGATGCCCTCTCAATGGGGCAGGGGGGGGAGTGAGGGCAGAGAGCAGAGAATGGGTATTTTTCTAATGACTCCACCTGAAGGGTACAAAGAGACCTCTTCGCCAAGAGACTGTGGCCACTAGCTGCCCCCACGGAGCAAAGTTTAAATACGAAATCAAATAGCACCTCTGTTTAAGATCTATTTATGTAAACAACACTTGTTGAGGGAACATAACCTGGAAGGACAGCATCTGTGATCAAAATACCTAATTGTAAGCACAAATCTTTCTGTGTCCGGTTATTAAAATCACTTTGGGACTATAATAGCCACTCTCGTCCCCCCTTTTAATAGAAAATGGCCATTCTATCCTGGATTTCTCCACTGGATATGGAGGGTGGGGAGTGAGGGAATCAGCTCAGAGAACTGACAAACTGGGAAGTTCTGGGGATCCAGTGCTTTGAGTACAGATTGTGTCAGGGCCCACTGAACAAGTGTAAACTCGGGGTGATCTAGGTTGGCCAATGCTGAGTTAAACCCCAAACTGAAAGGGAGCGTTGTGGCTTTTATAATCCAATGATGCAATGATTATACCAGCTTACAGGAGTTCTCAGCAGGTGCTTTTTATTAATTGATAAAGAGCTAAGGCTCATTTTTGATAGATAATATATATTTATTAAATGTATTAATGTGTGTTTTATAATGTACCTTTATCCCCTGGCTGACTGTTGCATACTTATTAAAAAAAATCGTTAAAGAAATTTCAAGACAATCAATGTGTACCATAAATGACTGTATATAAATATTACAAATTTAAAGGTTGTAAAGCATGGGCAGATAGGTTTTATTTTCAAAATGCTGTTCTTAACACAAAAATAAAGGCATTACTATTTACTTAAAGATGTGTGGTAGCTTGTCAAAACACTCGGTAGAACTACTAGGCTTTCTTTCGGATCTGCCTGGAGGCTAACTCTGTGGCATTGTGAATGGGGGAATCCTGGATAACAGCAAGCCCCAGAACAAATGAGGGTAATAAGTTAGCTTACCCATCAAATGAGGAACTTTTCTATAATATTCTGGGGACTTGACAACAAACCTCCTTTGTTACTGTTTGGGTTTAAGTGTCTCACCTTGTTGGATCTACAGTCAGAGTTAAGAGTCAGTCTCCTTTGGAAATGATCGCAGGCAGTATGTCTTTTTTATGAAATGAGTAACTTAAAACCAGATCAACTTAAAACCCACTGCAGAGGTTTGGGACTTAAATTTAAATAGTGATTTTTGCAAAGGCAGCCCAGAGTGGGAAACTGGTAACTAAAGCATGTCAACATCTCTTGGAAGCCAGAGTTTGTTGTACATTTTAGTGGTGGCTGGTGCAGAAGAATACACCTGAAACACTGAAGAAATAATATGGATACAAGAATAAAATTTGGAGATACTGCAGAAAGTTAAGATCAGTACTGTCTTAGGATAAACGATACGCACTAAAACATCTGTGCCACAAATGCTATCTTCTGCAGAAAAGATTCTGTATTCACATGTACCAAATGTAGTCATTAAGAAAGTTAACAGAGAGGAAGCATAATTCGTACATTTTCCTCACAGAGGGTCAC
The DNA here is from genome assembly GCF_027475565.1 of Acinonyx jubatus. Classification (NCBI taxonomy): domain Eukaryota; kingdom Metazoa; phylum Chordata; class Mammalia; order Carnivora; family Felidae; genus Acinonyx; species Acinonyx jubatus. The sequence continues at coordinate 11,078,230 of NC_069398.1, read as the reverse complement.
TGAAGCTCCGAAGGGAAAAGATCCCACCAGTGGCTAAATAAGGTGGTGGAGTCTTAGCTCAGGCCTCCTCCTCTTTCTCCATTTTGCATTTCACTGCAAAGAAATGAAAGAGAAAGTCAGGATCGATTTGCATATCTAGACAGACTTGTCATTTTGAAAACAGCAAATTTTGATGTGTAGAGTCAATGACACCAAAACCCAATGAGCACCTGCTATGGTTCTGGCGCCACGGGAAGGACGCAGGGCCATTGTGCTCCAGGGACAGAACCTGAAGTTTCAAAACCATGCAATGTTGATGGCCATTCTTTCTTCCCCCAGTTTTAATTAAAAAGAATTGACATGCACTACTGTATCAGTTGAAGGCATACAGCACGATGGTTTGATTTACGTAGATTGTGAAATGGTTACCACAATAGGTTCAGCTAACATTGATCTTCTATAGGTACAATAAAAAGAAAACCAGAAAAAAAACCTCTTGTGATAGAATTCTTGGGATCTACTCAATGACACAGCAGTGTTAGCTATAGTCATCATGTGTGCATTACATCCCTAGTTCTGATTTATCCTGTAACTGGAGGTTTGTATTGTCCCTGGTAACCACAAGTCTGATCTCTTTTCCTGTGAGTTTGGTTTGTTTTTTTGTTTGTTTGGTTGTTTGGTTGGGCTTTTTTAGATTCCACATATAAATGAGATCATACAGTATTTGTCGTTCTCTACCTGACTTACTTCACTTAGTGTAATACCTTCAAAGTCCATCACAGCCATTCTTAATTTAGTTCAGCAGAAGGTCAAAAGGGTGCTTTGCAGGTCAGGGGAACTGAAGAAAGGAAGTTTTACTGAAGATGATGACAGATTCCAGGCTCTTGACTCAGCCCAATCTGTTACCACTCACCTTGCTCCCCCCACTCGCCCAAAATTAAAAACTCAGGATTACACTGGGGTGAATACAAGGTCAGAAAAGAATCTTTTCACGGTCTGGAAAAGAATGTGATATGGGGGATTTCCTGCATTGGCCAAACAGGAAAGTTCACAGAACACAGGATGGCACTACTTGTCCCAGTAGGTACAAGCCCCTCCCCTGGAAAAATAGGGAAACTCAGTCCCCTGGGGGTTGGGGGGGGGGTGGGGAAGGAGATGGAATCCTTTCAGAAAGATCCTCTCATTTTTAATAAGTCTTTGCTTCTAAATGTCCAAGTGCTTGTCCTGGACATTAGTGCCTGAAGGTTCTTCTGAACAAGGTCGTGGGCTCTGGTTACACGTGGAGAGCAGTGTCCTAGCAGAAAGGGTGTTGGGGCTTGTTACCACGTAAGGCGGATGTTTTGATCCAGCCAGGCCCACGCATGGAGTGAGGTGTGGACACCATCACGTGCAACACAGTTACTTCCTGTTGGAAGTGGGGCGAACGCTTTCATCAGCCCAGACTAGCCCAGCAGTCTTCAAGCTGGAGCTACACAAAGACTTTCTAAGGGTACTTGGTCATGGTTTATTCAAAGAAAGTCAACCTCTAAATCTGCAGCTTCCCACCGTGGACTTGCAGTTGTGGGATGTATACCAACCCCCTCTCTTACCTCTCCCCATCCTGGCATTGCCTAGTGTGTACAAAATCCCCAGGTGTCAAACAAGGAGGCAATTTGTCCAACGGAGTCTCCTTTCTATGCTTAATAACTACCAAGAATTATAATGTATTTATTTGGCTTTGTGAACTATTAATGATCGTATTAATAACTCGAACCAGAAAAAGTATTTTTAATACTTGGAACCTGTGGTCACTGGAAAATTCAAAGAAATGTTTTCAATGTGTACATCTTTTTTGTTCTATATATATGGAAGATCTACGGGTAACCACCATGAACACCCCATGTGCATCTAGACCCTACTGATGACAATGATCCTGCATAGCCAAGGATGCTCTACACCCCTGAAGGTGCTCTCCCAGTATCCTGCTGATCCATGATGTGATCCGGATGTGAATGTTTAGCAACTGAGTGGGGATGGCAGAGTCCTGACTTGTAGTATTTGCTGATTTCCATAGTTGATTTTAAGCTACCAGCCTGACCAGGCACAGTACATGGCTGATCTGGGTCTCTACAAGTAGGTATACAGGGAAACCTCAGGAGCAAGATGGTACTCTAGGTGTGATTGGGGGGGACTAGCAACGTTTGCAACACTGGCAACCTGTTAGAAATACAAGCCGACAGCTCAACCCCAGACCTATAGAATCAGAAACAGTGGAGCCCAGCAATCTAGGTTTTTAACAAGCTCCCAGGTGATGCTGATGGATACAAGTTAAAATTTGAACCACTGTTGGTGGTTCTCTACCCTGACTATGTCTAAGAATCATTCCCGGGCCCCTTCAGAAGCCTGTGAGTGCCTGGGTCTCACCCCAGACATTCTGATGTAGTTGGTCTGAGGCACCAGTATTTATTCAAAGTTCCCATATGTTGCTACTGTTCGCCAGGGTTGAGAAACCCAAACTGCGGTTGGAATGCCTTTAAAAAAACATGACCATAAAGATCCTGACAGCAGTTTAGAAGAATCAGGAATTCCCCTCTTTGTCTCAAAATTTAAGCAGGTTAAATGACTTCTCTAGCCTATAACTGACAGATGCTAGAGGCTACTAATAGCCACACAGAGAAGGAAGGATTGGCTTCTGTGAAGAATTCCCAGCCCTTGGATTTTCTGTAGTTTCTCAGACCTGCCTGAAGTTAGAATTCATCTGCTCACTTTTGTCCCAGTATCTTTTTTTTTTAAGTTTATTTATTTATTTTGAGAGAGAGAGAGAGGCAAAGGGAGAGAGAGAACCCCAAGCAGGGTCTGCACTGTAAACACAGAGCCTGATGTGGGCCTCGAACTCACAAACCGTGAGTTTAATCAAGAGTTGGATACTTAACCAACTGGGACACCCAGGTGCCCCAGCAGTATCTTTTCTTCTTTTTCAAGTTTTTTTTTTTTTTTGTTTTTTGTTTTTTTTAGAAAGAGCATGAGCAGGAGAGGGGCAGAGAGGGAAAGAGACAGGGGATTCGAAGCAGGCTCTGTACTGATAGCAGCAAGCCTGACGCAGGGCTTGAACGCAAGAACTGGGAGATCATGACCTGGGCCGAAGGCAGACACTCAACCAAATGAGCCACCCAGCTGCCCCTACTTTTGTCCCACTATCTTAACGAATTCCTGTCCATGCCTTGACAACCTCTCTTAGCCAGCCCACACTTTGACTTTGCCTGGGAAAAAGCCGTGTTAGCTCTTTCAGATTATTACACAAAAATCTTCAGAGTAGAGAGCAGAAAGGGATGCTAGGACCACTCCTCCAAACTGAAGAATCAAAAAAATACTTTCTAGAGTTGATGGACTGGAAACAAAGGTGGACATGGAGCCTCATGATGGAACCATCTGGGGAGCTTTGAATATTGTCAATGCCCAGCCCTGCCCTAGCCAATCAGGTCAGAGACTCTGGAGGTGGGGACTGTCCATTAGTGCAACCACATCAGAAAAGTGGCATTATCAAGTAAAACTGAGTATGCACGTTCCCTGCAACGCAGGGATTCTGCTCCTAGATCCACTGCCTGGAGAAACCCTTGCACACATGTTCTGAGTGACTGAATAAAGATGTTCATGATAGCAGAAAGCTGCAAACAACCCAAATGTCCATCAACAGCTGACTGGATAAATAAACAGTGGTCTACGTGAATGGTGAGTGTACGGCAATGAACATGAATAAACCACGGCTACACCTGTCGGCTTGGAATAGCTTATCGATGTTGAAGGAAGGGTATAAGGCACAGTGTGATACATGTAGTGTGATTCTATTTACAGCAAATCTAAATACTGAGGAGTGCCTATAAAGATAAGAAGAACTCTAAAGAAAGGCAAGGGAAAACTGAGAACAAACTGAGGGTTGATGGGGGTGGGAGGGAGGGGAGGGTGGGTGATGGGTATTGAGGAGGGCACCTTTTGGGATGAGCACTGGGTGTTGTATGGAAACCAATTTGACAATAAATTTCATATATTAAAAAAAAAAGAAGCAAGAGAAGTTAAAAAAAAAAAGGCAAGGGAACAATGAGCATAAAAGTCAGGGTGAGCGGCTTCACTGGGTGGGGAGGAGCTTTAAAGGTGTTGACAGTATTCTATTTTCTTAACTGGGATGGTACTTACATGAGTGTCTGCTTCATAGGTATATATGTACTCTAAAGTCACTATTGTTTGTATACCTCCCATTGTATTGTATGTATACCCAAAAACAAGTAAAAAGAAATAAAGATGGTAGTATATTACTTGAAATTACAAAGTCAACTTGTAAAGGAACAGAAAAGAACAACTTAACTGTTTGGGGAGGGTATGGATGGGGTGTAAGTGAGCTAACCCCCATCTGTCGTAGCAGAAAATCAGTAGATAATGTCAAAAACCATATCTATTGTATCTAAAATCATAACCGTCCAGAGAAACAGCCCAGAGTTCAAAGTTATTGCCATAGCAGAGGGTGCCACAAAGATGATGCTCATTCCGTCCTTCTGTTCATCCTGTACAGCAGTCCCCCCGCCGTGTCCTTGGGGAACACGTTCCAAGAGCTCCAGTGGATGCCCAAAGCCACGGATAAGGTGGGGGGGGGACTACTGTATATCTTTTTAACCGTGGGAACAATGTACAAGGATTACTTTGCTAAAAATTAAGAAACAGATTGAAGTCTCCCCCGTAGTGGTTTTCCTCCTCGTCTTGGCAGGACAGAGCCTTGCACAGGTGGGACCACAGGTAGGTAAAAGGAGGGAGGTAGGGAGGAGCAGCAGGGGAAAAGCAGGTAGTGATGACTAAATAAAGGAACCTGGCTTCCATTTTAGTTTTAGAGACATCATCATGGTTGGCCTCCAACACCAATGGACAGATGCCTCCACACCCCTGCACCGTCCTTGTCCCCCTTAGCAGGCTGGTGTGCAGCCAGCTCCGGAAGGGCTAGAGAGTGGAAAATCCCAGAGAGATGCGCCAGCCCTTCAGCTTCAATTAAAGGCAGTGTGACAAGAAAGGCCCTGCATACTAATGAGAGTTGCTTATGGTTTCCTCCTCTTGGTCACCATCCTTCTTTCTTGTTCCATTTAGTGACAAGGCTGAGAACTCCAGACAGTTGGGAGAAGCTGCCCAAGGCTCGAGACGTAGGAAATTCGGGACCACGGGGTAGTTGGGATGTGGCCTCAGCATAAAGGATCATCTGGGGCAGATCCCCGGGCTACTCCAGACCTTTAGAATCAGATCTCCAAGAGCCAGGCCTCGGAATCAGCATCCCCCATCTCTGTGCCTTGAGTGATCCTTTTGATGTGACAAGTTTGGGAAAGAGTACTGCATCACTCAGCCAGCACGCGGTGCCTGTCTCCTGGGGGCCCAGGTGTGAGACGGTGCTGGGAGGAGCAAACAAGACAAGGCCTGCAGAGTGCTGAGCACTGAGTCTGATCCAGAGTTAGGTACCCAGTGAGTACTACCTGTTATTATTTTCAGGGCATGCTCTTTGATCTCAAGGAGCTCACGGTCAAGAGGGGGAAACAGAAAAATAAACAGGAGCTTGTAAGAACCAAGACATGTGCACACACTGCAGAGAGAAGTTGCTTCAATGATATGTTCATCCATCATACAGTTATGGACTCAAAACAGTACTGCATGTTGAGTTACAAAGAGGAGGCTGGTTCACAATCTCAAGTCACCAATATACTTAAGAAACCTTAAAGTTTAATTTGTTATCCAATGAGCACCCAGTTTCTAGGATTCCAGGTAAATAATAAAAGCAAACACTTCTGTGGCACAGACTGGGCCCTTCACACACAGGAAGCGATGGGGAGGTGAGTGTTGTGATTTTGCCCAGTCTGACAGGCAAGGAGATAGGGGTGCACACAGGTTATAGCTTGTCCATGGTCACACCATGGCTGTCTGGCTCCTACATTCATGCTCTTAACCCCTGCAGGGTCATGGTCTCTTGTGGGAGATGAAGATTTCTGTACTCAAAGATACCACAACGAAGTATGCAGACAATGGTGTTCACTACCACATCATTTACCACAAAAACGGTTTGGGAACAATCTAAAGGCCCAACAATCGGGGAGTGATTCAGTATCTGATTTCTTTTTAAGTTTTATTTATTTATTTTTAGAGACAGAGAGAGCAGGGGAGGGGCAGAGAGAGAGAGGGAGAGACAGAGAATCCTAAGCAGGCTCCCTACTGTCAGTGCAGATGCAAGGCTCGATCGTACCATGAGATCATGACCTGAGCTGAAATCAAGAGGTGTGTGCTCTGGGAATGCAAGCTGGTGCAGCCACTCTGGAAAACAGTATGGAGGTTCCTCAAAAAACTAAAAATAGAACTACCCTACGACCCAGCAATTGCACTACTAGGCATTTATCCACGGGATACAGGTGTGCTGTTTCCAAGGGACACATGCACCCCCATGTTTATAGCAGCACTATCAACAATAGCCAAAGTATGGAAAGAGCCCAAATGTCCACTGATGGATGAATGGATAAAGAAGATGTGGTATATATATACAACGGAGTATTACTCGACAATCAAAAAGAATGAAATCTTGCCATTTGCAACTACGTGGATGGAACTGGAGGGAATTATGCTAAGTGAAATTAGTCAGAGAAAGACAAAAATCATATGATTTCACTCATATGAGGACTTTACGAGACAAAACAGATGAACATAAGGGAAGGGAAACAAAAATAATATAAAAACAGGGAGGGGGACAAAACAGAAGAGACTCATAAATATGGAGAACGAACTGAGGGTTATGGGAGGGGGGTGTGGGCTAAGTGGGTAAGGGTCACTAAGGAATCTACTCCTGAAATCACTGTTGCACTATATGCTAACTAATTTGGATGTAAATTTTAAAAAATAAAAAAAAATAAAAAATAAATAAAAAATAAAAAACTGAGCCACCCAGGCTCCCTGGTATCTGATAATTTATAAACTTGGTAAAACATACAAAACCATTAAAAATGTGATGCTTTTGCAATGTTTGAAGGAACAGGTAGAAACCTCAAGGGGAAGATACAGTGGGGCACATTTGCTATAAATTTTGATGAGGCAAATTTGAAATTGCTCAATACCAAAAGCTAACAATGTCTCCAAGGGGAACACTAAAGCTCTGTCTGTTGGTGCTGGAAGTCGACCACGATGTTTGTAAAGGTAAGGTGGAAACCAGGTTCTTTCATTCACCATCTCTGCCCCTTTTTTCCCTCCTATCTTTCTGTAAAAAAGTATTTTGGAAGAACAAATGACTCTTGTTTCACATCTATTCCTGATTGAGGCCTTCCACAGTACATCCTTAAATGTGACTGCCTTTTACAAAATCCAATCATGTCCATTACCGCAACTAAGTTATGGCCCAGCATCTTGACTATGTTTAAAAACAAAAAAACAACTACACGTAAAATGATTAAGAGGAAATGGGTGAATTTTTGTTTTCCCAAATGTCTACAATACACATGTATTGCTATCCAATTGGGAAAAACTTTCTTTCTAGAAGAATTATAAGAAAATATACCAGACAGGGGCGCCCGGGTGGCTCAGTCAGTTAGGCTTCTGACTTCAGCTCAGGTCATGATTTCATGGTTTGTGAGTTCGAGCCTTGCGTCGGGCTCTGTGCTAACAGCTCAGAGCCTGGAGCCTGCTTTGGATTCTGTGTCTCCCTCTCTGTTTGCCCCTATCCTGCTCGCACTCTGTCTCTCTCTCTCTCAAAAATAAATAAACATTGAAAAAAAAAAAACAGACAGAAGAATAAGAAGGACTATCAAGAGAATGAATGCCTATATAATATTAGTGCAATCAGAGCTAAAAGATTGGGAAAGGTAGGAAGGAAAAAATTGGGGTCAAATGGCCAACAGGAAGTTAGCTGCAGGAGTCCGGGAGGTGCAACCCTCCCCAGTATGGCTAGACCCAGCACTGGGAGACGCTGAGAGATCCACCTGAAGGTGAAGTTGCCCTCATAGAGGTGACCATTCCAAAAATATTAATGAAATGGGCACTAGGAAGTTTCTGACTGGAGAAATGCTAGAAAAATAATGCTTCCCCTTCAGTTTGCTTGAATGTAGAAGAGTAGACTTTGAAGTCAAGCAGACCCAGTCTTCAAATCCTGGCTCTGCCATTTAAGAGCTGGGTGACCTCCACCTCCAGCCTAATTTGCTCATTTGAACTGCAAGTATAATCATCTCAACCTCACAAAGTCCTTATTAATGTACGGGCACCTGGCCGGCTCAGTCAGTGTGACTCTTGATCTCAGGGTTATGAGTTCAAGCCCCACATTGGGTATAGAGATTACTTAAAAATAAAATATTTTTTAAAAATTAAAAAAATAAAGGATATAATGTATTTAAAGTGCCGGGTGCAAGGATTGACACGTATGTAGTGGATACTCAACTAATGTGACTTATTTTCCCCTACGTGGACTGTAGAAATATAAGCTAAAATGCTGCTAGAGAGTTCACTTAGCATTTAAAAAAATTCATAAGGGGCTCCTGGGTGGCTCAGTCAGTTGAGTGTCCAACTTCGGCTCAGGTCATGATCTCGCAGTTTGTGAGTTCGAGCCCCTCGTCGGGCTCTGTGCTGACAGCTCAGAGCCTGGAGCCTGCTTCGGATTCTGTCTCCCTCTCTCTCTGCCCCTCCCCCACTTGTGCTCTGTCTCTCTGTGTCTATCAAAAATAAATAAAATGTAAAAAAAATTTTTTTTTAAATTCATACCATCTCACTCATCTGCAAGGTATTTCTCTTGCAAGCTCACTATCAAAGAGAGTTAAGAACTTGAAAGTAAGCAGAAGCCAGTGTAGATGTTCAGAAACTCTGTTGTTTCAGTCATAGGAGAGCCTCTGCAACCTCTCTCAGAACAATGTGTGCTCGTTCATTCTTTAAGCCTCATTCTGGCAAATTGAGCTATCAGATATCCCAAGAGTATAACTGAGTTTAGGAACACAGTGGTGTGTCCCAATGGCTGATAATTACATTAAAAAGTGTGCAACATCATTAGTCATCACGGAAATTAAAGGCATGATGAGAGAGCTAATGCACAGTCACCAGCATGGTTAAAATGAAAGAGATTCACCATACCAAGTGTTAGCAAGGATGCAAGGAAGTGGAACACTCCTGTTTCATGAGTGTGAATGGGAAAATGGTGCAACCACTTTAGAAAATGATTTGGCAGTATCCTCTAAAATTAAATATTATATATACTCCCGGACCCATCAACTCCACTCCTGGACAGTCTGCCAACTGAAGTGAATATTTAAAGCCAGAAAACACATACAGGGATGTTCATAAAAGCGGCATTTTTCATAATAGCCCAAAACTGGACACAACCCAAGTGTTCATCAGTAAAGCAAATGGATATAGAAATTGTAATCATATTCATATGAAAGAATACTACGCATCAGTGAAAAAACAAACCACTATTACCCTCAACAATCTGGCTGAATCTTCCAGACATAATGGTCAGCAAAAGAAGCCAGGCACAAAGAAGTTCATACTGTGTTTTCCATTTATACAAAGTTTGAGAATAAGCAAAACTATTTTATGGTTTTAGGAGTCAAAATAGAGTTTGCCTTGGGATTTGGGGCTACTGACTGGTTGCGGGCATGAAAGAGCCTGCAGAGGTGCTCAGGCATGTTCTTAACTTGATCTGGGTAGTGGTTATGTGGGACATACATATGTCAAAGTTTGGTTAGGACCAAGGGTGCCGGGGTGGCTCAGTTGGTTAAGCGTCTGACTTTGGCTCAGGTCATGATTTCAATACTTGTGAGTTCAAGCTCTGTGTCGGGCTCTGTGCTGACAACTCAGAGCCTGGAGCCTGCTTCAGATTCTGTGTCTCCGCTCTCTATGCCCCGCCCCTCCCATGCTTGTGGTCTCTCTCAAAAATAAATAAACATTAAAAAAAATTTAAAGAATTGCACTTAGGACCAGTGTATCCTACTGCATGTAAGTTTCACCTCAACAACAAATAAAATAAAATAAAATAAAATAAAATAAAATTAAATTAAATTAAATTAAATTAAATTAAAATAAAATAGGAAAATAGGTCTCTGAGGACCTTTTAGTTCAGATCCAGGGCCAGAAGTCTTAGGTGCCTCAGCAGGCCCTAAGGGCCCCATACACTTGCAAGAGAATATTAACAATATCACATAATTAATCAAGAAACTTGCATTAACTGAATGCTAGACATTATGTTCATTTATCATCTCATTCAATCCACCCAGCCACTCTGGGAAGTAGATGCGATCATTATTTCCCTTTTACTGATGAGGAAACCAAGGCTTAGAGACACTAAGCTACCCAAGATCACAGAGCTGAGTAACTGGCCATGCCAAGATTCTAAGCCTGGTCTATCTGAGTTCAAAACCCATGGTCTAAATCATCAAGTCATAGCACTAAAAAGTAAGAAATCAGGTCCCTGATCCCGACCCAGAATCATCCGATGGAGCTTATAGTCATGCCCCATACTTTCCAATTAGGAAGGCAAGGCATGTATAATATATATTACCAAGACTTTATTTCTCTTGTGTCTTACTGGAGTGAATTTTATTTTGGTGACATGGGGCTCAATCTCGTGAACCATGTGATCATGACCTGAGCGAAATCAAGAGTTGGACACTTAACTGACTGAGCCACCCAGGCACTCCTGGACTGAATTTTAAAATGAGATTATTTTTGGGGGCTCCTGGGTGGCTCAGTCAGTTAAGTGTCCGACTTCAGCTCGGGTCATGATCTCATGGCTCATGGGTTCGAGCCCTGTGTCGGGCTCTGTGCTGACAGCTTGGAGCCTGGAGCTTGCTTCGGATTCTGTGTCTCCCTTTCTCTCTGCCCCTCCCCCACTGGTGCTCTGTCTCTGTCTCTCAAAAATGAATAAATGTTTAAAAAAATGATATTATTTTTCCATTACAAAAAAACATAGCCATTGTGGAAAATTGGAAGAACACAGAAAACGTGTGGAAAAATCAATAAAAAATAGCTCCATGTACCCCCAGTGGAAGAACAAATGATGGAAGGTTTTTTTCCTAACAAGAAATAAGTGTTGACATTCGAGGGGTAAATGTCAGTAGTCTGATAATCTCCCTTTCTTGAGAGTCAGATGTTGGCCTGCATTATTTTAAGGAAAGTTGAGCCCTGGAAGCCATAAGGCATTGGGGAGAATCTGACAGTCTTGAATGTGCAATAATTAAGGCATATTGCCGACTTCTAAACAGTGTTACTAAAGTAAACTCAGTGAAGTCTCCTTGAAGGCGGTATTTTAAATGGGAACATTTGGTGCTAAAAGTGACAACATTGGTTATATTGAGACAGAAACATGGGGATTATCAAATTCTGACCCTGGAAAGGATCTTGGTTTCTGGAAAGGGAGACATTTAATAAAAGACTCATTTTTTTATAAGTGAAGAAAGCTGAGGCCCCCAAGGGGGAAGGGGGCCACCAAGGCAAAATCAGGGACAGGGCCATTGGAACAGAGCTTAGTTGCTCAGAGCATACCTTCTGGAAGCAAAATCTTACCATCATTTACCAACTGGGTGACCTTGAGCAAGTCTCCTAACTCCTTTGAAGCCTCAGCTCCCTCAGAGATCGTGAGACCTTCCTCTTGGTGGCATGAAGGATGAAATGAGATGATTCATTGTCCGGCACACAGTAGGTCAGTAGGTGCTCAATAAAATCCTTCCTTCCTTCCTTCCTTCCTTCCTTCCTTCCTTCCTTCCTTCCTTTTCTTTCCATCTTTTCTTTTCTTTTCCTTTCTTTTCTTTTCTTCTTTTCTTTTTTCTTATCTTTTCCTTTCTTTTTCTTTCTTTCAGATTTTATTTTTAAGTAATCTCCACACCCAACTCACAATCCCGAGATCAAGAGTTGCATGTCTTCCTGACTGAATCAGCCAGGCACCTCTCAATAAAATTTTTTTTCATGTTTATTAATTTATTTTGAGAGAGAGAGAGACAGGGTGTGTGAGCTGGGGAGGGGCAGAGAGAGAGAGAGAGACAGAGACAGAGACAGAGACAGAATCCCAAGCAGGCTCTGCACTAACAGTGTGCCCCAATACGGGGCTCAAACCCATGAACCATGAGATCATGACCTGAGCTGAAATTGAGTCGGATGCTTAACTGCCTGAGTCACCTGGGTGCCCCTAAAATTATTTCTTAATCATACAAGTAACACAGTGTCTGTAGAAAAACTGGAAAATATGCTATTTTTAAGCAAATATTTAAATGATTTTCTTTAAATCATTTTTTCTAAAAATCAAATTTTATGTGTTATTCAGATGTTTATATTATCTATGAGCATTTTCTTTCCACATCTCAATTCACGAGGCTAAGTCCATTTCACAGTTAACTGAATTGTATCAAGACTGGAGTTCCAACAATTTAAACAGCCACCGTCTGCTAGGTTGTCCTTCAAAATTCAGTGTCTTCAAAAGCCTAGTGAGTCATGGGTGTGAATGAACAGACAAACCCCATCAGCCGTGTCTTATGACTTTTTTTATTTATCTCTACATTCTCAGCTGCTGCTGCCAAGACTGAACCTTTAGAAATATCCCAAGCATTTTGAATGAGCCTGGGTATAAACAGTTCTCATCCAGTTCAGACTGGTAGAGGTTCTATATATTAAATGTTGCCTTTAAGTGAAAAGGAAACAAATCCCCCAGTTTATTTTTAAACAGTTCCTTTACAAGAGTAACAATTTAATAACTAATCAAGAAATCATTTCAATCTGTACTGAGGGACTGGGGCAATATTCACTCATTATCTTAGCACTTGATCCAGAGCCCCGGGCAGGCTGGGCTCAAGTCAAGAAACTCCAAGGACTAAGAAACCAAACTTATCAAACATTAAGAGGAGGGACTGGGATTCTGTTTCTCTCCCTCTCTCTGCCCCTCCTTTGCTCATGTTCTCTCTCTCTCTCTTTTTTCTCTCTCGAAAATAAATAAACTTAAAACAAATTTTTTTTTTTAAAAAGGGGCGCCTGGGTGGCTCAGTTAGTGAAGCATCCAACTCTTGGTTTCAGCTCAGGTCATGATCTCACAGTTCGTGAGTTTGAGCCCCACATTGGGCTCTGTGCTGACAGTGCGGGGCCTGCTTGGGATTGTCTCTCTCCCTTTCTCTGCTCCTCCCTTGCTCATGCTCTCTCTCTCAAAAATAATTAAATAGGGGCGCCTGAGCAGCTCAGTTGTTTAAGCGTCTGACTTCAGCTCAGGTCATGGTGAGTTGGAGCCCCATGTCAGGCTCTGTGCTGACAGCTCAGAGCCTGGAGCCTGTTTCAGATTCTGTGTCTCCCTCTCTCTCTGCCCTCCCCCACTTACGCTCTCTCTCTCTCTCAGAAATAAAACAAATAAATATTTAAAAAATAAATAAACTTTAAAATTTTTTTTGAAGAAAAGAAAAGAGGAGGGCTTGGGAATTAAAAACCCAAGAATTTCAACAACAGGGTTCTTCTTAATAAGAAGTCCCCTGGTATACTGAAAAGAAAACGTGAATGTTTCCAACCACAGACAGTGAGAAACATATTTACCTCCAAACAAAATTGCATTTTAGAAAGGATCATTCATATCACCTACGTCATTCTTACCCCCAAAATGTCTCCTAAATGCATCCACTTCTGTCCATTCCCACTGCCAACAGGTCATCTAATCTGCTCCCCACCTGCAGCCACATTCATCTTTTTAGAAAGCCTATCTGATGCTGCCACTGCTCAGTTAAAACCTTTTAAAGGCTCCCTGCTGTCCTCAGGATCAAGTCCACAGTGTTTAACTGCTCTCTCTTGGCTCCACGGTCACCCTGCATCCTGCTTGTGCCACACAGGCCTTTTTTCAGTCCCCCTTCCAGACTCAGGGTCTTTGCTTAGGTACTTTTCTCATCCTAGAAAGCCCTTTCTGCCATTCACATCTAGTTAATTTCTAGCTCACTTCTGATCTCAGCCTAAGGGAACCTATTCAAATTCCCCTGCTGATCTCTCATGGCACCCTGAACTTCTTAGAAGCACTGATCACAATTTGTAATCAAGTAGTTATGTGATTACTGGAACAGTGTCTGCTTCACCCCTAGACTTTGGGTTTCTAGTAGAGCAAGGTATTGGCTTATAGTCTCCATTGAATACCCCAACACCTGGAACTATCCAGTCCCACGCCCAGAGCAGAAGCTCGATCAATCTTTGTTGACCTAATTAATGAATCCTACTCTAGCTTCCTTTTGTAAGTCCCAACCACCCTCTCTCTCAGCCGCTAGGTTGTCGAAAGGACACACATCTTTCCTGGGAAAAGAACACCCAGACTTTAGTATCAGAGAGGTAAGTGTTTGCATTTGAGCCCCAGCACTTACTTACCAGCACCCCCTAGGCCCAGTCATTAATCCTCTTGAAGCTTCTGTTTCCGTGCCTATAACATTGGGCTCCCCATGGATCTCACTACACAGGTAATCTTGACATTTAAATATATTAACTGAGATCGCATATAAAAATCCACCAGAAGAATGACCAACACACACGGACGCAACAAGTACATAATAAATGGTGGTTCGTATCGTGACTCAAACTACTGTGTGCCTGGTTTCCTACCTTAAGCCCCTTTAGCCCCTGCTGCTGCCACAACGTAATCCAAAGCAGCAAAATATGTTGGGGGCCTCCTGCTTTCCTTCTAGCATTCCTCTGTCAGCATCTACTGTGTGTTTGTCGATGCTAGACCTAAATCGTAAACAGGCCAGACACAGCCATTGCTCCCTCAGAGCTAATCTATGCTTTAATGAAAAGATAAGGGTTTTCAGTATGTAAACAATATCTTCCATAGCTACACAAATGGAATTAAACCATCTCACAGTCATTGCTAAGAAACGATTCTAAGAAACTAACCTTAAATACATACAAAGATTTAGGAATGAAGACATCTATTTGCTGCATGATATTAAAACACTGTTCTTGGGGTGCCTGGGTGGCTCAGTCAGTTGAGCGTCCAACTTCGGCTCAGGTCATGATCTCACGGTCTGTGAGTTCAAGCCCCGTGTCGGGCTCTGTGCTGACAGCTCAGAGCCTGGAGCCTGTTTCAGATTCTGTGTCTCCCTCTCTCTCTGCCCCTCCCCCGTTCATGCTCTGTCTCTCTCTGTCTCAAAAATAAATATATGTTAAAAAAATTTTTTTAATTAAAAAAAAACCTGTTCTTTGGTCAATGTGAGAAATAGTTAATGTCTACTCATTTTTTAAAATATACTCTTTAAAAAATTTTTCTTTATTT
Organism: Acinonyx jubatus; assembly: GCF_027475565.1. Lineage (NCBI taxonomy): Eukaryota > Metazoa > Chordata > Mammalia > Carnivora > Felidae > Acinonyx > Acinonyx jubatus. The sequence continues at coordinate 11,063,013 of NC_069398.1, read as the reverse complement.
TTTAAAGTAATCCCTATGCCCAACATGGGGCTCAGACTCGCAACCCTGAGATCAAGAGTAGTGTGCTCCATCAGCTGGGCCAGCCAGGAGTCACTAATGTCCACTTATTATGACTGCAATTCCCAGGCTGATAAGAAAGACCTGAATGCCAGCCCACCATCTCCATTTCTGCTACCTGTTGCAACTTCTAATATAGCTAGCAACAGTAACAACAAGGATGAAAATAAGAATGATGATTATTATAAGTACTATTTATTGGGTCCTGTGTGCTAGACTATACATTCCTTTAATCTTTAAAACAGCTCTATTTTTTTTTTAAGTTTATTTATTTGGGGGGGGGGGCAGAGAGAGAGAGGGAGAGAGAGAATCCCAAGCAGGCTCCAAGCTGTCAGCTTAGAGCCCGATGCAGGGTTCGATCTAACAAACTGTGAGATCATGACCTGAGCCGAAACCAACAGTCAGACACTTAACCCACCGAGCCACCCAGGCGCCCTTCAAAACAGTTCTATTATTATTACTATCTGCATGTGTCAGATGAGAACACTGTGGCTCAGAAAGATTAGTGACTTTTCTAAGCTGCAAATGTGGGATTTGACTCTTTTTTGTGACCATTCTACTACTTTTAGGGAAATCACCTCAAAGTTTGAGTTAAAAGATTAATGTTTTCAGTATGTAAAAATATCTTTAATAGCTTCACAAATAAAATTAAACTCTCTTAGGAATGAAGGCAGCCATGGAGGCAATATTTATAATGATGAAGTTCAGAAAGAAGTGTCTGATAGGAAGATAACTAAATTATGTACTATGCATATGTAAAATAAGTTTATAATATAGAAGGATGTTTACAATGTAGAGTTAGGGACACATGAAAATAACTGTTATGGGTGATGATTTCATTGACATAAAATTAAAGCTAGAGTTGCATTTTCCAAAACATTGACAATAAAGACGACAATTGGAAATTCAAAGGTCCCAGAATTGCCAAAATAATCTTGAAATAAAGAAGGTTGGAGGATTCAAATTTCCTGAATTAAAATTTATTATACAGTTATAGTAATTGAGACTTTGTGGTACTAGCATAAGGGTAGACATACATAAAATGGAATTAAAAGTCCAGAGATAAACCCTTACACTCATGTTCAACTGATTTGTAACAAGGGTGCCAACATCATTTCACTAGGGAAAGAGGAGTCTCTTCAACAGATGTTGCTGGATGCCTGGATATCCACATGCCAAAGAATGGAGTTAGACTCTTACCTTATGCCATATACAAAAATTAACTCAGGTCACCTGGGTGGCTCAGTCAGTTAAGCATCCAACTGTTGATTTTGGCTCAGGTCATGATCTTACTGTTCGTGAGATTGAGCCCTGTGTGAGGCTCTTCTGTGCTGACTGAGGAGCCTGCATGGGATTCTCTCTATGTCTCTCTGCCCTTCCTCTGCTTGTGCAAGCTCATGTGCTCTCTGTCTCCCTCTTAAAATAAATAAAGTTAAAAAAAAAATAACTCAAAATAGGTCAAAGACTTAAATGAAAGCACTTGAGTCATACAACTCTTAGAAAAAAAATAAACAAATCTTCATGACCTTGGATTAGGCAATGGTTTCTTAGATAGGATACCAAGAACACAAGTGACAATTGAAAAAATAAATTAGACATCACCAAAATTAAAAACTCTTGTGCGTTAAGACACCAAGAAAGTGAAAAGACAGCCCACAAAACTGCAAATTATATATCTGATAAGAAACTTGTGTCTAGAATATACAAGGAACTCTCATAACTCAACAACAAAATGATAGTCCAATTAAAAAAGGCAAAGGATCTGAACAGACATTCCTTCAAAGAAGATATACAAATGGCCAGTAAGCACATGACAAGATGCTCAACCTCATTAGGCATCAGGGAAGCATAAATCAAACCACAATGGGATACCACTTCACACCCACCAGGATGGCTATAATCCAACAGACAGATAATAACAAGTGTTAGCAAGGATGGGCAGAAATTGGAACTCTCCTTCACTGCTGGTGGGAATGTAAAATGGTTTAGCCACTCTGAAAACAGTTTTGCAGTTCCTCAAACAGCTGAACCTAGAGTTACCATATGACCCAGCAATTCCACTGCTATGTACACACCCAAGAGGATTGAAAATACATCTTCACACAAAACTGGTACATGAACGTTCGTGGAAGCATTATAGAAAATAGCCAAAAATAACTCAACATCCATCAACAGGTGACTAGATGGATGAGATGTGATGTGTCCACACCATGGGATATATTCAGCCATGTTATGAGCTGAATTGTGTTCCCCCCTCAAATTCACATGCTAAAATCCTAATCCTCTCAAGTGACTGTATTGGAGATAGGGCCTTTAAGGAAGCAATTAAGGTTAATGAGGTCTTAAGGGTGGAGCCCTAATCCCATAGAACTGGCACCCTCATAAGAAGAGGAAGAGATACCAGAGCTCTCCCTCCCCTGCTTGAGGATCTTAGCTAGAAGGCAGCTTCTGGAAGCCTGGAGAAGAGCTCTCACTGGAACCTGACCATGTTTGCACTATGACCTCAGACTTCTGGCCTCCATCACTGTGGGAAAATAAATGTCTGTCGCTTACACCAGCTAGTCTGTGGTGTGTTGTGATGTCAGCCTAAGCTGACTGATACAAGCCATAAAAAGAAATGAAGTATACATAAATGCTACGACATGGATGGACCTTGAAAGCATTGTGCTAAGTGAAACAAACCAGTCACAAAGACAACTCTATAGAGACAGAAAGGAGACTAGTGATTATCTGGGGCTGGGAGGAATGGGGGTCTTGGGGAGTTATGGGTAAGGGGAATAGGGTTTCTTTGCGAGGTGATGAAAATATGCTAAAACTGATGGCAGTCATGGTTGCAAATTTTGTGAATATACTAAAAGCCACTGATTTGTATGCTTTGAATTGTATGACATATGAATTATGTATCAATAAAACTGTTTAAAAAAATAAAGCTATTTCAGTAGTGGTCATCTCTGGGTGGTGAGACCTACAATGACCAACTTTTTTTGTTCAACTTTTCCACAAAGGGCAATTATTACTTCTTTTTGCAATTATTCTTTTTATAATCAGTTAAGAAGAAAGTTACTTTAAAAAATTCGTTAAAACAAAGACCAACAGTATTCTTTTCTACAAAGCTGATAAAACTTCACACCTCTGCAAGAGTTGGATACACTGTAATGACAACTCCCCCTGGACCAGGCTTCTCAGTGTTTAATGTTCTTTTGCATACATTATCTCATGTGAGATTCACAGCCTCTGTGTTGTAAACAAGGCAGATGTCTGTTTTCTTTCTGAATATATTTATATCTTGCTTTCTCCCTAAAAGGATTTGAGATAATTCACAACAAAATATAGTAATAAAAGTGGAAGGAAAAAAAAGAAAAAGAAAGAAAACCAAGTCTGAAGAGAAACAGATACGCTTAACCAGAAGGGCCAATAAGCTGTTATACAAGAGCTTTGAAATGAACTCTGAGGTTCCTGGCAGACAAGGTAAACAGGGAAAGTTAGGGAAGACGCAAACTATTTCCTCAAGGGAAGCAACAGTTTTCCTGGCACTATCTGCTGGATAACTTTTCTCATATGAGGATTTTTTTAAATGTTTACTTATTTATTTTGAGAGAGAGAGAGAGAGAGCGAGGAAGCAGGGGAGGGGCAGAGAGAGAGAGAGGGAGAGAGAGAATCCCAAGCAGGCTCTGAGCTGTCAGTGTAGAGCCCATCTTGGGGCTGGATTCCATGAACTGTGAGATTGTAACCTGAACCAAAATCAAGAGTCGGACACTTAACCAAATGAACCAACTAGGCACTTCTGATGGTTTATTTTTGTAGAAGGATTTAATGGAGTTTGACTCAAACTTTTTTACAGAAGATGCAAAAGTACATTTAATATGGCTATTTCCTAGAGCTACCTTGGTTTTGTAGGCCAAAGATATACCACTTTGGCAAATTCAGGTTAATTCTAAGATCAGAGGACCCAAGTTTATCTGCTCTAAGCCAGTGTCTTCCATACTCACAAACTGCCACCTACAATAAATACAACTTAGGGGCACCTGGGTGGCTCAGTCAGTTGAGCATCTGACTCTTGGTTTCTGCCACGGTCATGATCCCAGGGTCATGGGATCAAGCCGCTGAGCCTGGAACCTGCTTGGAATTCTCTCTCTCTCCCTCTGCCCCTCTCCCCCACTTGCATGCTCTCTCTTTCTCTCTCTAAAAGAAAAAACAAGTTAAAGAAATACAATTTACATGGGGCACCTGGCTGGCTCAGTCGGAAGAGCACGAAACTCTTGATCTCAAGGTCATGAGTCCAAGCCCCATGTTAGGAGTAGAGATTACTTAAATAAATAAATGTTTAAAAAAAGGGAGGGGGGGGCCGCAATTTACATCATTTTTACAGTACACAAAACTTTCACTGATGAAAGATAAGATATAGGAAGAGCATTTCTCTTACTATAAGCAACACACACTAATATTTTCTAGGTCTACTCTTTTGTTTTTTAAATGCAGGTGGCAACCCACTAATTGATTTCACCATCCACAGTGGGAAAATGGCTCCAACATGCTTCAAAAATTGTTTGGTTTACAGTAGTCACTGATCATTACTGAGCACCTAATGTGTATGAGGCATTGAACTAAGCATGTTATATGGATTGTCTCATACAGGTCTCTCAAGGATCCAGTGAGGGGAGTCCTTCTATTATTTCCATTGTACAGATGAAGAAACTAAAGCATAGAGAGGTTCAATAACTTGCTCAAGGTCACACAGCCAGTGAGAATCTACAGGTAGGCCTTAGTTCAAGTCTTTTAACTCAAATAACCTCTCAGTTGGACTTTTAAAGGGGTATTCATCTCATTTTACAGTTAAAAGATGGAAGATGAGAAAGGGTAAGTGCCTTGCTCAAAGACACACAGTTAGGAAGCTTCCAAGCAGGGTTTGAAGGTACACTTGGGGACTCCAAAGCCCGGACTTTTTCTGCTATCATTAGCTGCTCTCTCTGAACAGCTTCAGCGGTCACTTTGAAACCTCTTAAGAGACAAGTCTTTAGATGACATGAAAAGCAAATGAGGGCAACTCCAATGCGCATGGTAACAGGAGGACATTACACAGGACTCAGTTTCTGCTGCCTCCCTCCTACTCAGATGGGACAAAATAAGGCACCTTTCAAACGATTTTCTATATACCAAAGTATCATTGGTGACAGTCTTGCTGGGTAACTTTTTCTGATGTCTCGATGCTTTTCTGCATTTTCATCATGAGAATGAATGTATTACTTCGATAAAGGGACAATTTTTAAATCCATGTAAAAGGAATCAGCCTGCCCTTCTTGACAGCTACCTTCCAGAGCTCTTTACCTTGAAAATTTTCCATGTCCTGGACTAATGAGAGTTGAATCTGGAAATTGGCAAGACACTTCAGCTACTCAGATACTAAATTTAGATCCTAAGGCGAATACCATGAGTCAACAGGGCTGGATTGGTGCTCACAGAGTGGAATGGGACAATTAGGCGGGTGGGACCACTGCCCTTTAAACCAGGCTAACAGGCGTAAAGGGACATGAGCTTCTTGCCCTTGGCAGTTTAATCAGAGGTTGGATCCTGATGGATTTTGTATGAAACCAAACACCAAGAGATTTCTCCTGAGCATTTTAACTCCATAAATAACATCTGTACATTGCAGCATAATGAGGTGGGGAAGAGGAAGGACTCTGGAATCAAGCTGCCTGGCTCTGCTACTTCTTTGCTGTTGAGGCCCTGGGTACATTGTTCAACCTCTCTGTGCCCCAGTTTCTTCATCTATAAAATGGACACCACAGTAGTACCTGCTTCACAGGGCTGCTCTGAAGACTGAGTCACTGCTAGGGAAGCACATGGAACAGTGCTTGCCTCATAGTAAGCACACAGTCAATAAACTTTGCTATTATTCTAGAAAACATAAATAATCAAAAAAGGAAAATAATCACCTGGATTTCTATTTTAGAAAAAAACTAAAACAGGCAGTAATCAATCAACCCATCAATCACCAGCATTACTACCACTTAGAAATAATCACTACATAGTGGCACCTGGCTGGCTCAGGTGACGAAGCATGTGACTCTTGATCTCAGCATTGTGAGTTTGAGCCCCACGTTGGGTGTAGAGATTACTAAAAAAAATAAATAAAGTTTTTAAAAAAGAAATAATCACTAGTAGCATTTTGGGGTTATATTCTAGTAGACTTTTCTTTTTGTGTAAGCATTATGTCTCCCGTTTGTTTGCTTAGAAACAGCTCCATTTACTTGTCCTTGGAGTGTTCACTAGGCTAGATAATTTGGGAGGGGGATTATGAAACACAGATCCATTCATTAATCAACAAATATTTCTTGAGCATCTACCATGTGCTGTGCATTGTTCTAGATGCTGGGGATACAGCAGTGAACAAAACAGGAAGGAAATAGAAAGCCTCTGCTACTACAGAATTTACACTGCGTGGTTACACGGACAATAAACAAAATAAATCTTTAAAATCCTGGGTGATTCAAAGGAAATAAACACTTGAAAAAATTATTAGTGGCTAAGTTATGTGTATCATATAGTCAAAGAAAATTAAAAATTATTTTATTTTATTTTTAATTTTTAAAAGTATTTTAATGTTTATGTATTTTTGAGAGGGAGAGAGACAGAGTATGAGCAGGGGAGGGGCACATTGGGAGAGAGGGAGACACAGAATCTGAAGCAGGCTCCAGACTCTGAGCTGTCAGCACAGAGCCCAATGTGGGGTTTGAACTCACAAGCAGTGAGATCATGACCTGAGCTGAAGTTGGATGCTCAACCAACTGAGCCACCCAGGAGCCCCCTCCTCTTAAGATTTTTTAAAGGAACCACTTTGGCTATACCATTTTACATTCCTACCAACAGTGCATGAGGATGCCAATTCTCTACATCCTCACAAACACTTATTATCCTCTGGGGGCTTTTTGATAGTATTCATCCTATTGGGTGTAAGGTGGTCCGTGCCTTCAATTAATTTTTTTTTTGTAGCAGCTTTATTGAAACATAATTCACATACCATACAATCCACCCATTTAAAGCGCACGAAAACTCAATAGTTCAGTATCATCACAGATGTGTGGAGTCATCACCACAATTGATTTTATACTTCCTCACCCCAAAAATGAAACCCCGTACCCTTTAGCTATTGCCCTCCTTTCTCCCAGCTCTAGGCAACCCCTGATCTACTTTCTGTCTCTGCAGATTTGCCTATTCTGGACATTTCATATAAATGAAATCATATAATATGTGGTCTCTTTGGTGTCTGGCTATTTGCACTTTGCATAACGCTTTCAAGGTTTGTCCATGTTGGGGCAGGCATACATCCTTCAATCCTGTTCAAGGTGTGGCCTTCAATTCTGTATTGGGCTCTTTTTGAGCTTTGGGACACCATGAATTCCAGACCTCTCCCTCAGCCTACCAGTCCGTGGACTGGCTGAAAGGAAGGCTGTGAGAACAGCAAGGCAGTATGAAATTGTGGAAAGTTCTAAATTTCCTCAGCTCTGCCACATTGGCCTGTGTGACCAAAGGTGAGTGACTTAACCTTTGGGACAGTTTCCTCCCCTGAAAGATAGGGTAATAACAATATGTATTAATAGAATTTGTCATGAAGATTAATCAGAAATAATACATGTAAGGTGCCCAGCACATAGTAGGCCTTCAATAAATTGAGCTCTCATGAGGACCATGCATCTTTGCAGACAGCCAAGGTTTGGCAGTTAAGGACATAGGCAACACTACTCTCCAGGCTGGGACACCACACAGCAGGAGCAACTTCCCATTGCCTTCCCTTCATTAGCTCCAACTTTCATTCAGAGTCACCCCTGGGTGTGACAGACCCAAATATGGTGACAGGAAAGGCCCTCAGTCTAGGGTATATGCTTATTCTAATACATGATCGAACAAAAATCTCCTTTAAACATCCCTGCTCCTTCCCCACAATCTCTCCTAAATGGCCAAATACGCAATCCACCCTTTCCTCTAACCCACCTCAACATCTAAACCTCCCCAGTTACTCTCTGGCCCTCAGCTATCCCACACTACTCTCCCCAACAAAAGCCTAGAATGTTCACCATCTTATTGTTCTTGCCCTCAGTGTTGAGACCAACCCCCCAAGCCCATCAATCACCACCAAGACAACCACAAGTTTTCCAAGGTCTACGTTTGCTCTGCAATAGGCCTCTTGCCCAGGGGGCAGGCGATTCTATGGCAACACCAGTTGGAATTCTTGTTTAGAGAGATTTCCTGGTTTACTCTTTCCATTTTTCAAAGGAGAAAGCAAAGTCCATCTACTTGGTAAATTGCACATATAGGCCAGGAACTCAGATTCCCTGAATTTTAATCCAAATGAAATTGCATTAGTGAGAAGAGCCTCAAAAGGAAGACTTTGAATCCAAAACCTATCACTGTTGCTGAGACCTTGCAGCTTGTCCACCACAATATTAGGATTTTGCTGATGCGGTTACAACACATTCTCTACTAAGAATAGATCCGTGTAATCACTTTCTCTGGCCTCTAGCCTGATGTATCCTTATAAATTTCTCCCAGGGGTTGCTAATCTGCAGCCAGGATTGAGAACCACTGCTATCAGTAAATTACTTGGAATAAAAATTTTAGGGGTGCCTGGGTGGCTCAGTCCGGTGAGCGTTCAGCTTTGGCTCATGTCATGATCTCGAGGTTCATGAATTTGGGCCCCACGTTGGGCTCTGTGCTGACAGCTCAGAACCTGGAGCCTGCCTCTGATTCTGTGTCTCCCTCAATCTCTGCCCCTCCCCCACTCACGCTCGCCCTCTTTCTCTCTCTCAAAAATAAATAAAAAGACATTTAAAAAATTGTATACATATTTCTTGACAGTTTAAAAAATATTACTAAAACCAGCCACCAGGTATTCACTTTGGACTAGGGGTCTATTTAATAGCATACAATGGTATTTAATCTTCCTTAATCCTCACAGGAGCCCTCTGCAACAGGCCCTAATTGTCCCCGTTATAACAGAGGAGCAAACTGTGCCTTGAGAGGATGAGCAACTTGCCCCTGACCTCATTGATGAAAAGGGGCAGGACCCCGGTTCTGTCAGACCCCAAAGCCAATATCCTTTTTTTTTTTTAAATATCTATTCATTGATTTTGAGAGACAGAAAGAGAGCAAGTAGGGGAGGGGCAGAGAGAGAGGAGAGAGAGAATTCCAAGCAGGGTCTGTGCTCTCAGCGCAGAGTCTGATGCTGGGCTCGAACCCATGAACCATGTGATCATGACCTGAGCCAAAATCAAGAGTTGTATGCTTGACCAACTGAGCCATCTAGATGTTCCCCTCCACCAAAGCAATATTCTTAGTAACAACATGTATTACCCACATATTACTAATCATTTATTGATATTCTTATTATGAGCCAAGCACTATTCCAGTTCATTTAATCTTCCCAAAACCCTATGGGGTTGTTGCTAATATCAGTATTTCCACTTTATTGCCGTGCCAACTGAGTCAGTGACAGAGATTATGCAACCTGCACAAGGTTATACAGTTGATAAATGGGAAACTTAATCCAATCTGGTTCTGAGAAATCTCCAGAAGTTGGTAGATTTATCCAAATCCTACAAAAGCACTCTGCATCTATATAACTTCAAAGAAGAATACTGAACAATCAGATGAAGGAATGAAGCTAAGGAGGTTGGAAGCATCCATTTACATAAACTTAAATTTGGGATCTTGAACTTGTGGGGCAAAGCACTTTAATTTTTATTTACTTATTTATTTTTTAGAGATACTGCAAGTGGGAGGGAGGGGCAGAGGTAGAGAGAAAGAATCTCAAGCAGGCTCCATACTCAGTGCAGAGCCCAGTGCAGACCCCGATGCAGGGCTCCATCCCATGACCCTGGACTGTGACCTCAGCCAAAATCAAGAGTCAGATGCTCAATCACTCAAGCGACTGAGCCACCCAGGTGCCCCATGGCACCCAGAGCATTTCAAAAAAAGAAAACCCTCTTTGATTTACTTTTTAATTTCAGCAGAACAGTAGGGGATCTTTGAGCATTTCAAAAGAAGGCAGTCCTAGCTATGCAGACGTGTGCACATTTTTAATGAAAAAATATGTACGAAAGTTGATGTCATCCAAACATCTCCACCCACGGGTGAGTCTTAAATTAGAACTGATGAAAGTAATATCGAGGCATGAAGTCCCTAGATTTCTTTTAATCAAATTTTTATTTCTTTTGCAGGTTCAAATGGAGAAGGAATAAAGTTTGAGGAGATATGAGAGAAAAAATTAAGATGTAAGTGACACCTTAGAGTTACTGATATATTTCTTCTTAAAGAGTAAGCGTATTATCAAAGCAATGACTTCATTTAGAATTACTCTCAAGGCAATAATCATTCTCATTTTACAAGCAGGGAAAATGAAACACCAAGATCACATCACCCATCAACAGTTCCAAAGTGGGTTGGTGGCATTAAGTGCAAATGCAAGCAACAATTTTGGATGACAACATGGCGATCGCTGTCTAAATGTAGTACATGCATGTCCTTTGAACCAGCAATTTCATTCCTAGGACTTTATCCTATAGAAACACTTCTATGAGTAAGCAAGGACAACTCTACAAAAATATCTATGGAAGCATTGTTCACAATATAGGCTGAATATTCATTTATAGGGATTGTTTTTTTTTAAAGCATGGTACAGACTGATTACCATTTTTATGGATCCACAAAAAAATAATGAGATAGATCTATATATATTGGTATGTGCGATACTGTGATTTATAATAAGAAATATATATTTACCTTTGTCCCCACTTCTGGCATACAGCTCCTAAAAACCCTTGGAATTTCCCAAGTGAAGAAAAGCTAAAGGTGTCATTTGTTATGTTGATAAAGTGACTTTTGGATCCAAGTTAGGATGGGGGCTGGTTGCCGGGGAAAACCAACCGTGTGATTAGAGGGTTAGGAAGTTTCAGTCCCACCGCCCAGGCCTCCAGGGTGGGGAGGGGGGGCTGGAGGTTGAATCTGGCACCACTGGCCAATGATTAAATCAACCATGCCTATGTAATGAAGCCTCCATAAAAACCCAAAGGACAGGGTTCAGAGACTTCCAGATGGGGATACCAGAACAATTCCCCATGCCATCATGCCAGGCCCTAAGCCCCACGAGGACAGAAGCCTCTCTATTCAGGACCTCTCTCTCTCTCCCTTTTATCTCTCCATCTGGCTGCTGATTCGTATCCTTTAATGTAACCTCTGTAATAAACCAGTAATCTAGTGGGTAGTTTCCTGAGTTCTGTGAGCTGCACCAGCAAATTAATTGAACCCAAGGAGGGGGTTGTGGGAAGCTCCCAACGGCAGCCGGTCAGTCAGAAGAGCAGGTAACAACCTGGATTTGGGATTGTCTGCGGTGGGGACAGTCCTGTGGGTCTGAGCCCTTAACCTGTGAACGGATGCTACCTCTGGGTAGACAAGTATCAGAATTGAGTTGAATTCTCCAACCTAGCTGGTGTCAGAGAATTATTTGATGATGTAGAAAAACCCCACAATGAAATTTTTATTAAAACTTTTAGCATGGAAAGATGTCTATGATATACTGCCAAGTGAAAGAAAAAGCACATTGCACTACAGCATTTATAATATGTTTCCATGTTTATAAATATATATGTGCATATATTTATACGTAGATAGATGAAGAAACCCTATGGGTAGACACCCTCAATAGTAACTGTCTCTGGAAAATAAGCCATTGATTATTTTAACATATATCATTGTTAGGTGATCAATTATGTTTATTAGTTACAAAGGGCTACAGCTAATGCCAGAACCCACCTCCTGAGTCACAGGCTCGTGTTCTCTGTACCCGGGTATCCTCTTTGGTGGCGAAGCCCTTCCCTGCTCCTCATCTATGGATGGGTAGGATATTTGGAAGGAGGGAGAAAAGAACATCCTCATCCCTATCCACTTACCCCTGGCTTCCTAAAACATGCTGACAGATCCTGCAGCCTCTGGACAAGGGACTCAGCATCCCCTCTCTCCACACCTCCCTATCCAGTGGCCTGTGGCTATTTCAGTGTTAGTGCGCAGGGTGGGAGGCATGGCCAGATGCTGCCCACTGCCCAGCCTGGGGGTCCTGGTACCCTGTTGGGAAGCTCTGCACTGGGCCAACATGCCCAGTTAAAGTAACTGGACAACATGGCATGAAATGGCCCTAGGATTCCCGGCATCAGGCAGATCTGGGTTCAAATCCCTAGTTGGGCCCTACTGGCAGTGTGGCCTTGTGTGAGTCATGTTCTCCCAGCCCTGGTTTCCTCATCTGTACAATGGAGATAATGTTCTCTGTGTGACAGAGCAGGTGTGAGGACTACATGGCAACAAAAGGTGCTTAGCGTGGTGCCTGGCACATGGTATGTGCCCAATAAACTACAGCTACTACTTAGTTTCAGACATCCTTCTCTGCTCTAAAACTAAGTTCCAGGGGTATCCTAAGGTCATAAGCATGTGGTGTGGCCAAGATGAGATGCTTAAGACTGTCCTTAAAACCCAATCCTAATATAGTTAAGGTTTGTCATTACAATGTAAACTTAAAATACTAGATTAAAAGTCAGAAAAAAAATATATAACTTATCTGGTCCCTACCCACCTGCCACCCCTCTCAGGCTTTGTTTTTTCCTAGTGCCCTCTTGTTTTTTTGTTTTTTTAATGTTTATTTGTTTTTCAGAGGCGGGGAGGGCAGAGAAAGAGGGCAACAGAGGATCTGAAGCGGGCTCTGCACTGACAGCAAGCAATGAGGGACTCAAACTCACAAACCGCAAGATCATGACCTGAGCCAAAGTCAGACGCTCGAAGGACTGAGCCACCCAAGTGCCCTTCCCAGTGTCCTCTTAATGAAAGAAAAACTTCAGTTCCAGGAATAAGTGTGCTTCTAAGAACCTTCTTAATCTTAAAGACACAATAAACAATATAATGATCCTATTTCCTTCATTGTTGTGGCTTCTAGGAAGCTCAGAACCATAGTTCTATTTATTTAGGGACATTTTTGAGGTTATTATTCACATTGCATAATGTATTAGGGAAGGGCCCAGTGTTTCCTGAACAACTAGCTTGTCTTTTTTCTTATAGACACTATGAACTATTTAACAGATCCTATTTTCCTCTTTGCTTTGTCTCTAAGAAATCTCTAGCAAGTATAGGACTTAGAGTATTTTGCTTACTGCATTTTGTGGCTTAACTTTTTCTCTCCTTTTAATTTTTCCCCAACCCAATTACCACATTTACCTAAAAATGTTATATTATACAAGTTTCTGTAAGCTACTGAAAATGGCTCTTGGAATGAGGGAGGGAATAAACAGGTAAGCAAAGAAAAGTAAATAATCTGTTTCCTTTGACAGGTCAACCTCCTCCATCATTTTCTTTAAAATATCAACAAGAAGTGATAAAGTCATTTAAAGAATACTTAGATGGGGCACCTGGGTGGCTCAGTTGGTTAAGCGTCCGACTTCAGTTCAGGTCACGCTCTTACAATTTGTGAGTTCAAGCCCCGCATCGGGCTCTGTGCTGACGGTTCAAAGCCTGGAGCCTGTTTGCGATTCACGGCTCCCTCTCTCTCTGCCCCTCCCCCACTCATACTCTGACTCTCTCTTAAAATAAATAAACATAAGAAAAAAATTAAAGAATACTTACATATATATAAAGAATACACACACAAATATAATCTGATGTTTCATACACATATATGTAAATATATGTAAATACACCCCAACACACACACACACAGTAACCTGATAGTATAGGAACAATTTCTATGGCTTCTTTCTTCCTACATACTAGATTTCCAAATAAAATATCACCATTCAACTACAAAGCACATTTGAAAACAATTACTGAGTATATACATAGCTAAAAATACACTATTAATTGAGAAGGGATTTTTGACCACATCTCAAAAATGACTTAGGCATCTTGTTTGGAATTATATTGGCTGCAATTCTTGTCACACACATTTAAAAATAATTCCTGCAACTGTCCCAGTGGATAGAGACTTAAGGATAACTTCACACCATTTCTGTCCTAGAAGAAAATCCTGTTTGGGAGGGCCTCTGACTCAGTGTAACATGAGATGAGCTATATATGACCACAACTCTATGCTGACAGCGGACACTATTCTCCCTCAGACCTCCTGTCTGCATCAAGGTTGTTCCAAGAAATGAACTTGGCAAAATTTATTCATACTATAAATACCAGAACATAATATGGATAATATGGCATGCACTCAAAAAATATATTACATATGTTTATTGGATTTGTACATAGATCAGTTTGTGGGTTTTTTAGATAAAGTTGAAGAACTGTTTTTATTTGCAGTCATTCCATTTTTTTTCTTTACTGCAAGTCTAAAGGAGAACTAGCATGTATCTAACATAAATTGCTTCATCAGAGGTCTTTGGGGTCTAATGATAGTGTCACCTTGGTTGGGGGGATTTATTATCCAAACTGCCACACTACCCTAATTCATAAGGTTTAAAACAGGAAGTAACTCTATAGTGCCTGAGTGTAAGAAATGATTCAGCTTGGGGCGTCTGGGTGGCTCAGTCGGTTAAGTGTCAGACTTCGTCTTGGGTCATGATCTCATGGCTCGTTGGTTCTAGTCCCACATCCGGCTCTGTGCTGATAGCTTGGAGTCTGGACCCTGCTTCAGATTCTGTATCTCCCTCTCTCTCTGCACCTTCCCTACTTGCTCTCTCTCTCTCTCTCTCTCTCAAAAAAAAAACAACAAAACATTAAAAAAAATTAAAACAAACAAAAAGAAACGATCCCACTCAGGGACACCTGGAGGAAACAAGGAGTTCTGCTTCCCCTGGTGAGCAGTCTGTGTGCTGCTCCTAGCAACTCAGCCCTAACTTAGAGGCTTCAGTCAACACAAACAGCAGGAACCCAAAGCCCAGAAAGTCCAGGTCATGAGAAATAAGATAAGCAGGATGTCACGTTCAGGAGGATTCCTGAGGGAATTTGGCTCTGACAGTAGAATCCAAGGGAGCGTCTTAACTCTCTGTGTCTTTCCTCAGATATGTGTCAGAAAAGTGGACAGAAAAAGGGAACGCTTGGGCCCCGGCCCTAGGCCCTCCTTTGGCAGTGTGCCCTTGGACAAGTCTCGACTTTCTTGGGCGTCTACTAATTCATTTGTAAAATGAAGCCCAGAGCTCTGTCCACCCTGTATGTGTAGACTGCATGCTCTATGCCAGGCTCTGTGCTAGGCTGGAGGCACCAGGAGTAAGAGAAAGAAAGAGTCCCCTCCAGGGAACCCTATGGCACTTAAAGTCTAGTGGAGTAAACCAACAGAATTGTTTAAAAGCACACAGATATTTTAATTATACTAAAATTGTGACAGTAACCAGCCTTTATGGGAATGATATGCCAGGACTTATTCTAAAAATCAAGTCCTGTAACCTTTTAACAGCCATATGAGACAGGTACTGTCATTAGTCCCATTTTGTACATGGGAAAACTGAGGCTTAAGGAAGTTAACTAGATCAGGATCACACAGAGAAAAGTAAAAGGACTCTCTGAACAGGTCTGGCCAATTCCAAAAGCCAGTCCTTTACCCATTGCACTGTACTGACTTCCTTCTTAGCTAACCACAGTTCTGGAGACAGCGCTTAGAACTGGCTTTTTTTTTTAACCTAAGCGCCATTTCACAGTCTAATTGTAAGTGGAAAATTTACCCATGAATTCCCACTGGAGCATTTACTGAACCCCATCTTGCCTGGAAAGGACTGCTCCTTCTGGAGCCCTGGAAAGGCCACACGGGACACGAGCAGCAGGTGGCTGAGATGGGCGGGTGGTGGTGATGGTAATGCTTTCACTCTGCCCCTCCACTGCTGGCTGGGTTACACACATCAAATCCCGTCTGCTCTCCCTGCTACACAGCAAGCTAAATCAATCTGTCAACCAACAGCAAATCAACTCAAAAGAATAAGAAACAACAGAACTAAATAGGCAGACTGCACTTTCCCTGACCTTTAAACTGATTACAGCCTTGATTGTCTTCCAATTTTGAAGTGAAATGAAACGGCAGTTGTGCACAGAAGAGAGGCCTGGGCTGATCCTGCCAGTTTACAGCTCAAGCTGCTTCTTAGCAAGGGTTAAATGGTAGCAAATCTTTAAAACTGCCAATTTGATGAGCTCTTACTCTGCACCAGGCACTGTCTGTATGCTGGCTCATTTAAGCCTCAGGACTCTACCCATTCATTCATTTATTCACTCACTTCCTCATTCAACCAATACTTATTTGGCACTCACTTTATGCCAGGTGCTGTACTAGGTTAGGTCTTTGTCCTCATGAAGCTTATACTTTAACAAGGAAGACAGGTAACTGCCAAGTAAACAAATAACAGATGGACTTCTCTTGCCCGGGGCTCAGGGCATGCAGGCTTAGAGGACTTCACATTTTTAAATTATTACTTTAGAGAGAGACAGAGAGAGAGAGAGCAAGCTGAGGAGAGGGGGCAGAGGGAGGGGGAGAGAGAGAGAGAGAGGGAGAAAGAGAATCTCAAGCAGGTTCCACTGTAGGTGCTGAGCCCAATGTGGGGCTTGATCCCACAATCCTGGGATCATGACCTGAGTGGAAATCAAGAGTCGGACACCCAACCAACTAAGCCACCCAGGT
Source organism: Acinonyx jubatus (assembly GCF_027475565.1). Taxonomy (NCBI): domain Eukaryota; kingdom Metazoa; phylum Chordata; class Mammalia; order Carnivora; family Felidae; genus Acinonyx; species Acinonyx jubatus. The sequence continues at coordinate 11,046,317 of NC_069398.1, read as the reverse complement.
GCCCTGAGGACTCCCCATTAAAATTTTTTTTAACGTTTATTTAATTTTGAGAGAGAGTCACAGAGCAGGAGTTGGGGAGGAGCAGAGAGAGAGGGAGACACAGAATCTAAAGTGGGCTGCAGGCTCTGAGCTGTCAGCACAGAGCCCGATGTGGGGCTTGAACCCACGAACCGTGACATCATGACCTGAGCCTACGTTGGCTGCTTTACCAACTGAGCCACTCAGGCGCCCCGAGGTCTCCCCATTTTAAAGAGAACACGAAACAACTGCAGATCCAGTGCCTCCTTAGAGTATCAACTCTGGCTGACCATTAGAACTGGGAAACTTAGCATTAACATGCACGCCTTGGGGGCTCATCCCAAAACCATCAGATGAGAACCTGTGGAGGTGAGGCACTGGAATTTTTTTAACTGATAATTTTGAAATAATTTTGAATTTACAGAAAAGTGGCTATCATCATCCAAAGAACCCCCAGGCTCACCAGTTGTTTATACTTTGCCATACTTATATTACCATTTTCTCTCTATGTATGCATACATATACATGCATGTTACACATTCTTTTTTTCTGAATCATTTGAGGTTAAGCTACATACCATATCCACTGATCGTTAAAGTCTTCAGCATGTATCTTAAGAATGAAGAGGCTTCTTATATAGCCCAAGAACATTGTTCAAAATGAGGAACTTTGATAGTGCCATGTATTTATTTATATAAAGACTATATTCAAAGTTTGCTAATTGTCTCAATAATGTCTTTCATAGAATTTTTTCCCATACAGGAGCCAATCTAAGATCATGTCCCTGTGTTTAGCTGTCATGCCTCCTTGTTCCTTCCTTGGCCTTTCTTGACACTGCCATTTTTTAAGAATCTGAATCAGTTATTCTGGTGTGTGCCCTTCCTTTTAGGTTTGTCCGATGTTTCCCCATGATTAGATTCAAGTTATGAATTTTGACAGGGATAGTGCATAAGCATATATGATGTGGGTCCTTGGTACATCATACCAGGAGGCACGTTATATCAGCTTGTCCCAATATTGGTGATATTAATTCTCAACACTTGGTGAAGGTGGGTCTGCCAGGTTTCTCTAATGCCAAGTTAGCATTTTCCCCTTTGTTTAATCACTAATTTGCAGAGGGATATTTTGGAATTCTAAATATCATATTCCTCATCAAACTTTCACACAATGGTTTTAGCAAGTACTGATGATTTTTGCCTGAGATAATTATTTACTAATATGGTTACAAGATGGTGACTTTTTAATTTCATTAGACTTTCTTGTTTTTAAGTTTATTTATTTATTTGGGGGGGGGGGTACAGAGAGAGGGAGAGAGAGAATCCCAAGCAGGCTCTGTGATGTCAGCACAGAGCCTGATGTGGAGCTTGAACTCACCAATTGTGAGATCATGACCTGCACTGAAGTGGGATGCTTAACCAACTGAGCCACCCAAGCGCCCCTAATTTCATTATACTTTCTCTGTGTATTAGTTGGTATTCTAATGTAAGGAAAAGCTTCCTCATCTCCCTCATTTGTCAAGGAGTTATAATTCATTACTGTCCTATTAATTTTGACACTTAACTGTCCCAGATTTGCTCAGTGAGACTCCCATCAAGCTATAGCCTATATTCTTTTCCCATGTCCCCATCTTTATTTTCTGGCATAAGATGTTCTAGGCTGATCTACTTTCCTTACCCCAGGCTTGTGATCAGCCATTTTTCCAAGAAACTTTTTTTTTTAAGTTTATTTATTTTGAGAGACAGAGAAAGCACCAGCAGGGGAGGGGCAGAGAGAGACGGAGAGAGAGAGAATCCCAAGCAGGCTCTCCACTGTCAGTCTCGGGGCTCAAACTCACAAACTGTGAGATTGTGACCTGAGCCGAAACCAAGAGTCTGACACTTAATCGACCGAGCCACCCAGGCATCCCCACTTCTCCAAGAAACTTAATTCTCTTTAGAGTAAAGTGTACTTAGAAACCAATATCTGGACACTAAGAATGCTCATTACTTCTAGGATTTTCTGTCAATGGCACTGGTATTTTTAGAAAGCTCCCAAGGTGATTCAAATGTGCAGCCAGTATTGAGAACCATTGTCTATGAAGAAGGCGCCCAACCACCACCTAAGTAGATGGCTCTAGGAAGGGAAGGGAGAGAAGATATTTAGGAGCTGTGGAGTAGCGGACCAACGTAGTATATCTCAAAGCATGGGTAAAGACACATTAGTGGGCCATATAATTCATTTACTTGGTCATGTCTAGCATTAAAAAAATAAAAATAAAAAACAAAACCTCAATAGAACAGGAGGGCATGTACTAGATTATAATATAAAGCTATTTCTTACTGAGTCACAGTCCAAAAAGATTGAGAATTGCTGGTCTAAAAAGTGCTGGGCTTTTTTTCTCCTCTGCTAGATAAGAGTGGGTGTTTCCCCCAAGCCAAACCCTAATCCAGGGAAGGGAAGAGCCAAGAGAACACCTCAAAAAGGTTGAGGGTGGGGTGCCTGGGTGGCTCAGTCGGTTAAGCGTCTCACTTCAGCTCAGGTCAGGATCTTGTGGTTCATGAGTTTGAGCTCTGCATCAGACTCTGTGCTGACAGCTCAGAGCCTGGAGCCTGCTTCGGATTCTGTGACTCCCTCTCTCTTCCCCTCTCCTGCTCACACTCTGTCTCTCTCTCACTCTCTCAAAAATAAATAAAACATTATTATTATTTTTTTAATTGAGGATATCTCAGTATTTAGTTGAACATTTGCTTTAAGGGCAGATTGACATACAGATCATCCCCCATGCCTGTCTGAGAAGGTTCAGTGTGACCTGGGTAGACACACTGGGGCAGAGAGAAGGAGAACCATGGAGAGGTCTGCATGTCCACCCATGAGAGTAAGTCATGTGGACACTGGGAGGCAACTTGAACTATCTTCCTGATGCCTCAACAAAGAGGGCTGGCCACTAGGTAAGGAGATCCCCAATAGCAAAAGGCTGGGAATGGACTGGCAGAGGTGAGATCTGGGGTGGCGGTGGAAGAGGCAGAGACGGATCCAGATCCCCACAGGGGTGTTCTGCCACCTGTTGTTTCCCCCCAGGAAGAACGCATATGAAATACAGGAGTCAGAGAGTCAGCATGGAGATGCCTGCCCAAAGGACACAAATGGTAGCCTTAGCCGGAGAAGCAGTGGCAGCCAAAAGAGGATCACAACAGACAGTGATCTGTATCTCCCTCCTTCCCACCCGTCCCACTAGAGGAGAAAGGGATTCTGACAAGAAAAGTGTGGAAGTGTGAAAGATCTAATAGTTCTTTCCCTCACTCCCACCCCCACTGATGAAGGGTGGAGGGGGTTGGGTAAGATTTCAATGGGATGTGAGATTGAAATTTAAACTAGACTGGGCTTTCTGAAATTAGAGCATACAGAAAAGACATGGAATCCACCCAATATGCCATGAAGGGACTGGAAAGACAGATTCAAGAAGGCAGGATTGAAGACAGTTTCTGGGGAGAAGAGAAAGCTTTTGTTTAGACCCCACCATGTTGAGAGTGTTCAATAAATACTATTTCAAGGAGGCCTGGAAGATGAGAAGCAGCTGAGGATGGGTTATCTGGCAGAAAAAAAAAAGAAAGAAAGTACAGTGTCCTCTGGGTGAGGGAGGTATTGGCATATGGAAAGGACGGAAAAGTCTGGAGGGACTATAGCCTAGTGACAGGGGACAGGCTGGATGGGGAGTTGAGTTGAGAGGACTCAAAATATGGATGGCCTGTAGCCTGCTGAGGTGAGTAGGGTTATTTTTTCATAAATGGTAAAGTATTATGTATTTATTTAAAAGGTTCCAGGGGTGTCTAGATGGCTCAGTCAATTGAGCATCTGACTCTTGATTTTGGCTCAGATCGTGATCACAGGGTCATGGGATTGAGCCCCACATTCAGCTCCATGGTGAGCATGGAGCCTGCTTGGGATTCTTTCTCTCTCACTATCCCTCCCTCTGCCTCTCTCCCTAGCTCATGCTCTCTCTCTCTCTCTCTCTCTAAAATAAAAAAAAATTTTTTTTAAAGATTCCAACAGTGCACCTCTCCCTACCTCGTACAAATCCTAAAGGTTGTATCATTAATGTATTCTTCCAGGCTGTCTAGACGTCTCCGTGTTTCCATGTATATATTTTTAATATACGGATGAAAACTTACGGTTCTGCTATTTTTTCCACTTGATTATATATCACAAATCTCCTTCCATGTTGTTGGTTGAATAAATGATACTAAATCCATACCATGCACCTGTTAAACTTCATGATGCTGCTCTTTAGTTGTTGACCAGAATGACGTTCTGAATATGTTCAGTGACAGATTGTAACGATGTAAAATCCTATTTTTAACAAAATATCTATAGACACTCATTTGTACCTGTTTGTACCAGAAAAAGTATAGCAGGATATACACCAAAATATTAACAGTGGTGGAATTTCTGTTTTTTTCCCTGTTTTGGCTGTTGTTTTTTTTACTTTCTTTAAAATAAAAAATATATACATAATGTAAAATAAAAATAATAAAAAATAAAAAATATTTTGATAAAAATACATTAAGTCAATTCTAGACCCACATGGGGCTTGCACTCAACCTCAACCGAGATTAAGAGTCGCAGACTTTACTGACTGGGCCAGCCAGGTGCCCCTTGGTTGTTGTTTTTCTAATTTTCCTATTGTAAACAAATAGTAAATTAAAGTTTTATAACAAAAAATGTGGAAAGTAAATAGGACGAAATGGTGATGCTATTCTTTGTTCTTTGTATGTGTGTGTGTGTGCACGCGCGTGCACAAATGTGTGTGTGTGTTTAATTTCTCACAAAAGGGGAGAGAACAAGCATAAAGCATCATTTCAGTTCAGACACACAATCAACAACTTAAAAAAAAAAACCACCCATCACACTGATGGACACTGTATTTCCAAAATGAGGGGTTATCCTTGATGTCTTATAGCTTGAACAAAAAAGACATGCAAACACAAGATGACCCTGAATTTGTCCCTGAGTGAGGCAAATAGCCATATAAATTATATCACATCACCTCTGGCATTCTAGAGCAGAATCTTAATATGCAGCCACTTCCCCCCAACACAGACTGAGTTCCCTGCAGACACAAGGACCCCATAAGAACCCAGAGGGCTTCTTTCTGAGTCTGGGCTAAGACTCAGGTTTTTCCTAAATAAACTAAGGACTGTGAATCAAACAACTAACCTTTCTGTTCTTGTTTGGCCCAGAAAATCTTGACTTGCTGGTGAATGTGGTTGTCTTCACGCAGTTTCTTCTGCCACTGACGCAATTCTTGAATCTCAGGATCACACCGAACCTGGAAAATGCCCACAAAGCTTTAGTTTCTTTCCTACAACTTCTATACATTAGCTTGTTAACTCTGCATGGGAAATCCTTTACAAACCAACTGGAAATGCTTTAGGTTCTAAGTGAATCAGTGTTTTAAAGGATTTATCTAAACTCCTACAGCTTATGTAGTATTTGAGTGTAAATGACGTTGTGTGAAGATTTGCTATACTAATGGTAGGTTGAGAACATTCTAGATCTGTGCTCTTCAGCAGAAATACAAAGTAGCCTCATGTGAAATTTTACATTTCCTTGCAGTTCCATTTTAAAAAGTAAAAATAAGTTAGTGAGATTATTTTTAAGAACATATTTTATTTTGGGGCATCTGGGTGGCTCAGGTTAAGCGTCCAACTCTTGATTTCAGCTCAGGTCATAATCTCACCATTCGTGGGTTCGAGCCCCATGTTGGGCTCTGTGCTGACAGTGGCAGAGCCTGCTTGGGATTCTCTCTCCCTCTCTCTCTGCCTCTCCCCAACTCACACTCCCTGTCTCTCCCAAAATAAATAAACTTAAAAAAAGAATATATTTTATTTAACCTCAAAGATCTAAAATATTATTTCAACATGTAATCAATACAAAAATTATTTATGAAATATTTTACTCTCCATTTTCCATACAGTCTTCAACATCTAGTGTGTATTTTACAGTGACATCACAGCCCAATGTGGGCTAAACACATTCCAAGTGCTCAATAATCACACACAACTGGTGGCCAGTATATCGGTTCTAGAGGAATCACAGTCAATGTATTAGTTTAATACCAATTGACTAAGCGTCTACTGCAGACTGGGCTTTGTGCTATACCTTGGCAATAAACAGATTACTGATGATAATTTTAATTAAGTTTTAGTTTTATTATTCTGTAGCTCATATTTATTGAGCACTTAGGTCCCAGGCATTGTTTAAGTCTTTTACAAGACGTAACCATCAAAACAACCCAATGAGGCAAGAATGATTATGCCCATTTTATGGATGAGGAAACTCAATTGAAGCAGCTTGCTGAGTCACAGATCTAGGAAATGGTTTTGAGATTTCCAGCTGCTCTTGAGGGGCTGAGAATCTAGTAGGAGACATAGAGTACAAGAATAAGATCACCAAGGTGTGGTAAGAATAAGGATATCAGTGAGTACAAGGGAATACAGAAGGGGAACTGAGCTCAGCCTGGAGCAGTCAGGAAACACGTCATGGAGGAGATGACTCCTGGAGTGAGTTTTGAAGCATAAACTAGAGTTAGTCATGGAGAGAGAGTGGGTAGAGTGTCATGGTGGTCCAGTTCTGCCTTACTGTGATCATGTCACAAAGCCAGGGCCCACCCTCCTGCTTTTTCAAACAAACACTGGATCTTGAAACTTCCTGCTCTGGTCATTGGGATATAGGCTTCCTGGATGAGTTTCCAAAGGGTCCTGTTGTCCTCTAGAAGCCTCACATGGCTTTTTAGAACTAGGAACCTTAGGGAGCAATGTTGGGGTCAGGATGATCTCAGTCCCTTCCCTTCCAGAAAGATCCTTGGTTCTTTATGCAGACTGATCCCATGCACATCAGAGCACTACTCACCAAGAGGCATTTGGAGAAATGGCCTTAACAAACTCAAGAAAAATAAAGTCCTTCCTATTACTTCATTTCTCAGAGCATGGGGTGCCTTAGTTATCTTAAGAAAACTACTCAAGTGATTTTTTTTCCCAAGATAAAAAAGACTGTTTTCTTCTGAACTTCTAAATGGCAGCCACTCTTGTTTAAAGAAAAAAAATATATACAAATTATCTATAAATGTATATTTTTAAAATTATATATACAAAGTACTATGTATGCAAATACTTTATATGTATATCTTGTGTACACATGTATGTATAGTACTTTGTATATAATGTATACACATATATCAGCATAAAGTTATGCAAATTTCAGAGAGTAAAATGGCCCTTTATTAATGTCATAGAACATAAAGTAATTCCCCAAATCTTTTAAATTACAAACAAATGTTTTTAGTGTTTCCTAAAGTCTTATGTTCAAAAGATTAGGTACCTTCAACATCTCTGTTCTGAGGCTAAGCAAACTCAAACCCTCATGGGCAGCTAAAAAGGAGGTTATCCACATCTTTTCCAGGAACTTCTGTTTATCTGGATCCAAGCACGCAGAAACCCCCACATTTCTGCACCATGACAACTAATACTCATAATGCTAATAAAGATGAAAGATCTTCTGAACCACTAAACAAAGGTTAACACTAATTATAATCAGCAAGTTGACTAGATTTTATTGTAGTCAAATTCTTTCTGTATAACTGATGTATTCGTATAGTTTGGAAGAAGACACAGAGTGTGGGTTCCTCTAGGAAGGAAGTAAAATGGGGGAGGGAGCTTTAGCTTTTTACTCCATATTTTTCTGGATTGGATTGTTTGGGACCTTTACAAAGAGCACATATTGTTTTAGGAATACAAGTGTTTAAATTTTAAATTAACAGGCTGCTGAGAGGCAAACAAGAGTTCTTTAACTTAAGAATAACTGATGAATTTCCCCGACAATCCCCTGAACTCTCAATTACCTTAATATTTAACAAACAGAAACACCATTTCCTTCATCATTCCAGAAGGCTACAGATGTTCTCAGGATTCTGCTGACCAGTTTAGGGTGATTTTCCTCTGTCTGGCCAGAGACCCTTCATGTTTTTCTTGATTTCCTTCATTTGGAAAGCAAGGACTGCTATTTACTAAAGTGGAGCATGGCAGCCTTGTTAGTTAACTTCTCATTACCAGGAAAGCCTGGATCCCCAGAGAAGGCTTTTGTGAGCCCTGGGGAAAGCATGCACCCATTGAACAGGGCTAATCCCGGTCATTATAGTCATGATTACAGAATCAATTTAAATGGCAGTGGCTGTGCCAATCAGCAAATACCGTAGAGTGCAGTGTAATGTTTAACACATCAACAGTTTCATTGCTTTTAAAAAAAGAAGTCTCCTTTACGAGTGGCTTCCTACTTTTACTTGTTTAAATTACCACATGGAGTCCATCTGCTCTTCCAAGATACGCACACCGAGTAATATACACATTATTGTGTACTTGACTAAGCCAAGAAAGAAAACTCCATTAAGTGGAAGTGAATTTTTTTAAAAAAAAATGCCCATGAACCAATCAAATTCTCCTAATTATCTATTACTCTGATGAAAGCCAAAACAGGACACCATATTGGTTAAGAAATCCAACTCTCTATCGGAAAGACTGAAGTTGAATCTCAGCTCTGCAAATGACAAGCTGAGGAACCTATGAGCAAGTTACTTAAACTGTCTGAGCCTTGATTTCCTCTCCTGTAAAATGGAGGTAGTATACATATTTCCTTCATTGCACTGGTGTGAAAACAAGATGAGATATTGTCTGATCCATAGTAAGCCCTCCCTGTTTTAGCAATTTCTTACATCAACTAATAAAGTAGTAAGAATAATCTGAGTTCAGCTCTGGGGTTGCATCCTACAACCACTGGTAGGACACGGAGCCAACTGGCTGAAGAGCCAGTGATTCATAAAATTGGAAGTGAGGTCTCTTCCCAAGGGCTTACAGTTTATTGAATACATAAATGATCTTACAATTATATAACTGTAGGCATTACTCAACCAGTAGAGAGATATCAGGGCCGTAGGATGGTGACTGCAGGCAGGGAAGAAGAGAGGGGCCCTATGGCTGGGACTTGGAAATTACCCTTCATACTTCTGAATTCCTCTTAGCTCAGTTGTTTTCTTTGCTTCTTGGCAAAACAGACAATAACATAGCAACGCCTATTTTCTCTGGAGGATTCCTTGGGGTTTTTCTAGTTGCTTTGGAGGAAGAAACTTTCAGTATAGTACAGTTCTTGGAAAGATGCTGGAGAAACAACACAACGGTCAGCACTTCAGTCGTGTTGGCAAGAGTCAGCCTCCAACTGGGTGTGAGACACCTCAGAAGGTCCTTACCACATCCTTGCCATGACTTGATGTACTAACGATGATACTGAAGGATTTTATACCCGGGAAAAGTGGATTTCAACAAGAAGGAAATATATGTTTGCAAATTCTCTTGCAAATACCTAATGAAATATTCACAGTTCCCAACTCTCTCATATGTTCCATTTTCTCTCTGCAAGTAAGCTTCATTTCTTCATTTCTTCTTTATTTCTTCTCAGATCTTTGGCAAAATGAAACAAAAGTTGGTTTCTCATTCTGGTAGTTATGAGTGTTCCATATTGTTTTTAGGAACAAATTATAAAAACCTGTAGATATAACATATTTCCTGGCATTGTGGAAGTGTCCCAGACATTCATCCGTACTAAGATAGTATGCCTCTTAGAAGTTGCTGGGGGCTTTCAGGGAGGAGCAGAAATGTGTTCTAGAGAAATATATACTTTTTTAACTTTTTAAGAGAGAGAGCGTGCAAGCAGGGGAGGGGGCAGAGGAAGAAAGAGAGAGAGAGAGAGAGAGAGAGAGAGAGAGAGAGAGAGAGAATATTAAGCAGGTTCCACACTAAGTGTGGAGCCTGATGTGGAGCTCAATCCCACAACCCTGGGATCATGACCAGAGCCGAAATCAAGAGTTGGACACTCAACCTACTGAGCCAACCAGGCGCTCCTAGAAAAATATTTTTTAAACAGTGGGTTCAGCACTTTAGCGAGTAGTAAATTCACTTTAGTGGGTTGTGAATAACATTTTAAAAAGTCTAATCCAATAGAAAATACCAGATATTCTTTTATCATTAAGGACCCACTTTATCTCTGAAAATGTTTTTTTCTTTCAAAGTCTATTTTATCTGATGTTAAGAATGCAAGATCACTTTCCTTTTGGTTGGTATTTGTGCCGTATATCTTTTTCATCTCTTTACTTTCAACTATTCTGGATCATTTTGTGTTACCTGTACCTCTAGCATAGAGGCAGATTTCTTTTTAATCCAATCTGAAAAATCAGAGTTTATTCTATTTACACTTATTGTGATCAGTAATATTTTATTAATCTAATTCACCAAATGTTTTTATTTATCATGCTTTTACGTTTTTTTCCTTTCCTGCTTTCTATTGCATTGGATTTTCTTTTTTTTTTTAAGATTTTATTTTTTTAAGTAATCTCTACACCCAACATGGGGCTGGAACCTACAAACCCGAGATCAAGAGCCGCACACTCTACCACTGAGCCAGCCAGGCACCCCGAATTAGATTTTTGTATTCCATTTTTCCCCTTCCACTGATTTGTTAGTTCATATTATATATTTTTTGAATATGTCATTATAATGTAATAACTTAAAGTAAAAAATGAGTCTGTCCAACCTCCCCTGAAGCACTTACGGGACTTTAGAAGACTTTAACGTCCCACTCTCATCTCTCATGATTGTTGTCCAGTATTTTAGTTTCCCCTCATTTATTCCCCCACTGGTGTGTGTATATGTGTGTGTTGTGTGTATATATGTATACATATGTGTATATATGTATATATGCACATGCAGTATATGTACATAAGTGTACATGTGTGTGTATGTGTATATATATATATATGTGTGTGTGTATATATAAAATAGTCAATGTCTATTTAGATGTAGCAGCTTCCTCATTCACTATTGTTTCTTGCATTCTGCTCCCACTCCTTCCTTGTGGATTCAATTTCCTTCTAACTCAAGTACATCATTTAGTAGTTCCTCCAGTGAGAGATGTGTTTGAAAATGTATTTAGCCATTGCTCTTGGATGATAATTTAGTAAATTGATTAATAATAAGTTGATTAATAAAATGATAATTTAGTAAATAATAAATAATAAATCTATTATTAGATAATTAATTTAATATAATTCTCTGTTGAATGTTACTTTCCCATAGAGTTAGAACACACTTCACCGTTTTCTGGCATGTGCTACTGCTGCTCAGTAATTTTTTTTTAAGTTTACTTATTTATTTTGAGAGAGACATAGTGTGAGCAGGGGAGGGGCAGAGAAAGAAGGAGAGAAAGAGAATCCCAAGCAGACTTCATGCTGTTAGCACAGAGCCAATGCAGGGCTCAGACTCACAAAATCATGAGATCCACACCTGAACTGAAACCAATAGTCAAATGCTTACCCAACTGAGCCACCCAGGCAGTCCTGCTGATCTGTAATCTTTTCTTTTAATTTTTTTTAATGTTTATTCGTTTTTTGAGAGAAAGAGAGAGCATAAGTGGGAGTGGGGCAGAGAGAGAGAGGGAGACACAGAATCCAAAGCAGGCTCCAGGCTCTGAGCTGTCAGCACAGGGCTTGAACTCATGAACCACGAGATCACGACCTGACTGAAGTTGGACACTTAACTGACTGAGCCACCCAGGCGCCCCTGATCAGTAATCTTGATCAGTCTCATTGTTCTTCCTTCGTAGGCAATCCTTCTTTCAAAACAGTTTTAAGACTTCCTCCTTGCTTGTGGCATTCCAGTTTCACCAGGTAGCATTTTGCTGTGATTCTGTCCTCATGTATCTAGTTTGGGATTCATGTTTCTTCAACTTTGGGATATTCTCACCCAAAGATCTCTATCAACACTGCTTCTCACCCACTCATTCTGTTGTCACCCTCTGCAATTTCTATTAGACTTGTGTTTGACCTTCTCCTTGTCTCAACTGCTTTCCCCATTTTCCCACTCTATCTCCCTGCTGCCTTCTTTCTCCCAGATCTCTCTCTGAATAGTAATTACTCCTCCAGCTGTGTCTGTCTACTATTTAATGCACACCCAAAATATGGTCCATGGATCAGCACCATTGGCATTACTTGAGCTCATTAGACATGCAAATTCATGGGTTCCACCTAAGACCTATGAAGTCAGAACTGAATAGAGAGGGGCCAGGAATCTATGTTTAACAAACTCTCCAGGTGATTCTGAAGCTTACTGGAGTTTGAGAAGCATGGCGTTAGCCTGTTTGCTAATTTGTTTTCTTTTCTTTTTTTTTTTTAAACTTTTTTAAATGTTTATTTATTTATGAGAGACAGTGAGTGTGTGTGAGTGGGGAAGGGGCAGACAGAGGTGGGGACAGAGGATCTGAAGCAGGCTCCACGCTGTCAGCACAGAGCCCAATGTGGAGCTCGATCCCATGAAACGTGAAATCATGACCTGAGCCAAAGTTGGATGCTCACCAACTAAGCCACCTAGGTGTCCCTAAATTGTTTTCATTTATAGAGGTTGTACTTAGTTCTTTTTCAAATCTGATCCTTTTTTTTCTTACTCCCCTATTTAGCAAGGCTTATATTCTTTAAAAAAACTTTTTAGTATATTTCTATAATCATCTTAAATGTACTTATTTCACAGTCTCAAATTGCCACCCTTGAGGCCTTGGATTCTCCAGTTGGTTGTACTTACTGGCTGTCCCCCCCCCTTCCCCTGCCTCCATTCCTTGTTGGTTTATTTTTTATTATAAGCTCATAGTCACTGAGGGCCCTAGTTCCATTTCCAGGTCTGAGGTCATGTTTTTTATGCAGGAGTCAATACAGGTTTTTTTTAAACATCAGATAGTAAATATTATTTTTTAATTTTTTTAATGTTTATTCATTTTTGAGAGAGAGAGAGAAAGAGAGAGAGAGAGAGAGAGAGAGAGCGAGCCAGTGGGGGAGGAAGAGAGAGGGAGACACAGAATCTGAATCAGGCTTCCGGCTCTGAGCTGTCAGCACAGGGCCCAACACAGGGCTCACAAACCGTGAGATCATGACTTGAGCTGAAGTCAGACACGTAACCACTGAGCCATTCAGGTGCCCCAATATTTTTGGCTTTATGGGCCATATAGTGTCTGTCCCAATGACTCTGTCATTATAGCACAAAAAAAATCATACACAATATGTATTTTTAAAAATGGGCATGGCTGCATTCTAGTAAACTTTATTTAAACAGTGGGCCAGAGTTGGTCCACAGGCTATAGTTTGTCAGCCCCTGCTCTTATCCTTAAGTGGGCATTAGAATTGTAGCCCCCAGGGGCGCCTGGGTGGCTCAGTTGGTTGAACGTCCAATCATCTTTGGCTTAGGTCATGATCTCACAGCAGTCTGGAGCCTGCTTTGGATTCTGTGTCTCCCTCTCTCTGCCCCTCCCCCGCTTGTACTCCACCTCTCTGTCTCTCAAAAATAAACATTAAAAAAAAAAAAAAAAAAGAATTGTAGCCCCAAGCTTCCCTTGGTGCCCCTTCCATTTTTCTGCATGTATTGCACACACATTATTCCTTTAAGACAATTCTCTAAATTTACCTGATGATATTGAGATCACTTAGGGCACTTGTTAAAAGTGGAATCTCACGGGGGCTCCTGGGTGGCTCAGTCGGTTAAGCATCTGACTCTTGATTTCGGCTCAGGTCATGATCTCACAGTTCATGAGTTTGAGCCCTCTGTCAGAGGCTTGGGATTCTCTCTCTCCCTCTCTCTCTGCGCACCTCCTCCCCAACCCAATAAATAAACATGAAAAAAATAGAATCTCAGGCTCTTGCCTTGTAGGCTCTGATTCATTGCATGTGAGGTGGAACCAACATGTATGTTTAGCAAGAACCCCAGGTGATTCTGATGATCTGAAGAGTCTGAAACTGCTCTAACCAAAGAATATGTGAAGAATGAACTTAATGTTGAGACTGACATCTGCTTTAACACCCGCAGATTTTTATCTCAGTTCTTACACAATGCCACGTTGATTATTCAAATTCTTAAAATCAGAGTCAAGAAGGACTGCTCAGGCTATTAGTGTGTGGTCAGGAGACAGGATCTGTATGACTCATGAACAGCAACTGCTTTTTGGTGGGGTCGTCTTTTCAGTGCAATTCTAGAAAGGCCTTCTCCTAGGAAGCCACGCCTATTTTTTTATACTAAAGTTCCTTGAACAATAATATCATATTGCAGTATATACTTGGAAAAAGCGGAATTTCCCCCAACAGCTCGGGGATGACAGTTGAGATAAAGTTCATCCAACTTTCCTTAGTACTTGTTTACCCAAATAATCAGCGAATTATTAAGTTGCAAAAGTATTTAAGGGATTCGATGAACTTTCCAATGATTTGTGAATTACAGCCAAGTGAATGATGTCAAAGACCATATTATTGCACAATGCTTTGATCTTCTTCTTACCATTGATACCCGTAACTGACATTTATAGTTATGGCTGCCCAGATGTTTCTAATGTGCAGTCAAGGTTGAGAGCCACTGCTCAAAATTATAGACACTTCACCCCTCCACCAGTGGCTCTCAAAGTGGGGTCCTTAAACTAGCAGCTTCAACATCTCTTGAGAGCTAGTTTGAAATGTAAGTGCTCAGGCCCTGTTGCAATCCTACTGACTCTGATACTCTGGAGTTGAGGCCCAGCAATCTGTGTGTTTAGGAGGCTTTCCAGATCATTCTGATGTAGACTACTGTATGAGAACTGTTGCATTGTTCCCCTAGTGAACCCAGCTCCCTGGATCCTTGCCCCTTGGAAAACTGTACCACTCTTCTCATTAAGCAGGGGAGTCTAGCCCCCCCTCTTTCTTTTTTTTTTTAAATTTTTTTAACATTTATTTATTTTTGAGAGACAGAGAAAGACAGAGCATGAGTGGGAGAGGGGCAGAGAGCGAGAAGGAGACAAAGAATCTGAAGCAGGCTCCAGGTTCTGAGCTGTCAGCACAGAGCCTGATGCAGGGCTTGAACCCATGAACCGTGAGATCATGACCTGAGCCGAAGTCGGATGCTCAACCGACTGAGCCGCCCAGGCGCCCCTATCCCCCCTCTTTCGAATCTAGGTGAGCCTCATGACTTGCTTTGATCAATAGAAGGTAACTGAAGAGCTGCTGTGCAAGTTTCAGAGTCTGGGCCTCAAGAAGGCTTGAAGCTTCCATTTCTAGAATGTTTTTTCCATAATGTAAGGAAACTGGTCTGGCTCACTGGAGGATGACAGGCCATGTGGAAGAGAACTGAAGAGCCCCAGACATGTGCCTGGGGCCACCTTGGAACTTCCAGCCCAGCCCAGGAGGTCATCTAGGCCAAGAATACCACAGAGCTGCTGGAGAGGTCCATCATGGCCAAAGGGTGCATGCTGAAAGTGCTAGAGATGAGGTTGGAGCGCCAGACTCAGAGCCCCAGTGGGGAGCCATGTAGGGACATCCCACACACAGTTGAAGGTCCTGAATGCAGCATTCACCATTAAATGCACCAACCGAATGCAGCCATGTGAGTGAGTAGAGGAGAAATCAGCAGAAGAACTACCCAGTTATCCCAGAGGACTGTGAACAAGAATCAGTTGCTGTGGTTTAAGTCACTAAGATTGAGCAGCAGGAGGGCTTATATTACAGCTGTACAATTTACCCACATACTTTGCCTTGAAGGGAAATTGATTAGCCCTTTAAAGAGAAACACTCTGGAAAAGTTGTAATTTTGGCCAGTACTACCACCAGGCAGAGTATTGGGTGCATCAGATGCAACTAATACATAGGGCTGGCTTCACGGGCACCCTGTACAGTCACACAGGCCCTGTGCTTAGAAGGGCCTTACATTGTTTTCACACCCTTGTTGTCACCATCTAGAAATTCTTAAAACTTTGAACCAAGGGCCCTGTGTTTTTATTTTACACTAGGCCCTGCAGATTATGAATCCAGTCCCACCAATACATAGTTCCGTCATTTATTCATCACAACACCCCCCAGAATTTGGCTTATCAGTTTTCACCACGTATTTGGGATGCGTTGCGACTCAGCAAATAAAAAGGGGGGCGGGAGTTGCAGACTGTCTGGCCACAGACATAGCATGGCATAGCATTTTCTGAGCATATTAAGGAAAATCCACTTGCAGAAATAAACCAGAGTATATTTAAACAACCACAGGACGAGGCAGGGGGAAGGGGAAGAGACTGGCCTGGGAAGCTAGGCCCCAAGCAGGCTAAACTCACTATTAATAGTGCTGTGGCCTATTTTGGCCTGCCCGGTGGCCCTGAAAATTGCCCTGAGAACTGGGCCTGGAAAATGACTGTGGAAATCAGGTGCCTTCATTCTGGGGTATCACTGGAACCATGCTGGGCACAGACAGAGGTCTTTCTGACAAGCTCAAGGACATTTTGCAAAACAGGATTTTCTTTGACAGGGAATTAAAAAAAAAAAAAAATAAGGTTGGGACACCTGGGTGGCTCAGTCAGTTAAGCATCTGACTTCAGCTCAGGTCATGATCTCATGGTTCGTGGGTTCAAGCCCTGCATCAGGCTCTGTACTGATGGCGTGGAGCCTGGAAACTTCTGTGTGTTTCTCTCTCTCTCTCTGCCCCTCCCTTGCTTGTGCTCTCAGTCTCTCTCTCAAAAATAAATAAATAAACTGGAAAAAACATTAAGGCAAACTATCAGGAAATGATCGGGAATATTAGGGAAGAAAACGCATTGATGAGATCAAGTCAATAAGGAACTAACAGGAAACCCTAACCATGTGTTAGGCACTATGCTAAGCACTTAACATACACCATTTCATTTATACCCTCACATATAACTCTGTGAAGGCAGCACTATTACCCCCATTTTACAGGAAAGAAAACTGAGGCTTGGGAAAATGTGACCTTATTAAAGGTCACAGGGTTGATGAGCCAGGATTCAAACCCACATCATGGTACTCCAACTACTCAGGCTGTCCCCTACAGCTCTTTCTCTCAAACTTTCGTATGCAAAGACTCACCTGGGAATCCTGTTAAGATACAGATTCTGATTCTAGAGGTATGGGGTGGGGCCTAGATTCTGCACTGCCAACGATTTGTCACGTGACGATGACCCCACTGGTCCTCAGACCCCAATTTGAGTAGCAGGGATGTGGATATTACAATAGTTTTCCTGCTTCTACTTCTAACCTCCTACAGTTTGGTTTCTCTACAGCAGCCTGCGTTATTGTGTTCGTTTCCCCTGCTGCACAGTAAGTGACCTCCCAAAATTTGGCAGCTCACAATGGCAATGAACACTTATCTCACACAGCTTCTGAGGCTCAGAAATCCAGGTGAGGCCCAGCTGGGTGGTTCTGGCTCAAGGTCTCTCACAAGGTTGCAACTAGGATGTTAGCTGGGCCTGTAGTCACCTGAAGGTTTGGTGGGGCTGGAGGAGCTGCTTCTAAGATGGTTCACTCATGTAGCTATTGGGTGGAGGTCTCAGTTCTTGTATGTGGGTGTCTCTGTAGAGCTGCTCGTGACATGGCAGCTGGCTTCTCCCAGAGTGAATGATCCAAGACAGACAGAGAGAGAGAGAGAGAGAGAGAGAGAGAGAGAGAGAGAGACCAAGGCTGCAATGTCATTTATAACCTAATATTGGAAGTGGCATGCCATTCTTTCTGCCATATTCTATTGGTTACACATATCAACCCTGGTATAGTTGTGGGAAGGGATGCTTCAGAAATGAGAATACCAGGAGGTGGGGATCACAGGGGAGTCATTGTGGATGCTGGCCTGATGGAAACTAAGTGAGAGAATGCCTCTCTTCTCAGCTTCATTGATGTTGGCCTTGGCCATGTGACTTGCTTAGGCTACTGGAATGAGTGGGGAAGTGGCACGTCCCAGACTAGGCCTTAAGACTTGTGTGTGTTTTTCCTCACCCCTTTGAGAGCTTTTGATCTCTGATGTAAAAAGAACATGGCCTTGGCAGCTGCTGATCTCAGAAGAATGACAGACCCTGGACAAAACTACATAGAACCCAACAGCCTAGAGCCAAGTGCAGCCAAACACAATTTGGAACAGCTGAAATCTGGCTGGTCTGCTGGCATGTGAGTAGGAAATAAATGTATGTTGTGAGCCACTGAGTTTTGGGGTGGTTTGTTAAGCGGCATTATTGTGACAATAGCTAGCTGACACACTTCTTGACATTATATTATGTATTTATTTTTATCTGTATAGTCTATGGCAAGAATGCCAGTTCCATGAGGGCAGGGACTTGGTCTTATTCCCTGCAGTACTCCCAGCATCTAGACCAATGCCTGCCTGCCCCATAGCAGGTACTCAATAAACACTAGTGAGTGAATATCAGTGAATGAATTGATCTAATTGTAGAGCATGCCTGCTTAACCTTTATGCTATTAGACTGCCTTCGAGTTAGCCTAGAAAATTACCAAGTATTAGAAAAAGAATTGTCTTGAATACGAGTTCTAGGCAGCATACCCTTTACAGAGAAAATGGGACATGCACCAAGTTGTCTGCCACTGTCTCTGTGCCAGACGCCATCCCTCTTCACCTGGGCCACCCAGGTCACCCCGGACTTCACCCAGAAGCGGACCCTGGAGTCACCCAGAAACCACAATCACCCTCTGCCTGAGAATGGAAGCGCTGCTTTAAATGACACTGGCTTACCTGGTTGGGCGGCTGTCCCCAGGGGAAAGCCAGAGTGATGGCTAATGACGCACACAAAGAGAGGAAATCACCCCCCCCCACCCCTGCCCTGAACAGCTGCACCAGGAGACACCCCCCTCTGGAAAGGAGGAAGAGGAAGTCAAGAAAGCTGTAAAGCTGACTAACAATCTGGGGAAGGCAACAGTCACAAAAAAGCAGAAGGAAAAAGGCTGGCCCTTAAGTCACTAATTGTTGGGCTGGCTGACAAAATACAAATCAATACCCACTCCTCAGGTTTTCCTCAGGTCCTGCCACTTCAGGGCTCACTTTGGGTTGGGAATATCTTGAATGCGAAACTGGCCAAATTCGTACCTTCCAACTACATGAACAGTGTGTTTTCCTTCAAATACAAATGCTCAGCGGGCACCTGGGTGACTCAATGGGTTGAGCATCTGACTTTGGGTCAGGTCATGACCTCACGGGTTCATGAGTTCGAGGCCCACATCAGGCTCACTGCTGTAAGTGCAGAGCCCTCTTCAGATCTTTTGTTCTCTTTTCTCTCTGCCCCACATCTGCTTGTACTCTCTCTCTCAAAAATTAACATTAAAAAACCCCACAAATACAAATGCTCAGAATAGATCTACGTGTGCTGATGTGGAAAGCTATCCTCAATGCTAAAAGAAAGGCAGGACTCAGGATGTAGAGTGTGTGCCCATATTTATAAAAAACACAATAAATATACATAAATGTTCACATGTACAAAAGAAAAACACTAAAAAGACACACACCAAATTGTTAACAGTGGTTTTATCTGGGAGACAGGTTTAGAGTAGGACAAGAATGGAGAGTTCCACATTTAACTTTAAAGTACTTGTTATAAAAAATAAAAAAATAAAAAAAATAAAGTACTTGTTATATATAAACTATAAGGTACCACCTGGGTGGCTCAGTCAGTTAAGTGTCCAACTTCAGCTCAGGTCACAATCTCACAGTTCACAAGTTCAAGCTCTGTGTTGGGCTCTGTGCTGACAGCTCAGAGCCCAGAGCCTGTTTCAGATTCTGTGTCTCCCTCTCTCTCGGTCCCTCCCCACTCTGTCCCTCCCTTGCTCGCACTCTGGCTCTTTCTCTCAAAAATAAAAAAAAATTTTTTTAATTAAAAAAAAGTACTTGTTATGGACTGAATGTGTTCTCCTCAAATTGTAGCCCCCAACATGATGAGATTAGGGAGTGGTAATTAGGATTAGATGAAGTCACCAGGATAGGATCCTCATGACGGGATTAGTACTCTTGTAAGAGGAAATCAGAGAACTTGTTCTTTCTGTCTCTCTCTCTCTGCCATAAGTGGACACAGCAAGAAGGCAGCCATCTGCAAGCCAGGAAGAAGTTTCTCACCAGACACCGAATATGCCGGCACCTTGATCTTGAGGCTCCCAGCCTTCAGAACTGTAAGAAATAAATGTCTGTTCTTAAGTTCCCCGATCTGTGGCATCCTGTTATACAGCAGCCCAAGCTAAGACATTATTTCTGTATGGATTTTGTTTACCGTGACTATCTTCCATTTTATAATAAAAATATCAATGAAAGACTTTTTTCATACAAAGATGGCCATCCATTTCCATACCCAAACTGACATGCTCCTCCTTGCAATATGTTCTGAGGTGGTCAGATGTGGTTGTAAAAGGACCTCTTGTTTCATATGACGTTTGCCAGTGACAAGGAGGCCTCTCCTCCATTGCTCTGAGGTGAGGACTGTTATTGAATCCTTGACGCCATGCCTCTGCTTGCCTTGTCCTTTTAGTTACATCAGTGTTTACTTGCCGCAAATTAGTGCTGACTTAACCCATCCGGCAGAAGATCGTGGTCTACAGCCATGCCCAGATCTACCCACATCACCACCCCTCGGGAATGGGTGTGTTTATCCCACTTCTCGTCTCCATCTGCTCCTTGGCGTTCCAGCTACTCTCATACCTCAAGCAATCTTCTAATAGCACACATAAAATTGACAGAGAAAGACTACTCTCTCCATCTGCTCTTGAAAACCTCTCTGATGTGTTTAGGAAACAGAACCTCAAATAGGGTACTTTTCAAATAGGGAAGACACTGATAGATAATTACACCCATAGTGATACCATTCATTTCTGCAGCTAGAATTCACAGGACACTTTCTTGTGTGGTGCCACTGAAGAACATTTTGATCTTCATGCTAACGTGGTGAGCTGGGCAGCTATCATCAGTCTCAAAGAGAAAGAAACTGAGATTCCGAGGATAGTGATTTGCACTGGATCATCTAGTAGATAGGTAGCAAAGTGGATTCCAATTCACTGGTGGGTCTTAAATCTGGCTGTACATTAGTGTCACGTCAGGGGTCTTTTAAAAACTGCCAATCTCTTATTCTCACCCTGGCCAGTTGAACAAAAATCTCAGGGGAATGAGGCCTTGGGTATTAGAATTTAAAAAGAAAATCTTTCCAAGGATGACCTTGATATACAGTGAGGCTTGAAACCATTGCAATCCATAGGTAATAGATAAGCCAGTCTTTTGTTAAACTCACATGTGCTAATTCATCACCAGGATTAAGAGCTCTCTCTTATTGGGGTGCTATATTGGGGTGCTATATCACTCAACAGTAAAAAGGAAGAGACTACTGATCTCCACAACCACATGCAGGAACCTGATGCATCAGGTCCAGTGAAGGAAGGAAGCCAGATACAAAGGCTATATTTTTTATGATTCCATTTATCTGACATTTTGGAAAAGGCAAAACCAGAGGGGCAGAAAACAGATCAGTGAGTATCCAAGGCTGGTGGTAGGGACAGGGGTTAACTACAGAGGGACAGCCTGAGAGAATTTTGGGAGATGATATAAATGTTTCTATGCCTTGATTACGGGGGTAGTTACACTATATGCAGTTGTCAAGACTGAAAGACTATACACAACAAAAAGTAAATTTTACTGTATGTAATATATATCTTGAGAAACTTGATTAAAAAACACGTATACACAAAATGAGATTTACTACACACCCACTAAAATGGCTAAAACTAAAAAAGACTGACCATACTAAGTACTGGCAAGGACATAGAACAATGGGAACTCTCATACATTTCTAGTAAGAATGCAAAAAATAAAAATAAAAATAAAAGAGAGAGATGGGATTCTGAGGACAGTCAGACCTGGGCTTAAACTCTGGCCTTACCACTTATCACTGTGTGATGTTGGGCAAGTCACTTAGGGTTTCTAGGCCTTGGTTGGTTCATCTACACATGAGATAATAGTAGTACCTACCTGCCTACTTTATAGGATCAGCATAAAGCATAAAGGAGATAATGCTTGTAAAACACTTAATCCAGTGCCTGACACACAGCAAAAGAAGCAATAACACTAGATTTTGCTATTCTTCTTCTTTTTTTTTTAATTAATTAATTTATTTTGAGAGAGAGAGAGAGAGAGAGAGTGTATATGCACATGCACACAAGCATGCAAGCTGGGGAGGGGCGGAGAGAGAGGGAAAGAGAGAATCCCAAGCAGGCTCCATGCTGTCACTGCAAAGCTCAACATGGGGCTCAATCCCATGAACCCTGAGATCATGACCTGAGCTGAAACCAAGAGTCGGATGCTCAACTGAATGAGCCACCCAGGTGTCCCTAGGTTTTTGCTATTCTTAACATTATTATCATTCTTCTTGTTATTGCTTCCTCTGAGCTCATCAAGAGGTGGATGATGTTTCTAAAGCACCCAGCACTGTTCTTGGCAAGTCGAAGGTCCTCAATACACATCTGTCAAATGAGAGAGTGAACATATGGAGCCACACGTCAATGGAGGAAGTAGGCCTCTATTTGAGTGGAACCGGCAGAAGGGATACCCACAGCCATCCTTGGGGGCACTCCACTTCACATGCTAGAGGTCTAATATCGGGATCCCCACCTAAAACCAAGACCTCCAGAATGTTGAGAAGTACAGAAGTTTTACTCTACTTTATCAACTCGTATACATGACCTAGATAGCTTATAAACATTCTCCATGTGTTAGAAAATGCTCACAACCAATTTTACTATGGAGGAGGTTCACAAATACCTGCAATACAGCCTAAAGGAAAGGGCATTTGGGGATCTTCTGGTTGGGAAGGTAAGGTGATAGTGAAACTGAAAAATAGACTGAAAATGTATTCATGGGCCAGCAAACACCAAGAAGATTCCTTAAGAAGATAAATCTGTCTATGTGGAGTTCCCACTAGAGGAACTGTGGGCAGAGATTTCTTATCAAATCACAAAGGTCGTGACCAACCCTCTGAGGCTATCAA
Organism: Acinonyx jubatus; assembly: GCF_027475565.1. Lineage (NCBI taxonomy): Eukaryota > Metazoa > Chordata > Mammalia > Carnivora > Felidae > Acinonyx > Acinonyx jubatus. Next base: position 11,023,427 of record NC_069398.1, on the reverse strand, counting down.
GAGATGGCTGTGCACCATCAAGAGGAAAGCTGAGGGTAATCTGATGCAACGCCCATTTTTAGCATTCCTTTTGCACAATACAATGTCTGACTTTTGCCAGGGAAGTCTGCCCACCTGTCAGGAGATATCAGCACTCAGGACAGAAATTCCGAATGAAGACAATCTTTTCTGTCCAATACTCAGATGAATTAAACACACCCCATTAGCTTTCAGCTGGTGCTCTCCTTTCAAGCCTGTTTGGGGGACCGTAATTTCCCCTCACACACTTCATTTCTTCACCTTACGAGGCTTGGTGCAGAGGTGGTTCACAAAGTCCAATGCTAAAATGAATACACTTTTCTCAAGAGTGATCTCTTGGGGATTAACAAGCACAGCTGTTGAGTTCAAGGATCCTGGTACAAAAGTACCTTCCCACAAAAGTCTGTGTGTAAGTGCCTGTGTCGATCCCAGAGAAGGGCTTTTAAAATGGAACAGAACAGTTTGTTCTTCTTTGTTTTCAAATGCCTTCATTAGAGAGATAATTTAAGGGATTCAGTTATTCACTAAAATATTTATTATGTACCTAGTATGTGCCAGACAGTGTTCTAGGGGCTGGGGATACAGGATGAACAAGTCAAGCAACCTCTACCCTTACAGAGCTCACATTCCAGTCAGGATGACAGGCAAGAGACAAACAAGTGAATATTCAGTATGATGTCAGGTGATTGGTAAGTGATAGGCAGAAAACAAAGCAAAGTAAGAAGCTGGAGAGTGATGAGGGGGTGCCATTTTGGAAAGGGTGACCAGAACAGATATTCAAGAAGAATCCTGAATGAAGCGAGAGAAGGTACTGTGATTGAGAGTTGCCAAGTGCAAAGAATAAACAGCAAGTGCAAAGGCCTTGAGATGGGAGCATGCATGGTGTCCCTGATAAACTATATAAGAAGGCCACCTGCTGGTTTTTTAAACAGATGCCCTGGGATGCCTGGTTAGCTTACTCGGTAGAGCATGCAACTCTTGATCTGAGGAAGATGGAACCAGTAATAATAACAGCAACAACATCAGCTAATATTTACTGTGGATTTACTATGTGCCTCACACTGTGCCAAAGCCCAAATGTGGACTAACCATCCAATTCAATCTTCACAGGTGGGAACTATTATTATTCCTGTTTTATGAACAGGAAATTGTGGTTCAGAAGTTAAATAACCCACCCAAAGTTATCAATAACCTGACATACAGATTCAAACAGATCTGTCTGCTGCTAGAGCCCATATTATTAACAACTGGCCATGAAGCATGTTTTACACAGAATAAAACAAGTCTTTCCACTCACCCACAACATTTAAGAACAAGAAAGTTAAGGCTAATGATGAGAACTTCAAGTTCTCATTTGGGGGGAGGGTCACGCCTACCAGCCCAGCCAGCTGCCAGAAGCGGATGAAATTTTCTCTTCCCCTAAGTGCAGAGCTTCAACTTGGAATTTCTGATGTCTGCATAAAAATATGGGAGGAACTACAAAACTTTTTCTTTGTATTCTTTGAAGGGCCTTTTCATAGTTGCTTGGCTTTTATCCTGCACTGTTCTCCTCATCCATTTTCTACCTAACTTAAAGAGAAAGGAGTGGTTTTTCAGGGGGAAAATATCAAGTTCAATCAAATCAAACACAGTTGAACACCCATCTCTTTCTTTTCCTCTTACTGTGGTAAAATACACATAACATAAAATTTACCACCTGAACCATTTTTTCATTTTTTTTTAAGTTTATTATTTCGAGAGAGACAGAGTGAGTGGGGGAGGGGCAGAGAGCAAGAATCCCAAGCAGGCTCCATGCTGCCAGCACAGAGCTCAACACGGGGCTTGAACTCACAAAACTGAGATAATAACCTGAGCCGAAACCAAGAGTCTGATACTTATCCGACTGAACCACCCAGGCGCCCCACCACCTTAACCATTTTTAAATGTACTATGCAGTAGTATTAAGTACACTAAGTAACTGTTGTGCAACCATCACCACCATCCATCCCAAGACCCCTTCACATCTTCTAAATCTGAAAGTCTGTACCCACTGAACACTCCCATATTTACCTTCTCCCCAGCCCCACAACCACGGTTATACTTTCTGTCTTTATGATTCTTACTATTCTAAGCTCCTCCTATAACGTGGAATCATACAGAATTTGTCTTTTTGTGACTGGCTTATTTCACTTAGCCTTAGGTCTTCAAGGTTCATCCACGTTGTAGCACATTACAGATTTCTTTCCTTTTGAAGGCTGAACAATATTACATTTCATATATATAGCACATTTTGCTTATCCATTTGTCTATTGACGGACACTTGAGTTGCTTCCACGATTTAGGTATTGCGAATAATGCTAGGAACATGGGTGTACAAATATCTATTCGAGACCCCACTTTCAGTTCTTTTGGAACACACACCACTTTTTATTTAGAATCTTCAGAATGGTCTAAAGAGGGAAATGCCGGGGCGCCTGGGTGGCTCAGTCGGTTAAGCGACCGACTTCGGCTCAGGTCATGATCTCACGGTCTGTGAGTTCGAGCCCCGCGTCGGGCTCTGTGCTGACAGCTCAGAGCCTGGAGCTTGTTTCAGATTCTGTGTCTCCCTCTCTCTCTGACCTTCCCCCATTCATGCTCTGTCTCTGTCTCAAAAATGAATAAACGTTAAAAAAAATTAAAAAAAAATAAAGAGGGAAATGCCAATATTTCTCCCCTGCCTTTTAAACTGTTGGCTGATCCAATGGGTTTTTCTCTAGTGAAGTCTAACACATGTGCTGTGAAAGGCTTTCTTTGTTCATGAAATCAAAGAGTTCTCCAAATGACTTGTGGTCTGTTATTTCTTGTTAATTAAGACTATAACAGGAGAGCTATAGGCAAAATAATCAAACTTCCTTGCTACCCAAAAAAATCATTTGAGCCTAGTTCTTTTCTACACATAGACACAAGTGTGTGTAAACGTGCATGCACACACAGACACACACACACACAGAGCCCTAAAGAGGCTGAGGAATAATAGTTTAATGATGCCAAATTTGAAAAGAGGAAAAGGGATCATGGTTAAATGTAGGGTTCCAAGTCTTTATTTAAATAATGTTTTTATGGGTACTTGGGTGGCTCAGTCGGTTAAGCGACTGCCTCTTGGTTTCAGCTCAGGTCATTATCTCATGGTTCATGAGCTCGAGCCTGGCCCTTACTTGGGATTCTCTCTCTCTCCCTCTCTTTGCCCCTCTCCTGCTCATGCTCTCACTCTCTCAAAATAAACATTAAAAAAGAATCATTTATACATGTTTTTATTCCACTGTAAAAATAACATATAATTTTGTTTCTATCTATAAAAACAATAGATAATTTGAAAAATAAAAAAAAAAAGTAGAGGGCAAAAACGTCACCCTCATCCCACCTCTGAACAACTACAATATTTTTTATATATTTGTTTCTTGTGCATTATCTACATGCACTTGTTTTAACATAATTATAAACAATATACATATACATATATATATATAAGACATTTTATTCTTCCTTCACTTAATATACTATGGCAATATCCATCTTGTCACTATGCTCTTTATTATTTTTAGTGTCGGCATAATATTCCATTGAGTAAATGCCCAGTCTTTATTTTATAATTACTACATTATTGAGTATTGATTATTTTACATTTTACTTAATCTAAAAGATGTCATACACTTTCATGAAGAAAATTCTGATCCTGTATCATAACTTTGGTTCTGGTAGAGCTTCACTTATTCAGCCTCCAGCTACCAGAGTAGGCCAAGAGATATGTAGATATAACAAGTGGCCGCTCAATCATCACTTTTCAGGCTTCGTGAAGCCTCAGAGATCTGCTGTACTGGTTGCAAATGGTGTTCCCCAGACAGAGTTGTGCAGTGTACAACTCACACAACTGGTCACACTGCCTTTACCTGTTCATACCCTCTTGCACAGTCCATGCAACTTCAACTTCCCTCGACATACTTTATGGTCCCAATCTCTTACTCTTCCTCTCTTCACTCTCCTGTCTAGACCTACAGCAGGGCATATTTGTCTATATTGCTGGTGCATGTAAATATATCTACAGGCTAGTCTCCAGCCTCTCTAGAGAATAATATAGAAATAATTGTCAAAACTCTGAAAAAAGATGCTTACTTTCTGAGCCATCAATTCTACTTCTAGCAATTAATCTCATAGAGAAAATCAGATAAGGGTGCAGACATATGAACAAGGATGTTTTTCATAATGTATGTTACATAGTAGAGAAAACTAGAATGTCCAGCTATGGTTAAATAAATTATGTATTATAGAGCCATTATAATTTGTGAAACTGACTTTTGTGTGCTGACAAAGAAGGATATTCCCAATATAATCATTAAGGGGAAAAAGCAGGCACAAAACAGTGATTATCATCATAATTTTGTTTTAAAAACTTCCTAATGAATAGGAAAAGTTCTAAAGGGATGAATACATGATTGAATTTTTAAAAACTTGTATGTATTATCCTTTTTTCCACAATGGAAATCTATTACTTAAGCAATAAAAATAATATATGTGCCTAAGAAAATTTTGCTCCTTGGGGTAGGCTTCCCTTTCCCAACTAAGGGCAAGCTGATATGGGCCCCAGTCTTTCCCTGGGACAAAGTGGCACCCAGATTTCTATTTTGTGTCCATATCCTCTTTAATGTGCAACTAATCAAGAGTCTAGAACTTTTTATCTTGAAAATTATCATTGTCAGGACTCCTACTGTGACAGAAACCCCTCTGGAAGAGACTCATTTGTACAGCTGAATCCAGATGTTCCACAGCCTTAAAGGCTCAGCTCCCTCCTGTCTCTCATCTCTCTCGCCTCTGCAGTCACTTCTCCATTGGGTTCTTCACACAGTGGCAAGATGTTTGCGGACAGCTGGGCCTCCCAGAGACCCCCATGCAAAGCAAGCTGCTGCACTGTGTGAACAACTGTAAGACTCCCAGAATGGAGTTTCACTAGGTGTGAGTGGCCTGATTTAGGTCTTGCCCATCATGAACTAATCCCTGTAGCCAGAGGGATACGATATTCTAGTGTCCAAGCCGACACAGACCCACCTGTGCGGTGAGGGGGCGGGGGGCTGTCCGACTTCAAACATGCGCTCTTCGTTTACAGCAAGCGATTTCTCCTTGGGGGCACCTCATCCACCCCAGGTCATTGCACAACAGACAAAGGTATAAATGCACAGATTCTCATTGTTCTCTGCAGGTGGAGATCAGGATCTCCAATTTTTTTTTTCCTGCAAAGCCACAAAGGCGCTGCTGGAGCAACCTTGCTCTGTATTGTTCATCAAATGAACAAAAACGGTAATGATTAGTAGCCTTTGTGATTGTCAGTTGTCACAGTGCCTAGAGGGGAAGTTGATCCTGGGAAGAGGGAAGACTGTGTGCCACACTGGAGTCTAGGCTGAGTTAGACAAAATAAAATAAACAAATGGGCAGAAGGCATAAAACACCTGGAGCTTATTTAGACAGAACCAATATTCAATGGATTTATCTGGTCTCTCTGTCCTAAATCATTAAGGAAATTTCAATCCTTATGGCCCATGAGAACTTCATTTGAACTTCACAGGAGAGCAGAGTTTTCTCTATTAATTGTTACCTATTCTATCCAGTATTTCATAAGCAGAAGAACCATTGATGTGGCAGCTTATGACCAATCACACTTCAGAAAGGAGAGTGTCCAGAGGACCAGATTTCATTCACAGTATCCAAATGGATTTAAAAAATTCAGTTTGCATGTTGAAACAATCTAGACTAACCATTACTCTAGTGTTCTGAAAGAAGGAATAAGAGCATGTCTCCTTTCACAGACGTGTTTAATATCTAGTAATAACTACCAGGAATCTATTTATATGGCTAATTATAAAGTCACAGCTACCAAGAATAGCTCAGTACACATAGCTTTTCATACCATGTGACATTTCTTTTAATGTGGTTGGTTAAAATATATTTTTATGATATGTCCAGCTAGTTTTATGATAAGTGAGGATGTCAGATTTCTGGATTTTAAAACTTCCTGCCAAGAATATTATTCAATCTTAAAAAGGAAGGAAGTTCTGGGGCGTGTGGGTGGCTCAGTCAGTTAGTTAAGCGTCGACTTCGGCTCAGGTCATGATTTCTCAGTTTGTGAGTTCGAGCCCTGCATCCTGCTCTGTGCTGACAGCTTGGAGCCTGGAGTCTGCTTTGGATTTTATGTCTCCCTCTCTCTCTACCCCTCCCTCGCTCATGCTCTGTCTCTCAAAAATAAATAAACACTAAAAAAAATTTTAATATAATAAAAAAAGGAAGGAAGTTCTGACACATGCTACAACATAGATGAATATTAAGGACATTATGCGAAGTGGAATGAGCCAGTCATGACAAAGACTATATGATTCTACTTATATGAGTTATCTAGGTAGTCAAATCCTAGAGACAGAAAGTAGGAGGGTGGTTGTCAGGGGCTGGGGGAAGGAGGGAATAGGGAGGAGTTATTGTTTAGTGGGCACAGAGTTTCAGTTTAGAATGATGAAAAAAGTTCTGGAGATGGATGGTGGTAACGGCTGTACAACAACGTGAATGTGCTTAATGTCACTGAACTCTACAACTAAAAATGGTTAAAATGGTAAATTTCTTTTTTATAGTTTTTAAAAATTTATTTGTTTGTTTTTAGAGAGAGAGTGAGCATGAGTGGGGGATAGGGGCAGAAGGAAAGAGAGAGAAAAAGAGAGAATCTTAAGCAGGCTCCACGCTGAGCGGGGAGCCTGATGCAGGGCTCAATCTCATGACCCTGGGATCATGACTTGAGCCAAAATCAAGAGTAGGAACGCTTAACCAACTCAGTCACCTGGGCACTCCAAAATGGTAAATTTCATGTTATGTATATTTTAGCATATGAAAAAATTTTGTGGGAGACTATATTTTTCCTTCATGGTGTTTAAGAAAGTACAAGTAAAGGTTTTCATTAATTGCAAAACCTTCATGGTAAGTGCAGTGAAACTACATGCGAGTGTGTAAGGAAAGAGAGTTTGTACCATTGCCAGCTATGAGGTAACACTTCACGAATTCCTGAAAATCCCTTTTTCTGGTCATAGGATACCTCACTGTTATTCACAAATCCAGGCCCAAAATCAAGAACCTGTGTCAGAAGAACACATGGTTAAAAGGAATAAAGTGCCTTGCTTTGTATTTTTCCCCATAATATCCATGTGTTTATTATTTTTTTAAGTTTATTTATTTGTTTTGAGAGAGAAAGAGAGAGAGAGAGAGAGAGAGTGAGTGAGTGAGCAGGGCAGGGTCAGAAAGACAGGGAGAGAGAGAATCCCAAGCAGGCTCCACACTGTCAGCATGGAGCCAGATATGGGGCTCAAATCCATGAACCATGAGACCATGACCTCAGCTGAAACCAAGAGGTGGATGCTTAACCGACTGAACCACCCAGGCTCCCCTCATTTGTTTCCTTATATAGAATTCACATAACATAAAATTCACCCTTTTAAAGTTTACAATTCAGTGCTTTTTATTCACAAAGTTGTACAACCATCCCCACTATCTAATTCCAGAACATTCTATCACCCAAAACAATGCCATTAGCAGTCACTCCCAGTGCTTCTCTTCCTCCAGTCCCTGACGACCACTAATCTGGTATCTTTTTAAAATTTTTTTCTCAATCTTTATTATTTATTTTTGAGAGAAAGAGAGAGAGAGAGAGAGAGAGAGAGAGAGCAAGGGAGGGGCTGAGAGGGAGACACAGAATCCGAAGTAGGCTCCAGGCTCTGAGCTGTCAACACAGAGCCTGACATGGGGCTCGAACTCATGGATTGCAAGATCATGGCCTGAGCCAAATGGGACGCTTAACAGACTGAACCACCCAGGTGCCCCTAATCTGGTTTCTGTGTAGGGATTTACCTATTCCGGACATTTTACTTAAATGGACTATGTGGCCTATTGTGTCTGGCTCCTTTTACTTAGCATAAAGCTTTCAAGGTTCACCCATTTTGTAGCAGGTAACAGTACTTCACTCCTTTTGATGGCCGAGCAACACTCCATTACATGGATGTACCACGTTTTATGTATTCATTCATCAGTTGGTGGACATTTGGATTATTTTCCACATTTCAGCTACTGTGAATAATGCTTCTGTGAACCTTCATGTACAAGTGTTTGGACAGATGCTTTCCATTACCTTAAATATACACCTAGGAGTGGGAATGCAGAGTCATGGAGTGGTGGCTCAATTTTTAGATTTTTGAGGAACTGCCAAACTGCTTTCCAAAGTGGCAGCACCATCTTCCATTCTCACCAGCACTGTGTGAGCCCTTCCAAGATCTCTACACTGTCACCAACATTTGTTGTCTTTTGGATTCTAGCCATACTGGTGGGTGTGAGGTGGTATCTCACTGTGGTTTTGCTTTACATTTCCTACATCTTTTCATGGGTTTGCATATAGTCTTTGAAGCAGTGTGTATTTGAATCCTTTGCCAGTTTTGTAATTGTGTTATTTGTCGGGTTGTGAGAATTCTTTATATATTCGAGATATTGAGCCCTTATTTGATACAAGATTTGCAAATATTTTCTCCCATTCTGTGAATTGACTTTTTTATTCACTTGATGGTGTTCTTAGGAGCCAAAAGTTTTCCACTTTGATGAAGTCCGATGTGCTTTTCTTCTCTTGTTGCTTGTGCTTTTTGTTATGTAAACTGTTGTTTAATCCAAAGTCATGAAAATTTACACCTATGTTTTCTTTTCAGAGTTTTACCATTTTTGCATTTTAATTTAGGTCTGATTAATTTTGGATTAATTTTTGTATATTGTACAAGGTGGGAGTCTAACTTGATTTTTTGCATGTGGATATTCAGGCGTTCCATCACTATTTGTTGAAAAGACTATTCTTTCCCCATTGAATGGTCTTGGCACTCTTGTTAAAAATCAATTGACCATAAATTTAAGGGGTTATTTCTGGACTCTCAATTCTATTCTATTGATCTATGCCTGTCCTTATGCCACTAGCATTCGGTTACTGTAGCTTTATAGTAAGTTTTCCAATAGAGAAATGTGAGTCCTCCAACTTTGTTCTTTTTCAAGACTGTTTTGGCTATTTGGGGTCTCTTATATTTTCACATGAAACTTAGGATCTGCTTGTTGATTTCTGTTAAAAAAAAAAAAAGGCAGTTGGGATTTTGATAGAGATTGCATTGCACCTGCAGATCAAATTGTACCGCCAGCCATCTTTACAACATCAGGTCCTCCAATCAATGGACACAGGCTGTCTTTTCTTTTGTTTGGGTCTCTTAAAATTTCTTTGCAGTTTCCAGCCTAAGTCTTGCAGTGCTTTTGTTAAATTTATTCCTAAGTATTTTATTCTTTTTGATGCTATTACAAATGGGATTGTTCTGTTAATTTCATTTTCAGATTGTTCATTGCTAAGTATGTACAAACACACTTGATTTTTGTATATTGATTTGGTATCCTGCAACCTTGCTGGACTTGTTTATTAGTTCTTTTGTGTGTGTGTGTGTGTGTGTGTGTGTGTGTGTGTGTGTGTGTGAATTAGTTAGGAATTTCTGTATGGAAGATCATGTCTGTACAGAGAATAGAGATAGTTTTACTTCCTCCTTTCCAATCCGATACCTTTTATTTCTTTTCTTGCCTAATTTCCTTAGCTAAAACCTCTAGTGCTATGTTGAACTAAAGTAGAGAGAATATCTTTGTCTTGTCCCCAATTTTAGGGGGAAAACACCCAGTCCTTTCTCCCTAAATATATTAGCTGTGGAGTTTTATGACCACCCTTTATGAAGTTATTGAGTGTTTTTATCATAATGTAATATAATCATGTTTACTAATTATAAATTAATGGTTAATTTATTAATTATAAATAACAAAATCATTGGATTTTGTGTTCTGCATCCATTGACATGAAAACATGGTTTAAATAAATTTGAAATTAATGAAAATTATACTATAGCCTGTTTGTAAAAACTGTTCAGTGTATATAAGGCTACGGTCTCTCAAATTTTTCCCAGCTACTCCAAGTAATCCACTGTTGTCAGATTGCTCTGTTTCCCTTTAGATATTTTCCTATCCTTTGTGTGTGTGTGTGTGTGTGTGTGTGTGTGTGTGTGTGTGTAGTTGTCAAAAATATACAGTACATTTAAAAAAATTTTTTAATGATTATTCAGTTTTGAGAGAACAGGGGAAGAGCAGTGAGAGAGAGGGGGACACAGAATCTGAAGCAGGCTTCAGGCTCTGAGCTGTCAGCCCAGAGCCCTACACAGGGCTTGAACTCACAAGCCACAAGATCATGACCTGAGCTGAAGGTGGATGCTTAAATGACTGAGCCATGCAAGCACCCCATAAAAATATACAGTATGTTTTAATAAAATTGGTATTTCTCACACACACACACACACACACACACACACACACACACACAAACACACACAATTTCCTCCCCTTGGGATATCATCTTGGTGCCAGCAGACAATCCAATGTTCCATCTTTCTTTTAAGGCTAAGACCAAGTCCTTCCTTTTTTGTGGAAGCTTCCAAGGTCATCCCATATATCAGACCTCTTTTCCTTCTGGCAACAACTTAGGATCTTCCCCCCTCACTTGGTGACCTTTAGTAATATATTTTTAGCACAGGAGATGTTTGGGTTTGAACAACCTGAACTCTCACACAGTATACACTGACCTGTAAACATCTTTTGTACTGTGAGGTACTATATCACTAGTGTGATGATGGTACTATAGCCACGGTTAAATTTTGGGCCACTATGACATCTTTTTATATGGCAGTGTTTGTTGGTGTGATAAGCTGAATTCAGCTGTCTTAAGGACTACAGACAGTCCCCAACTTACGATTACACTTTATGATGGCATGAAAGCCATATGCCTTCAGTAGAAACTGTACTTCGAATTTTGAATTTTGATCATTTCCCGGGTGAGTGATATGCTATACAATATTCTCATGAGGCGGCAAACCACAGCTCCCAGTCAGTCATGTGATCACCAGGGTCAATAACCAATACACTGAGGATAATTCTGCACCCAAACAACTATTCTGTTTTTCATTTTCGGTACAGTATTCAATAAGTTACGTGATATATTCAACAATTTATTATAAAATAGGTTTTGTGGGGGATGATTTTGCCCAACTGTTGGCTAATGTAAGTGTTCTGAGCACATTTATAGGTTAGGCGAAGCTAAGCTATGATGTCCAGTGGGTTAAGTATATTAAATGCATTTTCAACTTACACTAGGTTTATCAGGATGTAACTCCATGATAAGTAGAGGAAGATCTCTATGTTTCTCATGCTGTGTCCATAACACAGGCCCCCTGTGTGTGAAAGTCTTATTACTGCATGGGAGAATCAGGGACAGAACATCCCCTTTTACTGTTAACACAGTGATTACAATTTAGGCTTCTGAGTATGATTTGAAGAAAGGGCTTTGCTGTTTTAAAGAAACAAAATCTGCAAATCACTATTTTATTGCATTTGGCTCTTACTGTCTCATTAAAAGGATCAGAAAATGGAAAAGTAAAACTGCTAATGCTAGTGTAACAAGTTCAAGTCTCACAAATGAAATATGCTGACGGCAAAGGTGGAACTCAAAAAGCATGTGGAAGCCAGGAATCTTTCACCTTGGTTGGACATCAGTGGACTTAAACTAACCTGCTGATGTTCAATTACAGAAGAACAAAGACCATATCTATAAAATATGTAGGAAATGCTGAAAACCTATGTAGTTAAAAATTATATCTAAATCGTGACATATCACAGAGGGTTTTATTACTGGCTTTTAACTCTTTGGGAACAAACTGCTCCTTATAATGTGCAAGTCTATTATTTAACCTTCACACTTGACTTTGAGCCCTGTGTTCACTGGACAATATTGCCTGAAACAGTAAGCTGCTTATAAGAAAGGACAGTCCCATTTAACATTTAAATTCTTTTTTTTTAACGTTTATTTATTTTTGAGACAGAGAGAGACAGAAGAGCATGAACGGGGGAGGGTCAGAGAGAGAGGGAGACACAGAATCTGAAACAGGCTCCAGGCTCTGAGAGGTCAGCACAGAGCCTGACGCGGGGCTCGAACTCATGGACCGTGAGATCATGACCTGAGCCGAAGTCGGATGCTTAACCGACTGAGCCACCCAGGCACCCCAGTCCCATTTAACATTTAACAAATATTTTGCTTATTGATTTATTAATGGTATCTCATTAGAATTAATCTAATTTCTTCCTGGACAACCGTTTGCCGGCATGTTCACCTCAGGCTACTTCTCCTACAGCAGCTCTGAGGAGAGCGTCAGGATGGAGATGTTTGGCCTCCGTGTAAGTCCACTGAAACCTTTCTCTGTGGCAATGTTCACCACCTCTGAAATCAAATCTAAACTAGTTCCATTGATGTTTAACACTCAGACTTGGGTAGAGACACGCTTTTACCTAGAATAGGAGCTTCATGTTTATTGGAAGCTTCTTAACATTGATGTATGGCCAAAAAATTGGGGAGAATGTATACTTTTTAGCACAAGATACACAGGCCACTCTCATATGTATATTTGGTAAGAATTTTTCAAAGTACATCCTCTGGAAGGGCCACATGACAATATGGATCAGGAGCTTTAGAAAAGAACTCACCTTTTGACCCAGAAATTCCACTTCTAAAATTTGTCCTACATTAACAACCAGACAGTTGTGCAAAGATGGCTGCACAAAGATATGTATTACAGCATTTATTATAATAATGATAAACTGGGAATAACCAATAGGAAAATGGCTACAAAAGACAAGTTTCAAAAGAAAAGGTTACTTCTAGCATATGATAAGTGTCTATATGTTATTCTGTCTTCTAAGATTTTTCAAATTTTATATTTTTCATTTATTCATTTTAAAAACTTTTAAGGGGCGCCTGGGTGGCTCAGTCAGTTGAGTGTCCGACTTCGGCTCAGGTCATGATCTCGCAGTTCGTGAGTTCGAGCCCTACATCGGGTTCTGTGCTGACAGCTCGCAGCCTAGAGCCCGCTTCGGATTCTGTGTCTCCCTCTCTCTCTGCCCCTTCCCTGCTCATACTCTGTCTCTCTCTGTCTCTCAAAAATGAATACATGTTAAAAAAAATTAAAAAAAAAATTTTAAGTCCCGTTTAGTTATCATAACAGTGTTATATTAGTTTCAGGTGTACAATATAGTGACTTGACAGTTCCATACATGACTCAGTGCTCATCAAGATAAGTGTACTCTTAGTCCCCTTTACCTGTTTCACCCATCAAGATTTTTAAGGTTTGGAAAGTTTTACAGCAAAATGCCAACAATGATTATTTTGGGGTAACAGTTTCAGCAATTCAAATATTTTTTTTTTGCTCTAACTGAATTATCTGAATTTTCTTTTTCTAAAACGAACATGTATTGCTCTCTGTATGTAAATAATATTATTTTTTAGGTAATACAGGCTAGTCGATCCAACATTAAAAGGCTGTAGAGTACTTTTCATGATAATTGCAAAAGAAGCTTTGGTAAAAATACTAAACCACTCTTTGAGATGTATTTTACAGAGAATCCTATTTCTGAGGTTTGGATGTTAGCTATAATACCCTCTGTTTCAAATTCATCTAACAGTTTTCCCATGGGCACTCTGCATCACAAAAATTCCCCACCAGGCCAAACGCCATAATTGCACAAGACTCTTACCAGATAGGCTCTCCAGAAGGACTGAATGATCAGCGCTGCCTCTCCTTCTGTCAGCAGGAGGGAGAGTGGCATTGCCGGCCGTGGGCTGAAAAGCAATAAAATGGTCATATGCCCCTGAGAATCCATCCTTCAGTCTCAGCAAGGCCTTTGACAACATAATGGCCTCTCTGATTAAGTGCCTCATCCATTTCCATTCTTAGAAAGCAACAATGCCATTTTTGATAGAAAAGTTTAAGCTGGGTTAGCGTGTTTTGTTTTAAAATCGAAGATGGATTTTGTTTTGTTTTGCTTTTAACCAGCAAAATCTTAAATCACTATTAACCTGCTCTGCTTTGAAAGGCTCAGGTTGCTAAAGCTGCATGTTACTCCTAAAGGTGCCACATACATAAGGCTGTGTAGACACAAAACAAGAGACACAGCAAGGGCGACTTTTAAATACTGCCTTATGACTGACACTTAATAAAGGGCTCTTTTTCCAACTTCCTATGGACGGGAAATGAAAACAAAATATTGGCATTTATCTCTGATAAATTGTGGGCACATTACAATTTAATGTGGCTTAAATTCAAGCATGGTTTTTAAAAAGAATGTTTCATTTATTTAAAACATTTTTAAAAATTTTTATTTACTTTTTGAGAGAGAGAGAGAGCAAGCATGAGTGGAGGAGGGGCAGAGAGAGAGGGAGACAGAATCTGAAGCAGGCTCCAGGCTCTGAGCTGTCAGCACAGTGCCTGACGCGGGGCTCGAACTCACGGACTGTGAGATCATGACCTGAGCTGAAGTCGGACGCTCAACCAACTGAGCCACCCAGGCACCCCAAGCATATTTTTAAGTTAAGTTCTGCTACTACATCTTAATAGGCAATAAAATATGTCAAGTGCTGGGTCAGTTGATACTGTTTGCTCTTTTTGGATTGTGCAGATTGTGACGGGATTTTTGATCACAGATACTACATTTAAAAATCACGGCTAAATGCTCTTTTCTTTTCTTTTCCCTAAAAGTTTCATAGAGATACTAACTCCTGACAAGATCTTACGAGTATGACTTAATTCTGGTTCCTTATGTTTCTCTAAAGCACAGCTACCGCTGAAAAGTCAAGTTAAGTCTTTTTAGATATAGTACAAACAAATGAACTTCTCGAAGTATGTGGGTCATAGAGGCTGATCTCAAGGCAAGAACCCTGGAAACGACTTTGCAAGTGAGGGGTTCTTAAGTGCCCTGGCCTCAGAGCTCTCCCTAATAACAACCATCATTTGAATTTATACTAACTCCCATTGTGTAGAGAGGTTGACTAAGCTACCCAAGGTCATACAGCTTGTAGGTGGCCTAGTAGGGATCTGAGCCCAGACCCATCTGATCCCAAAGCCCAGGCTGCCCTCACAATGCTCTGCTAACACCAGACCTCAACTGAGCAAACACTCGCAGATGCCCAGCTTGGCACAGAATGCAAAGCATTATCAGGCAATAATGCGTGATTCTCCAGGATGTGTGGTTTTATTTCCCCCTAAACTCTGACTTAAAAACAACAACAACAACCCACCCTTCATACAGTATATTTGTTTGAATGAACATGTGTGCTTTGAATTATTCCAGAATTGAAGAAATCAAAGCCAGGAAGAACCTTGAGGGTATTAAGACCATTTCTAGGGAGCACAGTGTTGTTGCCAGGTTCTGGGTCTTGGGCTGGGCAGGTCCTTTCGAAGAGACCAAGTCAAGGACAGTCTTCTACTTCTTTGGAGAGATAATTACACCCTCAAAATGACAGAAACCTTTCCCTAACGTCCTGTTTCCATTTTCACTTGCATGATGTGGTGGCTTTTTTTATTTATTTATTTATTTTTTTGGTTCTGTTTTTGTTTTTCACTTCTTCTTACCTAATATCTGGCTTTCTGGGCTGCAATGGAGCATTCATATTTTGCTGGAGGCTTGCCACCGGAGACACATCGGCTCCCTGCTTTCCACATCAAATGTCTCTACTCATCCACTGTCCTTATTCTTTAAGTCTCAGTTGTGTGACACCAACAAATCACATCCCTGAAGCAATTCTCCTTCACTAGTTAAAAATCAATGGCTTCTAGAGAGACCTTGGGGTTTCTAAGGAGACCTTGGTGTGTTGGCAATGGATTTATGAGACTAATATTATCATGCATTAATACTAGCTGATATTTACTGAGAGCTTTCTGGACTTCCTTCCTATCAGCCTGGCTCCTTGTGCTCCAGCCATGGTGGCCCTTTTCATCTCTTCAAAAGTGCCCTTCCACCCATGGTCTTTGCAGACCCTGCCTTTCCTCTGCCTCCAATATCCTCCTATCTGCAGCCGTATAGCTGTGCAGGTTGCTGCTTAAGGACACCCAGCAGATGGGCCAGAGGGCACTGAAACCCAGCCCATGCTCTGCCCGCTAAGCCATGCTCATGGCCTGGGGTCACATCTGCCCTGGGGTAGGAGTACCTTTTCCTAACTTGCTCAAAATCTAAGGTTGGGGGTGAGAGGGCTGACACTCCTCCTGGTTCACTCTTAACTCTTTCTTCTGATCTCCATTCCAGTGTTATGGAAAGGTGTTTTTTGTTTAGGTTAGGACCCAGTGGAGCTCTGTGTAATTTTCCTTCCTAGTCCTTGGCCTAATTCAGAGATAGAAATCTGTGTGGTTATCTAATTAATGCCCTAATCCTCAGCCGGACTGCAGGCTCCAGGAGGGCAGAGACCAGGCCCGTGTCTGCGCCTCTTGGCAGTCCCAGCACTTAGGAATTATTCCAGAACCAGAGAAGTCAAGGCCAGGGAGAACTGACATTTCTAGTGGGTAGTTGATAAATGTTTGTGGAAGGAGCTCTCTGCCTGGCACAGTGTCCTAAGCACTTTCCATACATTATTTCATTAAATCCTCACAATCTTAGCAAGGATAATAAATAAAAGTAATATTAGCTGTGGTTATCCTTCTTTTAGAACAAAGAAACTGAGGCACAGAGGTGTGAAGTGACTCATTCAAGGTCACAGACCATTTCCTGCTGAGAATCTTTTGGCCCAGGAAGCACAGGGAGTGGCCTAAAAGGGGAAGAGAAGACAGCTCAGAAGGTCACTGATGTGGAATTCAGGGTCTCGCAGCTGTGTGTGTTTAATAGAAGAAAACAAGGTCATTTGCCTAGAAGAAAAAACTGGGGAGGGAGAAAAAAGCCGTAATCATAGAAGATGCCCTCTTCATTAATTCTTACAGTAATAACTTGGCAGGTATTCATTTGTCTGACGCTCCACAGGGAAATCCGATGTCAGGACAGCAGAACAAAGTGGAGTTTGTCACTTGTATCGGAGGGGAGATTTGATGGCGCCTTTCTGTTCGGCTGCAATTTCCCTGCCTTAAGTATGTTTTTCTCTACTGATGTCATGAAATCCTCAAAGTAACAGTATTCCTGTTTTGGAATAGCAGTAGGAAAGGAGACCTGCAAATCTGGGGACAACAGGCTGGGCCAGCCCAACAAAGGGCTTTCACCAGTAATGAAACCTCGAACCACTTTGCATGACAATGAATCTCCAAAAAGCAAAATGAGATTTCTAATAGGCCTTTAAGCAGTAATATGAGGCCACCTTTAGTGACATCCTTGCTTTCATGGCTAAATAATGGGGTGCTGTCTAGTTCCCAAACCAAGAATAAGTATGAGAGAGCCAAATGAAAAGGACTTAATCTTCTGAGTGTAGTCCCTGGGAATTATCAATCATTTCAGCAGGCCAGCGTGAAGGGATAGAAGCCATGTCAGGCCCTTTTCTCTCTTTTGGAATCAGTGCAACTGGCTTCAGGTCAAATAAAAATAGAGATCGAGTAGAGGCAGCTTCTCATCATTGGGGAACTGGGAAGGGGGAGGAGGTGCCATGTCAATCACAGGAGAAGGCGGGCAGGCTCCCTCCTCAACGGCTTACATGGGACATAACCCAGAGCAGACAGGTTTGCATGTTTCAACGGGCAAAACAGTATCACTGAGTATGTTTCCAAGACTTGTCTTACTGGTCATGCTCATTTGTCATGTCTTTTTCCTTTTTTCTTAAATGTGAATCAAATATATTTGAACATAGGAATCGATGCTATAATTCTGAGAAAGAACAAGCATTTATTTTTCTGATTCTGTGTGTATGCATAAACACACACACAATTCTTTCCCCCTTTTTGGGTGCTAAGTAAAAGATTTGCAGGACCTAAAAGAGATACAGCACGATTTCAAAATATACAAGGGACTCTGAAAAGTTCATCTTTGTTAATTTCTACATCCAGTTCTAAAACAAGAGGGACCATCTTAAAGTGGCACTTAAACAAAATAAAGCAGAAAGCAGAAAAGCTTGCTTTATATTGAAACTTGAATCTTGGAATCCAAATTCTATCCACTTTTCATTAGGTAAGAGACTAAGTTGTTTTCTTGGAACACGAAAGCACAACCCTGATGCCAAGCCATTTACAAAATGACACAGGGCCTAAATCAATCATCATTTATAAAGCCTTTCTAGGGCCTAAGTATTTAATAACAACTACCCATCCTATCCAGCAAAAGAGATTATCCAGTCCCTGCCCAGCCTTAACTGGTTTCCCAAACATTCTGTGTTAGAGGCATCATCAGTCTTGAGTAATAAATTTCAAATATTTGAAAGAAGTACAACAAAGGTTATCTGGAATGACGCACCCAGATATATGGTGACCAGCCATTAGGATGGAATCTCATAGGATTTTCTGTGATGTCAGGAACA
Organism: Acinonyx jubatus; assembly: GCF_027475565.1. Lineage (NCBI taxonomy): Eukaryota > Metazoa > Chordata > Mammalia > Carnivora > Felidae > Acinonyx > Acinonyx jubatus. Next base: position 11,005,015 of record NC_069398.1, on the reverse strand, counting down.
ACTCTGAAAATCAGTAGGGTAGAGCCAGCTGCATTACTCTCTAGTGGCCTTAAAGTGCATTCAGAAACCATGGTTACTAGGATGTGATCTGGCTTCTGCCCCCTCACTAATCACCCTGAGAGACCGACAAGCAGGTATTACCCTGGCATCAAGCTGAATCACTCTCCTAAGTTAAACACAGAATCGACTCCCATCTTACCAGCCCCATCACTGGATGTCGCATATGGGTCTAGCCAACAGAGCTCACCTAAGAATGAGACAAGGCCAGGTACCCACCCTGTAAAGTATAACCGTGTTGAAAGTCAGGGTTGTGATACTTGATGCGTTTTGATAAACGGGTCCAGGTTGCCGTGTTGTTTAGTCTCTTTGTAACGGATTACATGTTTTCTTTAACGTGACTCAACGAAAACCTGAGGGAGACCTGCCTCCTTCCCAATCTCCCTTTTCCCCCTCCAGAGAGTGAGCCTGAGCAAGCGTGGGTGTATCAGAAGAGCAGACCACCTCCCTCTTCATGGCTTCCAAATCTCTGGCAGGGGATCTTAACTTGGTTTGTGTCATGGATCCCTTTTTACACTGGCAGTTTGGATTTCTTTTCTAAATAACATATATTTTTTTAATTTGAGAGAGAGAGAGGGAGAGAGTACACAAGTGACGAGGGTGAGGGGGCAGGCAGAGGGAGGTGCGAGAATCTCAAGCAGGCTCCAAACTCTGACATGGGGCTCACTCCAACGACCCTGGGATCATGACCTGAGCTGAAACCAAGAGTCGGACACTCAAGTTACTGAGCCATCCAGGCACATCGCCCCCCGCCCCATAATACTTTTTTTAAATATGAAAGTAAATATATAAGATTTCAAAGCAAACCAATTATACTGGAATACAGTTTTCAAAATACTAAAAAAAAAAAAAGACCAAAAACAGGTGGTGGGTCGCCTGGGTGGCTCAGTCAGTTAAGTGTCCAACTCTTGATTTTGGCTCAGGTCATGATCTTGCAGTTCCTGAGTTCCAGCCCCTAATGGGCTCTGCACTGATGGCATGGAGCCTGCTTGGGATTCTCTCTCTCAGCCCCTTCCCTGCTTATGTGTGCGCATGTGCTCTCTCTCTCTCTCAAAATAAATAAAGAACAAAACAAAACCAGGAGGTGACATAATAACATATGTGTTTCTAGAGTATGCAGTAAATAGGAAGAGCTAATGGCATGTCAATTAACTTCTGTAATTTAGAAGAAGTGACATGTGTAAACGATATTTCAAGACCATTGCAACTACTGTATCGGGATGTGAAAAAATCTGATCACTATTACTGACCAAGACACAGGTACCATGGACTCTTCTGAAGCTCGTTGCCCATGCTCATAATTAAAAGTGAGGCTAAATTTCAGTTAAAGGGTAATGAAAATAGAGAGGCAATGTGTCCACCTTCCAAGTTCAGGGACCCCCGAGTCATTGACAGCATGGCTGGAGCTAGGGAAAGGGGAGAAGACGAGGTTTACATCCAGGATGAGACTGAGAACTAAAGATTTAAAACTAAACAGGATGAATTCAAACAGTGAAATGAGACCATCTAAAAACAGAGAGTGACCAGGAAGTTAGGGAATTCGGCCAAAAAGTTATTTAAATGGCTGCCTCCCAGACAGAAGGGAGACCCACCATGATACAGCGGGTCAGTTAGTGGGGAAAAAATAAAAAGAAAGCTTCATATTTTTACTCCCCAAAACTTGGGATTTATCCATAAAGCCGTTAAATTTTCAAAACAGAACTCTAATTTCTGCCACTCCATTTCAGTAACTGGCTCCTCATTCAGCCAGTTGCTCAGGCCTGAAATCTCCAAGCCATGTTTGACTTCTCTCTCACCACACATTCAATCCATCAACAAGCCTTGGTTCCAACATCAAAATATCTCAAATACAACCTCTTCATGCCTCCTGAACTCTGAGCTGCCATTATCTCCTGCCTACAGTAGCCTCCCCACTAACCACTTGCATTGTTAGAGGTGACTGAAGTCAACTTCCCCGCTAGCCACCAGAGTAATCTTCTTATTTATTTATTTTTAAATGTGTATTTATTTATTTGGGGGGGAGGGGCAGAGAGAGAGAGAGAGAGCGAGAGCGAGAGCGAGAGAGAGAGAGAGAGAGAGAGAGAGAGAGAATCCCAAGCAGGCTCCACGCTGCCAGCACAGAGCTGGACCTGGGCTGGATCTCACAAACCATGAGATCATGACCTGAGCAGAAATCAAGAGTCGGACCTGAACCCCAACTGAACAACCCAAGTGCCCCCATAGTGATCTTTTGTAAAAGATAAATCAGATTCCCTCGATCTTCTCCTAAAAACCCTCTGATAGTTTTCTATCACACTCAGAGGAAAAAAGTTAATCTTTACCATGGTACCCAAAGGCCCACCCAACCTGGGCACAACCTAGCCCACTGTTCTGGCTTCACTGTCCACCCGGCTTTGGCCTCCCTCATCTCCTCGTCTCACTAGCCAAGTCTGTTCCCTCTCTCAAGGGCCTTCAGAGTGGCTGTTCTCTCCACCTGGAACACTCCTCCTTTTGATCTTTGTAAGGTTGGCTTACAGACCCCTGTGCAAATGTTTCCTGTTTAAAAGAAGTGCACCTTCCCTGGCTTCTCTAAACACCGGCAGCTCTCACCCCAGCCCTGGGATGCTCTATCCACTTACGCTGCTTCATTTTTCCTCAGAGCACTTGGGTCTTCTTTACATTATGCAATATGCTTATCTGTTAGCTTAGTTATTGATTGTCTTTATACTAAAATGTAAACTCTATGGGGGCCAAGACTTTCTCTTGTTCTCCACTCTATCTACGGTACCGAGAAAAGTATCTGGAAAAGAGTAGGCATTCAGTAAGTGTTTTTGAATGAATGCATATTATTATAGATAAGAAAACAGAGAACTTTCTTTAAGGTCAGGATTTATCAGTGGCGGAGCAGATATTTGGTCTTTCTCTTGCTTGGTTATTCTGCCCTCCACGTTTCATACTACTAAAGTAGTGACTGCCATTCTCCTCAGATTAAGGACACAATAAAAGCGATCATTCTTTGGAGACCTCCTATGAGCCCTCGGCAATGGATGTCTTTAATTTTCATCTGCTCAACAGACCCTGCCCCTTCTTGTGGTATCTATCAGCCCTCAGATTTTGCTTTGACAGTTCCACCTCCCTGTGCTGGGGGGTGGGGAACGTGGGTCACAGCACCTCACCCTCCAGTAACCGAGGGGTGTACCTGACAGCCAAGCTTAGCCAAACAGATGTGGTTTCCCTAGAACGTGAATCTTGAGTGGACCGGCAGAGACTATAGTATTCTTCCCGGCACTGTTGTCTAGAAAACATGGGTCTATGATTCCTGGATCACCACACCTGCTTTCTAAGGCCAGGTCCTTGCCTTTTCCTTCACGTTTGTGAGTAATCTTTTTTTTCTTTCAGTATATACCCTTTCCCTTAAGTAGCCTTTAAATTTCTGTTGCTTGTGACAATTTCTCTGATACCATCTTAGACCTCACGGCAACCCTGCAATGTCATCCCCAAGTAACAGGAGAGAGGAGCACGGCTGGTGAACGGATTATTTCCAGGTTGCCCGACTGTGGCAGGCTATATAACAGTTCCCCAAGATGTCCTCATTCAATCCCCAGACTCTTGAATGGATACGTCCCCTTATATGGCAAAAGGGACTTTGTAGAAGGAAAGGATTTTGAGATTATCCCAGATTATCTAGGTGGGCCAATGATGTAGTCCCAAGGATCTTTGTGACAGGGATGCAGCCGCAGATGGCACCACAGGAGTAGTTGTGATGATGGACACCAGAGGTCAGAGTGAGGCAAAGAAGGGGCCATGGGCCCTCCAGAGTACAGGCAGCCTCCAGAAACCAGAGAAGGCGAGAAAACAAATTCTCCTCTAGAGGCTCTGGAAGGAATTGGTTTTACACTTCTAGCCCCGAGAACTGTAAGAGACGATACCTGTGTTGTTTTGAGCCATCAGTTTTGTAGTAATTTATTAAGCAGCTATGGGAAACTAATACCCCAACTAATAAATGGCAGAGCTCAGGCTGGAACCCATGCTGCCTCCAACAGGCTCTCTGGGCTTGTTACCAAAGAGTCACCTAGAAACAACAGGAAGAAAGGAAGGAAGCAGGACTGTGTGCCGCAGAGAAAAGGGCTACCCACATGCCAAACCTCCAGCGAGAAAGAAGCACATAGCGGATTTATGCATCCCAGCGTGTCCTGAATTCAGGAAACAGCTCTCCTTCCTTCCTATTTGAAGACAAATGCTAATATAAAGAGCAAAGTTGATTTATTATCCTCACGAGGCTCCTAGCCTCTGAAGTTAGCCATCTATAAGACAAAATAAAATTAAAAGATTTTTTTCCTTTCAACAGGACACAACAGCAAATTTACTGCCATGCCACCTTTTAATTATGATCCTTAGTGCAACATGCATGCTGTTTCCTGTGCCATTTAGAAGGCACAAACATTTTCCTTCAGATTATTAACCTTCTTGCAAACAGACCATCATACGAATGGCTGGTGCTTGTCCTCAAATGGCACGGTGACACTTTTGTTTTCACCTCAGCTTTTGGTCATAAGACACCTTTCATCAACATGAAAGTATTGTAGATTTTTTTCTTTTTCTTTTTTTGTCCACGGGCTGAAATTTGCTGAAAAGACATTTCACCCAAAGCAAGCTTTTCTAAAACACAATCTTTGTTTCATTGAAGGTCTCAGCTTTAATGATGTCTTTCATGAGCCTTCTCCCCTGAGACATGGGACGAGATAGACAGCAGGGCACTTTTGTTCCTTGTGCTTGTGTAGTGATTTCTTTTTGCAAATGCATCTGACCAATTCCTTTTGGTCAAAATAAAAGTGAAACTTTTTTTGTTCTCAATATGATAGCAAATAATTTCCTTGTTTCCAATTGGCTGGTTGAGTCACGACTCTATAACAAAAAAGAGGATGATGCCAGATTCATAAATAGGAGGAAAGGCATCAGAAGATATGATGTAACCCACCACTGTTGAAAGGTAGGGAAGAAAACACCCTCATTAAGCTCTCATGAGAGCATGTAGCACATTGTGTTATTGGTCCCAGTTATTACTCTTCTCCCTGGAAAAAAAGAATTGTATATCTCTGCTCTGCCATATGCCTTGCAGTCTCTGCCGGGGGTGGTGTCAACCTCCCTATAGCACTGCTATTTGGCTTGGCCATGGACTTGTATCGGCCAATGAAACGTGAGCAGAAGTAAGGTTTGCCAATGCGTAGATGGGCCATTGCCCTTCTCTCTCTGCCTGAGAGGGAGGGAGGGGGCTGTTCCTTCAGCCCGGGTCCCAGAATGAAAAGGGACATGGAGCTGAGCCAAAAGTGATATGCAGCTAACATAAAAAAGGGGGAAGAAGAAACATTTGACATTGTAAGGCACTGAGATTTGAGGGCTGTTTAGCAACAGAACCTAGACAAAGCTAAGTTGGAATACTGGAGGCTAGTTGGGGCAATACCATGTCAGAGCACGTATCAGGACTCTTTCATTTGCAAGTAATAGAAACCTACCTCAGGGCACCTGGGTCACACAGTCAGTTAAGTGTCCAACTCTTGATTTCGGCTTAGGTCATGATCTCATGGTTTGTGGGTTCTAGCCCTGCATCAGGCTCTTCACTGACAGCAGAGAACCTGCTTGGGATTCTCTCTCTCTCTCTCTCTCTCTCTCTCTCTCTCTCTCTCTCTGCCCCTCCCCCACTTGTGTGTGCTCTCTCTCAAACATAATAAAATAAGATAGATAAAACTTAAAAAGAAAGAAACTTAACTCAAACTGGCTTAAGCAAAAAAAAATAATTAAAAAAAAAAAAAAAAAGGATTAACTAAGAGGGAAGGGATAGAGTCAGCTTTAGGCATGGCCAGATAGAGAGGCCCAAAACAATGCCATAGAAACTCAGGCTCCAGCCACCTCTCAGTTCCACTATTATCTCAGGCACAACCTCTTTAGGTGCTTGCCCTCAGCAGCTCAAGGCTTATAACTTCAAAGCTCCAAGTCTAGAGGAAAAGAGAGAGTCTAAAGTAAGTCTAAAGGAAAAGAGCTTCCTGGTTGCTTCCTAAAAAAATCTTGGGGTTATCGGTGACTCAAACAATTTGGGAGCAAGTATAGTAGCCAGGGGGATTTAATGGTCTGACTGGCCGGGCCTGGGTCACATCCCCAACCCAGAGCCAGAGGGGGAATCGGCTCACTGTCCACATGGACTGAGAACAGGAGAAACGTGATCCTCTCAGTGTCACATGGAGTTCTGTACCCAGAGGAGGAAGAGGAAATCAATGCAGGGTGGGGAAAAACATAAATGTCTACCACAGGAAGCAAGAAATGGAATAAAAAGAAGTAGAATAGAGGTGCCTGGGTGGCTCAGTCGGTTAAGTGTCTGACTCTTGATTTCGGCTCTGGTCATGATCTCATGGTTTGTGAGATCGAGCCACGCATCAGGCTCTGCTAATAGCACAGAGCCTGCTTGGGATTCCCTCTCTCTCACTTTCTTTTTGCCCCTCCCCACTCTCTCTCTATGTCTCTCAAATAAACTTTAAAAATTTTTTTGAAAAGTAGAATAAATACCCTTTAGTTTTGTAATTGTTTTTAATTCTTAAAGTAACTCTGTAGACAATATGAAAGCTACAAAATAATTTAGAAGACAAAATAAAAGCCGTGTTCCTGACTTTGGAGTGAAACATCCTTTTGAAAGATTTTTACGTGTAGAGTTATTTAATTCTATCATTATCCTTGATTTTAAACATTTCCTTTTCACTGTATAGTTTATTTAACAAATATGTTTATTTTCTTTGTGATAAATCTTAGTTATCTTCATAAACCTAAGAAAAAAATATTTTTTAATGTTTATTTATTTATTTTGAGGCAGGCAGGGGCAGAGAGAGGAGAGAAAGAGAATCTCAAGCAGGCTTTGTGCGGTCAGCACAGATCCTGACATGGGGCTCGAACCCATGAACTGTGACATCATGATCTGAGCTGAAACCAAGAGTCAGGCGCTTAACTGTCTGAGCCACACAGGTTTCCCATACCTAAGAAAAAAAATTTAAGGGTTGTCAATGTCTATATAAAATAGCTACAAAAAATGCAGTTACTTGGAAAAAAAGTTATGGAAAAGAAATGGGTAACTGAGAACGCATGGACAGAGTGAAGAGTATGCTAAATTATGGGGAACCCGTAGGAGAAGGACCTGTCATTTATGTGAAAAGCGATCGGCAGCCATCCGTGACAAATGATCCCAACCTACCAGCTGTGATCTGACAATATAATGACATCACACAACAAAGACAGCTGGGCTTGGTAGAATTTGTCTTACCAAGAACGTTAAAATAAAGCCAAACTCACATTTTAGATGGTTCCCCTGGCTGGTAGATAGGATTCTCTGAGGCAATAAATGCTAACACACACATAATATAAAGAGGAGTTCTATCTTCTACCACAGCTGTACTCTGAAATCAGCACATAAGATGAAAATCACATCTAGTCAAAATTTCCCCTTCACGGCATCCTTCAATCAATGTCACATAGCCAGTGTTCTCCCTGTCTTAGCACTGATCACTCTAAGCAGCAAGTGATCTAAGAGGCAGGTTCTTAAAGGCATGGACTCGGGAGCCAGGTTGCCTGGGTTCAATCCTGTCTTGTTGTTTGCTAGCTTCTGACCTTGGGCAGGTAAGTCATCTCTGCGCCTCAGTTTTTTCTCTGAAATATGGCTGTCACTGGGACAGCCAGTACTCGTGGAATATCCAGTGTCCCTTATGGATCTCAGCCTCCCTTGCAGTTGGTTTGGAGTCAGGCTCTGTCAGGAGACGGGAGAAGGTTAAGAACATTCTAGGCTGAGAAGGTTTAGAACTAAAATGCCTCCTCCACACTTTTCTTCCTTTGCTTTAGTGACCTCAAAAATCATTATGTTCCAGATAGCTATAAATAAAAGGGCTGTCTAAACTGTGTCAGTCTTTGTATGAGCAAGAAGTAAACTGTTACTGAGTATTTCAGTATTGTTTATGATTGCAACTCAGTCTAAAATAGCCTGACTACTACAACGGGGACAATAACATTTCCTACTCTGTAGGGTTGTCATACAAGTTAAATTAGGTTAATATTTATCAACTGTTCAGAATAGTACCCGAGTACATACTATATAAATGCTTGGTTGGCAGGTAGTTATGTGGGTAGGCAGACATACAAACAGAAGCATGTAGTTGTCTTATGAGCTGCCCATGTTATGAAGGGCACATAACACTGGGAACAACTAAGGAAAGAACTGAGTCATGTGCCCTATTTATGCTTTTGCCTATAGAGTGGAATGGCAAGGGGGAACAGCTTTGTTTTTTAAAAATCTTACTTCTCTCTCTTTCCCCCAAAGGCATGTCATTGAACTAGTATAAATTAAGTACATGCATTTTGTAATCCAACTGTACACAAAGACTATCCATGAAGACAGGTACCATGTTTCTCTGTGTTATATTTCCATGGTACAAAGTATCCAATAAACGGTAGCCAACCAGCTTATGAATACGTCTGTGCTCTATAATTTTAGAGCACATTTGAGCATTCAATAAACATCAGCTAAATAAATGAACAAATAAATAACTACTTTTAAATAGCTGGAACATACCTATTCATAAACATATCAGTACTGGAAAAATGGTATCCCCTTAATGGTTGGCACTAGAATTCCTCTTAGGTAAGAAACTAGCTTTGTTTACTTGAAAGACCATTTTACAGATGGAAAATCTGAGGCTGACAGCAGTTAAGTCATCTTCATCCAGAGTCACACAACTGGAAATGGTGAAGCTTGGTTTGGAAGGCAGAGTTGTGAATCCAGAGTCCAAGTTCTTTTTTTTTTTTTTTTTTAACGTTTATTTATTTTTGAGACAGAGAGAGACAGAGCATGAACGGGGGAGGGTCAGAGAGAGGGAGACACAGAATCCGAAACAGGCTCCAGGCTCTGAGCTGTCAGCACAGAGCCCGACATGGGGCTCGAACTCACAGACTGTGAGATCATGACCCGAGCTGAAGTCAGACGCTCAACCGACTGAGCCACCCAGGCGCCCCCAGAATCCAAGTTCTAACTCCTACACTTCCACTCCCGCCACTTCTTTGTCCTCTAGGATATTCCTACACCACCCTCGACAGCTCCAGGATTTGACGTGCTGTCATCTTCCCCAACCTATCCCCCACCGGCCTTTTCAGATACTTCATTATTCATACTGATGACACCTCCAACACCATGGCCTCCAATCCACGTGACTCCATGACTCCCATCTTCCCTTATGTCCATCACTCAATAGAATGGCCACATCTTAGAATGGGCTTCAGATTCCCTGAAGACTCTCATATCTCAACTTTCCAAATTTCTGCTCTGATCGTAACCTTATCCAACCTTCCATCTTTCTCACTCACGCTCATTTAATTGTTTTTAGCTCTTATGCAAAACTAGGATTTGAGAACGTTCTTGGTATCTAGAACAGGGCTCAGCAAACTATAGCCCATGGGTCAAATGTGGCCCATCACCTATTTGTGTAAGTAAAGTTGTACTAGAATCTAGCCATGTCTGTTTATTCACATACTGTCTATGACTGCTTTCCTGCTACAATGGTGGAGTTGAAGTAATTGGATCAGCAATTTGCAGGCCATATACAGCCTGCAAAGCCTAAAAGATTTACCATGTTCTACAAAAAAAGTATTGATTGTAAGAAAAAGTACTAGTAGAACCATGTTCTTTAGGGCAAGCCCAAGGCTCTGATCATGTTAATCCTCCTTTCATGGTTGCTGGGGAGAAGTGGGTTTGGCATCAGAGGAGAATGTGAAGGGAGAATGAGGCTGAGGTAAGGGAACTGGTTGGTGAGTCATGCGCATTCAGAGTCAGGTCTCAGGAAGGGTGACCAAGGCCTCTCCAGCACTAGGCTTTTCACATGTCCCACACCTGCTACTCTCGCCTTGCCCCAGGGCCATTTTCCTTCCATGCCATTTGAGTTTCTCAGCATGATCACATGAAAACTCAGTCTCCTCCACTGTCTGTCACTCCAGCAAACTCCAGTGGAGAACAGCCCCCAACCCTCCCGGCTGACAGCCAGTCAATAAATACCTCCTTGCCCATGGCTCATCCATCATTCAAGTGGTCATGAGGAGCTTTGAAAAATCTCATTGTTTCTTTTCCTTTTAATTTTTTATTATGGAAAATTTCAAAGATATAAAAAAGTAGACAACAAAAATGAACCCATGTCACCATCAGCCAGCTTCAATTCTACTGTTCTGCATGTCAGTTATTCAATGTAACTCCCCGCTCCCAACCCTCCCAGAGACACCATACCATTTCATATTTCATTCATAAATATTTTAGCATGTTTCTCTAAAGAGCAGTAACTTTTTTATTGTGACTATGAAATTATCATACCTTAAATAAAAGAATAATTCTTTACATCATCAACTATTCAAAAAAATTTTTTTTAATATTTTGTTTTTTATATTTGAGAGACAGACAGATAGAGCATGAGCAATGGAGGGTCAGAGAGATGGAGACAGAATCTGAAGCAGGCTCCAGGCTTTGAGCTGTCAGCACAGAGCCCAATGCAGGGCTCAAACCCATAAACAGTGAGATCATGACCTGAGCCGAAGTCGGACGCTTAACCGACTGAGCCACCCAGGTGCCCCTATATCATTAACTATTTATTAAGTATTCAAATTTCCAATTGCCTCCTAATTTTTCTTTTTATTTTTCCTTTGAATCATGATCCAAATAAAATCTACCTATTGAAATTTCAAAAACCACATGAACCCCATTTTAGTGTCTCCAAGTTTGATATGTTTCTCACTTCTAAAGTGAACACATAATGTAGTATTTCTTTCTCTTTCTTAAAATTGGTGGTTAAATTGTTAACATAATTCAAAAAATATGGTAGCTTTTGAAAAAAAAAAAGTAAGATATTATTCTTAGAAAAGTTAATGATGCTTCCCCTTTATTTAAGATCCCCTAGGTCCAGTCTAGACTTTCCACTTAATATTAGCTTTGCTAGTCTTCAGCCCTGATTTTACCCAGCCATCTGCTTTCTCCACCCCCTTTCCAGGGTTGCAGAGGGTTGCTGGTGATAATCACATAAGCAGGCTGTTTACATGCACCACAAATTCAGGCCATCAGCTGGGCCATCCCTATTTATCCCTAGTTGATTCCCTACCAATTTCACCACAGCAGCTGCTGCACACCCCCTTTCCTCCCCCACAAGCCTCCAGAACCTGCCTGGGCCTCCCTCACAGCAGATGCCTCTACACCTAAATGAACAATCAGGATGACAGGACCCACCATGAACTTGCTCAGTTTTTCCGCTTCACCCCAAATTTCCTCTTACTTGTAGTTCTGGTCTCAGAAGAAGACATACATCTTCTTTTACCTAATATATGTGTATATATGCACATAGAAGTCTCTGAAAAGAAGTTCACTAAAATGTCAACAATGGTTACATCTGAGAGGCAGGCTCTTAGGTGATTTGTACCTTTTTCTTCATACTTTTACTTTTTTCTCTGAGCATGTATCATTTTCGCAAAACCCATAATACCATTTCAAAATGTCAGTGATCCCCAAGAAAATGTAGGTGATCCCTACCAGTGAGGGGCTTCCAATTTTCCCATATTCTCCATTACTCTTTGAGGTAGGCAGAAAAATGGCACCCAAACATGAAAGAATCATAATTCCTATAACCTATGTTATGTTACAATGGCAAAAAGGACTGTGCAGATGTGATTAAATTAAAGACCTTGAGATGGGGAGAATATTCTGAATTATCTGGGTGAGCCAATGTACCTAACAAAGAGGGAGGCAAAAGAGAGTCAGAGAAATGTGACTAAGGAGACAGGATCAGAGATATGTAACACTGCTGGCTCTGAAGATGGAGGAAGTCACCACCAGCCAATATAGGCAGCATATAGAAGCTGCAAAAGGCAAGAAAATGTATTCTCCCCTAGAGAGACAACACATTTTCCTCCATGAAAGAATGCAGCCCTGCCAACACCTTGATTTTAGCCCAGGGACACCCATGTCAGGCTTTTGACTTCCAAACTGTACAATAATAACTTTTGCATTGGTTAAAAACTTTGTGGTAATTTGTTATAGCAGCAAGAGAAAACTAATATACCCTACTCCCTCCCCACTGAACAACTCAACATAACCTAAGTGGAAACAATGATTTGCTTTGCAGACAAGACAAGGCATGGTCACCATTGCCAACCACATGACTTAGAGTAAGTGCCTCCTTCATAGAACCCTTGGACCAACTCTGGGGCACTCCAAAGTTCAGCTGTAGCTGTACATTTGACATGGGGATCTTGATTCCAAAATCAATGTTTCTCTCCAGACTCCACTTCTGAGCTTCAGACCGATATTTCCAATATGGACGCCTCAATCTCAATGTGCCCAAGACAGAAATCCTCATCTTTACCCTTGAGCCTGATTTTCCAGCCACGTCTCTTTGCTTCTATCATGGGCTTCCATTCGCCCAGCAAATCTCCCCTTTTCAGGCACATTTCTTCACCCCCAAACTCATCATGCTGTGCCATCCATCCACTGGACCTATCACAGGGTCCTCCTTTCCATTCCTTTTGTCCCAGTTCAAGATCTTAGGGCTGGAACCAGGTGGTCCGCTGCACTCTTGGGAGTTATCCTGCCAAAGCAGCTCGCTCACAGTATGCCTCTGCTCCAAAATCTTTTAATACTCTCTCGTGCTTATGGAATAATGCCCAAACTTGATGGTTTTACATTAAACCAAAATCCATCCCCTGACTCCCTTCCAGCCTTATCTCCTATCCCCTCCCTATATGTCGGCATGCTCTATGAGTCAGCTATGCAGGTTTCCTGTGCCTGGACCAAGTCCTGCCTTCTCCCACCTTCCTGCCTTTGGCCATGAGTACCCTTTTCTGCTGTATGTCTCGTCTAAAGTCCACGGTGTCCTCTGATGGCAACAGTGGCCAATAGGAAGGCACATGTTGCTCCAGACTGGGCCTGTTCACGATTTCATGTGTAGGTGCATCATTTCACCGCACCTTCATGATCATCAATCACATTTCACTAACGAGGAGATACAGGCCTAGAGAGTGACCTGCAGGGGTGCTTTTAAAATATGTCCGCGTGTGGTTTGATACTCCTTCTTTCAAAAGGTGGAGCCTAATCACACTCCCCTTGCATGTGGTACATGAGCTGGACTTAGTGACTCACTTCTAATGAACAGAATGTGGTGGAAGGTGCAGGTGTTTGGCTTCCCAAGTTGGGTCACAAGAGGCACTGCAGCTTCCTTCTTGGTCTCGAGTCTCTCACCCTGGAAGAGGCCAGTTACCATGTGGTGAGGACACTCGAGCAGCCCATGGAAAGGTCCGTGTGGAGAAAAACAGAGGCCTTCAGCCTGTGGGTGGGTGTGGCACCGTGTGGTACCGTGTGGGTAAGCCAACTTGAAGGTGGCTCCTGTAGGCTCAGTTATGTCTTCAGAAGACTACAGCCCCCTCGACGTCTTGACTGTAGCCTATGAGACACCTTGAAACAGAACCACCCAGCTGAGCAGCATGCACCTCAATTCCTGATCCACAGACTGTGAGAATTTCACAAGTGTTTACTGTTCCAGGCCACTAAGTGCTGGGGTAATTTGTTACACGGTAAGAGAAGCTAAAACACTTACCCGGGGTCATACGACTAGTAAGCTGGTAGAGGAGACATTTGAACACTGGTTTGTCTGTCCCCAGAGCTCATGTTCTTAACTCAGCCCAGAACTGCTGGAAGTGCTAGTTTATATTTTGCTTCCTTTAGAAAACTTTGACAAAGTCTACCCTCAAAATTCATCTTCCTCCAATCTGTACCCTTAAGCCCTACTCAAAATGCCCATTTATTTTGCCCCCAACAATCCCCATATTTGCCCAAGACCAACCTTACTTCGTTTGCAACTTCCAGCTCCTTTCAGTTTTGGGACCTACATCTTAGTGTTGGCACTAAGATTAAATGAGATAATATGTGTAAAAGTGCTTAGCAGAGGAATGGCGAAATTATACTATTTACTACTTCAAGTATACTTTTTATTAATAGTATAATATAATTATATTATTTATTTGAACACAGTATTTCTTCTGCTCTATGGATGAGGTCTCAACTCTGGGTATATATTAGAATCACCCAGGAAGCTATTAAAAACAAACAAACAAACAAACCAATACATGGGCCATACCCTGAATTAAGAGGTCTGATTTAATAGGTCTTGGGGAAGCCAGGCAACAAAAACTCCCCAAATGACTTTAACGTGCAGCCAGGGTAGAAAACCACTGGATTAGGTCAGAGGTTCTCAACCAGAGGCTATTTTGTTGTCTCCCTGCCCCACTCGATTCCTCATGCCCCTGATATTTGCTAGTGTCTGGAGATATTCTTGATGGTGATGGCTTTACGGAGGTGCTATTGGCATCTAGTAGGTGGAGGCCAGAGAAGCTGCTGAACATTCCACAATGCACAGGCCAGCCCCACATCAGAGAATTATCTGGTGCTAAATGTCAATAGTGCTAAGGTTCAAAAAACCTGGATTAGATATTGTTTCCAGCTCTTGCTCTCATTCTCTTTAAGAACATTGGTTCTTACTTATCTCTCTGACTCTTCTGGTATCTTTGAGAAAGATACAAGACCTGAGTCCTTCCCTCTCAAGACCAAATGTGGGCACCAACCAGCTTGGCTGCTGCCCCAACTGGGCTGGCTCCAGGCCTGTCAGGAGGGTCTGTGAATGGTCTTGTGCTTCCCCATTTCCCTTCAGTGCTTTAGCATCTGTATTAGAACACTTGCTACAGAAACTATACTTAGTTGTAAATATGTCTCTCTTACTCCCAAAGCCAGAGCCCATATTTTATTCATCTCTATTTATTCCACAATACCAGGCTCTGTGCATTGCACTTGGTAGGTGTTCAATAAAATACTTATTGCATCAAAGTAGATTAATATAATTTAAAGTTTTATCACACTTCTTGGCATCTCTTTGAAAGGTTACAGAAATAGAGGATACAAATGCCAGTTAGGAGAGAGCTCTTATATTTCTGTTCTTGTGGAGTTAAAGTCAAATGGTCAGTTTTGCTACTTCTTAGTGTATTTATATGAGTTGCCAGAGGACGTGAGCAACCATTTTAAATTAAGATATATTTAAAAAAAATTTTAATGTTTATTTTTGACAGAGAGAGAGAGACAGAACGCGAGCGGGGGGGAGGGGGGGCGGGCAGAGAAAGAAGGAGACACAGACTCTGACGCAGGCTCCAGCCTCTGAGCTGTCAGCACAGACCCTGATGTGAGGTTCGAACCCACGAACCGTGAGATCATGACCTGAGCCAAAGTCAGACACTTAACTGACTGAGCCACCCAAGCACCCCAGAAGATATTTTTATAATAAATGACTAGGGATTTGAGAGGACTCTTATTTAGAGAAGTTCTCATATCTTTAAGATTCTTTTTCATTGGTTATCAGAAGTGAAAAAATGCTTCATTTTCAAGGCAAAGCAATAACTTGGAGAATGATACTGAAAAAACCTTGTCTTAGAAAAATATATGCAAACTCTTCCACTTATTAATCATTTATACTCAATACATTATGGGCCTTCCATTTTCATAGTGGGCAAAATTAGTCACAGGTTTGGAAGCTAATTAAAAAAAATACGGTTTTCCAATATCATTCATTCTCCTTTCAATGTTTTGCTAGTCTCAGATTTTTATTTTTATTTTAATGTTTCTTTACTTTTGAAGGAGACAGACAGCACAAGTGGGGGAGGGGCAGAGAGAGAGGGAGACAGAATCTGAAGCAGGCTCTGGGCTCTGAGCTGTCAGCACAGAGTCCGACATGGGGCTGGAACCCACAAGCCGTGAAATCATGACCGGAGCCTAAGTCAGATGCTTAACCAACCGAGCCACCCAGGCACCCCTGATTTTTAAAAAACTGATAACGGGTGCCCCACTGGCTCAGTTGGTACAGCATATGACTCTTGATTTCAGGGTTGTGAGTTTGAGTCCTTTGTTGGGTGCAGAGAGTACTTTTTTTTAAATAAAAAAAAATTTTTTTTACATTTATTTATTTTTGAGAGACAGAGAGAGACAGCGTGAGCAGGGGAGGAGCAGAGAGAGAGGGAGACAGAATCAGAAGCAGGCTCCAGGCTCCAAGCTGTCAGCACTGAGCCCAAAGCGGGGCTCAAATTCACAGACTGAGATCATGACCTGAGCCGAAGTCGGACGCTTTGACTGACTGAGCCACCCAGGCACCCCCAGAGAGTACTTAAAAAAAATCTTTTAAAACCCTGGTAAAATCTGGGGTATATTTAATTCTCCAAATTAAGAAAGTCAGTCAAGAGTCTATACAACTTGGCATTCTCAAGAAGGGCATATCTAAACAAACAAACAAAAAAAAGTGATATTCGAGGGCTAAAGGTCTAATTTAAGGTCTTTCATTCTGTTTAATATGAGGTTTTACAAGCCTTGCTTAATTTTCTAATGCCTTGGTTTCCTTACATTGTTTTCACAAAGGGCTGGCATGAAAACATTTCAAAGCAACAAGTTAAATATACATCATTTTCTCTAAATTGATCTTTCTTCCACCTATGATCTAAAATAGTGGACCACTGCTTAAATGTCATCTTTCAGGTGAGATCCTTCCTGAACACCCTATGCAAAATTAAGCCCCTTCGATATTCTGCATTCCCCCTCTCTGCTTTCTTTTTCCCTATAGCACTTACTTGTTCATTGTCTGTCATCCCCCACTAGGATATAAATTCCATAAAGGCAAGGAAGGTGCTTTACCTCCAGCACCTAGAATGATGTTTGGTGCATCGTAGTACTCAATAAATACTTATTGTATGAATGAGTGAATTATGCAAATCTAGAGATGAAATATACTATAACACCATCAAAGGCAGGAATTAGGTGTGATTGAATCAACAGGGTTAGATCTCAAAAGCATGTATTTGAGAGCAAACAAAAGCAAGTTGCAAAATAATGCATGCATTTCCTCATCTGCAAAATAGGGCTGGTAATGGCATTGTTATCAGGATCAAGTTAGTTCATTAGTGTTAAATGCTGAGAACAATGACATAAGCACTCAATAAATGTTATTTGCCATCATCATCATTACATTGATGAGAAATCACTCACAGCAAATAATACTACTAATTTTATATGATATAATCTAATTTTACATGGTTAACCAACCTTAAGAACTCTGGAAGGACTATAGACTAAACTGATTACTTTTGTGAGGAGAGAAGAACTCATATGATGGTCAAGGAGAATTTTAAATTTATCTGTCATGTTCTAATATTTTAAATATAGAATCGATCCATATAACTAAAAATCAGTATTTTAAAAAGTTTAGTCCTATTTCTTGAGACATAATAACCTTGAGAGGGGGCAGGGAAGAAGGGAGGAAGAGAGAAAGAATGAGGAGAGAGAACGGAGAGATGAATTACTTAGGATAAGAATTTTTTAACTTTTCTGATTTATTTCTGAAGTGCTTCTAGAATAATCACCACGGATAGGATGCTCTTAGCCTGGACTGAAAATAGCTAGAGACAAGAACCACGAATAAAACTGACCTGGAGTCCTGGATGGATTACATGAGTTAGTTGGATTGGAGAAAACTATCATTAACACAGTCTTAAAATAGGAATAAATTATTTGAGGCCTTGTGTTGGTACTTACTGATGCTTCAGCCACTGCTCCACAAATGGAATGGAGAAGAATTCCGTGAAAGACTCCCCTATCCTCTTTGGATTTTGACTGGTAACGATGCCATATTTTGATTGACAAGAAAACAATAAGCAAAAATTCAAGTCAATTGTTGCTATTCTGCTTGCAAATGAACACTATTGAATCCTTAGGGTCATTGACTATTCAAACACATGCAAAACTTACTTGTATAACCACTCAGTCAGAAAATCACAGGCAATGAATTTGGTTCTTTTTCTCTAAAGAGAAAAAAGAGAAGAGAGAATTAAATTATACTCTTTGTCCACATGTCTGAGTAGGACAAAGAAAGAGAGGTTAATTGATTTTTTGGGTTAGATGAAATATGCATGAGTCTTTTATGAGGTTTATAAGTACATCAACAAACAGTAGCTTGGGGTGATGTAAAGAATTCTGAAGACTTTTCTCTAGTCATCTTTATTTTTTTGTTTTTTGTTTTTAATTTTTTTAATGTTTATTTATTGTTGAGAGAGAGACAGAGTGCAAGCAGGGGAAGGGCAGAGAGAGAGACACACAGAATCTGAAACAGGCTCCAGGCTCTAAGCTGTCAGCACAGAGCCTGACGTGGCGCTGGAACCCATGAACTGTGAGATCATGCCTGAGCTGAAGTCAGAAGCTTAACCAACTGAGCCACCTAGGCACCCCTCTCCAGTCATCTTTGGATTAGCACATTTTCTGATAGCAGGGACTAATAAGAGACAGTGCACATAGTAGGAGGCTTACTACATGCTTTTGGAATTGTCACAGAAGGATTTTATTTAAATCTGGAACTTGATTCTGAGTAACTGTACTTACTGCTTTCTCCCAGTCCACTCGAACCCTCCCAACAGCACTACTTCGGGTCTGGGTACCATCTTGCAATGTGGAAACCAAGCATGCAGGTGCCATTGGCCAGTGTGGCTGACCCTGCCAGTTGTCCACCCAACAGTGGCTCCAGGTCTACACTTCTCCCACCCGGTTCTGTGCCTCAGGAGGCTGATTTTATGGTTTACTTCCACCAGGCTCCCTTACTCACTAGGTGGGTCCAGCCAGTGGGAGGTACCAGCAGGAGATCCAAGACAGGGAGGACAGACAGGGTGTAGTGGACTGAACTGTGTGTCCTCCTCGACCCAAATTCATACGTTTAACTCCTAACTCCCAGAACTTCAGAATGTGACTGTATTTGGAAATAGGATCATTACAAATATAATTAGTTGTGTCCAGCCACTCCTGAAGGGCACAGCAACTCCAAAGAAAATGAATAAATTTGGGGTAATATAGCAAGTAAGAAGGGAGATGCTATTGGCTAAACCATCAATGGCAGATTTCTCATGACACTGTACTAGACCCTAGATCCTGCTATAACCAAATTCCAAAGCCCAAATTCCCTGGACCTTTCAGGTACATGAGCCACTATATTCATTTTTTTTTTTAATGCTTATTTATTTTTTCAGAGAGAGAGACAGAGTGAGTGAGCAAGCATAAGTGGGGGAGGGGAAGAGAGAGAGGGAGACAGAATCCTAAGCAGGCTCCAAGCTCTGAGCTGTCAGTACACAGCCTGATGCAGGGCTCAAACTCACAGACTGTGAGATCATTACCTAAGCCAAAGTCAGGCGCTTAACTGACTGAGCCACTCAGGCATCCCTAGTCTCTGTTTGATTAAGCCAGTTTGTATTGGGTTGTTTATTGCTTACAACAGGAAAAGTTTTAACTCCTATTCCTTTTTCTCTCCAATCAGCTAACCCCCACTTGTCCTTCTAGATGCCTCCAGGAAGACTTTCTGACCATTCTCACCCTCCACAGCTTAAACTCCCCAGCCCCCCACCCCCAGTTCCTCATTTGCCACTCTGTCATAGCACCTCAGACATAACCATAACATAATACTTGCCCACATGTCTATCTTCCCCACTTAACTATAAACTTCCTGAGGACAAGGCACATGTCTCTTCTCTTTATATTCTTAGTGCTTAATTGAGTGCCTTGCATGGAGTAGGTGATGAATGGGTGGTAAGTAAATGAATGAATGAATTCACCATTCAACTCTCAAACATCAAAGCAAGAAAGAGCTTATTTACAAGAATTCTGACATCTTTTTTTTAAAGTTTATTTATTTATTTTAAGAGTGCATGCAAACGGGAGAGGGGCAGAGAGAGACGGAGAAAAAGAGAATCCCAAGCAGGCTCGGCACTGTTAGTTCAGAGTCTAATGTGGGGCTTGATCTCACAAACGGCGAGATCATGACCTGAGCTGAAGTCAGACGCTTAACCTACTGAGCCACCCAGGCGCCCCAAGAATTCTGATATTTAAAAGTAGCGACTGCTTGGGGCGCCTGGGTGGCTCAGTCAGTTGAACGTCCGACTTCGGCTCAAGTCATGATCTCAGTGTTCATGGGTTTGAGCCCCACATGGGGTTCTATGCTGACCGTTCAGAGCCTGGAGCCTGTTTCAGATTCTGTGTCTCCCTCTTTCTCTGCCCCTCCCCTGCTCACACTTTGTCTCTGTCTCAAAAATAAATCAACATTAAAAAAAAAAAAACCCAACTAAGGATTGCTAATATAATTCTGGACAGTTTCTCTTCATTTTCTTCTCCTAATATTTTATCATGAAAATGTTCCTTCTTTTTTTTCTTTTTTTCCCCCCTTCACTTCAAAATAGCCAACTCAGCTTCATAATCTTAGATAAGGTTGAAAAAAAAAAACTGTTGTGAAATTGATTCTCACCAAAAAGGAAAGTGCTGCTTAAAATTTTTTACTGAAAGCTTTACTATGGCCGTTAGTCCATAAAACAGAGCAGTTCCCGAGTTGCTGGAGATTGTTTGCAGTCTTCTACCTCCTTGCTGATAGCCTTTTATTAAAAAATTGAAACACTGCTGGCCGGGGTAATAAAATTAAATGTACTGGAGCATGTAACAGGGTTTTCTAAGTCTGCCTTGCAACAGTAGGGTTGCCTTCAAAAAGCCATCTTTAACCCAACTAAGAAAATACTTGTACAACAATGCAAATATGTATCTAGCATGGATTGCCGTATAATTTAAACAATTCAGCAATTGTAAGATGGCAGTGTCTCTTTCTTTCCTGTCCATAAAAGATGCATTGTTCCCTTGGCATTTACTGCAGTGCAGTGTTTGGTGGTAAAGATTCCTTCTACCAAGGGAATGCAGTTTGACTTACTCTATTAAATAGACTTTTAAAATAGCCCAATGGTCTGATGTATGAAGGTCATGCAGACAGATTTAATCACTTTTGATGCAAAGAAATAAAATGGAAGAAATTGTGTTTTCCTTCTGATCTGAGCAAGTGTGGACGTGCCGTGCATACTCAGACACGTGGAACAGTGAGGATATTGTTCAGCTGTTGTTTAGTTTAAAAATTATCTGCCAGGGAGCTGAAAGAGAGAAGGGAGAGCAAATGAAAAGTTGTGGTGAGTGAAGAGATAAGAGAGGAAGTAATAGAGAGAAAAATTAAAAAGTGAGATTAAGAAAGTGTGGGCACCCAGGGTTTACGTAATGCGGACAAACATACTGAGTTCATGATTGTTAAAGGGTGAGTATGTGCAAGATTCGGCAAGCAGAGGAAACAGTTAAGACAACCTCAAACAAGGTTAAAAAGCAATTTTTAAAAATCCAGAATTAAAAGGAAAAAGACTAAATGACAAAGACATCATCATGTCATCATGAGTCTGCAACTTACTTTAAAATGCACCCAAAAAACAAGGTAGACGGATAGACGGATGGACTGATGGATTGGTGGACAGATATGCAACCAAGCCAATAAAGCAAAATGGTAACTGTAGAATCTAGGTGGTAAATATGTGGATGTTCCCTCTGAAATTCTTTCACTGTTCTATATTGCTGGAAAAATTTTGTAATAAAATTCGGGGGTGGAAAACATCATCATAAAAGACTGAAACCCCAAAGAGAGAAAAGGCAGAAATTGGAGTTCAACCCAGACAGCACCTTGCACCGATGTTCATGTTGGGTACGCCCATAAGAAGCAGACTAGAAGTGCAGAGACTAGAAAGAGAAACTACTTGCATTGGAAAGTCACTGAATCTGCATCTGTAGATTCTGCATCTGTAATGAATGTAATTCCACCCCAGAAAGGTCAAAAGCACATGCTGTGAGGTTAGTGCACTGAAGTGTGGCTTGCTATGGCGTTGTGTTTGTTGAGATTCTTTGGGTTTGCAAGGTTTAGAAATCTGTTCGGGTTACCTTGGTTACTGGGTATTTTTCACAAATCAGTTTAGGATAGATTTTGCCGCAGCAAACAACCCCTAAATCTGAGAAGCTTATATCATCAATGGCTTTTTTTTCACTCATGTTACATGAACATTTCAATCAGCTATAGCTCCCTGCTCCACGTTGTCTTTACTCTGGGATTCAGGCTGACGAGCTTCTCTCTAAAATAGCGCTAGTTATCACATTAAGTGAATACGACATGGTGAACCATGCTTTGACTCTTAGAGTGTGTATTTGGAAATGACATATGTCACGTTCACACATTGCTTTGACCTAAGCAGTCACATGGTCAAGCCTCCCTTAGAGAGAGGCCACAAATATTTTTGAACACGAATATAGTCTCGCACACGGGGTTAGTGTAAAGGCAGAAGGTGTGGAAGGAAAATGGGAATTCCTCTGACTGGGGGCAGGTCTCAGGGAGAAGTGGACCAGGGTCCATGGCTGTTCAGGGTGCAGGTCTGGCTAATCACAGTAGCCTCATCTACCTATAGCTTTGTGGCTCAACAACAGTTCTGGTTCTCAATCTACGTGGGACTCAGCCCTGTGGCATCGCTACTCCCCAGAAGGAAGAATCTGATTGGATTGGTAAGATACTACTCAGAATGGGCCATCCCTGTTGGACAGAGCAATTGTACCAGATCATTTCATAGCCACTTGGCATTCTCAAGTGGCTGCCCATAGGGTGCGACACTTATTCTTGGCTCAATCACTTGTAGCCAGGGTAATGGGGACATGGACAAAGCAGGGACAGAGGGCTGAAGTTAAGGCTGTGGGTGTGGCATGCACTTAGAATGTCATAGCCTCCTTTCCCACATAGCTATTCTCTACAGTAAACTTCCAGACGCCTGAGAACCAGCCCCCCAAGACAAAAGTGATAACTGATTCTAGAAACGAGCACTCACTTGGACTACAGCCAGATGCCAAAATACTTATCACAGCAAACTTCAAACAGAAGTTACATTTTCCCCGACTGCATTGAATTTCATTAAAGAAAAATAATACTTCTCAAAAGAACTTAAAAATACACACTCATGAGGCACCTGGGTGGCTCAGTTGGTTAAGTGTCTGACTTCGGCTCAGGTCATGATCTCACAGTTTGTGGGTTCAAGCCCTGTATCGGGCCCTGTGCTGAAAGCTCAGAGCCTGGAGCCTGCTTCAGATTCTGTGTCTCCCTCTCTCTCTGCCCCTCCCCAGCTCACGCTCTCTCTCTGTCTCTCAAAAATGAATGTTAAAAAAATTAAAAAAAAATACACTCATAACACAAAGTATAGACCAAGACTTTCAGCACGGGCCACGTGCTCATTTCTAAAAGTGTTCTGAAGTAAAAGGAGTAACGCTAAAATAATTCTACCACACCTTTCCTGTGACAAATCTATTTTTTCCACTCCTTAGAAAAGTTTTTCAAACAAAAGTGGATGGTATTTCTAATTCCCTTATTGGTCAAGGTCAGGAAACAGAGTTTCTTCCTTCACTGACCAGAGCCCTTGTACTTTTTAAAAGATATTTGGGTATTTTATTTAAAAAATTTTTAAAAGACTACAATAAATGACTGTAAGATAGCACAGGACTCTAAGAAGAAATAGATTTGTTTTACTGAATTATTCATAGTAGCAAATTTTAGTGTCATGAGATCATCAAATGACTTATCAGGAGTTAGAAATAGTTTCCTGATACTAACTTTTATTTACAATAGTCTTCATTGTAATGGAATTTGATGAGCAACCAAAGCAAAAGGGAAAATTTTATGCCGTGTGGGATAGAATAGGAAAAGAGGCAGAAAGTCTTATCACCTCTATCCAGACCCTGCATTTAATCCATATTTAAAGCTGAGATAAGATTTATTTTCAGGCATCATTTTAGTCATGCAGAAAACTCCTGATTTCTTTCTAAATTATGCACAGTGCATTGTTCCGGTTTAGTCCTGTTCAGTAAACATTTACTGAGGACCTACTAAGTGCCAAGCCTGTGTTAAACACAAGAGATAAAGAAATGAGTAAGCTATGGCTGCACTGTGGTTATTAATTCAACATCCAGCAGCCAACCTCCGGCTGGAGGTTGCTGTGATGAGTATGGAGGATTAAGTCCATCTCCAGCTCCAGGTATGAACCCCGATTAGGCAGTCCAGATAAGCCCACCCCACCTGCCACCCCACCTGCCACCTAGACCTAAACCTGGTCCACATTTATCCTGGCCCGAGGGATTTGCTGAATGGAGAATGGGTGCATAATCAATTTCAGACTGATAAAGTATGAGGGGAGATGTGCTGGGGCTTCTGGGAAATCCTCTCCTCTCCTCTCCTCTCCTCTCCTCTCCTCTCCTTTCCTTTTTAATGTTTATTTTGAGACAGAGAGAGACAGTGAGAGTGGGGGAGGGGAAAAGAGAGAGGGAGACACAGAATCCAAAGCAGGCTCCAGGATCTGGAGCTGTCAGCACAGAGCCCAACGCAGGGATTGAACCCACAAGCTGCGAGATCATGACCTGAGCCGAAGTCGGACGCTCAACTGACTGAGCCACCCAGGTGCCCCAGGTTGCTGTAGTTGCGGGGGCAAAGCCTAGGCCAGTGGCAGTATCTGTTTGGCCACTCTGAGGGAAGCCAGCCTGAGGATAAAACCAACTTTGCAAGAGGCCACCCAGAGAGGCAGAAGAGAACCAAGTCTCTGGTTTTATCATTGAGTTCTCAATCAAACCCATCCTGAAATCTTCCTTCTTTACCTCAGAACCTTTTAGTTTCCTGAACCAAAGAATCCCCTTCATTATTTAAGACAGTTTCCTGCTGTTCGCAGCACAATGAGTCCTAGCCAAGATAGCTGCCCAGTATCCTTTCTGCCTTCTTTTGGTAACAGCACCTTGAGTTCCTTCTGGGGATCTGTCTTTCCCCAATTCTAAAGCTATGTGCACTGGGTTAGGGATCCTTCACTTTGCCCAACAGCCCACTGCCCACTAAATTCCCCTAGTTCCAAGGATTGATTCCAAAGTAGGTCATTGACCTGAGTTAGTTCAATTAGAAACTCAGGAAGAGACTTTCTCTAAGGCATGAGACATAGGCTAGTGTCACAAGGCAGGGACCATTTGAGGGTGGAGCCACGCCAGAGGAAACTGAATCAATAGATGGAGAGGGAACCAAATCGTGAAGACATCATCTGGGTCCCCAGATCAAGCTGTGGAAGATCTCCCCACAGGAGAGGACATATATAAACAAACAAACAAACAAACAAACAATCTTTTTCATTGAAGTCAGTTCGAATGGGGTTTTCTGTCATGTGAGGGACTGGCCCCCAGAGTTAACTAGCAGATACGGGAATAGTGAGTTCTGCATACTTAACACATCCAGCTGGAACAAACTCTTTGAGTTCATCATACTTTTTACTGCTGACAATATAAACTTTTATCAAATATTGCTTATAGCAAAAATGATTAACTTAATTATTAACCAAAATATTTTCAGAGCTGCATTGGAAAGAAATCCCAAGTGAAGTTTATAATAGCCACTAAGCCAGCTCTGTTCAGTATATCTGTCCAGTTATGTTCTTATTAAGTTCTCACCTCTCATGTTCCAATTAAGCTAATCCAAAGGCAGGGCTAGATGTCAGTGGACCACCAAGAACATGGAGCCAAATGTAATGTCTAATCTTAAGATGATGTTTACATGTCTCAAACTTAATTTGCCACTAGAATACAACCCAATTCATGACAGAACAGGAATGGTATTATGGCCTTTTAATCAATGTTCAGTCTAAGAAAAATGCTATCTTAACAATTGCATAGTTGATTTTCTTTTCACCTCTTCCAAATCACATAGACTCTGGGCTGCCCAGGGATCCCAGGAAAGGCAGCTATAAATATAAATAGAAGATCAGGAAGGTCAATGTCAACAAAGATGCAGCAAGGAGCAGGCAAGTCTTCATGAAAATTCTACAAAGACCTGTCTTGGTATAAAAATTATTTGCAACCTAACTTCACAGTTATGCCTCCAAGAGATCAAGGGGTCTCTTGCACTCCCTTCAAGGCCTGCCCTCTGCTCAGAGAAGATGGAAAAATTGATCAGGGCCTATGCAAAAGGAAGCTTCTGGCGGAGGCTCTGACAATCAGGGCTTTCTTAATCCATCTCACTATCCCCATCTGAAACTGGGTTTATTCTTTTCTTCACTTTCAACCTGGACCCATGTCTCCTCCCTCTGTTTTCTCACTTGTTGCCAGCTGCCTCTCTTCCTGAATCCCTCAAGCACAATCTTGAAAGACAATGGCTACCCCCTACTGAACACTCACCCTGTGCTAAGTGCCATACACAGAACATCTTAATCCTCCCAAAAACCCTGGTGAGGTGGGTACTATGGTTATCACCCTCCCCATTTAACAAATAAGAAAACTGAGACCCTTAGAGTTTTAGAGTTTAAGGAAACTTCCCAGATGCCCAGAGCTAGCAAAACTTGGAGGAGGGAGGGCACCTGGGTGGCTCAGTCAGTTAAGCATCCGACTTTGGCTCAGGTCATGATTTCACAGTCTGAGTTTGAGCCCTGTGTTGGGCTCTGTGCTGACAGTTCAGAGCCTGGAGCCTGCTTCAGATTCTGTGTGTGTCTCTCTCTCTTTGCCCTTTCCCCGCTCACACTCGGGTCTCTCTCTCTCTCTCTCTTTCTCTCAAAAGATGAATAAATGTTAAAAAAAATTTTTTTTTAAAGTTGGAGGAGGGGATTCAAGCCCACCCTTTTGATTACAGCAACCCTACCTTACCTTTCCTTACTGTATTCTCAGAGCCCTCCACATGTCTGAGTTTAACCTCCCACTACTCTTTAACTCCCCACATGGCCAGTCTCAACCCACCTCTTCGTTACATACTGCCCTCATTCTTAGTTTTCCATTCCGGGCCTAAGGAACATTTTTCCAATTCAATTTTGTTCTTATTTTATTGCTACTTTTCACTGCAGCTGTGCCAGTCACTGAGCTGAACACATTATCTTATTTAAATTCTCTTACTATGAATGATATTATCATTATATGTAATAATATGTATATCATTATGTATATTATAATAATATATATATTATTATTACTATTTCTATTTCACAGAGGAGTACACTGAGGCTTAGAAGGTTAAAATTACAAGGTCCCAGTGCTAGCCAGGTCCAAAGTCACATACCTAGAAAGAGGTAGAACTGGGCTCTCAATTCAGGTAAGCATAGCTCCAAACTCTATGCTTAATCATTAAGCTTCCCTTACACTGCCTCCCACATAACAACAGCAGCAGCTACTACTACAAAAATCTGGGTGTTTTTAGGATTTCAGAACAAGGGTTGGCAAACTTTCTTAAATGGCCAGGTATACATATTAGGCTTGTGTTACAACTATTCAACTTGGCTACAGTGAAAGAGTGCAAAAGTGCACTTTCAGTGCAAAAGTGGCCATAGACAAAAATGTAAAGGGATGGGTGTGGCTGTGTTCCAATAAAATTTCAGTTACAAAAAGAGGTAGCTGGCCCTACAGGCCATAATTTGCAGACCTCTGCTTTAGAACATTATCAATCACTGATAGATGCTTTTTCATGCAGAAGCATGGAAAAATCCATAGTACTTGATTTCTGACCCAGAAATTTGATTTCAAGAAAGCTCAGTTTCACCCATTTCCTGGACAGCCCTTTTATTATTCTAAGGGATTAACAGTTTAAACATCTTTTGGCTCTGGAAGTAGTTTATGACTTGGGTTTTCTTGTTCCTAAAAAGTAGCAGGAGAAATGCAGCTCTCTAAACAACCAAGAGGGCCAAAAGAATGAATTGAACCTTATTTTCACTTTTTAAAAAATGGTTTCCAATCCTTTAGACATTAATTCTCAAGAGAATTTTGGGATACCTTGCAGTCTTTCTTTCTTTTTCGGTCACTATGGCTGTGATTCGAGCAGCTTCTTCAGCATTGGAGGGCCCTTAATAGTGCATTCTCAGGTTCTGAGCTCACCATATTATTTCCAAGGGTTATGTTTAGATTTTTACAAATATATATTACTTTTTAAAGGCGCTAGTATTTTTAGAATGATGAGGAAAATCCATCCTTGGCCATCTGTAATACCCAGAAATTAGTAACAAGGATACCACCTTCCATTTATTCAAGCAACAACTGGTCACTCAGCAGGGACCATGGGGAATAACATTCCTTTTACAGACTCGCTGTTTTCTAGGCATCATGTTAATCATGTTAATAACAGTTAATATGCATTGAATGTTGTCACTCTGCCAGGCACTCTTCTAAATTTTACTTAGCTCATTTATCCTCATGACAACTACGTATTATTAGGTTACTATTCTTATTATTCCCATTTTACAGATTAGGAAACAGGGGCACAGAAAGGTCAAATACCTTGTCCAAAGTCACTTACTAGTAGATGGTCAGAGTCAGAATTTGAACTCAGTTGGACTCCAGAACTTGCTCTTTCACACATTACCTCATTTAACCCTGTCCATAAGCCCACCAGTGGTTTACAAATGAGGGGAGGAGGGAGTTGCAGACAAGTAACTTCCCTGAAGTCACTAGGCTAGAGCCAGAAGTCAAACCTGCCACCTACTGCCAAATCCATACTATTTCTAATACAGTATCTGAGGTGAATTGCAAAAAGGGCCACCATTCTTCACCCCTTCCTGGATCTACAACCTTTGCAGTGTAGTTTTATAGCTCTTCCCATCAAGAGGTGGAGTCTATTTTCTTACTCTCTGAATCTGAGCTGGCCTTGTGACTTGCTTTGGCCAACGTAATGCCGTAAAAGTAGCAATATGCCAGTTCCAAACCTCATCAGGCTCAAGAGGCCTTGAGAACTTCTACTTGAACCCTCGCACCCCTGCCCAGCTACGATGTGAACTCTCCAGGGTTAATTTGATGGAAGCTGAGTGGCCAAGTTGAACAGAGGTGATACATCCTAACTAAGGCCTTCCTAGACCCAGCCTGACCACAGACACAAGAATGGCCCCAACCAAGGCCAGAAGAACCTCCCAGCTGAGCCCAGCCCAACTGCTCTCTTGCACGAGAATGAACTAAATAAACTGTTGTTTTATGCCACTAACTTTTGAGGTAGTGTGTTATGTAGCAAAAAATCAACAGATGCCGTGTATAATAAGTGAAATGCAATTTAGAGCCAAATGCTCTCCCTATTTAGCAGACAGTCAAGACTGCTACGACAGCCCCCTGGCATACAGCCATGCCCCTGAAAGCAAGAGGACAAAGCTTCAGAGCAGAAAAGGAAAATCCTGTCACAAAGCCACTGCCCTTTATTTTATAAGGCAACCATGGGGTCACCCTCAGGTCAGAGCCTGTTGACTTTCTTTCTAAAGCCTTGTCTTTTGAGGATGACTTTGATTTTTAGAAACAAAAGCAACTCCTAGCCAAGTTTGGGAATGAAGTGATCAATGCTGCCATTGTTAAAAAGAAGAAAGAAAAGAAGCATGACTATCAAGTTATAATAAGATTTTCTTGTATGGTTTACAAACTGGATTGGACAGCAATTCCAAGAGCCTCAGAGCGAAGTATTTTCAACACTAACAGCCTTATTGGCATTCAGCAGTCCCCCCTTATCCACAGAGGATAGGTTCCAAGACCTCAGTGGATGCCTGAAACTGCCATGAGTACCAAACCCTGCATGTAGTATGTTTTCCCTGTATATACATACCTATGACAAATTTAATTTATAAATTAGGCACAATAAGACAACAATAATTTCAACAATGTTTTTTAAGTTTATTTATTTATTTTGAGAGAGACAGAGAGAGCAAGCTGGGGAGGGAGGGGGCAGAGACAGAGAGGCAGGGGGAGAGAGAGAGAGAATCCCAAGCAGGCTCTCGCTGTCAGCACAAAGCCTGATGCAGGGCTCGAACTCACGAACCGTGAGATCATGACCTGAGCCGAAACCAAGAATCAGACGCTTAACTGACTGAGCCACCCAGGTGCCCCCATGGGTACTTCTTGAACCTCTGTTTCCTTATCCATAAAAGAGGGACAATAAAACCACCCATTCAAAGGGCTACTGTAAGTAACAATGCGATCACAATGTGAAATAATGCCTGGCATATGGAAAGTACTCTACAAATGATTGCCATCAATCACCATTGATTAATCACTTAGAAGGTAACTGTCGGCTAATGGTAGATGATTAAGAAATAGCTCTTAACTTAGAGCCATATTTCATATTTAGGTACTAACTTCCAAAATGTGAAATTGGGATCTGCTATCTGGACCCACTTAAATGCTGTGACATTCAATCAAATGTAATAAGATCAGATAAAAACCCAGTTTCCTCTACTGAAAATCTATCCAAGCAATAAAGATGAAGTACTGATACACGTACAACACAGATGAACCTCACAAACACTGTACTAAATGAAATAAGCCAGATGTAAAAGACCATATTATGTGATTCTAGTTATTTGAAATGTTCAGAAAAGGTAAATCTATGGAGATAAAAAGTAGATTCGCTGTTGCTTGGGGGTAGGGGTGGAAATGAAGAGTAACCAGAAATAGCCACTAGAGATTGAGATGGGGAGAGGTTATGGAAATGTTCTAAAATTAGATTGTGGTGATGGCTGCACAACTCTAAATGTGGTTCAGTTAAAATGAGTGGACTTTTTAAAATCCTTTTTTTAGAGGCACCCAGGTGGCTCAATCAGTCGAGCATCTGACTCTTGATTTTGGCTCAGGTCACGATCTTGCGGTTGTGGGATTGAGCCTTGCATCGGGCTCTGCACTGACAGCATGGAGCCTGCTGGGGATTCTCTCTCCCTCTCTCTCTGCCCCTCTCCCCTACTTTCACTTGCTCTCCTAACTCCATTTAACATACAAACACAGGTGGGGTCTTTTTTTCATGGTTTTAATATATATTGATTTTTCCAGGAAAGCAACCACCACATATACTGAGGGAAAAGTGTACTTTGTTCTATTCAGAACCTAAGAGTTTCTCACCATTTCAGAAAAATCCTAATACCATGGGCAATATCACTTACAGTATCTGAATGACTGATACATCGTGTGTGATGCAGTCTGCCTTTTGCAGCTATCATATTCATGGTGATTCTTTTTTTTTTAATGTTTTTATTTATTTTTGAGACAGGGAGAAACAGAGCACGAGCAGGGGAGGGGCAGAGAGAGAGGGAGACCCAGAATACAAAGCAGGCTCCAGGCTCTGAGCTGTCAGCACAGAGCCCGACGCAGGGCTCGAACTCACGAACTGTGAGATCATGACCTGAGCTGAGGTCGGACACTCGACCGACTGAGCCACCCAGGAGCCCCTGATTCTATGTATATGTACAAGCAAGTCACTACTCATATCTTCTAGTATAGTTTTACCTGAGATTTTAAAAAATTAAAAAATATTACATATGTTGTAAATGGTTTCCATTTTCTTTCTCCTTTATGCTATAGTCTGCTATAGTATAAACAGCTGTGTGTGTGTGTGTGTATATACGTATATATGTGTGTATACATATACACACACACATATATATATATGTTTGAAATTATTGCACAGATAGATGCAATAGATTATTAGCTAATGAGCACCTAATGAATCATGCCTGCTAGGTCCATGCCCCTTATGCCCCTTTGCAATGTGACTTTGCTAATTTTTCTAGAAGGAGTCTATTTCTCACCTACTTATGGGTTGCCATGTGAGTTGCTGGCTTTGTGAATTGCTTTGACCAGTGGAACGTGGTAGAAGGGTTGCTGTTGGAGTTCCAGAGCCCCAGCCTCACATTTCTGCCTTTGACCTCTTGGAAAGGTCCTGAAATCACCAGGCTGTAAAGAAGCAGGGCTGGCCTGCTACAGGATAAGAGCCACGAGGAAGAGAACTGAAGTGCCTAGCCAACACCAGCACTGAGGCCCCAGCCATGTGCCTGACACCAGCTTGGACCTCCCAGCCCTTCCCAGTCACCTGCTGAAAGCAGTCACATGAGTGAGTCGAGGTAAGACCAAGAGAAGAACATTCAGCCCACAGAAATATTAAATCAATGTGTTAAGACGTGCAGTTTCCAGGTAGTTTGTTATAAACAACACACACAGCAGGGGCACCCAGGTGGCTCAGCTGGTTAAGTATCTGACTCTTGATTTTGGCTCAGGTCATGATCTCATGGTTTGTGAGTTTGAGCCCCACATCAGGCTCTGCAATAAGACTGAGGAGCCTGCTTGGGATTCTCTCTCTTCTTCTCTCTCTCTCTGCCCCCTCCCAGTTCACATGCACTCTCTCTCTCTCTTTCTCTCAAAATTACCTAAGCATTTCAAGATATGAAAAGGCTCTTTAAAATGTGACAAGGGGGCACAGGGCCCAACAACACAGAGAACCTTGTGCTGATGAGTTCCCACTGCTCCTAAAATAAAACCCGCACTTTTTACTGGCTTATATGATGTGGCCACTGTAGAGTGGCCATCTTACCTCCCACCTCATTAGTTTGCTCTGCTCCCCCCATACTGGCTTCCTTTTTGTCCCTGGAAGAGGTGACTGAATTTGGCAGTACTGGGTCATTAAGAAAGCTTAAGAAGAGTTGTGCTGGAGGATTTCAGGGTCAAAGCACCACAAGTGAAAGAGAGAACAAATGGTGTAAAAAGATGGAGGTGAGGTGTGTCACTGTTACTCAATGTGTCAGTGAAAATGGAAAAGAAAGAAAATCACCTAAATTGGGGCAAGGGCCTATTTATTTATAACATTTTTTATAATTACCAAAGTAATTGACACTTATTTTCAATTTTTCAAATATTATTGAAATACTGAAATATAAGAGAGAAAAGCCCTCTAAATTTGCATCCCCCCCCCCCCCCCCCCGCTTATGTGTGATTTTCACTTATGGGCTGACAGGTTTAGATACTATCATCTACCTTTGGCTTGGTCTATGTACTGTGCACGTCAGTATATACACAGGAAATGCCTGTGCAATATCTATTGTCAATTCAGATATAATTCCACCAACTATTTGTACCAAGTAATCATTTCCCACTCTTTATCTTTCACAGAGTATGTTTGTTTAACACAATATAAAATACTGCTAGCAGCCAGCTAATTTCACAGCAACACTAAAAGGTCCATAGACTTTCTTAATAGATGGTCACTTTAGTGTCCTACAGTTGTCACCTACATCTTCTCTATGACCTTTTTACATGTAGTTGAAAACAATGATCTGGGAAAAGAATGAATAAATTTATTCCACTTGCTAAGAACATCTTAGGACATGCACAGGGTCTTTATCTAATCCTAAGGCTGAGATAATTATTGCAAATCATTCACTTAAGGTTTAGTCTCCCAGTTGTAATCTCCTCCAAAAAAATCAGGACTAGAGAAATAAAGCTGAATTTTATTCTGAGCACTTAAAAGATTAAAATATGAGAGCATCTGGGTGGCTCAGTTGTTTGGGCATCCGACTCTGGATTTAGGCTCAGATCATGATCTCATGGTTCATGGGACTGAGCCCCACGTTGGGCTCTATGCTGACAGTGCAGAGCCTGCTTTGGATTCTCTTCCTCCGTCTCTCTCTCTCTGCCCCTCCCCCACTCCTGTGTGTGTGCGTGCACATGTGCATGCTCTCTCTCTCAAAATAAATATTTAAAAAAACAAAAGATGATAATATCCAATGATGAACAAACTGTTTGATTAGGATCTTTATGAAAGTCACCAGAGTTCAATTTATAATATTTAAAATAACACGTATAAAGGAATTGAATTATGAATTAATCAAAACCAAAATCATCAAACTTACACAGCTTGTGTGCGACAAAGTCAGACTGGAAGCAAAGTCTGCCTGATTCTGGAGGCTGGGTTCTGAAGCACTGGATGAGGTACCATAGACTTCCTCTTTTGTGTTTGTGTGTGTGTGTGTGTGTGTGTGTGTGTGTGTGTGTTTAATTGGCCAGGTGCTCTATGACATAGTAATTAGGTATCACTGATGCTTGTCTCTTTCTCTCTCTCTCTCTCTCTCTCTCTCTGCTTTATCCCCTCCAGTTTTTCTTGGAGTGTCACAGTACTCAAGGGGCCAGTCTAAATAAACGATCCTGCCCCACGATGTCTACATGAGGGCTCTGTCTGTGTGACTGACTGCCCCAGATCTGCCTCATTTCTTACTGCTCTTCTCCACAGCTTCCAGACCCATCTTTCATATCAGAATCTGGCCTGTGCTTTCGGCAAGCCACTGGACTGACACCAGTGTGGTCTGGGGGTCAAACTCCTAGTCTCAGGAAGCAGACTGCTTGGCTTGAATCTAGGCTCTACCACATACTGGTTGTTCCCTTGAGCTTGTTGGTTAACCTTGGTGCCTCATAGTCCTCATCTATAAGATAAGGGCACATACGTTGGGGTGCCTGGGTGGGTCAGTTGGTTGAGTGTCCGACTTCAGCTCAGGTCATGATCTCCAGTCTGTGAGTTCAAGCCCTGCGTCAGGCTCTGTACTGACAGCTCAGAGCGTGAAGCCTGCTTTGTATTCTGGGTCTCCCTCTCTCTCTGCCCCTCCCCTGCTCAAGCTCTGTCTCTCTGTCTCTCAAAAATAAATAAACATTAAAAAAAAAAAAAAGAGCACCCACATTGGAGGGCTGCTGGGAAGATGAAACTTTCTTCAGACAAAATGCTTAGAACAATGTCCGGCACAAAGCAAAGGCCCTAAAGTGCTAGAAACTACTATTCTTCAATTCCAGCTTCTTGCTCATCCCCCTGGCTCTCCATTGGCTAGGAGGTCCCTTCAATTTTAGAGGAGGGGCTCCTTATTCAGCTCTAGCGCTAGGGGCAGCCTCCCTACAGTCTACCTTCCTCCAGAGGCAGTAAATCCAGACACTGCAGGTACGGTTAGTAAATTACTTCTGGAATGTAATAGCTAGGGCAAACTGACAAGTGTTCCCATAACTTAACCGC
This sequence comes from Acinonyx jubatus, assembly GCF_027475565.1. Lineage (NCBI taxonomy): Eukaryota > Metazoa > Chordata > Mammalia > Carnivora > Felidae > Acinonyx > Acinonyx jubatus. The sequence continues at coordinate 10,970,198 of NC_069398.1, read as the reverse complement.
TATCTTAAAAGTTGGCTCTCACTTTTGAGGAACCGTATTAATTCATTCATCCAACAAATATTTAGTGAGTCCCTACCACGTACCAGGCACTGCTGGAGCTACATCATAGAACAAAACGGAAAATAATGAAAGCAAGGGAACATAACTATAAGCCAGCATTTTAAGGGCAAAATACAAATCAGCAATTATTTCTTGAGCGACCTAATATGAACACTGCTTCAAGATATAATTTGAATGGCTCCAATAAACAATGAATTACGCTGCTGTTTAAGAGTCATTTGGATGCAAGTTCAGTTGTGGGTGACAGATAAGAATGCTTCAGTTATGTAATTTTGGCTGGAGGCTGGTTATCATTCAGTTTAGCATCTATTCCCACTGACAGGATGTGAGGAACAGCTGAATTGAGAAAATGCAAATCTGTTGTGCAGATCTGGATAAGAGGAGCTCCATTTGGGTCTGACAAATGCTGATGTAATTTTCAAGGCTTCAAAAATAACCCACAAAAGGCTACATGACCAGGGGGTGAAAAAAGAGGGAATCACATTTAATTAACAAATCCCAAGTCAGGAAATGAAAGAAGTAATTCACCCATCTTGCATATTTGTAGCACTCAAGTTACTTGAGCTTCTGGGAAGAGCCTGAGGGCAGGCAGGGCAGGAAGCTAACCTTCCTTGGTGCCAATGAATATCATTAAATACTTCCCCTCATCCTCCTGGTCATCCTTTTAAGAGGTGAGGAAACTGAGGCTCACAGATCCCCTAGGTTTCCCACTGCAAGGAAGTGGCTGAGAAGGATTTTGGACTCCAGTGTGTCTGGCTGCCTTTAAAGTTTACCAATTTTCGCAACCTAACGGTTTTAAGAACTCACATTTTCTACATTCCCTGATCGTTCATTACAACATTTAAACTTTAATGCTCCATTCAAGCACCCTGCAGCATTTGATGTTTAGACTAGTTTCACTTAGTCCCAGTGGCAGCTCATCTGCAGGATGTCGAAGATGAAATATGAGCTGGCATGAGGATGCCTCATTAATCTCTAACACAAACAGAAATTTTTCTGATTCTTTTAAAGGATTTTATCATTGCTTAGAGGCTGGAAACTGTTTCTAGCCCCCTCATTACAAAACTATTTATGGACAAACATTAGATATAGAACCCTCAATGTAAAATCTTAATTACTGCCCTTTTAGCTGATTTTTGTGTGCTCTGAAGGGGTATAAATTAGAAGGATAACAGCTGAAGAAATTAGAATAAAGTCTGCACGATTCAATAGAGCTGTGCCAAGTCTAGATGTGCATTCACAGCACCTAGATCCCTTCTTGTTTTTTCTCCACGTCCATTCTTATTTCAGAGGCTCAAATAAGAACAGAAACAAAGGGTAGGGAAAAAAGAAACTCCAGCTACTGAAGGCTTTACTGCTCGTTTATGGTTTTCTTGAGGACAGGGCCATATCTGGTCCTCTCTGTGTCCCTCCCTAGGGTCTGGCCCCATAATCAGCACATAGTAGGGCTAAACAAATATTTGTTGAATAGAACTTAATTTGGGTGACCTAATCTGTCTGCAGATATTCCTTACACATATTCAAACAAAGGTTATTCCACTGTGCTCATTTCATTGTTTAATCATTGTGATCCACCCTTTGTTCAATCTAATAAAAGGCACAGCACACTTAATATACTTTGGCCAACAGCAAGATTAAAAAGAAAAATCCCTGAAATGTGACTTGCGAGACTGTGTGGTCTCCCTCATTTAGCAGCAGGACCTGAGGCCAGAGAGACAAAGCCACTTGACAATGGCAGGGTCAGGCCAAGGCTCTGCTCTCTGGCCCCTGGCCTCACTACCAATCCACATGGCTGCACCTTGCACCTGTTAACACCACATTGAGGAGGGGAAGGTCAGTTATGAATAGGGGACAAGAATTAAGTCCTCAGGAGAAGCCAAATGAGCAAATGAACAAATGCAGGAAGTGGAAGCAGTTCAGATTTTATAACCTGTGGCAAGTAACAATCTGTTCTTCACACAACAGATATGGATTTAAAAATCAGTGTTTCCTAGAGCTATTTAGAGGACAGTCTCCAACTCTCATTGTTTGGGAGGGATGAAATTAGGACTATCTGGGGTTTGGGTGTCTCCTCAGTATATAAAAGCACTCTCCAGGCAGTATCCACTTCTCAGAGAGAGGCTCTGTGCTGAAGGGCAACCAAACAGTTCAAACCATTAACTGCGAATGCTCTCAAGATCCTGGGATGTGTCAAACTGATTGGGGTTTGCACTGTAGTTACTGCCAATCTTTTAAGTATCATTTTGAATCATTTAGCCTGGATTTGAATCCCAACTCTGCCATTCATCCTTGATCATCATTCTAAATGTCCTTGTTCTCCTGTTGCCTCGTCTACAAAATGCAGACGGCACTAATAGGAATCTCACAAGGCTGTTGCTAGGGATGCATGAAATCATGGATGGTAAAGCACTAAGAAAGTACTTGGTCAATATTAAATATTGTGGCTATTTTATATTCTTCATGTGGGCCATGTCCAATTCTAGGATTCAAAACTGTGCAGGGAACACGCATGTCCAAAGTATCCTGTCAGCTGTAGAAAAGAGGGAGCCTCCATAAGGGTGTTTACATGAAGGTGTGCAGGACTGGGACTCCATTCACACACATAACTGGCTGCAGCGTGACAATGACTACTGCTAACGGAGCACTCACTATGTGCCAAGCCTCTCCTGAAGCAAGCTGCATGCACGGTGCTGGACACGAAGTGGAGTAGCGAGAGGCCAGAAGTGGGAAGGCCAATCCAGAGTCAGATAAAATTTAAGGAGAGCTTTAATCTGCACACAAACACAGTCAAAGGGAGTGAAAGATCCGACAGACCTGGTAGATGCCAATTACCCAGGAGAAAGGCAGGCAGGGAGGCCAAGAAGGTGGAAAAGCTCTCCGGAGCAGATGGCAGTGCGTGTGTGTGTGCACAACTAGATGTCATGGCTGGAGTGGAGTGAGTGACCAAAACACAGCCTTCCCTCCCAAAGGGATTGTTTTGAGAACAACCACTTGATGGTACTGAGATAATGAAGTACCATCTGATAAAAAGAAATTACTGAGCATTCAGAAATAAAGAAACCCCACAAAGCAACTAACCTCAAAACATTTTTCTTTCTTTGCTTGGTGAAGCAGGCTAGCCATTCCAGGAAGCAGAACTGGAAAGATGAATGTTTCCAAATATTCCTTGGGGGAACCTAAACCAAACAAAAAAATCCCACTGAAAATCCCAAATGGCCCAAATGAATCTGGGAGAAACGTTTGCTTCTGAACCAAAAAAAAAAAGATACCATCCATGAAATAACATGACCTTAATGTTACATTTTACTCCAGACTGCTGAGTTGGGCTGTATTCTTGAAGAAACTTAAAATATCTTTGAGCCTCTGCAGACTGGCAAGGATGGAGATGGGGTCTTGCACAGGGCCAGGGCCACAGGCACAGACAGTAAGGAGGCCAGTGTGGCTGGAGGGAAAGCAAGGCAAGTGTGGTGGTGATGAGGCCAGAGAGGAACAGGGTGGGGGTACGACATCCAGGGCCTTATGGCCATAGTAATGGTGGTGGTGGTTGTCAAGGCCCGAAGCACACCAGCAGAGATAACAGAACAGAGCGATAGGAGAGGTCTGGCACCAGGGAGGGCCAGAGGAACTGGGCCCAGGGAGATGGAGAAAGTTTAGATCTCTGGCTCCAGGCCACAATGCAGGGCAGTATGATATTTTCTTCCACTTCTTACATTTCCCTCTCTTTGATTTTAATGTAAAATCAAAGTATGCTTGGCTGTTAGTTATCGTCTTTATTATATTTTAACATTCAAGATAAATCAGTGGGATAAAAGATATTTGTCTTAAAAATAAAAATTAGCGGTGCCTGCATGGCTCATTCAGTTAAGTGTCTGACTTCAGCTGAGATCATGATCTTACGGTTTGTGAGCTCGAGCCCTGCGTTGGGCTCTCTGCTGTCAGCAGAGCCTGCTTTAGATCTTCTGTCCTTGTCTCTCTCTGCCCCTCCCCAACTCACTTACTTTCTCTCTCTCTCAAAGATAAAAAAACATTTGGGGCGCCTGGGTGGCGCAGTCGGTTAAGCGTCCGACTTCAGCCAGGTCACGATCTCGCAGTCCGTGAGTTCGAGCCCCGCGTCAGGCTCTGGGCTGATGGCTCAGAGCCTGGAGCCTGTTTCCGATTCTGTGTCTCCCTCTCTCTCTGCCCCTCCCCCATTCATGCTCTGTCTCTCTCTGTCCCCAAAATAAATAAACGTTGAAAAAAAAATTAAAAAAAAAAAGATTAAAAAACATTAAAAAAAAATAGGGGCGCCTGGGTGGCTCAGTCAGTTGAACGTCAGACTTCAGCTCAGGTCATGATCTCACAGTTTGTAGGTTCGAGCCCCACGTTGGGCTCTGTGCTGACAGCTCACAGAAGCCTGCTTCATATTCTGTGTTTCATCCTCTCTCTGCCCCTCCCCGACTCATGCTCTGCCTCTCTCTCTCTCTCTTAAAAATAAACATTGAAAAAAATTAAAAAATAAAATCAAGGGGCGCCTGGGTGGCTCAGTCGGTTAAGAGTCCGACTTCGGCTCAGGTCATGATCTCATGGTCCGTGAGTTCGAGCCCCGCGTCGGACTCTGTGCTGAAAGCTCAGAGCCTGGAGCCCGTTTCAGATTGTGTCTCCCTCTCTCTCTGCCCCTCCCCTGTTCATGCTCTGTCTCTCTCTGTCTCAAAAATAAAAAACGTTAAAAAAAATTAAAATTAAAATTGAAATTAAAATTAAAACAAGAGCATATTCTTTCATACTTATGTGGTCATCTTGAGGTCTGTCCACCCCATCCCCATCCTGTGGTTTTGCAATGTTACAAGCCCCAAATTACAAAAGACAAAATTTCACTTCCTTACTTACATGTTTTTGGATGGATTTTTTCCAACTTAACTTGAGGACAGGGTACATGTGAGTCCGTGGTCAAATGAGGAGTTGAATAAAGGTGCTCTGTATTGAAGCCATGGAAAATCGTTTCCTCCAATGGTGAAACCTGATGGGGGGTGGTATTGGGGAGGGAATCAATTCATAAAATTGTTTAAATAACTGTATTTTCTTTATAACCTAACAAAGGATAAAACTCTGTATTAACTTCAGGTTCAAGGGCATAATGAGCACAAATCTCTGTTCCTCCTCCCTTCTGAGACACCTAAAATGACAATCAAGGAATAAAGCCCTCATAGAGAAAAGAGAACAACCAAAGGATGAAAGATTTGCAAGCATTTCTAAAACAAACAGGTGAAGCCTGTCATCAAATTAAGAAAGAGAAGGAATGGCAGCCCACGATCCACAAGAGGAAATTGTCCCGGAGGATGGGGGTCCCTCATCCCATCAAAACTCCAAAAGGCTTCAATGATTTGGAGGCTCCCTGCCTGCTAACCCCGAAGAAAAGTCTTCCAGTAGACAATCACTCCCCAAGGGCTCGCAGTCAGTTTTTCCACTGGTAGAAGAGACTCATCCAGAAGACAACCCCACATGCACAATAGCAGGAGAAAATCATACCAAAGAAAAATCCACTCAGACCCCTATTTTAAATTTTGAATAAATAATCCAAATTCTCCCACACAGATAAAACACATCAATAGCACAAGAGACAAAGATCAAGACCTACAAAGAACTGACTCTGGAAGAAGCACATACAATTTAGGGAAGAGAACTGTAGTTGGTATCTGCAGAGCAATTTGAGAAAGCATTGCATCCCTAAAGCGAGAAGAGGATGCTATGAACAAGGAACAATCACAGACCAGGAAATTTCTTAGACACAAGAATCTCTAATAATGGCAGCTGCGATAATGTACTAGAAGTGTAGAGACTTAGGTTTGGTCCCATCCCTGTGACCCTGCTCAAGTCGCTGAATGTCTCAGAACCTTGCTCTTTTATTTTAAACTCCATTAAGTCCTGTTTTACTCCAAGTATACTGCCTGAGGACCCCCCTTCCTAGCTGCCTTGTCCTTGGCCCTCTTAGTACAGTCATTATTTTTGCTCATGCTGGCATGCTTAGGAAACGTGCTCTATCACCTGCTGTCCCCAACATGGACATGTGTTGACTCCTTTGTGAAGACCTTTCTCATCCAGGATCTCATTTGAACCCCACAGAGGTCCTACAAATTAGTCGAGGATCATCTGTTCCATTTAAAAGATATGAAAACTGAGGCTCAGAGAGATTATATGAATGATGCCCTTTAAGTCACACCATTAGGAGTAGAGTTAGTATTGGCCACCATTTCTGGTTTTAACTCCAGTGCCTTCCCTCTCCCACCTCCCTAGCTCATGACACTGACATTCACCAGCCATTGGCACTGTTCTCACGTAAGAACCTTTTATTTGGGTCGGGGTCTGTGTGATACTCACAGTAATCCTACCTTCTGGTTTGACTTTACATCCCTCTGGAAAGGGAGGCAGCTCAGCTTCATACTCTAAAGAGTGGGGAAAAAAAAATCCTCAATTCCACACTTCATTGCAGTTTGCGATGCAATTTCCCTTCCTCTGAATAAAACATTCTTAAATTTTATTTTCCTTGATGATGTATAGAAATGAAAACAACTGGCTATTACAGGTTAGTAATTATCGTGAGCCACCTTATTTAAAATGGGTAAAAGAGGACTGTTCTCTTGCATGAGAGTCAGGCTTTATGGAAGAGGTTGAGGTTCTTTTGCTGAGAGGGTACAACTTTAGATTTTGCCCCCAAGTTATGGTAACTACCAGGAATGAAAGAAGGAAGAGAATGGAGGGAAGCTAAGGGAAGACATGGATAGCTACAGAGGGGAGGGGAGGGCAGAATAGAAGTGACAGAGAGATGGGCTGTCCTTTGCAGTCATGAGGATGAACATGAAGATGGCCCGGTTGGGGTATGCATTTGGAAGAGCAATCCCATAAAGACCTTGCTCCTCAAAGCACACTCAAGAACGAGCAGCACTGGGCATCCCTAGGAAGTTAGAATTGCAACACCTCAAGCCCACCCCAGACCTGCTGAATTTGAACCTGCATTTTAACAAGATACCAGCTGACTTGTGCACACAAGTGGTAGCTCTGCTGTAAACTCCAGTAGTTTCCTATCCTGGCTGCACACTAGCATCACTGGGAAGGGGAGCTTTTTGAAAATACTAAAGTCTGGGCCTAACTCCAGAAATTCTGATTCAACGGGTCTAGGGCAGAAATGCTCATGGGCTACATTAGTTACATGCCTAAGAGTGGTAAAAATATTTCTGGAATAGTCAATGTTTTAAAGGCAAATGCATAATCACTTTGTAGCGAGGAGGAAAAAACAGTTTCTGGGCAAGATGGTATTGATGGAATATAACTGAATTGGACACATGCTTTCTTCTACCTCCTGGTTCCTTGTAAAACATCTCTTGAATTTTTTTTAAAAACTCCTAGGTATCAGGCTGTGATGAGTATGATACGCTGCAGGAGCAATTTTGATTTCCAATACTAGCTATATTAGTTTTCTACTGCTGTGTAACAAACTACCACAAACTTAGCAACTTAAAACAACACAAATTTATTATTTCACAGTTCCTGTGGGTCAGCAGTCCAGGTATGGGTTAGTCTCATCAGGGTGAAATCAAGGTGTTGGCCACGGCTGTGATGTCATCTGAGGGTTGGGTCTTCTTCTAAGATCATTGGTTGTTGGCAGTTCTCAGTTTCTTGTGGTTGTAGGTCTAACGTCCCCATTTTCTTTTTGTTGGTGGGACTCCCGGCTCCTAGAGACCACCCTCGAGTTCTCACCATGGACAGTTCACACATGGTTAGTTGTTACTTCGAGATGAGCAGGAGTCTCTTCTGCTTTAATGTCTTTGACTTGTTTTAAGGGCTCATCTGATTAGGTCCAGCTCACCTACCATGATCTTCCTAATTTAAAGTCAACTGATGACGAACTTTAATTACATCTGGAAAATCCCTTGACAGCAACGCCTAGATTTGTGTTGGATTGAATAACTGGGAGGTGTGTGCAACTGGGGAGTGGGAATCCTTGGATCTTAGAATTCTGCCTACCGTAACAGCTCGGGCTCTACCACTTTGTTTTTCCTCTCAAGCAAATAAATTCACTCTTCTTCCCCAAACAGTTTGAGAAACACGAACATGGTATGAAAACTATTTATTTAGATTTAAGATATATACATTTAGAGCTCTGATTACAAAGGCAATACATGCTATTGTGAGAAAATTCCAAAGAATACAGACCTGTCTTATGTAGGGAGTGTAAGTCACATCTGATCCCATCACAACCATAATAACCACTGTATTTACTAACATATGTATATAATATGCAAATACATTTATTTACATTAGATCTCCTACACCAGGTCAGACCATCCAAGTATAGAACCTCATAGCACAGTCCTTTTTCTTCTTCATTTATATCAGCTTTATCCTTATTTGAAGTTTGTAAAAATTAATGACTATCTCTTCTAATAGACTGTGTATTTTGTGAGGGAAATTGTCTGGGTCTGCTTATGCTCAGTATCATATTCCCAAAGAATACTTGCTGAATGAATGAATGAACAAAATAAAGAGTATAGCAAGTTACTTTTGACCCTTTATCTATCAATTTGTTCATATTTATTGACGGCCCGCTATGTGCCAGGAACCATTCTAGATGTTGAATGTGTGACACCCTTCAACGTTGTTATATACAGGATATGCCACAATTATTTAACCAGTGTACTCTTAGTGGGTGTTCAGGTTTTTTACAATGCTTCATTATTACAAACAATGCTGCCATGAGCATCATTATATATACATCATAAATTGGGAGATATTTTTGTAGGATTAATTCTTAGAAGTGGAATTGTTCTGTTAAAGAAAAAAAATAATTTAAAATTTGGGCCCAAATGCCAAATGTTCCTACAAAAAGTTTACAACAATTTATACTCCTAATAGTAAGACTCTCTGTTTCTCTGGGTTATTACCAATCCTATATTTAAAATGATATTTTGCTTTTATCTGCATTTCATTGTCATTTATTTTTATTTTTTCTATTTAGATTTTTTCTAAGAAGGCTTCTTAGGAGTTCACTTAAAGTTGATGGAAAAAATGCAAATTTTTTCATCATACAACCACAAAAGATAAACAGTTGAAATGATTATGTAGAAGCATGGGAAAATACATTATCTTCAGGACAATCTGATGTGTTTGTGATTTCAAGTCTGTAATATTTAAGAGAATCTGGCGTATTTGAGAACTTGTCACTTTTGCCCTGTGATTTCAATTTAAAATATATAATTGATTACAGACTGATGCTTTTTTCCACTGAAAGCCACATGAGTTTGTATAAATTTGATTAAGTTTGTAAAGAGTATTGAACTCATTAAAACAACTTGATTCATCCTGGTTTGACTCATTCAATTTATTTTTTGAAATAATTTTTAATTAAAAAATTTTTTTTGTGTTTATTTACTTTGAGAGAGAGAGAGAGAGAAAGACAGAGCAAGCAGGGGAGGGGCATAGAGACAGGGAGAGACAATCCCAAGCAGGCTCTGAGCTATCAGCATGAAGCCTGATATGGGGATCGAGCTCATAAACCATGAGTCAGATGCTCAACCGACTAGTCACCCAGGTGCCCCCAAAACATTTTTAATGTTTATTTTTGAGAGAGAGAGAAAAAGAACATGCACATGCACGTGAGAGAGCATGAACGGGGGAGGGGCAGAGAGAGACAAAGACACAGAATCTGAAGCAGGCTCCAGGCCCTGAGGTGTTAGCACAGAGACAGATGAGGGGCTTGAACTCACAAAACTGTGAGATCATGACCTGAGCAGAAACCAAGAGTTGGATGCTTAACTGACTGAGCCACGGAGGTGCCCAGGAATAATTTCTTGTGGCTAAAAATACACAAGACAGGACAGTAGTACTGTGCTTTGTACCTCACTTGGAGAGCTTATTTAAAATGGAGAGCTTGGGGACTCACCCCCATGAAGTCCCACCTCATTAGGTCCAGTACAGAGCACAGGAATCTGCATTTTAATAAGTAATCTAGATTTGATGCAGGTGCTCCTAGTCTACACTTTGAAGCATGCTGTATGTTGCCTGAGGGTTTGGACTTGAGTGACACACACATCAGAGTTCAAGCCTGGTTCTGCCACTTGCTTCAGGCAAGTTTCCTAAACTCTATCTGCTTCAGTTTCCTCATATGTACAACAGGCAAAACCCTGAGTTCTTGTGAGGTTTAAATGAGAGGAAAAGCATCTAGCACAGTGCCTGGCACATAAAAAGCAGCTCAATAAATGTTGTCATTAGGATGACTTGAACAAATGGTAGGTGATGAAACAAACAAACAAAAGATCATTAAAGGGCTTAGGTATTAAGGTAAAGAGTTTGTTTATCATGAAAGCTATGAAAATCATTGCAGGTTATGGCATAACGTAATCAGATTTGAATTTTAAAGACATTCCTGTGGAAGATGGTCTGGATGGTGGCCTTCTGCAAATAAAAAGCTACAGCAGCAATCCAAATAGGAAGTGGTAAGGGCCTGATCTAAAGCAGCAGCCATGAGAATCAAGGGTGAGGAGTTGGGGGTTACAAATGTTAAGCAGGTAGAATTTGTAGGGACTGGGGATCATGGAAAGCAAATGGGAAGCATGTTAAGATGAATCTCTGATTTCTGGACTGGGTAGCTGAGTGAATGATGGTAACACTCATTGAGATGGAAAGTTGTTGGTGTCTAGAATAGTGCCTAGAGTCATTACTGGCCCAGCATTTAAAACAGTTCCCAACATGGGTAGATATGTTGACAATATATGAGAATAATTTCATTGGAACCATGAGGTAAGTAGGAGCTAGTCTGTGCTGGGTTAAGAGAATAGGAATGAAAGTGGTATGAACAAGGGCAGTGTCTTCTTTCCAGAAGCTTGGATGAGAGAAGAACATGGGAAGACAAGGGCTAGAACATAATAGGGGCTAACGGAGAAGTTTTTCTTTAAGATGACAGACCAAAGGATGTTTGCAAGCAAAAGCCAGTAAAGAAGTTAGATGTAGGAGAGGGGGTGACAGAGCAGGACCATTCAGAGCTGGTCCATACTGGTATCTGGGAGGTGGGATGGAGGAACTTGGTTTTACAATAGCTTTAAGGATTGAGGCCAGAGAGGGTTTGGAGTGATGAACCAATGGCAATAATGAGGATGCTGATGAGAGTAGTAACAGCAATATCAAAATAGAAGATGGGAAACTCGTGATACTTTGACTCAGTCTTCCTTAAAACTATAGTTAAAAATCATGTCACAAGTAAGATTTAACTAGAAGTCTTGGCAGTGAAGGAACTTTATCAATAATACAAGTGCCTTTGAGAATACAAAGGTCAGAGGTAGTCGTCACTGTTAAGATGAGACAGAAAATTAAAGAACATTTACAAGTAAGTTGTCAACTTATACACACACACACACACACACACACAGCAGCAGCAGCAGCATAGGACAGTCTTAAGTCAGATATTTACCTGTTCTGTATTTCATTTTCCTGAAACTGAGTTTCTGACAGGTCTGATTGCTGTGATAATTAGCTTAAAAAATTTTTTTAACGTTTATTTTTGAAGGAGAGACAGAGTGTGAGCAGAGGAGGGGCAGAGAGAGAGACACACACACACAGAATCGAAGCAGGCTCCAGGCTCTGAGCTATCAGCACAGAGCCCAACGCAGGGCTCAAACTCACAAACTGCAAGATCATGACCTAAGCCGAAGTCAAATGCTTAACTGACAGAGCCACCCAGGTGCCCCAATAATTTGCTTTTTAAATGGAGATATACTAATAGAATGTAATACTTAACCTCAAACATAGAATTACCACAAAGTCTGTTTTTCATGTTTGTCGTGAGACACTAAATCTTACTACCTCTTATAGAAAATTGCATGTTAGAATGTTTAAGAAATTGGGTTCATTCACCTGGGTTGTAATAATCATCACAGCACCTGAGTATATAATTCACCACCTTTGACCTCATTGACTTCTTTAAAAAAAAATTTTTTTTTTTTTAATTTACTTTTGAGAGAGAGACAGAGCACGAGCAGAAGAGGGGCAGAGAGAGAAGGAGACACCGAATCTGAAGGAGGCTCCAGGCTCTGAGCTGTCAGCATAGAGCCCAACGTGGGGTTCAAAATCAGGAACTGTGAGATCATAACCTGAGCCAAAGCTGGACGCTTAACCAACTGAGCCACTCAGGCACACCAGACCTCATTAACTTTTGGATGTAACTCTGTCACTTTGTGGGCGGCATCAGTTCACTTGCTTTTTAGAGAGCACCAAAACCTTTTGTCTTTGCTTTCTCCCTACAGGGCTGTTTGACCAAAATAAATCCCATGATTCTAAAACACAGTGCAAACCATGTTTCTTTGTTAACAAGAACAAACATTTATTGAGCACGTTCTAAATGCCAGACACTGTGCTAAGCATCTTCACATACGTTTTCTTATTCGGTCTTCACAACAGCCCTGTGAGGTAGGTAAGCAGTTTCCCTAACAACACACGAGCAATAAACTGTATTATGAAGAGCTGTTTGGCTTGGAGAAGTCAAAATATCTTTCACTTTCCTGGGGAAAAGAGAGCCACAACTACCTTCAAGTAAGAGTGGATTCTTTATGGTAGAGTGAGATCAACTTGGGCCATGGCACCAAGGGGGCAAGGATCAAAGGATCAAATTATAAGGAGGACATTCAAGATGAAACAGATTTTTCTAAATATAATGTAATGCTGGAGAAGGAATTCAAACACTGGATGCAGGTGAAACAGACAGCTGCTGAGGTATCGATCAACTGTGTCCACTAACTATTCTCTTTCTCCTCTGTATTTTTCCACTTGTTTCACCTCCTTGCTCTCTCTCCTTCTATCCGATCCCGTATACTGGTGCATTCACTCTTTTTTCCATTCAACATTTACTGGCTTGCACTGTCCAATACAGTAGCCACTAGCCACAAGTGGCTATCTAACTTTGTTAAACTTAAAATAAAAAAACTGAGTACTGAAGTTACACTAACTACATTTCAAGTGCTCAGTAACCATGTTAGTAGCTACCACATATTTTTTTTATTGAGATGTAACTCATATATAACATTAAATTAGTTTCAGGTGTACAACATGATGAATCAGTAGGGCTACCATATTGAAAAGTTCTACTGGGCAATGCTGTTTCACACAGCTGAGGTAGTGACAGTAGCCACAAGAATGAAAAATCTTGAGTTCTTGACCTTGAGGAGCTTACAACCTACAGGAGAAAAAGACCCACCCAATATTATTTTTTCAAGAGCTAACAATGAGCTCTTGTTGGAAATCGGGCAGTTTGCTAAGCACTTTCTAGGACTGTTTAGCTGCAACGCTCCTAATACCATAAAATAGGTGTCATTATTATGCTCATTTTACAGAGAGGGCAGTAACTTGCCCAACATGTGAAGAGTATTGTAAGGCCTCATGACCAAGCCTATGTGTAGGGCCACAAAAGAAGTTGAGCTAACCTCCATTTGAGGATTTTAAGGAAGATTAGAAACGGGAGAAGGATTAAAACCCAAGTCTGTATAGACCACGCTTACCCAACATGTGGGCTACAGACTACATCAGAATTACTTAGGATGCTCGTTAAAAGCACAGATTTCCTGCATCTGATTAAGAGATCTGGGGGCAGGGGCTGGGAACCTACGCTTTAATCGAGCTCGCCTTCTCCGCCCCAAGATTCTTTCCTATTCATTAAATGAGGTTTGAGAGCCCCAGTCCCCATCACTGGGTCCCCTTGTTCCGCTTTCCCCTGTCTTCCCTGCCTTTAATCTGACTACGGATCAAGGTTGGAGACTGTGCTGCGTAATCTCGGACAAACCTCTCGGAGCCTCAGTTTCCCCATGCGTGAAATGGAAAGCCCGGCGGGCCTGCGGCGCGGCTGCTAGAAAGCCATTCAAAGTAAGCGCCCAGAAAACGCGGCTCTAGCCTGACGAGTCCCGCCCCTCTCTGCAGGCCCGGACTGCCTACCCTCGCAGATCTGCTCCCACAGGTTCTTGCCCAGCGGCTCCGCACCCTGTCCGGGCGAGACGGGTAGCTCGGGGGATACGGGGGACACGGTGGGCACTGGCGTCCGGGTAGCATCCGACGACTCTGTAGAGCCAGCCGGTTCCTCGCGAGGACCGGTGCTACTGCTCACCCGCCCCGGGGCCGCCATGGCCACGGTTTCCAAGGCAACCGCCCTCCCAGCAGGGCTGCGACCCGGAAGGACCCAGAATTCACGGGGGCGAGCCAGAGACTCGAGATTAACTTCCGGGTCGCGGCGGAGCTGGCTTTCACGTGGAGGCGGGGAAGATTGGCCTGAGGGTGAGTGCTGAGGGGCGGCCCAGGCGGGGAGGCGCGGGGTCTGGAGATTCGGCTTGGGGACTTGCGGGGCAAACTAACGGAAAAGCGGGCGACTTGCACCCCAAATCCACACCACCAGCCACCAGCGCACGCTCCGGCCTGAGGCCGCCGCCTTCTGGAAGTTCTCCCGCCTTGGAGTGGGGCCAGGAATGCGGGTAATCCCTCCGCGCGTGTGTATGCGCGCGGAAGCTTTGGCGCTGCCGGAGCCTTAGAGGGTCCGTTTCTCCTCCCGGCTCCCTTGCTTCCCGCTAGTGAACCTGCCGTGGTGGTGGGGTGTTGGTTCCATTGTGCAGAGCACAGGCTCTGCGGGCTGGGTTCGAATCTTTTTTTGTCACTTGCTGGCTTTAGGACCTAGAACTGGTAAATTGAAGTCTCGAAGCCTCAGCAAGTCCGTGCGATGGGGCCTTCACACCGGTCCTCAGGAGGCTACCGCGAGATTTTAAAAGCGCTTTTGGAGAAAGTGCTGGTTTTTACTGGAGACACTGTAAGGAACATTCCTCTTCCCTTAGAGTGAATACATCTGGGCTCGCTGGGTTAAGGAGGAGCGTATTCAGTGCTAAAGAGGAGGGAAGCTTAAGGGGATTAAATTGACCACAGCCCCCCTTTGGCTTCTTTGTTCCAAACAGGTCTCTTGACTATTCCCCCCACCTGAGGCGCTCTCCGCTCTCTTGACTCCACCCTCTCTAGGTTTGCACCTCCTTCTCTTCCTTTGCAGGCCCCTCTTCCTCTGCCCTCCTGTTTCCCTAAGGTGTTGTCTTAGGCTCGTTGTATTTGAGGCTTAGTTATCATCCATACATTTCTAAGTTTTTCTTATCT